>NC_064614.1:720630219-721880219 GCF_023898315.1 Schistocerca nitens | reverse complement strand
CACGTCCCCACCTGTCAAAGGGTTAAATTCCAGGAAGTTTCCATTGAAAACGACACCTCCGGTCTCGTCCTCCGTCCGCAATGACCTCGTCGTTGACGTTACGCTGAAACCCAGTCGCCCCCTCCCTCCACCTCCCCTCCCCACACCGCTACGTCTTGGCCTGGTTTTCTTTCGGGCTGTAATTTACCGGACACTTACGTACAGAGAAGAGTGATCCGCTGCGGGAGTTCACACTCTAACCTTGCTGGTAGGTCACTCAGCATCAATTTTTGATAACAGCACCGTTTATCAGAAGAAGCTCGAATCACAACAAATAAAAACCCCTGTGTTACTACTCAAATTATCTACCTGTAATTAGCATAAAAATAATTTGACGAGTGGTTCTCACTATAAAATCACGTTCGTCTGTTTTGACGAAACTGAGTACTTTCTCTACTGTTCCCTTACAAGCTTCTGTTCCTTTCACGGGAACTGTCACACTCTGACAATCATCCTTTCTCAAATTTAAAGAACTGCACTGCTAGAAAACCTCCTAACTGTAACGTACAGCTTACTTCAGCTGCAAATGGGAATTTCTCAGACCTTCCTGAATTTCCTTTCGTAGCTGGAACCTCTTCACCAGAAAAAAGATGATGAAAGTGCAGCAACCTAAAATTATATTATGTTGAAACTTATGTATGTTTGACCTAATAATTAAGTCTGTCATTAATTAATTTTCATCTGACTCTTGTAGATGTCGTTCACCGCTTTCAGTTTTCCATGGGACAGACGTTTACAAAGTCAAACCGCTTGAATGTAGTTCATGTTGTTGCTGTGAATGTGTTTTATTGAGCTTGTGACAACACACCTACGGTGAGATGATGATTAGGTAGCTGGCAGTCACAGTCCTATTCCTTCAGAAAATACACTAAAGATATCACTGAAATTTTCGTGGAAAGTAGAACTAAAAAAAAGAAGCAAAACTGAAAACTTACTATGGATCCTTTTTACAGAGAGCAACCAAAAATTTGGAGCTATATATATAAAACTTTTCAACATACATGTTGTCCATAAATATAACGGTTGCCAGTTGACAAGCAAACTAGAGGCGGTGCAGGGGTTCATAGAAACTGAGTATCAGAAGTAAGTGATTCTGAATCTGTAGCTTCCGGCTAATTTCAAAGACAAGCGGTTTGTTACATTTACTGCGGAAGAGAGACTACACACCCTTTCATATTATAAATCCATCAAAGAAGCTCTTAAATTTAAGAGCAGTAGAAGATTCGTTGTCACTGTGCTTATTTTATAAATCACATTGTGTAAGTGTGTTGAAAATGTGTTGGGGATTTGTCCATAATTTACTGATGTTCAAGTTTCACTGCTTACTAAAATTCTAATTTCTGCGGCGCATCCCATAGCTTCCTTAAGACAACTTGCTACACTACAAGAAGCAGAACAGATTTATTGTATTACTGAACAGATAGAAGGGATCAATATAATTCTTCAACATCACACTGATTATTAGATGGGGACATTTATTAATAACACATAAGGCACTAAAAGTCTGTCAATATTTATCGATAGAAATATAATCTCTTGGTTGGGGAAACTACTCTAATTTTTAGGACTCTTTCGCCTGTAAGAAGAAAACATCTTTTTTTTAAAAGGACACTGTGATTTGCTATTTTCTCAAAAACTGACATTTTGAGCCCATGGCTGTGTACAAAGTATAGGTTGACTGTTACATAGAAGAGTACAGCAACGAACCACTTTTTATAATGATATTTATTTATTTAAACACCACCGTTACCGGTTTGGAACCGATAGGTTCATCTTCAGACGGCTAGTTCACGTCTAGCATTACATTTCGCGTTTGTTTCTCCATTTGACGAAGCTTCCTTGGGGTGGTTATGCCCTACAACCAAAACAAGATTTGAGGCAATGTATTTTAATTGTAATTTTAAGTGATGTAAACAAATTATTATTATTAAATGGAATACGTTTCTGCTACTTACAATGAAGAATCCGCGCCATTACGTTCATAGAACAAAGAGCATTGAAGACCATGTACAAGTGTTGCACCATGCTAAGAAAGGCAGACTTATGAATTTACTTGAGGAGATTGAAATATACGTACATAAAGGCAAATCACCACAATATCTCCTTAATGAACAAACCGAGTTACTCAATGCACCCTTTCTACAAAATTTCATTCACCTTCTTTCCAATTCAAAGCAAAGGAAGTTCACTTTTCTAATATTTATATATGCACATCTATCCCAACCCATCTACTGTAATTTCCACTTATGCCACAATACGTCCATAGTTGTAATTTATTTATGTTCGTCTCGCCCTTATCATTTATTTTTGTCCCAATGTATACCATAGTATTTACGTAATATCACAGAAGCAACACTTTATAATTTAATGCTTTTTATGTGTATCTTAATTTTAATCAGTTCTCTTTCAATGTAAATACTAAGTAACGTAACGTTAGCATATTGTTAATATCTACTGCCAGATACGTGTAAATAATGTATCATCTCTGAGCGTGGAAGTCTTTCGAATTGTTATGGTTGTAATATCGCCATTTTTGCATACATGCCTTCACGAGAGAAACTTCTAAGTGCGTGAGTGACATTATATATATACAGGGTGTTACAAAAAGGTACGGCCAAACTTTCAGGAAACATTCCTCACACACAAAGAAAGAAAATATGTTATGTGGACATGCGTCCGGAAACGCTTACTTACCATGTTAGAGCTCATTTTATTACTTCTCTTCAAATCACATTAATCATGGAATGGAAACACGCAGCAACAGGACGTACCAGCGTGACTTCAAACACTTTATTACAGGAAATGTTCAAAATGTCCTCCGTTAGCGAGGATACATGCATCTACCATCCGTCGCATGGAATCCCTGATGCGCTGATGCAGCCCTGGAGAATGGCGTATTGTATCACAGCCGTCCACAATACGAGCACGAAGAGTCTCTACATTTGGTACCGGGGTTGCGTAGACAAGAGCTTTCAAATGCCCCCATAAATGAAAGTCAAGAGGGTTGAGGTCAGGGGAGCGTGGAGGTCATGGAATTGGTCCGCCTCTACCAATCCATTGGTCACCGAATCTGTTGTTGAGAAGCGTACGAACACTTCGACTGAAATTTGCAGGAGCTCCACCGTTAATGAACCACATGTTGTGTCGTACTTGTAAAGGCACACCTTCTAGCAGCACAAGTAGAGTATCCCGTATGAAATCATGATAACGAGCTCCATTGAGCGTAGCTGGAAGAACATGGGGCGCAATAAAGACATCACCAACAATGCCTGCCCAAACGTTCAAAGAAAATCTGTGTTGATGACGTGATTGCACAATTGCGTGCGGATTCTCGTCAGCCCACACATGTTGATTGTGAAAATTTAAAATTTGGTCACGTTGGAATGAAGCCTCATCCGTAAAGAGAACATTTGCACTGAAATGAGGATTGACACATTGTTGGATGAACCATTCGCAGAAATGTACCCGTGGAGGCCAATCAGCTGCTGATAGTGCCTGCACACGCTGTACATGGTACGGAAACAACTGGTTCTCCCGTAGCACTCTCCATACAGTGACGTGGTCAACGTTACCTTGTACAGCAGCAACTTCTCTGACGCTGACATTAGGGTTATCGTCAACTGCACGAAGAATTGCCTCGTCCATTGCAGGTGTCCTCGTCGTTCTAGGTCTTCCCCAGTCGCGAGTCATAGGCTGGAATGTTCCGTGCTCCCCAAGACGCTGATCAATTGCTACTAACGTCTTCCTGTCGGGACACCTTCGTTCTGGAAATCTGTCTCGATGCAAACGTACCGCTCCTCGGCTATTGCCCCGTGCTAATCCATACATCAAATGAGCATCTGCCAACCCCGCATTTGTAAACATTACACTGACTGCAATACCACGTTCGTGATGAACACTAACCTGTTGATGCTACGTACTGATGTGCTTGACGCTAGTACTGTAGAGCAAGGAGTCGCACGTCAACACAAGAACCGAAGTCAACATTACCTTCCTTCAATTGGGCCAACTGGCGGTGAATCGAGGAAGTACAGTACATACTGACGAAACTAAAATGAGCTCTAACATGGAAATTAAGCGTTTCCGGACACATGTCCACATAACATCTTTTCTTTATTTGTATGTGAGGAATGTTTCCTGAAAGTTTGGCCGTACCTTTTTGTAACACCCTGTATATATACCGCAGTAACCGAAACGTCTTCCATTTAATAATAATAATTTGTTTTCATAACTTAAAATCGTCGTGAGGCACAATTACAATTAAAAAATCGTTGTCTCACATCTTGTTTCGGTTGTAGGGCATCACCACCCCAAGGAAAGTTCGTCAAATGGGGAAACAAAACGTGAAATGTAATGCTAGACGTGAACTAGCCGTCTGAAGATGAACCTATCGGTTCGAAACTGGTAACGGTGCTGTTTAAATAGATAATAGCTTTGTAAAAAATGGCTCGTTGCTGTAATCTTATGTGTAAGAGTAAACATATATTTTAGAGATAGTTATTGTTTAACTATTAACGTGGTTCATTTTTTGTGTTAAATATTATGGCAGGTTGTAGGGCATCACCACCCCAAGGAAAGTTCGTCAAATGGGAAAACAAAACGTGAAATGTAATGCTAGACGTGAACTAGCCGTCTGAAGATGAACTTATCGGTTCGAAACTGGTAACGGTGCTGTTTAAATAGATAATAGCTTTGTAAAAAATGGCTCGTTGCTGTAATCTTATGTGTAAGAGTAAACATATATTTTAGAGATAGTTATTGTTTAACTATTAACGTGGTTCATTTTTTGGGTTAAATATTATGGCAGAAAAATTGCAAGGAACCATACCACCAACTACAGTACTTCTGAAGGTTATGAAGTCTAAAGGTTTACTCGAGAGGCAGAGTTATTAATAGCAGGCTGGATATAGGTGGTTAAACACTCTTAGTTTTCCAGAGACGTTTCGGCGAGAGTCATACTCATCGTCTTCTGACTAGGTTACGAGATATGAGGAAGCTGTAATATTTATTTTAGTTGGACCGCGCCCCCTCTCCCCCCCCCCCTCCCACCCCCACAATCTGGCTATTGGCGGCCGTGTACTGTCCGGGTGCTCCGTTCCCCGCGTCTTGCGAGTTGGACAGTGCCTGTCACGTTGTCGTCATACTGGCGCTAACGCCGGTTCCCATATCGTACTTACTTGGTACCGTTCATCTCTTTTGACAAGATTGTTGTGATGTATGGAATGCCCATGGGATGCCCACTGGCTCCAGGGGTTGCAAACCCCTATATCTGAGGTGGAGGCTCTACAAACCTCTCACCAGATATCCAATTTCTTCTTCCACTTTATCGACGATACTTTTGTGATTTGGGAACACAACAAACAGGCACTGGACGTGTTTTTCGACCACCTCTGCAGCATCCATTACAGCGTTGCTTTCACTATGGAAATAGAGAATGTTTTTTTTTTTCGTTCACGGACATAATAGTAAGGAAGAAGGCAGATGGTACGTTAGGCCATTCGATGTACAGGAATAGGATATATAATTACCTGCAACTAGCTGCCACCATTCACCGCAACGGCAAACAGCACTGACACCCCTGGGACGTAGGACACACATATACGATAAAGAAAACTTCCCGGAAGTAATACAGAATGTGGAGGAAGTATTCCGTAAAACTGGGGACATTGAAGCGCGGATTAGTATGGCATTTAAGGAGAGACATGATGCGGGCAGCCAGGAAGAAGAAGAAAAGAGACTTGGTTTCCTTCTGTATCGTGACCGGTCTCAGCTTCGAGGGTACTCGAAAAATGCAACATAAAAACCCGTCTGCAGTTTATCATCGAAGACGAAGGAATGGTTTGGCTCTGCGACAAAATGGCTCAAATGGCTCTGAGCACTATGGGACGTAACGTCTGAGATCATCAGTCCCTTAGAACACAGAACTACTTAAAGCTAACTAACCTAAGGACATCAACACATCCATGCCCGAGGCAGGATTCGAGCCTGTGACCGCAGGTGCTGCGCGGTTCCGGACTGAAGCGCCTAGAACCGCTTGGCCACCGCGGCCGGGGCTCTGCGACAGACCCGCTATAAGTGAACATATAGGGAATATACAGCACCGCCTGTGAATGTGGCCAACAGTACATTGGGGAAATGCAGTATTGTATTTCGAAACGTTGCGAGAAGCACATCGGGTTTGTGGGACTGGGACACTCAGCAAAATCAGCGATGGAAGACTACACCTTTGACTTCCAGGACACCAAGGTGCCTTGCTGAGCAACCGGCTGCTGGGCCGGCGTCATGAAAGAATCCATTGACATATGGCTTCACGACAATCTTGTCAACAGAAACGAAGGATACTGCCTAGGTGCGGCATGGAATCTGGCGTTAGCGGTATTACGAGAGAGCTCCCCAAGAACCATACAACTCGCAAGACGTGGCAGGAATGACCACACACACACATGCGAACGGAGCCCTACCCGCCTCCCAGCCCTCCGGCCGGACAGTGCACAGTGTCCCGTAGCCAGGTGGGGAGAGTGGCACTGCACTAGTATAAATATCACAACATCCAAATACCTCGACACTTCACCATTAGGTGATGAGTAGGACGCTCGTCGAAACTTCACGGTGTTTTACACCGTCATCTGGTTGGGAAACAGAGAGCATTGCAGCAACAGTATACCTGAAAGAGGCAGGCTTTACCCTTGTACTACTTCTCGTAGCCCCTACACGGAAACATTAATCAAATGTGACCCTAGGACATGTATGTTAAAATAAGATCATTAAAATAATTTTATCGTTTTCTCCTAAAAGAACATAAACTTCATTCTTTCTAAGAATAAATTAATAAAACACTTACAATCGGCTCCATCGTACTACTGTTGTTCCTCGAGAATGCCCTCCTGCCGTAATGCATAATGCTGTCATAGTCATATTTTACTCCATAATCTGTTGCCTGTGACTGCGTACGCTTCACAAAATTATGTTCTTTACCTGCAAAAAAGTTGATGTGCACTTCATAACAAATTTAGGATATAGTTGATGTCATTTCTTAAATTATCACTGCCTATACCACTTGTATGCCATCATAAGTATTGTCAACTGACAAGCATCAAGCGAGTAAGTTGGAAGTAGGCCGTCTGTGTAAAAACTGAAAAGGACAATGGCATGTCTCCTATTTTCGTATGGGGAAAAGTCACTGTTTTTAATAATTGCTGGACTTAACTAATATAATTACATGGAAGAACGAAGATGTCAGACTAGAGCTGCAAGTTTAACATGTAAAGCGTTCAGTTTATCCGTCAAATTCTCACTATTCTTTCCACATGAATTGCGTGGTCTCACATTATAAACAGCTTCAAACTTGAGAAAGAGTGTTTTTGTTTCATCCGAGAATTCCCATCAGGGATCAGTTCCTTCGAGAAATTTGTACCTAGTAAGAAGATGGGCATTCCGCAGACCGCATAAGACCGGAGAAACTCTAGAAAAAATGTGCTTATAAAATTTCTTCTGATAATGGCGACACATTAATACTTTGCAGAGATATTCTCAGCTTCGCAACCAATATTTTGGTAGCTTATAAATCAATAATGATTCAGTATCATCAAACTTGAGCTAAAATTGGTTAATTACCTCAAGATTGCCCAAAAGTTTTTCCATTCCGATTCTCGTTCAGAAGAAGACGACTACATGTGTGTGCTCTCACAGATCTTATCTACAAGAGACTCATCTTCATAAATAAACGAACATGAAACGTCATTGTGCAAGGTGACGCCGTGCGGACGAAACTGTTACTGAACGACACAGAAACACGTAACAATGAAGGCACTCTAGAGCGAACGTGCTTAGGGAACTTTGAGTGGATGTCCTGCATACAGTGTTTGTGCCTGTCTGAAAGACGCTGGCAGACAGAAGATGAATCACAGATAAACAGGACAGCACTGAACATGTCTGAGTTGTAGGGTCACCGGCAGATTAGAGGCTTGTACAGTCGTCGTGATGTCTGTTGGCTGTCGAATGTCATCCGTAACATCTTTTTGCGACTGTGAATAAAACTTACAGGAGGATGGTACAATACTGTGATACACAGTCAAGATCTAGAACTTTCTACAACGTTATGCCAGGAATGGTACCTCACCGTTATAGTCACCTCGACTTCGAGAGTTTGCGTCCCATCCCCCACCTGCCGGGAGATGGATTCCTCTCACACTAAAGTGCTACTTCGCTCGGTAAATTGGCCTCCTGACCAACTTGAGTAAACGGCAGGCTAATATTCTGTGACTTCGTAGGCTTTCCCGGCTTAATAGGTGTTGAAAGTCTCTGAAGGTTTGCTGCCGGATCCTAAAATCAACTCGATTCGATATTTCAGTGATCGAACCGTTCGCCATCTTCCGGAGGATGCTGCTTCTGTTGATAAGTCCCGCTGAGAACTGACGCCAGGTTGCAAATCGATGTCCTATATAGGTCACCGTACCGTAGACGCGGCATGCGCCGCCCATACGGTTGCTGCCCTCCAAGACTAGGCCGGTGGCGTCACTCTTAGTAGAACACTGGCGGCAACGATATATCGCACTCTTATTCCGCATCAAAACACAACGTTCTTCGGTGCGGCCAGTCCGATAGTTCGAAAATCTTCCCTGAGAAGGATATATTGTTGCCGCCGGCGTTCTACTAAGGGCGGCGTCACCAGCCCAGTCTTGGAGTGCAGCAACCGTGATGGGCGGCGCATGCGCCGTGTACGGTACGGTGTCCTATGTAGGACGTCGATTTGCAGCCTGGCGTCAGTTCTCAGTGGGACTCATCAGCAGAAGCAGCATTCTCCTGAAGATGGCGAACAGTTGGACCGCCGAAATATCGAATCGAGTTGATTTTAGGAGCCGGCACCAGACGTTCTCGACTTGGATGGCGAAGTATTGAGAGCACGTACGTCACTGTGTGGTGCCAAGGGTTCTTAGTTAGGTGCAATACATGTGCGATGCATGTTGTCACTACACGACATACGTGCTATGAGCTGTGTACACTGTGGTGTCACCGCCAGACACCACACCTGCTAGGTGGTAGCCTTTAAATCGGCCGCGGTCCGTTAGTATACGTCGGACCCGCGTGTCGCCACTGTCAGTGATTGCAGACCGAGCGCCGCCACACGGCAGGTCTAGAGAGACTTCCTAGCACTCGTCCCAGTTGTACAGCAGACTTTTCCAGAGATGGATCCATGACAAATACGCTTTCATTTGCCGAACGATAGTTAGCATAGCCTTCAGCTACGTCATTTGCTACGACCTAGCAAGGCGCCATTACCAGTTTATATTGAGATTATAATTCATGTATCAACAAGAGCGATGTTCTCCAATTATGGATTAAAGTTAAGTATTCCAGCAACTACGTTCTTTTCTTACTAGACTCAAATACTTTACCTTGTTCCAGATCTCACGCCAGTCTGCGTGAGCTTAAACGCGTGCATTTCGGTCTCCTCTAGCAACACGGTGTTGGCTCTTCTGCCAACACATCATACACCATGTCTGTTTGCTGGTCAAGGGATTGCACTGTTAATCACCTACTGCTTCTTGCAGTGTATAAAACACATCTTCAATTGATAAATGAAAGGAGGAAGTACAAAAATACTCAGGGAAAAAAGCAGTACAGAAACATAAGTCACTTAGCGGAACAAACACTGGTAGCAGTTACTTCTGTAAAATATCTGGGAGTATGCGTGCGGAACGATTTGAAGTGGAATGATCATATAAAATTAATTGTTGGTAAGGCGGGTACCAGGTTGAGATTCATTGAGAGAGTGCTTAGAAAATGTAGTCCATCAACAAAGGAGGTGGCTTACAAAACACTCGTTCGACCTATACTTGAGTATTGCTCATCAGTGTGGGATCCGTACCAGATCGGGTTGACGGAGGAGATAGAGAAGATCCAAAGAAGAGCGGCGCGTTTCGTCACAGGGTTATTTGGTAACCGTGATAGCGTTACGGAGATGTTTAATAAACCCAAGTGGCAGACTCTGCAAGAGAGGCGCTCTGCATCGCGGTGTAGCTTGCTCGCCAGGTTTCGAGAGGGTGCGTTTCTGGATGAGGTATCGAATATATTGCTTCCCCCTACTTATACCTCCCGAGGAGATCACGAATGTAAAATTAGAGAGATTAGAGCGCGCACGGAGGCTTTCAGACAGTCGTTCTTCCCGCGAACCGTACGCGACTGGAACAGGAAAGGGAGGTAATGACAGTGGCACGTAGGGTGCCCTCCGCCACACACCGTTGGGTGGCTTGCGGAGTATAAATGTAGATGTAGATGTAGATGTAGGAATGAAATAAACAGAAATCGCAGGGAAGCCAACTCGAAATGACTGCAGAAAGGAAATGAAGGTTTAGAAAATAAACGCTCAACTGAAGACTGATTCAGCACATAGAAAAATCAAATTAATCTGTTATGAAATAAAGCAAAGGTTTCCGTATTAAGAGTGTAATAGGAATTCCTCTGTTAACGGCAGAGGAGACAGCACATTGGAGAGAGAGCACATTCAAGGTCTTTATGATAGGGACGACATGTCTAATGATATGATTGAGGAAGAAATGCAATTCGAAATTGAAGACAACGTGGATCCATTAATAGTCACCATTTAGAGGAGATTAGGAAGACTTGCATTAAATTTCAAAATTTGTGAAATTTTTGGGGGAAGTAGCAACCAAGGGACTATAGATATTGTTAGCAGAAGCTATGAGTCTGGAGGCATACCATCAGACTTTCGGAAATGTATCATCCACACACTAATGAAAGCAAACAAGACAGGCAATAACTGTAGCACAATCACCATAACGTTTCATGGATCCAAGTTGCTGACAAGAACAATATACACAAGAATGGAGCAGAAAATCTAGGATCTGTTAGATGACGACGAGCTGGGATTTTGGGAAGTAAGGCCACCAGCAAGTTAGTTCTGACATTGCGACTGATTATGGAAGCAATACTGAAGAAGTGTCAAGACACATAATAGGACTTGTTGACCTAGAAAAAGCTTTCGACTATATAAAACGGCGCAAGATATTCAATTTTCTGAGAAACATAGCTGAAAGCTAGAGGGAAAGACAAATGATGTACAAAATGTATAACAATCAAGACAGAACAATAAGAACAGAAAACCGAGGACAATGCACTAGGATTTCCAATGAAAATGAAAAAGAACTGCAAAATGCGTCGCACTGAATGAGTAGTCTAAATAGTAGCAAAGAGGACGTAAAGATACGATCACTTCATTGTGTGGAATGTTATAAACAACTTGGCTGTGTTCTGTAGCCTAATTAATTGTGCGACCTTACTAAACATTACCGGTATTATAAAGTGGCTTCTCGAACTGTACCCAATAACAGTCCCCTCATGTGCTGCAATCTAGGATTCTCATTTCATCTTGTCATAGGAGGGGGTTTGTGTTGCGTGCAGTGCAGTCACGCTGGTGACTCGTCTCTTACCATTAGGGTAGTTACGAAATGACCGTCTTATGGCGGTATGCAGAAAGTTATGCCACCAATAATAGCCAACTCCACTAACTGTCACCAACGTACCATTCGGTGCTGAATAGCCCATGTTATCCTCTCCCAATAGTTTATTCGCATACGGTACGGAGAAGCCTGGAGTCAAGTCACCCCTATATACATCGTCCATAGCCCTTGGAGCCGCTGCAACTCACTCGAAGAATTCCCCGCTTGGCGTCACCGGGCAAAGTGTTCCGTAATCCAACCCTCCCATCGTAAATACCACATGTCATTCGACAATCGCAGCAACTAAGACGTAAGCACAGGTCAGTGGAAATCTACAAGTAGGTACCGTACTTCTCACTCATGCACGTAGGACGTTTGCGTTTCTGTGACTTTTCTGTTGAGTATTACACAGCCAGTTGCCTGCACCAGGTCTTCCAGTCCCTGAAGTTTCCATTCTCTCTCCAATGACACTGTCGTCGACAGACATTATGCGTAACTCTTCCTTCTTCTTCCAGTGGTTTATACTGTTAGTGTTAGGTGTGCAATCATTCGGTCTTCAGTGTTTAATTTATGTTCGACTGAATTCATTCAGCGGTTATCCTCAGAAAGCAGGTACTCGTCCACACTGTATGGTCGAGCATTGTCGCCCAATTTCGCATACCAAGATCTCCAGTTATTTTTAGACGAACCGTTTCTCGATTAATGTTCAGTTCTTCTGCAATCATTTTCACGGATAATCTTCGATCAGATCGTACGAGTTCAAGCATCCTGGGCAAGTTGACATCCGTCCGTGAGGTTGATGGTTGTCCACTGTTGTCTTTACATTCAACAATCGTTCTGCCTTCACTAAACATTATATGCCAACGAAAAACTTGAGCTCTCGACATCACCTCCTCTCCAAAAGCCTTCTGAAGCATACCGTAAGATGTCGTCGCGTTTTCACCCAATTTAACGCAAAAAGTAATGGCATACCGTTGCGCAATGTTATTCTGTTCCATTTCCGTGACGAGAGACACATACACCTATTAATTTATTACACCACAATTGACAATTGAGCTCTTGCATCGATGTGCCACTTGGACCAGAAGCAGCTTATACACCAAGGTCAAAGATATTGAGCCTACGCAAGCCTGCAGGGTTGCAAAGAAAGTAAGTCTCATTACTTTACGGTCGCACCTCGTAGACCTTGAGGCATAGCGTCTTACTTCTTGCCTATTGAGACAGCAACAGCACTAAAGAGAAGTGCAGTATGAGGCACATGCAGGACAGGTGGCATCAGATGCTGGTATGTTCGTAGTTTCTATGCGATCTGGTATAGGTCACTAACTGACAGACACTGTTTGATCAGCAATCGAACTACTGTCATTTTTATCTGCAGTTCTGTTTGTTTAATTTTCTAACTGTTTATTACTTACCTCTATTATTGTTCTTAGTTATTAGAGTGAATGAAGGTGTGAATGCGAAATAATGTTTTACGTACAGCTTTTATATTACACATTAACGCAACTGGTCCTGCGAGTACTGTTCGAGAATGATGTATGTGTTAGTCATTCGTACCAGGGAATTTGTTATAAACTACGTCGTCAGTTTATGGCACTGGAAAAATGAAATTATGATTTCTGTAAAGAAGTTTTGTTGAGAAGAAATTAATTTTATATTTGTGTGATTAGAAAATTTATTTACATTAATTTACTGTTCTAATTCAGTGGCAAATTTTTATTGGTTCCGTATATTTGCACAGGATTGAGCGGGTCCGTGCTGTTTTCCGACTGGCTGTGAGGCTTCTCTGCCATTCACAAATTAGTAAATTCGCGCACTTTTTGGGGACAAGAAACTTTGTTCCTGGAAAGAGATGAGTAGAGTAGGAGCTTGGATCTCATAGTGGGCAAACCTACTGATATGTACTCTAATGAAAATGATTAATATTGCGATAGTTCTGTACCAAAATGTTTGAGAAGTATCGTAAAGTATGGAAGAGAGTTCGATTTAATGCATGGTGTGAAATTCAGAACGTTTGGTGATGTTTTAAATCAATGAATATCGTGTATCATGTAGTTTACTCGCGAGCGTGAACGTCTTGTTACGTGAGACTCACTATTGCAACATTTGAGCGAGATATTCTAGAGGAAACAATTTGTTTGTAAACTCTCAGTAAAAGATAATTAATAGTAACCATAAACTGACTACTGTTATGATTGATGTGTGCATATGGATTTTTCAGAATTTGTACAGTATAGAGTAAGGTTTGGTAGTGACTGACGTATGCAAGCTTACCGTGACAGAGTGAAATTTTACGCAGAAAAATACCTTCATTTAACTATTCATTCCACTGACAAAACAGTTTTTTGTGCGACTTGTGGTTACAAGATGTACAGCTGTTTCTTTCTGCATTTTTTTCCGGGCGAGAACTGCTTTTCCGTATCTCCAAAGAGGAGTGTGTGTGAGTAGTGTTCTCCGCAAGGTGAGTGGAACTTTGCAACGCAGTGTGCCGCAGCAATTTGTGCATCAAGGCTCGGGATGTATAAAAAGCTGTAGACAGGACATCCACAGTCGAGAGTAAATTTGAAAGTGAACAGTGTCGAACAGTGGTCAAAAGATAGGATAGAACAATGTGTGACAAAGCGGAAAAGCAGGATCCTGTAGTGAGAACTGTAATGCTACAGTGGAAAGAAGGAGAAATACATTGTAGATAAGAAAGGAGAAGCAGGCTGGAGTTAGCAGAAGGAACGACGGACGCAGCGGTAGCTGCTACCTCAACAACTGAACTGACAGTGTTGGCAGTTGATGGGAGCCCACGAACTGGTGTAGCTGGAGGAGGAGGATGGATCTGCAGTTTCAGCGCGTTGAGACTAGGATCGACAAATGGAGATAAATTTAGTTCATCCGTTGTTTACTTGTCTCAAAGGACATCTTAAAATGGAAGTGAATGATAATGCTGTAGTTGGATGTAATGCAGCTTGATGTAAGTGCCAGGCAGACAAACACTACAGGGCGAAGAAATGTGGGCGACTAAGAAACTAATGATGTTTCTGTTCCTTATTTACAAAATTTATCCACAATTGTGAGAGGGAAACAGGGATAAAATGTTTTAATGGGTGTAAAGAGGGGAGAGGGTACTAGCTCTTTTAGTAAGAGATTGAGTGATTTTAGTGAGGCTGATTTATTTTACATGAGCCAGCATGACCTAAATGAATAGCAGACAAGAGGGTTGCAAGTAAAGCTAACTGAACAGGAAAGTGTAAAGGAGATGTTAGCAGCCTTAATGCTTAGCTTCAATGAAGGAAATAAAAATTTGCTGGAGATATTAAGCAAAATTTTAATAGGAAAATCGATCAGCAATGCAGTACTATAAATGGTTTAGCTAGTGAGCTTAATCATCAGTCTAGTACAATAAATGGTTCAGATAGTGAGCTTAATGGTCAGTCTAGTACAATAAATGGTTCAGCTAGTGAGCTTAATCATCAGTCTAGTAAAATAAATGGTGTAGCTAGTGATCTTAATCAGCAGTCTAGTAAAATAAATGGTATAACCAGTGACCTTAATCTGCAGTCAGGTATAATAAATGATTTAGCTAGTGAGCTTACTCAGCATTCTAGTACAATAAATGGTTTGGATACTGAGTTTAAACAGCAGTTTGGTACTATTCGTAATTAGGCTGGTGAACTTAAACAGTTCAAATTTGAAATTGATATTTAGTTAAAAAACAAGGCTTCTGAACTAAAGGAAGTATGTTGAAAAGAATTGAAGGCTTTTGATGAAAAGGTCGAAGTTAAAGTTTCTAAAATTGAGAAAAGTTGTAGGAAATCCTCAGACAGTGTAAGAACAGAATTAAGGGAGACTGTATAAAGGTAGCTTATGAAAGCAGGCAAAGAATGGGTCAGATCCAAAAAAGTTCAGTTAGTAGAGCTCAAAATACCTATAGTTCTAGGTGTATGTGAAAGTTACCATACAATTTTGAACAGCAAAATCACTGAAGAAATTGAAAATGTTTAAAAGAAGTATACTAACATTGATCTTTTGATTAGTGAGGTGGGTGCATGATCATAACAACAGACTAACTAAAGTAGAACATAATGTTACTAACAGTGTGGATGGTGGTGTGAGAATCGAGTCGACTGAAGTAGCTTACATTACTTATAGACAGTTTTTACCTGTTGATCCTGCTGATCATGTGGGACCTAAACAGTTCTGGAAAGTATGTTACCAAAAGTGTGGACCGATAGGTAAAAGATCGATTTTATGTCATCAAAGTTTATGGGGGAAGAAAGGACGTGGAGTGTGAATGCTACTGAACGATACGATACTTTGCAGAAGTTGAAGAAGCATTTTCACGTAATATTGGGGTAAAAAAAAGTAGATGGAACTACAGAACAATTCCTAGGCTTGGGAAAAGTTTACTCACAGGAAGGAGAGTATGAATAGATTTGCTTTAACGTGCATTGCTCTATTGTCGTATCTCACGAACAAATGAGAGTTAGAGCAGATTATAATGGGTTTAAATGGGAAGCTACCTATGAAGTGGCATAACAAAATAACTACTTCTTCCAGAGACGAAATTAATAAATTTATTTATGATCCGGAAAGAGTGGAGAGACTAATGCAGGAGGAGGAGCAGGCTGATAGAAAATTCAGCTCTCTAAATAACACAAACAGAATGTAAATGGAAACAGTGGCTGAGTGTGAGGTAATGGCAGAGGAATAGTTGCAAGAGGCTGGCGCCACGCTACAGCAGATAGGCAAACTAACTCCGATCAAGGACATGCTATTAGATCGCGATCTCCAGTATATGATGACAGTGGTTTCCAAACCAGACTACTCAGGGGAGTGGGAGTGGAAGAGAGCGCAGAATCACGGAGTATGGGAAACTAATCAGGTCCGTGAAGTCGCTAGCGTTTGCAGGACGGGAAATGGTAGTTTAAAACCGCTAGCAACTCCTTTTGGGATGTGTAATGAGGAAGTGAATGAATTAGTAAGTAATGATGTGGGCAGTACGAATGAGGCAAATGACGCAAATAACATCAAATTTTGCATATTGAGTGGTGTATGTGACTTTTTGAATGCGAACAAGACAAGAGAACACTGTGGTAGTGAGGATTTGACATGTTTGTGTACAGGTAATACCACAGGTTCGAATCAACAGGGAAACGATTGCAGTGTAACATACGTGGGATCTTTTTACGGAAATGGGGCAGAATACACACAGTAAATAATTGCAGGATTCAGACGAGAGAAATATAGTGAAGGTGATTAATGAGAATTTGTGTGTAGTAAGGGCAGAGGTGCTTGCTGAGGGTGACCATAGTAGGGGGGTGGGTGGGTGTTGGGGGGGGGGGTCAGTTAAGGAATGGATCGGACAACGTTCAGGAAGAAGAAGGTACGTGGGAGGATGGTTTGAGTTGTCGTTACTGGACAGTCTTGGCTGATAATAAGAGAATAAATAGTGAAAATAATTCTACAGACATCTGTGTAATCTCCAGGCACAGGGAAGGTTTTGAGAGGAGGGAGGTGTTAAACGATTGGCTGGATGAATCTGAAGTCAGCAATAGTGGGGAGAAGAAAGGTCAACTTTTAATTAAGGCAGTGGTATTAGGGGAGGAAGTGTAGTGTTTAGCTCACAGCGACAGTGATCTTTGTACTGTTAGTAAAAAGTGGTTAGATTCTTTGCCAGACAAGGAGCAATTAGTAATAACGCCTATTATGGGATTCAAATAACTGTAGCCACAGGAAAGATTAAGAAGCCTGTTAAATACGAAGTGTTGCTGCCTCCTAAAATAAACGGTATACAGTTGTATCATAGATTCCTGATAATTGAAAGATTAAGTTTGGACATGGTGACAGGGATGAAATTCTTCAATAAATACAGAGGGAAGCTAGATTTGAATGAGGATTCAGTGATGTGGGATATACAGGGAGAAATTGTAATTATACCATTTTCGAGGAAAAAGAATCTGCTGAGGAGAGTGATAGTTTTCCCATTAGGTATTTGAGAGAAAGGGAATATATCGAAAGGTATAATGAATATTGTGAGGAAATGGGGTTTATCCAGAAGAGTTTCTGGTTATGCAGGACAAGATTGAAAGAAAAGTAGAAGAAAAACCTGAATTAAATGAAAGTAAGAAGGAGGAGTAAAATGAGGTAGGGCATCAGCTGACTTTGGTAGGCTCACGCCACTCAACGAGTGGTGCCTTCCGTGGCTGGATGTGTCCCCTCTTGTTTTCTGGTGCGCTCTGTCCTAGCTCTTTCGTGTCCGGAGTCTATTCTGTTTGATGTGACCACAACTCCTGTGGATTAGGGGATTTGGAAAAAGGAATCAGGGCTACAGTTGTACGCTTGAAACGCCTGCCATCCCTTGCACATACACAGTTATTGCAAAGTAGAGCAAGGAATAATGATTGTTGTAGCATGATTTCACATGCTGAGGGTTCAATGTTCTGTGCAGAAGTTAAATTTGTAACTAATAAGGTTCTAGCATAGATTCTGGATGACAAATTAGTGTCATCTGAGGAACTTGGTAAAACGAATGTGTACTGTAGTAATAGGAGATTAATGATGGGCAACAGTAACAATATTAAAGGAAGTAACGGGCAGTCTGCTTCAGTAAATGTCGGGGGCTACTGAGGACAAGCAGTAGGTCCTGAAGCTGGTGTTTCTGTAGGTAATAACGCATAAAAAGGGATGATTACTCAAATAAAGAGGTGGAAGTTTAGCATGAACTGGCAGTGGTTTCATATGTTGTGGTTGGAATGGTAATCCACAAAAGAGTTCTTACTCTGAGATAGTAAGAGAGGTTTATGTGGAGGATGAAGGTGTTGATGTTGTGACAGCTGAAGTGTAAGCGATGAAGTGTAGCTTAATGAGGTGAGTTCTGTTTCATGTGGTGTATGAAGTCAAGACATTATGGTGAAGTCAGTGAGACACCTTGTGGCTTCACTATAGTATTTATACCGGATGAGTAACTGTCCATGAGTTGTAATGAAGGAACTGGTGTAAGCAGTGGTAACTCTGTTATGATGTAAATATGGTCAAATAATGATTTGTACTAGGTGTAAATCAATTCTGAAAGAACGTGAATATATTTAATGTAAGTATTTCACTCAGCTAAGTAATTATAAAGTGCTCACACTAGCTACCGTACTTTGCTGAAGTTCGAAATTGTTTCGATTAAACTACTTATGGTTTCAAGTAAATTTACTTGGGTGCCCTTTAATGCACTAGTTAGAGTAACATCTCTGTTAATTCAGATAACTAGAAAATGAAGTTTAAGAAACATATGTGATACTGGAATCATTGCAGGAAGATTTAGTTGTTATTTGTAGGCTTAGACGAAACTCTATTATCAGGAACTATGTATTTCTAGATTGTAGTTGAAGGTCAAATGTTATGAACCCCACATACTTGGGTGCTCTACAAAAACCAGTGTAAAAAGAATTGTGACGCTAATGAAGTGCTAAAAATAACGTAGGAGAGAATGTAATTGGTGTCAAATAGAGAGACGCCAGCCACAGAGAAAATGGGAAACTTTGTAAATGTTATAAAATGCACAGGAACAGAACTTTCAGTGTTGTGTGAAAAAAAACTAATTTTGTATGAAAATCTATTTTGAGGTATTTGGAAGAAACATGATTCTGGCAAATCATACGCTATGTTAGTTTTAGAACTACCGATCCTGAATGAAGAGAAATGGAATTTAGTATATTTTGGTATTGGAATTGCCCCGATGTTCGATTAATTATTCGAAGTATTCATTTGAAAGAAAAATAACGTTTCCATAATTAAAGGGGATGTGACGTGTAGCGCCTTACATCATGCCCATTGGGATAACAACAGCAGTAAACAGACGTGCAGCACAAGTAACGCGCAGGACTGGTGGCGTCAGATGCCGGTATATACAGGGTGAGTCACCTAACGTTACCGCTGGATATATTTCGTAAACCACATCAAATACTGACGGACCGATTCCACAGACCGAACGTGAGGAGAGGGGCCTGTTCAACTGTTTAATACAAACCATACAAAAATGCACGGAAGTATGTTTTTTTTACACAAACCTACGTTTTTTTAAATGGAACCCCGTTAGTTTTGTTAGCACATCTGAACATACGTATAAACAAATACGTAATCAATGTCGTTTGTTGCACTGTAAAATGTTAATTACATCCGGAGTTATTGTAACCTAAAGTTGACGCTTGAGTACCACTCCTCCGCTGTTCGATCGTGTGTATCGGGGAGCACCGATTTACGTAGGGATCCAAAGGCAACGGTGATGGACCTTAGGTACAGAAGAGACTGGAACAGCACATTACGTCCACATGCTAACACCTTTTTATTGGTCTTTTTCACTGACGCACATGTACATTACCATGAGGGGTGAGGTACACGTACAGACGTGGTTTCCGTTTTCAACTACGGAGTGGAATAGAGTGTGTCCCGACTTGTCAGGCCAATAGATGTTCAATGTGGTGGCTATCATTTGCTGCACACAATTGCAATCTTTGGCGTAATGAATGTCGTACACGCCGCAGTACATCTGGTGTAATGTCGCCGCAGGCTGCCACAATACGTTGTTTCATATCCTCTGGGGTTGTAGGCACATCACGGTACACATTCTCCTTTAACGTACCCCACAGAAAGAAGTCGAGAGGTGTAAGATCAGGAGAACGGGCTGGCCAATTCATGCGTCCTCCACGTCCTATGAAACGCCCGTCGAACATCCTGTCAAGGGTCAGCCTAGTATTAATTGCGGAATGTGCAGGTGCACCATCATGCTGATACCACATACGTCGACGCGTTTCCAGTGGGACATTTTCGAGCAACGTTGGCCGATCATTCTGTAGAAACGCGATGTATGTTGCAGTGCTCTCCGATACACACGATCGAACAGCGGAGGAGTGGTACTCAAGCGTTAACTTTAGGTTACAATATCTCCGGATGTAATTAACATTTTACAATGCAACAAACGGCACTGATTACGTATTTGTTTATGTGTACAGATGTGCTAACAAAACTAACAGGGTTCCATTTAAAAAAATGTAGGTTTGTGTTAAAAAACATACTTCCGTGCATTTTTGTATGGTTTGTATTAAACAATTACACTAGCCCCTCTCCTCACGTTCGGTCTGTGGACTCGGTTCGTCAGTATTTGATGTGGTTTACGAAATATATACACCGGTAACGTTAGGTGACTCATCCTGTATATAGTTTCTATGCCATCTGGTAGAGGTTACTAGCTGACAGACACTGATTGAGCTGCAGTCGAAATACTGTCACTTTTATCTGCAGGTCTGTTTGTCTATTTTTCTGATTGTTTATTATTATCACTGTAATCGGGCTTAGTTATGAGAGTGAGTGAAGGTGCGAATGTAGAATAATGTTTTAGCTAAAGGTTTTATACTACACTTCGTGAAGAATGTTCGAGGATGACGTGTGTCTTAGTCATTCGTAACAGGGAATTTGTTATAAACTACTTCGTCAGTATACTGTACTGCAAAAATGAGATTATGATTTCGGCAAACTGGTTTCATTAAGAGGAAATTAGTTTTACATTTATGGTTTTTCAAAAATTATTTGCGTTAATTTACTCTTGAGATTAAATGACCGGTTTTGATTGGTTCTGTATACATGCGCGGGTTGAGCGCGTTAAATGCTGCTTTCCCATTGGCTGTGATGTTTCTCTGCCAATCAGGGATTACTATATTGACTCTGTTTCGGAAACTAGAAACTTCGTTTGTGGAATGAGATGAGTAGAGTCGGGGCTTGGATCTCATAGTGGTGAAACCTACTGATATGTGCTCCAATAAAAATTACTAACATTGCGATACATTGGTACCAAAATGTTTGAGAAGTACCGTAGAGTGTGGAAGAGAGTTCTATTGAAAGCACGGTGATAAATTCCGAACGTTTAGTGACGTTTTAAGGCCATAAATTCCGTGTGGTATAACTGTTTTCTCAGGAGCTACTGTAAAAGAAACAATTCGTTTGTAAACTTTTAGCGAAGGATAATTAATAATTATCATAAACTGACTACGGTTACGAATGCTGTGAGCATATGGGCTTTTCAGGTTTTGCACAGCTTAGAGTAAGGCTTGGTAGTGACAGGCGTATTCAAGCTTACCGTAACATAAATACTTTCATTTAACTATTAATTCCACTAACAAAATCATTTTTAGTGCAACTTGTGGTTACGAGGTATACAGCTGTTTTTCATTTTCTATAGTTTTTTTTTCCAGCTGAGAGCTGTATTTCAGTAACTTGAAGGAGGAGTGTGTGTGAGAAGGGATGCACCACAAGGTGAGTGGAACTTAGCAGTGCAATCCGCCACCGCGACCTTACAAGCAAGTCAGTTCTATATATCTTTATTGAAATGTTAAAAAATCAAGAACTTTAACTCATGGCCCCCTCACAACTAGGAATGTTAAAAAAATTTTTTTTAATGTTGTCTAATTTGCCATAAACAATTCCAGATATGACATTGTGGTACCACAATCATGTGACAGTATCATTTCATAATTTGTAATACCTTTTATGTATCTGTATGTGCAACATTTCTGTATTTATTCGAGTTAAGCTCTTTGACCATAACCTCTGTTTTTCAAATGTCGGCGCATTGGGTGTTGTGAGTGAAAGTGTGACTGAAAAATGGTTCAATTGGCTCTGAACACTATGGGATTTAACATCTGAGGTCATCAGACCCCTAGAACTTAGAACTACTTAAACTTAACTAATGTAAGGACATCACACACATCCATGCCTGAGGCAGGATTCGAACCTGCGACCGTAGCGGTAGCGCGGTTCCAGACTGAAGTGCCTAGAACCGCTCGGGCACACCGCCCGGCTTGTGACTTACCAAAATCTAAGGTGCCACTACTTTATAAAAGGCACCAACAGTTATAATGGTGACTAATATACAGTTAACACTTAAAAAACTTAATATTTTTGTACAATAATGCTAAAATGCAGAATCAATAAAATAAAAAGTTGTATCCGTTCATCTTTGTTTTCAAACAAAAGTGTTTTCCTAGTTCCAGTTTGGCAAATTTCCGCCTGTCTACTACATTTTGGCACATGGATTTCAGCTGAATTTCCATTATGTTTACTCCATAGTTTGTGGCATTTAAAACTTTTTGTCGGAATATTTGGCATAAAACACGTCGGATTTTAATAAATGGTAATAAACATTCTTCATCTCGAAGAGGGACATACATTAATATTACGCTTGTGTCCCCTGCACCACCACTTGGCACAGTAGGGGGCAGGGTGATGCGGAAATCTTTAAGAAGAACCACTATTTATTATTGCACATTTCCATTCTCCGTGAAAAACTATGTACCTTTTGTATTAAACATTTCTTTCGTTTCATGATAGATGATGCTGAAATCGGCAGACATGGAAATTAGGTGACAGTTGTTGCAAAACTGTACTATATCAAACAAATACACATTAGATTAGTACAATCGAAGTAATTGTTTGGTATTTTTCATAATGCTATCGAGTGACACCTCCCACAAAAGAATGAAGCATAGACTGCAACCACGCGCTCAGTCCACTGTCAGACTGTGTATGTTAGCCGGCCGCGGTGGTCTCGCGGTTCTAGGCGCGCAGTCCGGAACCGTGGGACTGCTACGGTCGCAGGTTCGAATCCTGCCTCGGGCATGGATGTGTGTGATGTCCTTAGGTTAGTTAGGTTTAAGTAGTTCTAAGTTATAGGGGACTGATAACCACAGCAGTTGAGTCCCATAGTGCTCAGAGCCATTTGAACCATTTTTTGTGCATGTTACTTCAATAATTCGGAGTGTGCAAATCTCGTCGCAATTGTTCAACGATGCTAACGATTGCAGAACGGGTCCATATTATTGTCGCGTACTTTGAGGCTCATGGAAATGTTGACGAAGTTCGTCCAAGGGTGCAACTCTGTTCCCGGGTAGGAATGTTCCGTTCGCAACGACGTTTAACAGTATTGTCCAGCTGTTTAATGAAATAGAAAGTGTTAAATCTAGCGAAAGAGAGCAATCGTGGCGTGTGACAAACGAAAATACCACAGTGTATGTTTTTAGCTGCTGTTGCGGCAAATCCTCACATTTGTTCTCGGAAAATTGTGCGAGGTTCATGAATTCCGCAAAGAAGTGTTTTACGCATACTGCATGCACAGAAAAGGCATCCATTTCATTTCTCGCTGCATCTAGAACTGCTTGGTGACGATTTTCACAATCGCGTGAATTTCTGCAAGTGGCTACAGGTACAACTGGCAGTCAGTGATGATTCCATTTCACCGATGCTTTTTTCCGATGCATCAAATTTTACGAATCGTGGTCAAGTGAATCCACATAATATGTGCGTTATTGGTCAGTGGAGAATCCTCATTTGGCAAGGGAAGTTGAACATCAACGCCAATGAGGTATCAATATTTGGTGCGGTATTTTGGGTACGCAGGTAATTGGCCCATAATTTTCAGAAGGTAATCTAATTGGTCAAATGTACAGCGACATTGTGCATAATGATTTATCCACACTAATGGACGATGTTCCACTTCAGTCAAGACCGGGTACGTGGTTTCAACACGATAGATGCCGAGTGCATTATTCACGACTAGCTCGAGATGTTTTGAATCGAAACTATCTGGGTCGAGGGATAGGGCGAGGAAGTCCTCAAACGTGGTCAGCACGTTCATCCGATTTGACTTTTGCCATTTTTTTCCTGTGGGGATGGCTAAAAGAGAGAGTTTACATGGATTACCAACAACTCCAGAAGGTATGCGACAGCGAATTCGCAATGACTGTGCAGACATTAGCGCAGAGACACTAATAAATGTCGGATTGTCGTTCAGACACTGAGTTTCAATATGTATTTGAAATAACTGACAACATTTTGAACTTCTGATACATTGAAGCACTTTTGAGAGGCAAGGGGCCTCACAGTAATCAAGCACCCCGAGATAGCGAGAGGCAAGGGGACTCAGTAGTCGAGCACCCGAGAGAGTGAGATCCTAGGGGGCTCACAGTAATCAAGGACACCGAGATAGTGAGTGGCAAGGAGACTCACAGTAACCAAGCACTCCAGGATAGTTACAGGCAAGGAGATTCACAGTAATCAAGCAGCCCGAGATAGCGAGACACAAGGGGAGTCACCAAAATCAAGCACCCTGAAGGGTGCACATTCACTACTATGTCCACGTCGTTGTTCCTGGGCAACGCTAAATGCAGTCTAACAATGCATTGCGGGAGAGAAGACAATGTCACATGATGATAACGTTTTCCCAAATATCAAATAATGTACTTTGAATTTCCTAATCGGATGTGAATTTTGTGAGGCATTACAGTTTCGCAACAATTGTCACACCGTTTTCAAATGGTTCAAATGGCTCTGAGCACTATGGGACTCAACATCTTAGGTCATAAGTCCCCTAGAACTTAGAACTACTTAAACCTAAATAACCTAAGGACATCACACACACCCATGCCCGAGGCAGGATTCGAACCTGCGACCGTAGCAGTCCCGCGGTTCCGGACTGCAGCGCCAGAACCGCTAGACCACCGCGGCCGGCACACACCGTTTTCATATGTGCTGATTACAGCGCCATCTATAACGAAATTAAAGAAATGTTTCTTACAAAAGTTACAGATTTTTCCACGAAGAGACCAAATCTGGAATAAAAAAGTAGGAGTTCCTATTTCAGATTTCAAAGTCCCCCCCCCCCCCTTCCCACCACTGGGGTGGTGCAGGAGAGTCGAGCGTAACGTTAAACGATGTCTCTCTACTAGGTGAACAACGTTGTAACGAATTTCTTCTAATCCGATGTGTGTTTTTCCAAGTATTCTAACGAACAGTTTTGAATGCATCACCCTGTCTATTGGCATACCTTGACTCCGTGTTGACTGCACCCACTTAAACCTCGTGACTGCTGTTTCCCATTCCCATTCGAGCTACTGTAGTACTACTTTCGAAAGCTTTGTTAGTTCGCTTTTAGGGCTTACTAGAGGAAACTGTGAAATCACTTCTTTTATTTATGGACCATGATGGCGATTCATTAACTAACAGATCAAGTGGTCATGAACCACTTCCTGGTCGGTTCTAATGCCTGCTGATAACGTCGGATACTATTCCAATAGCGAAGGCGTGTTAGTTAATGGAATAAAACCCCTGTTCACATGGTTTGAAGTAACCAAATCTGATATGCATAAAGGGCAACATTTGTTATTCGTGGATTTTAATTTTATTAAGCCCTTTTGGTCCATATTTGAAAAGTAAATAAACTGCCCGTTTTTCTGCTCCAGTATCACTCTGAAAACTAGAACATTTCCTTTATTAGTATGCGATGCACTGATCAGCTAGAACATTACGACGACCTACCTAATAACCGGGACGTCCAACGTTGGCACGGATAACAGCAATGACGCGACATGTCATGGAAGCAGTAAATGGAAATGTCGTGTGACGAGGGCCTCCCGTCGGGTGGACCGTACGCCGGGTGCCAGTGTTTCGATTTGACGCCACTTCGGCGACTTGCGCGTCGATGAGGATGAAATGATGATGATTAGGACAACACAACACCCAGTCCCTGAGCGGAGAAAATCTCCGATCCAGCCGGGAATCGAACCCGGGCGCTTTGGATTGACATTCCGTCACGCTGACCACTCAGCTACCGGGGGCAGACTATGGAAGCAGTGGAGCCTCGGTAGGTCACCAGAGCGAGCTGGAACTACATCTGCGCACAAAACTCACCTAATTGTAGTAAATTCTGAGGAGGGGAGTAGTGAGCTCTGAGGCCACGTTCAATTGCATCCCAGATGTGGGGCCAGCGCATCAACTGGGACTCGCCACTGAGTTCCTCGAACTTCTCTGTCACATTACTGGACTTCTGACGTTAGCCTTTATCATCTTGATAAATGTCACTGACATGGTGATACAAGATCGACATGAAGGGGTGTACGTGGTCCTGCAACAAGTGTACGATACTCATCGGCCGACATTGTGCCTGGCATGTGCACCACTGGACCAATGCGTGCCCATTAGAATGTTTCCCAGAGTGTAATGGATCCGCCGACAGCTTATCTCTGTCGCTCATTCTGATAAGGAGCTGTCCCCCTGGAAGAGAACGGCTTCGCACACTCCCACAGGCATGATGAAGAAGTTATCGGTATTCATCAGGCAATCCAACGCTCTGCCATTGCGCCAGCGTCCTGTGCCAATGCTCCTGTGCCCGTTTCATTCATAGTTGCCGATTTTGTGGTGTTAACATTGGCACATGCATGGGTTGTCAGCTGTGGAGACCCATCGTTAGGAGTTTTCGGTGCACTTTGTGTTCAGACACACGTATACTTTGCTCAGCATTATAGTCTGATGTTAATTCCACAACAGTTCACCTCTTGTCCTGTTTTACCAGTCTGCCCAGGCTACGACGTTTAACATGTCTAATGGCCGTCCAAACCCATGCGTCTGGACAGGGTTTCACCTTGGTTTCGCCATGTGCTGAAGACACACACCACATCACACACTGAACGCCCGAAAAGTCGCACAGTTTCCGTTATGCTCAAGCCGAATGTCTGGGCCATCACAGTCTGCCCTCGGTCAAACTCTGATAGATTGCGCAGCTTCCCTATTCTACACATGGACAGCACATTCACTGATACTACATGCACCGTTCCTGTGTCTGACTTACAGCCATTCCCCACCAGGTGAGGCTGCTACCACCTGGACGCGTTTATATCGTAAATAGATCGGTGGTCGTAATATTCTGGCTGATCACTGTGTATTCAAATTGGTAATCATTCATAAGTTACTTACATCGACTGCCAGAAGGGCTGGCTATTTGTAATTACTAAGCTAGCACTACTGGTTATTTTACAACACACTATTTTATCCAAGAGTAAAATAATAAGTTATAAATCATCAAATGGTCTCACCTGGTGCAATGTTCTTCCAATTTACTCGAATATATTCATCTCGATTATATGCATTGTGTTCATGATAGAATCCAAGAGCGTGCAGGAATTCATGATATATAGTCCCCCTCCGGAGACATGGTGGAGGCTGCAGATTAAGAACTTGTTCGCCACCGATTCTCCCAACGAACGAATGGCACCCGGTCCTCTTGCCTGTTATATAAATATAATCTTCTTTGCCTGCCGTGGCATTCCGAATCTGCACACAGGAGAGTTTATTTAACTCTTTCATGGCAGAATGAATTTCCCTCTGTTCGTCATCCGCTGCGCAGAAAGAACATTACCACCAATTGTAAACTTTGGTGGTTTGTGTGGTGAAATACACTCCTGGAAATTGAAATAAGAACACCGTGAATTCATTGTCGCAGGAAGGGGAAACTTTATTGACACATTCCTGGGGTCAGATACATCACATGATCACACTGACAGAACCACAGGCACATAGACACAGGCAACAGAGCATGCACAATGTCGGCACTAGTACAGTGTATATCCACCTTTCGCAGCAATGCAGGCTGCTATTCTCCCATGGAGACGATCGTAGAGATGCTGGATGTAGTCCTGTGGAACGGCTTGCCATGCCATTTCCACCTGGCGCCTCATTTGGACCAGCGTTCGTGCTGGACGTGCAGACCGCGTGAGACGACGCTTCATCCAGTCCCAAACATGCTCAATGGGGGACAGATCCGGAGATCTTGCTGGCCAGGGTAGTTGACTTACACCTTCTAGAGCACGTTGGGTGGCACGGGATACATGCGGACGTGCATTGTCCTGTTGGAACAGCAAGTTCCCTTGCCGGTCTAGGAATGGTAGAACGATTGGTTCGATGACGGTTTGGATGTACCGTGCACTATTCAGTGTCCCCTCGACGATCATCAGTGGTGTACGGCCAGTGTAGGAGATCGCTCCCCACACCATGATGCCGGGTGTTGGCCCTGTGTGCCTCGGTCGTATGCAGTCCTGATTGTGGCGCTCACCTGCACGGCGCCAAACACGCATACGACCATCATTGGCACCAAGGCAGAAGCGACTCTCATCGCTGAAGACGACACGTCTCCATTCGTCCCACCATTCACGCCTGTCGCGACACCACTGGAGGCGGGCTGCACGATGTTGGGGCGTGAGCGGAAGACGGCCTAACGGTGTGCGGGACCGTAGCCCAGCTTCATGGAGACGGTTGCGAATGGTCCTCGCCGATACCCCAGGAGCAACAGTGTCCCTAATTTGCTGGGAAGTGGCGGTGCGGTCCCCTACGGCACTGCGTAGGATCCTACGGTCTTGGCGTGCATCCGTGCGTCGCTGCGGTCCGGTCCCAGGTCGACGGGCACGTGCACCTTCCGCCGACCACTGGCGACAACATCGATGTACTGTGGAGACCTCACGCCCCACGTGTTGAGCAATTCGGCGGTACGTCCACCCGGCCTCCCGCATGCCCACTATACGCCCTCGCTCAAAGTCCGTCAACTGCACATACGGTTCACGTCCACGCTGTCGCGGCATGCTACCAGTGTTAAAGACTGCGATGGAGCTCCGTATGCCACGGCAAACTGGCTGACACTGACGGCGGCGGTGCACAAATGCTGCGCAGCTAGCGCCATTCGACGGCCAACACCGCGGTTCCTGGTGTGTCCGCTGTGCCGTGCGTGTGATCATTGCTTGTACAGCCCTCTCGCAGTGTCCGGAGCAAGTATGGTGGGTCTGACACACCGGTGTCAATGTGTTCTTTTTTCCATTTCCAGGAGTGTAGTACATATTTCATGAAACTATGACAAAATTTAATTTTCAGAAGCATGTAATGTATGGTAACAATATAGTAATTGTGACCTGCAAATCTGACATCTTCTTGACAGAGACTGAATTCTACGGTTTTCCAACATACATACTGCATGGTAAATTATCTACGGACATACATTACTGTTCAGTCCAAAAGTGTCATCTGTGTAACTAATAGCGTTTAGTTCCTCCTCTGGGTGCTACTACTGCGTTCAATTTACAGAAATGCCCTCCATTACGGTCTAATCAACTGGCCATCGAATTTGATTCTATTCACTGTGAAGCATAGTATGTAGTTGTCCTCAGGCTTTTAGTCATGTTAACCTGCCGTGAAGTCTGCGGCGTTCTACTAGGGTCCAACAAAGCCACCTCATTTTGTTCTGGTTAATAACATTAGAAGAATTTTGCTGAGACGGAAGAGGGCCCATTCGAAAAGAGTTATGGCATAGACACACTTGTCTGAAACATATATCTAAAGCGTTACATTCATTATATGATATCATTTGCACACCGTCTCACTGCCTCTACCGAATCCGCTTATGGTCCCAACACACTCAGTCGTCCTCATCATGTAAGTACCACCTAACGCCAGTTGACTCATTATGCCACGAAATCTCCACCAGTGCCCCACAAATGACTGTGTACGCCGCGCCACTTTAAGCACTGCCACATATTCATTCTTGTAATTAGCTGCGACTGGCCAACAGCACGATCTTGACAATTTTGGTGTATTGCATCTTGTCGGCCTGTTCTGTGAATGACATATGAACGTGAACTCCATCGGAAGATATAGCATGTTCCAGCGTTTCCTGTCAGTAAACATCATAGGCACAGCAGTGTGATGATTTTATATAGTGTATTACTGTAGTTCATAGTTCCCATTACTACTAGCAGTCGATCTGGGAACATGTCGCTTACGTAAAGATTTGTGACAAACTTGTGTGTAGCTGGAATCATGCCTTGTTACAGGTCACTCCGGTACTTCCCTAAAAATGTTCAAATGTATGAAATCTTATGGGACTTAACTGCTAAGGTCATCAGCCCCTAAGCTTACATACTACTTAACCTAAATTATGCTAAGGACAAACACACACACCCATGCCCGAGGGTGGACTCGAACCTCCGCCGGGACCAGCCGTACTTCCCACGGGCTCTACATACGTACTTTGAAAGACAGCGGATGTATTGCCCAACGAAACACAGACAGTGACAACTCATGTGTCTGGTGAATGTTTGCCGATAGTTTTGCAAGTGGTGCAGTTTCCCACATCTTGTCCATAATGTAGTGCTGTGAATGTTTTGCTGAGGTCAATGAAACTTCTTAGACCTAGATGTTTCTCTAACATTTTCTTTAGTATTACACAACACAAATCATTTACGTTTCGTTTCTGACTCTAGCACTTCGGAATTTATCTTATCAATGGTCCTTGTTTGAGTATCATACCTTTATGATTGTGAGCTACAATTTTATGAAGCCATAGGATACTTAGAACTCCAGTGCGCCTCATTAATCTCTGTATTCTTCTAAGTTTAATATACTGCCTTCCTCTTGATGCTGAAACGCTTCAGTGCACGGGTTGCAAAGAAATGTAGAGTCTCCTGTGGAATCCGAATCAAAATACACTGATGAGCCAAAACGTTTTGACAACCTGCTTAATACCTTGTTTGTTCATGTTTTGAACGAAATACATCACTCGTTCTGCTTATCTGGGTTCCGACACTTCGTTGGCAGGCGTTAGGGGATATGTGGAAGTATGCGGCATTAGAAGTCTACGCTCAGGTCATGTAAATCGCGTAAGTAACGGGCCCTGAATTGCGTACGTGGTGATGGCGCCCGATAGCGACCCAGATGGGTTCCATAGGATTTTCAGCAGACGAATCTGGTCATCGAAACATTAACGTGGATTCACTATAGTGCTTCTCTAACCACTTAGTGCTATTCTGGTTTCGAGACACGGGCAATTATACTGCTGAAAGAAGACATCGCCTTTGGGGAAGGCATCAAGCGTGAAGGGAGGCGGGTGTTTCGCAGTTGTCAGCGTGTCTTCGATTACTACCATAGGTTCCATGCAAGCTCAAGAAAACGTCTCTCATAGCATAATACTGCTCCCACCAGCCTCCATCTGTGGCGCGCTACACTTTTCGAGCCGCCATTCCTCTCGATGATGGCGTTTGTGGAGAGGACTGTCGACCTAGTGTAGGAAAAGTGTTATTCTCCCGAAAAGCCCACACATTGCTATTGATTGTCGGTAGAATGCCGAAGGTCCAGCACCCACTACAATTTTTACTGACGTGAATAGGTGTTGCTGTCTGGCTGTGGAGCTCCAATAATGTATAGTGAACGGTGTGCTCCGAACACTTGTGCGTGCACCAGCATTGTTCTCTTTCGGCTGAGATGCAACAGATCACCATCAACTGTACAGAGCAGACAACCCTCCCAACCCAACGTACAGTGAAGATTCGTCTAACCATTTAGCGCCTAGTGGTAGTTTCACTGTCCTTCTACCTCTTTTCGTAGATTCTCACGATAGTAGCACGTGAACATACGTAATAATAGTGCGACATTTGTGAAAGTCGCTTATCTCACTGGTTTCCCCATTTGCATCCCATATCTTCGTTAGGGAGATCTCTCGTACGTGTCTGCTCCGATTTCATTTATTACGGCGTCACGTAGCTTCAGCGCCATCAGACGGCATCCAACGTCGCGGTGGGCACTGGTCATGGTGTTTTGGCTCATTAGTGTACAGTTTGTAGCTTTTCAATAAAGCTACATTCTGACAGATTCGAAGGTGACGTTAGGTGGCCAGGGGGACACGGGACTCAATTCTGTCATCATTTTATCGCGCCAGTTGCCCGCTTAGGGGCGCAGCCCATGTGACGCTAATATTGTGTCAGTACGAAGAGTTTATTAAAACGGGACTAGTACGAAGGGCGCCACGAATTCATCTCCTGAGACAAACTCTTCATTTCAGGACAGCACTAACTCTAAAGCCTTCTATTATTTGTTGCATAGGTTCCAATCTATCTCTTCGCCCAACAGTTTTTACCGTCAACCGCTCCCTCTAGTACCACAAAAGTTATTTCCAGATGTCTTAACACATGTCTAGTGTCAGTGTTTTCCATATGTTCCTTCCTTCGCTAATGGTGCGGAGAACCTCCACATTCCTTATCCGTCAACCTGATTTTCAACATCTTTCTATAGCACCACATCTAAAACGCTTTGATTCTCTTCTTTTCCTTTAGTTCAGCTACTTTGCTATCGTAAATTCTGATGTTAAGTTTATCGATAATTATAGTTACGCTAACAGTCATTACTTTCGTCTTTCCTAAGTTTAGTCTCACTCCATGCTCCGCACTCATTTGACTGTTCGTTCCATTGAACAGGTCTTGAAATTCTCTTTCATTTTCACTGAGGATAGTAATGACATCTAATCCACGGTTCCTGAAGAGATTCGGCAGATTCTTTGCAGGGGCAACTGTCCGGATTATTGGCATATCTGGCTTTGTATCGTAAGCCAATAAGCCCTTACTGTGCTGGTACCGCAAACAGGTGAAAGTGAGGGAAAACATAAAATATTCCGGAGGTGAAGTAGCCTCCATTCGGATTTCGTGGCGGGAATTACTCAGGAAGAAGTGATCGTCAGAAAAACAAAACTGACATGGCTGGAACTCAGTAGTAAGGAAAGAAAGAGAAGGAAAAGTAATAGGAAACGTGTACTCGTCCAAAGGAAAGAGAGCAAACCGTCTGACAGAATTTTGCACAGAGCATAATTTAATCAGAAAGAGGAAAGTATTTGTCTTGTTTGTGCTCTGATGGAAGCATTTTCCCTCTAATACCTTCTTTTTCCTGCCAAAGCAGGATGAGTTGCACGTATCAAACGAAATCTGTAGGTTAGTAAAGTTCTGACAGTTTATTTATATACTCAAAATATTTATATACTTTGACACTTACAAACAACATGTAGGTTCGACTATCATAAGCTTAATACTAAATCGTTTGCTACAAAGTTTTTCTGGATACTTTGCTCATAGATCTCAGCTCATCAAAATGCCTGCCTTATGAGTGATATCTTAAACGGGTACAAAAGTTATTAGATAGATTTTACTGAATTTGCAGTCTTTCAAATTGTAGACATTTTCAGTTATCTTCAGACCTGTTAAGACCCTTTTAGTCAATTTTTTTCAGTGCAGATCCACTTTGGGCGTGTTTGTACAGGTGTGAAATACCTATCGTCTTGTAAAGTTATATTGGTGGAAAATGCTAACGAAATGCATATATTGTTGACCTCAGAGCCACATTCCATATGTTCGATGTGTCAGATAAACTATATTTATGAGAAAGACCTGATATTATATGCATATTTCAGGGGCCAACGGCTATCCACAACACTTGACCCCTTATCTCTGTGATCAATATAACTGGAAACGTGAGCCCCTGAAAAATCGCATTTTCATGCGCTGCTTTTTGGAACATTTTGGTACCGTTACTAGATCCCAACTCAGTGCCCTAGAAGTCACTGTTCAACGCAATGGGTTCATATGAAATAAAGGACATGTAGTACAGTAAGTAGCCTATAGTTATTGCTATTTTGTTTTCAAAATCCAAAATGATTAGTAATAACTCAATTGGCTTACAGAAGTCCAATGTTTCAATGTGATATGGAACTACTCCTCCTGGCCAAATGCGTTCTGGATTCGTAACCAGCAGTCTCAGTTCCTTTCCATGTAACACCATTATGTCACCTTCTGGTAGATCACCCAATTCCCAAGGCCTAACTGGACTACACGGCTTCCATGAAGAAACGGACTCAGCTGAAAGAAAAGAGAAAATATACAGCTTTTAAATTTAGATCTCCAGGATAAGTTCATAGCAAACTTCTATGTTAAAAATCTCTAAAAAAAAGCAGTATGACGTTGTTACAGTAAGACACCTTCTTCAACGACAAGTGGTGTTACTTGTCTACCTCTGAAAGACAGTGTTCTCTTCAGCGTCAATACTGAAGTCTATTACAGATTTTTAGACATAGTGCTCGTTCTCTCAATGGAAGATAGAAATATTTGATTTTTAATCTGATCGCAGCTGTTTTTATTCAAAGTTGACAAAAGGACATATTTTATGTACGATAGAACGACAACCACAGAGCAATTTTTAGTACTTGATAAATAAATTACATCCAGCACGTAAATTCTATGCAATAACATCATAGTTCAAATTAGATCTGCATGGTAGAGCGAAATAATTTTTATACAGTTCTGCAAGAACACCTACAGATACAAGCTGCAATAATATTTTGCTAAACATATCACTATACAGTGTTAATAAAAACCAAAGAAAACTGGCCGAATAGTATCGAAACAAAAATATAATATTAACGAATGAAAATTGTATGACATTTATTTTTTTAATTACAATGTCATAATACATGTTGAATCAGGAGGAAATGTACATACCTTCAGGGGTACATACTGACAAATAAATCGCAACCCAAAAAATGTAATGAAATTTCGGGAGTAAAGTTACACAAGTAGTGACCTTCAGTGCTGAGACTGGTTTGATGCAGCTCTCCATGCTACTCTATCCTGTGCAAGCTTCTTCATCTCCCAGTACCTACTGCAATCTACATCCTTCTCAATCTGCTTAGTATATTCATCTCTTGGCCTCTCTCTACTATTTTTACCCTCCACGCTGCCCTCCAGTACTAAATTGGTGCATCATAACATGTCCTACCAACCGATCCCTTCTTCTAGTCAAGTTGTGACACAAACTCCTCTTCTCCCTAATTCTATTCAGTACCTCCTCATTAGTTATGTGATCTACCCATCTAATCCTCAGCATTCTTCTTTAGCACCACATTTCGAAAGCTTCTATTCTCTTCTTGTCCAAACTATTTATCGTCCATGTTTCACTTCCATACATGGATACACTCTATGCAAATACTTTCAGAAACGACTTAATGACACTTAAATCTATACTCGATATTAATAAATTTCTCTTCTTCAGAAACGCTTTCCGTGCCATTGCCAATCACAGGTTATGTAAGTGTTAGATAAACTACAGCAAATGTGTAATGCTGGTATATTAATTACCGGTGTAACCGCTAAAATGTTGAATGGAAGGATGCAAACGTGCAAAGTTTCTCCTTTGTGCCTACTCTGCGCTTGTAGACTTTAATCATAAAGGGTCAGAAAAAAACACGAAGTATATAATGTCGCTTAGGTTGTATGCGCATGATGCGACTGAAGCGTGTGATTTTCAAACACTTGTGTTTGGGATACGGTTAAGAAAATGACATATGTCCATTTGAAGTTTTTTGTTCACCAGTACTATCAACCCTCAAAGCATGTACCTTTTCTCTTGATGCAATCTATATAATACACTATGTGATTAAAAGTATCCGTACACACCAAAAATATATATCTTTCAAACTAGGTGCAGTGTGCTGCCACCTACTGCCAGGTACTCCATATCAGCGACCTCAGTAATCATGAGACATCGTGAGAGAGCAGAAAGGGGCGCACCGCGGAACTCACGGACTTCGAACGAGGTCAGGTGGTTGGTTATCACTTTTCTCAAACGTCTGTTGACTGACAGAAACCGCCGACTGTTGAAGAGGGTCGTAATGTGTAATAGGCAGACATGTATCCAGACTATTACCCAGGAATTCGTAACTGCATCAGGATCCACTGCAAGAACAATGATAGATAGGCGGGAGGTGAGAAAACTTTGATTTCATGGTCGAGCGGCTGCTCATAAACCACACATCACGCCGGTAAATGCCAAACGACGCCTCACTTGGTGTAAGGAGCGTAAACATTGGACGATTGAACAGTGAAAAATGTTGTGTGAAGTGTCGAATCACGGTAAACAATGTGACGATCCGATGGTAGGGTGTGAGTACGGCGAACGCCCTGTGAACGTCATTTGCCATGGCGTGTAGTGACAACAGTAAGATTCGGGAACGGTGTTGTAATGGTGTGGTCGTCTTTTTCATGGAGGGGTCTTGCACATCTTCTTGTTTTGCGTGACACTATCATAGCACAGACCTACATTGGTGTTTTAAGTACCTTCTTGTTTCCCGCTGTTGAAGAACAAGTCGGGGATGGTGACTGCACCTTTCAACACTATCTAGCACTTGTTCGTATCCTGCTGAAACTCTGTCCGCTGTTGCGCCTTCTTTGACAAATTCGTTGGCAGAAAGAGGGTGACTACTTATGCTGGAAGTCTTCGGCGGCTAATGCTGATTATTAATCAAAATTTTTAAGCGATGGCGGGATTCGAACCCGGGACCGAAGACGATTTTCATTACTCATCAAAGACGCTACCACCTTTTTCTATATCAGTGTGACTTGCTACCATCATGAAACTTCATTATACCATAATCAAATCATCATGTAACATAAGCTGCAAATGGGAGAACAAATTGATTAAGATAACAAAACAGTAATACAAGGAGAAAGAAGAAAAGCCAGGTAACATAGCCGGAAAACCACAACGAAGCTTTCATGAGGTACATAAACAATTTCTTATAGTTTATATAGTTTTTTTAAAATTTTTGATTTATTTTACACAAACACATACTGTATACCTACATCTATATAAAAGTTTTTATATGGAATCTAAAAGCAGAAAGAAAAGGAATCAGATTGTATTCCAAACAGTAAACTAAGAAATATTCCAATATGATTTCAAGGATTGTAAGCGCTCATGTGTATTGATAATTCATCTACACACATTTTACAACAGAACTGGAGCGATACTGAGTCAAAACACTAGACAAAACGAGCAGGTAAACTAGGAGAGAACAAAGTGAAGCCAGTCTGATGGGAAACATACATAACAAGGACAACACCTATTATCAGAAAAATGAAATTAACCAACACCTTGCCGACGGGAAACTGATTCAACTTGGTGGCAAAGAGGTCTCGATATCGAGGCATTCGCACGCGTCTCCAATTGGCAGTGATCATGTACTACATGAAGTTCATGTGATCTTCCCCTTCGCCTTTTACAACGTAATAAAAGAAGTGTCCCATCAACCACATAACGCCGCGCGGGATTAGCCGAGCGGTGTAAGGCGCTGCAGTCATAGACTGTGCGGCTGGTCCCAGCGGAGGTTCGAGTCCTCCCTCAGGCATGGGTGTGTGTGTTTGTCCTTAGGATAATTTAGGTTAAGTAGTGTGTAAGCTTAGGGACTGATGACCTTAGCAGTTGTCCCCCATAAGATTTCACACACATTTGAACATTTTTTGAACCACATAACGCTAAGGGTTTTCGACCGTGGAAAGAAAGAAGAATGTGGGTGCAATATGGTGTCAGTAGTGTATACAATATCAGAAAATCGAGTTAAAAATGCCAATTGCGTTCTAATCCAAGACCAATTTGTCATATGACCTCCACAATTAGAGCGACGTCGTATCGTATCCGTAGACGTGCAACGTCTGCATAAATCCGTGTCACTAAGCCCAATACGGAAATGTCGCTCGTTCGTTGGAATCAAACTATTTACTACCTTATACCAAGAGGACGCTACGTGCATCGGCAAAATTGGAAGACTGATATTGCACCAAACTGTCGCCCTCTTTCAACGAGGTTCAGGAAAGGAATTGCTTTCCAATGGGTCTATAGGAATTTCATGGTGAGGACGGGTCTACATAAAATGTCAGCCTCTAAACAGTTCACCACAGGATAGAAGCCACGAATATGTTTTAACATCAACATCAATAGCGGGTTCAAGACAATGAGGACGGACACAGAGAAATGAACGAGACGTGAATGTGTGAGTTTCTTGAGTGTGTCGCACATATGCTCGTAGAATGTGCGTCTTCCTTTGTATGTCAGCCAAGCCCAAACCCCAAAAGGAACGAGGTTTCGTGACCACTTCATACAGTAAACGAAATATATGTCTTTCCCATAAGAAACAACCGGTCAATTGTTGTACACGTAGTTTCTTCGCCATCATCGAGGGAAGCGGATAAACATTGGCCACATAATAGGCTTTGTATAAAATGTCTCCAGTGTTGGGACTTTCTGGAGCAGAGTAAGAGAACGCGTTTCATGTTCTAGTATCGCTTCCTGTGATTTTTCCATAACAGACTTCCAGCTGAGCGTCGCCATTTTGAGTGGACAACGATCAATGACGATACCGAGAGACGCATGCCCAACCACAAATGAAGCCCATGGAAAAAACAGCGTAACCAAAGCCTCGCAAAGTAAGAAAACTGCATTTACCTTCATTAAGTGGTGCACCTGAACTCGGACAATAATCATCGATTACAGCTTTCAGTCGAGTTATCTCCGTAGAATTGCAAGCAGAACCGTCACGTCATCCGCGTATGCACAAACAGCTACAGTCCTTTCGGAAATCGTCCAACCTTTCAGCTGGGGAGCTAGCATCCAAAGTGTGGGCTCCAGAGACAACAAAAACAAAGTTATGGACAGCGGGCTTCCTTGAGATACTCCCCGACGAATATTTATCGGGGTCGTTTGTTGGCCATAGATAAACACCGAAGCCGAAATTTTTTTTATTTTGGTCATCAGTCTACTGACTGGTTCGATGCGGCCCGCCTCGAATTCCTTTCCTGTGCTAACCTCTTCATCTCAGAGTAGTACTTGCAACATACGTCCTCAATTATTTGCTTGACGTATTCCGATGTCTGTCTTCCTCTACAGTTTTTGCCCTCTACAGCTCCCTCTAGTGCCATGGAAGTCATTCCCTCATGTCTTAGCAGATGTCCTATCATCCTGTCCCTTCTCCTTATCGATGTTTTCCACATATTCCTTTCCTCTCCGATTCTGCGTAGAACCTCCTCATTCCTTACCTTATCAGTCCACCGAATTTTCAACATTCGTCTATAGCACCACATCTCAAATGCTTCGATTCTCTTTTCTTCCGGTTTTCCCACAGTCCATATTTCACTACCATACAATGCTGTACTCCAGACGTACATCCTCAGAAATTTCTTCCTCAAATTAAGGCCGGTATTTGATATTAGTTGAATTCTCTTGGCCAGGAATGCGTTTTTTGCCATAGCGAGTCTGCTTTTGATGTCCTCCTTGCTCCGTCCGTCATTGGTTATTTTACTGCCTAGGTAGCAGAATTCCTTAACTTCATTGACTTCGTGACCATCAATCCTGATGTTAAGTTTCTCGCTGATCTCATTTCTACTACTTCTCATTACCTTCGTCTTTCTCCGGTTTACTCTCAAACCATACTGTGTACTCATTAGACGGTTCATTCCGTTCAGCAGATCATTTAATTCTTCTTCACTGTCACTCAGGATAGCAATGTCATCAGCGAATCGTATCATTGATATCCTTTCACCTTGTATTTTAATTCCACACCTGAACCTTTCTTTTATTTCCATCACTGCTTCCTCGATGTACAGATTGAAGAGTAGGGGCGAAAGGCTACAGCCTTGTCTTACACCCTTCTTAATACGAGCACTTCGTTCTTGATCGTCCACTCTTATTATTCCCTCTTGGCTGTTGTACATACTGTATATTACCCGTCTCTCCCTATAGCTTAGCCCTACTTTTTCAGAATTTCGATCATCTTGCACCATTCTACATTGTCGAACCATTTTTCCAGGTCGACAAATCCTCTGAACGTGTCTTGATTTTTCTTTCATCTTGCTTCCATTATTAAACGCAACGTCAGAATTGCCTTTCTAGTGCCTTTAGCTTTCCTAAAGCCAAACTGATCGTCATCTAGCGCATCCTCAATTTTCTTTTCTATTCTTCAGTATGTTATTGTTGTCAGCAGCTTGGTTGTGTGAGCTGTTAAGCTGACTGTGCGATAATTCTCGCACTTGTCAGCTCTTGCCGTCTTCGGAATTGTGTGGATGATGCTTTTCCGAAAGTCAGATGGTATGTCGCCAGACTCATATATGCTACACACCGAAGTAAATAGTCGTTTTGTTGCCACTTCCCCCAATGATTTTAGAAATTCTGATGGAATGTTATCTATCCCTTCTCCCTTATTTGACCGTAAGTCCTCCAAAGCTCTTTTAAATTCCGATTCTAATACTGGATCCTCTGTCTCTTCTAAATCGACTCCTGTTTCTTCTTCTATCACATCAGACAAATCGTTACCCTCGTAGAGGCTTTCATTTTATTCTTTCCACCTATCTGCTCTCTCCACTTCATTTAACAGTGGAATTCCCGTTGCACTCCTAATGTTACCACCCTTGCTTTTAATGTCACCAAAGGTTGTTTTGACTTTCCTGTATGCTGAGTCTGTCCTTCCGACAATCGTATCTTTTTCGATGTCTTCACATTTTTCCTGCAGCCATTTCGTCTTAGCTTCCCTGCACTTCCTATTTATTTTATTCCTCAGCGACTTGTACTTCTGTATTCCTGATTTTCCCGGAACATGTTTGTACTTCCTCCTTTCATTAATCAACTGAAGTATTTCTTCTGTTACCCATGGTTTCGTCGCAGCTACCTTCTTTGTACCTATGTTTTCCTTCCCAACTTCTGTGATGGCCCTTTTTAGATATGTCCATTCCTCTTCAACTGTACTGCCTACTGCGCTACTCCTTATTGCTGTATTTATAGCGTTAGAGAACTTGAGACGTATCTCGTCATTCCTTAGTACTTCCGTATCCCACTTCTTCGCGTATTGATTCTTCCTGACTAATGTCTTGAACTTCAGCCTACTCTTCATCACTACTATATTGTGATCTGAGTCTATATATGCTCCTTGGTACGCCTTACAATCCAGCATCTGATTTCGGAAACTCTGTCTGACCATGATGTAATCTAATTGAAATCTTCCCGTATCTCCCGGTCTTTTCCAAGTATACCTCCTCCTCTTGTGATTCTTGAACAGGGTATTCGCTATTACTAGCTGAAATTTGTTACAGAACTCAATTAGTCTTTCTCCTCTTTCATTCCTTGTCCCAAGCCCATATTCTCCTGTAACCTTTTCTTCTAGTCCTTCCCCTACAACTGCATTCCAGTCGCCCATGACTATTAGACTTTCGTCCCCCTTTACATACTGCATTACCCTTTCAATATCCTCATACACTTTCTCTATCTGTTCATCTTCAGCTTGCGACGTCGGCATGTATACCTGAACTATCGTTGTCGGTGTTGGTCTGCTATCGATTCTGATTAGAACAACCCGGTCACTGAACTGTTCACAGCAACACACCCTCTGCCCTACCTTCCTATTCATAATGAATCCTACATCTGTTATACCATTTTCTGCTGCAGTTGATATTACCCGATACTCATTTGACCAGAAATCCTGGTCTTCCTTCTACTTCACTTCACTGACCCCTACTATATCTAGATTGAGCCTTTGCATTTCCCTTTTCAGATTTTCTTGTTTCCCTACCACGTTCAAGCTTCTGACATTCCACGCCCCGACTCGTAGAACGTTATCCTTTCGTTGATTATTCAATCTTTTTGTCATGGTAACCTCCCCCTTGGCAGTCCCCTCCCGGAGATCCGAATGTGGGACTATTCCGGAATCTTTTGCCAATGGAGTGGTTTCCATTGCCTTCTGCATCCTAATGTCGTTGATCATTGCTGATTCTTCCGCCTTTAATGGCAATTTCCCACCCCTAGGACAAGAGAGTGCCTTGTACCTCTATCCGCTCCTCCGCCGTCTTTGACAAGGCCGTTGGCAGAATGAGGCTGACTTCTTATGCCGGAAGTCTTCGGCCGCCAATGCTGATTATTTATCAAAATTTAGGCAGTGGCGGGGATCGAACCCGGCACCGAAGACGTTTTGATTATGAATCAATGACGCTACCCATAGACCACGGGTATGAAGCCGAAATACCCATTAACAAATGCTTCAAATGGCTCTGAGCACTGTGGGAGTTAACATCTGAGATCATCAGTCCCCTAGAACTTAGAACTACTTAAACCTTACTAACCTAGGGACATCACACACATCCATGCCCGAGGCAGGATTCGAAACTGCGACCGTAGCAGTTGCGCGGTTCCGGACTGACGTGCCTAGAACCGCTTGGCCACCAGGCCGGCCCCATTAACAGATTTGAGAGTACTCGCCATGTGTCAAGAGTATAACAAACTGCCTCCAGAATCCGAAGCAGATATCTTGATTAACACGATCAAATGCCTTATTAATGTCTAGGAAACCAAGGGCACAAGGGACGGACGTTACAGCAGCAACCGAAACCACGTCAAGACACTCGACTATAGACGTAAGAATCGTACGCAGCGTTGATGTTTGCAACAATCACTTGCTACTGTTAACTGCCCTCGCCAAAGTCTTATAATCTAAGTTTGACAAAGTAATTGGGCGAAAGCTATCAGGGGAAGCCGGTCCTGAACGTTTCGGTATTAAAACAATTTTTCCCACTTTGAACGAGAGCGACATTACTCTACCCTGTAACACTTCATTCAAAAGGGCCGTAAAGGTAGCATCCAGCAGGGGCCAAAAGCGCACGTAAAATTCCTTGGGAAGTCCATCCAGAGACGGAGACTTTTCAGAAGGACATCCCACTATAAGTTTGTAAACTTCCTCAGCCTGGAATTCAGCTAAGTGTGAGTCATTATGTTCAGGTGTGAGTACAAGATGCTGACTAGCAGGTCGTAAGGGGTTGCACTGGTCTCATCGATGTCGTAGATCTCTACATAGTATTGGTGTAAGACACGCGCTGTATCAGCTTGCACCTATACCAAACGTCCATTATTTGTCGTGAAAGAACGAATACAAGCGCGTCGACGACGGGTCTGATGGCGAAGCAATTGATATAACCAAGTCAGTTCTTCCGTCACCAATGATCGTGGCTTGGATCGCATTTTCCACCCTTCCATTTGTATTCTTTTCAAGGTCAACAATTTTGGCTTTACACGCCTGAAATTCGCAAAGGGGAGTGATCTGCAGCATTATAAAGATCATGCTAGATGGAATAGTAATATTCGTAAGTTCTCCGAAAGTCTCGCGCTATGGCAGCAGAGAAAACTATGATAGTTTGCCGAGCCTCGGTTTTGCAGCTGTGTCCACCAGTCAAGGATGGAAGAGTACTTCCCAGTGGACCGTAGAGTACGCTCCCACACATCTCGCATCACGTCACCGAGAGGGCTTAGCTGGGAGAGTGACGTTGAGCACCCACGGAGGGCCAAACAGTTTGACTGGTTGCCGTTCTAAATTAAGGGTTGCAGTCACAGCACAGTGATCCGTAAAGGAAGCTGGATCGAATTCAACATTACGAATGTAATGCAATGAATTAACGTCGGGTATTTACATACCCAAACGTCTTGCAGGCGTAAGGAGCGGGCCAATTCATGTAATTCGCGACAGAAATTAAAATTTGGAAATGGATCTGCAGGACGTAATACACAGTTCAAATCACCATCCAACAGTACACCCGGAGGACTCTCTCGCAACAGATAAACAATACCCTTTTTATAAAAACGCGAACGATCCACTGCACTACCAGTGCCAGAGGGAGCATATAAACGAACGAAGATAAGATTAAAAAGCGGACACAATCATAAATGAACGGACGCAGGAAAACCAAATGCAATTCGGATGCCGCACGATTAACATTTAAGGAAAGGATCGTGTAGGTTTGGGTCACTGATCACAGAATCCCACATATCCACCTCAGCAATAGGAATGCCTTCGCGAAAATATTCGGGTGCTACATTAAAGATCATACGAAAACCAGGTACGGAGAAAGTACTAAATAACACCTCCTATAAGAAGACTATGTCCGCGCAGGAATAATTAATGAACTGACGCAGCGAAACCAATCGCAGTTCTGATACCACACGATTAACATTTAAGGAAAAGAACGCGTAGGTTTGGGTCATTGATCACAGCTATACGCGGATGTACAGAAGGCGTAGTATTGCTTCCACTATCAACCGCAATGTCAGAATTTCTTCTCTGCTGCGTTTACCTCCCCTAAAGCCAAACTGTTCGTCACCCAACGCATCCTGAATTTTCTTATCATATATTTACTACAAATTATTCAAAAAACTTTGGAAATCGGCAATGAAACGCATTTAGAATTTCTTGACTGATAGAAAGCGTTTGATAACGTAAATAGTTGCTTTTTTGTGGCAAATACTCAGACTAAAATGTATTCCAAACACTTTATTAATATTGTAAAGAGTATATATGCAAATACGCCAATAAGTGTAAACACACGTTAGAAATTGTTGGATTACATTTTAACAAGTTATGGTGTTGGACAATGGTGCAATCTACCACACATTTTGTTTAGTTTATTCATTGACGATCTAATTATGAATTGGAAAGATGAAATATAGTTCGAATTTAAAAAGAATTCCACATTAACATTAAATGCTCCGTTATACGCTGATGACCAGGTAATTATACAGCAAACAAAATCTAATGTACAAGGAATAGACTGAGCCGAAACGCAGTATACTAAAACTTAAAAATATCTGCAAATAAGAAAATGGTGATGGATTTCAATCAGAAGAATGCAGTCAGATCTAATATTATAATAAATGAGGAAATTTAAGAACAAGTATATTTTAGAAAAAGTATCCCACGTCAGCTACCTTGTATGTGATATCATTTTTAACTATGACAAAGAAACTGCGATGAAGGTTAATAAATATCAAGCTACTTGTAGAAGAATTGGAAGAACTTTGGGAAGGAAAAGAAGAAAGGAATGAAATTCTGTGACGCTGTGGCTGTTACTGCTCTTGCAAATGAAGGACGGCACGTGTACAGGCAGCAGAGATGAAATTGTTGAGGCTTTCGTGGCCACTTGTTGACAAACTGCCTATTGGCTTCTGTCTCGGGTTCTTCGGCCGACGTTCATCTAATGATTTTTCTGACGTTTCGCCAGCACGAGTGGCTGGCATTGTCAAAGCTTCACCCTCCATTGCCGGAGTTCACCACCGGCAATGGAGGGTGAAGCTTTGACAATGCCAGCCACTCGTGCTGGCGAAACGTCAGAAAAATCATTAGATGAACGTCGGCCGAAGAACCCGAGACAGAAGCCAATAGGCAGTTTGTCAGCAGAGATGAAGTTCGTGAGAACTGGGATGTAATAGAATGGGTAAAATAGTTAATGAAACAATAAGATCGGGATACATCAGAACAGAAGGAAATGGAAGGATCGTGTTGATAGAATGGTAGAAGATAGTTTCCCTAAACAGATTATGAATTACCAGCCGACTGGAAAGAGAGAAATGGGAAGACCTCGTAAGAGATGAATGGATGATAGAGACCGGTATAGGTGACCGAATCCTTGGAAGGACATTATTATGATTATTTTCCGTCTACTACTACACAGTGATAATAAAGCTATAACATTCCACAATCAATGTGATATTGTGCAGGAGCGCTGGACGCGCCGAGGACAAGACAGCGCACATGGTCTCGCAGTTAAAGCGATTCGATGGTGCGGACTGCTTACGTAGTTCCTTACAGTAGTCGTGAATGGAGTGTCAAAGGGCATTCTTGCTATTCCCCATCATTTAAATACACAAGAATCAAATTGTCAGTACATTGCTCTCAGCGATACAGAAGAGCTATTGGAGCTATTAGTTACGTGACCAGGAAACGAGATATAAATGTGTAATAGATCATATTCGTGTGATGCAGTGGCTACATGAATGCACTTTTACACTGTTGCGAGATCGATTAAGTTTCCATATCTCCGTTAAAGTGTTTTCTATTTTAGTTTATCACTTTCTTACGCAATTGTGCCATCTTGTCTTGGGACCATAATGTTGGGACTGGATGATCTCTGGTCGTGAATCATAAATCCGCTAAAGTATGGGTTTCGAACGAGTTGTCTTTATTTGGATATCACAGCTGAGTATTCTCGAATGTAGTCACCTACAATAGTCCTGTTCTCCTTAGTGTTAAACGGTATTTGCCAGTCGGAAAAATAACAGTGGTGCCTGTTAATTAAGTAGAAGTGTATGTAAACGTTCCAGGTGTTGTCAAGGAATCTCATTATTTCCTTATTTTTTTGACTTCCGTTTATAGGATCACTTTCTCGTCTGCCTGTCTGTCTGTCAGTCCGTCCGACAGTTAAAGCTCTGTTTCTCAAGAAGTTGAAACGTATGTCACATACTAAAGTCTACGGTTCTTTGGCGGTGTGAAACATTTAATCTTCTAAGTCATTGAAGTCGAAGGATACGACTATATATGTCACATATTTTGAGACTCTCAAACTCAGTCGAAATTCATTTCAAATTTCAGTCGGACCACAGACTTTTCAGTCCTCGTTTTAATCTAGCCTTTACCACTTAACTTTCCGCCCCCGGTAGCTGAGTGGTCAACGCAAGAGAACGTCAATCCTAACGGCTTGGCTTTGATTCCCAGCTGGGTCGGAGATTTTCTCCTCTCAGGGACAGGGTATTGTCTTAATTATCATCATTTCATCCCTATCGACGCACAAGTCGCCGAAGTAGCGTCAAACCGAAAGACGTGCACCGGCAAAGGGCCTAGCCGACGGGAGTCCCTAGTCAAACGAGATTTACATTTTTACCACTTCACTACTCGAGGAGTAGCTAGAAACAACGTGTGGTTTAGATTGGGTAACCGGTGTAAGTTACAGACACCCAAGACACCGAAATGGCATCCAATAGAAAAACTTGCAACAGGCCAATGAGCCACACGAAATTATTATTATTATTATTATTATTATTATTATTATTATTATCATCTATATTCTTAGGCTGTATAACTGTAGCAGCTAACACTTGGCAATGAACAATTACCAACTGCTCCGGAACAACCGACAATTACTACGGCAACATCTGTCAACATTGATCAAAGGAAGTGCAGGGGGCGGGACGTGTTAACGGCGGCGAGGCCTGTACAAGAACGCTTTGCATGCGTTTGACAGTTCATCCTGTATGATGTCTGACGAAGCATTTTGCGTGACTGATTAGTGAGAAATTTGGTTGGGTGCAGCAGCTTCTCTACAAAACATCATTTCAAGTCTCGCGATTGCGGACGTGCCGTTGGACGGCTTGAAGCCGGTCATAGAGTTACGCTGTGTTCACAGTAATGGCTGTGTCGAATGTGTCACCCTGCGATTACAAAAGACCGCTGAAGGTGGAAATGCTATGTGAAACTATCCAGCTGGTTGTAGACGGTCCACCACACCTCAAGAAGATCGACAGCTAACCCTATTGGCAAAAAGGAACAAACGTGGAAATCGGAGACGGACGGCTGCAGACGATTCTCTGCCAGGTCCATCAGGTAAATCAGGCTGGTTAGTATGCTCGGAACACGGTATAGGCAGCATGTTGGTTTGAGTGAGCAAGAGTGGTACACAGTAATTTTCGGCGAGCAATTCCGTTTCTTTGTGGCAAGTGATCTGGCCATCAGTTAGTGTGGAGAGAAAGAGGAACACATCCCACACCAAAAAAATTCATAAGTGTCATCGGTATTGCAGAGACGTTATGGTGTGGGCAGGTTTTATAAACAGTGGACCACCACCGCTACATATTTTTGAACCAGGTACCCTTACAGCATAGCCATATAGCAGGCAGTTCTTTAGGATGATGTCTGCCTGTCTGTTTAGATGTGCAATAGATCCCAACTTCCTGTTTATGGACGACAGTGTCCGTCCGCATAGCATCGCTAAGGCGTCGGACACACTGAGAAGTGAAGACATTGGACGTATGGAATGGCCCGCTTTCTCCATGAACCTAAAGCCTGCAGAGATGGCTTGGGCACTCTTGACAGACATGTTTCTCGACGAAGACCCCCACTCAGAACAGTGGCAAGAACTGAAACTCACCGTGAGGGTGGGGCAATATCCCTAAGGATTCATCAACACTTAGGCAGCCAGCATTACTAACAGGTACAAAATGTGCGTTAGAGCCCGGGGAGGGCGTATTCCTGACCGAGAGTCCGATATCTGCCTCTATGTTGTAAGTCTGACCTGTGTCAAACATGAAGTATTTATGTCTACGATTCTGATTTCGGATGTGGTGAAATCTGTACCATTTTCCTTTATAAATACACCACTCCATGTGTATTACGTATCCACTATGTTTTATGGCGTCTATCATTACCTGTGATTATTCCTATCCAACAATGACCCCGTTCCTTAGCAGCTGCCAAGCACTGTAATTACATTGTATGAAGCCCTCAACGCGTGAGTCCTACTCGTACTGTTCCGATTGTCATATGTTTAGGGCTGGTACAACGTCATGTTTTTCACACATATTTGTCTAATACGACTGTGTTTACGGAAACTAGCTAATAGTGCAATCCGGAATTTATTGTTTCAGAGTTTGTGTGATATCATCCAAAGAATGAAGCCTCGGGTTCTGGTTATAGTTGGTACCTCACAATGGAACCACATCTGCTGCCAGACGCAGTCACAAATGAGAGATCCCGATATTTCCGGTATATGCTCATTCACGTGGACATCCATTGCATCCAAGTTAAGTACTCTGTAATTATTACTATTACTAAGTGAACTAAAATTTTTATTTGTGCTGCAGTATCTGCTCGACCTCCACTAGTAGCTGAACTATTGAACTCTCATGCAGCCTTGCTGCGTCATAGCCTATATAAAAGTTTGTTAATGCATATTTTCAGTGCTCAGTAACATTATGTTTGATACATTATTTAAGTATCGATTAAATATAATTTTATGCATGAAAATTAATGTGGAAAATTACTGATGAGATATCTTCCATGATTCCAAAACCATGAGAGCCACTAAAGTGAAACAATAAGTAGGAAACTATTGCGAGTCGTCACATAGCTCGCTGAACAGTATGTTGGTAATATTTATATATCTCAGTTGAGAAGCACACAAAGAAGGATGTAGACAACATCACGATTTACTGGAGTTCAAAAAATCACAATAATGGCGGAACGTACACTGAGGTGACAAAAGTAATCCGAAACTGATATGAACGTAGACAGATGGCGGTTTCCGACGTGATTATGTACGGACGACCGGAATTATCAGACTTCGAGCGTGGAATTTAAGTTGGAGGTACGTGCATGGGACATTCCATTTAGGAAATCGTTAGGGCATTAAATATTCCGAGATCTACAGTGTCAAGAGCGTGCCGAAAATACCAATTTTAGGCATTACTTTACACTACGGACACCGTAATTACCGATGGCCTTCACTTAACTTCCGAAAACAGCGGCGTTTGCTTATAGTTATCAGTGTTAACAGAGACCCAGCTCGCTTTATTTGTTCATGAGACCCAGAAAATATTAGATACAGGCTCCCAGGTAGATGCTATTTTTCTTGATTTCCGGAAGGCGTTCGATACAGTTCCGCACTGTCGCCTGATAAACAAAGTAAGAGCCTACGGAATATCAGACCAGCTGTGTGGCTGGATTGAAGAGTTTTTAGCAAACAGAACACAGCATGTTGTTATCAATGGAGAGACGTCTACAGACGTTAAAGTAACCTCTGGCGTGCCACAGGGGAGTGTTATGGGACCATTGCTTTTCACAATGTGTATAAATGACCTAGTAGATAGTGTCGGAAGTTCCATGCGGCTTTTCGCGGATGATGCTGTAGTATACAGAGAAGTTGCAGCATTAGAAAATTGTAGCAAAATGCAGGAAGATCTGCAGCGGATAGGCACTTGGTGCAGGGAGTGGCAACTGTCCCTTAACATAGACAAATGTAATGTATTGCGAATACATAGAAAGAAGGATCCTTTATTGTATGATTATATGATAGCAGAACAAACACTGGTAGCAGTTACTTCTGTAAAATATCTGGGAGTATGAGTGCGGAACGATTTGAAGTGGAATGAACATATAAAATTAATTGTTGGTAAGGCGGGTACCAGGTTGAGATTCATTGGGAGAGTGCTTAGAAAATGTAGTCCATCAACAAAGGAGGTGGCTTACAAAACACTCGTTCGACCTATACTTGAGTATTGCTCATCAGTGTGGGATCCGTACCAGATCGGGTTGACGGAGGAGATAGAGAAGATCCAAAGAAGAGCGGCGCGTTTCGTCACAGGGTTATTTGGTAACCGTGATAGCGTTACGGAGATGTTTAATAAACCCAAGTGGCAGACTCTGCAAGAGAGGCGCTCTGCATCGCGGTGTAGCTTGCTCGCCAGGTTTCGAGAGGGTGCGTTTCTGGATGAGGTATCGAATATATTGCTTCCCCCTACTTATACCTCCCGAGGAGATCACGAATGTAAAATTAGAGAGATTAGAGCGCGCACGGAGGCTTTCAGACAGTCGTTCTTCCCGCGAACCATACGCGACTGGAACAGGAAAGGGAGGTAATGACAGTGGCAAGTAAAGTGCCCTCCGCCACACACCGTTGGGTGGCTTGCGGAGTATAAATGTAGATGTAGAAGCAGCTCTGTGTGAAATAACCGTAGAAATCAATCTAGACATACAACGGACGTATCTGCAAGGATTCTGCTGCGAGAGTTGACGTTAATGGGCTTTATCAGCAGACGACTGACGTAAGTGCCTTTGCTAACAGTACGATGTTGCCTGCAGCCCCTCTCCTGGGCCAGTGACCGTATTGTTTACACCCAAGACGACGTGAAAACATTGACCCAGTCACACGAGTCATGACTTCAGTTGATAACAGATGATGGTAGGTTTCGAGTATGGTGCACACCAGAGGGAGGCATGGGCACAAGTTCTTAACAATACCGTGTGCAAGGTGGTGACGGCTCCATATTGATGCGCACTGTGTTTACATAGAATGGACTGGGTCCTCTGTATGTTCAACTGCCACAGTTATGAAATTTTTACAGATGGCAATGCCTTATGTCACCGGGCCACAGTTCTTCGCGATTGGTTTGAAGAACAATCTGTAAAACTCGAATCACCCGACAAGAATTACTTCGAACATTATAGTCAGCATGGCTCAGTATATCTACAGGGGGCTTGCAACGACTTGTTTAGTCCATGGCATTTCGAGTTGCTCAGCTCCACTGGGGCAAAAGAGACACCACACTGTGTTAGTGGTATCGGATGGCTTCTGTTACTTCAGTGTACAACTGTTCTTTACGGTCTTCATTGAGCATGGTTCCACAGCTGCGACAAATCGTTTAAATGTTTTAATCCCTCCTGCGTGTGTCTATTTTTCATTACTCCTATACTACTATAGAACTCCTCTGTTAGACCATTTTCGCCCATCTCTACAAATATTCAGCACGTTTTGCTATGGAACTCTCTGCACAGTGATTTATACAGCTGGTTGCAAAATACTAGCACGAATTGCTTACAGGGGAAAGGAAAAACTCGTAGAAGCCGATCTCGGGGAAGATCAGTTTGGATTCCGTAGAAATGTTGGAACACGTGAGGCTGTACTGACCCTACGATTTATCTTAGAAGTTAGATTAAGGAGGAGGAAATTAACGCTTCTAGCATTTGTAGACTTAGGGAAAGCTTCTGACAATGTTGACTGGAATACTCTCTTTCAAATTATGAAGGTGACAGGGGTCAAATGCAGGGAGCGCATGGCTATTTACAATTTGTACATATACTAGTTGGCAGTTAAAAGAGTCGAGGGGCACCAGAGGAAAGTAGTGGTTGAGAAGAAAGTGAGACAGGGTTGTAGCCTATCTCCCACGTTATTCAATCTGTATATTGAGCAAGCAATAAAGGAAACAAAAGAAAAATTTGGAGTAGGTATTAAAATCCATGGAGAAGAAATAAAAACTTTGAAGTTTACCGACGATATTGTAATTCTGTCAGAGACAGAGAGCAGTTGAACGGAATGGACTGTGTTTTGAAAGGGGGATGTAAGATGAACATTAAAAAAAGCAAGACGAGGATAATGGAATGTTGTCTAATTAAATCAGGGAATTAAATTTGGAAATGAGACAGTTAAATAACTGATGACTGTCGAAGCAGGGAGAATATAAAATGTAGATTGGCTATGGCAAGGAAAGCGTTTCTGAAGAAGAGAAATCTGTTAACATCGATTATAGATTTAAGTGTCAGGGAGTCATTACTGAAAACATTTGTATGGAGTGTAGCCATGTAGGGAAGTGAAACGTGGACGATAAACATTTTGGATTAGAAGAGAATAGAAGCTTTCGAAATGTGGTGCTACAGAAGAACAAATGTGATGCTACAGAATAATGCTGAAGATTAGATAGGTAGGTCACGTAACTGATGAGGAGGTGTAACGTTATAACATGCATTGTGAAATGCTGGGATCGTTACTGCTAATCAATAAAAGTGAAAGCTGGTTACAAGCCGTTGAGCTGTCTGGGGAGAAGTTAACCGTGCGTTTACTGGGCCACTGTTTCACGACTGGGTAACTAGTCTAGGTTTACCACCTTACCAATCAGACTAACATTGATTATAATCTTTTACAGTCATACAACAACCGGTAATATATCTATATAAAAGGAGAATTTAAATAAAAAGAAAGAAATCAGTTTATATTTGCAAATTTATTTTAAAGATTGTTCATTGAAATTTCAGCATATTATACGTGAGTTATAACTGAGCTGGTGCCTTATTTACGATTGTGAGACTGTGAGATTGGAATATTACGGAACACATAAAATATGGAGCCAAGATTGGGAGACTGGGTACAACACTGCATTCATAAAACAACACACAAAGAACATTGAAACACATGCAACAGAAAGTTAACCACAACCAATAGATTCAAATTTTCAGTTAAAGAAATTACTTTCGTAGCACAATCCTGTCCGTCTTGTAATTACCCTTCACGTGGTCAACTTGGTTTACAGAAAGCGTATAACTCCGCAATAATTTAGATAATAAAAATAAATTAGATCAAAAAGCAAATTACAAAACAAAAACCTCGAACTGGTTACTAACATCTTACTACTAACCTGATGGGTCAAACAGTTATATAAGCACGTGGTACTGGTCTCACAAAGTACACGCCACGTGGGTTGAACATAAAGAAAAGTTGGTATATTCAAAATCTTTTCAAGACGATACGTTATAATCACACAAGCATTTGCCTTTAAGATTGATCTTACTTAGAGTTACTGACCAACACGTGGTTCCACTTTACTCACAAAGTAATAACAAAGCAACTACCGCCAAATAATCTGAACTGGACACGAGAATCACACTCCGCTGCAATTAAAGATAACCTTAGCTATTTTAAAGCTAACCCGAAATAAAATGATTAAATTCTCAGTTAAGCTGAACTTAATAAATCCATTGTCCTATGGACTTAACAGACACGCGCTTAGCCGGAGATCTTACCACTTCAGACGCTCGCTACCGCCAGACTGCTACTGCTGGACTGCCCTGCGCTACCACTGGACTCCAACTGCCTACTCTCCAACTGCCAGACTCCCACTGAACTACCCAGCGTGCTCCCGAGAGTCGCTCACAAAGACCAACGGAAGGCGCCAGAGGGGCAGCTTCCTATACCAACATGACAGGGGACGGACCGGACCATACTAAGAATGGAAACCTCTCTGCTTTTAGGAACCGTAGCTACCTGTTTCAACGTTGGTCCTACTGTTCTCTAGCAGACAGCCTTGTCTGCTACCCTCAAGCATGCAGCTACAAACACATTTGATCATTCATCCTCTCACACAGAAGGGAAGGGGGATGACAGTATCTTATCATACACAGTATATAAAAGAAAGCGGATGTAGGTTCCGTATGAGACTGTGTGACATGAATTACATATAAGAATTACATATAAACTGTGCTTTAAAGTGTAGTAGTGTGAGAGATCGTTCTTGTTTACGTGTAAAAGTAACACGTTCCACTACTCAGTCTCCTCCCAGATAGTCAGAAACGCCACAGTAAATTTAGAAGAGGAATTTATTCCTTAAAAGACAACAAATTTGAGAAATTAAACATGAAAGGAATCCAACAGAGACCTTTCAGAGGTACTGAATAGTCTTGGGGAGAACAGGAATTTGTGGCACAACGTGACTAAAAGAACTGATTGGTTGCTAGGACACTTTCTGAGGCACCAAGGAATCACCAGTTTAGTATTGGAGGGAGGTGTGGAGGGTAAAAATCGTAGATGGAAACAAAGAGATGAAGCAGATTCATAAGGACGTAGATTACAGTAGTTATTCGGAGATGAAAAGGGTTGCACAGGATAGAGTAGCATGGAGAGCTGCAGCAAAGCTGTCTTAGGACTGAAGACCACAACAACAGCAACAACTTGAAAATAAAATAAAGAAAACATGATAGCACTAGGAGATGTACAATCGTTCAGTCAAGTATTTTGCCATCGTCTCTGTATACTCGCAAGTAGAAAGCAAAGATGGGTTTGAACTAGTACCACAACGCACGAGGATCGTAAGAATTTTCTCCAGACTCTCCATCTGTAACGGAACTCGGAAACAGTATAACTTACCCTTGCCATACACTTTAACGTGGTTTTGTAAGAATAAGAGCATTTTGTAATTAAGAACCCGTGTTGCTGCGCTATTGCACATATCAAATAAAAGACGTGTATTATCTGTCTACGAGGTAAAATAATGATGTATTCCTGTCGCGCCCACTGAACCCTACATATTTCTATTTATGAGCCTGAGTGAATTCAAAATGCACCTCACGCTGAGGTGTAGCAAAATAGCTACTCGTTCGTGAAAACGGGAAGGTAAAAAATTTCCGAGGAATTCGAACTTGCAACTTGCTGTGCTAAATGCGGTTCAGCCGGAGCAGAGGCAAAGTAACAAAGGGTGGCGAAAGGAACGTGCGATGGCGACAGCGACAGGTCGACTGCGGTGAAATAATGGCTGCTGCGGCGAGGCGGCAGCTTTTGTGCCGTCGGTGCGCATCAGGAAGCAGAACAAAGGAGCCAGATTCGGTGGGCGCGTGGGTGCGGCGCGGCGGTCGGCCGACGACTGCAGCCAGACAGACAGGGATTAAAAGGGCGGCTGCCTGCAGGCTGCCGTCGGCGGAGGGCTGATGCGACGCACGCGCAAGTGGGACACTGTGCACGCATCAGCGGAAGCGTCATCGGACACAAATTGCAAACAGTAGCACAAAGTTTAAATGTTGAACATTTGTAATTAATTTTTTATTTGATTGCGGTTAATTGTCTGTGATCGTGGCACATTGTGAACAGGCAAGGAGTAACACAAAAGAAATATTTTAGACTCGTATTAAAATTCAGTGTGAAAGCATACCTATGACAACATTCAGGAAACACGTTATTATCCTCAGTGAAAATGTGGAATACATGCTGAACGTGTTGAACACTCTAATGGGCACACAGTATGGATTAAGAGTAAACTAAAACGGTTGGCCCGGGTGGAAGGAGAGATCGCGCACTGGGGGTTCTGTACCAAATTGAATATGTAAGTAGACAGTTCATCCATTCCCACGAATTCTGTCTGTTGTCGGTATTTATACTGGCAAGATTTCTCTCCCATTCATTCCAAAACTTTCGACGATATTTTAATTTTTAATTTGAATTCGAATAACATATGACTGAAGTAGTACTTCTCTTCGCCTGACATGATTACAAATTAATAATTTTCTGATACTTTCCCATCACTTTTAGTGTAAAACATTTCTCCTTGACAAATTTCTTTCTACACCAACAGGAAGCATACTATAGGCTTTAATGAGTGAGGTTGCGAGTATCATAATGTGTGACATAAAGGGCCGCATTGTTTGAGTGCGTTGACTTACAAGCTTATCATGTTTACACAAAGGAGCGAGCGTAGACCTCAGCGTGTGACATAAATTTCAACTTGATCCGTCTATCCGCTCCTGAGAAAGAGGCTTCTTAAGACGGAGGAATTGACATATAGTATGATAACAAAGGACAAAAAAATTTATTCGTCTGATATAATTACAAATTAACAGTTTTCGGATGTTTTTCCTCTGGGTACACAGTGGAACCTTTCTTGTTGGCAAATTTCATGACTCGAGGTCAACGGGATATATCCTGTGCATTTTGATGATGGGGTTTGCGAGTATGTGACATAAATGGCTGTAACTTTTGATCGCGTCACCATTAAAGCTAACATATATTATACCGACAAGGGACATTGTACCTTAATATGTGACATACGTTTGAACTTGATACTCCTACCTGTTCCTGAAAAAAAGGGATCTAAACAGGCCGACAGAAGACAGACAGAGGACAACGTGATTCTCTAAGAGTATCGCTTTTACCGTTTGAAGTAAGGAGTAATAAAAATGCCAACGTTATGAGGACTAGGAGAAACAAGATTAACAACAAACATAACATCAAAATAGAGCACCACTATGAAGAAAAAGTGGAGGAACTCTGCTACTTTTGAAACAAAAATTGACACAAACGGACGAAACAACGGACGATAAAAAAAGTGTAAGGTTACACACAAAGAGGACATTCCTGGACAGAGGAAATCTATCTCTACAAGATATCTCATTTAATTTGAAGAAGAAATTACTGTTACAACCCTTGCTTTTAATTTCACCGAACGCTGTATTAACATTCCCATATGCTGAGTCCTTCCTTCCGATGAAAACTTCTTATTTCATTTCTTCACATTTTTCCTACCGTCATTTCGTCTTTTCTTCTCTGCACTTTCTGTTTATTTCATTCCTGAGTGACTATAATTTCCGCATTCTTGAATTTCCCGGACCATTTTGGTAGTTAGTTCTTTCATGAATCAGCTGTCGTATTTCTTCTGCTAGCTATTATTCCTTTGCAATTACCTTCTCTGTACCTAAGGTGTTCTTTCAAACGTCTGTGAATGCTTTTTTTAAACATGTTCCTGCCTCTTCAACGGAGCTGCCTACTTAGCTATGCCTTATCACATTATTTATAGCCTTCGAGAAATGCAAGCGTATCTCTTCATTCCTTAATGCTTTCCACTTCTTTGCAACTGATTCTTCCCAGATGTTCTCTTAAATTTTAGCATACTCTTTACCACTACTAAACTGTGGTCTGAGTGATCTGCTTCTGCGTACGCCTTAACATGCAGTATTTGCTTTCGGAATCTCTGCCTGGCCATAATGTAATCTAACTGAAATATTTATGTACTTCCCAGCCTCTTTCAAGTACTAATCTGAGCTAATGAGTTTGTCACGGTAGAGGAATCCGTGGCACAATAGTAAAGAATAAAAAGAAATCTCCGTTGCACGGTGTCATAAGACGCCGCTACAAAACTATGTGACGCAGCCCACTCGTAATGTTTCTGAGGTTGTTCATAAATACTTTCTGAGTATTCTGATATAACAGCCCCATGACTTCTGCTTCTTCACTACAAAATACTCTATTTTTATCTGTTTATCATCCCAGTTTCCTTTGTTTCTAAGAAAATATCTTCACAGTAGTGTAATATGAAACCATCAAGACGCAAATCACTAAGTAATTATGATGTAACGACACTCAAAGGAAACGAAACCGTGACATAACTGAGTAATAATGAATGCAGTCAGTATTTCGAAGCGTCATCAGCATGCTATTCCCTTAGAGTCCTGTTAAAGAATTGTATTAGGCAATAGCTTTTATACTATTCCTACATGTTCTCTAGCTTTAGCTATGGAATAACTTTTTTGTGGGGTTCCTATACACAATCATAGACACAGTCTTCAATCTAGAAGAAAGATACATCATAATAAAACTAACAATAGTAACATCGCTGACCTTAGGCCTCTTTTAAATAGCTATGGGTTCTAATTGGATTATGTGAGCAACTCTGTCAATCTGTTATTCAACTCAAGAAGAAAATCTGCATTCATGATTATGAAACAAGGGCCAGATAAAACTTACAGTTGCCAAATGTAAACAAACAAAGAATATGAAACAATTTTTTTCTTCTATATAAGGATCTAAAACTGCACAATAATTTATCCAACGAAATTAAAAAGGCGACAAAATTCTAAATATTTTTAAAAATTTCGTCACAACATACCATTCCAATAATTTACTTGGGTAAGTCAAGGATTATCTGTACAACACAGAGTATAGAAATTAATAAATTAAGAATATTTAATAATAAACGATTGCCATCTTCCACATTTTCTTTACATTGGTTTCACTTTCAATTAAGATGACATTGTAGCGAAGCAGCCTACTCACGCTGTAGTTAATTCACATCAGTCTTTCCATTGTGTGCCAGCCAGTCTGCTGTAACTAGCTCTGACGTCATAAATGTTGCACAATACATTAAAAATCAAGCAAATAACCTACAACATTTCTAGCATGTCAGGACTAATACTAAATTAATGTGTGTTGAATATCAGTTCGATAACGTTAGCCATTTTCGAAATTTGGACGTTTTTCTGTAAACATCATTGGCGCAACAGAAAAGAGCTAGAAAGTTAAAATTTTATATTTAGATTCATCTTTCATAATAATTTAATAAAAACAGTACTTTGGATTTCACAAATTAAAATTTTAGTGGAAATTCATGATTTTCTGGTTTTCGTCTTAAAAGTTAAGGAAGCAAGATAGATTAAGTAGGCTAATAAATAAGGCCAGAATGTTTATATTTAAGCAGAATGGAGATCCGCTATCACCATAAGGATGGGAGAAGTTTCATTTGAATACCTATAAAACTATAGCGATAGCGTATCTCCAAAGGGCCAGTTCAGAGCCCGTCTACTGCGTGCAATGTAATTAAATTAATTCTCTCGCCCAAAATATTTAACTTAGCCACGTCAAAATTTTATTATCAATACTTACCTGCGTGCTGAATGCACATTTAAATTAAGAGCTTCATCGGCCATCAGCAAGAGAAGCTATGATTTATTCGGTAACTTAATGTGGTGCATTACTAGCCCAGCGGCTAGTCGGGAGAGCCGATTTGATCAGGCGTTCCCTTAGCCGTCCGCACCGCGGCTTTATATATAAGAACGCTGCGCGAGGAAGGAAGGCCCCAGTTCTCTCCAGACGCTGAATAGCACGCCATATGTGTCGGGAGTGGCGTCGCGTCGGTATCATTGCTACAAACAGCCTCGGATGCCGTATTAAGTTACTCGGGATACGTGTAACCATGAAATCATTTTCGAGTGAAGTGTTAATTCTGGGTTGACTTTAATTATCGATCTTCAGTTTGCGTATTGTCGTATTTTCACGTGCCGCCGCGGGACAGACATTCTACCAATTATTTAGCGTGGCGTTTGATGAACCTAATCATCAAATTATGGCGAGCATTCATTTAAATATTCAATTTGGACAATTATAATTGCATTAGCACATTAGAATCTGAACTGCTCTGTTAGTTAGGTTGTGTGGATTCTTTTGTTTTTCATCTGTGAGTTTCAGAATATACTCAACTATTTTAGAAAATCGTTTTTGATTATAAATCCCGGACAATCTCCTAATTCCTCAGAGCTATAAGCTGTAACTATAAGTGTATTCTCAGATGAAGTGGGCACTAGGAATTCTAATTACAGGCTTCACGGTTTGCTAATCACTTTCTGGTAGCCAATATTGTAGTTAGAGAGCCAGTGTTGAGAACGGCGAAAGCCAGCATAAATAACGTTCTAAATAATAGGAACATTTTAAACAACACTATTCCACCTGCCGCCCCACATATGGAGAATCGGCCGGGAAGTGTTTCAACATTCAAACATTTATACAACATATGGTGCATCGGCCGGGAAAAACACTGAGCAAAGTGAAAGTGATTTTTAAATATTGGGATTCGCGAGTGAAATGCGACACGCAAGTGAGTAATAAAATAGTGATAGTGACGTGTGCATGTGGACGACACAATTGGATTAACAGCGCATCTGGATTGACGGAGCTGACACTGAGTCCAGCGGCGCTGCCGGCATCACGAAAAGCCAGTTTCGCCTCACCACAGTCGTCCACTGCAGCAGCCGGAGCCGCGCCTGCAGTTGCGGGCCACGCAAACACACAACAGCCGTTGGAGTGCCGTCTGCAGTTCAGCACGCTGCGTCGCGTCAGTAATCCTGGTACGCCGCGCCAGCAACGCCATACGTCGTGCAGAAGGAACTAAGGTAAGTGAAAAGCTGTTAAAAATTTTACTAACCTGCACTAAAAGACTGTCGGCGATGGAACCGCCAAAAGAAACTGAGGTTAAACTTAAATCAGAACCTATGTCCGTTAAGGGAACTGTAAATCCAGACAACGGTTCAAGTGTAAATATGCATGAAAGTAGTAATATTAAAGTGAAATATGAAGTATTGTCTCCTGACAGTAGTGTGAAAAGGGGCAATGATTCAATAATAGAGACCCCTGTAGTAAAGCAGAAATCAGAAATTGTAAATTTATTGGATGATAGTTTATCTGCTGAGTTAAAAACGAAACAGTCATCAGAGGTAGTAGAGTTTAAAAAGGATAAGTTAGACATGACTGATCAATCAGAAGTTTCATTTAGTTTTGATGATTCTGGTGTTGGAGCTAGTTTTTCGTCACCTGAGTGTGATAAAAAGCCAGCTAGTGAGCAACCCAAAGATACTGGGGATATTGATTTAAATGTTATATTACAAGGAACAGCTACCAGTAATGCTGAATTAAAGTCTGAAATAACTGAGGTCAAAAGCAGTAATGCTAGAATGACAGCTAAGTTAAAATCGGATATAATTGAAGTAAATAACAGGATTGTGGCCAGCCAGACCAATTTTAATAAACAGTTTGAGGTAATGGACAATAAATTAGAATCCAATAAAGCTGAATTAGAAACTTTCTTCAAGACTGGCTGCAGTAAGTTGAAAGAGGATCTGGATAGTTTGAATTATAAATTGATTACAACCATGAGGATATTAAGAAAAAGGCTGCTCAACAGTTATCTGAGATGTATAAAACAGTAAAATGCGAAGTTGCTGAGGTTCGCAAAGACTTCCAAATGGAAGATGTGAAGCTGGAGCACAAGTTAACAGAAAAGATCGAGGCGGAGTCTGAACTGTGCTCAGATAGGTTTAAATTTGAAGTAAACATATGTCAAACAGAAGTAGATGCAATCAAAACTGACACTACTCATATTGTGCAAAGAGTAGATAATGTGGAAATGAAAGTAGAAAATATTAGTACTAACATTGCTAACATTGAGAGTAAAGTAGCTTCAGTAACTTCTGGTAATGGTAGTATACAACAAGTTGTAGCTGCAAACGCCGCTTTTATGGGTGTCGGCAGTTCTTGCGATTCGATCCAGATAAAAATATCCACCCGCTAGATCTCTGGAACGATTTTGAAGATGTAATTCCACCAACTTGGTCTGAACGAGAGAAAATCTCATTTATTAGAAGCCATTTAACAGGTGACGCCATGCATTGGTCAGCTGATGTTATGTTGAAGTGTAAAACATTAGCGGAGTTTAAAACAGCTTTCATTAATGAGTATTGGTCTAGCAATAAGCAAAATGAAGTGTTGAGAGAATTCTGGAGTGGAAAACGCTTCAATGCAGGCAAGGAATCTATTAAAGAGTTTGCTAGGTCATGGATTTCACGTTTGTCACATTTGGAAGAAAAGCTGAAACCTGAAATGATAATACTAGGTCTGGAAGCCAAACTGTCATGGTATTGGCAAACTAGAATTATATCTGCCCCTAGAGACAATCTGGATCGTTTCATTGAATATTTGGAACGTTTAGAACGTGTTGCTGCCAATGAGGAGCAAGCACGTAATAACAGAAATGCTAATAACAATAGTAGTAATTTTAAGAACGAGCAGAATGGCAATGTAAACATCAGAACAGTAGGTGTTCGTCATCCTAAGAGAGGTAGGAATTGGAGAACTAATTATCAGAACCAACAATGGCATCCAAATGATAATAATTTTGGGCCAAACAAAATTATGCATGTAAACAACAGTACGGAAAGCAATGCTAGGCCAGTTAACTATAATGAAAATAAAGGAAACAGTAGTAGGCCGAGGCAGGAAAACTAGTTCCCATCTATGAGGATACTCGCGCTCACCCGGCGGTTACTTTTCCTAAGCCAGTAGTTACGGTAATTGGTAAGACAGATCAGAATACTCAGACTGAACATGTGGATGAAGAGTCGGTAGCACCTAAGAATACAGCAGAAATATTACATCACTCACAGTATTTGATAGATACCGTGTTAGAGACGCTTTCTAAGTGGGAAGAGAAAGAGAAGGCGCAGCAGTGTAACGATAGGGAGGAGCTGCAAAATACTGAATTGTCAGGTGAAGAAGCAGAAGAAATTCATGCTTATATTTACGATGAGGATGATGTGCTCTTGTCTAAAGTACCTGTGCAGGATGTTGATAATGTACTAATAGATTTAGGACAGGAGATAAGTGAGAATGTAGAGGGTAGCCTGTTGGGGGTCGATGAACCCAGTAGCTGTGACCAGTTGTCACTTGAGAAGAAACCCGACGATAATGGTGAAAGTGGTTTAGCTGTAACTAGTGTTATTCCCGGTCTGGAGGCGCAGAATCGCCCAGACTACAGTCATTTGGGTTATGTTCAGCAAACTAAATGTAATGAAGTCGTGCGGTGTTTCGATTTGAAATTAATAGACCGACTGGAAAAGGCAGCTGAAAATGTAATTCAGGAAACCCCTACACACTGTGACCTAAATGTAATGAAGACAGATGTCGATCACTTTAATGGAGACAAATCCAAAAGGAGCTATTGGATGAGTTTGAGGAACCACCTGTACAACCTAGAATAAGCCACCCTATTATAATAGTGAATATGTTGGGTATCAATGTACGTTGTCTCTTAGACAGTGAAAGTGAGGTGAGTGCGATATCTCAGTCCTTCTTTGATGCATTACCTGGTAAAGACAAGCTTACAGTAATGAGGGTATCAGGACTAAGAATAATTGGTGCTACTGGCAAGGTGTCAAAAACAGTAAAGCAAGAAGCTTTGCTGCCCTTTAACATTAATGGCAATTTAATTGATCATCCATGTTTAATTGTAAACAATCTCAGTATTGAGGTTTTAATTGGCATAGATTTCCTGTCAAAATATCAGAGTGTTGTTGACTTTGAAAGAAGTCAGTTAAAAATCGTCTTGCCGATAACCGGAGTAATTACAGTACCTTTTAGTGATAAACATGTAGTAACTAATGATGACAATTGGGAACTGCCTATACGAGTTCTGAAAAATAGGAGATATTGGGACGAAGGTGTTAATCTTAGTAAAAATAAGCTGAACACAGAAGAAGAAGAAGCAATTATTTTAGACAAAATAGAAGCTAAATTGCAGGAAATCGATAAAATTTCATCTAATCAGAAGGAAGTAATGAGACAGGATCTAAAAAGGCATCATAAGGTATTTTCAGATCGACGTGGCGTGGTCAAAGGTTATGAATGAATGCTGTAGGGAGGAGGTTGTTCTGTAACCTCTACACAGTGTGGCAGCTGTGCAGTCCCAACTGTGTGAGAACTTCTTTCCATTTCAGGTCTCACTCACTCTTCGTCTTTTCTATCCACCTAAAGTTTCGACCTCTTCTTTCCAACACAAAATTTTCTGGGATGACTATCAAGCTAGCATTAAGCTAATGAATGCTGTAGGGAGGAGTTTGTTCTGTAACCTCTACACAGTGTGGCAGCTGTGCAGTCCCAGCTGTGTGAGATCTTCTTTCCTTTTCAGGTCTCACTCATTCTTCATCTTTTCTATCCATAAAAATTTCGACCCCTTCATTCCATTACGAAAATTTTCTAAAACTAATGAATGCTGTAGGGAGGAGGTTGTTCTGTAACCTCTACACAGTGTGGCAGCTGTGCAGTCCCAGCTGTGTGAGATCTTCTTTCCATTTCAGGTCTCACTCATTCTTCATCTTTCCTATCCACCAAAATTTCGACCCATTCTTTCCAATATGAAAAATGTCTGAAACCAATGAATGCTGTAGGGAGGAGGTTGTCCTGTAACCTCTACACAGTGTGGCAGCTGTGCAGTCCCAGCTGTGTGAGATGTTCTTTCCCATTTCAGATGTCACTCACTCTTCATCTTTTCTATCCACAACAATTTCGGCTTTTATTCTCAAATACTAAAATCTTCCGGTATGACTATTAAGTCAGCATTAAGCTAATGAATACTGTAGGGAGGAGGTGGTTCTGTAACCTCTACACAGTGTGGCAGCTGTGCAGTCCCAGCTGTGTGAGATCTTCTTTCCTTTTCAGGTCTCACTCACTCTTCATCTTTTCTATCCACCCAAAAATTTCGAACTATTCTTTCCAACTCATTAAATTTTCCGTTATGGTTATCAAGCCAGCATTAAACAATGAATGCTGTAGGGAGGAGGTTGTTCTGTAACCTCTACACAGTGTGGCAGCTATGCAGTCGCAGCTGTGTGAGATCTTCTTTCCTTTTCAGGTCTCACTCATTCTTCATCTTTCCTATCCACCAAAATTTCGGCAGTTACTCTCTAATATGAAAATTTTCCGTCATGGCTATCAAGCCATGAGTTCTGTAACCATTCTATCCACCGATTTGTGACAAAAAAAAAACTACCTAATGTTACAAACCTAACTGTGACATAAACAACAGAGAAGTATGACGTAATTAAGATACAAATGTATTTGAGTAACAAGTATGTATAGAACCCTGGTAATATTGTAGGTACAAAGTGTAGTTTTATTTGAAATGGTCCACCAACAGTAGTTTAAAAAAGATATACAAATTCGTGTACAAGCAGGATCTGAAGTGGTAGTGAAACCTAGTGTATGCATTAGAGCTAACTAATAAATAGTAAAAGAGGTTCCTTTATGAAAAATATGCAGATAAATTGTAAGAATAAACTCACCTTGTGTAGCAAGGAATGGCAGTGTAATAGAATTGAACAGTGTTTGTCGTTGAGACGTGAAGGACACGTCCCTGAAGTATTTATAAGGTGGGAGCTGGCCATTATTTTGGTATAGTGGGTGACAGGACACACCTACACGTATTGAGGTTATGAGTTGGAGGCGTGAATGCGACGATAGGTACCCTTATGTTAGATGAGACAGAGCAGCTCATGGTGTCCTATAGGTTTAAGGAATTTAGCATTACGCTCGTCCATAATTACTTGATGCACTTTAGTGGTAGGTCGAGAGGGACTACCTGTGGTTTCAGCGTCCGATCGAGTGGAAATGGATTGCCACGTGAGCAAACTGATCAGCTGCAATACACAATGGATATGAAATAAATGTGCTATCCTATGTTTTAAATGTTAATGGAGTGAGTATTACTTAAGTTCATACACTAGCAAAGTAAGTAAGTATATAATGGCAGATGTGAAACATTATTTATAGCTCAGCATAAATACACCTCGATGAAGTAAATACATAATTGCTGATGTGGAAATGACACAGCAGCAGAGGACCAATAAGTGGATTTAGTAGTCAGCTAAACGTAGTGTGTTTTGAACACTCAGAACTGTACTATTACCAAAAGTTACTCACATGTACAAAGAAGCTGAGAATACAACTACATTTTCAAATATACTCATACTATCTCTAAGAATAAGATAATCAAAGATGAGTCAGCAAAGTGAGTAAAATACAGACTTATCAGGAATCTACCGAGCATTGGTTCAGTGTTCTGGCCCAGAAATGATAAATTGAAATTAAATAGGATTCATGATTGTATGCCTTGAGCATAAAATTTCTCTAGTAAGTGACTAACGGCGTTTTGAGCCATTTGTTTACCGATTTTATGACCGTCAAGTAACTGTGAGAGTAAAATTAAAAAGGTTCTGTTAACTTTGTTCCAGAAAAATATTGAAGGATAAAATGTATATATCCCCATTTCATTGTGACCCACCCTTAGATGTTAAGTGAACAGAGTCTGAGGCACTCTTTTTGTTTGTCCTACAGGACAAACCAGATAATGGCAGCCTGGTAGCTGCGTGAAAGCGTGGAGTGACTTGGACACAACTCACAGTGACCCCTCCCCTTTCCCCATGTAATTTAGAGTGAACGTGAAGGACGCACACCATAGCAACTTCCCCTCTTCTACCCTTGTGAATGGAAGTGTAGAACGCCAGCCAAAGCGGCTATAACCACGTGTGTAAAACTTATTTGTGAAATTTTCTTTCAGGTTTAGAAAAGACTGCTAAGAGATAATCATGTGTTTATGTATGATGTTATTTTCTTTGAATTTGTGTATGTAAAAATGTACTTAATGGATTTAAGATTTCATAATTTTACATATTTTTATGTGTTTTTTTTGTCTAAGGCAATATGTAAGCCAAAGTGTTTCATTGATTTTGCTTGGATTTTGAAAGTTAATGTGGCTTAAGAGGCAGTGAACATGCCCGCAATTTAATTAATTAATGTAGGTAATCAGTTTCTTTTATTATTTCTACATGTTTACATTTCAATTTTAATTTTTCATAGGGAGTTAAACTGTACTCTTGCTTCCCTTTTTGTAATTAAATTTTTTTTTCGTTTATTAACATTCAACAGCAAAAAAAAAATTAAGTAGAGGGTGATGTAGGGAAGCAGCCTACTCACGCTGTAGTAAATTCACATCAGTCTTTCCATTGTGTGCCAGCCAGTCTGCTGTAACTAGCTCTGACGTCATAAATGTTGCGCAATACATTAAAAATCAAGCAAATAACCTAAAACATTTCTAGCATGTCAGGACTAATACTAAATTAATGTGTGTTGAATATCAGTTCGATAACGTTAGCCATTTTCGAAATTTGGACGTTTTTCTGCAAACATCATTGGCGCAACAGAAAAGAGCTAGGAAGTTAAAATTTTATATTTAGATTTATCTTTCATAATAATTTAATAAAAACAGTACTTTGGATTTCACAAATTAAAATTTTAGTGGAAATTCATGATTTTCTGGTTTTCGTCTTAAAAGTTAAGGAAGCAAGATAGATTAAGTAGGCTAATAAATAAGGCCAGAATGTTTATATTTAAGCAGAATGGAGATCCGCTATCACCATAAGGATGGGAGAAGTTTCATTTGAATACCTATAAAACTATAGCGATAGCGTATCTCCAAAGGGCCAGTTCAGAGCCCGTCTACTGCGTGCAATGTAATTAAATTAATTCTCTCGCCCAAAATATTTAACTTAGCCACGTCAAAATTTTATTATCAATACTTACCTGCGTGCTGAATGCACATTTAAATTAAGAGCTTCATCGGCCATCAGCAAGAGAAGCTATGATTTATTCGGTAACTTAATGTGGTGCATTACTAGCCCAGCGGCTAGTCGGGAGAGCCGATTTGATCAGGCGTTCCCTTAGCCGTCCGCACCGCGGCTTTATATATAAGAACGCTGCGCGAGGAAGGAAGGCCCCAGTTCTCTCCAGACGCTGAATAGCACGCCATATGTGTCGGGAGTGGCGTCGCGTCGGTATCATTGCTACAAACAGCCTCGGATGCCGTATTAAGTTACTCGGGATACGTGTAACCATGAAATCATTTTCGAGTGAAGTGTTAATTCTGGGTTGACTTTAATTATCGATCTTCAGTTTGCGTATTGTCGTATTTTCACGTGCCGCCGCGGGACAGACATTCTACCAATTATTTAGCGTGGCGTTTGATGAACCTAATCATCAAATTATGGCGAGCATTCATTTAAATATTCAATTTGGACAATTATAGTTGCATTAGCGCATTAGACTCTGAACTGCTCTGTTAGTTAGGTTGTGTGGATTCTTTTGTTTTTCATCTGTGAGTTTCAGAATATACTCAACTATTTTAGAAAATCGTTTTTTATTATAAATCCCGGACAATCTCCTAATTCCTCAGAGCTATAAGCTGTAACTATAAGTGTATTCTCAGATGAAGTGGGCACTAGGAATTCTAATTACAGGCTTCACGGTTTGCTAATCACTTTCTGGTAGCCAATATTGTAGTTAGAGAGCCAGTGTTGAGAACGGCGAAAGCCAGCATAAATAACGTTCTAAATAATATGAACATTTTAAACAACATTATTCCACTTGCCGCCCCACATATGGATAATCGGCCGGGAAGTGTTTCAACATTCAAACATTTATACAACAGTAAATTTTCCAACCAGCCGCCCCACAACATGTGTCATATTTTGAACTGATCAATGGTTGAATAGACTGCCAACTTATTAAATTATGTAATTAACTATGTTTACATACAGCCGATAGTTGCATTGTCGTGAAGATGATTTCAGTGAAATAAGGATAAATCAAACGAAAATATATTACTCTGTAACAAGCCACTGGAGACCCCTTGTTCCTTTTACTAAAAACTAGGTAAATATCCCTAAAAGACTCTGATATCTTTATGATGGAGTTTGCCCTGTAGAACTATTAAACAGAGCGTATGGAACTGAGGAAACTAGAAATGCATTTAGAAAAATGTAATTTTCAGGCTTTCAGAGACAGAAAGAGCGGATAAATGTAGTAATTTTTGCATGGTATCTCTGAGTCTAATGTCACACCTTCCATTCTTCGCTGCTCATGCGAGTGTTTGTAATCACAAACACTTGCATGAGCAGCGAAGAATGGAAGGTGAGATTGAGAGTATGTTAGTAGGAAACCAGTTTAGTTTTAGAACGGGGGAACTAGAGAAACAATTTTACCATTGCGGCTAATAACTGAGGGTACTTTATTAACCGACAAGGAAACAGAGATCACATTTACGGAGTTGGATAAAGCTTTTTATAATGTGAAAAGAAATAAAATATTATTTCATATGGTGTTAACTGCAGGGATGGAAGGACAATCCATTGTCCTTATGTCATAGAGACTGAAGCAGTCAGCGCAGATGTACTAGTACAATAGATCCAAGTATGTAATTCTCTTGGACGTGGTCCGTCACCGTGGTCGTTCGTCTATAGTCTGTGTGTTGAAGAATGGAAACTGGACTAATTCGATTATAGGATAGTGTTGAAAATCTAATGACTTGAGTTGAGATTTTTCCTAATTAATCGTTGTAGCAAGTCTTTATACACGTGCTACAATGCGTAAACGAGGAAAACCTCTACAGTTGATGTATGTTTTGGCACACATTACGATATCAGTCGTTACTAGAATTTGGAGCTGAAGTAATGGTGCAAGGAAAGAGTAACAACGATAGACGGAGGTATTACAATTACGGCAGATCGACATCCGCAGGTTGTCTTACGTGCCCCATAACACGTAAAGTTAGGCTCCTCATCCAATGAATCGTGGGCTTTTACCTCCGTGCCCCGCCAACGGCGGTGACCGCAGATATCCTGTTGTTGCCCCAGACATTTCACTACCCTCTTGCCAAGCACCATACACTCATCTGGTTTCGAGGACAGGCCTTAGAATACCTCTTTCAGAGTGGTCCGCATTCAGTCTTCGACTTCTGGTACAAAGTTGTGACCGCGCATAGCAGCCCCCCCGAAAAACATCTTACCGACAAACGTTTGCCGGTTATCTCCGCAGCGTCTTCGTTGGCCCCTCAGAGTTGGGGTGTGCCATGCCTACCCATCATATGATACAACACCCTTATCCCGTTCTCATACATCGAAAAAAAAAAGAGGAAGATGACAGAATGTGTTATATTTTGTTGTATTTAATGTTTTTCTAATATTTTTGTTAAACTAAGAATCATTTGTATATATCTAAATTTTATCTTGAAGAATTGTTGCATTATATATATATATATATATATATATATATATATATATATATATATGTGTGTGTGTGTGTGTGTGTGTGAGTGTGTGTGTGTGTGTGTGTGTGTACTGTTAGTTTGTTCAATAAAGATTATTGCATATTAAAAAAAAAAATTAAATAAAAAAAGATGGATAGAGCTTCTGCCATGTAAGCAGCAGATTCCGGGTTCGAGTCTCGGTCGGGGCACACATTTTCAACTGTTCCCGTTGACTTACATCAACACCTGTATGCAGCTAGGGGTATCCATTTCATTGTAATGAAATATTGTGTCTGACATGCATTTCCACGGAACGAATTACGCTATAACACTTTAATCTGTGTTGAGTAGACCAACGTTCACGACGGACGTTTCTCACGTTACCGTAAGGAGTCAAAATGTCCTTTAGAAAGTTGTCATCAACTTCCGACGAGAGGCTGAATACTCAAACATTGCTATATTCCATTTCAGCATCTGCGAGTGACACTACACTAACGGAATTATCGTGATGCTTGAATGGGACTTGAGAACCATGTCGCGACAGTAATCTTTCAACGTGAAGCGGATCCTTAAATTTCACGCGAAACACCTACTCGTATGCATCAAAATAAGTGGTGTGGACCTGACCAGAGTTTACATGAATTGTATCGACAAGCCAATCGTGAATTTCTAAGGACTGGGGCTGCCCGTGTCGCTTTTTTTTATCGAAAATAAAGCTCACAGTATCTTTCCATGGAATACACATGGAAACCATGGTAGCCATAGCGGAGCGGCCGACTCCGCTGCAAGTAGACAAAAAAAAATGGCTCTGAGCACTATGGGACTTAACATCTGAGGTCATCAGTGCACTAGAACTTAGAACTACTTAAACCTCACTAACCTAAAGACATCACACACACACATCCATGCTCGAGACAGGATCCGAACCTGCGGTCGTAGCGGTCGCGCGATTCCAGACTGAAGCGCCTAGAACCGAACGGCTACACCGGCCGGCTGCAAGTAGACAAACACAGACAGTGAAGACGGACTCACTCGGCAGACAGAAGAACACTAACGAGGAAAACTTCACAGAAGCGACGATGTGGTAATTTAAATAAACAACAACCTTCTCGCTCGGCGCTCGAAGCGGAACTGCCACTAGACCACGGGTGCAAACTCAGTCACAACTAGGATCACATCCTTTTTTCACGAAAACAAACCCGTGGCGTGAATCAACTCGTTCGCTGAAAGGTGTGAGACCGCCGTGGGGAAAGAGCACCATGCCTGCGACTCTCTCATCCATTTTACAAAAGTAGTTAAATGACTCACCCATCCATGAAACATTTTAATAGAAATCATCCGTCAATCGTATTTGGTAATTATTCTGCACAGTGCAGAAAGAGTTGAGAGAAGGGGTGAATTATCGAGGTGTATGGAAATCTTTTAATGTATGTGTTTGCTGTTTGTTCCAAGTGTTGTGGGAGTAAAACAGTCTCGTCCTATCCTTCCATGTGTTGTAAATACACTATTCTATCTCCACTTCTGTGTATTTAGAAAACGAAACACGTTAAAAAAAATGGTTCAAATGGGTCTGAGCACTATGGGACTTAAAATCTGAGGTCATCAGTCCCCTAGAACTTAGAACTACTTAAACCTAATTAACGTAAGGACATCACACACATCCATGCCCAAGGCAGGATTCGAACCTGAGACCATAGCGATCGCGCGGTTCCAAACTGTAGCGCCTAGAACCACTCGGCCACTCCGGCCAGCCACGTTAAAGTGTTTCGTAATGTTACTGTTGTAATACGCTACAATACATTGAAGAAAACGAAGCACTTACAGCACCTCGCAAATTCCACGCAAATGTCTCAAATTTGACTGTGATAATTTCCCCCCCCCTTTTTTTTTTAATATATCGGGCGATTTTACCAGTACACGAATCTCGTATTGATGGCCACTACTAAGATTCCGGGTACTTTCGATCAGATAGTCTGTAGAATACAGACTGCATATCACTAATTCGCACGTACGATTTGTTCGAATACGTAGGGTGAAAGTAAACTTATTAATCGTCATAAGTGGAGGAGGCTTTCATAGACTTGGACAGGAGCGTGTCCACAAGAAGAGGGATGGTAGGTGGCATTGGCACGCGATATGCCTCAACAGGAAATAGAAAGCGCCTCCGTCTTCACAACCGCCGCGTGCGAACGGTGGGGGAGGCAGCATGTCGTCTCGTTACACGCGTACGTTCTCGAACGTGTAGTGTAGTGCAGTGAAGACAGAGTGTGTTCTGCAACACGACAAGAATCGCTACATGGGATACAGATTTCTTTTTACATTTTAAATTTTTTATTGTTTTTCACCTAAGGAGATACTGCACTGAGCGGTACCTGATAAAACGCAGAAGTAATTATGCAAATATTATCCCAGCAGTTACCTCCTGGCAGTACTAAAATTCAAATCAGCGATGGTTAGATACGGCAGGTGGCAGAAGAAACCTAAGACTCTAGTCCGGGCTTCACGTCTCTAAATTCATAGCAACAGCGCGAACTGGACAGGAATATGGTTATACGCTAGGCGCGTGCAAAAAGCACACAGGCGATCGTGGATTACCATCGTAGTGTTTTGTTTAGAGTCAATTTAGTCAGAGAAGAGTTAGAAGACGATAATTATCATAATTTCGTAGGTATAAAGTAACTCATAAATTGTGGTTGTGACCTTTGAGTATGAGTGTTGGTCACCAGCTATCTACTCTACCAGGAGAATAATTGCGAGTAAAACCTTTTTACTTGAGAGAACTTGTCGAGATGTATATTTAGAAGATGAGGGAGGTTAAGTGAAATTTGAGCCTGGTGCGTATTTTGTTGTTAAATAAAAATTGTTTAATGCTGAGTATCTGTGTAATTTGTTAGGTTATCACTATGTGGTGGTTGCTTGACCGATATTTTTATGTGTTTTCCTGAAAATACTAGGAATAATAGGAGGTAACTGATAAAGTTTGAATCATTTGCCTAAAATCTATAAATGGCTTCGTATGTTGGCGGCGATGGTTCTCAAATATTAAAGCTACGAATTTTACTTCTTTTCTCAAAAATACTAATCAATCCCTTATTTATGTGTCTTGTCTTAGGAAATCGGTGAAATTGGTTGCGAAATTAGTATTTACGGGTATCATCCTAAACAGAGCCGGAAGATAGCAAATGAAACACATCTTTTATGTTCTTAAAAGTACTGAAAGGGACTCGGAAAATAGCGATGAAATGTGCATCGTCATACAAAATTCAGTACGAATAAGCCACAAAACCGTAAACATCGTCGTGTGTTGCAGAAAATGGCCTTGGACACCGAACAATTGCGAAAAGTAGGCCATAAACGCTGGCTGCTATGCTATGCTGGAAATTTGCACCATCACCTGCAACTGCTGTGCGATCTAGACTGAAAATGACAATCTCGTCATAACACTAAGGAGCAGTGGGGGAGCTGGTGCAGGTTAGAGAACGAGAAATAACAGCAAAGTGGGGGTGTTGGGGTGCCATTGTTTTTGGTAAAAAATTACCATCATTACAAAATGACAGAGAAAGGTAACTTTTTGGAATATTTAATTGATTGGGAATCTTGGCCAAATTTAGTGTACTAACAACATTTATTTTACCAAACAAGACATAATTTATACTAAACAAGTTATAGATTGAATTCCCTGAACTACTAAAAGATGATTAAACACTCTACAGGGTCGCGCCTGGTTGGCAAAGACAGTTAAACTAGGTAATCAGTGTGTCAAGTACTCTAGCCATAAAAACGTGACCAGCGCAAGCTGAATTGATCGGAAATTTTAATTTTAACTACTGACGACGCCGTTGCCACGATCTTTTTTTGTATCTTCACTGCAGGATGTGATTTTAGTGTATTTTTGCTTCTGATGAAGGTATATTTAGATAAACCGAAACCGCTCTCAAGCATTTCAATAAATCTTTATCCTGCAACTGTTTGGCTGTTATCATTTACCGTGGGGACACTGAGCAGACTTTTATTGATCAAATCTACTGATGTTTCTCTATATAGGTGCAGCTGAGAGCAAGTGGCGATTGAGATCTGTACCCTCTGACAATACCGGAGCACCAGTACGTTACCCTGTTTACTTCATGCGGCGACGTGACTTGGAGATGGTGAGATGTGTGCGGCGGAGGAGGTGAGACGTGCAGGCGGCACAATGAATCAGCCGTGGCCACGAAAAAAATGTAAAAATTGCCGACCACAGTGGCCGAGCGGTTCTAGGCGCTTCAGTCTGAAACCGGGCGACCGCTACGGTCGCAGGTTCGAGTTCTGCCTCGGGCATGGATGTGTGTGATGTCCTTACTTTTAAGTAGTTCTAAGTCTACGGGATTGGTGACCTCAGATGTTAAGTCCCATAGTGTTCAGAACCATTTGAACCATTTTAACTAAATGTAAAAACCTCACGGTCTAGCAATCAGGCAGACGGATCGCAATTTACTCTCTGCCAGAGCCCTGAAATCAAGGTAGATTTCAGTGTGTGACACTCTTAAACACTGGTCGTACCACGGACCAATTTGGCTCACTTATACGACAGGATACCAAACATGAAACTGGTAAAGCCTAAACGAATAAGTGTGGCCTCGGCAAACGAGTAGTCCGACACGTTTGAAGACACACTGTCGGCACAGTATGAACTTCACCACAGGCTCCCCAGTCTAAACTACTCGCGTCCCACAAAGTGCGCCAACGACACCACCTTCACGCCGTCTTGAGCCAATTACAAGGTTATAGAGACGCTAAATCTCCCCTCCCACACAACAGCACAATTTATTGTCGAACCAGATCAAGAGTCAAGAAACCTGCGTTTCTGAAAAAAATAGGGAAACCGCCAATCACTGGCTTTTTTACTTTTCTGCAGAGAGTGATAGATGATTTTCTTCCATGCCGTGTCTCTTCCCAGGGCAACAAGCGAACAGAGGAGCTTGATACTCCTAGTTATCCATCTCTAAACGTTTCTCAGATGCTGGAGTTTTCTTATACCACAGGGTCGGTCGAGGAAAGTGACTCACTGGCCTTCAATATCGGTGAGCAAGAAAACATGTTAATTGTTATTACGCTTTGCTCTGCACACAATGCCCGGTTCACAACTCCACTGTGTAGACAGGTTCTTTTAGACCGTCACGCCTACACAGGCTTCTGCTGGCCCCTTGGCAGGCATGGCAGCGTTGTTCTGCTGGAGCCCAATCCCGACTATGGGCTGCCCTGTCTGCCCTGTACGGCTGTGGATCTGTCTGGAAAGATTTACTAAGGGATGGACTCTTCGCCAATTGGTTTAAACTTCCAACAAACCGTTACCATGAGCTAAGAATCATAAAAATACCTCATGCTTTTAGTGTCTTACCAGGCTCCATCAACGTCTGGTCAGGCCATTAACTTTCTAGATGCTCGCTCAAGGTGCATCAAGTTGTAATAAATACTTAAATAATTTTCTGTATGCGAAAAAGAGGTGAGAGACTAACTGGTCCTCTCTCGCTTCCCCCTACCTGCCGATGATTTCTGCATGAGCAGTGTCTCACTTCCATGTTGTTTAGTATGACACGAACCAGAGTAAATAATTGAAAATAGGAGGACAATCTCATCCTGATAACTGATATCTAAGTGAATACATAACTTAGCCAATCAGGATTTCCCATGTCTAAAACACATCCTAGCTTGACCTCATTCATCCCAGGGTTCACTCACTCACATGAAGCTGCAAGCCAGCAAGAATACATTTAAACATTGGTGTGAATAGTATGAATTATGCTAGACCCAGGGTGATTCCTACATCCCAGACTTCCGTTAAACATTTGATTAGCATTCAAAAGGCCTTGCAGCAAATAAATGCACCCATTCACACCATATCCTAAGGTCAGAGGTATCTAATATCCCTAACCATCTACAATGTCCTGGAGTATGAACTGCTCTGTCACCTCTCTATCCCCTGCTCCATCCCGTGCTCTATCGCTCATTAGTCTCTAGCATCAAACACATACATTCTCAAATTCTCAATGGGAAAGGAAATTACATATGTAATCTGTTTGTCTTCTTACCTACGTTGTTTAAATTTATGTATCATTTTCTACGACGTAAAGACAAATACAGGCATGTAGTCAATGTCGAGAGCATTAATAAATATGCATAAAAAACATAGAACTCACAATCAAAACAGTTCTATTGATACATACAAAAAACGCAGAAGATGTTACATAATGAAATTACACAAAGGTATCGTATAGCTCCCTCCACGAGGGTTCCTGGGGAGATAAATTATACAGTTGAAAATATCACATGAATTGAGAAAATGGAACTTATGCACATCCACAAACCGTGACTGGTAGGACAGAAGAGCAGCAATTTGCGCCAGAGTGGAGTAACCCCTCACTTATCGTATGACGTGGCAGAGGTGGTGGCAGACATCTCTGGTGTTCTCTCTCGTCTCTGGCAGCATCTGTCGTCTTGGCAGCATCCGGCATCTTTGGCAGCATCCAGAATGCAGCTGGGCACTTGGCCTTATCCTGGTTAGGCCTCTGTCAGCCATCAGGGACTGGTATGATAGCATTGCATTTGACGTGCAACCCAAGTCCTGGCATAGAAATCCATTCAGCGTTAGCGGGACATAGGACAGCTTACTCTTCCCGCTCGCCTATGCATCGGAATGCGCGCCCGCTGGCGCGGGACAGCGGATTCGCTCACCTTTGTCAATGGGACACATCAGTCTCTGCTGAGTCGGTTAGGCTCGGTGCATGCTTCGACTGTGGCACCAGGCGACTTGCTTGTCCCTCGATTAGCGGCATGGAGGGTCGTTGGCCTCTAAGGGATTGTTGGCAGTGCGTGGTGGCATCCCGCTGTCTGCACTGGCTTGAGATGTCACTTCCACTGCTAGATGACTGGGCTGTGTGACGTTGGCGCATCAGCTGGCAGCAGTCGGTTCTGTCACTGCCGCCAGTTCCCCTCACCTGGGCTGCTACAGCTGACTCATTATGTTTGCCAATTCCACTCGTCCCTCACTGGCTGGCGTGGGCCGTGACATCCTGTCTGATGTATCGGTTCCGGAGTCCAATGGGGGATCTGCACAATCCTCAAGTGTGGTTAGGTGCCATTTTGCCTCACAGTTGTTATTACATCGGTAAAAGCAATTGCAGAAAAAAAAAATTGAAGAGTAATTTTTTTTACTTAACATATATCTTTTTAAATTTGTAATATTACTAACAAGGGAACCTCCTCATCGCACCCCCCTCAGCTTTAGTTACAAGTTGCCACATTGGATAGGCATTGAAAACCTGAACACAGATCAATTGAGAAAACAGGAAGAAGTTGTGTGGAACTATGAAAAAATAAGCAAAATATACAAACTGAGTAGTCCATGGGCCACATAGGCAACAGCATGGACTACGTGAGCTCAGGAGCGCCGTGCTCCCGTGGTAGCGTGATCAGCTGCGGAACGAGAGGTCCTTAGTTCAAGTTTTCCCTCGAGTGAAAATTTTACTTTCTTTATTTTTGCATAGTTATTATCTGTCCGTTCGTTCATTGACGTCTCTGTTCACTGTAATGAGTTTAGTGTCTGTGTTTTGCGACCGCATCGCAAAACCGTGCGATTAGTAAGACGAAAGGACGTGCCTCTCCAATGGGAAACGAAAACATTTGATCGCAAGGTCATAGGTCAACCGATTCCTCCACAGGAAAACACATCTGATATATTCTATACGGCACTGGTGACGGTATGTGCGTCACATGACGGGAATATGTTGTCGACCCACCTAACTTGTACACTTGGCGAATGGGTAAAAATATTCTTCTACCTTGCCCGATTTAGGTTTTCTTGTGGATGTGATAATCACTCCCAAAAAAGTGATGAAAACATAAGAGTTTGTCACATAAATTGAAAATAAAAAATTAAAATTTTCACTCGATGGAAGATTTGAACCAAGGGCATTTTGTTCCGCAGCTGCTCACGTTACCACGAGACCACAGCGCTCCTGCATTTCCAGTCTCCTTGATGTTGCCTATCTTCCCACGAACTACTCAGTTTGTATATTTTGCTTATTTTTTCACAGTTCCACACAACTTCATCCTGTTTTATCAACTGATCTGTGTTCAGTTTCTCAAGGCCTATCCACTGTGCCAACTTATAACTAAATCTGAGGGGGGTGCGATTGGGAGGTTCCCTTGTAAGGACACAATGTCCTAAAAATAAATTTAATGACTTCAGGGACTTATTAATATTGTATTGACTTAAATTGTGTGAGGTGACTTTGTTTGTGTGTGCATGTGCCTTTGTTAGTTTTCGATTGGTTCTACACCTGTCATCATGCACCCTAATCTTACGCTGGTGCTACCTCTATACCTCCACTAAACGTGCAGACTTCTCCCAACACTAAATACTAACTCATTGTACTACCCTATGACTTCGCTAATACTACTGAACCGAAATTTCATGCATTTTACATAGTACAAGGATGCCTTTTGTCTTCTCTGTCATGATCGCTGCTGCTGAAATGAAACCCAAGCATACTGCGTTATATATACGTATATATTTTCTAATGTAAGTGTTACCCGTGGTCCATCATTTCGTTTCTGCTTCCTATTTCCGGGTCTGGGGTTCGCCATTCTACCGTGACTTGTTCTTGTCCGTGCTAATTCCGCATACACAACAATATTTCGCCGAAGGCGCTCACATGGCGCTGGGAAAATTCTACCACGAGACAGGCTATACCTCACGACAGGCGATGGCTCGTAACACACCGAGCCTTAGCGTCGACACGCACGCAGAGAGTGGGCCGCTAAAACCATGCGAAATACATCCCAAGATCGAGGATGCTCATAATACACCGAGTCTTGGCGTAGACATGCACCCAAAACGTAGACCGCTAATACCATACGAAACACATACGAAAATCGAGACGCACGTGCTCTATTGCAGGATTTACCGTCTCGACGCCAAGAAAAAACACAAAGTGACGTACAAGAAACCACGGAAAGTAGACAGAAACAATTTCATTGGCTATGGTGATACTTGTGATGGCTTTTCTAAGAGAGAGTTACGACAGAGTACTATACTCAATTGCGGTTAAGTTACGACTTTGCTCTCGTGGGAGCGGATATCGGACAACAGTTGCGAGGTGTACAGAGATTATAGCAGTACTCGGTTTCATGGAGCATTCAGTATTGCAACGTGCCTGGTTTGGCATGCCACAAACAGTGCCAATTTTCGATGAGATATAACTTGCAACGGAATTTTAATTTTATCTGCCACCTGCCAGTGAAGATGTTGGCGTGAAGATGTCAAAAACACGCCGAAAGCTAATGGAAATGACAAACAAACAAAATAACACCGAAACAGAACAAATGGAAAATTATGCTACGCAACACAGTATCAACATTAAATTACGTTCAACAGTTCATCCATGGAGACTATTTACATACTTTACCTTCTCTGTTCTATAAATCTACTATATACACGTATTCTACGAATGGCTTTAGATGACAGACATGGTGGATGCCAAGAGATTTCCTTCATTTCAAGGTCCCCAGCTCCAGAGAGTTCAAGTGAGTGATTCTCTGGACAAGGATGGGTTAATAACAGATGGGATATAATTTGTGGCACAACTGTTTCCGTTTGTCAGATGGACAGAAACTTCCAACGAGCACTTTTTGGCCAGTTCTGTACTCTCTCTCGCTGGCCTTTTTACACCAACTCTCTTTTCGATTCTCTTCTGCCTCTCACAACCTCCTGAGTGCAAGGTCAACAACATGTTGGTCCAAAAATTGTTCAAATGGCTCTGAGCACTATGGGACTTAACATCTGTGGTCCGGACTGAGCGCCTTGAACCGCTAGACCACCGCGGCCGGCACAACATGTTGGTGTCGTTCTCGACTTCGAAGGGGAAAATTTACAACTTCACGGATGAGAGCTGTGGGTTGCCTGTTCTTGGGAACTGTTACTGGTACTATTTTCGTGACACCGTGGGGCAACTCGTTTCTCACGTCCTGGAAGTCACGTAGGAAAACATCCCAGATGGTATGTCGTTTCGCGCATTTGGTATGGCAAAGGTTTCCCAGGCTTTTCATCACTCTCTCTGCTGGCGACGATTGTGGATGTCGCATGGACGCGAATATGGGTTTGATTCTATGTTTCCGCAACATCGCTTTCCACTTCTCTGACCGGAATTGAGGTCCATTGTCGGAGATGATACTGTCGACATGGCCGACTTGAGTGAGGAAATCCTAGCAGAATGCTCTACATTCTGACTATGCAGACACTTTCTTGAGCGGGGTTGAAGTGACATACTTGGATTTCAGCTCTACTACCACAAGGATGTTGCAGTATCCTCTATTTGTTCACTCTAGTGGGCCCATTTAATTTGTTTCTGCAAGGTGCTTCAGCTTTGATGAGGTGAAGGGTGGTAGAGGCGCTTGCGTTGTCACAGTGACATTCATTGAATTCTGACACGATTTGCAGACGGCCAAAATCCTCCGGGTTCTTTTGTCCATATTCTTGAAATGACACAATGTGTGTAACTTTAAGTAGCGCTTCCTGGGTCCAAAATGTGGGTAACTCTGGTGCGTGCACCAGATGATATTGTTCACCAGTTCATACGAAATGCAAACGTGCCAGGGCGCTCCTTCCCCCTCCATTCGAAAGAACAGAATGCCTTTTCTTACCAATTACAACTGCCTCAGTTTTAATTCCCTCTTGTCTTTCACCCTCTGTTTTAGAGCAAATAGACTTGGATCATTGTCCTTTTCCTTGCTGATGTCCTTGAGGCTCGAGGTTACATAATTCTCAAATGCAACCTTCTTCATACTGAGTTAGCTGTAGTGTTCGTCTTCCAGTGGGTTGGCCTCACTTGTTTCTAGTCCCACAGGTGAACGTGACAGCGCATCCGCAATGATGTTTTCCTTCACTGGTGTGCGTGTGATCGAAAAATCTTACTTCTGGAGCAATAATGGCCATCTCGTTAGACTTTTGTTTCGGAGTTTCGCTGTGAGTAGGAATTCAAAGGCTCTGTGGTCGGTGTATGCTCTTATTTTCTCCCATATAAGAAAAAACGAAATTTCTCGAAGCCGAAAACAACCGCCAACGTTTCTAACTCAGTCACATAACAATTTCTTTCACACCTGCTGAGGACTCGGCATTCAAAAGCAATGGTTTTGTGCACCTAGTTTCCCCCTTGCTGATATCATTGGAAAATCACTACAGCAATCCCAGAGTAGGAACTGTCTGACGCCATGCAAAAGTTCTCTTCCAGGTTGGGATGCGAAAGAACTGGCGCACTAATCAGCGCTGTTTTAAGGCCTCGGAATTCATCACCCGCGACGTCGTCCCATTCCCACGGCACCTTTCCTTGTGAGCTGGCATACTCACGGTGTCCCTAATTTCTTCACACGGACAAATCGTTTATACACTACTGAACATTAAAATTGCTACACCACGAAGATGACTTGCTACAGACGCGAAATTTTACCGACAGGAAGGAGATGTTGTGATATGCAAAGGATTAGCTTTTCAGAGCATTCACACAAGGTTGGCGCCGGTTTCGACACCTACAATGTGCTGACATGAGGAACGTTTCCAACCGAATTCTCATACACAAACAGCAGTTGACCGGCGTTACCTGGTGAAACGTTGTTGTGATGCCTCGTGTAAGAAGGAGAAATGGGTAGCATCACGTTTCCGACATTCAACAAGTTCGGATTGTAGCCTATTGCGATTGCGGTTTATCGTATCGCGACATTGCTGCTCCCGCTGTTCGAGATCCAATGACTGTTAGCAGAATATGGAATCGGTGGGTTCAGGAGGGTAATACGGAACGCCGTGCTGGATCCCAACGGCCTTGTATCACTGGCAGTCGAGATGACAGGCATCTTATCCGCATGGCTGTAACGGATCGTGCAGCCACGTCTCGATCCCTGAGTCAACAGATGGGGACGTTTTCAAGACAACAGCCATCTGCACGAACAGTTCGGCGACATTTTCAGCAGCATGGACTATCAGCTGGGAGACCTTGGCGGCGATTACCCTTGCCGCCGCATCAGAAACAGGAGCACCTGCGATAGTGTACTCAACAACGAACCAGGGTGCACGAATGGCAAAACGTCATTTTTTCGGATGAAAGAAGGTTTTGTTTACAGCATCATTATGGTCGCATCCGTGTTTGGCGACATCGCGGTGAACGCACATTGGAAGCATGTACTCGTCATCGCCATATTGGCGTATCACCCGGCGTGATGGTTTAGGGTGCCACTGGTTACACTTCTCGGTTACCTCTTGTTCGCATTGACGGCACTTTGAACAGTGGACGTTACATTTCAGATGTGTTACGCCCCGTGGCTCTACCCTTGATTCGATCCTGGCCAAACCATACATTTCAGCAGGGTAATGCACGACCGCATGTTGCAGGTGCTGTACGGGCCTTTCTGGATACAGAAGACGTTCGACTGCTGCCCTGGCCAGCACATTCTCTAGATATCTCACCAATAGAAAACGTCTGGTCAATGGTAGTCGAGCAACTGGTTCGTCACAATACGCCAGTCACTGCTCTTGATGAACTGTGGTATCGTGTTGAAGCTGCATGGGCAGCTGTGCCTGTACACGCGATCCAAGCTCTGTTTGAATCAATGCCCAGGCGTATCAAGGCCTTTATTACGGCCAGAGGTGGTTGTTCTGGGTCCTGATTTCTCAGGATCTATGCACCCAAATTGCGCGAAAATGTTATCTCATGTCAGTTATAGTAAAATAAATTCGGCCAATGAATAGCCGTTTATCATCTGCAATTCTTCTTGGTGTAGGAATTTTAATGGCCAGTAGTGTAGAAATTTGCGATGCCAAGGAAGCCACGTTGTTGTTTCTTGGTTGTAGGCGTTGCAGATTTCGTAACTGCCTCTATTTTGTCCGGGTCTGGTGTGAATCCTTCGGCTGTAATGATATATCCGAGGAATTTTACTCTTGAGGTTCCTGTGCATGACTTCATGATGTTGGCGGTTACGATACATTCTTTGAAGCCGTGTAGTATTTCTCTGAGGATTGCATTGTTGTTGTTGTGGTGTTCAGTCCTGTGACTGGTCTGATGCAGCTCGCCATGCTAATCTATCCTGTGCAAGCTCCTTCATCTCGCAGTACCTACTGCAACCTACATCCTTCTGAATCTGCGTGGTGTATTCACCTCTTGGTCTCCCTCTACGATTTCTACCCTCCACACTGCCCTCCAATGCTAAATTTGCGATCCCTTGATGCCTCAGGACATGTCCTACAAACCGATTCCTTCTTCTAGTCAAGTTGTGCCACAAACTTCTCTTCTCCCCAATTCTATTCAATACCTCCTCATTAGTTACGTGAACTACCCACCTAATCTCCAACATTCTTCTGTAGCACCACATTTCAAAAGCTTCTATTCTCTTCTTGTGCAAACTATTTATTGCCCAAGTTTCACTTCCATACATGGCTACACTCCATACAAATACTTTCAGAAACCACTTCCTGACACTTACATCTATACTCGATGTTAACAAATTTCTCTTCTTCAGAAACGCTTTCCTTGCCATCGCCAGTCTACATTTTATATCCTCTCTACATCGACCATCATCAGTTACTTTTGCTCCCCAAATAGCAAAACTCTTTTACTACTTTAAGTGTCTCATTTCCTAATCTAATTCCTCAGCATCGCCCGACTTAATTCGACTACATTCCATTATCCTCGTTTTGCTTTTGTTGATGTTCATCTAATATCCTACTTTCAAGACACTGTCCATTCCGTTCAACTGCTCTTTCAAGTCCTTTGCTGTCTCTGACAGAATTACAATGTCATCGGCGACCCTCAAAGTTTTTATTTCTTCTCCCTGGATTTTAATACCTACTCCAAATTTTTCTTTTGTTTCCTTTACTGCTTGCTCAATATACAGATTGAATAACATCGGGGAGAGGCTGCAACCCTGTCTCACTCCCTTCCCAACCACTGTTTACCTTTCATGCCCCTCGACTCTTATAACTGCCATCTGGTTTCTGTAAAAATTGTAAATAGCCTTTCGCTCCCCGTATTTTACCCCTCCCACCTTTAGAATTTGGAAGAGAGTATTCCAGTCAATATTGTCAAAAGCTTTCTCTAAGTCTACAAATGCTAGAAACGTAGGTTTGCCTTTCCTTAACCTTCCTTCTAAGATGTAAGGTCAGTATTGCCTCACGTGTTCCAACATTTCTACGGAGTCAAAACTGATCTTCCCCGAGGTCGGCTTCTACCAGTTTTTCCATTCGTCTGTAAATAATTCGCATTGGTATTTTGCAGCTGTGACTTATTAAACTGATAGTTCGGTAATTTTCACATCTGTCAACACCTGCTTTCTTTGGGATTGGAATTATTGTATTCATCTTGAAGTCTGAGGGTATTTCGCCTTTCTCGTACATCTTGCTCACCAGGACTGGCTCTCCCAAGGCTGTCAGTAGTGCTAATGGAATGTTGTCTACTCCCGTGGCCTCGTGTCGACTCAGGTCTCTCAGTGCTCTGTCAAACTCTTCACGCAGTATCGTATCTCCCATTTCATCTTCATCTATATCCTCTTCCAGTTTCATAATATTGTCCTTAAGTACATCGCTCTTATATAGATCCTCTATACACTCCATCGACCTTTCAGCTTTCCCCTCTTTGCTTAGAACTGGGTTTCCATCTGACCTCTTGATATTCATACAACTGGCTCTCTTTTCTCCAAAGGACTCTTTAATTTTCCTGTAGGCTGTTATCTATCTTACCCCTAGTGAAATAAGCCTCTACATCCTTACATTTGTCCTCTAGCCATGCCTGGTTAGCCATTTTGCACTTCCTGTCGATCTCATTTTTGAGACGTTTGTATTCCTTTTTGCCTGCTTCATTTACTGCATTTTTATATTTTCTCCTTTCATCAATTAAGTTCAATATTTCTTCTGTTACCCAAGGATTTCTACTAGCCCTCGTCTTTTCACCTACTTGATCGTCTGCTGCCTTCACTACTTCATCCCTCAGAGCTACCCATTCGTCTTCTACTGTATTTCTTTCCGCCATTCCTGTCAATTGTTCCCTTACGCTCTCCTTGAAACTCTGTACAATCTCTGGTTCTTTCAGTTTATCTAGGTCCCATCTCCTTAAATTCCCACCTTTTTGCAGTTTCTTCAGTTTTAATCTACAGTTCATAAAGAATAGATTGTGGTGAGAGTTCACATCTGCCCCTGGAAATGTCTTACAATTTAAAACCTGGTTCCTAAATCTCTATCTTACGATTATATAATCTATCTGGTACCTTTTAGTATCTCCAGGATTCTTCCATGTATACAACCTTATTTTATGATTCTTGAACCAAGTGTTAGCTATGATTAAGTTATGCTTTGAGCAAAATTCTACCAGACGGCTTCCTCTTTCATTTCTTAGCCCCAATCCATATTCACCTACTATGTTTCCTTCTCTCCCTTTTCCTACTGTCGAATTCCAGTCACCCATGACTATTAAATTTTCGTCTCCCTTCACTACCTGAATAATTTCTTTTATCTTATCATACATTTCTTCAATTTCTTCGTCATCTGCAGAGCTAGTTGGTATATAAACTTGTACTACTAAAGTAGACATGGACTTCGTGTCTATCTTGGCCACTATAATACGTTCACTATGCTGTTTGTAGTAGCTTACCCGCACTCCTATTATTTTTATTCATTATTAAACCTACTCCTGCATTCCCTCTATTTGATTTTGTATTTATAACCCTTTATTCACCAGACCTTGAATCTTATTCCTCCTGCCACCGAACTTCACTAATTCCCACTATATCTAACTTTAACCTATCCATTTCTCTTTTTAAATATTCGAACCTACCTGCCCGATTAAGGGATCTGACATTCCACGGTCCGATCCGTAGAATGCCAGTTTTCTCTCTCCTGATAACGACGTTGCATTGTGTCCTCTATACGTCGGTTCCGCTATCAAGAGAATCCTTTAAGATGCTATCGATTCCATTAATGAAGGCAGACGAAGACACGTTTAGAACGAATGGTAGGCGTTTAAATCGATAGCATTTCCCGAATGCAAAGAACGCCGTATATTTCCTGCAGACTGGGTGTAGCACAATTTTCCAGAAAGTGGACCGAAAGGCATTAGATGAAAAAACCATAACACCATGGAAATTTTGCCGGAGCTCCTCAAGCTTTTCCGGACGATCTGTCCCTTGCTTATTGATTCTATTGATATGGCGCGAATCCAGCACCAAACGGATCGAGCTGTCAGCCTTCTCTACCACTGTAAGTGGGTTGTTGTACGTGGAGCTTGTTGGTTCAATGGTATCATTGTCAAGCATCCTCTTGATCTCAATAAAAACTGTCTGCCTGTACGCGTGTGGGATTTCGCCGGGGGGCAAGAAGAATTTCGTTCGTTCCCACACCCGAAACGCATACCTGAAATTTCGGATTTCTCCAGTGTTCTGTGGAAAGACATCCGCGTTTTTTTTTAAATTCCTTCTAGTTCTTCTTTTTCCTGCTTCGGGTTGTTTAGCAAATATCCTAGCATGTGGTCAACAGCATCACGCACTTCTCGTCGAATTCGCTCAACATCTTGAGTGTTGATTTGTTCTTCCCCTCTTTTTGCTGCGTTGCTTAGACTGAGGCATTCGGCATGGATTTGTGCACGTATTGCATGATCGGCAAAGAAAATATTCATGGAGCTGTCCTTATGTAAAGTCAGTTCTCCTCGCTCTACGTCTAATACGGCCTGTTGTTGATTTAGGAAATCCATGCCAAATATTATCTCAATTACCAAAAAATGGGCGACCAGAAAACTCGCTTCTAAGGCGTGTCCTTGGCAGCTGAAAGTCAACCTAGTTTGTAACTCCACTTCTGTATGCTTCCCTCTCAGAGCGCCGGTGATATTGATTTTTTTCAGCTTGAGTGCCGGCCAAGAATGATTTGCAGTGCATTTTTTGTATGCCGAATCCTTCACTTGGCTGCCACTGTCCACAATCCGGGTTAGATTGACCTTTCCGACTGTGATGTGAATGATGGGGTGAAAATCCGGTTGTGTCACGATCTCCTTCTCCTCCCGTGGCATTTCTCTTGTATCTTCTACTCTAACAGGTTAATATCGCACGCTCCGACAGTTTCTGCGGTATGGTTTTGAGCTGAGTCCGCAGCGACTGTGTATTGATTCCTGTTTGAATTTTTTCTGCGTGACCCCTGCGATGGGTTAGGTGACCTCAATTCCCCACATTTTTTACGTTAGTCATTCCATTGACCTTGACCGTTGTATGTCATGCTAGTGCTCTGCTGTTGGTCCCTAGAATCTTGTTCGCCCTAATTCGAGTTCTGTTGCTCTCTCGAGTTTCCGTTTCGTCGGTTGTTGTTGTTGTTATGATCATAATTTCGTCTTCTTCTGTGATTCCATAATGGCTCGTTATTCCCATGAAGTTTCAACTGGTTTAAATTCGATCGATGTTTCCCCCCATCTTGTTCATCGTCATTTTACTCTCTATCCTGTCTGTCTGATTTGGCAGGTTACGATGATTATTTCTACATTTTTCCCGCCAGACGTGAATTTCATTCCGTTATTGAGTTCGCACAGCGCACTCTTAAAAGCTTCGATTGAATCGCTGCATCTACCGATGAGTAGATGCTGGTAACGTAAAGGTAATTTAATGTTAGAGCGCCAAATAATTTCCTTGGGACTGTACTGTTGATCCAAGAATCGGTTGGTCTTGACCAGGGATTCGAAAAATTTGACAGGACTGCGGAATCCTGACGCTTCTAACTCCTTTCCTAACTTGATCTGTTTTATCCTCCTTTCTTGTGACCAGTATGTGCTAAGAAAGGCGTCCTTAAGTTCTTGGTAGGAACGATAACTCTCCGCAACTCCACATATATGTTCTGCAATAGACTCTTCTAAGAAACCACAGGTAAACATGATTTCGTACTTCAGTGGCCAAGATTCTGGTAGCACGTGATAGTACTGGGCCGTCCAGGTCTTTGTATGTAATGCGTTGTTTGCCTCCTTGTAGACTTGGAAATTCTGGACGGTCAAGACATGTTTATGGTCGAAAGGTTCGACGTATCCACCGTAAGAATTTTTCCTGTCGTCTGCAGCAAGTGATTTCATGTATCTGGGCCAAACGATCCTCGTGCACTATTATGGTACCTCCTTGTGTTGTGAAATTCAAGTAGTAACGTTTCTGACCTCCTTAGGCGTGTAAAAACTGTGTTAAATGCAGAGGAGAGAGCGGATAGGTAGAAAGAATAGATTGAAAGCGTCTATGGTTGCGTAGATAGGTCTCATGTGATGGAACAGAAGTTGATTTAGAAGAGACAGGGGATCCAATATTACAATCAGAATTTGAGAGAGCTTTGGAGGATTTAAGGTCAAATAAGGTAGAATGGATAGATAACATTCCACCAGAAATTCTAAAGTCATTGGGGGAAGTGGCAACAAAACTGCCATTCACGTTGGTGTGCAGAATTTATACCATCCGACTTTAGGAAAAATTATCACCCACATAATTCCGAGGACTGCAAGTGCTGAGAACTAGCAAGTTGCTTACAAGAATAATACACAGAAGAATAGAGAAGAAAATTGAGAATGTGCTACATGACCAATATTTTGGCTTAAGAAAAGCTAAAGGCACTAGAGAGGTAATTCTGACGCTGCGGTTAGTAATGGAAGAAAGCCTAAAGAAAAATCAAGATACGTTGATAGGATCCGTCCACCTGGAAAAAGCGACCGACAATGTAAAATGGTGCAAGGTATTCGCAATTTTGAGAAAAATAGGGGTAAGCTACAGGAAAGGACGGGTGGTCAATGTCTGGAGTAACATCTGAGGAAACTGATCAGAGCTGTCCATATATCCGTAAGAGTACGATGGGGTGGACTCTCTTCTGAACAGTATGTTGCAAGACATCACAGATATGCTCAATAATGTTCATGTCTGTCACGATTGGGGGCCTTCGGAAGTGTTTAAACTCAGAAGAGTGTTCCTATTTGCAGAAGGGTTCTCTCACACTGAACGATTGTCAAAAATGTTCAAATGTGTGTGAAATCTTATGCGACTTAACTGCTAAGGTCATCTGTCCCTAAGTTTACACTCTACTTAACCTAAATTATCCTAAGGACAAACACACACACCCATGCCGCATGGAGGACTCGAACCTCCGCCGGGACCTGCCGCACAGCTCATGTCTTCAGCGCCCAAGACCGCTCGGCTAATCCCGCGCTGCCTGAACGATTCTCTTCCGTCGTAGTTGTTCCCTTTCTTACAGGATCTTCTTCCAGCCACAGCGATGTCAGTGATTTGATATTTAACCTTATTCCTGATTTCACGGTACACTCGTTAAATGGTCATCCGCGAAAACCTCCACTTCATCGCTACCTCGGAGATGTTTTGTCCCATCGCTCGTGCGCCAACTCTAGCACCACGTCTAGACTCACTTAAATAGCGGCACTATCCGATCTAATAACTGCGCCAGATTTATATAGGCTTTGCTGACCGCAAGGCCGTATTCTGCCTGTGTTGGTTCAAATGGCTCTTAACAGCTATGGTCATCAGTCCCCTAGAACTTAGAACTACGTAAACCTAACTAACCTAAAGACATCACACAACACCCAGTCATCACGAGGCAGAGAAAATCCCTGACCCCGCCGGGAATTCTGTCTGTGTACATCTCTGTATTTGAATAAGCATGTTTCTAACAGTTTCTTTGGCGCTTCATTGCATTATCTTATTCCATTTATGAAAATAAATGCTCGTGAACAGAAGGTGCCAATTGGGTTCCTAAAGTGTGATTTCGAGTCTTATTTCTTCACAAAGAAGTCAATTCGTACAATTGGAGAATGAATGGAACCTATTTCTTAATTGTAACAACAACAATGGACTATGAATCTGTGGACAATGGAGCCATCATGAGGGTTTACGAGAGTGATTTTGTTTTATTTTTATTTACGCGTCAAGTTCCGTAGGACCAAATTGAGGTGCAAACCTCCAAGGTCATGGAACGTGTCAGTACGTGAAATTGCAACCTAAAAGTAATAGCAGACAGAAATAAAAGGTTTACGAAACCGAAAAAAGTCAATACAGAAGTTTAAGTAAACGAAATCAGCGTTATGACAAGAATCAGCTTATTTTTTCAAGGAAATCCTCGACAGAGTTGAAGGAGTGACCCATGAGGGAACTCTTCAGTTTAGATTTGAAGGCGCGTGGATTACTGCAAAGATTTTAGAACTCGTACGGTAGCTTGTTGCACAAGATGTAAGGAAGTCCGACTCAAATGCAGGTTTGATTTCAGCCGAGTATAGACTGCGTGAACGCTGCTTATTCTCGGGAACAAGCTAATATTGTTGACAAGAAATGACACTAAGGAATATATATATATTGAGTGGCCAATGTAAAAATACCCAGACTCGTGAACAGGGGTCGACAAGAGGTTCGTGAACTTACGCCATTTACTCCCCACATCGCCCGTTTCTGAGAAAAATTTATCAGAATGGGAAGAGTTGCACCAAAATATAATACTATACGACATACGCGAATGACAATAAGCAAAGTAGACTAATTTTCATGAGGAACAATGAGTCACTTCAGATACCATTCGAATAGTAAAAATCACAGCATTAAGACTTTGAACAAGATCCTGAACGTGGGCTCTCCAAGACAGATTCCTACCTATTTGAACGCCTAGAAATTTGAACTGTTCAGTTTCACTAATCATATGCCCTTTCTGTAAAATAAAAACGTCAGGTTTTGTTGAATTGTGTGTCAGAAACTGTAAAAACTGAGTCTTACTGTTATTTAGCATTACTTTATTTTCTACAAGCCATGATCTTTGGTCATTAACTGCACTATTTGAAACAGAACCAATGTTGTACACATAATCCTTTACTACCAAGCTAGTGTCATCATCAGACAGAAATATTTTAGAGTTAGTCGTAATACTAGAAGGCATATCATTTATATAAATAAGGAACAGGAGTCGCCCCAAAACGGATCCCTGGGGCACCCCCCACTTGATCATACCCCCTTCAGACGCCACATCACAGCCAACATTGTGAAAAATGACCTTATTCTGTCTGTTGCTGATGTAAGTGGTGAACCAATTGTGAGCTACTCCCCATATTCTATAATGGTCCAACTTTTGGAGGAATATTTTCTGATCAAGTTAAATAAAAAAATATGCCTAGCGTTCGAAACCTTTTGTTTAACCCATCCAGTACCTGACAAAGAAAAGAGGATATAGTATTTTCAGTTGTTAAACGACTTCTACACACGACCTGTACATTTGATAGCAAATCTTTTGATATAAAATAATCAATTATCGTTACATACACACCCTTTTCAATAACTTTATCAGACACTGATGGAATAGAAATAGGTCTCAAATTAACTACAGTTCCCTTTCTCCCTTTTTGTAAACGGACTTTACTACTGAGTACTTTAACCGTTCAGGAAACTGACCATCCCTAAAGGAAGAACTACAAATGTGGCTAAATACAGGGCTAACATGTGCACCACAGTACTATAATATTCTGCTAGGCACTCCATCATAATCATGAGTCCTTAGTCTTCAGTGATTTAATTATTTACTCAATCTCCCCCTTCTCTGTATCACAGAGGAAAATTTCAGACATCAATCTCGGAATAGCATTTGCCAAGAAAGTTATATGATTCCCTGTAGAAACAAAATTTTTATTTAATTCATCAGCAAGGCTCAGAAAATTATGTTAAATACTGCACGTATACCTGATTTAACAGTAACAGAAATATTTTTATTTCGAACTAAATATCGTCGACCTTGGGCTACTGACCAGACATTTCCTTCGCTACTAACCATATAGTTTTAATTCTCGCACCATAATTTAAAGAATTTTTACTGAAGTCACCACATCTAACTAATTTCTGGTACTTAGTACAAATTGAATCAAGATCCCTCTCTAGCTTGAGCAGAAATCCTCTGAAGTCAGAGTTCGGGGACCTATAAAAAACAACAATTGAAGTTTAGTTTCACTAAATCAACTGCCCTTCCACAAAATTCAAATATTTGTTCAGTGCAATGTGTGTTACGTCTATGGACTCAAATGAATACTGTTTTTTACGTACATAGACACTCCTCCACCCCCCAAGGAACTCCTTGAAGAACAGCCAGTAGTTCTGTATCCTGGCAAAGGAAGCCTCTGAATTGTCAAATTATTCAAGTGATGCTCCGACATACCAATAATTTCAGAGTCAACTTCTATAAGCAGTTTACTAACTTTATCTCTAATACCTCTTATATTTTGATGAAATATGCTAATTCCTACTCTACTTGGAAACATGACGTCCTCTAAAGGTGAGCCATTAGTTATAGGGACTTCCTTTAACATGGTATACTTTTCAGCTGACTTCGATCTAAAAACGTTGCAGCTCTAACACTAACTACTACAGGAATTTTTCCCTGGGTAATATTACCACCACCCACTACATTGTCACCTATAGGCTTAGCCAGCCTCCCCTTCCCACACCTGTTGAGGTGCAGGCCATGCCTTGGGAAACCTGATATACTGATAGGCCCAATTGGCACCACTGAAATGTGAGCCATGACTTCTGCCATCAGCGCCTTCTCCAGCCCCATGTTAGCGCTCCTAACAGCCGCATTAAGACGAGGCCCATCATGACGCTGAAACAGTTGCACGAAATGCACATTAGTGAAACCAGTTCGAGTGGCTATCTTTACCAGATCACCACCTACATCACATTCCCTATCCCTATCAAGGCTGTTCCCTACTCCACTCACTATCACTACCTGGTCATCCTTCGTAAAACTCAAGCATATCTCTCCTATGCTATAATTCACCTGAGCCAACCCTGCAAAAGGTTTCACAATGCACGTGACCTGGTACTCACTCCCCAACACTTCCTGCAAGTGCTGGCCCACACCTCTACCGTGCGGACTACCTAGTAGCATAACCTTCTTCTTTCTTTTGGTCTTTGCAACTGACCTGGGCCTCCTGTCTGCTGAGAACTGCTGCATGTTCCCTACATCTACAGCTACACGAGGCTCCTCTCCACTCAGCTCTCACAGTTGGTCAAATCTATTGCATATACGCAAAGTATAACTATCTGAGTACCTCCTCCTCCTAGCTGCTTCCTGACAACTGCCACTTCCCATTCCCTACCATCCTTCACCCTCCTCATCCTATCTAGTTCGTCCTTTGCACGTTGTAACTGCACCTGAAGGGCACAGATCTTACGCTCCTGTTCCTATATCAACTCATTTCTACTACACATACTGCATTCTCACGAGAGGATCTCGCTAGAATGCCCACTGGCATGATAGAGGAATACTAATATCTGGGACTGAAAAGTACTGAAGATTGGCTGTGAATTTAAATAACGAATTCTGTTAAGTTTCTTCAACAGAGTGAATGAGATATGCGTGCTGGTTTCTTTGTCGTGAACAGGAATGAAGCCGTTCAGTATGCGCAGCAGCATTAAGTATGAATAAGTGTTGTTGGGTCTAGGATTGTGTGAGTGAGATTTTCGTTAAGGAAATGATGCTTTGGTAAAGGTTTCTTTTCCAGTATCGTAGTTATCCCAGTGTCTTGTGGTAAGGATGTCTTACAAATTATATTTGTTAGTGATGTGCCACAATAATCTACGTAACTGTGACAGCCTCTGCAAAATGCTTTATCCTTGTTTCGGAGGTGACAAAATGCGGCAGTCTACAGTTGAGATAATAGAGTTAATGTTTCATCTTCGTTGTACCAGCTGTTGGAAATCTGTGTGATGATTGCGCTGATAGAAAAATGTTTGTTAGTTTCATGAGCAATAATGGAGAGGATCAAGCCACTAAAGCCCATCTCAGTTCATTTCTTATCTAACTTCGAAGTTGTATATTCCTTTATTACAGTCCACAGCTCGTGGTCTTTCGGTCGCGTCCTCGCTTCCCGAGCATGGCGTCCCGGGTTCGATTCCAGTCGGAGTCAGGGATTTTCACCTGCCTCGAAATGACTGGGGGGAGGGAGGGGTTGTGTTGTCCTCATACTTTCATCATCATTCATGAAAGTGGCGAGATTGGACTGAGCGTGTCTCTACAGAAGAAATAGGTGAGCCGTGGAACAGGCGATCTGGAAAGTCGTTTGTGGGCAACAGCTGTGTCCATAAGTAAGAAACCAATTGTAAAATAATGTCCACACAAGATGAGAGCAGTACCCTTACCGCTTATTAGCAGGTAGGATCTGTTGGCCATGCCGTATTTTCACAGTGGTGCCAGGGGATCGCGTACGGCTCCAGGTCTTTAGAATTGAGAACTTCGTCCAGCATGGCAGGGCGACTTCCTAAAAGGTTCAGATTAACGACAATGTTGTGTTTCTGGCCAGTGACAAATAAATAATTTTACTAGCCTCAATCTCTGTTTAAATATCAGTCGGTAGCGTATTTTTGCTGAAATGGTTTCCGAGAATGTTGGAGGAAGCTGTCCTGGGCAAAAGATGGAGATCTCGCCGTTTTTAAGTGGGAACGTTATGTGACAGTAATTGTTAAAGTTTTTCTCTTGGTTTATGGGGAAAGAATTGTGCCACCCACATAAAAAATTATGTGAACAATAAATATCTCTCTTGCAATGTGGGAAATCACCTTATTTGGTGGCTTAAAAAAGGTGCTAGATGGGATTTACTTTCATTAGAGAATCTTTGGGCAAGTCTTACCTCTGGTGGAGTAATTATTGTGTGGACTACGGCAGGATACTCTGCTGTAAAGAGACCTCGTTCAGGGTGCACGAAGGAAGACTTCTGAGCCGCGCGTGGCTCGTGTTCGTGCCATTTCTTATATTACATCTTGTTTTTACCGTACTGCCACCTCATTATGTTAATTTTCAATTACTGGTCTCACCGAGTTGCTGCCTTGCCTGCCCGTGAGCGGCAGCATCAGCGCTTATCGATATAGAACCATCCCTATTATCTTTGCTGGACTGCTATTACTTCCCGGTCATCATATGTCGTGAGTGTCTTCGGAATTGGCAGTGTCTGAGTTGGCACGCGACTTAAGTTCAGTCGGGGCACCATGATTCGCCCGACGGTTGCCGACACACATGAGTGTTGAGGGGATGACTTTGGTTGGTTGTCGGTCGGTCGTTTTGCCGGACGATGTCTATTTGACCGGCGATCGCTTATGGGTTGGCTGTGTGTGACGACTCGTGATTCGTCCCTGTTATTGTACAGGCACTGCCGTTAGCATTGTCTAGTTCTTCGTCCACGTGTTCGTGAAACTGTGTGTAATTTGTGTGAGTTTGACTGACAAGTTATTTTAAATGCTGTCGGCATAGTGGCTCCAAGAGTCGGTCGGTGGGCGTGGAGCAGTGGGGAATTCACGGCGGGGCGTAGTTTGGCCGGGGCCCGCTGGCGTCTCTACGCGGTGTCGGAGTGTGTGGCGCTGTTCCCATTGCTACGAGGTCCGTGGCTCATCAACCCTGGAGACAAAGGTTGAGTTTGATTTAACCTACCAACAAGTCAAGGCAGTTCACGTTGTGTCGTTTGGAGTTCGTTGTCGGCTGTGAGGATATTTCATCACGGTGTGTAGATTGACAGCTCCGTGTATGATTGCATGTGGGCGCCAATATCTTCTGCGCTGTTCCGTTGAACTCCCTGTGTGCCCTGGTCGAGTGAAGTGGAAGTTATCTTGTCTGTGGGTGAACTGACTGTCGGTCGTTTGGCTTGTCGTCGGATCGTGAATAGTTGGCCCGACTGTCTGTCTCATCTAAGCCAGCGTTAGTGTTTGAATTGCACGCCGACCCTCTAACATCGGGACCCCATTCTGTGTACTGCCAATTTTTTATTTTTTATTTGTTCTTGCTCTTGGTACCTGTATGGCTTGTAGCCAGGTTTTTGTTTTAAATTAGTGTTGCTTTACTCTTAACTCCTTCAGCCTAGTTTTAAAGTACTGTTTCACGTAAGCCCTTTGGCAATTGAAATTTTTTTTTTCAATTTTTTAAGTCTTCGGCCTTCAGCCGATTTGAATTTAACTTAACCTATGAAATTTTTAAGTTTTTGGTCTTCAGCTGGTTTGAGTTTCAGCTGTTTGTTCTTAAGGCCTTCAGCCTAAATTAAAGAACTGTTTCACGTAAGGACTTTGGTATTGAAAAAAAAAATAATCTTTTGGAGTTTTAAGTGTTAGGCCTTCAGTCGATTTGAATTTAACTTGTTTACTTCAGCCTAATTAAAGAACTGTTTTAAGATAAGGTTTGCCTTTTAAATTTCTGATTATGGTTGCATTTTAAGTTATTGACCTTCAGCAGTTTTTTTTAATTAAAGCTCCTTTCAGCCAGTAATTAAGTCCCAAAGATTAAAGCTGTGTGTTTAAAAAACTTTTTTGGGCTCTTGTAATGTTTGATCAAATAATTAAGTTGTATGCTCGAATGAAACTGCCAGCCCCTTATTTTGGCCAATTTCCACAATTTATTCTATCTGTCCTGTCCTCTGGGTTAAGCAGGGCATATGAACGCCCTATTGGAACACGTAGACGAGAGGCATGGACTCGCATTGGAGAGTCAGGACATCATTCCACAACTGGAGAGTCTGCTGGACTGCTGATTATGGTGAGAATAACTTACAGTATGGGCTGTCACGGGAGGAGAATTATATGGTGTTTTTGATTTGTTTCTTTTAAACTGAATCAGACCATACCACTTGATATTTCGTCTTGTATCTAGTGAGTTTAGATACATGTATGTGGATTCAGGACCTAGTTTCCTGGTGTGATCCGAGTTATCGTTATACGCCCTGCAGCAACTATGAATTTCAAGGAGAAGTGCCACTATTCGATGAGATAATTTTCACTCATGCCTCATCCATCCTTGAGGGTATGTCAAGCAGAGCTAAGACTCAGTTAAAATGTCCAGACGTTCACAGTTTGTATTTCCGGTTGTTTTCGTGTTTTATTGATTTCGTTAATGTGTGGGCCGTGTCGTGCATGTGCTCATGTGCCCTCAAGGGGTAAGTAAATTTTTAATTTGGACTAATACCGGGAATTTAGTAGATAGGTAACTTACCACAGTTACTAATTCTTAATGACGTTGTAAGAATCAACATCCACAACTTACTTATGAGCGATTTCCTTTTCATGTTATGTGATTTGGTGCGAGACAAACTTTAATTACGTATTTGATTTCATGGGGAGCAGTCTATCTGTAGGTCAGTCCGACCAGAAGAGCTCAGAAAAACCACCGAGAGATACGTTAGCTCGAGTCAGCTTTTTGGAAGGTTGTATGGTGATGTGACTATCATCTGGTGTTGGTAGAAATCACTGGCCTTGCTCAGCCAAAGCTGCGGCTGTAGGGACAACAGTAGCAGCGCTGTTCGGGTGAGACTGCGTTAGGGGAGGCGTACTTCTACAGCTGAATCCTACACACAAACGAATATGTCACATAACTTGTAAACTACACGTAACAAGTCTGCAAACAATCGTACAACAGGTAACTCAGTATGACAAATAATTTGACAAATGTAAAGAGCCAAAGTTAATAGTTTCTCACAGGAATACGAAAAAAGAAATGGATGCATAAACAAAGGATCAACAGGAGAAAAACAGGGTTAACCATACGCTGCTAGAAGGAATTATCGTAAAGCAAAAAAGGGTTGATAATATAACATAGCACACAACACTGCTAAATATGATACTGGTAAGACAAAATGAACAGCATATCTCATGCGGAAATTTTCAGCGACCTGATAATATGTTCGTCAACAATGCCTTGTTCTTCCATATCTCTCCTAAAGTGGATTAGCGTTGGGGCGTGTTTATAGCTATGTCCTCTCCATCCTCCTTTAATCTCTTTCTTATACGATTGTAATACCTATCAATTCCTATGATCCTCTCAAGCAGACTTTGTTATAAGAGTTTTGCTTCCTCGTTCTCCTTCACTGAAATAAGTTAAATTATAAATTATGTAATCACATAAGCCTGATTATGAGGACCACTCCCCAGCGGGCAGCAGGACGGCGCGTCTCTGCACAGTAATGCACGCGTTATTACAGTGACAATGTAATGGTCCAATAACACGATCGAAACCTACCCCGAAATTTTTTACACAGGAAGAAGATAAAAAAAGAAATGCACTGCCAAAATTTTATCTGCTACGAGGTACTGCGAGTATTGTGTAAAAAATTTTTGATTTTACACATTTCTGCAGCGCGAAGAACAGCTTATAACAGCGGTTTGTACAGCCCTGCCCGCCTAGCACGTGACTCGGCGAATCACTAACGCACCGCCGCGAAGCGGAATTCTTTGGAGTTCACAGACACCAATTTTAAGCACCGAAAGCCTGGTTTACAATGGAGCGAACGGAAGCGAACACGTGCGAATGAGAATATGCAGAAAATTCTCTACCATTCGCTTGTATATGGGTAGAATCGTTTATATTATAATGAACGGAAGAGAACATGAGGTTATGAACATTGCCTATCAAGGCTGCGATATAAATTTTTAGTTTTTGGAGCTAATATTCGGCACACAGAATACAGCTCTATCTTGTTAGAAACACATGCGAAACTTTGCTATTCAGTGAGTATTATTGTACATGGCAAGAGCTCTGTTCTTCACAGAGTATGCTAAATCGCGCAGGAAAGGAAAAATTTAAGTATCTCATTTTTATGGAGGCATAAAATGCGTGGATATCGTGCACTTTACACGGAATTGCATCTCCACCTCTCTTTAGAACTGGTCCAGAATTGCCCTTCTGTGTTGGCTGCCATTTTTTCCTGCCTTATTACCATTGGCGCAAATTCATTAACAGGACACTAATTAACGAACGTCGAGCATCATCTCAAGAGGTGACACAGCTAGCGTTTCCACTACGCGTGTAAGGTCTAATGGTCATATTCTTTTCTGTTTTAATTTTTTTCTAAAACAAATTGGTGTAGTTGCAAAGTGCACACTTCGTGATCCAGAGAGTGAGGGATCAAATCCTGTTCAGAGTACAACATTTTCACTATGATTTTTAACTCAGCATTCGCTTCTCACAGATGGAGTGGCCACGAAAGCGATGTGGTTCGGATTCCTCGTTAAACTGCAGGTCTCCGTTTTCCGATTATGTAACTGGGGAAGGTTAGGGACACGCAAGTAGCTGCAGTGGCGTCCAGTTAAAAGACCTGCAAGAAGCCTACCGGGTACACAAAACGGAATTCTCTTTTTCTCGTGATTGTTAGCTTGTTTGGTCTGGTGAAGACTTGGCTTAAACTATACAAACATTTTTTTGCATAACTTCATATCCACAGTTAAATTCTGATAAAAGTGGCTAGCAGAGGAAATAAAATCCGGCCGCAGTGGTTGAGCGGTTCTAGGCGGTTCAGTCTGGAACCGCGCGATTGCTACGGTCGCAGGTTCGAATCCTGCCTCGGGCATGGATGTGTGTGATGTCCTTAGTTTAGTTAGGTTAAAGTAGTTCTAAGTTCTAGGGGACTGATGACCTCAGATGTTAAGCCCCATAGTGCTCAGAGCCATTTGAAAAATTTAGAAAATAAAATCATGACAGTGTCTGTCTCAGACGACTTCCATCAATGAGAACTTGTAAGTTGTTGAAATGAAATGCGTCTTGTCAGTACTTAATCTTATAACAATTGCTGTAGGCCATTTCTTATAATAATGTTTGAAGGTTGTACATTTGACTATCAGTGAAACAGTTCGTTGTTTATTTCCTGTAGTCGTCACAGAAATGCGAAGTGTCTATTCAGTGACAAAAACAAACCTTTTTCTTGCACCAGGCAGACCGGACAAAGGAAAAATTGATGCAGTATGGCACTTCGCAGTAACCACTGGTTTTATTTAGACAGAACTGGGATGGAGTCAGAAATGGTCCAGGCCGTTGTTCTGCATACCAGGCATACTTGATCAGATTCGTAAAGCGTTGTGAAGAAAACCTGGTAATACACAAATGACTGGAGCTTAATACTGTTCTGCTGATAAACCTGAAATGAGAGAGAGAGGTATCGGAAATTACGTTATCCGATGATTTCCTGAAAAACGCTTTCCACTGTTGAAAAAATACGTTATCGAGAGTTTCAATCGCACGAGTAGTTCCAGGCGGAAACCGCAATACATCTACAGTTTTTTCGTCGTCCTCCACGAAAACAGAGGCGTCATGTCCAGACCATGAATGCTACAAAAGCAATGAATTATTTTCCGCAACTGGTAGGAATACGTTTCGAACGAAATGTTGAAAATTATTCTTTTGCATTCTTCCAGATTTTGATACGTCGGTTACAAGATTTTTGCAACCAAGCAGCCCGTTTTTTATTTTTCGTTCTAATTTGCCTTCTTGCTCTTGAAAGCAGATATACAGCTGCGGAAACAGTGAACAAATAACACTTATCGCTGGAATTACCGTATATGAATGGGTCATTGCATCCATTGATTGGGCAACCGACTCCGTCTTTTTTTCACCCAGAAATGATACAGTGCTGTGTGCACGCAGTTCTTACACGAAACCAGACGGATCAGCGTTATAAACAGCAGTTGTGGAGAGAACTGCAACTTCTGTCTTTACGTCAGCTACCAATTTCTCTTAGCATTGTCTATCACTGGCAGCTGCCTTACACGTTCAGGTGACGTAAACTTGCTAAATTTGCGACTTCCTATTCTGTAGATTTCTTGAACAGGTTGACGAAGCCTGGAAATTAGCAATGTTCATGTCAGATGCAATTCGGAGGGCCCAGTACCGTAGATATCCATCGGTAACGGTGCATAGTCTCTCACGAGCAGTTCTAAATATTTCGAAGAGTTTTTCATTCAGATGGTTTCTGGTTTCCGTTTGGCGCATATTTCATACTTCATTTAATTCTCTCTTCCATTTGTGCAGTTCACGCTCCGATTTTACGAAACTAAAACGCCTTTGCACACTGAATAACTTCAAGCACTTTTTCCGTTCAAATGGCTCTGAACACTATGGGACTTAACTTCTGAGATCATCAGTCCCCTAGAACTTAGAACTACTGAAACCTAACTAACCTAAGGACATCACACACATCTATGCCCGATGCAAGATTCCAACCTGCGACCGTAGCGGTCGCGCGGTTCCAGACTGTAGCACGTAGAACCGCCCGGTCACCCCGGCCGGCTTTTTTTCCATACTTCGTTTACCAAATATTTCACTGCCTTTTCTTTGACGCTGAAAGCTGTTGCAGTACCTGTTTCTTTTAGGCTTTGAAGATATTCTTGTTCAGAACTGTTACTGGCACAACTGACGACGTCCGAACCCCAATTCGTGGAATTATCACAGTAATTTACTATTTCTTCGAACCTAACCACAATTTCAAACGAAATGTCGATTTCTTTCGAACGAATGTCAAGCAAATCAACAAACAAAAGACACACTTGTACGTCCTCAGGAGAAGTAGGTGATTTCAGCTGGAAACCACGTTTCATATTTCATCGTTGCTAAATTGAGAACCTTAATTGGATTCCATATTACTGTGAAACTGGCAGGGAAAAAAAGGTACAACAGCAGGTATGCCTTACCAACACAAAGTAAACATTAATTCAGCTTCATCTGTCTTGACAATACTTACCAATACTGCAAAAAGCAACTGATAATTTGTAATACATGTTACTTGAATGGCTAATTCGAGATAATAGTAACAGTGTACTGTAGTGTCAGAGAATCTAACAACGAACGGTAACCTGCAACGTCCTTTACAAATTACGATCGTGTTGTGTCGTGGTTGCTGTTTACAAATGTACCGCCGATCTTGGCTGGCTGTGTGTATTTTTGTGTGTGTGTGTGTGTGTGTTTGCGTGTCTGTGTGTGTCGCTCGCGCGTGTGCGTGCCTCATTGCGCATGCGCAGTTGCCACGGCGCCAGAAGGGCTGTACATTTCTACCGCCGCTGTAATTTTCCACTATTTTATTTAAATATTTGCAGTGCCTTTTAACAGCTAAAATTTTGACGGAGCATTTGCTTCGTTGTTTCTTCCTGTGTAAAAAATTTCAGGGTGGGTTTATAGTCTCTTATTGGACTACTCCCTCATGAGCTCTAGTAACACAAAGTGCAGCCAGTTGGTACAGCAATGTATCCAGCGTGTTCATGTTACTAATGGTGGATGAAAACGTAGCGTTATTGTTGCAATAGCTACTTACAGTATTCAGAATTTTTGCAGACTATAGTAGCAGCAGGAAGTACCTCTATGCAGAAAGAGGATGTAGAGGGTTCATATATTTATAGATTGGTTTCAATACGTTCCATGTATCAACAGCTTATGAAATGTTTAAATTGTTCTTACATTTTTTTCTTTTAGGTAACGCATTTCCCAATATGATTTTGACATATGAAATCAGTAAAATGCTTCACCTGTGTAGTGGAGGTGAAAATAAAGCCATATATACATTTGTGCTCAGTAGACCACGTTGGGTCTACAATGATGAACAGGCGACACACCTCATGTTTGTTGTGCAGTCTGTCAGCATGGCCTGAAGGACCATTGAAAGTAAGGACTGAGTATTGTTAAATCGGTTTATATTCTAACATCTGACATCCAGCGAGAGGCATAAAATATTGATCCGACTCATACTGGTCCCCGATAGATAATGACATCAGGTGAAGACAGCTACCTGCCAATTAAAGCTCCTAGGTACCCCAAAGAAATTGCAACATCTTTCTGGATGGAATTAGGCTGGCTGCATCACGTCAGACAATACGAAACTTTCTATACAATTTTTTGGCCTCTAGACCCCGGTTATAAACAACAGTACAAAACTCCATCATAGCGGTGTACGAAGAAAAAAAGGAAAGGAACAACTGGAAGGGAACGTGAATCAGTGTAGTCTTGTTCTCTGCTGCTTATTATTGTACAAGATTGTGAGATGGTTAGGTTAAGATATGATAATGTTTACTTTCCAGCGCATAATAGAGTCCCAGTCAGAAGACAGCCAAATCCGTAAGTCCCATGGATATTATATGTTACTAGCGTATCATATTTGACGTCATCTAGCCCATAGTTACAAGTCTACTGCCGCATATTATGTTTCAGGTAATACTGAGATTTAAATATCAAACGAAAATCTTACACAGTGTAATTTTTAATCGCGAATGCAAACAAAAAGTGATACCTGCGTTATTTAAATACGCAGAGGTGACTATAGTCATGAGATACATTATAATATCCTGTCGGACATCCTTTTGAACGGCACATTGCAGCAAATCGACGTACCATGGTCTCAACAAGTCGGTGGAACTCCGCTGCAGAAATACTGACCCATGCTGCCTCCATAACCGGCCGTAATTGCAAAAGTGTTGACGGTGCAGGATTTTGTACACGAACTGACCTCTCAGTTATGTCCCAAATGTTCGATCGGATTCATGTCGGATGATCTGGATGGCTGGATAAAATGTTCTTCAAACCAATGGTGAACAATAGTGGTCTGTTTAAATGCGCACTGTCATCCGTAAAACGTCCATCGTTGTTTGCGAACATGAAGTTCATGAATGGCTGCCAATAGTCTGTAAGCAGATGAACACAAACATATGCAGTCAGTGATCGGTTCACTCGGACCACAGGACCGAGTCCATTCCATGTAAACACAGCTCACACCATTATGGAGCCACCACCAGCTTTCACAATTCCTTGTTGACAACTTGGATCCAAGGCTTCGTGAGGGGCTGTGCCACGCTCGAACCTTACCATCAGCTCTTACCAACTAAAATCACGTCTCAGCTGACCATGGTCGTATAGAGGCCAATCGGTATGGTCATGAACCTAGGAGAGGTGCTGCAGGCGATGTCAAGCTGTTAACAAAAAGCACTCGCGTCGGTCGTTTGCTACCAAAGCACATTGACGCCGAATTTCGCCGCACTGTCCTAATGGGTATTATTTCACGCAGTGTTTCTTGTCCCTTAGCACTGACAACTCTACGCAAACGCCGCTGCTCTCAGTCTTTAAGTGAAGGCCTTCGGTCAATGCGTTGTCTGTGGCGAGAGGTAATGCTTGGAATTCGGTATTCTCAGTACACACCTGCCTTGTGGATCTCAAAACATTGAACTACATAACGATTTCCGAAATGAAGTTTCCCACGCTTCTCAGCGAGCGAGGTGGCGCAGTGGTTAGCACACTGGAGTCGCATTCGGGAGGGCGACGTTTCAAATCCGTGTCCGGCCATCCTGATTTAGGTTTTCCGTGATCTCCCTAAATCGCTTGAGGCAAATGCCGGGATGGTTCCTGCGAAAGGGTACGGCCGATTTACTTCCCCATCCTTCCCTAAACCGAGCTTGTGCTCCGTTTCTAATGACCTCGTACTCGACGGGAGATTAACCTTGCGTCTAGTTCCAAGCACTAGTCCGCGTTCATTGCAAATTCAGACTGAGCGGCCATAATCACACTGGAAACCTTTCCACATGAATACAAATACGGTTCCGCCAATGCACTGCCTTTTGATTACCTGCGTTCGCGATACGACCACCATCTTAATATGTGCATACCGCTATCCCATGATTTCTGTAACCTAAATTTGTAGCTGTCATCATTGTTGCCAAAGTATCCTACTTCAAAAGAAACTACGTTGGCATCTGAAGTGAAAAAAGGATGTATCAGAATAATCACCACCTGGCACTATCCTTACGGTTGAACTCATTCTACTCTGTTCAGCAGAGACAGCTTCCTTTCCAACGGTTGCGTGTGACGTTATTGTTACCTTCACCCAAATTTAAGTCAGAATTTCTAAATGTTAATTCACATCATACTTCGTAAAAGTACATATTATGTACAATTCAAATTTATGTTACATTCAAAACGTCAAAATTAAATTTCGGGCCCCTCACAGGTGACCAGTTCCATTTGCTTGGAAACAATGTTAACGGCACACTGACTGAGTCGGCACTGACATTGGGGTAGAAGGCATAGAATATACCAAAAAAAGAAAATAAATACAATTTTGGTAAACATTTTTGGATTACAATGATCAGTAGTTTATTATATTTTAATTAAGCTCAGTATTGATCACAACACTTATGTCTCAATATAGGTGACCGGTTTCGGTTATATTTATATAACCATCTTCAGACCGGTGAATTAATTTTAGAAAATACTAGAAACCAATCTTAAAATAACATGAAAAGTGTCTAATGACGACAAATTTTAACAAGATAAAATAAAACTTATTATACCCATGGCTTCCTTGGAGGATGGTAGGCGGAGCTCTCCTCAGCTGCTACGAAGTCAACTGATGGTTTTGAGTGCTTAGCATAAGCTTAAATATGCAGAGGCTCCACCTACTTCCTCTCACACTACTTCACAACTACCAATCAGCGTTCATAATATGACGCTATCGTCAAAGTATAAAAATACGAAATACACTAATAACATAAAATTGATTCATTTAAAATATCTGATTAACAGATAGTTAGTATGTGTAGAACTTATTTGTATTTTAGAAAAAAAAACCGGTAAACTACGATGTGTAATAGCTGTGCCCTCTATGGGGAACCTTAATACTATCACAGAGTCAGTTAAATCAAAGATGTAAAAGTCCTTGGAATTGTGGTATATATCGATTACATAGAGTCGCGTACATCACAATTGCATCTTTGATGGATGTTGCAGAATCGTCTTACTTTAACCATAGTTAGCATAGCAACATTCTTTATAACAGTAGGGTAGGAGCCAAGAGTATGTTCTGCATTATGTTTGTCTGAATAACTGATGAGACCGCTTATTGAATATTTAAAACTCATCGATCTATTAGTTTTTATAATAATCAATTTCAGTTTCATAAAAATTTTATGTCATATAACGTATTATTCATACATAGCTTTTGCCATGGGTATAACTAATCTTATATTTTTATACAAAAGAGAAGGTGCATATTCATTATAAAATTTCGTCACAAAGGTCGTAAAAATATTTTTTCCGTAAATCTAGTCGTTCGTTGAGCAGAATTGATGATTTGGTTCTCAAATGAACATATATCTCGATTTCATCTAAGATATTCATAAGTAAACCTTTATTTGCATAATGAAGAACTTGTAGATTCTGCTCTACTGTCCCCTCAGCATGATTACTGAATGTTATGTGATGACCGAATACAGATTTTGTTCGTGAGGTACCCGACATCTGTTCTTTGTACCTTACTGCAAAATTTCGACCTGTTTGGCCGATATATATTTTCTCACAGTCTCTACATTGGACCTAATACACTCCTGATCTGGTAAATTTTTCATTATCTGTACTTATGGTATGTCTTAATTTTTGTTGTAAAGTATATCCAGTTGTGAATGCTATTATTATTCCAGAATTTTTGAATACATTAGTAATTCTATCTGATATGTTTCCCATATATGTTATCTTCATATATTTTGGACTACCTATTAGTGGAGTAATTTGTGATTGTTGCACTTTATTAGTTTACCGGATTTTTTTCTAAAATACAAATAAGTTCTACACATACTAACTATCTGTTAATCAGACATTTTAAATGAATCAATTTTATGTTATTAGTATATTTCGTATTTTTATACTTTGACGATAGCGTCATATTATGAACGCTGATTGGTAGTTGTGAAGTAGTGTGAGAGGAAGTAGGTGGAGCCTCTGCATATTTAAGCTTATGCTCAGCACTCAGAACCATCAGTTGACTTCGTAGCAGCTGAGGAGAGCTCCGGCTACCATCCTCCAAGGAAGCCATGGGTATAATAAGTTTTATTTTATCTTGTTAAAATTTGTCGTCATTAGACATTTTTCATGTTATTTTAAGATTGGTTTCTAGTATTTTCTTATGTTCACAAGTCTGAAGATGGTTATATAAATATAACCGGTACCGGTCACCTATGTTATTGAGACATAAGTGTTGTCATCAAGACTGAAGTTTAATTAAAGTATAAGAAAATAAATGTAAAGTGTCAAACAAAATGTTGTTGACATGTACTTGGAAAAATGCGTGACACAATGCTGTCTTCGTTCATACATTTTTTTCAAGTATTGGATGCTGTTAACCGTCGCCTTGAAAAGTAGGTTGTTGATATGCCTCTGAAGTGATTATTTTTATTAGGATAGTACCAGTATCAAATCGTATTTTGCCAACGCAAAGTATTTGAAAGCTTCCGACGAATTTTGATCAATGTTTTAATTAAGTGTCACTATTATCGTCTCTTATGGGGAAAAGTTATCTGAGTCGATATCTTTTAACACTGTGCTACCACCGAGGCACTACAGATCCTTCAAAAGTCCTTCTTGAAAAAAATTGTCTAAAAGTAAAATAAGCAATGGTCTCGCCTAAGGTTTGGCAGGATTAATGCACCGAATCTACCCACAGCAAACATATTATGTGACAATCAGTAACAGATGGTCCTGACTTCCTGTAAATGTTAGAATTGATAGCTACAATTTGTCGGCAGGAAGCCAATAACGCAACCTTGAATCGTACGGCTGGGAGCTAGTAAGATTTACGGTAGTAAAATGACTCACGATTTCGGCACAGCCTTTTGTTAAATGAATGTTTAGGTTGTCATGAAGAAAGTGCTTTTGGTCTGAAGCTACCGATTATGGGTAGATCGAGAGCTTGCAGTCGATCTTATGATAAAAGAATGAATAATTCCACAGTGTTATGTAGCAAAGCGTTGATGCACGTCTCTGGCACGCTGTACCTCTGCTTCATCGAGGAGTTGGGTCAATCTTCTTTTTGGGCGAGTACCTTGTCAGCGTCCTCTCACAGGTATCTAAAGCAATTTCACGGTTGTGGTGTATCGGAGCGAGATGTTCAATGTTCAGACCTATTGTATAGCCCTATATCTAATAATGGGTGATGGGTTAAGTCTGAAGACCATAATTCTGTAACACACCGCCTCCTCCTAGAGGCTCCTCCCTCCAAGAGACACGATACAACAGAATTTAGAGAGACCTGAGTAGCTTTCGATATGAACGCAAGTGAGCTCGCTTTGGACCAGGAGCTGCGTCGCAGCAGCTTCCCCCACCCACTTAATGACGTCAAGAGGGAGGCAATCAAGCAGCGAGTCAGGGTCGACCAGCAAAATCTCGGGTGTTGTACCAGTGTGACAAGAAGTATGCAACTTTGTTACAATGCACGGAATGTCAATGCAACATGGGATCGGTTATTACCCGGCAGCAGATTATGCCCAAAAATATTCCCTTTGGAACACGCTGTCGCTATTGTCGCTTGTTTTTCTTTTTCTTTCCCAATATTTTTAAAATTTTCTGTTTTATGAGGCTTTTCCATATATTTCCTGTTCCTCGTGACGCAAAGGCCTCGCACGGGGAGCTGAAATCTTTTTGGGCAGTTTATTTACGACATTGTTTTGGACTTCCGTTAGGCAGTGTCTACAGCACACTACACGAACACCACCCGAAATACGAGGATAATCTCAAAAGTAAGGTCTCCCATTTTTTTATATGTACATAGACCTGTTTATTTGTACAATGGCTTACACCAGTTTACAGCTTGAACATTTAGCTATTTTTCGACATAATCACCATTTCTGTCGGCGCATTACTGTAGACGCTATGGCAGTTTTTGTATGCGCATGTAATAACAGCTCGCTGTCATGCTGTTCAGAAAGTTATGAACCTCTTCTTTCACCTCGTCGTCGGAGCTCGATCGCTTTCCGGCCAAATGTTCTTTTAACCTAGGGAACAGGTGATCGCCACTGGGCGCCAAGTCAGGACTATAGAGTGGGTGCGTGATTATGTTCCACTGAAACTGTTGCAGGAGAGAAACGGTTTGCCGAGCGATGTGTGGGCGAGCGTTGTCATGGAGAATGTGTACGCCCCTGCTCAACGTTCCTCTTCCCCGGTTCTGAATTGCCCGTTTGAGTTTTTTAAGAGTTTCACAGTACCTGTCAGCGTTAATTGTGGTCCTAGTGGGCATAAAGTCGACCAACAATACCACTTTCCGATCCCAAAAAACAATTGTCATGACATAACCAGCAGACTGAATTTCTGCGGCTTTGGTGAAGAAGGATGCCGCCACTGGCGTGATTGTTGCTTGGTCTCAGGTGACTGGTGACAATTGAGACCAGAAAGCTGTCCTGTTCGGCTGCAAGGCGGTGAAGAAATGCACGGGAAGCATCAACTCGTTCCCGCGTATGGTCCTCAGTCAGCATGCGTGTCACCCATTTTGCGCACACCTTCCGGTAATTCAATGTTTCCGTTAAAATTCTGTTAGCGGTGCTTCGGGAAACCTCAGGAACAAACGTGCAGAGATCATCGAGGGCGATCCTCCTATCCTCACGCATGCTTTGCTCAACCTTCAACACTGTCTCCTCACAAATTGACGGTCTCCCGATCTTTTGTTCGTCATGAATTTCGGTCCGACCAGCTGCAAACTCTCTACACTACTTACGAACATTTTTGACATCCATGCCCGACTCACCATACACTTCCGTGAATTGGCGATGGATTTCAACCGGCGCAGTGCCCTTTTCGTTCAAAAACCGAATAACTGCGTGCGATTCGCACTTGGCGATAACATCCAACGGGAGCTCCATTCTCAACGGCTGTGAAGCCAAGAAAGCGCCTCAGCGCGGCGTGCGCATGTTTAGACACAGCGAGTGAAGCACTCCTCATAACAGTGTGAGCAACTGCCACACAAAAAGAGTTCTGTACTTATAAAAAAATAGGAGACCTTACTTTTGGCCGGCCGCAGTGGCCGAGCGGTTCTAGGCGCTACAGTCTGAAACCACGCGACCGCTACGGCCGCAGGTTCGAATCTTGCCTCGGGCATGGATGTGTGTGATGTCCTTAGGTTAGTTAGGTTGAAATAGTTCTAAGTTCTAGGGGACTGACGACCTCAGAAGTTAAGTCCCATAGTGCTCAGAGCTATTTTTTGAACCTTACTTTTGGGATTACCCTCGTAGGTATTTAATCTCTGAGAAAAGACACATTGTGTAAATTGGCAACTTTTGCCCTTTTACCTTCCTTAAGATTCTTTATTTCATGAATGACGTTTCCCTGTCGGCAAAAAGGAATCAGTGATCTGAGCTCAGCAGATGACTTACTGCCACCGAAAAAACTGCAAGTTCTGACATGTGTGAAGAAACATTTAATGACAGTGATTATAACATACCTGTGGCCCTTACTGCTTCTGGGTCGCGATGAAAGAACCTTGTGTGATTACGATACGGTGCTCTTTCTACTGCAGCCGCTAGTGACATCAGCTGAGCCACCAGAAGAGCTGTCGTAGGACCCATCACACTACAAAATGAACATGTAGAGGAATTAAAATACACAGGAACTTTTTTCATAAAATATTTTATTTTCTAGTCTTATAGCACTACACAACTGCATAGTCCTATAGCCTTCCAAGTATACAAACACGTAACTCATCCCCTCCCCTAACCGCACCGCCCTCCTCCATACACGCGCTCACACACACATACACACACACACACACACACACACAGAGTACTTTTTCTGGATTACCCTTGCACCAGCGCCCCAGTCTCCAATTTATATTTGTTTGTTGCTATTGGCTTATAATTTACGTTTCGTTTATAATCCTAGGAGGAAACCTTTCAATAATAAACTATCCCAAAACAGTGCATATTTAATTTTAATTTCAATTTTGAAGAATAGTCGAATAATGAGGTTCAATCGACGCACTTCGTGTGCCATGAGCTTAGTGCTGAATCACCGCCCAGCGAAGCGACTCGTGCTATCCGTTAACGGGGGACAGAGAGTCCTTAGTAGATGGACAGAAGAGTACAGTTGAATGGATTCCAGTGCAGACACAAAATAGGGACTCTGCTAGCAGAACTGAGATTAGGTTATGCAATTTGCTTTGTGAAACACGTTGAACAACTTTTACAATGTTTATTAGCATACGGACTACATTTCTGAATTATGTGTGAGATTAGTTACTTCGCATGTCACCTTTATCGGTGGACGTTTCTTTCTGCGCCACTCCTATCAATATTTCTCTGCTTAACGTGATGAATTTGAGATTAAAAGCCGATGACATCCCAGGAACCTTCTTGATTCTCGTTTTAGTACTTCGGCCAGTTAATGAAGAGTCCCATTACTAACTCATAGCAAGCAGCGGACTTACGATCTATGGGCTACCTCTGCTATTTAACCAGAACACTGCTTCAAGACGCCGGGTTTGAAGACATTTTCACAATGTCAATGTTTTTCTTTGAAGCGGCAAACACAGCTAGGCTCCTGCTACTCCAGTACAACAGAAGACAGTTATATGCAGTCTGCTGCATCACGAGGAACGAATCCGCAAGTGTATTGCGTCACATTCGGTCGTGATAGTTTATGTGTTTCCTCCCCATCTTTTCTGAGGCCTGTAATTGAACTACATGAGGGAGATTAATTGCCAAATCGTACGCATGTGTAGCAGCTCTTGACTGGAACTTAGAAAGTTAACTGAACAGTTCTCCATTGAAACTGATACTCATATACAAACATAAGCGACATTGAGAAAGGAGGGACTGTTATTACCTGAAGCCCGGAAACGTGCATATCGTGTAAGTCGAAGCTGTTATGCCATTCGCGAGCTACTTTCTAAGCATCTTTGAAAAGAGGTTACTGGATAGTGAAACAACTTGAAGGCCACAAGGAGTAGGACGTCCACGCCTCGTTACAGCATTTGGAGGTCGGCGTATTCCTCGGGCTGTAAAACAGGACCGGCGGGGAGCCGGGGCAGATCTGACGTAAGTGCAGCACCTGCGGCATGTGCAAGCTCTTCAGACCTCACTGTTCAGCTGAAGTTCTCCGCCCGCGGTAGCTGAGTGGTCAACGCGACAGAATGTCGATCCCAAGGACCCGGGTTCGATTCCCGGTTGGTTTACTGATTTTCTCCTCTCAGGGACTAGTTGTTCTGTTGTCCTACTCATCATCATTTAATCCCCATCGACGAGCAAGTCGTCGAAGTGGTGTCAAATCGAAAGACTTGCACACGGCGAACGGTCTACCCGACGGGAGGCCATAATCACACGACATTTATTTATTTTAGCACACATTACTGCACACTGGGCTTCGCAGCAGATGACCTTTATGTACGTGAGTTGGCTAAACGATGCTGGCCTATAAAACCATACTACGCTAAATTTGTCCTGCCAGAGGAATCGTTTTTAAAATTGTAGAGTAGCCACAAGTCGCACGTAGCTTTTTCTTTATTCTTACATGTTCCACTCGACTGACACTAGCGTCTTCACAAATACCAGACTGTGTATAGCGTCACTGTCATAGATTTTTATATATTGATCAGATAGAATTACATTTTCCTGGAGACATATGACTCTTAACAACTACAGTTTCCATCAGATCAAAGGTCACATACGCTTGAGTTACAGGCAGGATTCCCCCATTACGTACAAAGTTGAGGTGCTATTCCAGTACCGGAGAGCCTCGGCAATACTGGCGATTTAAGAAAGGGAAAATGGGCTGAAGGCATGAATTAAAGTTTGTGTTATGGAGGGCATTCAACTACGATAGTCTATGCAGGCCTCGGAGCCGCAGTGCTACACTGGTGTAGTGGTTAGTACATCTGCCTAGAACGCAGGTGACTTCTGTTCAATTCGTGACCTTATCACAAATTTTAATTCACTACTTCAGCTTCCACTCTTATTGTTACAAAATTATATCTTGTTATGTACGTTTGTATGTATGCGGTGGCGCTGTACCCAGCCTCATAATTGTAACGAGGGGCCCTCGCTACGTTGTTTCCGGAGGTGCTCACTTTACTCGAGTTAAAGATCGAAAAAAAAAAATGGTTCAAATGGCTCTGAGCACTATGGGACTTAATATCTGAGGTCATCAGTCCCCTAGAACTTAGAACTACTTGAACCTAACTAACCTAAGGACATCACACATCCATGCCCGAGGCAGGATTCGGACCTGCGACGTAGCGGTCGCGCGGTTCCAGACTGTAGCGCCTAGAAACGCTCGGCCACACCGGCCGGACAAAGATGCAGAAATAAAGAAAAAGTTACATGCAGCTGCTCTACAGTTTTAATTTGTAACCATCGCTGTTACCCAGCAGACAAATACCTGGGCTCACTTATATCCTTTGTGGTTACATCGTTCCATCGAAGAGCGTTAGTGTGCTTCTCCCTCTCCTAATAACGTATGTATATCTAATGGAGTTTACAACTTCATTTCTTTAGTTAGCTTCACGTTAAACAAGTAGCATTTTCGTTAATCCATTACTCAACAAGTTTTTGCAGTTTCTATCAGATTTCTATGTTGGCTTATGTCTTGCAATATTTCCTAACCTTCGCTATAACTGTTTTCGTACAGCCCTGTTGGTGCATATATTACCGTTTTCAGTCTTTGTTCTACGATTTATGGCAATGAAGTAAGTGGACTTAGGCTTTCAATTGCTTCATTTATAGACGTCAATTCTGTTTCCCTCATTACTGCGAGACTGTGTAGATTATAAATCAAGGCACGTATAATTTTTCATTTCCCATGTATCCATCAAACGCAATCCCCCAATTATGTGCTCTAACTCTGTTAACTTAGTAAAATTATTGTTTTGGCCTTGTGAGGTCACCGTTGCTGAATCTCGACAGATAGGAGATGCGTTCTTTACGAGATGCGACGACGCGCAGTTAAACAGCTCTGCACGCAGAAATGAATATTACAGCGAGATTGCTGTACAGGGCACAACAATGCGGTAGACGTTAATGTGGAAATGAACAGGCCATGAGGATGACATCAACGGAGATACAGTCGTATGTAATGATACGAGAGCAAACTTTGCAGTTATGGTAAAATGACATGAAATGAATATAACAATGTACAAATTGGTTGCTATCGTCTACAGTGTATGAATTTGTATGTATGACAAAATGACATTTAGAAATGATTCATTTACTTCTGCCCTGTACCCAAAATTTAAGAGCCAAATATGTACAGAGTGGTAATTCTTACCTGTGTGTTCTCCGTGCTACAACGTATTTTCATACTCTGTGCAAGCAGCAGTCTGAATGTGACTAGCGACCACCTGTGTATTTAAAGAACTTTGATGTCAACCGTAAAGTCTACAGAATTCTTGAGTACGTGTCTTATGGTAGGCCTACACAATTTAAACTCTTTAAAGCATATGAGATAAGAAATGTGTTTATTCCAGGAAAAAAGATGACATTCGTAAAACTGTTTACATAAATTCAAGTTTCACTACGTATGTTAGAATTGTTACGCTATGAAAACCTCATTTACCTTTCACATTGAGATAAGGATCCGCAAGAGTGGTCACCAAAGGAACGAAATTAAACACTTTCATACGTGACTGACAAAGATAACTGCATGAATAGAGGAAAGTAATTTTACATTACTAAGAGAAAACGACTCTCGGAATGTTTGACCTCCGCGGGAGAATAACATAAGAACAGGAAGAGAGATATGTGTAAGACGATAGTACTTGTAGATGGTGTTGTCGCACAGTACACTTAGAAAGTGAAAGAGCCGGAGATAAGGAAATATGTGTCATTAGCGCCTCCGAAAACAACCAAACTGATCTTAGGGGACTCACAATTCAAAAACTTACGGAGTTTATAATTTGAGCTACGTTAAAATTTGACGTGAAGAAGCTCGTGGCTCAAAGTCCATAATGTACGTTTGTGAAGACTAATCCAAATACCCGGAGAGGTTAAAGTACTAATCGAGGAAAGAAATTTATGGACCAGTTCTTCATCGACTATTTAGGGCCGCTCCCAGGACCAGAAGATGCAACAGATATACGCTGACGAGGAAAAAAATCGCAACATCAAGCAGGAGTTGTGCAACATAAACGAAAGTTAATAAGCGTGTTTCTACATACGAAACACCATGTTTATTCAATTCCTTAAGATTAACCCCATCCAAAAACCAGGCAATAAATACAGGACGCACTACTCACAGCTTCCGCCTCCATGACTTCTACCTCAACGTATATAACTGTCTCATCCAGCTAACTAACAACTAAAATACCTTGGACTGAACTTCGACCGGCAACTAACGTGGATACCCTGCCTGCTAACCAACCAACAAAAAGCCCACAACCAAAACTAATAAAACTACTAACTGGTCGAACATGGGGACTACTCCCCTCCACTGTCCTTTACACGTTGTTGTTATTGTTGTTGTGCTCTTCAGTCCTGAGACTGGTTTGATGCAGCTCTCCATGCTACTCTATCCTGTGCAAGCTTCTTCATCTCCCAGTACCTACTGCAGCCTGCATCCTTCTGAATCTGCTTAGTGTATTCATCTCTTGGTCTCCTTCTACGATTTTTACCCTCCACGCTGCCCTCCATTACTAAATTGGTGATCCCTCGATGTCTCTGAACATGTCCTACCAACCGATCCCTTCTTCTAGTCAAGTTGTGCCACAAGCTCCTCTTCTCCCCAATTCTATTCAGTACCTCCTCATTAGATATGTGATCTACCCATCTAATTTTCAGCATTCTTCTGTAGCACCACATTTCGAAAGCTTCTATTCTCTTCTTGTCTAAACTATTTATCGTCCACATTTCACTTCCATACATGGCTACACTCCATACAAATACTTTCAGAAACCACTTCCTGACACTTAAATCTACACTCGATGTTAACAAATTTTTCTTCGTCAAAAACGCTTTCCTTGCCATTGCCAGTCTACATTTTATATCCTCTCTACTTCGACCATCATCAGTTATTTTGCTCCGCAAATAGCAAAACTCCTTTACTACTTTAAGTGTCTCATTTCCTAATCTAATTCCCACAGCATGACCCGACTTAATTCGACTACATGCCATTATCCTAGTTTTGGTTTTGTTGATGTTCATCTTATACCCTCCTTACAAGACAGTGTCCATTCCGTTCAACTGCTCTTCCAAGTCCTTTGCTGTCTCTGACAGAATTACAATGTCATCGGCGAACCACAAAGTTTTTATTTCTTCTCCATGGATTTTAATTCCTACTCCGAACTTTTCTTTTGTTTCCGTTATTGCTTGCTCAATATACAGATTGAATAACATCGGGGAGAGGCTGCAACCCTGTCTCACTCCCTTCCCAACCACTGTTTACCTTTCATGCCCCTCGACTCTTATAACTGCCATCTGGTTTCTGTAAAAATTGTAAATAGCCTTTCGCTCCCCGTATTTTACCCCTGCCACCTTTAGAATTTGGAAGAGAGTATTCCAGTTAACATTGTCAAAAGCTTTCTCTAAGTCTACAAATGCTAGAAACGTAGGTTTGCCTTTCCTTAATCTTTCTTCTAAGATAAGTCGTAGGGTCAGTATTGCCTCACGTGTTCCAACATTTCTACAGAATCCAAACTGATCTTCCCCGAGGTCGGCTTCTATCAGTTTTTCCATCGTCTGTAAAGAATTCGCGTTAGTATTTTGCAGCTGGGACTTATTAAACTGACAGTTCGGTAATTTTCACATCTGTCAACACATGCTTTCTTTTGGATTGTAATTATTATATTCTTATTGAAGTCTGAGGGTTTTTCGCCTGTCTCGTACATCTTGCTCACCAGATGGTAGAGTTTTGTCAGGACTGGCTCTCCCAAGGCTGTCAGTAGTTCTAATGGAATGTTGTCTACTCTGGGGGCCTTGTTTCGACTCAGGTCTTTCAGTGCTCTGTAAAACTCTTCACACAGTATCGTATCTCCCATTTCATCTTCATCTACATCCTCTTCCATTTCCATAATATTGTCCTCAAATTCATCACCCTTGTATAGACCCTCTATATACTACTTCCACCTTTCAGCTTTCCCTTCTTTGCTTTAAACTGGGTTTCCATCTGAGTTTTTGATACTCATACAAGTCGTTCTCCTTTCTCCAAAGGTCTCTTTAATTTTCCTATACGCAGTATCTATCTTACCCCTAGTGAGATATGTCTCTTCATCCTTACATTTGTTCTCTAGCCATCCCCGCTTAGCCATTTTGCACTTCCTGTCGATCTCATTTTTGATACGTTTGTATTCCTTTTTGCCTGCTTCATTTACTGCATTTTTATATTTTCTCCTTTCATCAATTAAAATCAATATTTATTCTGTTACCCAAGGGTTTCTACTAGCCCTCGTTTTTTTACCTATTTGATCCTCTGCTGCCTTCACTGTTTTATCCCTCAAAGTTGGTCTCCCTTCACTACCTGAATAATTTCTTTTATCTCCTCATACATTTCATCAATTTCTTTACACATTGTAAGTAGGCTGTTTAGGTTTTCTTATTGGTAACGCCATGTAGCGCGCTGTATGAAAATCACTGGCTCTGCTGTGTGCAGTCTGTGGCTAGTTTGCATTGTTGTCTGCCATTGTAGTGTTGGGCAGATATGAGCATTAAAACAAAACAGAATAAATAATGTCTAAACAACTTTACAACGAAAATAACATATTATTAGAAAAATTCCACAACATAACTCATATCAGCCAAACACATAAAGACAGGAAAAACACAAATATACAAGAGTACACAAACACATAGCAGAATAACATAAGAGGAAAGGGCAGGGTTTGTTTTCAGTGTAACATTTGGTACTGCAGTCCAACCTAAAACTTCGTTCTGTAGATCATTCCCCTTATTTCAATATTTGTTTCCACCAAAAAAAATCCTATCCAAGCATGCATTCTGTATTCTGTTCACATCCTCTTTCAAAATTCATTTTGGCCAAACCATTTTCTTATAGCTTCCCAATGCATTTCTTTCAATTCATCACAACTCGTTCTCACATATAGCCTACCCCATCTTAAGCTAATTTAAATCTACTGAGCTCAAATGTTAAACTATGGAACGAGGCAATGCAGCAGCACAAAACAATTAACGCAACCAGCAATGATAAAAAAAATACAAAAGGCAAAGCAAGCAGCATAAATTAGCAAAGAAAATGCAATATTACACCTAATATAAGGCAATGCGCAGCAAACAATAAAAATAAATTCGTAGTAAAACTGGCTTAACAGAGTAATACAAAGTGAAATTTAGTAGCACTATGCCTGGCAAACAGCAGCAGCAAATGCAATAACGTATATGTAAACATGACATAGCTCAAGCAGAAAAAAATATTACACTAAAGACAACAATGCAGACAAGGGAAATGTATAGTTACATCGTAATGTCTATGTAATTAAAGTGGTGCACCACAAAAACTAATTCTACAAAAAATTACCAAGTACTTGATAAGAAAATTATATATGCAGTTACTGTTATTAGTCCCTTCTTATTGTTCTTTCCATTCCAAGAGCTCCTTTATCGAAGACTGTGGATCATAAAATAATTATTTAACAGATCTGATGACAGAAATTGTTCACATTAGCAAATACATTTAATTTTATTTTATTAAACCAATGCTGCAAGACAGCTGGAAACCAGATACAAATGAAATAAGCAATTACGCAAACCAAAGCATAAAAACATCATTCAACAGCTATGTGGCATTTCATAAGTCAGTAGCTCGCAACTCTCGTAGAAAGACACTTGTCATAATCAGGTTTGCAGATGTAAGAATATTTCCCATCAATTCATAAGCATTTCAGTAAGCAGCACAAAGTACGATATGTTTCCAAATAATGAGCGTGTCGTATTTGTGATGCTTTCTACAATGGAATGTCAATAGCGAGGATAATGGCCTCCTTTTTTCTCCACCTGTGCCTCAGAAAGGCACACACTAATGGCTTTTTTCCAGGCGACTGTCGCGCAGTTGCCCACGTAATGCGTCGTGCCCACGACGCATTACATGAAGGTCACTTAATTTTCTTACTGAAATATTTACAACACCAGTTTGCACTACAGTTGCAGTCTCATATACAAAATTTCACGGGCCAAGAATTTGCGTTGCAAATGTGTAGAATCAAAATCTTATGAATATAACAGTGTCCAAAAAATTTTCGCCGGCATTGTTATACATTCACGCATTTACACACATTTCATAACTCTTAAAGTACGATTCTTGGTGTCCAACATCCTTTTTCACAAGTCAGAGTCCCTAACCACTATTCATTACCCCTTACCTTATTACACATATATATATTCGTCGACACATCAATCTTGCGACGACACTTCAATATTTCATCATAATAAATACATAGCATAATCAAATTCCTCATATAGTATCAGCTTATTGATCATAAACATACCTCAACAGCATAATACACATCATCGTCGTAAAAATAACATCATAACACCTCAGTCAAATCTCAAAAACGTCGTAGCTTTCTGCAACAATGTCAAAACCTAAAAAAATTCTCTGCTCATTTCAATAGTATCATCTACCTCAAACATTCATTAAAAATCATGATCTCATACCAAATATATCATTCAAAGCTCTCATAATATCACAATGCTTCCGAAAAAATATGAACAGTTCACAAAGTACAGACAAAATACAATTTCATAAGTATGAAACCATCCCACGGTGTAATTACTTAAACATCTGACACTGATGTAGTAAAATAGATGTTTGTCTCTCTTAGTTAGATAATCAGATAGCTGTGTAATTTATGTGTTAGAGAAATATGGTGCCGATGTGTAAAGTTGTATAAGCAAATACCATATTAGCTAGGGCTCCTTGTGCTTGCCAAACACATGGTACACGAAGTAAGTGTGTACCCCCCTGAGGATTAATGTAATTATACCCTCAGGTGTTACAGATTACAGCAATGGAATGAAATGTATCACGGAAAACTTTCTTAGTGTTTGAAAAATCTTGAAAAATAAATGGTTTAAGTACAAAATTAATCAATCAAATGCATGTCCTGTAGCGCTAAATGTGCGTCTTGCTGTAAGATAATTCTGTGGAAGTGTCGTAGTTATCGTCCTCTGTAAGCAAAGTTCTGCTGAAGTCAATGTACTTACCTCATCATAAACGAAAGTGAAATGATTTGCGTATAGATATCGTAGTTATTACGTACCTTACCGTAATCAAGAAAGTACTATAATGTAACGTATTGTTGTGCTACGAAAAAGGCAGTCTCATTGTAGCTATACCACAAAAGTTACTACTAAAACATGTTTTACTTTCCAGAATAATACAGAAAAACTGTGCAGATATAAAACAGATACAGCGTAAAAGCAACATTGTAAATTGTCACTCATTAGTAGCATCGTGATAAAATCGTGTAGCTGTCACATAAACTAACCACTGTGTCATCTGGTATCTCACAGAAAGTACTTTAAATCCAGAATGTATTTTCAAGTAAACCAAAATGTTGCATTAAAATCTCATTAGCAGTACCAGTATATGTTCTAAGTATGCAAGCCTTATAGTCGTTACGTGATCGTGCAACTAACAAGCAAGAATGTACACACACAGTAACACTGTGTCATCTGTTCACCATAACAATGCACTCGTAACTACTGTCTAAATATGTATCCTATGTTCTAGATTGGATAGTTAACTTCAAACACTGTAGCATGTTAACAGTTTCTAAGTCTAACAAAGCATACTAGTAATGTAAAGTGAAAAATTTTATGGTAAAGACTAAGTTAAAAAGCAGATTATCTCTCAATAAGCGGTTTTATATGTGAAGTGTGGTGAAATCCTTTACTCTTCATAGTACTCAGAGTTTGAACTTGAATGCAATTGTCATGCGGTATACGTCGGTAAAGAATACTGGAATTTTTCTCAAGGTTAGCGTCTATGTTATTTTTCTCTGAGCGAGCCGGCACACGTGGCTGCCTGCGGTGCGGGTCATTGTCTGTTTCTTTGTTGGCGCGCGTCGTTATTGGGATTAGGCGACCAAACTTCTACAAATTCACCTTGATGAGAAGGCCCTGCCCTCTTTGAAGCTCGCCAGTTCTGATGGAATTCAGGTCTGTCGTTTTGTCGGTAGTTTACATAGTTTCTTGTTTATCGGTCATGTGGTGGAGAATTTCTCCCGGAATCGTAACTGCGTGCTGAACTGTTGCGTCTGAAATTATTCTGTCTCCCTTGATAATAATAGTTCTGGTTACCATATTGTCTGTTTCTATGATTGTCTCTGTCATATTCATTACTACGGAAATGCGATCTTTCTCTGTAACTGTTACTCTGCCAGTGGTTGTCATATGGGTGGTGTCTGTTCTGTTCACGATTTGCGTTGTAAGAATAGACTTGTCGTGTCCAGTTATTATTTCTTTCATCGCGGAATTGCGACGGATGTGACCTGTAATTGTTGTGTTCCTGTTTTTGCATTCCGCGATTGTCAGTGTCAATTTCTAATTCTTGTAAGAGTCCCTGAAAAGCTTCAATGTCGTCTTTGCAACGTCCTGCCAAAATAATATGTCGTAAATGTTCAGGTAATTTGATTAAGCAAATGCAGATGAGTTCTGAGGGGCTGTATGGGTTTGACAGGTACTGATTCTTGTGCAACATGTCTTCAAAATATTTCACAAGATTGGAGAATTCAGATTGTTCGAAATGTTTCATCATTATGATGCCATGTTTTACTCGGTCTTGTGTGGCTTGAGACCAATATGCTGAGAGGAAAGTATGGTAAAACTCCCATCACTGTGGCAATCGTGAATGACCGATCGCATTCTTACAGCTGGTTCATTCTCTAAGTAGCCACACATAAATTCTAACCTGTGCTCCAATGACCAGTTGGGAGGAAAACAATGAGAGAATTGATGGAGCCATGCTTGTGGATAAATGTCGTTGCCAGAATTCTTAAATGTTTTGAATTTACGTGTAGTAATGAACAGCTTATAGTCAAAATCATCATGTCGCGAGTCGCATGTCGGTCATTGTTACGTCGTTTCGGCGGTTCCATCTCAAAATTCGGTGTACCTTGCCAATTTCTTTCATAATTTCCGAAGTGCCCTGAGTTATTATTTTGTGGCTGTTCCGTATTTCTATGACCCTCTTCCATATTGGAGCACGAGTGGCCTCTAAAATATGTAATTCCTGTATTACCTGTGTCAACTGATCTTGTACTTCCCGGATTTCTCTTTGGTGTTGCGTATTAATTTGATTCGGATTTTGTTTGAATTTCCTAATTTGTTCTCACTCTTCTGTGTCATTAAAGACTACCAGTTTTGTGTCATTCAGATTATTATCTACCTTCGTAGATAAATAATTTAGCTGATCCGAAAGTTCAACTACTTTCTCTGATAATGAACTAATTTCCTCCATGTGTCTTTCTGAACCAATTTTCAGAGTATCTACTGTGTCCTTTACGTTTTCATGAGTTTTTGCAAGTTGCGTAACCGAATCGGTAGATGCAACTGAGTCAATTTTAGCTTGCAAGGTGTCGTGATTTTCATGAACTATAGTTTGCAGTTCCTTTATGGCTGCTTCATGATTCTGTAATGCATTTTCATGACGCGAAAAAATAGGTTGGAAATGCCCACAAATTTGTGTTTTTACGTCATTACAGACTTTTTGACATTTCGATTCGATTTCATGTAACTCAGTAGTTAAATCTTCACGTGTTTGTTCAAGTGTGGTATCTAACTTTTGAAGATTTTGTTCCATTGTGTCTAACTTTTGAAGATTTGGTTCCATTGTGTCTAACTTTTGAAGATTTTGTTCCATTGTGTCTAACTTTTGAAGATTTTGTCCCATTTGTTTCTGATTTTGTTCAAGCATTGTGTCTAACTTTTGAAGATTTTGTTCCATTGTGTCTAACTTTTGTAGCCTTTGTCCCATTTGTTGCATTAACTGCAATAACAATGCACTGGTGTCTGAAACATGTTCCTCAGTGCTTTTCGGCAGTGAAGTTGCACCGGCAACATTCACATTTTGACAAGCAGAAAATGTGTCTTGACTTATTTGAGAAAACGGTGAGGACCCAAAATTTGAATTGCAGTATTTGCAAAATTGTCCTGTCATTCCCGAGGCGGGCTGTTGCCGACCGTCTATCGATAATGCTTCCCTGTTCACTAATTGTTTCACTGTCTACACCATTGTTTGCCGCCCGCTCTATTTCCCTATGCACAATTACCAAATTACTACTTTGAACATTAGTTAATTCATTACACGGTGGCGCTAACACACTGTTTTCGTCTTCACTGTCATTTCTCAGTTTACCACGGAGCCTAGTATTACGTTTTCCACGCGCCATTATTGTCACAATATTTCACACGACAACACAGAAAAGCACAATTTGAAGAGCAAAATAAGAAAACACATTAACATAGCATTGAAAATGATATCTCGTTAATTGCAAGCGCAGCTGCGAAATACTTGGTGCAAATCTACATGCATGCCACAACTGTTTTACTGTACAAGAATGAAAAACTACAACTACAAAGGAAATTCTCTCTATAATTACGCGCTAGCAATAAACAAAAGCTACACTAATTACACAAACTACAAGAAAAAATCAGAAGATTCCAGCGAGGTATCCTCGGCTAAGGGTCGACATATGAAACGTCCCCTTAGAAAAATTATACATGACTGTGCTTAAACTGACACACAATATTTTTAGCGCAACGCAATCTGACTTTCAAAAATCCCTACAAAGGAATGGCCCTGACAAATATTAACCTACACCTTTCACAAATCACTTACCTCACAAAAATCTTCGTTACTCGAACTACTGCAATACAGCGAGCGCCACTACTGCCAGCTAAATACAAGATTCAAACTACGGAAGGCACTAACTGCTGATAGGTATAGTTAGCAAACGAAAGAATTTAATAGAGAACAAACAATGTATTTACCTTAATAGTGTTGAAAAATCATAATATACATAGCAGTTCATGACATCCAGTCTTACAAATTTCAAAACTCCGCCATTTCTCTCCCCACATCCACCACTGCTGACGGCTCACTTCGAACTGCGCAACGCTAGGCGCTGTTCACATCCAGCTGCTCAACACTACAATGGCAGACAACAATGCAAACTAGCCACAGACTGCACACAGCACAGCCAGTGATTTTCATACAGAGCGCTACGTGGCGTTACCAATAAGAAAACCTAAACAGCCTACTTACAACGTACAGATCCGTAATGTGCCCCATCATTTGCTATGCACACGCATATATCAGTCGCTCCTAAAAGTTCTATAAGCCTCTCCAGATCCTTGAACGCCATGCACTCCACCTCGCTTTCCGCATCCGTTTACTTTCCCTCACAAGGATACTTTACCAACTCACCACATTGCCGCCTCTCCTTACTTACACTGAACCCCTCCGAGCAATTTACACCATCCACAAACTCGAGTCGAATACGATATTGCAGTGCCCGTGTTATTCTGATTACGTTGCATGCGTGTCCAAAACAACAGGCACTACGGCGACTACAGCCGGTATTAAATACATAAAATTAATTAGCAATTACGAATAACGATAACCATTAGCTGTAGACGGGAATGACGGCAGTGAAATTTGGTACCGGACCGTGACTTGAATCCAGGTTTTTTGTTTGTCGCGAACTGTCGCCTTACCATTTGGCTATCCCTGCGTAACTCACGACCATACCCAAACTTCGATATGTCGTCAGCTTTGTCTCTACGACCCGTACTCGTACATCCATTATGTATATTCCCGTACTGGTCAGACATAGCACTTAAAAGTCGCTTGCTCCGTATCTGCAGATAAATAGGTTACTGCAGCGCCTGTGTTATTCTGATTACATTGCAAAGTACCTTTGGGCATGCATGCGTGTCCAGAGGAACTGTCACTGCAGCGGCTACGCCCATTATCAAATACATTACACGAATTCTCAACTTCGAATAAGGACCAGCATCAGCTGTAGAGCAGAAAGACGAAAATGAAAATTTGTGCCAGACCGGGAGTCAATTCTGCAGTTCCCGCTTTTCGCGAGCAGTTTATCTGAGGAGATTGGGCAAGAGATTTTCAAGTACAACGCCTGACCTTTAGGTGAATATACACAATGGATGTACGAGTAGGGGCGTAGACGCATGGTTGATGACATGTGGAAGTTTGGCTGTCAAATGGTAAGGGGACCGCTCGCAATAAGCGAAAAATCCGAGTTCGAGTACCGGGCCTGCACAAATTTTCGCTGTCGTCATTCCGATCTACAGCTGATTGTTCTTGTTATTCGCAATTCTGAATTCATGTAATGTATCGACTCCAATAATCCTGTCGTTTCCCCTTTACTTTCCAATCCACATGCGGTATCGCGCCATCTTCTGCGTCAGCGTCAGCACTGCAACTATCAACTGCCAATAGGCAGTTGATGGTTGGAGTGTTGCACCAAATATACACACAGTCTACGTAAATCAGTTATGTTGGCCACTGATGCTGGTATACATGGATGGTGTTAACTCCTTCAGCATCAGCTACGGCCTGAAGATGGCTCACTGAAGCGCCGAAACCTGGTACCTACACAATAAATAAGATCATAAGGACGGCTGTAGACGTTTCATTTTCTTGACCTCCAGTCAAAACGATGGACGTACAAAAGGATATTACATGGTTTGCCTTGTAAAAAAAAGGGATGTCGGCTGTATTATACGTCGTTAACTCATTCTTTGTATTCCATACACATTTAAAAGAAACAGCAACGTAATTCATAAATTTCACTGTGCTTTTTCAGTCTATATTTGTGTGCAAATTCTGTTGGGCACCTATAATTGTAAACAATCTGAAATGTGTCGTAGAAATCACTTGTGTAAGCCACCATCAGTGTGTTGACATGTCTGCATAAAATAAAATGCAGGTACTGTCAACTGTTAGATTTTAAATAACAGTACCTAATGTATTGTAAAGAACGAAGGTGCTGGTTTTTCGCCTTTCTGGAATTCCGCACGTCAGTCCCTAAAAACGGAGCACATACAAGGCCACTTTTTTGTCCGTGTGTCTGCTGTCTGTCCGACTGCTGAAAACTCTTTTTATGAGGAAGAAATAGACGTAACAAGTTGGAATTTATGTCGCATACTAAGGTCTATAGGCCCTTCTAAGTCAATACAATCAAGAGATACGGCCATTTAGGTCATTTATTTTGATACGCGCTGACTCAACCATCAGAATCTGTAGGGTATTTCCCGTTGACTTAGAATCGTGATATTTGGCATGAAGCAAGGCTTTACAGTAAAGGAAAATATTCTAAAATTGTTAATTTGTGGTTGTATCACACTATAAAATATTTATTTTGTCGTTTGTTAGTCAATCGCAAATTTGAAATCGAAACAATCAGTAATTCTACATTCAGTGTGACTGGGTCGCAATTCTAAAAAGTCAACCATCTGGCAAGGAATGACTATTGCTTATATTATGCATTTCGGAATTTGTCCATCAACTGGTATTCAGAAGTGATTTCTGCATGTAGATAGTGCGTTTCAAACTTACGGGTGGAACAAATATTCACAGACTAGCCCTACTCACAGGTGACCAGTTTGTTGTATCCCTAACTTTGAATTAGGGAGTGTCGGATAATACAGCTCATAAGAAGGAGCACTTTATGGCGTAGCTCAAGGCAATTGTAATTATACTTTTTAAGATACTTTTCCTTTTCATAGTAATCATACTTGTTGAGATACTCTTTCTTTCGGTAATAATTATATCTGTTGAGATATTCTTCTTTTCACAGATCTAAGTAGCCTGGTTCTAACGAGAAGTTTGCTACTTTAAACTTGATTAGGATGCTACAGACGACACCATTAAATCGGGAGCACTGGCTGAATGAGCGACCCCGTCGAGTTTGAACTGCCGGTGGCAAATGAGGGCGAGCGTACTTGCGATTCAGACAACTCTGCAGAAACTTCAGTGTAGCTAATAGCCAGAGTTTCGTCGTTCTGGAAGTTGTCAGGGTGCGTTCATGGGACACCTCCAGCTGGCTTAACCCAACCACGTTGTTTACTCCTATCTTTGCGACTTGGTACTAGCCAGTGTTCGTTAAATCTACAACGAGTTACAAGTAGCAAACGTCCCTGTAAGGCAACTCAGGAGGTCATGGGGAAATCTCACGAAACATGAAAACTTGTCTAAGCGATATGTGTTGTTATTTATCGTAATAGCTTTCATCGATAAGATAATTGCACAGTCAATATGGATAAACTATCAGGTGTAGGTAATTGAAACGGATTGAGAAGTCCTCTGCAGACATATCTACGTCCGAAACTCGTGGTCGTGCGGTAGCGTTCTCGCTTCACACGCCCAGGTTCCCGGGTTCGATTCCCGGCGGGGTCAGGGATTTTCTCTGCCTTGTGATGACTGGGTGTTGCGTGATGTCCTTAGGTTAGGTTTAAGTAGTTCTAAGTTCTAGGGTACTGATGACCATAAATGTTAAGTCCCATAGTGCTCAGAGCCATTTGAACCAACATATCTACCCTCCGGAGCTTAAATCTTTTTACGATTGTTGTGACCATTTGTCTACACTGTATAATAAGACACTACTACCTAAGAGAAAAATAAGAAACTGTGTAAGCATACAATGAAGAACGAAACGAGGATGAAAGTAACTTTCCCATGAACTGTCACCTTCAAGAAACACAGCTCGATGAAACTTGGACATTAATTGAAAGAATTGCGACAATACAGTACAGAAGTGAACTGAAAGAAATACGGTATGAGACTAAAAGTAATGACGTACTCAAAAAGAATAACTATACTAAAGTTGCTGCGTTTTTTATCGGCCCCCTAAACACTTCAAAAGGCAAGACGTGGAGAGTATGTGACCACAATAGACGGCAATGCATGCTACCATGCTAGCCAGAAGGTTGGTAAAGAGATGTGGAGTGTTCCGTTCCTCCATCCGTTCGGCTGACAGCTGCTGGCTGGACGTTGATCCATGTGGTCATGCTACGGTACGTTTTCCCAACGCATCCCCCAGTGTACCGTGTCCAAAGACGTGGAGGACAGTATGCCCCTGCAACATTATGCGTCCCCACTGCATAACACATGATCCACCAAAACTCTTATGTACGACAAAGTTCTTGGTTCCACTAGATGTTCCCAATTCTTGCCACGTGTGCATACGTTCAGAATTGTCGAAAATTATCATTTCAGTGGTCCACGTTTTATGGTGTAGGAAGGCACCTTGGTACTTTCACCGGTCAACGTTATTGTGACACTGTGGTCCTTCCCCATGTGCGTCTTTTCATGGATGCATTCGGGCTTGACTACAATTTTATGGATGACAGTGTCCGACCGCATCGAACAGCGCAGGTGGATGAGCTTTTGGAACCAGAGGATTCTCGGCGAATGGACTGGCGTGCGCAGTCCCAGGCTTAAATCCCGTCGTACGAGTGTGGGACGTATTGAGGGAACCCACTACTGCACGGCAACAGGCACCAACAACCATTCAGAAGCTTCTGCTACATGAAACTTTCTCCCACAACTCCTTAGTAACCTTGTGGTTGTCATGGGAGTATGTCGCAAAGCATGCATTGCCGGCAGTGTTGATCACACACCCTACTAAGAACCACGTACTGGCACTTGCAGTGGCCAGGGTAGGACCCTGAATCGCATGACTTCAATAATGATTGTCTTTGAATGAAACTGCCATTCCTGTTCGTCTCATTGTGTACGTCTTTCACTTACCTCTTGTGCCGTACTGTACTGTAGCATTTCTTTCTACAAACGGACCAAGTTTAATCAAGCTGTGTCACTGTGCAATTCTCTGTATCAAACAATCTTTCTTCAGAAACGTCACAAACTTTAAGACCAAATTTTTTTCTACACGGACGAAACTGCGTCACTATGTGGACTACGCCTATAAGTATAGATTAACCACTCTTCTTCCAGGTGCCGCACCTCAACACTTGACCTGCTGCCTGGGGAATATAGGCACTACTACTTTTTTCTTGCCACATGTACTAGCGTGTTCTAACCTAAAGACATAGTAGTCTTAATGGCTATAATTATTGGTCTGTAAATGAAGTAGAAAGTCATGTAATGATCTTCTGTCACCAGCAGAAATATCTTCACATATACCCATTGCAACCTGTGCACAACCGCAACTCATCATGTCAAACTAATTTAGGGCAGCTTCCCAATGGAGTAGACAAACAATCAATGCGTCAATATGATTTTATGCTGGTTTCAGGTTGCATCTTATAACCAAATTGCTGCTGCTGCTTGCGTATATGTTGCACGGTAACCTCAAAGACGCCATCCTGTTAAGAATGTTTTCTCTCGCCTGGAGCAACGCCTTCGGGAAACTGGTAATCTTCGTCTATAACTAATGAGCAGAGCTCGTCGAAGGAGTAGAGGCAGTACACAATAGAGGATGCGATTCCTGAAACCATTAATCAGTCACCTAGACGAGGTACACGTGATACCGCGCGGTAGTTCCAGGAATCTTAAAGACGGTTTGTTGAAGCACTTAACTATGAAGAACACGTTAACACGTCAGCACCGACCAGATAACTACATTCGACGAATGCAGTTTTACGAATGCCTTATGCAGCAAATGGACGATGATAAAATTTTTACAAATAACGTGTTATGGAAAGACCAACTTAATTTCACTTGTGGGGCTATTTTCAGTCTCCACAAGAGCCATTATTGGTCGGTACACACAATCCACACGTCGGCTGTGAGCGTAGCTCCCAGGCACGCTTTGGCAAAAACGTGTGGAATCGTGTGATGAATGCCTTGGAGACCTTGTCTAATGCTTGTCAAGCTGTGTGCGTCCCTGTATTGTAAGTTTATTTGCAATAATTTGCCTAGAGCATTAGAAAACGTTGTATTTGATATTCGCCGATAGGTATGGGCTCAGTATGATGGTGCACCTTCGTGCTTCGGAATGGATGTGGGTAACTACTTAAATGAAGCATTTCCAGGAAAATGGATTGGTTGCGAAGGCCTATGTTCTCTCCTCCATGTTCATCGGAAATTAATTGACTAGATTTTTATTTTTGGGGGCACTTCAGCCAAAAAAATTCATAGTCACCACCGATGGACGAACACGATCTAACAGTTCGCATGCTCTCCGATTCGGGAATATTGGATGCAGGTGGGTCGCATATGACCCAGAAAAGTATGATCCAGCAAGTGAAGAAGTTTTTTCAAATGCAAAATGGTTGCTTTAAAAATCTCTAAAGTGATCGTTGCTCGTACGCGTACGTATCGGCTCTGTGAAGATAAGCCTGGATGTCAGACGTGTAGAATAGAATTATTGCGTGTAGCATAATGTGCAATATAGCCTAAATACTCTGAGTAGAATGGAATTATTGTGTGTAGCATAATGTGCAGTCTATCCTAACTACTCTGATTTTTGCACCTCAATGGATACAGACGATGTCACTCCATACACTAATGTTTTCTATTGGCTTCACTTGTGCCGTGGACGAAACAAAGAGGTCGATTACGTCTGCTGACTTTTCTTTTGGGTCATCAGTCTTCTGACTGGTTTGATGCGACCCGCCACGAATTCCTCTCCTGTGCCAATCTCTTACTCTTAGAGTAACACTAGAAACCTGTCCTCAATTATAAGCTGCATGTATTTCAATCTCTCTCTTCCTCTACAGTTTTTGCCCTCTACAGCTCCCTCCAGTACCGTGGAAGAAATTCCCTGATGTCGTAACAGATGCCCTACCAGCCTGTCTCTTCTCTTTGTTAGTGTTTTCCACGTACTCTTTTCCCCTCCAGTTTTGCGCGGAACCAGTCAACCTAATTTTTAACAATTCGCCTGTAGTATTATATGTCAAAGGCACCGATTGTATTCTGTTCCGGTTTCCCACTGCCTATGTTTGGGTACCATACAATTCTCTGCTCCAGGCTTATATTCTCAGAAATTTCTTCCCAAAATTGAGGCCTATGTTTGATACTAGTAAATTCTTTTGGCAAGGAATGCCCTTTTTGAAAGTGCTAGTCTTCTTTAATGTCCTGATTGATCCGTCTGTCATTGTTTATTTTACTGCCTAAGTAGCAGAATTCCTTAACTTCATCCACTTCGTGACCATCAATCCTGATGTTAAGTTTCTAGCTGTTCTCATTTCTGCTACTTTCCAGTACATTCACCTTTCTTCGATTTACTGTCAGTCTATGTTCTGTACTCATTATACTGTTCATTACATTCAGCAAAGCATGTAGTTCTTCTTCACTTTCACTCAGGATAGCGATGTCATCAGCGAGTCGTACCATTGATATCCTTTCACCTTGAATTTTAATTCCACTTCTGAAAGTTTCTTTTATTTCCATCATTGCTTCTTCGATGTACAGATTGAACAGTAGTGGCGAAAGACTACATGCCTGTCTTACACCCATTTTAATCAAAGTATTTCGTTCTCGGTCGTCCACTCTCATTATTCCCTCTCGGTTATTGTACAGGTTGTATATTACCCGTCTCTCCGTGTGGCCTAACAAAATTTTTCTCACAATTTCCATACCTCTTGACCATCGTCGAACGCTTTTTCGAAGTCGACAAATCATGTGAATGTGTTATGCTTTTTGTTTAGTCTTTCTTCCATTTTCAGTTGCAACTTCAGCATAGACTCTCTCCTGCCTTTACCTTTCCTGAAGTCAAACTGATAGTCATGTAACACATCTTCAAGTTTCTTTTGCTTTCTTCTGTATATTATTCTTGTCAGTGACTTGTCGCAGTTGTCATCTGTTGCAGTCTTGGGATTTGTGTGGATGATATTCTTCCTAAAATCAGATGGTATGCCGCGAGACTCATACATTCTACACACCAACAAGGATAGCCGTGTTTTGGCCACTTCTCGGAAAGATTTTAGAATTTCTGATGGATGTTATCTATCCCTTCTGCCTTATTTGATCTGAAATCCTTCAAAGCTCCCTTCAAATCTGTTTCTAATACTGTATCCACTATCTCTTGTAAATCGACTACTGGTTATTCTTCTATCACATCAGACAAATCTTCTCCCTCATAGAGGCCTACAATGTACGTACTCTTTCCGCCTATCCACCTTAATATCTGAATTTAACAGTTTAATTCCAGTTAATCTTTAATGTTACCAAAGGTTTTTTTTTTTAATTTCTTGTATGCTGAGTCAGTTTTCCAACATTTGTTTTTTCCGGATTCTTCATATTTTTCATGGAGCCATTTTGTCTTACCTTACCTGCACTTCCTAAAAATGGTTCAAATGGCTCTGAGCACTATGGGACTTAACATCTGTGGTCATCTGTCCCCTAGAACTTAAATTACTTAAACCTAACGAACCTAAGGACATCACACACATCCATGCCCGAGGCAGCCTAGAACCGCATGGCCGCAGCAGCCGGCAGCTGCACTTCCTATTTACTTCATTGCTCTACCATTTGTATTTCTGTATTCCAGAAGTTCCCTGAACGTTTTTGTACTTCATTCTGTCATCTATGAAGTGAAGTACTTATCAGTTACGTCCTCTGTACCTATGATTCTTCCGATTGTGTGACTGCCCTTTTTAGAGATGTCCATTCCACTTTATCTGTGCCTTAGACAAATTCAAGTGTACATCGTGATTCCTTGGGACTTCCACATCCCAATTCTTTGCGTATTGATTCTTCCTGTCAAAGTTTTTAAACTTCAGCCCACTCTTTATCACTACTAAATTATGATTTGAGTCTATATCTGCTCCTGGTTACGCTTTACACATCAGATTTCGTACTCCCTTTCCGAAAATGAAGTAATGTAAATGAAATCTTCGTGTACCACCCGGTCTTTTCCAAGTATACCTCCTCCTCTTGTGATTTTTGAACAGAGTATTCTCTATTACTAGCTGAAATTTATTACAGAACTCAATTAGTCTTCCTTCTCTCTCATTCCTTGGCCCAAACCCATATTCTCCTGTAACATTTGCTTCTACTGCTTCCCCTACAACTGCATTGCAGTCCCCCATGACTATTAGATTGATGTACTGTTTCACTCTTTCAACACCCTCATACACTTTCTCTACCACTTCGTCTTCTACTTGCGACGTCGGCATGTATACCTGAACTATCGCCGTCGATGTTGGTTTGCTGTCGATTCTGACAAGATTAACCCTGTCACTGAGCTGTTCACTGTAACACACTCTTTGCCCTTCCATTCTATTCATAACGATTCCTACTCCCGTTATACCATTTTCTACCGCTGTTGATATTACCGTGTACTAATCTGACCAGATACCTTTGCCTTCTTTTCATTTCACTTCACTGACCCTTATTATATCTAGAGTGAGCGTTTGCGTTTCCCTTTTTACATATTCTAGCTACCCTACGATATTAATGCTTCTGTCTCTAGCTGCTCATAAAATGACATACATACATCTGAAGAGAAGACTTTCTCTTGCCGGAAATCTTTCCTTGAGGCTTGACGGGATACCTGTAAAACGCATCACTCTTCGCAGATATTTAAGCATTCATCTTGCGGGCTTTAACAAATAGAAAAATGTGATGAGTTGTGGTGTGGCCCTCAGACACGTACACTCAGGCTGAGAGCTGACATACTAAAAGATTTGGTTGGTTTCATTTTCTAGGGCCTGGGATACTTAGCTTCCGCATTACAAGCCAAATACTGCTGAGTCTGCAGTATACAGTATGAATATGCACATGAATCGAATGCTCGAAGGTTCCTATCACTCGGCTATTGCGTATTTTGAACGTGACATACACATTTATAAGCAAAAAATTGTAATTAAATAAAATCTGCAGGTACTACTTTAAAAACTTTAAATGAAGAGTACAATAGCGGAAGTACTTTTGGGAATGCCGTATATTCCTGCAAAACACTTATTGGTGTCAATGGTCCAGCAATTAAATTAAATATAAGTTGAATAACAGGGAAACAATAGCTTCCTACTGTACATAATTAGTTATGAACGACAACATACCCCGCGAGATATTCACTTTTAAACGCATACTACGTCTTCACTGTAGAAACCACGGAAATCTCACAAATTTACAAGTCGGCACTCCGAAGTATTTCTCTCTCTCACGACCATCTAGACAAGAAAAGAAACTTCCTGTAACATGTAAAATTATCTATAAAGAGTCTCGTGCTGGCTCTGATGACCAAACGTTGCCGTGCATGTGATGCGGTCATATCAGAAAGCTATCCTGAATGCCATTGTCTGCTTCGCGTACTAGTGTCTTGGTGCATCAGCTATGACTAGGCGGTTACAAAACAATACTGCGACGAATTCAGCGGAGCTTACTTCTGAGGCTCACCGGTGTCTCGCGCACTACATTTGTTGAGGTACTGCTGTTGATGCTCGGGATGGTCCGATGAAAATCGTGGTGTGTTAGACAGCAGCGCTGTATTGGTGGGGGATGAGCAATATGATGATGTGTACGAGATGACGCGAATGCATATTACTAATGAATGTCATTTACGAGCGTGGAAGCTAGATGAAAGGCAGTCTCACTGGGACACTAGGAGCACTGCAAGGTGTATTTAATGCATATTCCCAAGCATCAGAAACAGTCTGAAGCTACGTGATATATTACCCCTGCCCGAGGTACGGTGAATCTATTAACAGGTCACGGTCCACATCCCAAACATCTGTATGAGTGGGATGTTGTAATACACTAATCTGTGATTGTGGAGAGGAAGGTTCCGCTGATCATTTCGTTCTCAGATGCCCCCATATTTGAGGTAGAGAGAAATTCCCAAACAAACGTACGTAGCCAAAACATGTGGACAGTCAGTATGGTAGAACATCAGATTTCTAATAGGTACCCCATGTGATCAAAGTATCTGGACACTCCCAAACAATACATTTTTCATATTAAGCGCTTTGTGCTGCCACCTACTGCCACGTACTCAGTACCAGCGACGTCAGTAGTCATTAGACATCGTGAGAGAGCAGAATGGGGCGTTCCGTGGAACTCATGGAAATCGAACATGGTCAGGTGATTGCGTGTCACTTGTGTCATATATCTGCAGGCGAAATTTCCACTCTCCTGAACATTCATAGGTCCACTGTCTCTGATGTGATAGAGGAGTGGAAACGTGGAGGGACATGTACAGCACAAAAGCGTACAGGTCGACCTCGTCTGTTGACTGACAGAGATCACCAACAGTTGAAGAAGGTCGTAATGTGTAATAGGCAGACATCTATCCAGTGACTTACACAGGAAATCCAGACTGCATCAGGATATCCACTGTAAGGACTGTGACAATTAGGTGGGAGGTGAAAAAACTAGGTTTTCACGGTCGAGCGGTATGCTCATAAGCTACACATCACGTTGGTAAATGCTGAACGACGCCTCGCTTGGTATAAGGAGCGTAAACATTGAACTACTGAACGGTGGAAAAACGTTGTGCGAAGTAACGAATCACGGTACACAATGTGGCGATCCGATGGCAGGGTGTAGCTACGGCGAATGCCCGGTGAACGTCATCTGCCAGCGTGTGTAGTGCCAGCAGTACAATTCGGAGGCGTTGGTGTTATGGTGTGTTTGCGTTTTTCGCGGAGTCGGCTTGCACCCCATGTTGTTCTGCGTGACACTATCACAGCACAGGCCTACATTGATGTTTTAAGCACCTTCTTGCTTCCCACTGTTGAAGAGCAATTTGGGGATGGTGATTGCATTTTTCAACACGATCGAGCACCTGTTCATTATGCACTGCCTGTGGCGGAGTGGTTACACGACAATAAAAACCCTGTAATGGACTGGCCTGCACAGTATCCTGACGTGAATCCTGTAGCACACCTTTGGGATGTTTTGGAACGCTGTTTTCGTGCCAGGCCTCACCGACCGACATCGATACCTCTTTCTCAGTGGACCACTCCACGAAGAATGGGCTGCCATTCCCCAAGAAACTTTCAGCACCTGTTTGAGCGTATGCCCGCGAGAGTGGAAGCTGTCATCAAGGCTAAGGGGGTGCCAACGCCATATTGAATTCCAGCATTACTCCTGGAGGGTGCCACGAACTTGTAAGTCATTTTCAGGCAGTTTTCCGAATACTTTTGATCACGTAGTGTAACTGCTTAATCTTCAGGCTATAATATCAAATGGATATTCTGAATAGCAAACTAATGTCAAAGGCTTCAAGGAGCCATTCCTCATATGCATGGACATGAGGATTGCCGAGGCACGCACATACCAGTATGGGTTGTGTACAATATTGTAGCAACAATATGTGTTGAAGTAAGTGTAGTTGTAGGTAAGCGGCAAACCTCGAGTTCTTCTGGGGATACCATTAACATATTTGGTAACATAAGATGGCAGTTATTCACTTAGCTCATGGGCTGATTTCTTATGTTTCCTATTTTTCAAATATTCTGTTTTACTTCTACATCAATATTACCAATGGTTGCTGTTAAAATGATTTTCTACTACATATGTTGTATAAAGTATTGTATGTCACCATGATTAACGAATATGTACGACCTGTTTAAAGTTTCCTGATAATTTCTAAAATTCGTGACAGTAAACTGAATAGAATTAAGTTGAATTGAATAACTCTCTTGTTCGGTTTTAGGGAACCACATGAAGAACCCTTTTACCAACAAAATCTCAAGTGACATTGCTTGCACATTGGTTAGATGAGTTAAAGTTCAATCGTAATTAACTTGGAAATGGTGCAACGTGTCGAACATTTTTGACAATTACCTCTCAACACAATCTTCCCTGTAACACCCTCAAAAGCTTTTCAGACTCATTCTGAACACTCTGCATATAACCTAGCAAGATTCTGGTGGCATGCCAGTAAATTACTGTGATCTGTGCTAAGAACTATTAGGTTAACGATAAATGTTACAAACGCATTTGATCGAAGTTTTTATAGCACTTTTAAAATATCGAACTAAAAACTGTGTTTAGAAAGTTTTCTGGTATTTTGACAGGTTGTGTCGTCCAGAAGGCTCGATGTTTGGCGAACTCTCTTATTACCGTCAGGCATTCCTGAGGACTTACGACGGACTTCCGTTGTAACTGTGGTAGGGTTCGGTGGCGAGTTGGAGGAGGAATTGCGATGCAGGGACGCGAGTCGTGCTCCTCATTGTGTCAGCGCCGTGGGGGCCGGAGCACCGCTGAAGATGCAAGGCGCATCTTCGTGGCGTGATGTCAGCTGTTCTGGTGGCGTGATCCGAGTGGGTCTGCCCTCAAACAGCCATTGAGCTTTGAGCACGTTCAAGGCTGTGTCCCAACCCTTCCCAAGACACAGTGTAAGTGAAATTCGTTGAAATCTGACATGTTCTGTTTTCTACTCCATAATGTACTTTCTACTTTCCTGAACATTTTGGTAGATAATACATTAAATTCAGACTATTGTGAGACCTTAAAATAATATTTTCAATGTTGATGTATGACTGTCACACTAAGCATATACTGTCACAGTTGAGCTTTACGAATAAACGAATCAGTCCTTTGTTTCTGCTACTAGTTTTCGTTGAAAGTAGTGTGATTACCGGTTATTTTTATGGTAAGTTAACTTCTATTGCCTTTTATACGTAAATGAAATGACTAAGCGTAAAAGTAACTTCAAGAAACGCAAATTTACGGGTAGCATATATGTGAGACCATCATTTTCTTCTGAAGTACTTGAAGACACGTGTGCTGGCACTGAAGAAAAGCACGATAATATTTCTCAAGTGACTATGTAAAGTAACTTTAGATATGGGTGACACTGGTAAAAATAATGATATTATGGACAATGTCATTACTGATCTGCAAATCCTTGCACTCTTTCTTTCTGAAACTGTCTCTTGCCGTCTTTGTGGTGGTGAAGTTAAACCTTATGATCTTGGGGGCTAGAATAGATGTTGTGTCTAAATTAATTACTAAATGTCAGAAGTGCAAAAACGAAAGAGCATTTCATACTTCATCAAAGTGTTCGGGTAATGTATTTTATGAAACTGGTATGAGGCTGTTCTATGGCCTTAGATCCATCGGTAAAGGTGCAAGGGCTTGTAATGTTCCCTGTACTGTGTTGAATTTGCCAAAACCAACTTCTAGGTATATGAAATATGTAACAGCAATTACGGACTCTGTAAATGCTGTGGCTGAAAATTCAGTGGTTGCTGCTACATCAAAAGCTGTTGAAGAAAATGAGGGTGACACAGACATCATCAGTGCTATGAATGGATCCTGGCAAAAGCGTGGGTTTAGTTCTAAAAATGATTTTACATCTGCAATAAGTATTGACACTGGAATAGTTTCGGATTGTGAAGCTCTCATTACGTACTGCCAAGGTTGTACAGTGAACCAGAAGAACAGATTCTTTCATAAGCAGCAGTGTATAAAAAATTATGATGGCACAAGTGGAGGAATGGACGTAAAAGGAGCAGTTAACATTTTCCAGCATTCGCAGAAGGAGAGAGGTGCCAGATATTTGAATTATGTAGGTGATGACGACATCAAGGCTTTCATTGGATTACGAAACAGTAAGCCATAAGATGTTCCCTTTTCAAAAACTCGAGTGTGTAGGACACGTCAAGGAAAGGAAGGAACACGTCTGCATAACCTAAAAAACAAGCTGGGTAACACAAAATTGTCTGATGACAAGACAATAAAATGTGCTGGAAGACTAACGGACAAAGTAATTGATACATTACAGGAATATTGTGGGAATGCCATTAGAGATAAATGTGACAATTTAAAGAAGATGAAAAGAAGTGTGTGGAGCACTTTCTTTCATCGAATATCAACCGATGAAAAGCCATGTCAAGTTATGCGTCCACCTCCACCGAAAACTTGGTGTAAATATAGCAAGCTGAATTTTCTGGCACCCTGCATGCACCGATTTGGAAAGTTAACACGATTCTGAACAAGGTCGATCCAAAGAGGAAACATTAAATATTATCATATTATCAGCACTAATGCACAATGAAATGTATGTCTCCACATGGTTTGAAAAGCTTCATATTTAAAATATCATTCTGCTGTTGTACCATTGCAGAGACGAAAGGTACTTTTAAACCTCAGTCTCAGAACATGAATAACAAATCTGAATTAAAGTATACTCTATTTAATGATCACAGTATTGGAGAAATTTCAACCTTGCAGAGCTAACACACACCACCAGAGGCTTTCTGTTCTTGAATGCTGACTTATCTGTCTCTTGTCATTGAATACTTGTTAACTATTGTAGTAATGACCAGGAATTGCAGACACTGGCAGCAAATGCGCATTGATTTAAGTCAATGGGGAAAGTGGAAGAATAGTGCAGAACTGGGATTCGAACACATATCTTCTACTTACTAGGCAGATGCTTTGACCGATACATTATTGGTGCACAGTGGCTATCTCACCTGCATCCCATCTGACCTAATTTCTCAACTTATCCAGGAAGTCGTTTCTGAGAGTATTTGTATGGAGTGTATCCATGTATGGAAGTGAAACATGGACCATAAATAGTTAGGACAAGAAGAGAATAGAAGCTTTAGAAATGTGGTGCTACAGAAGAATGCTGAAGATTAGATGGGTAGATTACATAACTAATGAGGAGGTATTGAATAGAATTAGGGATTTGTGGCACACCTTGACTAGAAGAAGGGATCGGTTGGAGGACTTGTTCTGAGGCATCAACGGATCACCAATTTAGTATGGGAGGACAGCAAGGAGGGCAAAAATCGTAGAGGGAGACCAAGAGATGAATACACAAAGCAGATTCAGAAGGATGTTGGTGGCAGTAGGTACTGGGAGATGAGGAAGCTGGCACAGGTTAGAGTAGCTTGGAGAGCTGCATCAAACCAGTCTCAGGACTGAAGACCACAACAACAACAATATTAAATACTATAATTCTGCTGAATTCGATGTGCTCTATATTGTTTTTGTTGTTTTCCTAATTAATCGAAAAAATACCCAGTTAAATGAATCTTGTTTATTCTATCATGTTAAATTACAGTATGTCTATGTAAAGATTGGAAGAAATGAATTTTATCAACAAGGATTATGGAATTTTGATCCACCGAATATTTTTTTAAAACATTACAATGCCTTTAGAGATTTTGAATGGGTAACACAATTACATAACGATGTAAATGTACATCCACTCTATGTTATTCAAAATTATCCTATCTGTGTAATATATGTGCCAAGACAAATGAATATTTTATGTACTAAAAAGCAGCAATGATATTATATGCATTTTTGATGAAAAAACACCAAATGACACAATTGCATTATACTATGTATGACATATAGAATTTAACTTATGTTTCCAGCATAGAATTTTAATTTGAAAATTTTCTAAGTATATAAATGGATAAAAAATGAAAGAAAAGTTATACAAGTGTTACCTTTATGTTTACATTTAATTTTGAATTATAAGCAAAAAGACAGAGAATATAAAAACTGAATACTTTCAATTAAAAAAAATAATATTTACAAATTTTTGAAATTTTGAATTTCAAAAAATTTGAAAATATCACTATCTTCTCTGCAAAAAAAAGCAAAACAAAATTAACATGGATGGCAGTGTTTAAAATCTAGTTAGTAAAATTATTCTAATGATGGTGCACATGTGTTCAGTGTATGTGCAGAACTAAAAAAAACTGTAACATTTCCAAAGTTGAAATTTTGATAACTGAATAAGGTGAAATTTTTTTTTCTTTTAGGTGACAATTGTAAAATTACCTTACAGGTCATTATATTAAAATATTTTCAGAAGATGAAAATAAATTACAGAAAATTATTAAATTAATTATTACTTATTGGAGAAAGAACAAAATAAATTTCATATTTTTGTATGTTTTAAATTTAGTTTTTTAATCATTAAATTCTAATTGATATAATTTTTTTAACTAAATGAAAATTTAATTTTCAGATTTATATAAAATTTTAAATGGTGAAGAACTAAACTAATTTTTTTTCTAACTAGAGAAATTAAAAAAAATTGCCCCAAAAGTCTCATACATATACTACTAATTCTTTTGTACTTATTTGCCATGGTTTACCATGAACATTATTAAGTTATTTTTATATGTGCAGTCTCTTCTTTGGATACATCCAAAAGGACAGATAGCACATACACACAATGATGGCTAGGATTGCCAATGATTTCTCTATTGTGGATTGAGTGAGAATTCAAAAATGTCACAAATAATGATGATAACGTGCAACAGGCACTATATTAACATTGTGTGGATAAATTGAGAATTAGGGTCTGACTGGAGCCATTCTAAGATAGTCTGAGTTGGTGAGATGACCACTGTGACCCAGTTGCTAAGTGGTCATTGTGTTTACCCATTAAGCAGGAGACAGAAGTTCGAATCCCTGTGCTGAACTATTTTTCAGCTTTCCCCATTGACATATATCAATGCACATTTGCTGCCAATGTCTGCAATTCCTTGTCATTATTATGATTGTTATCATGTAGACAATGATGAGAGGTGGGTAGCACAGTTTTCAGGAAGAGCAGGCCTGTGGTGGTGTGCATTTAACCTAGAAGGATGAATTTTCTCCAATACTGTGAACAGGAAATTGATTATACTTTCATTCAGATTTATTATTCAGTTTCTTCGACTGAGGTTTAAATTTTAACTTTCGTATGTATAGTGGTACAGCAGCAGAATGATATTTTAAATTGGAAACATTTCAAACCATGTGGAGACGTACATTTCATTGTGTGATAATGGTGACTTGATCAATGAGAGGAGAAAGTATTAAAAGAAAGGAAGTGCAGGAAAGCTAAGACGAAATAGCTGCATGAAAAATGAGAAGAATTAAAAAAAAAAAAAGAACTAAATTTGTCAGAAGGACTGACATAGCATCTAGGGAAGTCAAAACAACCTTTGATGACAATAAAATGAGCAATGGGATTTCATTTATTAATTGCGGAGGAAATAGCAGATACAGAAAGTGTACAATCAAGACCTCTATGAGGGTGAAGATTTATCTTATGTGATAGGAGAAGAAACAAGTGTCGATATAGAGGAGCTAGATGATACAGAATTAGAATCAGAATTTAAGAGACTTAAGATCAACTAAGGCAGATAGATAACATTCCAACAGAATTTCTTAAACCATTGCGGGAAGTGGCAACAAAACGACTATTCACGTTTGTGTTTAGAATATATGAATCTCACGACAGACCATCCGACTTTTGGAAGAACATCATTCACATATTTATGAAGACTGCAAGAGATGACAAGTGCGAGAATTATCGTACAATCAGCTTAACAGCTCATGTGTCCTACATGCTGACAAGAGTAATATACAGAAGAATGGATATGAAAATTGAGGATGTGTTGAATGACGATCAGCTTGTCTTCAGAAAAGATGAAGCCATCAGAGAGGCAATTCCGACGTTGTGGTTGATAATGGAAGCAAGACTAAACAAAAATCAAGATACAAAAACAGGATCTGTCGCCATAGACTAAGCGTTCAACAGTGTAGCATGGTGCAAGATATGCGAAATCATCAGGAAAATAGGTGTAAGCTATATGGACAGACGGGTAATATATAATATGTACAAGAACCAAGACGAAATAATGAAGTGGCCGATTAAGGAGGAGGCTCTGTGATTGAAATTGGTGTAAGACGGTCGTAGTCTCTCCCCCTTAACGTTCAATTTGTATATCGAAGTAGCACTGATGGAAATACAAGAATGGTTCAGGAGTGGAATTTAAATTCAAGGTGAAAGGATATTAATGATTCCATTTGCTGATGACATTGCTATCGAGAGTGAAAATGAAAAAGAATTACATGATTTGATGACTGGAATGAAAACTGTAATGTGTACAGAATATGACATGAGAGTAAATCGAAGAAAGGCGATAGTAATGACAAGTGGCAGACATGAGAACAGAGAGAAACTTAGCTTCAGCGTTGATGGTCACGAAGTAGACGATATTAAAGAGTTCTGCTTTTTAGGCAGCAATATAACCTATGACGGTCGGACCATGGAGGACATCAAAAGAAAACTAACACTGACAAATAGGACATTTCTGGCCAGGAGAAGTATGCTAGTATCAAGCATAGAAGTTAATCTGAGGAAGGAAGGTCTGAGAATGTACGTTTGGGGCACAGCATTGTATGGTACTGAAAAATGGACTGTGGGAGAACGGGAACAGATGAGCATCGAAGTATTTGAGATGTGGTGCTACAGGAGAATGTCGAAAATTAGGTGGACAGATAAGATACATTATTAGTCCATCTAATTTTCAACATTCGGCTATAGCACCACATCCCAAATGCTTCGATTCTCTTCTGTTCCGGTTTTCCCATAGTACATGTTTTACTACCATACAAATCTTTACTCCAGACGTACATTTTCAGGAATTTCTTCCTCTAATTAAGGTTGATGTTTGATATTAATAGGCTTCTCTTGGCCAGGAATGCCATTTTTGCCATTGCTAGTCTGCTTTTCATGTCCTCTATGCTTCGTCCGTCATTGGTTATTTTACTGCCTAGGTAGCAGAATTCCTTAACTTCATTAACTTCGTGACCATCAATCCTGATGTTAAGTTTCTCGCTGTTCTCATTTCTACTACTTCTCATTACCTTCGTCTTTCTCCGATTTACTCTCAAACCATACTGTCTACTCATTAGACTGTTCATTCCGTTCAGCAGATCATTTAATTCTTCTTCACTTTCACTCAGGATAGCAATGTCATCAGCGAATCGTATCATTGATATCCTTTCACCTTGTATGTTAATTCCACTCCTGAACCTTTCTTTTATTTCCATCATTGCTTCCTCGATGTACAGATTGAAGAGTAGGGGCGAAGACTACAGCCTTGTCTTACACCCTGCTTAATACGAGCACTTCGTTCCTGATCGTCCACTCTTATTATTCCCTCTTGGTTGTTGTACATATTTTATATGACACGTCTCTCCCTACAGCTTACCCCTACTTTTTTCAGAATCTCGAACAGCTTGCACCATTTTATATTGTCGAACGCTTTTTCCAGGTCGACAAATCCTATGAAAGTGTCTTGATTTTTCTTTAGCCTGGCTTTCATTATTAGCCGTAACGTCAGAATTGCCTCTCTCGTCCCTTTACTTTTCCTAAAGCCAAACTGATCGTCACGTAGCGCATTCTCAATTTTCTTTTCCACTCTTCTTGTAAGCAGCTTCGATGCATGAGCTGTTAAGCTGATAGTGCGATAATTCTTGCACTTGTCAGCTCTTTCCGTCTTCGGAATTGTGTGGATGATGCTTTTCCGAAAGTCAGATGGTATGTCGCCAGACTCATACATTCTACACACCAACGTGAATAGTCGTTTTGTTGCCACTTCCCCCAATTATTTTAGAAATTCTGGTGGGATGTTATCTATCCCTTCGGCCTCATTTGATCTGAAGTCCTGCAAAGCTCTTCTAAATTCTGATTCTAATACTGGATCCCCTATTTCTTCCATATTGACTCCTGTATCTTCCTCTATAACTTCATCAGATGAGACCTTACCCTCATAGAGGCCCTCAATGTACTGTTTCCACCAATCCGGTTTCTCCTTAGTATTTAGCAGTGGCATTTGCTTTGCACTGCCCTTGCGTTTAAATTCACCACAGGGTGTTTTGACTTTTCTATGTTTTGTCGTTCCGACAGTGGTTTACTTTTCTATTTCTTCACATTTTTCGTGCAGCCATTTCACCATATCCAGTAATATTACGTCTTCTGAATTGACAATCAATTTTTACAGCGAAAATTCGAAATTGCATTATGTCATCCGGGTCTGGGGATGGGTATGGGGAGGTGGGGTTGGGTTAACTAATGGGGGGGGTTGGCTTAACTAATTGATCTATTCAATTAATTTGTATATCAATTTGATATGAAAATTGGCGTAGGAGCCCCAGTACCCTACTACTCGTATTTGCTTACAGATGTGCCCATTGTCCCTGGCTCATTATCACAAGGTACTACACTTTCATCACTAATTTGAGATCATACTAGCAAGATAACACTAGTGACCTGGAATTAAAGGACAAAACGGAAGAAAGCAATTGCAAGAGAGCACCGCACTCTCAAGATTAACTTACAAATGCACTTCTAAAATTTACAACTTAGATAATTATTTACACATTTTCTAGCAGATGGTGTTCTCTAAATACTCACCCTACATGACAAACGAGAAATGCTGTTTCATTGGTGCTGTATTTGGATTTGGATGCGGCCGGGATTGGCGGAAGGTATTATTCCTTTTGTGATCACTTGCCAAAGGAAAGTTTGGTGAATGGTGTGTGATTAGCTGTTGGCGTAAATTTCGAATATATTTCTCCATGCTGTGCTTCCATAAAAGACTACATGCATTTAGGAGCGCTCTGAACTCTTAAATGCAAAACAGGTAGTAGGTACTTTTCAGTTAAAAAATGCTTTATGTGTAATGTGCGGCTAGATGGTGCTCTGAAGTTACGTTCCTAACAACCAAGAGCTTTCATACTATACATCGTAAATGGCTACGAAAAATGAACTGTTTCTTGTTCTTCATTTCCTCATTAATTTGTGGCATCAGTAATGCGTAATCAGTTCGCTATGTCCAGTTGAATAGGAAGTAAAATAATGGACCCCTAGACGAAAATGGTGAAGTTCTTATTATTTGACAGCCTCTGTCTGCTATGAACGAAGTTACTGTCAATTTGATATTGTAGCAGGAGGTGTGTCATACTGTATTCTCTCTGTGTTTTCTATTTCGGTTATTTCCTGTTACAGCTGCGCTCTGCACAAGTAAAACAGATAAAACAAATAAAGTAAAATAAACGGAATTGAAACAGGGAAGGATATATGTTATTGTTCCACCGCATGTGCAGCAGCAACCGTAAGGTATCGAAAATTGTTTTTTCGCTTTCATTTATTGTCCGCCAAATGTGTTCCAGGGGAAACCTTCGTACTGTTCATTGTTTCTGCTTATTCTACAATGCTGAATCTGTAATGATTTCGCGGTGAATAGATGCCCGTTAGCAAGTACAAACGTGTTGTAACGCTTTTAATACGAACAAAAGCACAAATAGGTTATAAGAAACTTGTTGGATCTCCACAGCTTTATCGTCGTATGGTGGACCTCGTGTATCCGTCTTGCCGACTATGAAATAAATGGTATAGGTCGAACTACACCATATATAGACGTGCCGCACTATTAGTAGTTTACGAATAGGCATGTAACATTTGACCGTGACGCTAATGAATCCATTGATGTATCAATACATTCAGCGAAATCGCTTTAGGTACCTGCCGATAGCTAATTGCATGACTAAGAGCAATTTTTATTCAAGTAGAATGCCCACGATTTGATTACTGTTCATGTTTCTTTGCGAGGTAAAGGTGGGGATGCTGTGATTATCTCTGCACCCAAGGCCTTTATACACCTCTTAACTTGCATGCTTCTGTTGTCTGAGATAAAATACTTACAGAGACAGGCATTCTTCTACCGGTAGTAAATGCAAGTTATCGTGACGCATTTTATTTCTCTTTTGTTCATGACATAACCCGTTATAGCAGCTCCAAGTGCAGTAAAACGTTGTATCTACATTCAAACGACCGCCTTTTCTAAATGGTTTTTTGCAGCTATTCTACCCTTTTTTTAGCTAGATAGTTTGTCAAATATCTTACGATATTATCTAAGTTAAACTGTGGTGTAGGTTTAGCGTCTTTTAATCTGCACGCGTGGTCGAGGGGTAGCGTCTTTGATATAATCAAAACGTCCTAGGTCCTTCTTAAATTTTGATTAATAATCAGCATTGGCGGCCAAAGACTTCCGGCAAAAGAAGGCACCGTCATTCTGGCAAAGACCTTGTCAAAAAAGGCGGAGGAGCAAACAGAGGATGAAGGTACTCTCTTGTCCTTGGGATGGGAAACTGACCCTAAGGGCGGAAGAAACAGCAATGATCTACGGCATGACGATGCAGAAGGCAATGGGAACCACTGCATTAAAGTCACATTAATTTTATCCACAGGATATGTGGCCTGTAACTGAAAAAGTGTCACGATTGTCACTCCACTGTCGAAAAATTTCTTAATAATTCCCCATTCGGAACTCTGGAAAGGAACTGCCAAGGAGGAGACGATCATGAGAAAAAGACTATCAACGAAAGGATAACATTGTATGAGTCGGAGCATGGAATGTCAGGTGCTTGACTGTGGTAGGGCAGTTAGAAAATCTGAAAAGGAAAATACACAGGGTTTATCAAGAAGCAGTAAGGGTCAGTAAAGTGAAATGGAATAAAGACAAGGATTTCTGGTCAGATGAGTATAGGATTATCTCAACAGCAGCAGAAAATATAATAACGGGAGTGGATTCGTTATGAATAGAAAGGCAGGGCAAATACTGTATTACAGTTCAGTAACAGTGTTATTCTTGGCATAATCGACAGCAAACCAAGCCGACAACGGCAATTCAGATAAATATGCCGGCGTCGCCAGCTAAAGACGGAGAGATAAAGTGTATGAGGATATTAAATGGTTCAAAATGGTTCAAATGGCTCTGAGCGCTATGGGACTTAACTTGTGTGGTCATCAGTCCCCTAGAAATTAGAACTACTTAAACCTAATTTACCTAAGGACACCACACATATACCTGCCCGAGGCAGGATTCGAGCCTGCGACCGTAGTGGTCGCGCAGTTGCAGACTGCAGCGCCTAGAACCGCTCGGCCATTCCGGCCGACTAAACTATTTTACACTTTGCATTGTCTTTTTACTACTTCATTTACTCCCTAGAGTCCTTCTCTACTTCTCAACTTCTATACTTTTAGTAGATACTTTGTCCATATATACAATTCAAGTCCCATTATCCTAAAGTTCTTCAGAGTATTTATTAAACTGACATTTCCTAATGATCAGCATGACTAATGCCCCTCCTGCTTTCTTTTTCTTTCTTTGCACACGTCTCTTCCATGCCTATCTCATGCTCATCACTGCTTTATAGTTATTCCACAACTCACATGCTTTTGTCTCCCTCTTTGCGCATGAGTACTTGGCCACTATTCTTTCTTTATATACACCTCTTGTAAACCATGCTCTTCGTATATATATACGTCGATATTTCAAGAAAAATAGGAGTAAGGGAGAAAAGGGCCAAGAGGGAATAGTAAGAATGAATAACCAAGAAAGAAGCGCTCGGCTTGAAAAGGGTGTAAGACAGAGATGTTTTCTTTCCCCCCTGATTTTCAATTTCTGCAACCCAGGAGCAATCATGAAAATAAAAGAAAGGTTTAAGAGTGGAATGAAAATTCAAGGTGAAACGATGTTAATTATACTACTCGCTGATAACATTGCTATTCTGAGTGAAACTGAAGAAGAATGACATGATTTTCAGGAAGGGGTGAACAGTCTAATGAATACTGGTTATGGACTGACAGTAAATCTAAGAAAGAATAACGTAATGAGAAGAGCATTAATGAGAACAGCGATAAACTTAATGTTAGGATTGATGGTCACCAAGCAGATGAAGTTAAGAAATTCTGTTACCTAGGAAGCAAAAGAACCAATGATGGACGGAGCACGGAGGATATCAAAAGCAGTTTAGTAGTGGCAAGAAGGGCATTCCTGACCGAAAGCAGTCTATTAGTATCATACACAGGTCTCAGTTTGAAGAGGAAATCGTTGAGAATGTACGTCAGGAGCAGAGCATTGTATGGTAGCGAAACACGGACTGTGGAAAAACGGGAACAGAAGGGAATCGAAGCATTTGAGATGTGCTACAAAAATCATAAGGTAACAAATCAGGAGGTACTGCGCAGAGTTACAGAGAAGAGGAATATTTGGAAAATCCTGATAAGGAGAAGGGACAGAATAACTGGACATCTGTTAAGACATGAGGAAATGACTTGCGTGGTACTAGAGGGAGCTGTAGAGGGCAAAATTTTTTGTGGAAGACAGAGGTTGGATACATCCAGCAAATAATTGAGGATGTAGATCACTAATGCTACTCTGAGATGAAAAAGTTGTCAAAGGAGAAGAATTCGTGGTGGGCCTAATTAGACCACTCACAAGACTGATGACCCAAAAAAGAAATAAATAAAAAAGCATTTCATATCTCCAGATGCTACGCTTTTCAGTCAGATTATAATATTAGATTATTATATTATTATAAGCACAATACTTACCCCTTATGTATACAGAACACCGCTCTATGATGAATACAGATTTTCAGAAACGAATCTTGCCATCTTAGCCCACAGATTTTAGAAACTAGCCAAGGATTAATTATCTGAGAGTTTTGTTATATGTGTATCCTTCTGAGACACGTTAGGATGTTCCAGTGAATCTGTGAGGAGAAAATATTGAACTTTCTTTATTTCCGCCATTATCTTTTATGGAAGAAAAATGGAAATGATTTATGACTATGTACTGTTTTGGAATTCGCATCGATAGGAATATTTCCTAAGAAGTGTTTACAATGTCGGCTAAAATGTTGACAAATTGTACTGTGAAATATCAGGTTACGTATGTATCTTTTTTAAATCTAGCAATTCTTAGAGCACGTCCAGTAAACCGTGCTGACGAAATATTAAATCCGACTATTGTTTCCTATGTTTGATAAAGGTGTCTCAGTTTTTTACACGGAAACATGATCAAAAGAAAGCTCGACAAAATTGAAAACGTGTAACAGTGAAATCGGAATGCATTGCCCGAAAATAAAACAGTGTAAAAATTTATTTTTATAGCTTTGTGTGACCGTTTAGTAACTCTTAAGGGAAGCGAATTCTTAATACAGGTCAGACGTTAATATTCAGGTGAATGCTAGGATAGACATGGAAGTGAAATGATTAATAATAAAACAAATGCATCGAGATTAGAATCGAGTTTGATACACACTTTTAAAGGACACAAACTTAGTTACATATAAGGAACCACCTGGAATAATGAAATAAAGGAAAGATGAAAAGAAAGAAATGATAACAACAGGAGAACGACAATAAAGTAAGCTACAGCTTGCAATGAGCAACAGAGATGATCAACGAAACGAAAATCACATTCTAGCGATGCAAATATTCAGAAATGTAAGGCAGTAATTAAAGTAAATCGTCGGTAACCAGAAATCATTGTTTTCGAATTGGCGTTGGGAAAAGATGAAGAAAAAGAAAAAAAGCGAATATCTTCATACAATATTAAGCACATAGGAATATAGAAAATAAAGAAGCAAGTAGAAAAGTAGAGATTAAGAATAAAAAAGGTAAATATTTCAGAGGAATCCATAAATACTGAGTCCTACAAGGAGAACTTCGGAAAAAAGATCGATTTATTGGACTGGAAACAAATTAAAATTACATATATGATAATCGAATCAGAATACCTCTGTGATAGTCACACCAATTTCAGTAGCAAAAAAAGTTATTTCTAAGATGCAGAAGCGAATTAAGAAAGTGTGCAGATATTACGAAATGATGGAGTGACTACATAAACAACTAAGCGTTATAAGTGTTACATCGAGTGAGGTGGAACACATGCCAGGATAATTAACTTGCATTCGGTAAAAGTATATCAATTCCCTCTGTGACAATTAAGATGTACTGTGGTTTCCCTAAGATGTTTACGCGAATTTAGGAATCTCTTCCTAATTGAAGATGGTAGTGCTTTTTCAAATGTCCTCTACATGAGCAGAATGTTAAATACTAATATTTCTATCTCCCTTCCGTTTTAAACGTGCTCCTTAGCCAACCACTGAGAAAATGATGTCGATACAAAACATTGACAAAGACTGCCAGAAACGCCTTCCCTTTTGTAGTATGCCCAGATATTAAATTACGGTTTTCGCACAGTACATTAAATGTTATGAACTATCTTACTGGTCGCGTATTCGTTCGCATACTGCTGCTTCATCTGAATTCTGGGGAAGATTGTAAGTTTGCCTGTGAAAGGCGTATGTAAAAAGTCTTGGAAAATGGTTCCATTATTTTGGTGTGAAGTGTAACAAGCCCTTGTAGTTTTGTAATGGATTGTGTATTTCATCTCATTTCTTCACATTCACTCAAATTCTTCTTTTAAAAAAATTTTTGTTTCACGCAAAAATCAGAGCTTTAATTAAATGTTGCCGGCCGGAGTGGCCGTGAGGTCCTAGGCGCTACAGTCTGGAGCCGAGCGACCGTTATGGTCGCAGGTTCTAATCCTGCCTCGGGCATGGATGTGTGTGATGTCCTTAGGTTAGTTAGGTTTAATTAGTTCTAAGTTCTAGGCGACTGATGACCTCAGAAGTTAAGTCGCATAGTGCTCAGAGCCATTTGAACCATAATTAAATGTTGACAACTTTTTAACTCAACATTTATTTCAACTAACAAACAATATTCGCAAAACAAATGAGTTCGTTGTGTTGGTGAAAAGTTCTTGAAAGCTGAATACTTACTTCTGTCTTTACTCTTGTTGCAGGATTACTTCTGTTGTCTACATGCAATTCTTCATCTCCCATAAAGTATGTCTGTAAAAACTTGTCATACCCACTCCAACTCCTGCTTTTACACTCCTATAGTATTTTATACGAACGATATAGGAAATTTGCTAAAATTGATTCAGGTGTTCCTGAGCTGTGCTCCTATGTCACCCTTGTTGACCTACACCCTCAGCCGTCGGGGTGCTAACCACAGAAATTGTTTTCGAGATAGTGAGTGACATGTACGCCTTGTTTGGTAGAAATTGCTTCAGAGATTACAGAAACATGCTAAGGAGTCGCTATATTTGAAGTAAACCCTCCCGCATCCACCCCGCCGACAAGTGGTCAAACATCACCAGAGCTCTAACCAATGACCCTAGTGACCGTGGACTGTATGGAATCGGAACTAATGACGGACGATATACGACATAACAGAACGTCACAGTTCCTCAGCCACCCACGGTATTTTTAAGTAAAGAATATAAATTATGAGTAAGTTTGGTTGAAGCTCCTCTGTAAGTTCCATTTCTACCGCTACCATTCCTATCCACACAATGCTTTTTTCAGATAATAAGTGTCTGCAGGCCAAGTGTGTTGAAATTGATGCTTGGCTTAGGAGAAGTCGTGGAATCTACATATACAGGGTGGTCCATTGATAGTGACCGGGCCAAATACCTCACGAAATAAGCATCAAATGAAAAAAAAAAAAAACTATAAAGAACCAAAGTCGTCTAGCTTGAAAGGGGAAACCAAATGGCGCTATGGTTGGCTCGCTAGATGGCGCTGCCATAGGTCACACGGATATCAACTGCGTTTTTTAAATAGGAACCCCCGTTTTTATTACATATTCGTGTAGTACGTAAAGAAATATGAGTGTTTTAGTTGGACCACATTTTTCGCTTTGTGATAGTTGGCACTGTAATAGTCACAAACGTAGAAGTACGTGGTATCACGCACAATAGCCATACATCAACATGATATCGACCTTTCCGTAATCGGTAAACGGTCCATCTTAACACGGGTAATGTATCACAAAGCAAATACCGTCCGCACTGGCAGAATGTTGAGTGATACCACGTACTTATAAGTTTGTGACTATTACAGGCCATCTATCACAAAACGAAAAAAGTGTTCCAACTATTCATATTTCTTTACGTACTACATAAGTATGTAATAAAAAATGGGGGTTCCTAGTTAAAAAAACACATTTGATGTCCGTTTGACCTATGGCTGCGCCATCTAGCGGGCCATCCATAGCGCCATCTGGTTTCCCCCTTCAAGCTAGACAAGTTTCGTTCTTTTGAGTTTTTTTCGTTTGACGCTTATTTCGTGAGATATTTGGCCCGGTCACGATCAATGGACCACCCTGTATACATACAATGACTTTTGTAAATGTATAGAGAGATTTTAGGCGCTCAGTCGAAGTAACAGCATTTTATGAAAGTTTCAACAGTTAATGCAGTAGCACAGTGGACTACTGACAAGTATGATCGTGTTGTGAAGGAGGCGAACTTAGTGAAGTGTGTCAGCGGTGGCTGTCTTGCAGGGTGGTTGGTTCAAACATTCGGAACTGGAACCCTCTGCTGTCACGGGTGTGACAGCCGGGCATGCTAGGCGCCGGGGCGCCCGACGTAAATATGTTGGCCGCAGATAGCCGCTGGGGTCCACTGTGGTCAGCGGCGTGACAGCGCGGGCTAAATACTCCGCACTGTATCGGGCCGTGAACCGTCGAGCCGGCGCGTTGCAGCCGGATCGGCCAGCAAGCCGCCGGACGGGGGGGGGGGGGGGGGGGGGGGCCTCGAGCTGAAGCGTGATACCACAGCCCGCCACGCCACGCGACACGACACGGCGCCACACACGGGACGGGCGGATGCAGACCAGGAAGCCCCCAGAGGCGGGGCCACGCTTTCACCTGGCTTCGGCGAGTGACACGTGAGGCCACGTTTGACGCCACCTGTCCGCCAGGATTACTGTGCGCCGGCCGGCAGCGACAGCCGACGGCCGCTAGAGGCAGCACGCGTTACCGACCGAAGCAAAATGAACGGCACTGCACGGCAGTGTTTGTCAAACGTTTTTGCTCAAGAGCCAATACTGTCGTTTAGGAGCGGCACCTCGCGTCGAACGTATCTGCCGATATTACTATTCGTTGGTAACTGGAACAAGTTAATATACTATGAGACCTCAATGGACCAGCTATAGCAACCGCAGGATAAGTCGGCAGCCGACCAGCAAATAGTGATAGCTAAATGCAGCCCCCGTGTCGGCAGTTCTCTGTTACAGATTACTGCCGATCCCTGAAACCATTAGTGACCTCAATGTTGTGGCACGGTAAATGCCAGTCAAAGTTCAAAAAAATGGTTCAAATGGCTCTGAGCACTATTGGACTTAACATCTATGGTCATCAGTCCCCTAGAACTTAGAACTACTTAACCTAACTAACCTAAGGACATCACACAACATCCAGTCATCACGAGCCAGAGAAAATCCCTGACCCCGCCGGGAATCGAACCCGGGAACCCGGGCGCGAGAAGCGAGAACACTACCGCACGACCACGAGTTGCGGACCCATTCAAAGTGTTCAGTTGTTTGTGTGAGCGGAAGATTAGTGAACAATATCAATTTTAGTTACTTTTAAACTCTTTGTGCAATGTGAGACACAATCACACATGTTTTCTAATTGTTCCGAATGTCATTATTCTTCTACTCATTTCGTTGTATTTAAACAGCTCTAATTTAATTTCGTATTCCTTGCTACAAACAAGTAACGTATTTGAATAATGCGATTTGTAAATTTATATCACTGTAGTGTGAATATTTGTACTATATACAGTGTGGTCCATTGATTGTGACTGGGCCAAATAAGCGTCAAACGAAAAAACTACTAAGGGCAAAACTTGTCTAGCTTGAAGGGGTAAACCAGATGGCGCTATGGTTGGCCCGCTAGATGACACTGCCATAGGTCAAACGGATATCAACTGCTTTTTTTAAATAGGAACCCCCATTTTTATTACGTATTGGTGTAGTACGTAAATAAATATGAATGTTTTCGTTGGAACACTTTTTTCGCAGCGAACGGATGAAGTCGTCCAGGATACCGAGCAGCATACATTGCACACGCCCGTTGGGCATTTTGATCACAATAGCCATACGTCAACACGATATCGACCTTTTCCGCGATTGGTAAACTGTCCATTTTAACACGGGTAATGTATCACGAAGCAAATACCATCCACACTGGCGGAATGTTACGTGATACCACGTACTTATACGTTTGTGACTATTACAGCACCATCTATCACAAAGAGAAAAATGTTGTCCAACTAAAACATTCATATTTCTTTACGTACTACGCGAATATGTAATAAAAATGGTAGTTCCTTTTCAAAAAGACGCAGTCTATATCCGTTTGACCTATGGCAGCGCCATCTAGCGGGCCAACCATAGCGATATCTGGTTTCCCCCTTCAAACTAGACGAGTTTCGTTCTTTGTAGTTTTTTCGTTTGATGATTATTTCGTGAGATATTTGGCCCGGTCACTATCAATGGACCAACATGTGTAGCAGCTGACAGATTTGTGTCGCGCACGGTCGTGAGGTGTCACGACAAGACTCCTCTCACATCCTGTAACGGTTCTGTGGCCTTGCGACTTAACCCTCTGTCTCTTATCTCAGTGGCCAACTTTCCTTAGCTCACGCCCGAATTCACCAGTGTCCATTAAAATATAGCACATCTTAAAATAATAGTGTCTCTTACAGGGACTCATTACTGAACCTGAGAACTAGTCTCCTAAGATAATTCTAACGTTTGCTGACGTTTCTCTATTTGGCTGTTAGCTGCTACACGCATATTATTATAAAATACAGACGTGAACAGCGGGCCGCGCAAATGCTTGAATCAGGCCGCAGGCGCTCCATAGGCAGCACCTGGACGACCACTGCAGTAGAGCAAAACTTGTGTGTATAGTTTTGCAAAAGGCTCTTCTGCCGTAATGACTGACACATTCGAATTACACATCACCGTAAACACCTGACACTGGTAGACTCTAGTGACCAAATGTCCTGGAAAGCCCGAATCGTCCCTCGCACTTTTCATCATCACATACTGCTTCCAGAAAAATGTTTTCCCGACGCTGTTTTGTTCCGGAATTACGTTTACAAATACAATTTATGAATTCCTTTAAGTTTTTAGAGATTTCTCTCAAAAAGTTTATGAATTTTAGCTTACTTCTCTAACCTCCATAGTCCCACAGTAATCATAGTATCAATGTTGGTTCATTCATTTCATTTCACTTATTCAACGTGCTCTATTACAATATTTGTAATACTACGCGTTTAGATACCAAGATACACAAAGAAGAAGCCTAATTACAACGAGTTACGATAGTATGCAGAAAAGTTTTAACAACAGGAAACTTTACTATGGACGGTAAAAGACATCCAGGCAGAACATGATAAAAGTACACTAATAATTATGTTCAAAATAGTAAAAGTCTGTGTGAACGACAAAGTTTTCCTGTAGAACGTCATTTTCTTAATTCATATGCTGTGAGAGGCCCGCCTGGTTATCAGTGCGGTCTAACTCAGGGCTTTCCGAATTGGGAAGGAGCGCCTGGTCCCCGGCACGAATCCGCCCGGAGGACTTGTGTAGAGGTCCGGTGTCTAAGGACGGTTTTAGGCGGTTTTCCATGTGCCTCGGCAGTTTCGGGACGGTTCCCCTAATTCCGCGTCAGCTACACTATGTCGGCGATTGCTGCACAAACAAGTTCTCCACGTACGCGTGCACCACCATTACTCTACTACGCAAACATAGGGGTTACACTCGTCTAGTGTGAGACATTCCCTTGGGGGGGGGGGGGGGGGTTCCACCGTGGGCCGAACCTCACAATAACGCTGAAAGGCTGTTTCGATGTGGGGCGGGGTAGGCGTGAAGTGGTGAAATAGACTGCGGTAGTCGTCGTGGGATTGTGTATCACTGGTGCTGCGGGGAGACTGAGCCTCTTCGTCGTTTCTAGGCCTCGGCTAACATACAATACAATACAGTGCAATGAACAGTCATCAAAATGTAAAATTTGTGAAATTCCCTCACGTATCGCTTTACTAAAAATGGCTTATCAACGGGGCCAACTGCCTTCCTATTCAATAACACTCTTCCTTAGAGCATATCTCCCTGTATTACGCTCGCGGCGCAAACATAACAGGTGATTTACTGTTTCATCACCTTCTCGGCATGTACAAGCAGCACTTCAGGCTGGCATGAACCGATGATAGTAAGACATCAATTTCCTGTGCCCGGACGACATTCTTGTAAGATTAAACGACTACGGTAATTGCATGGATAGACGATTCTGAACAGTCGTAAAATTATTTTTGTGATACCCTTTGTTGTATGCTCAGTCCACTCTCTTTCCCACTTTCCTTTCGAAGTATATCGTAACTTTCTTCTAATCACAGACGAAGGGGTTCTGTGCTACCTTTCTGTCGTGTTTTCTCAAGCTTCGAGCTGCTTGTTTGGCAATCTTATCTGTCAATTCATTCGCATGTGCTCAGACATATTCTTTCGTCCATTCGAAGTTAAAATGCCATTTCCTCTTACGCAATTCTCTAATAAGTTTTTGTTATCTTCTATCAAAAATGTATGATTTCTGGGATTTGGTAATGAATACTGCGTAATTCGACTATCGGTGTGTATGACAGCTGCCATTTTAAAGTATTTTTCTCGTAAGTTCTGTAGTTTTTCTAAGGCTCGCACGGTTGATAATTGTCCTGCTTGGTTAATGGGGCACCCGTTCTCGCAGGTGTGCTTTTAAAGTTTATTACCAGTCCCGAACCTGTTCCGTTCTCTGGATAACTGTATAGGACATTCCTTGAGTTCGTAGTTTTCTTTCAAAGTTACTGTACTTGTAGGATGGGGCCACTGTTTGTAATCTGAAGGAGTGTGTACAGAGTGTTACGCGTGTTCAGTTTCTGTAATGTTATATTCTTCAGTTTAGTAATTATTGGTGTAAGGTCAGTTAGAAACTATGCTTCAGTGGACTTCGTTCTGTAAGCTGTAGCTGTCGTTATGTTGAACAAGCGCTGGAGTCTTCGACTCTTGATACAGTTATAATTTCTTCTTAGTGCGTGAATCCAAACAGTGGTTCCACATACCAATATTGGTAGTATAGGGCCTTTGTTAATTATTTCCAGTAGTCCTAAAACAAGTCCCCAGTTGACCCTTGGTACTGTGTATAAATAATGAACAAGTTACGCATTTCATTTCTGTATATGTTCATTAAACATAAATTTAGATTCAATAATTATATATACATGTTTTAATCGTTCAATTCGTTGCAAAACATGATTGTTTAGAACGGTTGTTTTGTCTTTACGCCTTCTCGTTGTTATTAGCATTACTTTCGATTTTTGCTCACTAAAACGACTTTTTGTTTTTTTGTTTTGGGAGTAAGCTGTCATTTATTCCAATTCTCTACTGCAGAGCTCCTCAACAATGACAGTTTCTGTTTGGGTCAACTCGATTAAGCCGTCTCAAAATGCTACGGTACCTTTTTTGTGTTTGCTGTGTGGTCCATATTAAGCAGAGAATTATACTGTATCTTCCAAAAACAAGGGCTACAGCAAGAATCCTGTGGATTTTCTAGTTTGGTTTTGTTAAACGCCAACACTGCTGTTCTACCTCTGATATAGTTTTTTGCTATCTTACGTAAGTTCCTATGACATTCCCATTCTAGTAGCGCCTAAACGTCGCTGGGTCACCATGCTGCGTCATAACTCCCTGAACATCCAGACTCACTATTATTACGCACTGACCTTTCGCTATTCTTTCTCGCCCGCCCTTGCCCCCTAGTTTCCATGGAAGGGGAAAATATACAGTGTAATCAGGTGTTTCTCTTTCAAGTAAGTAATTTAGAACTAATTATTACGCAGTTTTCAACCTGGTCGGAACTAGAACTTATGTATAGCTACTTAAAAGTCGCCATTCGTCTTCCGAAATATAAAAAATAATTCATACGTCTGGTGTGCCCCGCCCCCCCCCCCTCCTCCCACCCCCAGTACAAATTATCGCATGGGTGCTACTGGCTGTTTAGTTGTTGATGCTGTACCGGTGGCTTCTCGTATTAGTCAAATTCTTGGCACCGAGTTGAAAAACGCAATGCCTAAACGAGCCTGCTGATTCACTGTCAGTAATTATATGGAGTGGAATTTTACCAAGAAAGTTCGATTTAATTACGAAGCAGACTGTTCAGTATATAATAGTTTTGTTAATAGGCCTATCAGTCATGCTGGGAATTCTGACATAGTTGATTACATCAAGTCAAAGAATCGCATTAACATATTTAGTGCACCGTTCTGTAGTGAAACTCTAAAAATTATTTTGTAGCACCTAATTCAAATGAAACCACAGCCTACCACACTGCGAAACGTCATCAGACCATCAGATCTAATAATTGGAATAAAAAGGTTATAAGTAATAATAAGGTTATGTTTGACGGTTGTTTCGTTACAGAGATGTTTAATTTTGCAAGAACTACAGTATCACCGGTAGTAAAAAGAGTTATTGCTCCACATAGTTAAACACAAGCACTTGGAACATCAAAATATCTTCTAAGGTGTAAAAAAAATTTCCCCTACCATTCATAATAAAATATTATTTATACGTCACACGGCTGGTTTCGAGCTTGTACCCATTCTCAGGTGTTTGTACATTCATGTACATTGCTGGAGATAACTGTTGGAACACAAAAAAACTGCTGATGACTAAACAGAGACAAGTGGAAAAATTGTAAGTGGCAAAGCTGCATTTGTCGAAAATATATCTGTACTTACTTAAGGATGAAGTGTCATTATAATTATGCTGTGGTGACAGTTTTTCCACTCAGCTGACATTTGCTACCTTTTCATGGTCCATGTTTAAGATTATTAAAATTTAGCTGCATATTTCACTATTATGTCATGAATTCGTGATAAACACTGTGTTTATATTCAAACATATAAGTCATGATCAAAGAATTTAAAACAAAGGAGGTTCAAAGATATTGCTCATACAAAAAAATATAGGATGTGGCCAGAGTACTTAGACAAAGGAAGTAAAACGATGTTGCATGCATAGAAACTTAAAAAGCTGTTATAAATTGCGAAATTTTTGATCGACGTATTTGTCAGACAACTTAGATGTGTGAAGTACGATGATGTTATACATATGAAATTACTGAGAGGTAACACATATTACGGAAAACTAACTATGATGCTGTAAAATGCCTGGTCATGAAGCCATCGGCACCAAAACTACGTTCGCAACAAAAGTTTCATAAAGATAATTATCCTATACGGCCCATAGTCAACTCAAGAAACAGTCAGCATATTTCACCAGCAAGAAACTTAAAGACATTCTCGATAACTCTTACACTTATGAAAATAAATTTTCAATTAAGAATAGCTATGAACTTATTGAAGATATGAAAGATTTATCAGTATCAGAGGGTGCCAATTTCATTCAATGGACATTGTCAACTTTTTCACCAACATTTCTATACATGAGACTATTCAGAAAATTAAAAACAACCTATTAAAACACTAAAAGCTATCCAACGCTGAGATATGTGAACTAACTGAACTGATAGAAACTGTTTTACTTTTAAGAAGAAAATTTATAAACAAGAAGATGATCTTGTAATGGGCGAATACTTTACAGCAACCAAACAGAAAATAAATATTTCAGATGAGAATGTTCAACTGAAAATTAAATAATATACTACAAAAGATATTGTAGATGATACCATTATCCTGTACAATGGTACAACTAAGGATATGTAGATGAAGGAATCAACTTCCTTGATCGTACAGTATGTACTGTATACAACAAATATGCCTTTCAGATTTACGGAAATGCCACCACTAGGGATGTTGTCATTGACGACACCTTATGTAATCCGGTACAGCACAAAATGGCATTCTTCCGATCTACACTTAATCGTATACAAAAAATCCGATTCAGCCCCCGTGATCAACATAAATTAACACTGTCAAAGAAATTGTACGTTGAAATGGACACAACCCTGTGTAACTGATATAGTTAACAACGAAGTCAAAAAGCAGCGATGCACACCTCCTTAATCAGATTCACTACAAAGAAAAAATACATCTGCCATCTCATTCTTTATGGGTAGAATTACATTCAAAATTGACAACCTCATTGGAAAGCTCGTATTCAAATTTCTTTCAGCACTAACAGCAAGCTACAACAAGAAGACAAATAACCAATGCCACCACAAATCCGCTATTTACACACTTTTATGTGACAATTTCCCACAGTTCTACATAGGCCAACATGAAAGGAGTTTCAGTACTAGACACTGCGAGCATATGGATGCCTCCCAGCTAAATAACTTTGACAAATACACCTTTGTAATGCATCTAGAATACCATGGTCACTCAGCGACAGCCATTACAGATAACCTAAAAAATTTACACATTGTCAACAAAGGAAAGAAAATGAATCTGCACGAAGAGCTGCAAATTTACATCCACAGCTCTAGCTCACAACACCTTTTTCTCAACGAACAACTGGAGCTGGCAAACAGATCTTATTCCACATATTTAATGAAATATTCGAAACATAAACTCATTATCCTCTGATATCTAATAATACAGTAATACGCTATGGAAATGCGATGTAGCAATCATTAAGTAGTTCAACTGTTACTATCACAATTTGCAGGTCAGTATGTAAACACAAGTGTTAACTGTTATTTTCGTAATTTGTAACTGCTTTCAAAATTTCGTGTGTCTAACATCATTGTAATTTCTAGATCTAAATTCTCTGACAACAGTGTGGCTTAAAACATTTCTGTCATTTTCATAATTTGTAATAGCTCATAGTAATTTCATATGTATAACATTATTGTAATTCCTATATTTAAGTTCTCTGTCAGAAATGCGGATCAAAATTTCATATTGTGGATTAGAAATTTTGCAATTTATAATAGCTTCTTAAGTTTCTATCAATTTGACATCTTTAGACTTTCTATGTCTAAGTTCTCTGACCATAACCTACATGTCTGAATGTAAACACAATGTGTACCACAAGTTCACGAGAGAGTAGTGAAATATGCAGCTGAACTTTAAATAGCTGAAACATGATAGCAAACGTGCCACTGAGTGGAAAAACTGCCACCACAGCATAATTATAATAAGGATATTTTATCTATACGTTAGTACAGATGCATTTTCGGCAAATACTGCCTTGCCACTGACAGTTGCTCCACTTGCCCCTGTTTAGTCACCTGCAAATAATTTTCTTTCTATTCAAACAGTGACCTCCGGCAATGTACATGAATGTATAAACACCTGAGGATGAGCACATGCCCAAAACCGGTCGTGTGACGAATAAATAATATTTTATTGTGACGGGTAGCGGAAATTTTTCTACACCCTGTAAAGAAACAGTCACGGAATTCTGCAGCCTCCACTATGAGTAAAATTCACAAAATTTATTCTTTCTACAGGATTTTCACTCATGCCAACAATCGTAAACCTGCCAAAATATTTCGGTTGTTGTTCAGTTTTTCGATGTTAATGAAACGATTCGATTCAAACCTTTGAAGGTCAGTTCCTTACGTAGTGAAAGGTCTTTAGAAATTTCTATATTTTGTGTGAATACTTTCGATAGTTTGATCTCGAAAAAAATAAATGTGTAGCATCTTCTGGAGGCAACATGAACATCATCTTTAAAAAAACAATGGAAATATAACGCATCTAGCAAACTGGAGACAACATTACATGAAAATATTGAATGGATAGTCCTCCCTGTACATGTTTTACACAAATGACATCTACTGACAGTTTAAGGTACAATGCCGACATTGTTTTTTGATGGTTTTCTCGTTTTTTCTGTATAAATAGAAAGGAGACGCTAAATATATGAAAGTAATCTGTCACTGGAGAACACACTACGTTCTACTATTTACAGCAGTTAAATGTGTCATCAGGCTGTTTTAACACTGAAAAGCTTTTTTCCTAAATGAAGGCAAATCCCTCAGAATACTATTTCAGTTTCTCAGAAGTGAAGCCTACTTGGAAGTATTTGATTGGATGCTACGGAAGTTAGTGCCAAAACGAGAAAGTGTTGAAGAGAGAGTTTCTTATTTGATGATAACAAAATTGAAATCGATGACTACATTCTCTTTTAGACTGAGAGATTGGGCTGACGAAAATATTACCTCGTAAGATTATTAAAAACAAGCACCATCGCAATCATGAGAAAGGGTTTTTTCAAAAGCTGTTACCGTTTCCAGCAGTACTCCGACACGGTAATTATTTACATCTGCATCTACATCTACATTTATACTCCGCAAGTCTCCGAATGGTATGTGGCGGAAGGCACTATACGTGTCACTGTCATTACCTCCGTTTCCTGTTCCAGACGCGTATGGTTCGCGGGAAGAACGACTGCCGGAAAGCCTCCGTGCGCGCTCGAATCTCTCTAACTTCACATTCGTGACCTACTCAGGAGGTATAAGTAGGGGGAAGCAATATATTCGATACCTCATCCAGAAACGCACCCTCTCGAAACCTGGACAGCAGGCTACACCGCGATGCAGAGTGCCTCTCTTGCAGAGTCTGCCACTTGAGTTTGCTAAACATCTCCGTAACGCTATCAAGCTTACCAAATAACCCTGTGACGAAACGCGCCGCTCTTCTTTGGATCTTCTCTATCTCCTCCGTCAAGCCGACCTGTTACGGATCCCACACTGATGAGCAGTACTCAGGTATAGGTCGAACGAGTGTTTTGTAAGCCACCTTCTTTGCTGATGGACTACATTTTATAAGGAATCTCCCAATGAATCTCAACCTGGTACCCGCCTTACCAACAATTAATTTTATGTGATCATTCCAATTCAAATCGTTCCGCACGCATATTCCCATATATTATACAGAAGTAACTGCTACCAGTATTTGTTCCGCTTTCATATAATCATACAATAAAGGATCCTATTCGCAATACATTATATTTGTCTATGTTAAGGGTCAGTCGCCACTCCCTGCACCAAGTGCCTATCCGCTGCAGATCTTCCTGCATTTCGCCGCAATTCTCAAATGCCGCAACCCCACCGTATACTACACCATCATCCGCGAAAAGTCGTATGGAACTTCCGACACTATCTACTAGGTCTTTTATATATATTGTTAAAAACAATGGTCCCATAAAACTCACCTGTGGCACGCCAGAGGTTACTTTAACGTCTGTAGACGTCTCTCCATTGAGAACTACATCCTGTGTTCTGTTTGCTAAAAACTCTTCAATCCAGCCACACCGCTGGTCTGATATTCCGTAGGCTCTTAGTTTGTCTTCAAGCGACAGTGCGGAACTGTATCGAACGCCTTTCGGAAGTCAAGGAAAATGGCATCTACCTAGGAGCCTGTATCTAATATTTTCTGGGTCTCATGAACAAATAAAGCGATTATGGGTCTCACACGATCGCTGCTTCCGGAATCCATGTTGATTCCTACAGAGTAGATTCTGGCTTTCCAGAAACGACATGATACGTGAGCAAAAAACATGTTCTAAAATTCTACAACAGATCGATGTCAGAGATATAGGCGTATAGCTTTGCGCATCTGCTCGACGACCCTTCTTGAAGACTGGGACTACATGTGCTCTTTTCCAATCATTTGGAACCTTCCGTTCCTCTAGAGACTTGCGGTACACGGCTGTTAAAAAGGGGGCAAGCTCTTTCGCGTAACATGTATTTGTTTCCAGTACCAGCCCAATATGCCAATGTAGAAAGAGTATTTTCATTCATGAATATCTAGTGGAATGATAAAAGGGACACAGTGGAAGTAGAGTCTGTTGAAGCAATCCTACAGATAACAGAACAAAATCTGTTGGGTAGAATTTTGCTATTACCTCTCAAAGAGCGAAGACATGATCATGATGTGCTACACTGTTGGCTTTCGTGACCATTTGCTGACAAATCGCCTGTTGTCTTGTGCATCGGATTCTTCGGCCGACGTTTGTTTGATGATTTTTCTGACTTTCGCCTCCACGAGTGGCTGTCGTTGTCGAAGATTGACCCTCCACTGTAGGTAGTGGACTGGTGTCGAACCGCACATTATACGTACCTGGCGCGACAACGTCTATGTCTTCCCCATGGTCATTCCCGTTGAGGTTCTCCCCTTGCTACGTACAACGGTCGTTCGTTGCAGCACGGGAATGCAGATTCAGTTCACTTTCTTATTTCTTAATAAAGCTATTTCCATGTTTGTGTATTTCTGTAGCTTCTCCGAAGAAGTCGGTGTGACAACATTTCTCTAACAGGAACGGCCGTGTCAGCGAATTTTACTGTTTGATCAGTTTCACACAATAAATGCTCCGCCACGGCCGATATCTTTGCCTGCATTGAATTGGTCACCCTACGTTAGAGGCAGCTGCATCAACGACTGGTTCAGGACACCATTGGCCTGCTCCCTGTAAGGACTACTTTACAAAACCTACACGTACAGTTTTTCCAAAGAATCTTTTCGTGTATTAACTGTCTCATTCGAAACAGACACAACAAAAAGTGTCATCTTGGATTGTCGGGTGTTCTGTCGGATATCAGAGTCGTATTTGCACGATATTTCGGTAACGTAGCTCGTAACCTTCATCAGGTCGTTGAGTGTTGTTTTATGGAAACCCCTACACGTGCATCGTATTTGGAAAGAGCGAAGAGAGATTTGAGCTTTAAGCATTCATTAACAGGATTACTGGGAAAAGTACATCACAACGCATGACTGTTATTTTGACATCCGAGAGACATAACAAACATGAATAAAACGTAAATGATTGTTTTACAAATACTTTTCAAATAGTAGGTCAAATATTAGATTCCAGTTTTAAAAAATTACTCTAACCGCCAAATCACCTTCAAAATCACGTTCGAGGTCACTGACCTTAATAATAATGTGTTACCATATTTGTCACCTACAAGTTAATCAAAACATTTTTCTGTATCTCATCTCTATTACGACTTATTCCCCATTAATATAACGGTCCACCCTGTATATTAAAAATATTTGTTTGAATACAACAATAACAGGTTTAAATCAGCAAATCGTACATTAATTTAGTACAACCTCCAAGAAATTTCATTTCAGAGAAATGGTTTACTTTTAAAACCATTGTGAAAAGCATTCGTCCCAAAATTTGAGACGTACATGTGCTATGCAGTTGATTTAAGAATAACAATAGCAACACTCACTTACAACGTTGACAACTTTATAATTTACACTGCTCACCGTTATCAGTACGTCACAAAGCACTATGGCTATGAACACATGTATGTACAAGGTGTTTGTGCGAGCTAGCAAATGGGGAAATTGCTGTTTCAAATGTTTCGATACATGTCAGGGAATGGCAGCCTTTCCAATATGTTATGCAGTAGAGTCTTTCCGTTTCTGCCTTGACGCACTGAGGTTCCCTGTAATGTCCTGATATTAGTAGTCGACTCACGGAAAGTCTCGGATTAATTGTTGGAAGTAGATGAGGTCAGCCTGCGAGTATTTGCCTCAATCTGGATGGAAGGATTTCTACAGTCTGTCAGGCCCTCGTCTGATATGTATCCCTGTTCCCCAATGCTAGCCACAGAGACGTTAGCGTCTGTTAAGCTCAATCCCAGTTTTCTAGGATTCCTCGCAATTCATGATTTGTTACTGCCCGATGGTTAAGTAAATATTTAAAAACTGATAGATGTAAAAAGAATAAACGTTCTTAGTAAAACATTCATCGAGGATCGTCATGACAGCCACGATAACACCATAAGATATGCGTCTGATGTAGTACACGATACGCTCTATTCCAAATTTCTAACTCTGCTGCCAACCTTTCTAGGTCATAGCTTCCCTAGTCAGTAACCCTAAAAGCTAAAGGAAATGAGCATCAGTCTAGTGAAATGATTTTAGCAAAATCGTCACATAAATAAATTTCAGTTGCGAATGGCTTACACAAGACCCAATGCCTACATTTAGAACGTAGTAGACATTAAAGTAAATTCTGAAACGTTTTACCTTAGTTATGAATAAGGTCAAAATTAATTCAATCTCAAATATCTGCAATGCAAGTTCAGTGTGACACAATTTTGTCGAAGCCTGTTGTTACAATGTCTTGTTGTCGCTTCAGTGATTAATCTGTATACGAATGACCTAATGTTTAAACAGTAAAATGCTTTTGAACTTAAATAATAGTAAATACCTATAACTGTGTGTGAATTATTTGCAAGTATATAGAAGTAAGTCTGGAAGCTGCATGAAGATTGCTGACTGGTGTGGCAGATACAGTGTGTACTTTCATCAAGCAACGAGATTTTTGAGTAGCACGTGATGGTGATGCTGTCCTGAAATTTTCAATAGTATGTGTAGATTTTGTCTCTAAGCTTCGTTAGGATTCAGTCACTTTGATGAAGTATCTTAATGATAAATCTTTTCATGACGAAGTTCCATAATAATCTCAAGGAAACTTCGTCATTGAACCGCACGACACTCTCGGCTGAACATAACCGCAGCGTATCATTTTTTACAGGAATTACCTACAGTGTCGTGTTCAGTAAAATACCTATGTCGATTTAAATTTACGTAAATGTGTGTTATCTGACAGATTTCTTGAATTACTTATGATAACTGAGTAATCGGTCATGAGTGTTAATATATTAGATCATATCATCATAAATCCGAGTTTTATCTAAACGTTCATGATAGTAGGTCCGGTTCATAAACATCATACACCTTAAAAGCTAGGCTGTAGATGAATATAATAACTACAACAATTTTGGATAAATGGAGTAACAAATTAAGTGACAGGAAGATGTAATATTTGTCTTTACGTATAAGATAAACAACAATGCAGAAGCAGTTGAAGAAGTATGGGTACCAGTGTTCTCAACACAATTCCTTCAGTTGGTTATGTGTCTTTTGGGAGTTTAATATGACAGAGTCAAATGACCCAAAAGATTCAAGTTGGAGAACATTTAACTGAGTTCACGTTCGAAACTGACTTTATATTCAACATTCACTAACGAGTTTAATAAAAACGTAATAAAGATAGTTTAATGACAGAAGTGTTTCTGTAACTTCCATATACAATGTAATCAACATGTTTTGAAATTAAAATTCTACACAAATGGGGTGATACACAACAAATATTTTCAAGTTGCTTCGAAATTTACTTTGTTAAAGATCATATATTTCATAGCATTAGACGTACAATCTCTGTGGGGTAAAAAGATTTCAGAATAAAATTTCGTTTCAAAGTTAGCTCCACTGCACGCCATTGATAGTATGTTATAATGTGTGGAACTAAGACTGAATTATTAATTTCAATTTTTGAGCTCACAATGATTTTGATTAACCGTAGTGACGGATACTTTTTTCTTGCAGTATTGTAACTGCACCTGGTGTCTAGGGCGGCCGTTCGGTAGCTCAGCGTGTTCGTTGAGGGGGCTGTTTGCTCTCTGTAATTATAGAACTGAGTGCAAGGATCAATGACAAACGTGGATGGGTGTCATATGATGTCCGTCACGACCAAATGCTACGAACACTAACGAACAAAATGAAGGAATAAGAGGGTTACGTCTTCGGTTAGTAATCTGAACTTCCTCGAAGCCACTAACCATCAGAATTAGTGGCCGAAGAGTCTCAGCATAAGAAGTCATCATCATTCAGACAACGGCCTTGTCAAGGAAGGAGAGGAGAGGTCAGAGGTTCATGACATTCTCTTACCCTTGGGGCTTGGAACTACCCCTAAAGATAGAAGGATCACGAAAGATCGGCGGAATGAAGATGCAGAAGGCAACAGAAACCACAGCATTAAAAAATGTAACGTGTATCTACTTGTGGCTTGTGATGGAAAAGTGTCTTGATGGTCTGTTCATTGTGAAAAAGATTATGGACTAGTCCCACATTCTGATTTCTGCTGGGTGACTGCCACGGCAGTGATCATGAGAGAAGAAATGAATAACCAACGAAAGGATACAGTTCTACGGGTGAGGGCGTGGAATATAAAAAATTGAACGTGGTAGTAGAATTAGAAATGCTGAAATGGGGGATGATAAGGCTTCATCCAGATATAATGGGCTCAGTGAAGTCAAATGGAAAGAAGGTAACAATTTCTGCTTAGATGAGTATAGGATAATATTTACAAAAGCACAAGATGGTATCACGTTAATAGGTTTCCTCATGAATATGGAGGTTTGGTGGAGATTGAGTAACTGTCAACAATTCAGCGACAGCGATACTCTCACCAGAACCATTAGCAAACCAACACCGACAACGGTAGTTTACGTATACACGTCGATGCAAGCAAAAGACGAAGAGATTGAGAAAGTCTATGAGGATATTGAGCAGATAAGTCAGCAGGTAAAGGGAGATGAAAATCAAATAGTCATGGGTCACTAGAATTTGGTTGTAGGGGAAGGAGTAGAAGAAAGGGTTATGGGGGAATATAGGCTTGTTACAAGGAATAAGAGAGAAGAAAGACTAATTGAGATCTGCAACAAATTTTACATAGTAATACTTAATACACTGTTCAAATATCGCAACAGGAGGAGATGTACTTGAAAAGGCCGGAAGCTACTGAGTAATTTCAGTTAGATTACATCGTGGTCAGGCAGAGATTCCGAAATGGGATCCTCGATTGTAATGCATAGTCAGGAGAAGATATAGTCTCAGCTCACAAATTAGTAGTGATGAAGAATTGGCTGAAACACGAGAGATTAGTCTGGAACAAGAAATGCGCAAAGAACGGGAACACGAAAGTGCAAAAGAAGTTGTCTGAAGCTGTAGACACTGCTATAAGGAATAGTTCAATAAGCGGTTTATTTGAAAAGGAATCGGCGGATCTAATAACGGCAATCATAGAAGCAAGAAAGAAAAATAAATGTACAATGAACATAACTGGAAATAAACCATGTGTAGCAAATGAAATACTACAGCTGACGAATGAATGATGGAAGTACAAAAATGTTCAGGGAAATTGAGGAATATACAAATACAAGTAACTTACGAATTAAATACATAGGAAGTGCAGGGAAGCTAAGGTGAAATGGCTACTTGGAATAGAGAAGAAACCGATAAAACAAGTGACTCAGCATACAGAAAAGTCAAATCAACCTTCAGTGAAACTAAAATTAAGGATTGTGACATTACTAGTGCAATGGGAATTCTACTATCAAATGCGGATAAGAGAGATGATAGGTGGGAAAAGTACACTGATTGTCCCTAGGAGCAGGAAGAGTTCTCTTGTTTCGTGATAGAAAAAGAAACGCGAGTCGATTCAGAGGAATCGTCCTAATGCTACAAATAATCCTAATGCTATGATTTCCAGATTATATAGTCTTTCAATCTGAAATCGTAACTGGTATGTACTGACAGTATTAGAATCAGAATTTAAATGAGCTTTGGACGACTTAAGATCGAATAAGGCACAATGGATAGATATCATTCCATTAGAATTTCTAAAATTATGTGGGAAGTGGCAACAAAACGAAAATTCACGGTGATGTGTAGAACGTGCGAGTCAATCGATATTCCTTCTGACTTTTAAAAAAAATCATCCACGAAATCCCGAAAACTGCAAGAGCCTGCAAGTGTGTGAATTATCGCACAGATAGATTCACGGCTAATTCATCGAAGTAGCTGATAAGAATTACATACACAAGAATGGAAAAGAAAATTGAAGTTGTGTTACATGATACTTAATTTAATGTTAGGAAAGGGAAGGCACGAGGGAGGCAGTTCTGACGTGGCGGTTGATAATGGAAGCAGGGCTGAAGAAAAATCAAGACTCCTTCATAGGATTTATTGACTTGCAGTAGCCATTCTAAATTATCACATTGTGTAATATGTTCGAAATTCTGAGGAAAAAAGAGGTACACTACAAGAAAAGACAGCTAATATACAATATACACAAGAAGCAACAGGGAACAATAAGACTGGAAGCCCAAAAACGAATTGCTCGGGTGTGAGACAGGCTTCTACTATTTCGCCCCTAATGTTCGGTCTATACAAAGAAGAAGCAATGATGTAAATAAAAGAAAGTTCCAAGACTGGAATTAAAATTCAAGGTGAAAGGATAATAATGATAAAATTCGCTTATGACATTCCTATCCTCTGTGAAAGTGAAGAAGTATTACGGGATGTGCTGAATGAAATGAAGAGTCAAATAAGAACGGAATATGGATTGAGAGTAAATTGAAAAGGTGCAATTAATGAGATGTAGCAGAAAGGAGAAAATCCGAAAATTAACATCAGGATTGGTGATCACGAGTAGATGAATTCTTCTATCTGTATCAACTGGAACATCAACAGCAGACTAGCACTAGGAAAAATGGCAATCCTGACCAAGAGAAGTTCATTAGTATCCTACATAAGCTTTAATTTGAGAAAGCAATTTCTGAGAATGTACATTTGGAGCACAGCATGATATGGTAGTGTAACATTCGACTGTGAGAAAACCGAAAAAGAAGAGCCTTGAAGCACGTGAGATGTGGTGCCACAGAAGAATATTGAATGTTAGGTGGAATGGTAAGACAAGATGTGAGGAGATTCTCCAGAAAATCGAGGAGGGAAATAATATGTGAAAAACACACTGATAATAAGAAGAGACAATATGGTAGAATATTTATTAAAACATCGGGGATTAACGTCCCTGGTACTAGAGGGAGCTGCAGAGGGTAAAACCTGTAGAGGAAGGTAGAGTTTGCAATATATCCATCAGATAGTTGGGGATGTAGGTTGCAAGTGCTACTCCCAGCTGATGAAGTTGGCACAGAAGAGGAACTCGTGGCGGGCCGCATCAAAGCAGTCAGAATAATAATCACTCAAGAAAAGGTAATTTAATCCCTTTATTTTTTCGAAATATTGTCAGTTATTTACTATTTATCTTTCATAAGTGGATCTGTTCAGAAACATTTCATGTGAATAGACAGTTCGAAGATATGACACACAATTTGCAGCTGTGTTGTCTTCATTAACTGTGAATGTGTACTACAGCTATAATTTTATCAAAATTTGAGGGACCACTCGTCATCTCTGACACCTCTGTTAGGGCGTCATACTCAAAGATATTATAACAGATGGTCGAAAGAGAGATCGTAGATACCACTGATAAGGAATCCTGACGAAGACTGTTCTGAACAGGAACCGCAGCGATATCAGATACACATAGCTTTAACCAGTAGTTAAGAGAAGACCTCGAATAACTGTAAGAACATCTATGGACAAGAATAGAGTATGAGGCGACCAGGGCTAATGCTGACGTCATTGCTGACGTGTTCAATAAATGTACTGACAATATGCCCCTTTTTATGCATAACTGTTGAACAAATCTCGATGGTGATGGAACGCCTCAGTACATGAATTAACAGGAGAAAAGTAATAATAGGAAAAATAAAATATGCATGAATCCTAAAAGACGTCAAGCTGTAAGTTCATGTAAAAGCAGGCAACGAAGGAAGAAAGGAATCAGCTTAATTCATCAAGGAAATCCCTGACAGAATAGAAGTGTAACTAATGAGGAAACTCTTCAGTTTGGATTAGAAAGCGCGTTTATTCCTGATAAGAATTACAAATTCTTGTGGTAGCTCACTGAAAATGGATGCAACAGGATATTGCACACCTTTCTGCACAGGGGTCAAGGAAGTGCAGTCCAAATGCAAACTTAATTTCTACCTAATATTAACCGAAGCTGCTAATTCTTAGAAATAAGCTGATATTGATAACAAGAAATGTCACTGAAGAATACATATGTGGAGAGGACAATGTCAGAATCCCACACTAATGAACAGGGCCCAAAGAGGTTGGCGAACTTACACTACTTATTTTCCGAACTGCCCGTTTTTGAGCCATTAATACGTTTTGAGAATGGGAAGGGTTAACCCAAAATATAATACTATACGTCATAAGAGAATGAAAATAAGCAAAGAACACTACTTTCCATGCCGAACAATCACTTACTTCTGATAACATTTTAGTAGTAAAAATGGTAGCGTTCAGTCTTACAACAAAATCCTGAACGTGGCCTTCCACGACAGTTCACTACCTATCTGAACAGCTGTTCAGTCTCAGTAACCATATGCCCGTTCTGTGTAATTTAAAAGGTCAATTTTGTTGAATTGTGAGTTAGACATTACAAAAACTGAGTAGTACTGTGATTAAGCACTGGTTTGTTTAGTTCTCACGACAATTGCAAATTTCAGTTCACCGTTTAAAAAACTGGTTACCTCTACAGAATTCGTTACAAGCATGATTTAATACCTTGTAATTCCGCCACTGGACTTGATAACCGTATGGATTACGAACTGAGATAACAAGGTTGTGCAGATACGTCTCACCCAGGTTAAACGACTCATAGAAATCCCACCAGGTAGCGGAGAAGATGATGTTGACGTTTAACCCGCTGTTCCAACCTGTGCCGCACATTTTATGTCAGGTAGACCAGGTGGCATTAAATGAAACATCAAGTTTCCTGTTACCAGTCAAGTTACTGGTAACAGTAAACTTGTTGTTTCATTTGTTGTTACCTGTCACCGTTACTGGTAACAGTAAACTTGTTGTTTCATTTAATGTCAATAACAGTCACGTTAGAGCTTAACGGAAAATGTTAACGTTTAAGGTATATCAGGTGATTTTACAGGCCAATCAGCATGTAATAGGGTGGTGGAGTTTTCAGAAAACCTGTCACATACTTTTCGAGGCCGATCTTGCACCCATTCAGGCTGAAATGCTTCATTTGGCATTCGTTGCACTAGACGACGTGCGTCGTTTGAATACAGACGAAAACGTGGTTCGTTAGACCACATCACGTTTCACCAGTCAAAAGCTACTGTCCTTGTTTGTTGCTTTGCAGACCTTTAAAGACCTGCAACTTTGTGTGCCTATGCGAGCAATGCCCTCCTGCGAGTTGATCACAGTTGTCGTCCGATTGTTTGTGGGCTTGATTTTGGCCCAGCGGCACTCGAATTTGTTGTTTTACATTCTGACGTCACATGTTTAATATGATGTACTGTTTCCATATGAAGAATCTCTTGATCTTTGTCATTGTGGTACGTATGTCCCTCTGCAGCGGATAGTAGTGATCCCCCTTCAGTTTGTATATAAACAGTGCGAAGACTGCGGGCGCAGAGATACAGACTGCTCTGAAGGTAAGGATACTACTCTTGAATCTTCTGCGAGGTGTTAACAATGCACCAAACTAAGAATAAACTGAACGTTGAAGTCCCCTCAGTTCTTAAAAGATAACGTTCTCGTTTATAAATAAGAATCAGAAGTCCCACCAAGTCCTGAAGTGTTAACAAACTCTCGATCCCATGATGCTTTAGAATATGTCCTACCAGGTGATCTCATCTTTCAGTCAGACTGCATCATAATTATTTCTTATTCTCTCCCCGAATGAGTACCTCTTTATTGGTTAGATCATTAACCCATTTCATAGTCACCCATCGCCTGTAGTACCACAATTCAAGATCTTCTCTGCTTTCCCTTAGGAAAAATACACGTACTTGATGAGTTCCTACAGCTAACTAGGTCGTACAACTATTTCACATACCAAGGCGAATATGCAAAAAGCACGAGAATTTAGCTATATGCAACTGTCTGGCGGGGACGCTAGGAAAAGTATCGTAAAAACATCTGGAAAGGAAATTTTTCAAACAGTAGAAACAAACTTCAGACAAGATGACCTACCATAGACGCTGTGTTGAGGACACATTAATCCTATTTAATAGCTCTCTCGCTGAAATAAATCATAGTGCAGTCCCAGGAAAATTTTCTACATTCGAAAATAAATTCCACTGGTGAATTGGTCCATTGACAATAGTTTAAATTTCTTATACATTAAAAAATTAACAATAATTTGCAAACGAATACTTATCATTCACCTGAAGTCTACTATCACAGACTCATTCATACGCCATGTATCTTCATACTCTAATGAACAGAAGAAATCATATTTTCATTCAGTTATATCCCGCCCATTGAACTTCAGTTCGGGAAAGATGATATCGATAAACAGGTCGTAACTTCGCAGAATTTATCTACAGTTAATAGTTGTATGTGTAACATCGTGAGCCAAACATATAATGAGAAACCGGAAGACCAACGAGAAATTACCAAAAACGAAATTACGTCAGAAAAAGAAACATTATGCCACGCTTACATACTTTGGGAATAACTATAATAAAACAGGGCGCTTCTCCACAAACACCAGATGCAGGATTGGACTTCGGGCAGGAAATACGAATTAAGAATTCCGTTAGAGATACAATTAACAGAACATACCTACTAACAAGATTTGGGGTATGCAAGGCAAGTTGCAAAAATTGTGAAGATGTTTTTACCGGACAGAGGGGGATGGCGTTTCACACCCAGTTAAAAAAGTGAATAAAGCTTAGTGAAAACAGTTCATCCGTTTTCCCGTCGCATCTCTCGAATAATAAATATACCATGTCATTCAAGAATCTTTAACAGTTCTTCGACGTGAACAGAAAGGGAACGAAATGAACGTTTTAGAAGAGATTGAAGTATTTAACCATTTAGAAATACAACCAGATAGCTTAATTAACGGAGGACAGATGGAATACTTCGAAATGACGATCATTGACTGTCTGCAACGTTTCTGGCACATTCATCTGACTACTCCACTTCTCTTCCACATTCCTCTATTAATTATAAGTTTATACAATACATGGTGACGCTGAGAAAGAAAATACGTAATTTCAAATTAGTAAGATCACTATTATTAGCCACTTAATTAAGGCACGCAACAGATCTGAATATCATGTTAACACTTACTTCGTGCCAAAAACTAAAAACATCTCTTTCACTCACTGAATTATTATCTCTAAAAGGTCACCAAGAGAGTGATGCATCGTGAGAGCACACGTTGTAGCAACAATTGACTAAACGAGAGACTCATATTGATAACTCTCAATCTGTCGTCTGTCAACCACAATAGCGGTTTATTCCATATTATTAATAATCGGTTAGTATTTAATTGGAAAAATGAATATTCGATGAGAAACTCACTAGACGTGAGGATACAAATTGGCTGGATATAGAACAGTCTCAGTTTTAAATGGTTAGTATTTGCAATTCGTGAATAAAGCATGCATGTAGTGTAGAATTAGCGAGGCAGTTAGTAGAAATACTTGACCAAATAGCAGCAAGGGGAAACGACAAATCTCCTTTAAAAAAACAAGGGTAACACCATACATCAATCCCCACCAATATTAAGCACAAAGTATCAAAATATCCGAAAGACAATAAATGTAAGTAATTCAGGAATGGAAAGAAAATGAGATAGCCCAGCAAGATTATTATAGGTGAACTAAATATTATCTAAAAGAAAGGCATTTATAGTAAAAATCTATCTATAAGTGGTAACTGCTTAGCAGTAATTATTTGAAAATAAGTGCATATACAGCTGAAACAGAAAAAGAAGAACGCAGGAAAGAGGAAAGGACGACAGTGGGAGTGATTTTAATGAACACAACAACAGTACACACACAGAATGTGGTAAATACCAAACCAGTAAACCACATAAAAAGTTACTGATTAAAATAGGAATAGGTTAACATGCGCCCAGATCCAAGCTAGTCCCAGTCAACAACATGAGGAATTTTACATTCAGAAAAATTTTAAAGTAAACCCAGATCGATTAGAAAAAAATGTGACAATCTAGAAGAAAGTGGCATAAGTATGTAAGAAATTAAAAGTGAAACAAGATATAGAAAACAAAATTCAAAAGTTGAAAGGTTTCCAAAAAAATCAATTCCAAGAAGAGGGAAAAAGACCGGAGATTGGAATACGAAGATCTGAACCAATGAAAGAATAGCGTGAAAAATTGCTGACTTGCGACTCAAACATGATCTTTAGCTGGGTCGGAACACTGGAAAAAGATGAAAAAATGTAGTGCACAAGAAAAATTTTCCTCCTTTTCTCATTTACATCAAATGATTCCTGTATTATACATTGTAAACATATAATAAATTATGTTGGACGTTTTGCCAAATAGAGAAGAACATTTCGCTGCCGGCCGCAGTAAAACTGAACACTGGGCAAATATGTGGAAGTAACAGCGTTGACCAGCGTGGGCGGCACTTCACTGCCTCGTGAGTTAATTAAGTGCTTGGTTGCGTGTTTATAAAGCAAATTTGTTCTGGCGGACCAGGCTCTCATCAAGTGGATCTACTCTCGGTATGTGGAGAGCCTGATTAAATAATAAAATGCAGCGCTATGCAAAGATTACCCATTTGATACTCAGACGTACATGTCAGTACGTCAGGGTGGAAGAGCAACTACCAGCATCTAATACGAACAGGTATTTCTGTAAACATAGTGTGTTGTGGCGGGTCAAATTCTGTTTGTCGAAGAAGGAGCTCTAATTCTGAAGACACCACCCATCTCTCTTGACGGAGTTGGCGACTACACCACTTAACGTCACCAGAAGCAGACCTGTCAGAGACTGCACAGTTTTTGTGCTTCTGACCAGTGCAACGTCTTTGTAATTGAAGGTAAATTTCATATATTCTGAGACAGACACTCCCCGTGACACAGTAAACGATTTCTCCTGTGGAGAATCGTCCAATCCATTTGTGTGGTAGGGATATTTCTTCCAAAAGAGCTGAAAAGTGACGATCGTGAAAGTGTTCGGAAGAGCAATCCCGTCGGTAAATAAAATTAACTCATTAATAAATTCTGTAAAAGCTCGCCTCTCTGGTCGTTTAATTCACAATAGCGAAAGAGTAATTCGTTACAAATTGGTTCCTAAAAAAAATGACTTTTAGTTACACATTTATGCTTATTTATGTGGACGTCTAATATGATTGCTTTAAGCCACTAATCTGCAAGGTCACCAGCAGCTTCACGTATAATAAATTGGGACCGCCTTGTTTAATGTCAATTATAACAAAATAAGGAAGCCATGAAGGGAGAACACCTAAACAGACGACTTAAAGGGGCCATAAATAAACTATACTAGTAATTGCCAAAAAAAGAACATAGACGGGGACAAAATCCGTTATAAAATGTCAGCACAAATACATTTAAAAAGATGCCACATTAAACAGCTAGACAGTAATACACTGCTTCATAAGAAACAACTGCCAAATGCTACGGAACAACTGGCATTTGTTACGGAACACCCGACCAATGACAGTAAAAGGGAATGTACTGGGCAGAACGTGTTAATTGCAGTAAAGCCTGTGCACGAACGCCCTTTATACGTCTGACAGTTCGTGCAGCACGGTGCTCGACATAGGTCGTTGTGGTACCTAGTAGTGCAACATTCCATGTGGTGTGGAAACATGTCTACAAGAGACCAATTGAAATGCCCGGTCTTGGACGAGACGAAAGTGTCCGTTAGGATAGTGTGGCGAAATGTAGCGTTAATGGGCTATGGCAATAGACGACCGACGTGAGGGCCTTTGCTATCAGCCCGACATCGACTGCAGCGCCTGTCTTGGGCTCTTGACGATATCGATTGGACCCTACATGACTTGAAAACAGTGGCCTGATCGGATGATTCCAGATTCAGTTGCAAGAGCTGCTTGTGGGGTTCGAACAAACCACATGAAGCCATGGGCCTCAAGTCTCAACATGGCACTGTGGAAGCTGGTGGTGGCTCCGTAATCTGTGAGCTGTGTTTACAACGAATGGACTGGATCCTCTGGGTCAACTGAACCGATCATTGACTGAACTGGTTGTGTTCGGGTACTTGGAGAGCATTTGCACCCATACATGGGCCCCATGTTCCCACGACAATGCTCCTTATCACCGGTCCACAGACTGATTTAAAGAACTTTCTGGATAATTAGAGCGAATAAGTCGACCATCCAGATCGCCCGACATGAATCCCATCGCACATTTATGGACCTTAAAAAGGTCAGTTCGTGCACAAATTTCTGCACCGGCATCACTATCCCAATTATGGGCGGCTATAGAAGCGGAAGTGCTCAAAATTTCTTCAGGGGACTCCCAACGACTTCTTAAATGTATGCCTCATCGAGTTGCCGAAATATTCCGGGCGTAAGGATGTCTGACATGGTATTAGGAAGTATCCCATGACTTTTGTCATGTCAGTATATAAAACCCGAATTTCGCTATAGCTTACACCTATTTCTGAAAATTTCTAACACTTTGCCTGCTTTAATTTGTCGAACGGTTCCTCTGAGTCGACAAATCGTATAAACAAATCTTGAATTATCTTAAGCATTCTTCCTATTATAGAGCACAATGTCAGAATAGCCCCTCTCGTGTATTTCTCTTTCCGAAAGAGGAAACATCGTCATTGAACAAATCCTCCACTTACTTTTCATTTTTCTGTACATTATTCTTATTGTGAATTTGGATCCATAAGGTGGTAAGCTGATTCACCTGTATTTCTCTAACATTACGACCCTTGATATCTTCGGGACTGGGTGGATGATATTTTTCCGAAAATGTTTTGGTTTCTCTCTATACTCATGGATTCTGTGCCACTTCCTTTAGTGATTAGGATATTCCGAAGGATTGTTATCTGTTCCTCTGTCTTAGTTGATCACAAATCTTTCAAAGCTCTTTTATACTCCGACTTCAATATACGTCTTCAATATCGCCTCCAGTTTGTTTCACCTCGTCATCAGAAAAGCAGTCTCCCTCGAAGATGGCATCATTCTAGCTTTTCTTATATCCACTCTCTCCCTCTCTCTCTCTCTCTCTCTCTCTCTCTCTCGCTCTCTCTGTCGATATATATATCTCTCTCTCTCTGCACTCTTAACACTGATGTCCGAATGTGTATAGCGCAAATTGTGTTGACACGGGAGCGCTTATCCTATAAATTACCAGCCGTTGAGTTGCGAGCGTAAGTTAGGAGGAGGCGGGGAGGAGATTAGTGTTGAACGTCCCATCGACAACAAGGTCATAACAAGTGGAACACAAGCCCGGAATGGGGAAGGATGAAGGAGGAAAGTGGCTGTGCCCTTTCCTAGGAAACATTTCGTCATTTGCCTTAACCAGTTTACGGAGACCACGGAAAACCTAAATCAGGAAGGTCGGACGCGAGTTTGAACTCTCGTCCTCCCAAATGCGGTGTGTGGGCGCAAAACTGGTCCAGCTAGTGTCGCATACCTGTTCCACCATGTTCACATGAGGCAAATATCGTGGCCGAGACATCAAACTGAGTTCACTGTCGTTTGTTCGTAGCACTGTAGCACTATTCTGGCTATGTGACACGGACAGTCGATGTTTCCATCACTGGAGTGTAAGATAAGGACTTATGGGACCAAACTGCGGAGGACATCGTTCACCGAAGAGTTGACAACAAGCATCAACGAATGCTGGTGATCTGAAGTAATGTATACATAGTCCATAGATGTCACTGCTAATTTCATTTTTACCGAAGGTCCCATGGAGCTTTAGGTGACTGTTTACTGCAGCGTAATACGGATCCTAGTGGCTTTCGCCCGTGACATAATTCAAATTCGAACAGCTGTTTGCTTCGATGAAGGCATATCCGCAAACGATCTTGACAGGTGCAGGAAGAAGGGAGATTCATCCGACAATGTGACTAATTCTATTATTCATTGTTCAATCGATGATTCCTTGCTTCCCAAACTCGTTATTGTCGACGTCGGTGGTTGAACAGGGGATCACATACGGGTCGTTAGTTGCGGAAGTGCATGTACATAATTACGAGCATGTGTGTACGAAACACTTCTGTATGATGACGACGTTCTTCAAATCACCGCCTATCGAGCCAGAGTGCAAGTTTCGGAGCGAGCTACGCGATAAGATGTGTTTACCCATCACTTTGTCACCTAATCGTGGTTGCATCGGCCTTTAGCCGCTTTTCATATGTGCTCACAACAATATGACGTGAAGAGCGAACTGAACCATGCCATTTCCAAGAATAGTCTCAGGGTCTTAACATCCTACCCTTCGGGTGCGTCAGTTATGTCAGTGGATCTCTGCATTTTCGGATTGTATCGTCGCTAGAATGATTCCCCATTCGTCTCTATTCTGCTCATGTTCTTTCCTTATCTCATCACGTGCCCCAAATGTCAACAAGACACGTTCAGTCTTGGGGTGAATATAGACAGTAATGTTTGGTTCATATAGGAAATTAGTATTATAGTGTAATCGATAGGATTAACAGTAAGTTCAAATATAATATAAAACTAAAAATTAATTGGAATTACACGGAATGTTCCACAGTTTCCTTCCGAGTGGTGAGCTGCATCACACTCCCTAATGACCCGTGCACATGTTGGAGTAGTAGTGTGTTCAGGTTATATGACATGTGAGGCAAGAATTTCCTTGGAAGTTCTGTTGCGTCATCGTCGGTAACTGCACCCGCCTCCGTTCTCTCATTTGGAAATGGCAACATTGAACCTTCTGATGAGGAATCTGGTAGAGTAGGTATCTGACTTTTGATGTTTTGCACAGGATTTCTACCATCATCCTAGAAAACGCTTCGTGCGGTGAGCCGCCGTATTTTACTTCACTGTTGGGGGTTCGGCATACACCGCTGTCACACTGATAAATATAAACGTAGCAGCCCCACGTCCACTGTAGTTTCTCAAGAAACATTCATTAACGAGTGAAAAATGCGTCTCGGGATTCGCTTCCAGCACCGAAGAATCATCTTATTTAAACATAGTCAGTGTAACTACATAGTAACTACAATATAGTGCGTTTCCTTTTGTTGATGTAAAACGTAATTAGTGGTCTATAACTAAGGATATTTACATTTTGCTTTGCTTTCAAGATCCAAGAACATTTCAGTGCACAATGTATTCATAATACTTATAGTATTTTACGTGCCATTTTCGTTCACATTAGGAAGTGTGGACTGTTTGCACTTTGAAGCATAACCTCGTTTGGCATTGCTACTTTTTTGCCAGATCACTTAAATTGTCTTCAATAACTGTAAAGCAACTACCGAAAGTATGGCCACACAAATGAAGAACATTCTTCAACTCCATTAAAACATATTGTATGATGATCAACCACGTGACATTGGTATACCCACCTGTAGACAAAATATACTGACTTTTCCAAAGAGCTCCAAACAGAAACTTTTTACAATGTTTCAAAAATAGGTGGTGTTATCCACTCATCAGCTACCACAACTACCAAATAAAATAAATAATACCATGATGAAGCAGTTACTGAACTTCTTCATGTCTTTTACTCACTATCTTGCAGCAGATTTGGAGGTGATTATTGTGCTACTGTAACCAAGAAATGTGCTGCAAGTCTTCTGTAACGATTTTTCAGTGTCCATTAAGTTGTTATTAAATAACCTTTCAACAACTGGTCCTCTCATAAGATAGTTTACTCTTGCGATAATTGAATGTGTATTATTCGTGTAGGAATCCTTGATCGTTATTAGTATCGTATCAGATTTTAAAAAAAGTCGAATTTCCTTACGACTGCTATTGCCTCTCATCAGCAACGCGATGTGAGCTATACCAATCCATGTTACAACAAAAGACAGCAACCTAAAACAAGAATGAGGCTTCTGAAATATACACCGTCACGGGAGTTGTTGAGATACGCTGAATGTTACTTCAGGTGCATGTTTTAGGTGGTAATTAAAACTGAAACCGCTAAAAACAGTGAAAACCACAAAGATTGTTAGATGAAATTCAAGTTGTAAATAAACTCACTGATTATAGGTATTCCCATTACAACGTAATGAACCGATTAAAACGACCGCAAAATGTCATAAACTCTTCCGGATTATAGACTAGCGACTGGGATGTCAAAATTTGCATTCAGGAATTTCAGTAAGAGTCCGTGAACTTCGAAATACTGCTCTAATCGTAATGTAAGCGGAATTAATTTCTTCTTTCCAGAGCAGCGAGGAACGTCGATATAACGGTTTTACAAAAAGCAAAGAAAAGAAAATCTTACATGGGTGCAAGCCCAGTGTCCTACACGTTCCAAACTTTAAATGCCGATGAATTGTGTCGAGGTTAAGGGCGCATGATTGATAACGAACTATTAAAATATATTAAAATACGTATCTCTAAGACTCATTTAGTTACCTCAAAAAAGTTAACAGCTGAATCTATTACGTAAGCCAGTACTTCCTTGAGATATATTGCAAATGAGAGAAAACAAAATATTGCAAGAGACAATATATCTTGAAAAAATGATCTACTATCATTGATTCGTTAGTTCCTTCGAAAGTAAGGTAGTGCAAGCTTCCTACAGAAGGTCAACGTGACGCAACATTTATTAGGATCATGGATCACCTGGAGTAAAATACTCTGCCTCTAGAAGTGGTTTTAGAGCGAAGCTCTGTTTTGGTTAAAACAGTATAGTTCAGAAGACAAATTTAACTGTAACAGAGGTAATTAAAGCTCTAACTTGCTTAAAGTGAGAGTTTTAGTTTAATGTAATTAGTTGTCTGACCGCTGCTTCAGAGTTTAAAATTACGCAACACAATCGAGATCAAAACTCTGGCATTCTGCCTCCCCAAGCTCTGCGAAGTTACGCCGCAAGTACCAGCGGCGGCGAATAACATTAGACGCTATGAAAGTAGACCAGATTTAAGAGCTCGCTTTCTAAGGCAGTAGATTAGCAGATGTCTCAGCTACTGAAATAAACTTTTTTAAGAATGCCTGTCGCTTGGTTAACAGGTAACTGTATGACTTATTGTTTGTCTAATTTGCGTAATTTCAGCTCGTAAAATTTCGAAAAAATACTTTATGCTGCAACGAACAGCGGAATCGATGTGTTTTTAGGAAAATACTCTTCTACGGAACAAAATACGGGAAGCTGTATATGATTTCTGTGTACGAAACTGCAGAGAAACTTCCTATTTCATGACTCAGTTGCGTAGTATCAGAAATCAGAATTTTGCCTAAACAGAATAAAATATGACAAAAAGTTCAGTAGTAAGGGATTCAGCAGTTTTTTCAGACGGCCTGAATCCTCAGTTGATACCTATTTAGTGATATATAAACGTCCGATATTTTGAGCAGTTTGAGGTACAGTTCTTCCTTCTATAACGTAAAGTGAAGTAAGACTTTTGAAACAGAACATGCACTCGAAAACGTGACTATTATACTGCACCACCATATGTCTCGAGTGGGAGCGGGAGAATGGGACAAGAGCGAATATGGTGGTTCCAGAGGCATATAGACAATCATTCTTACATTGATCAACACGTGACTAAAGTATGAATAAGATCGATAGTATTGGTACAATTTAGCTATTGACAGCTACAGTGCGGGGAAAACCATATAAAATGTACGCTCGATACGAAAAACAGCGGAGTTAGCTGACAAAACAGTAATGACATAGGACCACAATTACAGGTTTTGAACCTAGTAGCTTAATCTGCAACGACTCATTCCAATCACACTCATATGTTCCCAAGCAGAAGAGGTATTGTGAGACAATAGCTTCTCCCGTTGTGTACAACTTTCAAATAACTTACGGGAATGCAGCAGGGTGACACCATCGACAACGTCCGATATTACGACAGGAGCACACCCAGCCGTTTTCGAGGCACATACACTCCTGGAAATTGAAATAAGAACACCGTGAATTCATTGTCCCAGGAAGGGGAAACTTTATTGACACATTCCTGGGGTCAGATACATCACATGATCACACTGAAAGAACCACAGGCACATAGACACAGGCAACAGAGCATGCACAATGTCGGCACTAGTACAGTGTATATCCACCTTTCGCAGCAATGCAGGCTGCTATTCTCCCATGGAGACGATCGTAGAGATGCTGGATGTAGTCCTGTGGAACGGCTTGCCATGCCATTTCCACCTGGCGCCTCAGTTGGACCAGCGTTCGTGCTGGACGTGCAGACCGCGTGAGACGACGCTTCATCCAGTCCCAAACATGCTCAATGGGGGACAGATCCGGAGATCTTGCTGGCCAGGGTAGTTGACTTACACCTTCTAGAGCACGTTGGGTGGCACGGGATACATGCGGACGTGCATTTTCCTGTTGGAACAGCAAGTCCCCTTAACAGTCTAGGAATGGTAGAACGATGGGTTCGATGACGGTTTGGATGTACCGTGCACTATTCAGTGTCCCCTCGACGATCACCAGTGGTGTACGGCCAGTGTAGGAGATCGCTCCCCACACCATGATGCCGGGTGTTGGCCCTGTGTGCCTCGGTCGTATGCAGTCCTGATTGTGGCGCTCGCCTGCACGGCGCCAAACACGCATACGACCATCATTGGCACCAAGGCAGAAGCGACTCTCATCGCTGAAGACGACACGTCTCCATTCGTCCCTCCATTCACGCCTGTCGCGACACCACTGGAGGCGGGCTGCACGATGTTGGGGCGTGAGCGGAAGACGGCCTAACGGTGTGCGGGACCGTAGCCCAGCTTCATGGAGACGGTTGCGAATGGTCCTCGCCGATACCCCAGGAGCAACAGTGTCCCTAATTTGCTGGGAAGTGGCGGTGCGGTCCCCTACGGCACTGCGTAGGATCCTACGGTCTTGGCGTGCATCCGTGCGTCGCTGCGGTCCGGTCCCAGGTCGACGGGCACGTGCACCTTCCGCCGACCACTGGCGACAACATCGATGTACTGTGGAGACCTCACGCCCCACGTGTTGAGCAATTCGGCGGTACGTCCACCCGGCCTCCCGCATGCCCACTATACGCCCTCGCTCAAAGTCCGTCAACTGCACATACGGTTCACGTCCACGCTGTCGCGGCATGCTACAAGTGTTAAAGACTGCGATGGAGCTCCGTATGCCACGGCAAACTGGCTGACACTGACGGCGGCGGTGCACAAATGCTGCGCAGCTAGCGCCATTCGACGGCCAACACCGCGGGACCTGGTGTGTCCGCTGTGCCGTGCGTGTGATCATTGCTTGTACAGCCCTCTCGCAGTGTCCGGAGCAAGTATGGTGGGTCTGACACACCGGTGACAATGTGTTCTTTTTTCCATTTCCAGGAGTGTATATAGTCGATACTTTTGTTGTTTGGCGTCTGGCAGTGGAACTGGAACGACTTTTTAGAACACTTGAGTTCAATCCACCCGAATATGCGTTTGCGTTTCACAGTGAAGGTGGAAAAGGATGGTTGCCTTCTTTTCCTTGGTGTGTTGATCAGGAGGAATGTTAAAGGTACTTTGCGACAAGCTGCTTCTAGCAAGCCTTCTAAGTTGTATCTGCAGACAGTCAAAATTCACCACCCGCTTTAACGTGAAGGGGTAATTCTGACCTTGGTTCACGGGGCCCATGTAATCTCGGACCTTTTTGCCTTACACAGGGGAGATTTCAAAGCAGACTGGACGTATTTTGCGGAAGTGTTATGCGAAGTATGTTTTTCGACCACCATTTAAGATCAGGATCGCTTCAGTTTCTGTAAAGGATGATCTCGGTTTGCGTAAGGCCGGTGTCTACCGTATTCCTTGCCGTTGCGACATGTCATACATTGGTCTGACCATCAGGACGGTGGAGGACAGGTGTACTGAGCATAAGCGGCTTACAACTGCCGAGAAAATCCGCCTTCAAGAACATTGTCTTGCCACACTCATTCTATGGAGTATGACAACACGGAGATTCTGGCATGCACTTCTGTTAGTTAGTATAGTATTATTAAGGAAGCTGTTCAAATTAAATTAGCAATTATAAATGGAGATGTTTAAATTGTGCATGATGTCTTGCTCTCTCAGTTCTCAAAAAACAGAGGGACGGAGTATATATACCTCACCTCTTGGTTATTAAATCCACTGATGCCAACCTGTGACGTCGGTCATCTTTGCATTATAATGGTGCTAGTGCTTGTAATATGTGTGTGTGTGTATGAGTGTGTGTGGGTGTGTGGGTGTGTGTTATCTATACGGAGTTTCTATGCAAACCGAAGTATTAAATTCGCGTGCTCAGCGCTTACTTGCTGCAGTTATTACTTCAAAATAGCAGGGTATGCTCCCGGTGGTTGTCGACTACGTCACCCGGCCGCATGCCTGTAAGTTATTTGTAAATACATACTGTTCGATCTCACGCCTGACTAGGTAACCTTACCCCTAGAAGTCAAGCATTGTTTCATAAATACAGTGACAAATTAATACAGTAACCTATGCTTACTTCAAAACTTCACTGTTGAAACGGTAAAGGATATTTAATATACTGTTGGCGTCGCGTATGTTCTGCACGCTCGTAAATGCGGCTTACACATACGCCGACGATAATCAAGTTTGCAATGCAGGCGCAGATGTTAATAAAAATGGTTACAGATTTGCGTGGAGTAGTTTAATTACGGTATATAAACTTGCGGGTAGTTCAAAGCTAAGCAGAAGTTGCATGAAACACTTCCCGTTTTTTTTCCCGTTTACTTAATTGTTGTGAAGAGAGAGACTATAATACCACCTACATAGCTTCTGGATTTTTACTCACGGTAAATAATTTTCATTGAGAGCATGTTGGCTTCACTTTCGTTAAGCTTTCCTTGACGTAAGACCTACTGCGGTTAAATCTACCTATGCAGTCCCGTAACACATCTGATAAAATGAACTTGCAAAATTTAATACTTGAAAATAACTATTAATATTCAAAGTATTTACAGCATTAATATGAGGGTAAAGCCCAATCTTTAATATTTAATTAAATATTACGTAACGGCCGCTTGTGTGCTAGTACGACAAAAGAAAGCCAGATGGGCAGTCTTGTTCACAACTTACATTAAATAAATATTTCTCACTTACGTATTTCTACAAGAGGGGAGAGGTTTTGAATAATAACAGGAGAAATTCACTTTTTCCGATATAGTATGAGATGTAATATGTACATCAAATACTCATTGCGTTAGAACAGATAAGCGACTTAATTCTTCATCTGTCTGTCGTATTAGCTGTAGACTGAAACATACTTTCTTTTGTGAAATGATAATTAAATAGTCACCCTAGCTGCAAGCAGGCGTTGATACACTTCATTGGGGACATGTTGAAAATGTGTGCCCCGACCGGGACTCGAACCCGGGATCTCCTGCTTACATGGCAGACGCTCTATCCATCTGAGCCACCGCGGGCACAGAGGATAGTGCGTCTGCAGGGACTTATCCCTTGCACGCTCCCCGTGAGATCCACATTCCCAACATGTCCACAACACTACATTCGTAGTGCGCCTAATAGATGTTTGCCCATCATACTCATTACTCGTGGCAGATTAATCTACCAAGTCCCGTACGAGTTCGGGCATAGCGTGTGCGTTCGCACAAGAAGGTCAAAGGCCGGGAACCCATATTTTTAACTATATATGACGGTAGTATCTGTTCCCGAAAGAACAGTTACTGTCGATGACCATGCAGCTTTGCTAGAAATGAAATGATAATTAAATAGTCACCCTAGCTGCAAGCAGGCGTTGATACACTTCATTGGGGACATGTTGAAAATGTGTGCCCCGACCGGGACTCGAACCCGGGATCTCCTGCTTACATGGCAGACGCTCTATCCATCTGAGCCACCGCGGGCACAGAGGATAGTGCGTCTGCAGGGACTTATCCCTTGCACGCTCCCCGTGAGATCCACATTCCCAACATGTCCACAACACTACATTCGTAGTGCGCCTAATAGATGTTTGCCCATCATACTCATTACTCGTGGCAGATTAATCTACCAAGTCCCGTACGAGCATGTACTTTTCTTTTAGGCTTCACATTTACACATCTGTTATAGGCTTAGTTCAGTTTTACTGGGTTTTCCAGGAGATGTCACACCACCTGGAAAGAATAAATGAAAAAAAATATGGTCATCTAGTATTAGTAGTGCGGAAAAGAAAAATATATTTTTCTTTGCCATATTTCTCATATTCGAAGTTCACTGCTATACTACTTGAGCACTGCTGTCATTCTCCCTTTCCATGTCATTACACAGTTCTGGCGTTTCTGATACAATGGTGTTCTGTGAGCACACCGCAATATAAACAAATTGAGAGTATTTACCCATAAGAGTGTTACCAGTAAAATTATTAAAACTAAACTGTGAGGATAGTACAGCCAAATCTAATGTATTACTTACTTCATCAATAAACTACTACAGTTATCTTCTGGAAAATTGTTACAAAGCATCTGAGGATAATTGTCGCTCAGTGGTACAAAATCATTATTAAAAACATTTATAAAAAGTGGTAGTTTGAACTTCTTACATTACATGTACAATGATTCCTATCTATATTTAAAACAGGTTCTTACTCAGGTGAAGCATTTTAAAAGCTGATAGCATAGACTCATAATAGATTTGGCTTCTAGTAATGAGCTGATCGGTAAGCACTTACTTTTTATGTGTATGCTAGTGCCTTATTAACATACTCAAGGATGTTTCGCTTTTTGCCTTTTTGGACGTTGGTGCAAGGTTTGAAGACATTCTAACATGGGCTGATTGGTGATGGCTAATCAACTGACGGTATGAACAGTATGTGTTTCACATGTCCACTTGTAAGCCTGATTGGAAGTAGTTATTGCTTACTCTGCAGATTATGCTACAATGTCCCAGAGCCTTTATTTGTTATCCCAAGCCTGCACCCCTTTTCAAGTGACTAAATCGTGTTTAAGGTGAGGTTTGTAGCGAGCAAAACATAAATATGTTGTATGTGAATTTCATAAAGATTAAAAATATGTGAAATCTAATTAATTACTTTATAATGTCCACATGAGAGTGCATCTATTTTATTTTCTCAAAAATATATTTTATTATCTTGGGGGTGTACTACTATCCTGAGTGCTTCAAGATTTTTATTATTCTCAAGAGAATAAATTTCATTTTTAAGACTTCATATTAATTTTGTTCGTCTGTGTTGTTTTTTATTATTGAACAAACTTTCTTTGTAATCTCATACACTTATTTTAATTTTAACAAAATTTTTCTTAGCTGTTTTTGATTTTTAGTCTTCCCTATCACCGACTATATAAGCATACATTTTAGCTCATAAACCGTAAAATTCTTCTATTATTTTTCCACTACATTCATTTTTAAATTTTCGTAATACTTTTTTATTAATTTGAGATATATTATAAGTAATATTGTCTGAATAAACAGTAGCATAAACACAATTCATCATTTAGTTTATATCATCTTGTACATCTTTAGGTTTTATATTACAGATATAGCTATTACTGCCTTGACAACGATGTTCTGTATTTTCTCCATGTTTTGGTTTCACATTGTTCCAGTGAACACTATACACTAAATCCTTTGGATAAATCAAGTAAACTCATTCAATGTATATTATTTGTTAAACAAAATTTTAGTATTATTTATATGGAGAGCAATAAATTTCCATTAAATATTGTACTTCCTTTGAATTTGTCTTAGCTGTTAGTTTATCACATTTTTACCATCTGTTACCAATTTTAAATTTACTCTGTTGCTAAAACATTCCATCATTTTTCCAAAAATTTAATTAATTGTTAATATAAATCTTATTGAGGTAAATTTTCTACTTTAATTCTCACTTCTTACATTAAAATCTACGTACTTTCTTAACCAATCCGATAGTTCAAATTTTAAAACTGTATGAATTTGTGGTATTTTAATTCCCTGAGATAAATGTAGTTTAATACTTCTATGGTAAACAATATAATTATGTTTATTATCTAATGTAGTTAATGACGTTTTCCTCAGTTCATGGCACAATATTACATTTGGGAGTAAGGGGTAGCCCTTTTTGGGCATTCCGAATCTGCTTCAAAAATATAACCGTTTTTACAAGTGTCTGAAATTACATTTATTTGTTAGAATAAAAATGATTTAGTTCACATCATTCGAACATCCATAAGTCAAATATTGTCTCATAGTGTAACAGTATAAATTATTTGCTGTTGAAATGTATTAAAAATTAATAATATATTTTGATATAAAATTTCATATATTTACTAATCGCTATATATCTCTTTTACATTGGTAGAACTATTTGTCTTTCTTTTTCCACCATTAAAACCGTATTGTAATTGCGTAATATTTCAAGTTGGTGTTCTGTCATTTGCAACACCAAAACCAAAGATAACCCTGGACCAGTAAAATACCAAGATAGGTGTAAATCATGAACATTTATACAAGTTTATCTAAAATGCTCAAAAACATGAGCTAGTAAAAAAACATCAGTTTTTAAATGTACATCATGATATTCTCCTAAATGTTTTTATTAACTTTTCCCAAATTAGTTTAGTATGTTTATAATCGAGTACAAAAATATCAGATTCGTTTAATGTATACTAAAATTCTTCTTGTGGCAGAAGTTCTTTTCCTTCAAAATTTTGCCAACTGTCTTTAAATGTGTTAGGAAAATTTCTTTTTCACTGCTTCAATGGCTCACGGGTGTTGTGTTGGATAATGTTATGGAAGCTGGACAACATTAAAGAAGTAGTCGAAATTCGTATAAGTAACGACCTGATCAATAGAGCAAGGCATGGAAATGAGCACTGGTGGCACTGAGGCATCAATGGCCGCAGTTGAACCAAGTGTAACCAACATGGATGAAGAATCCAAATCTGCACATTTAAACTGGGTGCCAACATTCTGCCCACACGCACACTGGGGTGCTCTTTGCACGTGCATGTTTCCCACGTCGTGAATTACTAGGCCGTGGACCGTTTGTACGGCAGGGGGCGCGGGATATCGCTGTGCTCTATGGTTTGTCTAGATTGACGTAATACTGTAGCCATAACCATTGGCGCCTGCACTCTTCTAGGGAGTCAGTGTACATATTGGTGTGTCATGCAGCAACCTGTCAGGTAGCACCTGAAGATGATGAGCAACTGTCTTGTTGAAATATTGTGCAGCTTCTATAGCATTATCCGACATGATGCTCATGAACCATTGAAACAGTTACTATGTCGGGAAAGTCTTAAACAGCACATCTGTTTTTACTTATTAAAATTATCAGACATTTTGGGAAAAATGTTTTACTGTTTTCATATTCTGTGTTCTTACATTTGATGGTAATTTATCTTGACTTGATGACCTAAGTTAAAAAATAATAGACATCTCATTCTGAAACTTTTCTTGTTTACCAAAACTAAAGCATCTATTTTGTTGTTTGGTATAGAATATATAACTTTTCACTTTAATGAAGTTCCTTTGCGAAAAGATGAGAATCGCAGCGAAATCAATTTTGTAAATAAACTGGTAATGAAATAGACTGTTTTAAGTATAAATTGTAATTTATAATTAACGTTTATTACATTAATGATTTATATAGTTTATTTTAGATGATTGTGATGATAAACTTTTGATTTTTTTTGCGTATTGTCTTCTAAAGAAGGAACAAATCTTACATATACTAGGTCTTGATTGTTCTTCAGAAGTTGAAGGTTTCATTCCTTCTTCTTATTCAGTACAGATTTCACCAATTAGTTCAACTCCTTTTTTCAATCATTCAGAAATGTTTTAAGACAGTTGGTACTCTATACACAACTGGAACTTTATAGTATCTTCATATGTATTTAATATAACAACAAAACCCACTTGGTTCATGATTTTCATACCTTTTAGTAGGAGGCTGAATAGTAAATTTTAATTTTCACTCAACTTCATATTCTTAATAATAAGATTAACAATAATACATGTATTAATTTCAATCCTGTGTTTTGAAATATCATCACTTTCAAAAGGTAACGAAAATTCAGGTATTTTTTATTCATACCCAAACCATATATTTAATAGTTGTTTCTGTACCTGGTTTTTTTTCTGTCTATCGACTGGATTAAGTGCTAAAGAAACCAGTTCTGACAGTTATTTACAATGTCATTACAAGCTTGTTTGTCCGGTGGTTCAATATAAGAAGAACCTCTTAATGAAACATATCATTTAGTTGCTAATCTTGCTCCAGTAATTCTATTTAATGTCCAACTAGGACTATGAGCTTGAGAGATATATATATACACATTAAATTTTTCGGTTTTCTTTCTTAAACTTTTAGATGTGTAATTTTCTCTAGTAATCCTATAATATTGAGTTTGATGCTCAAATTCCATAACTTTGTCTTTTGTCTTCATTTATTTTAAGCTCATGATGTACTTTCAGATAGTATTTCACAATTTCAGGATTTAGAACATGGCTGTGCTTCAGCAGCTGTGCATGGGAGAGAGGTTCAGTGCACTAGACGTAACAGCCAAAGACATGCAAAATAAACATTTACTAAAATTTGACCATGGTTTTGAAATTTTTAAAACTGTCTTCTCCTGAAGATGTAGGATGTAAAATCATATTATCTATAAGCAAAGAGGGACTCACTGAGCATCTCTAGTACATGTAATCGACTTAATCAGCATATAAGTGCTTTACATTGCAGTAGTAGTTATCTGTTGTGCGGCCTTGGCTTAAAACTCCCAAAATAATATTTGAAATGTCAATATCTGATGCAAGATACATATATATATATATATATATATATATATATATATATATATATATATATATATATAAATTTGGGGAATATGTTTTTGATTACTTGGGAATATTGCAGTACTCGATTTGTTGGAGAGCTAATTTATAATATAAAAAACTGTAACATTTTAAAAAATGGAAAAGTTTGCGAATATTTTCACGTTAATTTTGGAAGTGTTAATTCGCAAGATGAAACATTATTCGATTTAGAAACATGAAACATAACAAACTTATATTTAAAAACAAAAATATATCACCTGAAATTTTATATTATGTTTATGGTTTCTAAAAGTAACACATATCAAAAGTAAACTACATTGTTCTATACCCCCTGAAGATGCCTTAGGCTAAAAATAAGAAAGGTAATATATATTTGGCAAAAATAAATTATAGTGCAGGAAGAAATTTTTTTTTATTTTATTGTTATTTACAAAGCAAATATTTCAGTTCTTATCCTGGAGGATGGTTATTCAAACAAATTTCTTACAGATTTTAGTTTAAAAGCTGTATATTCTCTTTCTGTGAAAGACACATAGAATTCACATAATGAATTCTGTATTGTGAAACTCATTATTTATTTAAATTTTTTATTTGTTTACATTTTGATTTAATATTTCTGTCTTAATAACAGTTAAAAATCTTTTCATTAATTAACTGTTTATATCTTTTCAACAGAATGATTTGAAATTCATTATTAAGCCCCCTACAAATTTCTTCACCATATATAACATTTAAAAATTCAAAATCAGTTATATTATTGTAAAAATGTAGTTGTAAGTCATTCATTTTTTGAAAGAATTAGTGTCATAGAGCTTCTTAAGAACAGAATCCATTTATATATACAAAAAATTTAAATTTTATAATAATTATTATTCTTTTGTTAAAAAAATTTTATGTTTTGTGTGTATGAGATATTTTTCAACTAAAAATTATCATTTGACAGATTTTCAACAATTTTTGTATTTGGTTAAAATATTTATAATTAACTGATTTTCGAATTGTTTTACATTTTATTATAATTTATTATTGCCTTGATTTTTTATTTAGCTTTTTTTCGATGTATTCATTTAAATTTATATTTTAGAGGAAGTTGGAAGGTTGAGTGGGGCCAGATGGGCAATTTTCATATACTCCCCATCTTAGGGGATGTTGGGGAGGACAGATACAAACCTGTAGAGCGTCATGTTTCTTTTAGCACATAATTCATTGGATGTTAGGCGTTTTTGACTATTTGTTTCCTGACACTGATGTAAAACTTTGCAAATAGGACGTTTGGCCTTTCTATAGTTAGCAGTGGCATTACTATAACTCTCATAAGACGAATTTTTTCTGCAGTTCCTCTGAATAGCTGAATTCTTCTTGTATATTTTATTATGCTCAGTGATAGAATATACACATGAGGGAACTTCAGACAGTAAGTTATACATTACTATGCCGGCGCAAGAAACTTACGCTAAAGGTTGCATTTCGTCTTTAGAGTGACATAAATGCGTAACACCATTTAGTCTCTATGTAGAGACTACTCATAACGTTCCACAATTCATTCATTTTCTCGATAATAGCAACACGCTCCTTGACTACAAAGACATTCGAGAACCACTGTACGAAAATCCTCATTGTTGAAAAATTTCTTTTCTCTCATATGTTCTTTCAGCTTGCCGAATGGCTCTACCCTCGTCTGTAGCGTAGATTACTGCTGCTGGATGTGACATCTCATTTGATTCCTATACCTCCAAAATTTCAGGTTCACACCTTGTACCTAAAGGTGTTGTACTGCGCTGTGTACTTCAACTTCAGAGTACGCTTCCAGTTACCACATCATTTCAGTCGCACACTGTGATGCATTGTGCAGGGAACCTGGAACAGGTGCCCTCTTCTGACTATGATCCACTGTTGCAGCGCAATGGGACGATGTGTGCGTCTTACTTTCTGAAATCCTTAAGTATCTATGAGTGTGAGTGCGGATACCCTCCACATGTTTTTCTCAATGACTTCCTCAGCTGTTTGAATCCGGTATAGTCCCAACGATGCGATACAGTTTCAGTGTTAATGATCCAGCGAATAAGGGTTGACGTTCGCAACTTCTAACAGTTGCGCACTGAGTTTATGACGACGACAGTCAGTAGCACGTTTCCAAAATGGGTGCGAAGACGGCAGCGGCCGTCCTGTCTTTAAATGACAGCGCACAGCACAAATTAATAAGGTGTTACCAGTTGAAGGAATGAGTAGATGTCATCTAACGAATCTATACATGGGAAATAGTTACAAATCATCTATCCTTGGAGCACCAATCTTTAATGATCTAATTAGAAATAATAACTGTAAAGTGGCAGAACCGTTAGTACAATCACTACACTGACCTTCAATTCTACTTTCATCCCATTAGGTGTCGTATCGATGGCAGCTTTATTTAAATTAAAAGTAACGTGGCAAACAAGGGCAAGACTGCTACTTTTATAGTCTAGGTGCAGTAAACCGGGCACCAGTTTTTATCGTTAGGCTGAGGAGACCAAGATCCGCGAGAAATAGACGCAAAGGTTACAGTACACAGCGTCTGCTGCTCTCGGCAATAGGTGTCCGTGTTTCGCCAACAATCTGAGGAGCTTTCTCTTGGGCTGGAAAATGTAGGAGCCAGGGTAATTGATTCAGGTAACCGCTGCCTGAGATGAAGTGAGAGGCAGGTGGTAGCAGATGTGCTCAGCGGAATAATTTGAATGGCATAGCTATAAAGCCAGTAAAGTTTCGTTGTTCAAACATCAGTTATGCAGTCTTTCTCTGTTCATCTCTATCGCTGCCGCTGCCAAAATGGCGGTAGTCTTTGAAGGAGATGAAGCCGCCTTGTCGCTACTTTCCCTTGCTGTATACTCATTCATTTCCATAATGACCAGGCCGTTGATAAAGTACTCCTCATGGCCACTAGCTGCGGTAGAACAAATGTACTGTTTCTATGTTTTCTGACAACTGACTTTTGACTTCTCTCTCGGGTTCTTCGGCCGACGTTTGTCTGATGTTTTTTTCTGTGTTTTATGTAAAATTTGTGCCTGTGTATGTGCTCCAATTGTTTGTTCAACTTAATTTCAGTGCACCCTGCACGTACACTTGGTGGTAACTTCAGTATAACGAACACGATTCTGGTAGGCTATTATGAAGCACTGTATGTTCTGACAACAAAAGGCACTAGTAATTTTCTTCTACTTACTTTTTATGAAAAATACAGGTTTTTACTGTCTTGCAAAACAGCGGCAGGGAGGTAATCCACTATCAGCAAAGATACATAACATGCTCTCCTCCCTCCTCCCCCCCTCCCCATCACCACTCCTTCCCTCCCCCCCCCCCCAAAAGCTTCCAGTACACTATAGCTATACAATAACTGGTCGCCAGCCCTGCAGAAAAACAATCAGATGGTAAACATAACACCACCTTGGGTTCATGTGCTTAGTACAGCTGTTGGTCGACGAAACGTAATAATAGTGCACCAACAGCAGTTACTTTGATGTCCATTTTTTCGGCAACCAGTTTCCACATTACAATTGTGTGATGTTCATGTTGGTCACATGAGTGACACCAAGTACCACACATGTGTGCATGAATGGTACTTTGTGTCAATAGTGTCACAGGCCTGAAGACGTCGAAACTGATTACCTAATAAAATAATATCAAAATAACGGCTGTTGGTACGGTATTATTACAATATGTAGTTCGTTGGTAGTTAGCCTTAAATGTCAGTAATGCTCCTCCAGGCTCCTATTAGTTCATTTTACGCTTTATAACGTTATGGGAGAGTTAAGTAATTTTCACACGATTTCATGTGGCGTGCAGCATGTAGTCATCTATCTCAGCCGCGAATGAATTGTTGGCTGCCGCAAATTCTATTTTAACTGTTTTTTTTTAGTGCTCTTTACCTGCTACCTCTGAAAAAAGCTCCTTCTTCAGGGCAGCCACCACTCTGTAAAAATGCTTATTACGTTTAATTTCTGTTCACAGACTTCGGAGTTCCATTTTGGACAAAGAAATTATATTTTCCGTTATAGAAAGAGATTTGTAATGTATCCGTCGTGTAACTTTCTGTTCACAGACTTCGGAGTTTCATTTCGACAAGGAAATTGTATTTTCCGTTATAAAAAGAGATTTGTAACGTATCAGTAGCGTAACTTGTATTACACGAAGGGTTTCTTGAGCTTTTCTGGTCTACGTTGGCACTGTAACCCAACTGGTGTTGGTCTGTTCCTCAGTTCGTATTGCACTGCAGTGTTATTGCGTGTTAGTTAAAGTGTGGTTACCGTCTCATTCAGGCAGGAGTCAGCTTATAGGGATATTGTGATTTAATCTCTCTTACATTTTTTTCTTGACGTGTTAAAAACTGTCTAATGTAACGTGTCTTTGAGACCCGGTAAATATTAGTTGGCCAGTAGCAAGGGATCCTTTGACGGTGAGGCGAACGGTGTGCAGAAGATACTGGAGATAATTTTCCGGTGCCTACAGCTCGGGTGGTCGGTACTCTCTGGTGGGTGTTAATTGCAAGCTGCTATCGGGGGCTGTGGCCAGCTGGCGCCGTGTCCCACAGTCAATTACTGGGACGCCCTGCCGCCTCCGCCGCCCCCGTCGCCTCCGCCGCCGCCGCCGCCGCCGCCGCCGCCGCTACTGTGCTGATGGAATCGGGTCGGCCTGGGGTGGGGCCCGGGTACAGCTGGGTGTGGCCAGTCGCCGCTCGCTATCAAAGACCGCGCCGCCTCTCTAATGACGCCAGGGGCCGACGGCTCGCAGGTCGATTCAGGCGAAAGCTGCCGGCCGTACACCGCCTCGTGATCTCAACAATAAGATTCTTCAACTTCGCACTGTGTCCTAGGGTAGTCACTGATCTGTAGAACGCTATGAGTACATAGCTTCATTGTGCAAAAGCAACGAGACGTTGGTATGGAAAATGAAGTGCCTGTAGTGTTGAACGTACCGAGGGTTGTTCGTTGGTGATGCTGTGGTGCGCGGTGAGATGTCGACGTTGACTGGCTGTCGGACGATACAAGCGAAATTTCTAGTTGGTGTGACGAATCGCAGCTAGATGTAAATGTAGAAAAATATAAGTTAATGCCGTTGAGTAGAAAAAAACAGGCTTGTAATGTTCGCATACAGCGTTAGTAGAGCCCTGCTTCACAACAGACACGTCATTTAAATATCTGGGGTTAACGTTGCGAAGCGACATGAAATGGAACGAACATGTGAGGATTGTGTTAGGGAAGGCGAATGGCCGATTTCGGTTTATTGGGAGAATTCTGGGAACGTGTCGTTAATCAGTAAAAGAGACCGCACATAGGACGGTAGAGCGACCTACTCCTGAGCTCTACTCGAGTGTTTGGGTCATATTAAGGGAAGTCCGTTGCATTTGTTACTGGTAGGTTCGAAAAACATGCAGGTCTTACGGACATGGGAATCCCAGGAGGGAAGGCGACATGTTTCTCGAGGAACACTATTCAGGAAATTTAGAGAACGGGTATTCGAAGCTGACTATATTAGGATTCTGTTCTCTCCAACACACATTCCGCGTAAGTACCACGAAGATAAGGCACGAGAAATTAGGGGTCATATGGAGGTACATACAATCATGCTCATAAATTAAGGATAATGCTGATACATGGTGAAACAACGCTCTGGTGGGTGGTTTGCCGGTTTAAATCACCTCGGGGTATGACCATGCGGTGGATTTGACCTGCGGTCGTAGCACAGTGGCGCTGGTAACAGTCCACATACGCAGAGGTGTGTTGGTGCATGTCAGAGTGCGGTGCAGTGAGTAAGTGTGCAGACGTTTTCAGACATGCTAATGGTGACTGTGTGTTGAAAATGGCTCAAAGAACACACATTGATGACTTTATGAGGGGTAGAATACTAGGACGACTGGCCAAACACAGCAGGTTGTAGCACGGGCCCTCCGTGTGCCACAAAGTGTGGTCTCAAGATTGCAGCAACGATTCCAGCAGACAAGAAACGTGTCCAGACGCTATAGTACTGGACGTCCACAGTGTACAACACCACAAGAAGACCGATATCTCACCATCAGTGCCCGCAGACGACCACGGAGTACTGCCGATAGCCTTGCTAGGGACCTTACCGCAGCCACTGGAACAGTTGTCTCCAGACACACAGTTTCAGACGACTGAACAGATGTGGTTCATTCGACCGGAGACCTGCAAGGTGCATTCGACTCCTTGTCACAGGAGAGCCCGTAAAGCCTGGTGTCAAGAACACAGTACACGGTCAGTGGAACAGTGGTGCCAAGTATCTTCACGGAGGAGTCCAGGTATAGTCTGAACAGTGATTTTCGCCGGGTTTTCATCTGGCGTGAACCAGGAACCAGATACTAGCCCCTTAATGTCCTTGAAAGGGACCTGTATGGAGGTCATGATTCGATGATGTGGGGTGGGATTATGACTGGTGCACGTACACCCCTGCATGTCTTTGACAGAGGAACCGTAACAGGTCAGGTGTATAGGGACGTCATTTTGTACTAGTATGTCTGCCTTTTCAGGGGTGAAGTGGGTCCCACCTTTCTCCTGGTGGATGATAACGCACGGCCCCACCGAGCTGCCATCGTGACGGAGTACCTTGAAACAGAAGATACCAGGCGAATGGAGTGACCTGCCTGTTCTCCAGACCTAAACCCCATCGAGCACATCTTGGATGCTCTCGGTCGACGTATCGCTGCACGTCTTCAAAACACTACGACACTTCAGGAGCTCCGACAGGCGCTGGTGCTAGGATGAGAGGCTATACCCCAGCAGCTGCTCGACAACCAGATCCAGAGAATGCCAACCCGTTGTTTGGCCTGTGTACGTTTGCATGGTGATCATATCCCATATTGGTGTCGGGGTACATGTGCAGGGAACATTGGCGTTTTGTAGCACATATGATTCGGGACGTATCTGTGTCGTGTGTGTTCCCTATGTGACTAAGCTATTAGCGCCAGTTTTGTGTAGTGCCACGTTGTGTGGCACCACATTCTACAGTTATTCTTAATTTATGAGCATGAGTGTAGATAGTCGTTTTACCCTCGTCCTATTTGCTAGTGGAACAAGAAAGGAAACGACTAGTAGTGGTACAGGGCACCTTTCGCCACACTCCGTACGGTGGCTTGTAGAGTATCCATGTAGAAGCAGATATAGGTGTAGACGAGGTGATATAGCCGGTGGCGAAAAATAAACTCGCACTGAAATAGAATATATACTCATAAACTAAAAGTTTGTGAGAACCCAGTTATTAGCGTGTTGGTCCAGCTCTGCAACGTGATACAGCAGCGATTCTACGGGACATGTAATCGACAAGTCCTTCATTAAGTTTCCGAAGATATGAGGCATCAGACGTTCAGTTACCCATCACACAATCCCAGCAAATTAAAATCGTTTGTGGTACAAACCGACAGCGTCCCACAAATATTCAACTGAGTATAAATCGGGCGAATCTGGTGGTTGGACATCAACGTGAGTTCAGTATCATGCTCTTCAAATCCACGTCTGGCCTTGCGACATGGACAGGTATGCTGATGCAAGATGCTGTTGCGATTAGGAGAAACAAGTATAAAGAGGGTAGATTGTCAACAATAATGTTCTAGACCACAGCGGTCATGGTGCCTTCGCTTACTACCACATCTCCTCCTGAAGTTGGTTCAAATGGCTCTGAGATCATCAGTCTCCTAGAACTTAGAACTAATTAAACCTAAGTAACCTAAGGACATCACACACATCCATGCCCGAGGCAGGATTCGAGCCTGCGACCGTAGCGGTCGCCCGGCTCCAGCCTAGAACCGCACGGCCACTCCGGCCGGCTCCTGCTGAAGTCCAAGCTAATGTTCCCCTTAGAATAACACTTCCTTCTTCACCGTGCATCCGTGCCGCGTTATGTATTACGATCAACTGGTCGCGAAGATGACCGTGTACCCGGACACGACCGTAGTTCTGGTGAAACAAGGAACTTGATTCAAACGACCAAGCCACACCTTCATATTAATCCACGTTCCCATCTCGATGATACCGTGCACACTATAATCTTAACTGATGAAATCGTTGGGAAACCACAGTGGCTACACAGAAGCTACAGAGCCAGTGTCGCGCCTGAACGGTGTGCTGCATCAGCAATGCACTCTGCTATCAGATATGTCACAGTCGCTGACAGTCCTGAGTTACAGAGTCGACTGGCTTACAATCTGTACACGATGAGATGAGCGTGGACTCCCGAAACCTCGTTGCTCACTCGCGATTTCGCCGCGCTTCAACTACTTTTCACCGCTCGCCGTGTCAGAAGGATGCTAAAAGTCGACCAGCTTCGTCGTTTCCGAGATGCCGACTGGTAACTATCCCCTCTTAGTCGAAGTCTGTTCTGTCACTCCATTTGCTTATTTGCGGTCAATATCGTCTCCAGAGCAGAACAATACCCACTTGCATTTTTCCGGTTATGTACGTCTCCTGCTGCGTCACCTCCCAGAAACGTCATCAGACGACATTCAATCTCGAGTTGGTCGGTACACACCAGCGTACACACTGTCTAATGAAAATTATTTGGGTACACCTACGAAAAACAGAACCACTTGATGTCACCAGACGCCATCCCGTCAATATAAAAGGAGCCAAGGGGCCTTGTGATATCACTAAAGAAGCAGCGACAGCAGAATGGGTCCATCAGCCCAGCTCGGTGACATAGAACGTAGACGAGTCATTGGAGGTCACCTGAGTAAAATGTTTGTGTGTTCGAGTACAATCATGCTTAATTACTTGTATGTGCATCTACTGCATTCGTCGCCACTTAATGTCAATACTGAACGTCATTTCCATGCCCGAAAAACACTTCGTATATTTTTAACGAAGATATTAATTTCCATCCACATTCATCCTTTAAAATCATATGCTTTTTTAAAAATCGACTTGTGCCGAAAGCCCGAAACCACGCGATCGCTAAGGTCGTAGGTTCGAATCCTGTCTAGGGCATGGATGTGTGTGATTTCCTTAGGTTAGCTAGCTTTAAGTAGTTTTAAGTTCTAAGGGGACTGATGACCTCAGATGTTAAGTCCCATAGTGCTCAGAGCCATTGAAACCATTTGTACCGACAGCCAATTTACTTCATTTTGTTAATTTTCCCCTGGTAAGTAGAATAAACATGTCAAAAAGCTCATCTTTAATCAACGACATTACTGTGAATATTGCCTGATCTAGAAGTTCCACTTGCTGTTCGTGGAGATACGTGTGTCTGATAGTGTCATGTATCCTGACTATATGATTGTTCCTGTTTATATCAGCATGCAGTCTGTGGCAGAAAACCCGTCATTCTACGTTATCAGCATAGTTCCCCTGGAACTCCTGGAAGCAATTCGCAAACTCTTACGGTTCTTCGTCACCTCTACTTCTGATGAGAACAGCAAAGTTCTGATAAACTCGTAAACATCCCACTTAAAAATTTTGTGACTATAGCTTTATCGCTTGATATTTATTTCACATATAAGTACTGTTCCGTTTTGTACTGTAACGCAGTTTTCAGTCTTAAAACTCTACTTCTAAGCTTTTATGTAGACAAAAAGTTATTATGTCTGCTGCTGTAAAAAAAAAAAAAAAACATTGCCTGTTTCTTCATGTATTAAATACTGTTCATTTTCACATTCATCTGTCTATATTTTAGATGTTACGTAGCCTACTTATATTTTCGGCTACTAGATGGTACGTTTGGTGTAATGTTCACCTGTCCGCAATGGTCACGTGAGCGCGTCAGTCTGTTGCTACCTGTGGCTTGAAATATCTGAGCTGCCCATAGTGGCTTGCTGCCATGTATTCTTTTCTAAAGTTTTTGTGACTAAAGCCTTTCTCACTTGATATTTACCTTTTTCGTGACATGTAAGTACTGTTTCTTTCTTACACTGTTAGTCAGTACTTACACTTCTATAAAATTGTTTCCCATAATCTTTGTACTTATGTTATAGGTCAATTTGAATCTTTAATTTTCTGATGAAGGCACACATAGAAGTGTCGAAACCAGGTCAAAAGACTTAACTTTTGCGACAGAGTGCTGTAATTGCTTTAACCATAATTCGTAAGCAATTGCATGTTTTCCTTATCCTGTGACTTTATATTTCTGTTCTTCCTCCACGCTCCGCGCACATGACGTAACACAGAACAGCGTCAATCCCAGAACGTCAGTTTCAGACTTTAAGGCATTATTGAACGACTCTTTTATCTCTCACGTTAAGAACTTAGCGGATATCTTACCAGTTCCTACTTTTGTGTAGTGAACACATGGATAGCGCTTGACTATCGTTCATATAGGAAATTTGTTGTAAGTTCTTATGGAACCAAACTGCTGAGGTCATCGGTCCCTAAGCCTGCACACTACTTAGTCTAACTTAAACTAACTTATGCTATGGACAACATATAGACTCATGCCCGGGGGAGGACTCGAACCTCCGACGTGGGGAGTCGCATGGACCGTGACAAGGCGCCTCAGACCCCACGGCTACCGCACGTGGCCCGTCGTTCATATTGGAATGAGAAAAGCACGTGGGAATCCTTGTATGTCGTCATCTAATATTAGCAATTAATGAACTCAGAATCTCAGATGTAATTATTCAATATTTTACTCTGTGCAGCGTTCATTACTCTTAATAGAATATCTGAACCTTTTAACCGTGGATGCAGTTCACTTGTCCTGTCTTGTGGTTTTTACTCGTAAATTAACACCCACGGACTACCATTCAAGATTTTTTATCGCACCCATGCCTTACCAATGATCCCACTGTTCTAGTGTCTGTCAGAGGTACACCATAGATTATACAGGTTGATGTTTTCCACCGTGTACAAAATCTAGTCATTAATCGATGGATGGATACGGAACCAAAAAGGTCTAATGAACTTATGTCGGGAATTGCATGGTTTCCGTAACAGAGACCATTTATTCAGTTATACTTAGTTACAGCCGGCCGAAGTGGCCGTGCGGTTAAAGGCGCTGCAGCCTGGAACCGCGAGACCGCTACGGTCGCAGGTTCGAATCCTGCCTCGGGCATGGATGTTTGTGATGTCATTAGGTTAGTTAGGTTTAACTAGTTCTAAGTTCTAGGGGACTAATGACCTCAGCAGTTGAGTCCCATAGTGCTCCGAACCATTTGAACCATTTGAACTTAGTTACAGAGACTGCAGTCTAAAATGCGCTATACTACGCAGCCTTAGTTACAGTATGCATGGTTTCGTCCTAGAGGGTGGCATTGTTGTTCATACGTCATGCTCTAGCGCCCTCTCCTGCCGTAGTAATTGGTACTGTTGTGTCCATTTCACTTCTCTTGCTGACTCGCCTTGTAGTGGGTGAGATACAGCGCTGTACACAATGGTTCCGTATTCGAGTAGAGAGCTTGCCGACAAGGTGTTTAACTACGGAAAGGCAAATGGCAACTGCCAGCGGGCAGCAAGGTTGTATCTGGAGTCCTCCCCACGCTGAAAACATATACAGCGTTCAATGTTTGCAATAGCGTTTCGCAGTTTGTCTGAGACAGGGTCGTTTCAGGAAGCAGGAAATCATTAAGGACGCACCCGAAATATTCAGACTCCAGACTTCAGGAAAATGTGATGAACACTGTGTAAGACGACTGCCGTGTCAGTACAAAGCAGTTGGCCCGCCAGTACAGTGTACGCCAGACGACGGTGTGGAACATTCTCCATGGCAATGGTTAGTACATTTATCACTGGCGTCGTGGGCAGAGCTTACTAGCGACAGGCTTTCCACATCGGGAGCAGGTTTATCATTGATTTCTTCACCAGGTAACCACTATTTCGGAATTTATGTCATCCACCCAATTCACAGATGAGGCCACGTTAAACGGGAGTGGTATCTTCAACATTCATAGCAGTCGTCTGTGGGGTGGTATGTAGAACACCCATGGTGTGGTGACAGCAAATCATCAGCATCAGTGCAACCGGAATGTGTAGGCCGTGGTAACTGGCGACAGTATTTTGGGACAAGTCTTCCTTACACGTCGCCTAACAGGGCGCAACTACTGGCAGTTCATGCGGGTCTCTTTGCCTCCCCTGCTGGAAAAGTGCCAGTGATGATTCCAAGGGTTATGTGACTGCTACATGATGGTGCTTAAGCCCACTTCGCTGTTAATGTCCAGATGGATCTCAATCTTGTCTTTCTTCGGCGATGGATTGGACGAGGGCTCCACTTGCATGGTCTGGTCGTTCAGCAGATCGCAACCCGTGCCGTTCCTTGTTATGGTGTCAAAATACTCGTGTAAGCAGTGCCCATTACAGATGTGCAAACACTGGAACAAAGTATTCATGGTGCTATACTAGAACAAATAAGCCCTCGGTCACGAATATTTGTGACCGAGGGCTTATTTGTTCTAATGTAATTCTGACACGGTCACTGAACCTTAGCAGCTATGTTCTAAGTTTTATTAATGGTGCCTTTGACAGTGTTCGGATGAAGCCTCACCGATGTGAACATGAGAGGCAGAACATGCTACGGCGCGTACAAGCGTGCATTGAGGCACATGGAAACTACTTTGAACGCATACTGCAATTGTGGCCGCATGGTACAGCGTGTTTTAGACTGCAGTCTCTGTAATAATGCACGATTTAATAAATGATCTCTAGCATGGAAACCGTAATTTTCCGAAAATAAGTACATTACACATGTTTTGTTCCGTAACCTCTCACTGACAATCCCTAGAGTTTTTACACGGCGGAAAAAAATCACCCTGCAATACTGCAATAATGTTTTGTTAATAGATAAATTCCTACAGTTCCGAATCAGCCACTGTGTTCAGAATTTTATCCATCACAACTTGGAATGAAATTTTATTTGCTTTATTTTTTGCTGTACCCTCCTTCTCTTCTTCTGATCTATATCTACATCTACATTTATACTCCGCAAGCCACCCAACGGTGTGTGGCGGAGGGCACTTTACGTGCCACTGTCATTACCTCTCTTTCCTGTTCCAGTCGCGTATGGTTCGCGGGAAGAACGACTGTCTGAAAGCCTCCGTGCGCGCTCTAATCTCTCTAATTTTACATTCGTGATCTCCTCGGGAGGTATAAGTAGGGGGAAGCAATATATTCGATACCTCATCCACAAACGCACCCTCTCGAAACCTGGCGAGCAAGCTACACCGCGATGCAGAGCGCCTCTCTTGCAGAGTCTGCCACTTGAGTTTGTTAAACATCTCCGTAACGCTATCACGGTTACCAAATAACCCTGTGACGAGACGCGCCGCTCTTCTTTGGATCTTCTCTACCTCCTCCGTCAACCCGATCTGTTAACCTTAAAACAAGAATATCATAATCATGTCCTACGTGAGTTGGGATAATTTTCAGCAGGCATGCTCCATCTTTACTTTCAAGCACTTTCATCTGTACTGGGCACACTCATGAGACCCTTTGTATGTTTACCTTCAGAGGTGAAATAGTGAGAATGACATAAATAATAACGTCTTACAGAAATGTAAGCAGCAACTTAAGATCCATTATTCTTGAAATAAAATCAGTGTTTCGACGTCTAACGTCCGCGCTCTCAGCTCTAAAAGTTGACAGAGGATAGTAAATTAAGTTCTCCCCAGTTATGCTGTAATTCGTGTGCCGCTGCTAAATGTTCTGACAACCACTTTTCTGTGGGCTCTTCATGATTACCAAGGCAGCACCTCAGCAATCAGTTTCCACCAACGTCCCCATCATTACCACCACATTGATGGTATCTCAGGTTGTTCTCACAACTGAGATTTTTGTCCGGGATGACACCGGAATACGTAAGTTTTTGGCTTCTTACTGGAAGCGTCACAACGTCAAACCTTCCCCGGATGTGCGTCACAAACACATCTCATATCTTTGTTGTAAACGAACGCTTTTTGATATTATCAACAATGAAACAAATTATTATTGCTTATAGTATAAATGTAAATCACTTGTGAACAACCCTACGAATACTACGAACAGAATAAAATAACACAATTTCGTGGCAAGTGATTTCCTCCATTGTCGTGCACTGTGTTCTTCTAAGTCTTCGGCTACGAACCCTCCTGTTTGGAGCAAAGGCACCACTGCCTTCCTAAGGTCGAAATTTTTGGATTTGTGGAATGCCTGGATACCATAACTTGAGGTCCTTTGTAATGTCGACATTAAAGTACTGAGGAGGTGAGGTTATAGCATGTGCGTGCTTTTCGTGGTTAGAGTGTGGTCTATTTATTGCACCTACAGAGGAACAGCTCGGTGACCCTGTCATAAAGTAGATTATTTGTTTGCGGACAACAACAGTCCTGAAATGAAATGAGAAGGAAGGTCACCCTTGGTCGTACTTTTGATGATTTATTAACAGCAAAATCGATTTTCGATCACTTAATGATCATCGTCAGTGCTGGAAGTTATAAATTTTCACAAAGCGATCAGTAATTAAAAAAAAACAAAGACCACAAAAACACCTGAATATAAACCAACTGTTGGTAAGAACATACCTTTAGCGTGCCAATTAAAGCTCGTAGGCACTGGTGACTAGATATTAGCAGTAACAGAAGCTATGAAACGATCACAATAACTGAAGCAGTCTATGGAGTCGCCAATCTATCCTGAAATGGGTTGAGATATCCAGATTCCCAACCTGAACCCAATGGAAAACTTTTGCGATGGGTTAGAAAGTACACTTCGCTCAGAGCTCCAGTGTCTAAGATCACTACCCTCTGTGGTTTCGGCTCTTGAGGAAGAATGGATTACCATTCCTCTCCTCCGACTTTTCAACACAATTCGAGGACAACTGAGGTATGAAATTTGTTGAACTGTGGCATGTAAACCGACCGTACGGAACGAAAAAGCAATGACAGCTGTCGTTCATCATAGAACGTTCAATACATGTGCGTGAATATTTATTTAGTTATTTATCCAGGCGAGAATAGCGCCATTTTACATCTAACCTGGCATTCTACGTATTTCACATCACGTTCATTACGGCAGAAACGTTATATGGCGTCCACAGCTACTGCGGAATTATACAATTTGGAATTACTATCACATAAATAGTAGAAAAAGTAGTGAGTATATTAAAGAAAAATACGCGTTTCATATCCATGAAAACTTGAACAACACGGTCAAATTACGAAAGAGAGATGTAACTGAGAGAAGAAGCAGAAATCGAAGCGACCGAAACGGTGGAACAGAATACGATAGAGCACAATTTATGAAGAGTGTGGGAAAGAATGTTCCATGAGTGGTTGAGAAATGGAACGAGAGGGAAGAGTAACGCGGAGAAAGAGAAAAATCTCATGTATAATTTCACAGAGAGAACTGTCCACACATGTGAAGATAGTGCAGGGTTCACAGTTGGTACTTGCATCCTTGGAAATTTTTGTTAGATGGGCATTCGGGCATGGTCTAAGATATGATTCTGTGACTAAGGCTCCGTGCGAAATGTTACTGACGTCAGAATCCGATGATGCCCCCATCATCAGAAACCGAAATGATAGGCACAGAGGCCGACCGAAGTGGCCGTGCGGTTAAAGGCGTTGCAGTCTGGAACCGCAAGACCGCTACGGTCGCAGGTTCGCATCCTGCCTCGGGCATGGATGTTTGTGATGTCCTTAGGTTAGTTAGGTTTAACTAGTTCTAAGTTCTAGGGGACTAATGACCTCAGCAGTTGAGTCCCATAGTGCTCAGAGACATTTTTTTTTTTTGATAGGCACAGAAAAAAGTCTAAGGCGACGGACAATGGACATATAAGGAAAACTGCAAAAAAGTGGTTACTTTAAGTTCGTCTGGAAAAGATGTTAGGATGTAAAAAGGGAACTGTTCCATCTTGCTATTGAGTGTAACGGGACATAAATCATGTGTTAGTGTGCAGTGTAGCAAGCTTCAGAAACGGTCATCAGCAACACCAAAGAAATTATTGATTGTTACTGTTTTATTGATGGGCGCAGCTAAGTTTCTAAATAACCGCCGAGTTCTTTTTCATTCAGCCGTGTTTACAATGTTTGCGACCCTCACTTAAGGGCACACAGAGTGTGATCGTTTAACACTGCTATTCAGAAGACGGGACACCGTACTCGCCTTCATTGAAACAGGAATCATTGAACCATCACTCCAGCCCGTGATTATTAGCAAGGAACCAACAACAGCACCACTTTTTTTCACTCTCTACTTGGTGTGCACAAACATCTTCTAGACGCTAGGCTCACACGATCTCTTTAGGAGTAACTTTGTCTCTGTCGTTCCAAAAAGCAAAGATGTGACACCGAAAGACAGACCACTCAGCATTGTTAGAAAATACATGTTGTCACAACGTCACCTAAAGCTGGCGAGTTATACTGGCGGTTACATTATTTGCTTTCCTTTTGTGTAGCTCCTTATCTTCTGAGGTTTTCCATTCAGTTCACATTCCATTCACTCGGTTGACATATTGTAAATGTTGCCACCCTCACAAACTTCGGCTTAATTTATTCACCGGCCATATTTGGTAACTGGTTCTGTTATACAGACATTCTTTGATTAATATACTCGCGGTGAGGCATCAGTGACAACTTCATCGCGAAGGAATATTCTCTATTAGGTCTCAGAAGGGGAGAGTGTGGCATACAGGCCACTCGATTAAGTAAGGACGTTACATATTCAAAATAAGGAGACAAGTATTTCAGCTTTTTACTGGACACTCCCGACTGTTTGAAAAAAAAGTTAGTCAAAGTTGATGATGGAAAATCATATTTTCAGCGTTATACGTAGGACTGAAAATAAACGTTTTGAGTAATATGGTGGGATGGAAATGAAGTCCCATGCTTCTTGACAGAGCGTAGGGGAACGATGCGGGAAACCCGCACCGACTTTCTTGGTGAGGTCCTATCGGATGTGGTTTCCCGTTGCCTTCCTCCGACCGTAATGTGGATGAAAGATGATGATGAAGACGACACAACACCCAGTCATCTCGGGGCAGGTAAAAATCCCTGACCCCGCCGGGAATCGCACACGGGACCCCGTGCTCGGGAAGCGAGAATGCTACCGTGAGACCACCAGCTACGGACAGTTATATGACACGGGGTCTAAAATTAACAACTTTCGACTCATTAATGTGTTTTGTGTAGCTTGGGTAATCGACACACGTGTTTAGCAGTGTTAAGTCGGTGGACGAGCTGTCCCGGTAAGATAGCTCAACATTTTCGGTAATAATAAAAATAACTGAAAAAACTGAGTGAAGTATTCAACGACGAGCCTGAAGAGGTATTTTGTGACGTTCGTCCAGATCAGTGACAACTAAAATAAGGAAAAAACTGTCGAAGTGATAAACTATCACACCTCTGTTCGTATTTAATTCTTCATCGTAGCGTTTTCTCATTCCACAAATTTTCCGTGTATTTGATAATATTCTGGAATTGAGATAGACTTCCTTCCTTTTTCGAAGTAAAACATCAAGAAGTGGAATAAATAGTCAGAGACGTATATACAAAGAGACTGCCCTAGTAACTGAACCGCAAATATTTCGGCAATGCAAAGCGGCATTGCTATGCGGTTGTGATAGAATGCATTCGTAGTCAGGGGCTCGTACTGTTCGCCAGTAAACAGATTGAAATAATACTTAGAATTTGTATTTTATTGTACGAACATACGCCATCTCAGATGCAATAGTACCTATTTATATTAAGAGACTAATAGTATGGTAAAGTAGTTTAGTGTCTAGGAATCCTGCTTATTCGGTTGGGTGGACAAACAATCAAACAACACGTATAAATGAGTTTTATTACAATTAATCAAATGCAGTACTTAACTTAGCCAACTACAAAGATGTGTCGCAAGCAAAGGGTGACATACCATATAATCAATCTTTGCTGAGGCTGCTGATTTCAGATAAAAGTCTGTTCTGAACTGCTGCTGTCAAAGTGGCTAACGTTAACATTGCTATCCAGGTCGCTAATCTTGAAGCTGTTGTAGAACTGAGCCGTCACCAGTCGGTGGCGGCCCTTATATTCTCCTCACATAGGGGCCGCTGCAGTCGCGTTGTCGCCCCGGAGGGACGTCCAGTCAGCGTGCGATTGGCTGACATCTTCTCAGAGCTTTCCCTTTTCTGTCCTTTCCGGCTGGTGTGCCGGCGCTCGACTTTACGCCGTAACCGTTAGAATGCGAGTGGTGTTTGTTGTAGAATTATAGTGCTAGTCGTTCACGAGATTTTGTATTTTAAAGTTTCCACAACGAAACTCGTTTTTGCCATTCGGCTTACAGTGTGCTTGTGTGTTCCTTCAATGTACTGCAAGATGCTAGTCAGTTGTGACAGTGCAATCGGTATGTTGTGAGTGAACGATGGGATTTACCGATGCAGAAGAAGCCGACATGGTCGTGATGTGTGGAGAGCATAGGAAGAACGCAGTTCGTTCTTGTGCGATTTATGCGGCAAGATATCCCCATACACGCCAATCATCTTGGCAACAGTTTATCAACCTCTTCATTCAGTTGCGTGAATGTGGGAGTGTAACAATTAGACAACAGAGCAGAAGGAAACTAGTCACGACAGAAGAGGTGGAAATTAATATTCTTACGTGTGTTGCAGCTGATCCGCGTGTTAGATCCCGTGCAATCGCATGAGGAAGTGGCATGAGCCAGGCAAAAGTCCTACGCATTCTCCATCGACACAGGTTCCATATCTATCGTATGGAAACGATTATGAGAATCGTCTTAATTTCTGTACATGGGCATTAAGACAGGGCCCTCTAGATGTGTTAAGTATCTTATGCAGTGATGAAGCCACATTTGTCAATCATAGGCGGGTAAACCACCGAAAAATGCGCTATTAGGGTGTTGTCAACCCCCGTTGGCTTCATCACGTGGAACGCCTGCGTCCATGCAGTATAAACCTGTGGTATGAGACAGCGAATCATCAGCTCACGGTTTTACGTAGGGGGATACCGAACGAGCGTAAATAACGCGGTCTCCTAACAGAGCACCCTCCATGGATACTAGAAAACATTTCTCTGAGCTACAAACATGATGGCTGTCCAGCCTATAGTGCACGAAGTACTACAGCGTGTCCACACAAATTATTTCCAGGTCGTTGGACTACATGCAGAAGGCCTGTACCTTCACCGGCCCCTTCCCCGTATTTGACGCTTCTAGTCTTTTTCTGTGATCAAAACTGAAAGATGCTGTCTGCAAGGACATACCAACAACACTGGATGATATGCAACGACTTATTACCAAAGCCTGCTCAGACATCTCTGCTGAAAAGGTGATGATGATTGTTTAACAAACCAAACCCCTAACTACCGATCCAATCTGTGAAAACCTCACATCAAAAGCACTTTCCATTTCCGCAACATTTACGGTGGAAATTTTAGATGATTCTCCCTGTATAATGTATTGACTATTATTTTCTTCGTGATACACGATACGCTAGATGGAACTTTCGCAGATGATGAACTTTAACCAGCCTGCACACTGAAAATGATACCAATGAAATATACCACTATTCATCAACCTTGGAAGTCTACTTTTCCGACACATGACTTAAAAACGATGTGATTTAATGCAGAGCAGAGCACTACAAGATAGGGTGTAATCCATAAAAATTCACGTGTTGGTCAAAGGCAGCTATTCACCCCTGTCTTTCAGGATATGCTTTTGTATGTTTGATACACATCTAAACTGATCTGTTCTTAGCAAAGTGATCAGACATATTTCCCACCAATAAAGTACCGGAAAACATGTGAACGTGGCGAGATTTCATTCGTTTGATGTGCATGGGTCGAGAAATATCCATGTTTTTCTTGTCTGTGTGACAACCTCACTGATTGCGAGAACGCTGAGCAATAGACTATCACTTAGGGTACTATGTATCACGATAAAAATAACTGTCAGTATATTATAAATACTTAATTCATTATTAATCATCCCCCCCACCCCCGATGTTTTACTTAAAAAAAAAGGGCGTTGAAATTTATTCCGGTTATCAGAATATTATCAGACACACCATATATACAATGAAGAAAATACCATGACCAACAATCGCACACGGAGGAGTGATTTTATAATCTGTTGCCTTGACCTCTCGCCTGAAGACATCGCTCTGCTAAATACGATCCAAGCTACAGCTTGACAACACAAAAAAGTTAATAATTCTAACATTATTGTCTTGGAACCCCATATTATAATCGTAAAATGTTTCTTTCTTGGCGATCTTTCGACGTATAACGTTGACAATACAATTTTCCTTCGTCATCTTTGACACTGATTTTTTTCTAAAATTTGGGAGTGTCTAGAAGACCCGAAACACCAGTCTCTTCGATTTCCATACAGAACGTCCTTGGAAACTTCATGAGAAACAGTGAACCACATGTCATAACCTCCCCTATATCAGTTTACATATAATCTAAAGTAACAATCGACTGATACCTACTAGAGGGCATCATTTGGTCGATGCTGTCGATGATGCGGCGTAGCTGCGGAAATTAAATTTGTCTCAGCATCATTATATAATTTGTCATTGCAGCTATTTTGTGAGGCATGTGTGGGACAAAGTAGTAAATTTCACGGAATATACTCTCTTGGATTTGCATAGCAAACATCTCCATGCTACCCAACTTCCCCCTCGTTTAGTATCTACTACACGAAATGTGCCATCTAAACGATAGCCTGCATGTCGCTCATCATTGGGTTTTGTCTGTCCCTTCTATTAATGTGAGGTGGTAAGTGTTGCAGGGTGACGCGCTATACTAAATAATCGATCGAAAAAGGTGTTTTGTAAGCCACTTGTTTCGCAGATGAATTACATTTCCCTAAAATTCATCCAAAGAATCGGTTTCCATATTTCAATGATTTGCTTTTAGTCATTCCACTTTAGGTAGCTCTGTATGGTTAACTATGGGTATTTTAAAATCCCGAAATCATTTAAGTCACAGCTGAATGGTACTGAAGAAGAATAGTACTGCAGTTTGGATCTAACTGAAGCGAGTCTGAAGGGGTCAGACAGTACACAACAAATCACACTCCATCAACAAAACATCTATAGTAAAACACTTCGAAGAAATTGGAGATGATATGAAGAGAAGCTCCCTAAACTTAACCGCCACTATCTCCCTATTCCACGCAGCATACACAATGAGGTGACGAAAGTCATGGGATAGTGATACGCATATAGAAACATGGTGATAATATAGCGTACATAAGAAATTAAATGTAGTGCATTGGTGGGGATGACATTTGTACTCAGGCGATTCATGTAGAAAGATGTCCGACGTGATTGTAGCAGCACGACGGGAATTAATAGAATTTTAACGCGGAATGATAGTTGGAGCAAGACTCATGGGACAATCCATTTCGGAAATCGTTAAGAAATTCAGTATTCAGAGGTACATAGCGTCAAGAGTGTGCAGAGAATACCAAATTTCAGGCATCACCTCTCACCACGGACAACGCGGTGGCTGACCGCATTCACATAACGAGCGAGAGCAGTGGTTATTCCGTAGAGTTATCAGTTTTGACAGGCAAGTGGTATTGAGTCAAATAACGGCAGATATCAGTGTGGGACGTACGACGAATACATCCGCTAGGACAGTGCGGCGAAATTTTACGTTTGTGGGTTATGGCAGCAGACAATCGACTCGAGTGCCTTTGCTAACAGCACGACATCGCCTGCAGCGCCTCTCCTGGACTCGTGGCCATGTAGGTTGGACCACAGATGACTGAGAAGTCGCGGTATGGTCAGACGAGTCCCGATTTCAGTTGGTAAGGGCTGATCAGTAAATTCCTAGTATGGCGCAACCCCAGACGCAGTATGTCGACAAAGCAGTGTGCAAATCTGTGGTGCTTCCACGATGCTGTGCACTGTATTTACATGGGATGGTGTGGGAGCTCTGGTCCCAGCGAACCGATCATTGACTCTAAATAGTTCTGCTGGCTACTTGGAGATCGTTTGCAGCCATTCAGCGATGGAATTTTTGTGGATGACAATACACCAAGTTATCGGGCAACAATGCACGACTGTTTGAAGAATGTTCTGGGCAATGCGAGCGAATGATTTCCCAGATCGCCTGACATGATTCCCGTCGAATCGAGAGGTCATTTTGTGCACAAAATCCATAATCGGCAACACTTCCGCAGTTATGGACGGCTATAGAGACAGGGTGGCTCAGTATTTTTGAAGGGGCCATCCTACGATTTGTTGAGATGCTGAACTACGCCGGGCAAAAGGTCTGACACCATATTAGGCAGTATCACATGACTTTTCCAGCCTCACTGTACATTTAACTGTCAGAACTAATAATAACACGCCACATTTTAAGATACTGTGATAGAGGTTAGGATTCCAGGTGTGGGTTGTAAGTACATGCCATGAAATTACCCAGTTTAACCCTGTTGTTCTGTTCAGATCTATGCAGTGAGCCTCTTCTAAGAGGCGTCAGGCATATTTTCTCAGGAGTTTTGTCAGATATTTTTAATTTCGTTTTAGAAATGTACAACTGAGTCGGCGCAAATAAATGCTGCTGATACAGTCAATCACGCGACACCCGGAGTCGACAGAAACCGTCGGGTGCTTCCTGTTATAACCAACATGCTCTTCAAAGCGGAAATTTGTATGTCCATTCTATAGAGCGGCCCCTGTTTAGTCTAGTGCGATGTTCGGTTTATCGATATGCATTAACAGGCACAGTAACTAACGGGGAATAAACGGTACTCGAGCTGCGACTGACCTGCACTGCTCCATGTGGGATCATTCAGCACCAGGCACAGCAGCGTTCAAGAACCGGTTATTCTTCGTGTTTTTGTGTCCCTGTTAATGTATATCGAAAACCGAACGTCACACTGGACTAACATGGGAGCTCTCTATCGAAGAGGCATGGAAATTCCTCTTTGAAAATCAATTTATTTATAACAGGAAGCAAATTGACGGTTTCCGTCAACATTGTGTGTTGCATGATATATGATGACCAGTATTTGTTTGGTTTTACTCCAGCAGAAACGAAATTGCAAACATATTTCGAAACACAAGAGAGCATGAGCCTGACAACTCTTAGGAGAGACACCCTGCATGTTCTGAAATGGTCATAAATTTCTGTTCTCATTATTTAAATACCAAGACATGTTTATAAATTTGGGTGACTTTGCAACAAAATGCCCAAGCAGCACGTCTATGAATATGTTTAAAAAACTTCAGCTGGTTTGATATAAACCTCAGTGGTGACATACACGTTTGGATGTTAATGACCCACTGTAAATACCATTACCCTGTTTTTTTAAATTCATGTACACTTCATTGTAATAATGATATTTATTGTTCAAGTTTACTCTGAAAAATCAAAAAAGTCTCTTTGTCCCCAACAGCGTCCTTGTTTCGTGTTTTCTGCAGGAAACTGTTTAGCACTTCTCACTTATCTGAAACTTTATTGATTCTGCTCGCTCCGTATTGTCACACCAAGCCAGTTAGATCGCTGAATGATGTACAGTTGGAAGTATTAGTAAATTTAGCAGATGAGGGAACCATTTCAGAATTTGAAGATGATGTTAGTAATACACCCGAAAGGAAGTGTTCTGATGAAAATGGCTACAGTCCATAGCATGTACAAGTTTGTGTACAGGCTTCTTTAAATGGGAGTACATAAAGGCAAGAACCACAAGCACAGTGAAATGAGTGGCTAATCTGATAAGAAGCAAAATAAAATTTTGGGTTGCAATTCATGGTAGGTACTGTAGAGGTGGTTGATCAGGTAAAATGTTCATATACATGCCAACTACAAACCAATAAATAGCTCATGGTAGTGTTGTAGAATATTCTTTATGCTACTGCTTGTAATACATATTCTTGAGAATTTGGTTAACTATTTGAAATGCAAGATAACTGAACATCAGGAAACTATACTTTGAGGAACTTGGAAAGTCGCTAGCAGTAGAACACATTGCATCGAGTTCACTTTTCTTATGATCAGAAGATTCATTGAGAATGGTTACGGGCATCCAGAACCCTGAAGGTGGGTTAAGTGTGTCAGAATCGGTAACACCAAGAATACCAACTGAAGGTGCACGCTGTAAATTCTGTACAACAAGCAATGACAATAAAACAAACATACTGTATGGAAAATGTAGTGAACATGTTAGTGAAACATATTCCACATATTTGTGACCAAATGGCAATATGTAAGAACAGAAGTTAAAAATGAAATGTTAGTGCTTTCAAAAATAATTGTCTGTTGCGAACTATTGTTTCACATTTATATGTGCAAAATTTACGTGTCTACTTGCGTCAATGCTGTAGCGAAGTAAAAAAAAAATAAAGAAAATGAAAGCAATAAAATTCTGTGCAAGAAAAATGTCTTATTAAAAGCTGCCTGTTGTAGCAAATATACCCTATGTGCTTATTTAAAATAAGAAATTTTCTTAACTGTATTTCTGTGTATCATTTTCAGTATTGTTGTAAGATCTTTTGAAATAAGTTTCTATTATTTTAAATACTATTATTTCAAACAACACACTGGAATATAACAATATTATCAACTAGACGAATAATGTGTGTTTGTAGAAGATTTTCACGGTATTTTAATGTCTTGCGATATTGATGCTAACAGTAGATTTGTATAGTAAAAATGAATAGAGCAATAGTGTTAACGACTATATGTTTCAAAATACAATACATAGACTTGTATACTAGTACACATGTAAGTCTTTCTCAGTTTTCTTATATTTTCTGTTGCACTTTCCTTATTTACAGTATTTGTTTCACGTTGCAGCTGTTATCGCAGAGACAGTTTTTTGACTTTGGCGCATTTATATGTCTTTAGCACTGTAAGCTGAACGTGAAATATTTGATGTTGGTGTACTGGTTGACATTTTTAGCACATTCACCACAGTTTTAGACAGTTAACTTTAACGTTCTTAGATATGTTTTCAACTCATTAATCATAGTTTACCGTGTCAAAATAAGTCCAGCAGCTTGAACGGCTGTATTACACAAGAAAAGGTATTTGCAGGTTGCCTGAGAAATATTACACAAATAAATTATACATACACACACACACACACACACACACACACACACATATATCTGTTTACTAAGATAAGTGTGTCATATTCTTCCACATGTACAAATTTTCACCATACATCATCACTTATATACACTCCTGGAAATGGAAAAAAGAACACATTGACACCGGTGTGTCAGACCCACCATACTTGCTCCGGACACTGCGAGAGGGCTGTACAAGCAATGATCACACGCACGGCACAGCGGACACACCAGGAACCGCGGTGTTGGCCGTCGAATGGCGCTAGCTGCGCAGCATTTGTGCACCGCCGCCGTCAGTGTCAGCCAGTTTGCCGTGGCATACTGGCATACGGAGCTCCATCGCAGTCTTTAACACTGGTAGCATGCCGCGACAGCGTGGACGTGAACCGTATGTGCAGTTGACGGACTTTGAGCGAGGGCGTATAGTGGGCATGCGGGAGGCCGGGTGGACGTACCGCCGAGTCGCTCAACACGTGGGTCTCCACAGTACATCGATGTTGTCGCCAGTGGTCGGCGGAAGGTGCACGTGCCCGTCGACCTGGGACCGGACCGCAGTGACGCACGGATGCACGCCAAGACCGTAGGATCCTACGCAGTGCCGTAGGGGACCGCACCGCCACTTCCCAGCAAATTAGGGACCATGTTGCTCCTGGGGTATCGGCGAGGACCATTCGCAACCGTCTCCATGAAGCTGGGCTACGGTCCCGCACACCGTTAGGCCGTCTTCCGCTCACGCCCCAACATCGTGCAGCCCGCCTCCAGTGGTGTCGCGACAGGCGTGAATGGAGGGACGAATGGAGACGTGTCGTCTTCAGCGATGAGAGTCGCTTCTGCCTTGGTGCCAATGATGGTCGTATGCGTGTTTGGCGCCGTGCAGGTGAGCGCCACAATCAGGACTGCATACGACCGAGGCACACAGGGCCAACACCCGGCATCATGGTGTGGGGAGCGATCTCCTACACTGGCCGTACACCACTGGTGATCGTCGAGGGGACACAGAATAGAGCACGGTACATCCAAACCGTCATCGAACCCATCGTTCTACCATTCCTAGACCGGCAAGGGAACTTGCTGTTCCAACAGGACAATGCACGTCCGCATGTATCCCGTGCCACCCAACGTGCTCTAGAAGGTGTAAGTCAACTACCCTGGCCAGCAAGATCTCCGGATCTGTTCCCCATTGAGCATGTTTGGGACTGGATGAATCGTCGTCTCACGCGGTCTGCACGTCCAGCACGAACGCTGGTCCAACGGAGGCGCCAGGTGGAAATGGCATGGCAAGCCGTTCCACAGGACTACATCCAGCATCTCTACGATCGTCTCCATGGGAGAATAGCAGCCTGCATTGCTGCGAAAGGTGGATATACACTGTACTAGTGCCGACATTGTGCATGCTCTGTTGCCTGTGTCTATGTGCCTGTGGTTCTGTCAGTGTGATCATGTGATGTATCTGATCCCAGGAATGTGTCAATAAAGTTTCCCCTTCCTGGGACAATGAATTCACGGTGTTCTTATTTCAATTTCCAGGAGTGTACATAACCTCTATCTCTCAAGTGAATAGTTTTGATACGAAGGGCTCCAATTCCATTTGAACAACTGACCTGCCCAACATCATGTGGCAACAGATTTATTCTCAGGTGTGATACTATATGCACCTCCTGTCTTCAAAATTATATACTGACTTGCTGCACCATATGCCGACTGGGAGAGGAGCATTGCCAGCATCACCGTGTGGGCATTGTAAGCAGTACTAACCATGACAGCCATTGAGACAAAACACAGCTCATCATTATCCTGCCTTTGAGTGGCACCTGTCACGGTGCCGTATGAGTACATTTTCGAACAAAGGCCTAAAAACTCCTCAATCAGCGTCCCATTCGCCTTCTCATTCATTAGACCGATAACCTTGTTGATTGGCGGCATGATGCCATAAGAATTATTGGCCACATATCCAGATATGTCGAATGTGTCGGTGAGCACCTAATTATTCCATTTGGGCCTCAACCCTTCGTCCAGCAGATGAAGCTGTCTGTACCCATATGAAGTAACTTAGCATCTGTGAAATGAGTTGTCGCAAACTCGTACATATGCAGTGTTGATACGTAAGTGGTGCATATGCAATGTGTATAGATCGAATACAGATATCCAAGCATACACATGTTTCACGAACTCTGCCATCAACTTGGTAATCTCGAAAGCTGCGGACAGTTTATAGAAGATGACCGGCTTAATATTCGACTTGGAGATATAATACCTAACGCCATAAGCCTCTACCAACGGGTGACTGACTACATTCTGCGGTGGTTTCTAATACACTTCATAGTTTTGACGAAAACTACAACAGCTTTAAGTTCATAAAAATCTTTCTTAAACGAACACGTCGCGGAAGTCCTCTTTTTGGCATTTATAACAATGTATTCCTACAAACAGGGACACTGCTGGACGGATATAACAGGGGTGAGTCTGATCACTTTCAGCCCCAACTTGCGACATTGCTGCAGCTTACGATTGTCTATTTTATATCTTGTTTCCCCCTCTAGTATTGTGAACACTTCAGTAACAGGGTTATTCTTATCAAAATCGACGGCAGACCAACACCGACAACGACAGTTCAGGTATACATGCCGACGTCGCAAGCTGAAGATGAAGAGATAGAGCAGGTATATGAGGATATTGAAAGGGTAAAACAATAGCCAAAGGGAGATGAAAATCTAGTAGTCATGGGGGACCGGAATGCAGTTGTAGGGAAGGAGTAGAAGAAAGCTTACAGGGGACTTAACTTCTGAGGTCATCAGTCCCCTAGAACTTAGAACTACTTAAACCTAACTAACCTAAGGAGAGCACACACATCCATGCCCGAGGCAGGATTCGAACCTACGACCGTAGCAGTCGCGAGGTTCCAGACTGTACCGCTTAGAGTCGCTCGGCCACCTCGGCCGGCTTTTACCGGGTTCCTGATATTCACTTTATACTTGTGAAATAGTCGTACGGGAAAATCTGCATTTCAACGCTCTCTCGTAGATGCTGTGTCCCACGCAGTTCAGAAATTGAGGGAGATTTCCTTCCAGTATATTCTTAAATTGTGAGAGATAGATATAATAAGCTTTCAGTTCTTAATTTTTGAGATTACAGATCGAAAATAATTTTAAGTAGGAGAAGTATACCATAGAACTACTGAAGGCCCTAATATAATCTTTATTTGAAATGCGGATGTCGTTAGCCATCGGTGATATAAAAATACAAAAGCTAGAATACGTTGATTATTTTTCATTTCATTGTTGTATGGGTTAATATTTAGGGGCAATTTCTCATGCCAGTAAAAGTCCAAAAGCATGTGATACGAATTATGTATGGTGTGAACTCAAGAACGTTCTGCAGAGGCCTGTTTGAGAAATTGGGTATGCTAACTACTGCTTCCCAGCATACTTTTTGCATAATGAGATTTGAAATTACAATATATGTCGTTTTAGAATCAAAGGCTCTTTTCATCCAATCAATATTACCAATAAGAATAATCTTCGTCAAGACTTCAAGTCACTTACTTTGGTCCACAGAGGCACCCATTTCTGAGGAACACACATTTTTAGTAAATTTCGAGAGCAATAAAAGTTTAACTACTAATGCCATTAAGTTTGTTTGGAGCTTGAAGGATTTATTCCCGATCAGCTCCTTCGACTCCATTAGAGAATTTGTCAATAAAACGTACAGATGTGTTTCATATCAAATAATGCGACCATTACGTGAAATCTGATTTCCACAGTAATTCTAAGGAGTATTACGGTCAAAGTAAACAGCTGTTGTCGAACGATTGTTCTAATCCATGATGTGTGACTACAATAACCCAAGAATTATCGTGTGCACCTCATTGTACTGAATATCTAGTTCGTTATTACCTTTCACGTGACAATACGTTGAAGATTTTTGTGACGAATTTCATTTCAATGGGGACATTTTAACTTGGGATCTGTATAATGTATAATAGCATATCTTCCTTTCTTTGTAAATATTTATTGTGTTTTCTTCTTTTCTGACACGTTCTGCATTCTTGTTGATATCTTCATTAAAGAGCTATTGGAACCAAATACACGTCTAACAAAATCTACTTACTTTACCTTCAGTGTACTATCCAGAAGGAAATCCCATAAAAAAGGAGCGAAACTATGGAAAGCATGCCTACGCCCTTGCCTTTAGGTGAAACTAATTGAAGATTCTTCTAGCTGCTGGACTGGGTCTATTGACTGATGATATTTATGTCGACTGCGCCAGAGCTTGTTATTGAACTGCTACATAAGTTGTTCTGCACACGATCTTCAACTTACAGCCTGAGCATTAATGCAGTTCCAGATGTTACGAGATCTTTCACGCTTGTTTAAATTGTAACGTACCAGTCTTTGTAAGATGTAGTGACCCTTCAGAAGCCAACTCTAAAAGAAAAGTAATTAAGTAAAAACCGTGCAGTTCATAAGCTGAAAAGAAAGAAAACATACCGTAATTAATGCAATGAAAAGACGTACATTGAATTTTGGAGGACACCCACCTCAGCAGGTTGTGGTTAATTGGCAGAAATTACTCTGAAGTTTTGCATGCGGCAATTATCACCATTTGCGTTACACTCCCGTGTAATTGGCTCCCCGCTAACCAATTCAGGGAAGCGGATGTCGTGATGCCCCGTGGGGATGACGTTCGCAGGGGGGCTCTCGCAGTGGAACAACGGGGCCTTAATGACGGCCGCGTGCTGTATACGGTAGGCGACCTGCGCTGTTTGCCTTCGCCACCTGCGCTGCAGGGGAGCGAGCAGGGACGGCCAATAAGGGGCACTCCGTGCACACCTGCCAGCGCCCCTACACGGCCTGTGTCAACACTGTACGCCTCTCGCACTCTCTGCAACAGGCAGGCATTTGCGCCCAGCAGCGTCCAGCACTGGTGTTACAGCCATCCAGCTGCTAGGAGCTGGCGGCGCGCAATTACTCTAGCGAAGTTTTCTAGAAATGCATGTATCAATAACTTTGCAGCACATACAGTAATCCAATAAACAGCGGGAAAGTGAGCAGTATATCTTTCAGCAGGATTAGTAAACAGTAGAGCAGGGCTTAACAACTGGCCGGTTTTGAGCGCGAGTACTCGCGTCTGCTCAGGCATGTGCTCGCGAGCAGGTGCAAGGTCGCGGAGTAGGGAAGGAGGGGAGGGAGGGGAAATGCGCGCGCACGTTTGAATAGGGCCGCAGCATGCCTATTGAATTCGCACCGACTGTGTAACGTTTAAAGTACTACGATCAGCTCTAACAGTCACTTCGCTGGTTAAGAATCATGTCAAGTCGCCGTTGTGTAACCCTAACCATGCTTTCGCAGAGCAACCCCCATTGGGAGGAATTGTATCTGTTTAGAGAAAAATATGGAGTTGCAAAATGTTTAGTATGTCACAAAACGCCAAATTCTTTTAGGAACTTTAATTTGCAGCGACATTATATGTCGTACCACGCGAAAGACTACGGAAGTGGAAAATGTGATGGACCAGATCGTGCACAGGAAGTTATTAAACTTAAAGGAAGCTATCTGAAGAAGATCTGGACGACGAAGAAAAATCAACTGAGGCAGCTCTCAGAGCGAGTTACAAAATTGCTTTGCTTTTAGCAAAATCCAAGCGCCCCTTCACTGATGGCGATTTCATAAAAGAATGTTTGGTAGCTGCAACGGAACCTTTGTGTCCATCTCAAGTTGAACAAGTTTCTGGATGTGCTATTATCTAACATGACCATTATGCGTCGCATACAGGACATGGCAGACGACGTCCAGAGCCAGCTTGCAAATATCTGTAAAGATTTTATGGCGTATTCTCTAGCTCTGGACGAAAGTGTTGATAACACTGGAACAGACAGCTTGCCATATTTATTAGAGGTGTTAATAGAGATCTTCAGGTGAGGGAGGAGCTCCTCGATGTAGTAGCCATGAAGAACACTGCAACTGGAGGTGATATTTTAAGTAGTGTTGAAGAAAGTGTTGAAAATATAGGATTGTCGTGGAATTCTTTAGTTTCAGTGTCTACAGACGGTGCACCAGCGATGACAGGGAAAAATCAGGTTTCGTTGCACTGTTGAAGGAGAAAATGCAAAAACTGACCGTGCCGAATGATATAAGGGGCGTTCACTGTGTGGTCCACCAGGAAAACTTATGTGCAAAGAGTATCACTCTAAAAAATTTGATGAGTGTTGTTGTTCCGTACAACCAATTATATAAGGAAGCATGGGCTACAACACAGACAATTTAAAAGCTTTCTTGAGGATGTAGAAAGCCAGTATGGTAGCCTGCCTTATTACAGCGAGGTCCGCTGGCTTAGTCGTGGCGAATTATTAAATCGATTTTTTTGCCTATTAGATGAGATAAATATGTTCATGGAAATAAATAACATGTGTGTTCCTGAATTGAAAGAGCCCTCATGGAAATGTGATCTCGCGTTTTTAGCAGATTTAACTAGCCATCTGAATGCTAGTGTGAATGTAGTGAAACCATCACTACAAGGTCAAGATCTGCTAATTACTCATTTCATAGATAGAATACGAGCTTTTAAAATGAAATTGACTCTTTGGGTGAGTCAGCTGGAAACAGGACATCCAGCTCATTTTCCTAAATTACCATCCATGCAAGATGTTCACAAAAACTGTGAACGTTATTCACATAGTTTAGTTGCCCTGAAGGAAGAATTTGATCAACGCTTTCAAGATCTGACAGCACTAGACAGTGATTTTGATCTGTTCTCCTCTCCATATTCAGCGAATATTGAAGAGATTCGTCCTGAGCTACAACTATAAATTATTGACCTGCAGTGTGACAGAGAATACAGAGACAAATTTCAGAACAAGAAAAACATTTTGGAATTCTGCAGACACTTCCTTCAGCATAGATTTCCTCGTTTGCACAAACTGGCGGCTACAATAATATCAATGTTCGGTTCCACGTAAGTTTGTGAACAACTGTTCCCTGCAATGAAATGTAACAAGACGCGCCTGAGAAACGCATTTTCTGATCGAAATTTAAACTGCACGCTGCGCCTACAATGCACAAGAACAATTACTCCGAACATAAACGCAATTGTAAAGGGCAAAAAGTACAAGATAACCGAGAATCCCACACTTCAGTGACACCTTTTATTGTGTAACAATTCACAAATTAATACAAATGTAGAGGCATACACTAGGCTAATCAAATTATCTGGCACGTGTACATTCTCCTTTATTTGTTTCATTTGTCGCAGTATAATTCGTGAGTGATATCCCCGCAGGTGGCCGCGGATTTACATTGACTGGCGGCAGCTGTTTTGTGCCTCACATGACTCTCCCCACTCTCCGCTCTGGTCCGGTAGTGGGGGTAGCGTGCTCGCGCTGCTCCGTGTTCGCGCCTTGCTGCTCACAGCTTGCTCCGCGAGCACGTAAGTTGTGAAGCCCTGCAGTAGAGACTAAAGCCGTCCTCACGTGGGAAGTGTTTCTCATCGCGAAACACTCCAGAAATGCTGTCCGTCGTCGTTGCTGCACGCCTTGAAACGATTTACTGTATCTCACTGGAAGTGCTTCTCACCGTGGATTGCGACCACTGTGATATCCAGCGAGTTCCCGCCTGCACCTGGCGCATAAGTCACACAGATTCTATATGAAAACGGATACGGCGAAAATAACTGCCTTAACTCTTTTAGTGATTGTGGAGGAAAGAAAAAATCGTCAAGAAGATTACGGACTCGTCTGTGGTTTGTACAGCGACCTCCTGGCAGACGAACACTACGTTGTACTCTACAAATAAATCAGATTCATACGAACAGAAGTTTCTCGATGAATCAAATGAATCTCTATCTCATTTTTTGATTTAAATTATAATGTATTTTATTCGTTAACTCATATGAATCTCTGTCTCATTTTCGGTTTTAAATTGTTATGTATTTCTTTAGATACATTTCAAAATACAGATTCGTTTCGTAATTTCAGGGCAGCGGATGTGGTGATGCCCCGTGGGGATGAAGTTCGCAGGGGCGGCTCTCGCAGTGGAACAACGGGGCCTTGGAAAATTGTGAATTGTAAATTTGTGGTAAGAACTATGGGACCAAACTGCTGAGGTCATCGGTCCCTAGGCTTACTCACTGCTTAATCTAACTTAAACTAACTTACGCTAAGGACAACACGCACACCCATGTCCGAGGGAGGACTCGAACCTCCGGCGGAAGGCACCGCGCAATCTGTGACATTGCGTCTCAAAACACGCGACCACTCCGCGTGACGTTAAGGGAATAAGTACTGTTTTAACACCTTAATGTAAACCCATTTCAGTATGTTACATGTTTCTTCTGTGCATCTAACAGTCTTCCCACAAACACGCTATTTAACCACCTGATATTTTCTGCACAATCGCAACTGCTCCACTAAGTGAACTATACGAGTCACTGAAAAGACTTTCATGCACCCACGTGTCCAGGTTTCAGTATCTGACCACCTGTCCCTGGGAAAATAAACATTAATACCTTGCTCGTGGCACCCATACTTGGAGGTATTAACAAACCTAAGAACATACTACTCCTAATACCATAATTATTGGTCTACAAATGAAGTAAATACTGATGTTATGTTGTTGAGCATCCTGTCCTCAGTCAGCGTTAAAAGTATATCCTCTTATACCCTTAACACCCTGCATGTTAGCTGCCAATGCTAATACAGGAGATGTTACTGGCCGTACTAAAAGATGATGCAGGAGTTGTCCGGCCAGACTGAGGCTTGAATACGTCTGAAGAAAGTATACGCTAATGGAATCTGAGTGCAGCAGAACACAGCCGATAAAATCTGGTAGAGCCGCTGAGGAAAGATTTAATGATGACAGAAGAGTTGGAAACCATACGCGAAACGGCAATAGCAGACTATCGCTCGGTGGTAGATTCAGAGGAAGATGTATTACCGAAGAAGAGGCAATGGTGTCACTTATTCTGATGTCGTACGCGTCGCATGTGGGCATAATAAACTGGATGAGCCGGATCCAGTAAACAATTAACACTGCGTACCGCAACGTAAGCGACGTGAGGAAAATCGATATTGACCCCTGATGATGTCCAACTCCAGAAACACGACCACAGGTGCTGAGAATTCGAGAAACGGAACCAAGAGACAAACCAGTCGATGCTTTATCTTGTGGGGGGTTGGAAGTGTTGCTGAAGAAGCTGTGCAGTCATTTATAGTTGTGGATTTTGACATAAGCTAAGATATTCTTTTAGATTCTGGAATTCCTGCTAATGCGATATCACAAAAACTGTATAAAACATATGATCTGTGTGAGTGCAGGGAATCGATAACATGTCTGTGATTGTGCCTAGGTTAGACATATGTTTTATGTAAGAAAGTCTAGCATAGACTCGCAATTACGTCTTTATCATCCTTGTCCAGAGGAGGCAACCGCCTTTTGTTTACTTATGCGAAGACCTTACTCTTCCTGAGGCGGTCATGCTTTGGGGCAAGTGCGGACAATGTATAGGCTGAATGTTGGACTTATCACTCACTGTTGCGACCGAGCAGGAGGTTTTACTCGGCGTCGTGTTTCTGGTGCATGTGCTGCATTCCTGGCGTGTCTCTTTGCTTGAGAATCAGAACAAGCCATTAAGAGCTATAATAAAAGAGTACAGTGAGTATAGGTCCTTAATTGGCTTCAATTAGCCTAATAAGAGTCACTTTCAAGTTAAATCCCACTCCCTTCCCTCTCACCATATCAGGCCATTGCAAAAAGCATGACCAGTATATGGCAACGCATGATGGCAGACAGTAGGTGGTGCTGAAGTTAATTATCTCCATCACTTCCTCCCTCCCCACACCCCCTCGATACATCTTTCTAATTGTCAGGCATTTATGCTCGGTACGCCATAGTTTGAACATACGATGATTTATTAATGGTTTATAGTCCCCAGAATGATTGTTTCCCTTCAGACAAATGGTCAGAAATTTAATGCTGGGCCGGCCGGGGTGGCCGAGCGGTTCTAGGCGCTACAGTCTGGAACCGCGTGACCGCTACGATCGCAGGTTCGAATCCTGTCTCGGCCATGGATGTTTGTGATGTCTTTAGGTTAGTTAGGTTTAAGTAGTTCTAAGTTGTAGGGGACTGATGACCTCAGCAGTTAAGTCCAATAGTGCTCAGAGCCATTTTTTGAATTTAATTCTGGGCTTGGCTCATTCTGCTTTTGCTTGGAGAAAGGCCAGGGGCGTGGGAGGCTATGAGCTCAGTCTACACTGTTGGAAAATTTTCTACAAAAAAGTAGAAAAAAAGTAAAATCTTGCTAAATAATAATCACACAATGTGAGCTTGAACAGGGTTCATTTTCTTTATTCTTCACCTCTTGTCCCTACTGCTCCAAGTTTAACCCTTCCAGACCTTAGCTTTTCCGTAGGAAAGACAATTTTTCTTTGTATGCACTTAAGTGATTTTTTAGCTACTTTAGATGCAAGATTTATACAAAAGTATGTATCCATTTTGTAAACATGCTTTGCACACTTGGATTCATTTTACAAACTAAAATATCTAATTACCAAGTATTTTCTATTGTAATAAATGGTAAAATGATCATTCAGTAATTACCATGCAAAATAACTGCAACAGTATTCAGTAATTAATATTCAAAATAACTATAATAGTATTCAATTATACAGTGGAATATATCGAACCTGTTATGATGACGACGAACGAATCGTCGGCAGTGTTGACTGGTGGCCAATGCTAAATAGAAACATATAAATCACAGCAGGTTTGTCAGTAACGTCGATAAGGTGCTGGATGCATGGTCTTGATATGCAACGACTTATATATATATATATATATATATATATATATATATATATATATATATATATATATATATATATATATACCAACTACTTCTAATTATGTTAGTCGTTGCAGATCAAGACCATGCATCCAGCACCTTATCGACGTTACTAACTAACTGGTTGTACAGGATTCTTCTTGGCTGCATACATTATACACAGATAGCTACATACCCTTCCCCATGAACCATGGACCTTGCCGTTGGTGGGGAGGCTTGCGTGCCTCAGCGATACAGATGGCCGTACCGCAGGTGCAACCACAATGGAGGGGTTTCTGTTGAGATGCCAGACAAACGTGTGGTTCCTGAAGAGGGGCAGCAGCCTTTTCAGTAGTTGCAGGGGCAACAGTCTGGATGATTGACTGACCTGGCCTTGCAACATTAACCATAACGGCCTTGCTGTGCTGGTACAGCGAACGGCTGAAAGCAAGGAGAAACTACAGACGTAATTTTTCCCGAGGGCATGCAGCTTTACTGTATGGATAAATGATGATGGCGTCCTCTTGGGTAAAATATTCCGGAGGTAAAATAGTCCCCCATTCGGATATCCGGGCGGGGACTACTCAAGAGGACGTCGTTATCACGAAAAAGAAAACTCGCGTTCTACTTATCGGAGCGTGGAATGTCAGATCCCTTAACCGGGCAGGTAGATTAGAAAATTTGAAAAGGGAAATGGATAGGTTAAGTTAGATATAGTGGAAATTAGTGAAGTTCGGTGGCAGCAGGAACAAGATTTTTGGTCACGTGAATACAGGGTTATAAACACAAAATCAAATAGGTGTAATGCAGGAGTAGGTATAATAATGAATAAAAAAATAGGAGTGCGGGTAAGCTACTACAAGCAGCATAGTGGACGCATTATTGTAGCCAAGATAGACACGAAGCCCACGCCTACTACAGTAGTACAAGTTTATATGCCAACTAGCTCTGCAGATGATGAAGAAATTGAAGAAATGTATGATGAAATAAAAGAAATTATTCAGGTAGTGAAGGGAGACGAAAATTTAATAATCATGGGTGACCGGAATTCGAGAGTAGGAAAAGGGAGAGAAGGAAACATAGTAGGTGATTATGGGTTGGGGCTAAGAAATGAAAGAGGAAGCCGCCTGGTAGAGCTTTGCACAGAGCTTAACTTAATCATAGCTAACAATTGGTTCAAGAATCATGAAAGAAGGTTGTATACATGGAAGAATCCCGGCGATACTAAAAGGCATGAGATAGATTATATAATGGTAGGACAGAGATTTAGGAACCAGGTTTTAAATTGTAAGACATTTCCAGGGGCAGATGTCGACTCAGACCACAATCTATTGGTTATGAACTGTAGATTAAAACTGAAGAAACTGTAAAAAAGCGGGAATTTAAGGAGATGGGACCTGGATAAACTGAAAGAACCAGAGGTTGTAGAGAGTTTCAGGGAGAGCGTAAGGGAACAATTGACAGGAATGGGGGAAAGAAGTACAGTAGAAGAAGAATGGGTACCTCTGAGGGATGAAATAGTGACGGCAGCAGAGGATCAAGTAGATAAATAGACGACGGCTAGTAGAACTCCTTGGGTAACGGAAGAAATACTGAACTTGATTGATGAAAGGAGAATATATAAAAATGCAGTAAATGAAGCAGGCAAAAAGGAATACAGACGTCTCAAAAATGAGGTCGACAGGAAGTGCAAAATGGCTAAGCAGGGTTGGCTAGAGGACAAATGTAAGGATGTAGAGGCTTATCTCACTAGGCGTAAGATAGATACTGCCTACAGGAAAATTAAAGAGACCTTTGGAGAAAAGAGAACAACTTGTATGAATATCAAGAGCTCAGATGGCAACCCAGTTTTAAGCAAAGAAGGGAAAGCAGAGAGGTGGAAGTATTAAATAGAGGGTCTATACAAGAGCGATGTACTTAAGGACAATATTATGGAAATGGAAGAGGATGTAGATGGAGATGAAATTGGAGATACGATACTGCGTGAAGAGTTTGACAGAGCACTGAAAGACCTGAGTCGAAACAAGGCCCCGGGAGTAGACAAAATTCCATTAGAACTACTGATGGCCTTGGGAGAGCCAGTCCTGACAAAACTCTACCATCTGGTGATCAAGATGTATGAGACAGGCGAAATACCCTCAGACTTCAAGAAGAATATAATAATTCCAATCCCAAAGAAAGCAGGTGTTGACAGATGTGAAAATTACCGAACTATCAGTTTAATAAGTCACAGCTGCAAAATACTAACGCGAATTCTTTACAGACGAATGGAAAAACTTTGGATTCCGTAGAAATATTGGAACACGTTAGGCAATACTGACCCTACGACTTATCTTAGAAGCTAGATTAAGGATAGGCAAACCTACGTTTCTAGCATTTGCAGACTAAGAGAAAGCTGTTCACAATTTTGACTGGAATACTCTCTTTCAAATTCTAAAGGTGGCAGGGGTAAAATACAGGGAGCGAAAGGCTATTTACAATTTGTACAGAAACCAGATGGCAGTTATAAGAGTCGAGGGGTATGAAAGGGAAGCAGTGGTTGGGAAGGGAGTGAGACAGGGTTGTAGAGTCTCCCCGATGTTATTCAATCTGTATATTGAGCAAGCAGTAAAGGAAACAAAAGAAAAATTCGGAGTAGGAATTAAAATCCATGGAGAAGAAATAAAAACCTTGAGGTTCGCAGATGACATTGTAATTCAATCAGAGACAGCAAAGGACTTGGAAGAGCAGTTGAACGGAATGGACAGTATCGTGAAAGGAGGATGTAAGATGAACATCAACAAAACCAAAACGAGGATAATGGAATGTAGTCGAATTAAATCTGGTGATGCTGAGGGAATTAGATTGCAGTAAAGGAGTTTTGCTATTTGGGGAGCAAAACAACTGATGATGGTCGAAGTAGAGAGGATATAAAATGTAGACTGGCAATGGCAAGGAAAGCGTTTCTGAAGAAGAGAAATTTGTTAACATCGAGTATAGATTTAAGTGTCCGGAAGTCGTTTCTGAAAGTATTTGTATGGAGTGTCGCCATGTATGGAAGTGAAACATGTACGATAAATAGTTTGGACAAGAAGAGAATAGAAGCTTTTGAAATGTGGTGCTACAGAAGAATGCTGAAGATTAAATGGGTAGATCACATATCTAATGAGGTACTGAATAGAAATGGAGAGAAGAAGAATTTGTGGCACAACTTGACTAGACGAAGGGGTCGGTTGGTAGGCATATTCTGAGGCATCAAGGGATATCACCAATTTAGTATTGGAGGGTAGTGTAGAGGGTAAAAATCGAAGAGGGAGACCAAGAGATGAATACACTAAGCAGATTCAGAAGGATGTGGGTTGCAGTAAGTACTGGGAGATGAAGAAGCTTGCACATGATAGGGTAGCATGGAGAGCTGCATCAAACTAGTCTCAGGACTGAAGACCACAACAACAACAGCTACATACGTTACTAAGCGCCTTGTTAGAGGTTGCTTCTTATCAGCTGAAGGCTATGCTGCTTTACTACTTGAGATCCCGAGCAATAGTGGGCGAGAGCTTGCTACAAACTTGATAAAAGCCGCGGAGCGGCGTTAGCGGCGCTGGTCGCGACTCGCGGGTCCAACGATAATAATACGGACCGCGGTTGAAAACTGCAACCCCTAAGAAGTGTGTTATCGAACGTTGATACCACAGAACCGACCACATATGTGCATTCATGTGGTCAGAGGACGCCACACAGAGTCACATTTGACTTGCTGATATTTTGATTGTAATGCTTGACAGCTGGCAGCACTTGCGCATGATGGAAAAGTTCAACATTCTAAAATGTGTACATCAGGTTTCCATTCGGAAAAAATACCTTTGTTGCAGCTAAGACATAGTAAACTTTAATGTACACAATTTTAGCCAGATGATCTGAAAGGGTTATAATGGCTTTAACAGCGCTCTAGCCACTGAACACATAATCATCACATCACTCTGTTTATCCAGTCGGTAGTGACAGGAAAATGAGGATAGGATCAATGATCATTTTATTAAAAGAGCAGTTGTAGATAGCATGTGCTACCCGTCTCGTGAGATCACCCACACGAGGGGATGTCTCAGTACTCCTTGCACTGCCCTGTTGATAGGTACCATTCAAATACCGGACAGTCCAAAGTGAGGCACGCTGAGACCCTTTCATTACTGTCTGCTTCCCTTAAAATGATGCAGGGGGAGATCATTCATCCAAATTTCCATCGTTATCCAGTTAACACACATGTATTATGTCCCCGAATTACACAGAGGAAAATTCATTTGGCAAGCAACTGAGGAATCGGTCTTAAGAACATTTGCGAGAGGAGAGATGCAAAATCATTGAAAATGGTTAAATCAACCTCATCAGCCATTTCTGGTGGAGGGGACGTAATGCAGACCTGTGGGCTCTTCACAGCTGTGATCCACATATCCAGAATCCGCCAGTGGCCACCTCCTTCCCCATATGAGTGAAGTAGGCATGTGTCACTAGCATCCACTTGAAAATCAGATAGGAAAGTATCTTCACGATTAAGTGGCACTGTGGGAAGTCATTTTTCATACCATAAACTTCAGCAACGCAATTAGGGAGCGGCACTCCCACCAATATTTAATTATTATTAGGGCGTTCCTAGAGCAGCAGTGCCTATTAAGCAACTCCAACCATCATCCAATTACAAGCAGCATGCCTCGTGACAAATTATTGTGCAGAACACCATAACTTCCGAGACTTTATGTGTCCAGACTTGTTGAGGGCGCTTAATCTCTTAAAAAATCATTAAGAGCCTCCATATTTCGACCACTTGCAGACATCAAATTGCAGAAACTGCACACCCTGACTCCCTACCTGTCGAGCATCCCTCAGATTCCTCGAGATTAGAGCCGTTCATCAAGGACCCTCACAAACATACAAGTGTTCACTCCAGTCCTGGACCGTTTACTTTTACCTAAACAATGAAACACACCCACAGCCAGTCGACTGCAGAATATAGTGTCAGGGAAAGTAGGAAGCAACGTTACTTACAATCCATCTTGATTGCAAAATGTTTATTCATAGGACCGGTTTCCGTTCATCTAGAACCGTCTTCAGATCTGATATTTTTGTTAAAGAAATAACCCGTCCAAATACAGCAACTTTCACATGCTGCGTCACAAATTGATTGCAAGATGTGACGCAAGATGTGAAAATTGCTTTATTTGGGCGGGTTACTCCTGTAACCGAAATATCAGATCTGAATATGGTTCTAGAAGAACCGAAACCGGTCCTATGAATAAACATTTTGCAATCAAGACTGATTATAAGTAACGTTGTAAAATCACTGATTGCGGCTATCCGATCAGACATTATGTCTGTTTTTACAAAGTAAGAAGCCTTGTCTGGCTGACGACACTACAGGCAAGCTTCTTGAAGACATTGTATGTACTTGTGCCTGGTTACTGTTGCACAGGGACGGGATCTATTGACTCTCATGTCACAGTACATGACAGTTTTCCTATCGCAGCTATACGGAATTGATACGATGTGCATGTTAATGGAAATTATTTGTGAGAAAATGCCACCCATACTATACCCGAGTACGTAGGATCAGATTCCTGTCCATCAAACAAAGTAATTTTGGTGATTTACTGACGCCATTCTTTACTCGGAGTTCGAGTTGGGCGGGGAGAGGGGGCGCTGTATGACAGCAGTGGTCGATGATTAATTATGTAAGTGTTAATCTGCATAGTGGTGCTTCTACAATGTGTGTCGTCACGAGTTGCGGGTATTTGAATATCCGCACCGCCTCGTCGGTACTTGCTGTGGCGCGGCGGGCGAGAGCGGTGCGAGTGTGGCGCCATCTGCTGGCAGCCGCTCCGTGCCGGCCACCTCGCGACCTCTCTTGTGATCCAGCCGTTCGTCTGCAAAGGCTGAAGAGTCGGGTCGCCCTCCTTCAGCACACCGCACGCCGCACCGGTGCGTTCACCTTTTGGTCGGTGCCAGTGTTACTGCTGCTACCGCTCAACTTAGTTATGTGTCTACAAGTGGTTAAGAAAGACTTCCTGCTGGTATCGAATTCACTGGGCGCTGCTGAAAGACTCAGCCATGTATTTAGCTCATAATTCAGTGTTACATATTTCGTGATTTCAGGTGGTGAATTCTGAAAATCATTTATATCTGTACTAGTTGGGGCGTTCAATTCATGTAGTTATACAGTCAACTGACAACTTTTCAAAGTTGTGTGCCACCATTAGCATCATTGCCATTTATTATGTCAACGTCCGCCCCGATGGATGAGTGGTCAGCGTGACCGATTGCTGTCACGAGCCCGGGTTCGTTTCCCGGCTGTGTCGGGGATTTTCTCCGTTCAGGGACTGGATGTTGTGCTGTCTTCATCATCATTTCATCCCCAACCGGCGCGCAGGTCGCCCAATGTGGCGTCGAAAGTAATAAGGCGTGCACCAAGGCGGCCGGACCTGCGCGCAAGGGTCCTGCCGGCCAATGACGCCAAACGCTAATTTCCATTTCCATTGTGTCAATGGCTATACTAACTATTTCTCTTACGGAAGATCTTGGGATTTTAAAACGTTTGCTGTGTTTAAAATTGTAATACATAAAAGTTGTTCAAAAGAATGTCATTCCGCTTCTACCTAACCCTTCAACTCACTAGCTCTGTTACACTTTGGTAGGAGATTTGGGTGTGGTGAAGTCGGTGTGATATCAGAGAAATACCTGTTAGAGTTGTATATGGGTTGTTTCCAATTTAACTGGTATTACTAGGGTAAGATAATTATTATCCGCAAAGTACTTATAAAATTTTATTGTACTCAAATAGGAAACTTACAAGAACATCATATTTCGACATAGTCTCCTTGCGTTTCAACGCACTTGGTCCATCGTTGTACAAGCTTCCTGATGCCCTCATAAAAGAAGGTTCTCGGTTGAGCTGCGAGCCAGGACTGCACCGCTTCATTCACTGCTACGTCCGAGGCAAATCGATGGCCCATAATGCCCATTTGAGTGGACCAAACAAGTGATGGCCCAGTACTTCAAATTTGAAGTAACCGAGCGGTTCTAGGCGCTACAGTCTGGAACCGCGCGACCACTACGGTCGCAGGTTCGAATCCTTCCTCGGTCATGGATGTTTGTGATGTCCTTAGGTTACTTAGGTTTAAGCAGTTCTACGTTCTACGGGACTGATGACCTCAGAAGTTAAGTCCCATAAGACTCAGAGCCATTTGAACTTCAAATTTGAGTTTCTGGAGCGTTTCAGGAGTGTGGGCAGCAGTATGCGGACGGGCGTTGTCATGCAACAACACAACACATTTTGACAGCAATCCTCGGCATTTGCTTCGAATTGCAGGCTTTAGCCTCGCAGGAAGCATCTTGTAACTGTACTGTCATATCGCTGGTTTAATTGTGGAGTACTTTTGCGGGCAGCCGCGTCTAGGGAGTCGAGCGCAGGACGCGGGACTGTTATGTTGTGTAGTGTGTAGCTCTGAATGTGAGAGGCATTGTTAGCATGGAAGTTGAAGTGTTGCTACAAGTGCTATTACAGTAAAGTGATAAAATAAGTAAATAATTCAGGGGAAAGTGCGTTAGGATATAATTTAAAAATGAGCTGTGCTGCTGATAACGTATTTGTGTATCCTCTCGTTGCGTGTCGTACCGTACAGTATCAGTCATCCGCGCCGTGTTCGTTCTCCCACAATGAACTGATGTGAATCAGGAGAAATTAGTTACCATAAAAGAGTGCAATCAAGTGCCAGTGATTTGTAGCGAGCGTGGGAACGTGCGTTCGGTCATCGCGTTTCCGCATTATCAACAATCAGCCGCCGCGCGGGATTAGCCGAACGATCTGAGGCGCTGCAGTCATGGACTGTGCGGCTGGTCCCGGTGGAGGTTCGAGTCCTCCCTCGGGCAGGGTTGTGTGTGTTTGTCCTTAGGATAATGTAGCTTAAGTAGAGTGCAAGCTTAGGGACTGATGACCTTATCACTTAAGTCCCATAAGATTTCACACACATTTGAACATTTTGAACAATCAGCCGCACCGCGACGGTTAGGCGTACTCTCGTACAAGTGAGAACTGAGAACTGAAAAACTACCTTTACGAACAGTGTGAAAATATCATTACCAGTGTCAAGGAGAACTGGTACCAAATATCTGTGTATGCGTGACGAGCGTAAGAACATTTGTGCGATCATTCGGCTTCCGCATCATCAACAATCACCCGCGTCGTGTTGATTAGGCGTACGCTCGTTCGAATGATATTGTGGACTGTTAATCATCCATTAATAGGGATAACACTTCTGAATTAGAATGTAAACAGTGCAATCTGCGATTTTCCTTTAATCGTCTCAGAATATAGTTATTCATACCTGATGTTGAACAGTGTTGTGTTTTAACGGTGAGTGGCTCCCCTAAACCCGTTGCATAATTCGATAGACAACTTCAGGCAAGCCAGCAGCAGTGTGGAGCAGAACAATACGACCGCCACAGGTACGTGGTGTTGACAGGGCGCACGGTCACAAAACGACAACAGTTTAAAAAGTACCACGCCACCCATTCGTACTCCCTGGCGTGTTACAATCTCACTGTAACGTACACTGTTTATTGTTGTGCCCCTTTCCCCATAATGTTCCAGTACTGTACCTTGTGCATCCCAATAAACCGTAAGCATCATTTTTCCTGGAGACGGTTGGGTCCTGTCTTTTTTTTTTTTTGCATGGCGAATTTGGATGTTACCATTCCATACGCTGCCGTTTATTCTCCGGCTCGTGATGATGGATCCCTGTATCGTCACCAGTAATGAACCTGTCTAAGAAATTGTTCCCTTTGTTATCATAGCGATCGAAATGTTTTTCTGGAGATGTCCAAGCGCGTTTGTTTATGCAACTGTGTGAGTGGTTTTGGGACCCATCTTGCGTATACTTTATGAAACCCAAGTCTGTAGTGGATGATTTCGTAGGCAGAACTGTGACTAACAGTTAATCGTCTGTCCAAGAGAATCATTCACGTCAACGCTCAATGGTTTCTTCATTTGTGGTGGTAAACGATCGTCCGGCTCCTTCATCGTGCGTAACACTTGTGCGACTATTTCGGAATTTTTCAATCAATTCGTAGACACTCCGTTGTGGTAAAACACTGTTTCTGTACTGTACCAAAAGTCTTCGATGAATTTTGGCCCCTAATACGCCTTCCGACAACAAGAAACGGATCACTGAACGTTGCTTTTCTTTGGTGCAAAAAGACAGCGGAGCAGCTATGATCAAAAGCACGTTAACGATAACGAAACTAGCCTAGCAGCTGGAAAATGGCAAAGATATAACAACAAATAAGCAAAGCATGCCTCATCAACTTAAAACGACAGTACTACCAAAATAAACAAAAATGTAGCTAAATTTCGGATAATAATTGACTTACCCTAGTACATGTCGTAGTTTTGTTTCAGTATGACTACCAGTAGTGAGGTGTTCGGGGTGTCGGAACTGCGGAAGGAGTAGTTAGTCTACGAGCTATAAAAGTCGGGGGGGGGGGGGGGGGTTAGCGCGGCATCTGCGTGACGTTTGTCGTCCCGTGACGCCGCTGGACTTGCAGGAAGCATGGGTGTTTCCAGCATTAAACTAGCATTACCGGAATTAGAATGAATAATTTCGTTGTTTGAGGTTAGTGAGCCGTCTCTATCGCAAGTTAACAGAATAAAAGCTAGGGTTACACATTATTTTCGAATGGCGCAGGGTATGGGTGCGCTGTGTGAACAGCCCGACGAATTGCTGGTATATTCAGCGGATGTTAGCTAGTGTAGGGACGTTGTGTCATGATAGTTGTGTCACCCAGTTGTAGAGCGAGTATCTCGTGCGGTCCCCTTCTACAGTAATGTACGATTTGTTTGTCAAGTTACCCAACCCGTTAGACGGGCTATTGTGAGGAGCTGGGGTTCCGACATTGGATTCTACTGAAGAGGCACTGAGAGCATTAAAATTTTTGTTAGGATTGCGGGATAGGGGGGAGGTTTTTGGATTAAGGGCTGAGTCAGTTGGCGATTAGAATAGGCGTTGATAGATTCAGTGCGTCATCAACTCTCATTCACCGCATTTCGTGAGCTAATTTGTAGTAATTATTTCAGCATCCCCGCCCAACATGAGTTTGTCGGGAAAAGCTATCTTGCGGAGCAGTTTTCTGATGAACCATTAGAGAAAAATGTCAAATTGATGAAAGATAGTGCTAGAAGTTTTTCTTTGAGATACAGTGAAGGGAAATACGTGAAAGTATTTTACAGGAATGCCAGCGAATAACCACTCCAGGGATTTGTTTTGCAAGCAGCCACGCAACTTTCGGTAATTAAAAGAGTTAATGTATCGTTTGCAAGCTGTAGCGCATGCTGATCAGGCAGGGGAAGAAGGATTTACCTTGTGGCTAGGAATGCTAAATTGTAAGACTTGGCGGCGATCGGCGTCATCTGCAGTAAAGTGCTTTAGGTGCAAGCAAAGTGGATGTACATTGAGGGATCGTGCAGCACGAAGGAGTTTTAAAGACGGTTGACACTAATTCAAGTTGGGGACGTGAACAAGCGGCTTTTGTAAAAGAATTTTGGTGATCCTGGGGCGCGAGTGCCTTTTGCCTGTATGTCCATGACTACTCTTTGTGCTCTTTATGGTACCGGAAGGCCTTCCACCTCGATCAAGGGTCAGTGGGTGCTAACACATCAGAAGCATTGTAGATTACCCGCAGTATCAGATGGAATTGAGTCCTGTCAGTTAGACATTTCCGAGAAAATGCAAATTTTGCGGACAACTAAGGTTAAGATTCGGGTTGGTGATTTAATGTGGAGGTTTCCACTAAGGGTGGCCCGCAACCCTCGAGCGCCGGCTATCGTATTTTATTTCTAACGATGAATTGGTTCCACAGTGGAGATATTTGTCTTCCAAATATAACGGGCAGCTTGTAACATTATGTGAAGAATGTAGTGACATTCTCACTGGTAGGTTAGTGAAATGAGAGAAGCAAAGTATAAGTCGAGTTGATGACTAACATTCCAATGAGACAGCCACTACACACGTTGTCTCCACGCCGAATGCAAGCGTTATGGGCCAGAACTGGGGTTATGCCAAGTGAAGGAGTTATTAGGCCATCAAAATCCCCATACTCTTCTCCAATGTTCGTGGTGCCCCAGCCGCATTGCAGGATGCATCCAGTTGTTCACTGCCAGATCTTTAGCAAAAAAGTATTCCTACAAACTGTACTCCTTCCTGAATTGCATTCGTGATTCCCATGGTTTCAAATGCCAAGTTCTTTACGACCTTTGACTTAAACCAAACCTTTTACCAAATTCCTGTGTCCGAAGAGTCAAAACAAGTCTCAGCGTTCGCTATTGATGGGCACTTTACGAGTTTAGAGTTCCCTTCGGACCGTCCTTAGGGACAGCAGTCCGGTCGGCTATCCTGGATAGTGTGTTCTTTGCTCTTAAATTTGTTTGTTTCATTATCTTGATGACTCAGTAATTTTTAGTGAGAATTTCTAGGAGAATGTTGGTCATTTTAAAGAAGTGCTCAACCGTGAGCGAAGGGCGGGTTTTACGGTCAACTCATCGACGGTAATATTTGCTAAGCCTGAAATATCCTTCATGGCCATACTGTTTCTCAGCAGGGGGCTAGGATTCATCAGTCGCACTGAGGCGATCCATTCATGTTCCACACCTAAAAAGTCAAAGCGGCGTCTCGTTTTATCAGAATGCTTAGTTATTTCCGAAAATTTGTGTCACATTTTGCCTAACTAGCGGCAACATTAAATGATCTCCGAAAGAAAGGAAGAAATAGCGAGTAGTGTCCTTCCAAACAAGCGTATTCTGAGACCTTAAAGCTGGCTCTAGCTATCACCCCTGTGTTAGCTACAGCTGATTTCAGAAAAGAATTTATTGTCCACAAAGACGGTTTCGGCCCTCCTTCTGCAGGAAGAAAAGTCTGGGACACGCTCTGTAGCTTATGCTTCACATAGTCTACGACTGTTGCTGTTGTTGTGGTCTTCAGTCCAGAAACTGGTTTGATGCAGCTCTCCATGCTTCTCTATCCTGTGCAAGGTTCTTCATCCCCCAGTACCTACTGCAACCTACATCCTTCTGAATCTGTATTCATCTCTTGGTCCCCCTCTGCGATTTTTACCCTCTACACTGCCCTCCAATACTAAATTGGTGATATCCCTTGATGCCCTCAGAATATGCCCTACCAACCGACCCTTCTTCTAGTCAAGTTGTGCCACAAATTCTTCTTCTCTCCATTTCTATTCAGTACCTCCTCATTAGATATGTGATGCACCCATTTAATCTTCAGCATTCTTCTGTAGCACCACATTTCGAAAGCTTCTATTCTCTTCTTGTCCAAACTATTTATCGTCCACGTTTCACTTCCATACATAGCTACACTCAATACAAATACTTTCACAAACGACATCCTGACACTTAAATCTTTACTCGAGGTTAACAAATTTCTCTTCTTCAGAAACGCTTTCCTTCCCATTGCCAGTGTACATTTAATATCCTCTCTGCTTCGACCATCATCAGTTACTTTGCTCCCAAAATTGCAAAACACCTTTACTGCTTTAAGTGTCTCATTTCCTAATCTAATTCCTGCAGCATCACCCGAGTTAAATCGACTACATTCCATTATCCTCGTTTAGCTTGTGTTGATGTTCATCTTATATCCTCCTTCCAAGACACAGTCCATTGCGTTCAACTGCTCTTCCAAGTCCTTTGCTGTCTCTAACAGAATTACAATGTCATCGGCGAACCGTAAAGTTTTTATTTCTTCTCCATTTTAATACCTACTCTGAATTTTTCTTTTGTTTCTTTTCCAGCTTGCTCAATATACAGATTGAATAACATCGGAGATGGGCTACAACCCTGCCTTACTCCCTCCCCAACCACTGCTTCCCTTTCATGTCCCTCGACTCTTATAACTGGCATCTGGTTTCTGAACTAATTGTAAATTGCCTTTCGGTCCCTGTATTTTACCCCTGCCACCTACAGAATTTGAAACAGAGTCTGTCACTGTTACAGGGTAAATGTTCAGTATACTAACTAGAGGCACTAGCAGTTTTGCTCGCCTTTGAAGAGTTTAATTAAATTTGGAACGCGTACCACTGTTGCTAGAATCTGATAATAATGCTCGCAGTAGGGCGTTCGCAAGAGTAGGGTGAATTGCTAGTTAGGCGGTACGTATTTCTGTATTTCAATTTACGGTCAGACATATCCGTGGTTCGGAAAAAGTTGTGGTCAATGGTATGATTGGAATGTTTGAGTACGATTCCAATGATCAAGTGGATGATGAAGAAACTCGATGGGGGGAAGTTACTCCGACTCCGGAGTCGCTGGTTAATCAAAGTTGCGCCATTCTTAGTGGGCTTCTGCTTCTTTTTAAGGACATTTCCGTGCATCAGGATGGAATACCAGGCATAACTAGCATTAAGGAAAGGATAAGAAAAGGAGAAAGCGTCAGTCCGTATTGCTTAAAGCGAAATGTATTTTGTTGCATCGGCCGCGGGAAACGAGGTGAGAAAGTTCGGTTGCTGGGTGACCCGGTTTCCTTAGTCTTTAAGTATTATCATGAATCTCCGGTGGGAGGTCATTTTGGAGTGTTCAAAACGCTCATGAAGATTAGGGAAAACTTTATTTGGAAACGCATGGGTAAACAAATCAAAGAGATGGTGTTAGGTTGTAAAACCTGTGACATCAGTAAACCAACCTCGAAGACGAGACAATGCTTTTTGTCGTCCGATGTTGCCAATGAGTGGAAAAGTTAGTTGTCGATAGCTGTTCATTACATGGGACCTCTCCCACATTCCAGTGAGGGCAACCGGTTTGTCATAATTTGTGTTGATGTGTTCACGCGCTTCTGCCGGTTGTTTCCCACTCCAAACATTATCACCCAGTCTGTAAAGGGTTTGCAGGTTATTTTGGGTACTTTTGGGTCTTGTCGCATACCGGTTTCTCATAACACTACGTTCTTTCAATCTGCCGCATTCCGTAATTTTTGATTCGAAATAGGGATGGCTCATAGTACATATACGCCCAATTTTCCGAATCCTTGCCAGCAGTTGAAGCATTCTTCTGTTGCTTGAGGGGAGGGCGATGGGAGTGAGCACAACGTTCATGGTTGCTAGATTTTATGAGAGTGACATATATCTGCTAAAGACCAATGTATAGCTTTGCACGTGGTTCAGTTTGTAGACTCTTGTCCATGTAACCTTCTTTACTTCGAGTCTGAAATGCCTTTACACATAAGTCCCCATTTAGTACATGGAAGTGATAATTAACGAAGGAGAGGAACAATGACGCTTTCATATAATGCAGCAGATAAATTTCCAGGCAAGATTTTGAATGGAAACAATTTTTAACTATAAATCTTTAGGGAATTACCTGATATGAACTTATGGCATACATAGTACGAATGGTTGATGGATGGCTAATAATACCACGAAAGAGTTGTGTGGTTGGTTGGTTGGTTTGGGGAAGGAGACCAGACAGCGTGGTCATCGGTCTCATCGGATTAGGGAAGGATGGGGAAGGAAGTCGGTCGTGCCCTTTCAGAGGAACCATCCCGGCATTTGCCTGGAGTGATTTAGGGAAATCACGGAAAACCTAAATCAGGATGGCCGGACGTGGGATTGAACCGTCGTCCTCCAGAATGCGAGTCCAGTGTCTAACCACTGCGCCACCTCGCTCGAGTTGTGTGGATAAGTGACTGCATAACCCACCACATTGTGATACGATAGACTGTCCCATATTTTTTTAACTGTCTGAAATGCGGGAGAGGACAGGATGGGGTCGACCATGGAAGTGGCAGGTAATTAAGCCAATTAAGAGCTATAAACTGGGCTCCGTACTAACTGCCAAACCACTTGCACTCACTGGTCTACATTATTATAACACTTTACTCTTTCCCCAAGTGCATCTTTTCAATATTTGTGCGTCACTTCATTTTGAGAATTCCAAAGCATGACTCCACTGCACATTGTGGATGGAAGAGATCTTGGAATGTGAAAATGTTTGGCGAATGGGCTGACCTGCCCATTACTCCGACTTAACCCCATCAAGAACAAGTGGGATGCGTTGTAGAGACGTACTGCAGCATCCGCAGAAGCGCAAACGAGTATGCAGCAGTTTACAACTATGCTGAAGAAGGAATGAAATGCCCTAACACAAGAACTTACCATACTTGTTGCCAGCATGGGAGCACGTTGTAGAGCATTCATTCCCCTCCATGGGGATTAATCACTGCCTTTTGTAATGTCTAGGAGACCATTATGTTATTTCCATGCAATTATTTATTGAATGAAAGTGTCATATTTGTTACTCTCATGGCGTATTTCTTTGTTACATTTTGTGATATGCTGCAGCAGTTCTTTCTAAGTAGTTCCTGGTTTCATTAAGATATTTCAAAAGGTCTCTTTCACCCTAAATATTTGTTCACCAGTTATTAAATCATAAATAAATATTTGTATACATAAGTCGCCTTCTTCTGCCACATACTCATCCCCCTCAAGCAAAGAATAACTCGTAAACACCAAGCCATTTTGAAACAGATTATGAAACGAAGGTCAAGTTAAGTATTTCATGATAGATGTGATGTTGGGTTCTGTTCCTGTATATTTTCCACGATTAATATGTTGGAAAGACTGTCATGCTTCTCATGAGTAACGTATTATTTATATTTGTAGAGCGCATTTAAAAAGAAAGTGATCTGTCTTCAGATCAGTGTATATGTCGCACATTTTCTTATTATGTGTTTAGAAATATGACTTCAAATTTTCTCCATATCTTTTCAGCACAGACTTTACGTCTCCATTCAACATAAATGACACCAGGGAGCACAATAATTACGGCCAATTAACTAATGAATATGCAATATGTCAAGCAAAAACTAAAATGCTGCTAACATGGCTACGTAAGCTTTTCTCAGTGTCAGCAGATGTTAGCAGCAATTTTTCCAGCTTGAACGATTATGTGGAACTGCGTACTCCCATTAAATATTATCTCTCACCACAACTAAACATGCATCTTTCCAAATTTGTAGACAAGCGCTTGCTGAAAATAGTCTGACATACTGAAGCGAAATTAATGTTAGATTAAAACCAATTCATATTATTTACTGGTTTGAGGTGACAATAATAATTGAAAAATACACTCTGTTATCTCTACACTTCAAAGACCAGAATATTCAATTAATTATACCTGACGTTATACTCATACTGGGGCAGCTACAATATCTGTAGACAATCTTCTACGTGTTACTGTAATTAATAGTGTCGTTGACACCAAAGTTTAATAGCGTTGCCAATTGTCTACCCTTGATTCACCTTCTACTGTCTGGCAACAAACATTAGGTACGTTATCAGACATCGGCAAACCGTTTAAATGACTTTTTTTTCAGACGAAGTTTGTGCTGGTATATTTGGAGCCACACTTCTGGTGTCTCCATTGAAACGGGGTCCAAAAGATGTCTTAGTGGCATTACCTTGTAATCTTGATAACACTCTGCTTACAGGGAATGTACAGACAAAAGTATTAAGGGTATTCTTTATTCTGAATCACGTTTTTAGTAGAAGAGAGGATACTCTACACTTGCAGAGCTCGTACTAACGAAATTTTCTTTTTTTTAGTCTTGTTAGTCATAGTTAGTCACCATATACTTAACGTCTACACGTATCAAATATAACAGGTAATACCATATACTTAGTTGCTTTGCCTTATGAAGGAAATTATCTGATATAGCAGTAATTTGTGAAATCTGTGGTGGACTGTGAAAGTATTCCATGAAAAATGTAATTATATGTTTTGCTTGTGCTGTAATATTCAGCTGATTAATTCCTTGCATTCTTTCTGTACGTGAACGATATTAACTGAAATGCTAAAAATGAATGAATAAATTATTCATTCATGGAACGTGTGTACTTAATAAAAGTAATGGGATCTGTCCCTCTAAGAGCAAAAAACAAATATATACTTCAAAAAGCTAGTTGCTTCTAAAAGTAATCGATACATCCTAGACCATATTCGAAATGAGTTTTTATTGATCCACAAAGGTCTCATTCACCCTAAATATTTGTTCACCAGTTATTAAATCATAAATAAATATTTGTATACATACGTCGCCTTCTTCTGCCAAATACTCATCCCCCTCAAGCAAAGAATCACTCGTAAAAACACCAAGCCATCTTGAAACAGATTTAAATAGTAAATGGGATCGTTAAAAAAAGTAGTAAGTGATGCTCAACACCTGGAAACGATGTTACAGCTGAAGACAACTTGCATAAAACTCCGACTACATATCTGCATTGGTAAACTGTGTACGTATCTGCATTGGTAAACTGTGACAGTGACAAATAAAAACGTGGGCGCTTCAGGTAGGGCCATTGGCAAAAAGGGCCTGCAACTTTATCGTTACAAATTTTCTATTATGGAAAATATCGGTTGGTTGTTTCTAAATTAGTCTGTCGACATTTTTAGCTTGTTACAGCTTCTGAAGTTCCAATTTCAGCACCTACATCTACAGCTTCATTGATGCTCTGCATATCACACTTATGTGCCTGATAAACGGTAAACTGAACCATCTGTTAGTATGAACTCAATGAACATATGTCAGTCTATATCAAAAAATAGTAATTTTTGCGATTCTTTGTGCACAATTAATTTTTATTATTGATTTATTTTATTTTAACTACTATGTTTGTAGGTGTAAGCTATAGTCTGCAATAAGAGATTAGTTGCTGAATTTATACAAATCCTATGCATAGATACTCAGGTTCAAAAGACCTCGGGAACCTTAAATTCCTGCTTATCAAAATGTGGAGACGCATGAGAGAAAATACTAATACGAACAAAATTTTCCTGCAAGGAAAAGTGCATTAATGATAAATGAGAAAATCCCGTTGTTGATTCGTATGGCCTAATCAACTCGTACGTTTCGTAATGTATGAAATAATGCGAAAATTCCAACTCAGCTACAAACATACATTCAGAGAAATAAACAGTACACTTGGTACATATGTATTCAACATTTGTGCGAAAAAGAAATAATAATGAGCTCATAAAGTATACACCTTCAAAGGAAATTAAGAAGATTATCATCTTACACAGCAATGACCTATTTGAATTACGAATGATTCAATGAATGTGTTACATGTTTTTATAACGAAAGTCATACAGAATTAAAATATAGAAGGAGATGTCTTTGAAAGAAAGTAAACCTTCATCTGTTAATGTAGTTAGTTATGAGATAAGCATTTTTCCAAACTAAGTAACGTACATCTATGTAACTTAATGTACACAAAACTGTTTATGGAATTTGTTCTTGCAATGTGACATCAGACACATTGTAAGTTTACATACAGTACAGGGCGTAGATTTTGGCAGAAATTGGGATACAATGGGGGACAAGCAGGCGCCACTGGAACACATCACTGAAACAAAATAATTAACAATAGACTTTGTATAAGTGAAAGTAGACCGTCATGTGGAATCTATGTAAGAAGACACCAAAATTCGACATTAATGTACCTATATTCCGATCTGTTCCAGGCGCAATTTGTGCCACGTATAAGAGATATGTAGAACCTTTTACTACATTTTCAATGTTAAGGATTGAGAACATGAATGACTTCATGCAGCGATCGGTAGTCGTTTCTAGAAGAAGAGTGAGCTATACTGATCATTCATTGTCCTCAATAAACAGGTAAATCGAGAGATAAACAGATGGACAAGTACTTGTATTTCAAATACGCGATTAAATCTGATCGTTAAATATTATTGGACATGTAATATCCTCACTACTTTAATTTTACTTTCATTTTTAGAGCTGTCTATAATAATAATAATACATCATTTATCGTCTAGAAAATATATGTCTGCCATTTTCAGTACGTTCTTAACTTTGATAATTCTTTCATAATTTTCTGTTCAATATCATAAAAATATTTTAGAAGTAATTTAGGGTTTCCATGTGACTAATTGTATGTGACCAGGATACAACAAAAGGAATTGTATGTATCTGGATGTGTCTTCCTTCCGTAACTGAAAAGTAATTCATTTGAAAATATCTTAAATAGTTTTATCAGATTGTAGTACATTTGTATTCATACGTTTCCAATAATAAGTTCACAAGATCTGTTCATAAGATTTGTACCTCATACAGTCTCAGAGTCCAAATGTCCTCATCTTGCTTCAAAATACGGATGAACATTTCAGACTATTAAATGTGTCCTTATTTCATATATTGTCTAATGTTGTTAAATCGTTTTAGATGCCTCCACGATATGATCAAGCTTCTCTGTCATGAGGAAACCTGTTACCTAAATCAATTCGTTAAAGGTTCCTCACTGAAAGTATACCAATTGAACTGGTTCAAATGATTGGGCAGACCACGGAACTGGTGACATCGTACATATTCATCTGACGTGATTGATATCGGCAGGTGCATCTCAGACATTATGGTATAAAACTGTTCTAACCTATCCTGCGTAATATACTTCAGACTTTTTTCACCAATGTCACGTCTAGAAGAAGCTATGTAGGTCTTCGCCAGCAGGTAATTTCTATTGCAAACCAGAAATGACAGATCGTTTCCTCTTTGTTCGCCTCCTCCTAATTCATATAAGTAAATGGGTTTCTCGAGGTTAATTACAATCCAATTTAATATGTTTTTGCTGTGAATAAAACAGTTTTGTTCTTATCTGTGTCCTCCAGCATAAAATGACTGCTCTTCTACAAAACACTTTAAACTTTTTAAAAAGTTTTATAACTTTTATTTGTATATAATTCCAACATCTTGTTCGTGTGAGGACCAGGAAAACGTGAGCAGATGCAGAGTATGCTATGTCTTTTTCCCGCTCGGCCTCTTACCTGCTCCGCTGTTCTGCTCTCTCCCATATCCACAGACAGTGGAGTGTGGTGACCCTTCAGATAGCCGAAGCACTGAATATTTTGATTCATTAAAATTTTAAATGACTAGAAACTGAAGTCACAACTGTTAATAAATCAAACTGACATGATACTAGAATAATTACACACAGAAAATATTTATAATACTACAAGCAAACTTTTATAAAGTATTATTAGTTTCTAGCTTTAAACTCATCCTTGACACTTCAGTGTACCACCTTTGCAAGATCCATGGAGTTGAAATTCTATTCTTCCCTCGTGAGACGGAAATTTGGTGGCCACTTCCTAAAAGGAAAGTTTCATCCTTCTGAATTCTAGCCGCAATTGGAATAATTCCTAGCTGAGACAATCTCTCTTTGCCATTAAAATTTCGGGACAATCTTTTCAATCTATTAAGAAATAAAGACGACCTTTCTACTGAGAAGGCCTCACAGGAATGCTGTACTGTATTAATATTAACATAGTAAACTGCTGACAGCTTTTGTTTAGCTCTGAATTAGTGTTCATCAGTTCTGCAGGTACACTCATGGTTTTGTATATAAGCTCTTCATTACTGTACGCTAGTGAGTTACTTTTCAATGAAATGGAGTTGTAGAACTTTGTAGATGCATCTAAGAGGTTTTGGAAGCAGTTTCCTGGGAACTAGTTACTTTATAGTTTTAGTTTAGAATAACTTTGAAATATTAAACCCCCGGTGACTATCAGTGTTAACGAACACTTCACAGTAGCTACATTTATGGTTGATATTCTCGCTGTTCGAAACTTACACTAGTTGAGAGACAGTTTCCTGGAAAACTTGATATGTCGCCACTTAGAGAGGCTGCAGAGCGGTGAGTTTCTTTTAAATTTCTGTTTTCACTACTAAATTCTACTTGCTTTGTTTTGAAAGATGCAACACGTAAGTGACGCTAAATATTTTTTCGAATGTATTCAAGAAAAAAGAAATAGATAGGATAACTTCTAACGTGCCTAAAGCTACTAATTGGTGCAGGAATATCTGAATCAATTTCCTGTGTATGATAGGGAACAGCACCAAACACATCAAAAAGTTAGCTTCTGCTCCTAACTTTGTAGAGTGAGAGCAAGAGATGAATACATGAAGCAGGCTCAAAAGGATGTACATTGCAGTCATTATTCGGGCTAGTACAGGATAAGGTATCATAGAGGAGAATCGAAGCAGTCTTCAGACTGAGAACCACAACAATAAGAACAATAACAACAACAGAACTAGTTGTATACCAAAACAACAGACTCGCTGAATATTGTTTATTATTGTAACATAGGCTCTGCCTTTAACAAAGTTATGGCATAGAGTTAAGTATATGCACATTATACCACATAAGTGGCTACCTAGAAATTTTAAGCATACCTTCACAACTAGCTTGTAATTCTCTTTGAAGTGTCAAAAGCTCATTTTGCATATCAGGAGGAAAAGTTCAGTGAATATATATATATGACCTTCCCATAAAATGTAGATCTCGTCTCCTAAAAGAATCGTTTCCTTAAATCATGTTAAAGAATAAAATGTCAGATAATACTAAACATATGATTGAGTAGCACTATAAACGAATTACGAATAGTCCTATGATCACAAACGTTTCTATATGTGAATTGTACCTATGAGTGGAAACTATGATTCGTTTACAGCATGTGACATGTGCTACATGTACTACCAAGACACATTTGGTGTAGAAATGTAGATTTGATGTGCACATAAATGTTCTTACCATCAAAAAGATCAACAACAAATGGTTGATGAAGAATAAGTGTACATTTTTCGGTTCTATATAGTAGGATGGGGCACTTAACACTTCGCTCTTGGATGATTATCCAGTGGCAAAAATATTTGATATTCCTTTATTTAGTATCACAGGTACAAATTCATCATCTGTTTCGTTTGCTAAACATAATAGTGCACATAATAACCGATGAGTTATAGCGACAAAGATACAAAGTCACAGTCGTTGTTTCCTAGAAAAATATCATTGCTATTAGCAAATATATATATATTATTCTTTTAATTTCTGTTAGATATCTATAATTCAGGCATAAAATTTTCGCAGTTTCATTCTCATACAGCTTGTAGTTCCTTTTGATCGGGAGTATGTTATAAAAGTGATGTTTCCATGATATCAAGGATACACAGATCGATATTCACAATCCCACAGTGGCTATTATCTAACTGGCATGCTGTGGGCAGCATTCGTGTGTCGCAGGCTGCCAAAGAGCCAGGAGAAGTAGTCTGTGGTGGCCACGGGCAGCAGGTTTATCAGGGGTAGGAACCACCCTAGCGTCAGCAACATCCACTGGGCGGCCCGTCCAGGGGCTCCACTACGCTGCATTGCCGCTGGAAGGTCACCTGAGGGAATCAAAGTTTCAAATAGATTACAAAACAGATAATTTCAATATAAATGATGCACATGGAGGTGACACCAAAAGTAAGCATCGTCGAGGAAAAGAAGCGATATTCGGTTGCCTGACATTCGAAGAATATAAGATGAGGGAGACACGAACGGAAAGAAATGTGTCTAGTGTCGCCAACAGAAAGCACTAAAGTGAGGGCATGCATTATGTAATGTTACAAAAGGGTTGTCATAGTAGCTGGACAATGCAACAATAAAATTAATGTGTTTGAAACACAGCACAGGAGTATTACCGTGGTAGATCGATGTCCGCATTGTGGATTTTACAACTTGCTAATTTATGTGGTGAACGGGTCTGCTGATGATAAGAATGTAGCAGCTTCATAGTAAGAGTCCATACCATGAGAGTACATTGTTGTCAGTCGCAGACTAATATTTTCCTTTGATAGTTATTTACATATCCTACCTTCTCCCCCTGCAGATGATCGGGTTTGCCGGCCGCGGTGGTCTCGCGGTTCTAGGCGCGCAGTCCGGAACCGTGCAACTGCTACGGTCGCAGGTTCGAATCCTGCCTCGGGCATGGATGTTTGTGATGTCCTTAGGTTAGTTAGGTTTAAGTAGTTCTAAGTTCTATGGGACTAATGACCACTGCAGTTGAGTCCCATAGTGCTCAGAGCCATTTGAACCATTTGAACCATGATCGGGTTTGCTAGCAGTGGTCACATTCCCGATATTCAGCAGCTAATTTTAATGAAACAGTTTGCATTTAAATGATATGATTATTAAGGTAAAATTGCACATGAAAGTGTTTATGCAATGACGATGGCGGTGTTATGCTTATTCCAAATGATGTAGAGAACGTTGTGATAAGGGCTCCTGGTAATGGTGGGTAAATATTGAGATGTTGGAGGTATTGTGCAGGATGTTTTGTGGAAGCGATTGACTTCTTTGCGGGAAGGAATGTTCAGTGACTCTGACCCAGTGATGTAACCATCAATGCTGATGGTTAAGAAGAAGGTGACCCGAGTATTACAAAGCCAAATTTATTGTAGAATAACACTGACAGTCAATGACGAGAGCCCTTGAATCTTCCTTTCACGATAAATGTATTATATACGCATTTGATAACACTGTTGAGTAGTCAAACGAACCAGCTTGTAGAGATTCATTATAAGGTTTACAGCTGAAAACTGCCAACACATTGTAGACGGCGGGACATGTACCCTGTAGTAACAGGACTAACGTAAGACTGTGTTCACTCTTCACACATTGAAGTGAATAATTGCTGAACTAATGCCAAATGGCTCTCTATCCAGTTTCACAACTGGCACACATGTTTTTTGCGTGCGTATAAACAAATTGGAGACGTACTTCCGTACGAACATTAACAAATGGGAATCTTATTAAAAAAAAACACCCTTGCAGGAGGCATCGGAGGTAGATCATGTTTCCAGTTTGGTACAGTTGTTAAGGTAAAGCAGCTAAGTGGTAGCATAATGCCATGAAGGAAAAGAGCAACGAATTGAAACCACTTTTATCTTCAAAAGGAACAGAACTTGTTGACGAGGGTGAGGAGCCATCAGTCGATATATTATTACTTTCAAGTTAAAGATACGTCGTACGCAGTGTTTTGTGCAATGTAATACGGCAGCCTTATATACATCCTTACCACTATCAGACATGGCAACCATAACTCTAGCCTTAGACCTCATTTCGCTTTGGAACAATGAGAGATGTGTCACTACTCTTTACCCTGCATATGTAGTTTTTCGGATGACTGCATATCTACCAGAACATGAATGATTAAGAGACACAAGGACTACTCATAAGTCATTCAGTGACCCGAGACTAGAGACGGGGTACCAAAACATAGCCAGTGTTTGGTTAATAGGCCCGGAACCTCCTCCCTCCATACTTGCACGTAAGCACACATTATTTTTTGGAAGCGTTATCCCGTTTGCCATGAATGAACATCTGAGTTTCCAACATGACAGAGCTCGAGTTCAGTTTGCGGTTCTTACTCAACACCTGCTGTTTATGTACCCTGACATACGAACAGTAGGGTTTCGTGGCTACGTTGCTGTTCTGAAGTGTCTCATCATGTCTTCTGGCAGGTTTGATTCGGCTCGTCACAAATTCCTGTCATGTGACAACTTCTTGCAACCTACCTCTTCAGTTATCTGCTCGATGTGTTCAAGTCTCTGTCTCCCTCTATAGTTTCTACACTTTACAGCTCCATCTGGTACTATGGAAGTTATTCCGTGATGTCTTAACAAAATGTTACGTCATCCTGTTCCTTCTTCTTGTCAGTGTTTTTATGTATTTCCTTCCTCGCCGATTCTCCACAGAATCTCCTTATTGATTACCTTATCAGTCTACCTAATTTTCAACATTCCTATGTAGTACCACATCTGAAATGCTTTGATTCTCTTATTTTCCGTTTTTCCCAAAGGCCGTTTCAGTACCGTACAATGCTGTGCTCCAAACGTACATCCTCAGAAATTTCTTGCTCCGTCGTTCATGGGTCATTTTGCTGCCTAGGTAGCAGAATTCCTTAACTTCGTCTACTTTGTGATCGCCAATCATGACGTTAAGGTTCTCGCCTTTGTCATTTCTGCTACTTGCCATTATGTTCATGTTACTTCGATTTACTCTCAGTTCATATTCGGTAATCATCAGACTGTTTATTGCATTAAGCAGATCCTGCAGTACTTCCTCCCTTTCTATGAGTACAGCAGAGTCATCGGCGAATCTTATCATTAATATATTTTCACGTTGAGTTTTAATTCCACTCTTTAACCTTTCTTCATTTTCGTCATTGCTTCTTTGTTCTATAGATTGAACAATAGGGGCGAAAAACTACGTTCCTGTCTCATACCCTTTTTAATCTGAGCCCCTCATTCGTGGTCTTCCTCTCTTATTGTTTACTCTTGGTCCTTGTACATGCTGTACATATGCCGTCGTTTCCTATAGTTTACTCTTATTTTTCTCAGAATTTCGAACATCTTGTACCGTTTGATACTGTCGGACGCTTTTTCCTGGTCGGCAAATCCCAAGTATGTGTCTCTTTCTTTGGTCATATTTCAGTTATCAGCGTCAATGTAGGAATCCCCTCTGTGGCTCTTTATTTCCTAGGTTACGTGTAAAGTCTTGTGTACAGAACAGTTGTTGAGGTTGAGGAAGAGACGTTGTCAAGAATTACGGATTCCACGACCATTTTTTAACAACAGCAGGACTGTATGAACGGATACGAACGAGCACTGTGTAACGATGTCATACGTGCAAAGAAGCAAGTACAAAGCACATTTGGAAAGATTAATGACTGTAGCACCTGTTGAAAGCTTTGGAAAGCAACAAAACCGTTGCAAAACTGTGGTTGATAGGCTTCTTATCTTAGAACAACATAAAAATTTCCAAATTTCACATTTTCTCTCATGGCTTTCGATTACGTCGTTTTCTCACTTGGTCTTTCTCTCTGAATAATTTCACAGCCAATTCGGCTAGCCTAGAGCGTTAGAAATCTTTAACGGTTAACATGTTTTCTTACTCCTTGCCAACGATGTAAATGTATTCCATCCCACTACTTCAGACCTCTCGATCTATGATTACAGATATGTGGAGACGTCCTACAAATGATCGAAGTTAAAGGGATCCCTACCCTGTGTTGTTTCAAAACATCTTCCTCTGGCTGGTACATATTACCGTAATGTGTTCATTTCAATTGTGGCCATAGTAGGAGTTACATCCACCACTTACGAGTCCTGATGACCGTACGAAGCCGATCGACAGTGTGCTATATCCTACTAATGGCGTTCTGTGTATGTGGTGTGGCAGCTCATAGGATACACACATCGCCCTCCGATCTTCGCTCTTTTCCAGATTTGTCGAGATTGTACCTCATTTTGACCTCACGAGCCGGTATGCATCCCATTCCAGTGCTCCACCCAAGGAGAAACCAGTGACAGCACCAGAAACTGTACCCCGGAGTTCCACATCGGAGTGAGACTCGCACAGCGCCCAACTGTGGAGATGGACCATCATAACAGCAGAATAAGAATTAATATTACGAAATGCTTTTCTAAGCTCTGGCGTCTAGCGGCAGCAGTATAGGCTGGCGGTGGCTTAACAGTGTTTATAGCACGGCCCGTCCTACGGCTTCAGTCGCCACGGTTGAGAGAATTGCCTGCAGCAGGGGCTTCGGTTGAGATTGTTCCGAAGGCTGATGTGTGGCTTCGGCGCCGCCTCAAAGTTAAGCGGTACTCAACACTGTCTGTTGTTCGGTGCGAGAAAACATAACGCCTCCCACTTACTTCACAAAAACCGATACAGCTCACATAATCAAATCGATTACGCCAGAAACAGATACCTACAGTCTCTCTGATAAGTTTACTTGGATCAATGTACTGTGTCAGTTCTCAAAAGGAGTAACGAAAAAATAAAAGTAGGGAACTCTGAGTAATACCATCAAAAATTTTTAGCACGCTACATTCAGTAATGGCTAAGCAACCGCATGGGTACCGGGGAGGAGTGAATGTAAAACATCTTTCCGCTTCTCCCGATTTTCATTTTATCTTAAATCACTTCTGAGCTGGACGACTCGAGCATACTGGGAGCGGAGCACCACGGGGCAGAGAGATATTACAGGCCCTGTCCTCTCCTTTACATCTTGGGTTATGTTGTCACTGTTGCGTGATTCCATCTTTCCGGTAGAGAATTATAGCAACTGAAGCTCAACTGCAGTGCAAAGTTGAGAACATTTCTGTGTCATTTCCTGTCTCGTGGATCTCTCGTATTGATTTGAATCCTTGGTCTGCTCGCGTCTACCGCTAATTCACACTCAAAATTGAAGCAACCTCATTTTAGGAGTATTGTCATATGGGCGTGTTCTAGTTGTAAACATTCTAAGAATATTGTTGATTAATCAACTATGTAAATAAATTTTTAGATCGTTAGGGCCAAAATCAAAGCACCTGCTTAACTGGCACAAATGGCTCTGGACACTATGCGACTTAACTTCTGAGGTCATCTGTCGCTTAGAACTTAGAAATAATTAAACCTAATTAACCTAAGGACATCACACACATCCATGCCCGAGGCAGGATAAGAACCTGCGGCCGTAGCGGTCGCTCGGTTCCAGACTGTAGCGCCTAGAACCGCACGGCCACTCCGGCCGGGGCACCTGCTCAATTGTTTTAGTCATTTGTATATAGTTTTGTTTAGGAAAGTTGGCTAGCCAAACCTTAAAGGATCTGTGTTCTTACCCTTAATCTGTTCCTCAGCTGGTTAGAAGTAATGAGAGTTCTGATGGGAACTGTATGGACATTTTTACTATGTAAGTAAAGCTTCACTTGAGTGTATTTACCTAGTCATATTCAAATTTCAAGTTTTATGGGCATTGTTCCGTTTAAAGAAATTTATTTGTTATTTGTCCAAGTGATCTGGCCTTGTAAGGCAGTCTCCTGTATTACTGTGATGGTGATTTTACAATGCTTTTGATTTTAATACAATATGTAGCAATTACAACGGATTACTATTTTGATTTTGCTGTGTCACTACCATTACACATGTCAACTTCCTTGGATGATACGGACTATTGCTCAAAAGGTAAAGGAGAACATCTATCTACAACGCACTTAAAACATAACAACTGGTCAGTTTGTATTATTTGATTAACATTTTGATGTATTTGCCACGAATTCAACAAGTTACAAGCTCGAGGTAGTGAGTAACCTCTATATGACCATGAAATGTTTTCGCAGTTGCGAATGTGGGCTACTATTAGCTGTGTAATGGAATGGCCACAACAAATATTTGTGCTCTCCCGGGACTGGATTCCGGATTTCCCGCTGATTGCGAAATGTCGTCGTACCATTTAGCTATCCAGGCACGACTCACGATCAGGTCCAAACTTCCATACGTCGTAAATCATTTGTCTACATCCCGTACTCGTACATCCATTATGTATATTCCGGTACATGGGAGACATTTTACTTTAATGTTGTTGTCATTCCATTACATAGGTGATGGTAGCACATATTCGCAACTGCGAAAACATTCCATGTGTTTCATGACGGCTGTAGTGACCACAGTACCTATTCCTTTGGATATGATCGCATGTCCGAAGGAACTTCATATCGTAATTCGGAATAGCACAGGCACTGAAACATGGCGTCTTTATGATCATTGCTGCATAGCTACTACTGTCCGTGTTCTCAAAACCAGAGAGTGTATCCATCACGCAGAAACGCTTTTCATGAATACTCTTCAGATAATAAAAGCGCGTTTAAATAAATTTCTAAAAAGTGCTGGTACGTATAGTTTCCACCGAAGATAATTATAGTATACAGAAATATCAAGTGTTTGGCGTTAATTGGACCGTATACGCCTTGATCAGCAGTAACTTTTTTTCTTTCTGAGTTATCAGTCGTCTGAAAAACAATATTATGATAATGATAGACTGCTACTAACCGTACAGAGTAGAAGATTACGAAGCACGCGAGCTTTCGGCCAAAAGGCCCTCTTGTAACGTGGGGGATCTCAACCAAAGGCTTCGTCGCCTCTGTGACAGCCTTGGCTACAGAATTCTGGACCTGTGTTATCGATGGGAATTTGTAGGACTCCCCTTGATAGGTCAGGGGTGCTGTACACAAAAGAAGCAGCTACTCGGGTAGCAAGAAATTTGTGGGGTGCAATAGGTGGTTTTTTAGGCTACGTGGTAGTTTGAGGTACTATCATGGACACTCGACAGTCGATACTGATATAAGGAAAACTGAGAGCGTTCAGAGTAAAGACAATTTGATCAGTAAACTGTCGAAGTACTCCTAGTAACGTTCCCGTTTTTACTGCCCTCAGGAATGTTCTGAACCTCGTACTATTCTTGGGATCTGAGGTATTTACTGACTCTTGGAATGTTCAATGGACAGACAGGTTAGACGCCGTAGGACGCGGAGCGTCCATTGCAGCCGAGAAAAATATTTTCTCTACTGAGGTTGAAATTAAGTGTGATAGAGAAGTTATCGGGTCTCACATAACAGTTCTAGATGAAACCAAGTTAATTTATGGGTTTTTGCCGACAGACTGACTTCACTGTGACAGTTTTGTAGTCATTCGAAGAAAGTCTATGGTCAGCTCTGGATTAATTCCCAGCTCATGCAGTACTAGTTAACCTACGGAGTAGAGATTGGGACGTGTATGTATTTATGCGGGGTGTAGACTTAGTCTTGTGAAGTACTCCTGAACACGTTTTCCGAAACTGCCTTGAGCAGCTAGTTCGGCAGCCAACACGAAATGGAAATATGTAGGAACCTGTAGCTACAAGCCGGCTGTGGCGGCCGAGCGGTTCTAGGCGCTTCAGTCCGGAACCGCGCGACTGCTACGGCCGCAGGTTCGAATCCTGCCTCGGGCATGTCCTTATGTTTAAGTAGCTCTAAGTTCTGGGGGACTGATGACCTCAGACGTTAAGTGCTCCAATGCTCAGAGCCATTTTGTAGCTACAAATAGGCCGGTGTTTGTCTGTGGCGTCAATACGGAGATGGGGGTTAGTGATCACGATGTCATTGTAGCGATAATAGTTACGAAAATTAATAAATCAGTCAAGAGCGCAAGGATAGTGTCTCTACTAGAAAGAACAGATAATCAGTTGTTAGAATGTTACTTACACAATGAACTGCAATCATTTAGTTCCAGAATAATTGCCATAAAGGAATTACGGGTGAAGTTTAAACGCATCAAAATCGTGTTCTGCACAAGTATGCGGCTAGCGGATTGAGGACGGAAAAGACCAATCGTGGTTTAACAACGAGATTCGAAAGATGTTGAAGAAACAGAGGCTGTAGCACCCTCAGTTCAAAAGAGTACTGCAAATGACGACAAAGAAAGATTAGTAGAGATTCGTTACAAGGTCTCTGCGCAGTGCACACAATACCTGCCACCGTCATACCTTCGCTAAAGATCTGGCGCAGAACCCGGAAAATATTATGTTCCCACGTCAAACCGCTAAGCGGGTCTATTGCTTCCATCCAGTCGCTCATTGATCAGTATGGCTTGGTAGGAGAGGACAGCAATAGGAAAATCAAAGTTTTAAAATCCACTTTAAAAAAATCGTTCACGCAGGAGAACGGTACAAACGTAGCCTCGTTTGACCATCGCAATGAAACCCGTAAGGATGACATAGTAATAAATATTCCTGCCTTAGAAAAACAACTGAAAGAATTGAAAATGAGTAAGTCGCCAGGTCCGGATGGAGTCCCTATTCGGTTTTACAAATAGTACTTCACGTCATTGGCTCCTCACTTGAATTGCATTGGCCCGAATCTCTGACAAGCGCAAACTGTCAGGTGACTGGAAAAAACTACACATAACTCCTGTATATAAAAGAACAGGTCGGAAAAATTACACACCAATACCCTTAACAACGGTTTACTGCTGAATTCTAGAGCATATTCTGAGGTCGAATACAATAAATTCCCTAGAGACCGAAAAGCTGATATCCACGAATCAGAGCGGCTTTAGAAAGCATTGAAAGTTAGAAGGCCGGCTTGTTCTTTTCTCACATGATACAATGAGAATTATGTCGACGAAGGCTGATTACATATTTCTAGATTTCCGAACAGGAGTCGGCAACGTACCCCACTGCAGAACGTTAACGAAAGTACGTCGATATGGAGTAGGCTACCAGCTATGTGACTAGCTCGAAAACTTCTTCAGTATAAGAGTCCATTATGGTGTCCCCGACGGTGAGTGTTCATCGGAGACAGAGATAATATCAGGAGAGCCCCAGTGAAGTGTGACACAAGCGTTACTATTTTCTGTATACATAAACTATACGCCGAACAGGGTGGGGCAGCAGTTTTCGGTTGTTCAATGTTTATGCTGTCGTATACAGGAAGGTGTAAGACAAGAGACTGTAGGTTGATACAAGATAACCTAGACAAAATTTGTGGTTGGTGTGATGAATTGCAATTGGGCCTTAGTTTAGAAAAATGTAAGTTAAAGCGGATGAGTTGGAAAAACAAATGTTATGTTCGGATATAACATTAGTTTCGTTCTACTTAACAGTGTCATGTCGTTTAAATATCTCGGCGTAACGTTGCAAAGCGATATGAAATGGAACGAACATGTGAGGACTGTAATAGGGAAGGCTAATGGTCAACTTGAGCTTATTGGAAGAATTTTAGGAAAGCGTGATTAATCGATAAATTGGTCTGCATGTAGGACGGCCTGAAAGGAGACATCGAAGCAATCTAGAGCCTAGCTGCTAGATTTTACCGGTGGGTTCGATCAGCATGCAAGTGTAACGGATATGCTTCGGGACCTCAAGTGGCAATCCCTGGCGGGAAGAAGGCATTCATTTCGAAGATCACTAATGAGAATATTTACAGATTGGGCATTTGAAGATGACTGCATACTGCATACTGCACATTTCGGGCAGCGACCACGAAGGTGAGATACGAAAAATTGCATATAGTCAGTCGGTTTTTCCTTGCTCTGTCTGCGAGTGGAATAGGGCAGGAAACGACCAACTGTCGTACAGGATAACCTCCGCCACGCACCGTACGTGTATGTATGTAGATGCAGATGCAGATGTAAGAACATCACACACTCATACAAGCACAACTAACAGACACATGACAACTGTGTCTGGTCTGGTCACCACTCACCCACCCACCCGTCAAGAACAAAACACACTCACACACACACGACCACTGTCTCTGGCCACAAAGGCCTCGACGGCCAGAGCCAGCGATCTTGCGTGTGTGAGTTGTTTTTTCGTGGATGTGTGTGTGGTGGCCATGTGTTTGTTTGTTTTGCTTGAGCCTTTTAGCGTGTCTGCGACACAACATCTCTTCTAAGTGATAAGTAGCATGAAATTGTGATTATTCCATGCTGGATTTTCATTCTTTGATTCAATCTTCTGAATGATTTCATGCGATCCGCCACCATTCCTCTCCTTCCGTCTCAGAGTAGCACTTGGATCCCACGTTCTTAATTATTTGCTGATTGCATTCCAACCTCTCTCTTCCTCTACAGTTTTTGCCCTCTCACACCTCTCCATAACCACGGAGGTTATTCGCGATGTTTCATTTGTAGGGCGTTCAACTGCGCGGTCATCAGCGCCCGACGGTATTCTCGGATGCTTTAAAACATTTTCAGTCACTTCTGCTCGGCAGTATCTTCCGCGCGTTCCTTTCTGCACCTATTCTTCGGAGAGCCACCTCATTCCTTAGCAGGTCACCTAATTTCCTACGTTCCTCTGTAGCAGCACATCTCAAACCCTTCAATTCTCTTCTAGTTTCCTGTCCATGATTTACTATCATTACATTGGGTGCCTTAAAAGTACGTTCTCAGCAATTGTTCCTCAAATTATGGCCTATGTTTGATGTAAGTAAATTTCTCTTGGCCAGGAATGAGCTATTTACCAGTGATTGTTTCCTTTTACTGTTGTCACACGAGCATGTGCGTTGTAAAATTTACAACATGGTAATTTTTCAGTAAAAACTTGTCTTAAACAAACTATTGTATTTATTGAAGAAAGCAGTTCATGTTCCCCATCTTCAACATTTATACCAAAAGGTTTTGCTCTTTTAGTTCTTTAAATAAAAGTTGAGCCAGTTTTTCTGACACATGTTCACTTTCATAACACCTTTCACAGACAATTTGTTTGCGAATTAATTCCGGCTGTGTTCATAAAAATGAAAAAGTAGGCAACGGCTGTCTCCTTGTAATTTCTGAAATGGAGTATCACATTTCAGCTACAGTGTCAATTTCACCTTTTGTCACGTTGTACCCAATTATGATATCAGGTTTGTGTGTTTTCTCATATGCTATTGCCATGTCATCCATAGCAGACAAAAGAGTGATAGAAAAGTTTTTACAAGGAACATATGAAACTAAGGTCTTACCCCCTGAAATCCTAACATTGCACTTTCAATTTCTTTTGTTTTCTTTGGAATTCCGGAATAATTTCAGGTCTGTTAGCTAAAAAGTGCATATTGTTCCAGAAAAGAAAATGACCATAATGTTCATACTTAGACGGATGGAAGTATTACAAATACGTTAATTGTGTTACGGAAGGTGCTGAGTCCAGGAAATAAACTTAATTGTTCTTCCAATATAGATATTTTGGTGATATTTCGCTGGATGCCTGCGTGTGGTAAGCGTGGGTTAAAAAAAAAAAAAAAAAATATTTTTCTCATTGAAATATGAGCTTACTTGATGTAAATCACCTTCAAGATGAAAGTTACGAGTATGAACCACACACCAAGGATCTCGTCTCTTTGTAACTTTCAATTTCTGAAGGAAACTTCGTCGCGTTGGTTTGAATTTCTTTAAAGGCAGATAATGGATTGAGCAGGGATATTCCCAAAACTGCAGAAACTTCTAGTAACTTTTCCTGTCAGTAGCAGATAATTTCATTATCAGGCTTTCCCTACTAGACAGTCTACAGTTCCCAAGGAAAGCCTTCCAAAACAAGTTTCAGAAAACTCAGATCCACACTACATCTCCAAAAAGTTTTCAGTTTTCCCAACTCCTAAGAAATAAATGTTCGTGGGAGTATAATGAAGTCAGTGAAACGTTGTTGGGATACATTTGATAACGTATTTTTCCACTTGTGTAAGAAATATTTACCCACTGCTAATTTCCATAAGCACACTTGAGTCAAGCCACATCACACAAAGGAGAAAAAACGTTGCTACAGAATTACTGACCACCTCACAACTCCCAGTATTTTGTAGTATTTTAGAGAAAATCATGTGCAATAGACTTTTAAACATTGATGTTTAGTGCAGGAAAACATACACAGAAGCAAACATTTTGGTTTTCAAACAGGAATATCAACTGACCAGACTGTATTTATCTTGACAAAAGCCAAGCCCCCACATCACAAAAAGGAGAGGAAACGTTGTAGACCACCTAAGTATTTTATAGCATCTTAGAGAAGAAGAAATAAATAAACTTCTAAACACTGACAACTAGTACTGCAAAACATATATAGATGCAAAGTATTCGGATTTTACAAGGAAATATCATCCTAAAATATTGAATTTATCTTGACAGATGACGTGAAGTAAGCAGTATATCAGCAATGACTACCACTGGAAACTCTTTGTGACTTGGCTAAGAGTTTTGACTGTGAAAATGGGGAAAGTCTACTGCTACACGAAATAGTAGATACAGTAGGTTTATAGTTTATACCTTATCTCAATTTCAAAAAGCAATTTTTGCTAGTCTTTAACTTCAAAAGCCACTTAGAATTTGAATAAATCGTAGTGTACCGGTACGTCAAGGTTACGTTTCGGATTCTTAGTTACTTTATATATATATATATATATATATATATATATATACAACTTGCAACTTCAGAAACAGCCAGTTTCGTCCTTTGCTAATGATAAACGTATAAGTAAAAATACGCGATTACCTTACTGAAAAGGAGCTAATGATATATTTGAACCGTCCACAAATGGTTTGAGGCAAATGAAGTATCACTGAATTTTATCAAGGCTCAGCACATACATTTCAGTAGTTCTCATATAACTAAATAAGCTACACAAATAGGTTTTTAAAACAATGAAATACTAGAAGCACAAAATACTGATCTATTAGATCACAAATTACACTGAAAAACGCACTGCCTATACTTTCGCCTTAGTTCAGCTACGTTTGCATTGCGCAAATTACACAATTTGTAGTACATTTAGAAACGAAGTAACTAGTTGATTCTACATATTCCCACCCACTAATGAGCTGTGGAATTATTTTCTGAGAAAATGAACGGGGCAGTACTTAAGAAACTTACAAGTGTCTTTTAAGAAATACGTTTGTTACTCATTCTGCAGCATCCTACGTAGATGTCTTTAAAATCAGGATATTCTGACACACATGCAAAAACACAAACACACACACACACACACATACACACACACACACACACACACACACACACATACACAGCCGGCCGCTGTGCCCAAGCGGTTCTAGGCGCTTCTGTCCGGTACCGCGCGACTGCTACGGTCGCAGGTTCGAATCCTGCCTCGGGCATTGAAGTGTGTGATGCCCTTAGGTTGGTTAGGTTTAAGGAGTTCTAAGTTCTAGGGGACTGATGACCTTTGATGTGAAGTCCCATAGTGCTCAGAGCCTTTTGAAGCATTTTAACACACACACACATACACACACACACAAAACGTTGTAGCTATCAGTATCTTTTCTCAAAAAATGGTGATAAGCATGCAAATACTCTAAAAAAAAAGGGTGACAAGCATGAAGAGAAAAAAATCTTTACGAAGACGGGGGTTAAAATTACTATAGGAATATAGTCTATTGACATATGGTCTATTGGACTGCTCGTACTCCAATGAAGACCATCTTTACAGAAACTCTTCTATGCATTGTTTTAGATCATTTTATGAGGAGAATTAAGGCTGTAATGTGGGAACTGCAAGATATGTCACTGTATTGCACTTAAATTTATTATACATATTTGGCTTCTTCCCACATGCCAGAGACAATTCCCCGTGGGATCTATGGAATACGACTGATGTAACATACTCTGACGAACAGTGTGTTGAATTGGGTGAGTTTCGCGTCGGGTTTGTTTAGTCATAGCGAGAGGGTGAAACAAAGGCAAAAAAGAACCTTATGGTTGACATTACGGAGATGTATTTCATGGAAAGCTTCAATTTGTAAATAACGAGAGGCATTTTTCTAGAAGCGTAGTGACATAGTCCTTCCTCCAACTTAGCCCAGAGAGTGTAAAATTAGATACATTTTGGCATATAAGGTAACGGGAAGGGTGGGTGTAGGGTAATTTTTCCTTCAGCGGCACTCTCATTTGGGGTGTAAAGCTGTTAATGTAGATGAATATTGTGTTTCTACGTGGAATATCCTTTATTGGAAGATATTACGGTAACAACTTCGACTGAACGGATACCAGTAATATACAATATTCCTGCTTCTCGTTTTCTCTGTTGCCATCTCATCGTTTTCAATCCGCTGGAAACAATCCGATATTAGTCATCACTACAATTACACCGCTGTATTTATGTGTGCGTGGCCTTATCTTTCTGTCTAGGTTTGTTGTGTGAATTTGTTGCAGTAGTGTTCCTCTTATTTCGCCAATATACTGAAAATGTGACTTCTGTGGTTATTACCGTTATCGTAATACTGGACACAAGGAGGGAAATAAACAAAACTATTCTTCGTGAAAAAGAGTGCGACTGCCTTCTGACAGATAACAGTGCTGCTAGCTGATAAACGACGCAAATGCAAGCAGATTATACGAGTATATCAACTCAGCAGAAGCGTTAATAAATCTTATTTTCAGCAGGCAGAGAAAATATCTCTCTTCCAACGGGTACATTTCTACGTAATTTGCCTTGTTTCATTATACGCTCTTTGCTCTAAGCATTCTGAGAATCACAGAGATGGCAATCCAAGCCATAATGGCTCATACAGTTTGCTTTCGTGAAAAGAGCAAGGGTTCTGTGTACATTCTGGTTCCATTCTCATTCTTCCCCAGAAGACAAATGCTTGTATTCATCATTGTTTTTAAGCGTCCCGTGAAAACATTTTCCTGCTTGATTTGTTACCAAAGACGTGTTTAATAAATTCAGATATGATAACTCATTTTACCTGAAAAAACGCCATACGATGATGGCTCGAAGAAGATGATACATTCCTAACAGTGAGGATCTGATGGCAGCATGATTGTTTGATAATATTTTTACTTTGTGGGAAAGATGGCACACGAAGTTCTTTATTTGAATGAGGTATGTATGATCAGTGGCACAATTTTCGTAGACGTGAAGGAAGACAACCACATCTAATAATAAAACATTTTTATTGTAAGTTAGAAATCGGTAATGGTACTATTTAAATAAGTAAATAGCACTGAAATAATTTGTTAGTTGCCGTTATATTCTGTGTAAGAGTCAATGTATAAAAATGCAAAAAACACAGATTTGAAAAAAATTTATGCTTCGTACGTAGGACATACAGCGTTGTTATGTGCCAGTGACACTTGCATCGATCTAACACAAACCTAGAGGCACAATGCGAAATGGAGGAAAGCCAAATGAAAACCGTTTTAGCATTTGTCCTGTGAAAACAAAATCGCTCTGTTTTCATGTTTTCTATCTAGGGTGCTATAGTGGCAAAATTAACCGAACTGTGATTCAACGTCTTCTTCTGTCCTCTCCTATCCTATACCCCATAAATAATTTTGTGTTCTGTTTCCTTTCTTGAGATAAGAACAAAAAAGAAAAAAAAAACCTTTTCATAATGGATGAAGGGATTTTTTAAAAAAATAACGAGCTTATTCGTGTCTCGATGACTATTTTGCATAATTAAAAAAAATCATTTTAGATGCAGGCGCACTCCGCCTAAATGACTATCCTCTACATGCCTGCATTCTTACTGTATCGAACTGTATACCCCTTGAAAGCTAAATTCGACTCCTGGGTCTCTCAGTTTTAAACAACGAAAACTTTTTACAGATACTACGGTCTTCAAAATGGTTCAAATGGCTCTGAGCACTGTGGGACTTAACTTCTAAGGTCATCAGTCCCCTAGAACTTAGAACTACTTAAACCTAACTAACCTAAGGACATCACACACATCCATGCCCGAGGCAGGATTCGAACCTGCGACCGTAGCGGTCGCGCGGTTCCAGACTGTAGCGCGTAGAACCGCTCGGCCACCCCAGCCGGCCTACGGTCTTCACTACAGCAAACACAGAAAGAATAATACCACGTAATATCAGAAACTAGTTGGGATACTGCGTGTGGTTGAACTTCATGTTACCTCTAGTTACATACTGAGATAGTCGAGTAAAAAAATGAAAAGAAATTCATGTTCTATTTAAATTTAAGGAATAACAAGGACCATTGTATGCAAACAGTTCGCTGTTGGTTTTATAGTCTTTTTCTTGTGTACCTGCATTGCCAATATGTCTCCTCACGAATTATACTGACTCATTTGACTAAACGTATTTCCGAAACGATTTGCACTAGAAGTGTTTCGCGGTTACATAATGGACAGCCTATTCTACTTAGTGTTTTTTTTTTTTGTAGGATCTTAGATCGGAGTAGCACTTTCGGTAAACAGCCTTTATTTCTGTGCTTTTGGTTAGCCCAGCCAGCTTACGTTAAAGATATTTTTCTACAAGAATCAGGAATAAGCCATGAGTAAATTTTTGGTGTATGCAAATAGGGTAAAGATGACGTGTTTACTGAAACTGCATAGGTGGTATTAAAAACTCGCTTCAGTACAACACAGGATTCTGTAAATGGAGAAGTTCAGTGAACACACCACCGTTAGTGTTTCACAACACAAAACTGACATTTGCATTTATGGGGAAGTCAGGGTAGAAAATTTTGTCGATATGTAAAGAATTGTGGTGTTCGGTATTTTCTTTCACATCCCATTGCAACAGTGCACTGTTGACTTTGTAATGGTGCATCAATTGTGACTGAAGGTGCACCTATGAAGATACGTCTTGACCCAATTACGTATTTATATCGTATTGCCGTATGAATACACTAAAATTAGGGACCTATGGTGCTTGAAAGCAGTGATGGATGTAATTTCAGAATCGATTTATGAGTTTTCAGAACAATGCAATGAAAGTCTTTTATGAAGTGAACATGACAACGGTAGCAAAAAAGTAGAGCTATTGCAAAACATTTAACCAAAGGAGCTAGAAAAAGGAGAAAAAAAATTTATTGATAACACTGCTGATGAAGATAACCCTCTATATAAAAGATAACAATAAAATAGGAAATTTAACACAAACGTTTTAAATGTCTTTTCTTCAGTTTCTACATTTTTCGCTAAAAAGGTCCTTTCTTGCTCGAAGTATTCAACGTATTGCTTTGAAACATTTACAGGTTTCTCCCATGCAATCCACAAATCAATGGATGAACCGTCACTAGAACTCTTTCACCTGTATTCATTTTAAATAAATTTCACTTGTCAAAGTTGCAGCAAAATCTGAGGTTGTTGAGTAAAACAAATAATAGAACCCTTCGTGATAAAAGAAAATAATTTTTGATCTGCAGAAGACGAAACTGTATTTATTACCTGTTTCCGGGTTTTCATCAGAGTTTTTGTTTTATTTCATGCACATTATTACGACAACTCACCCAGGTGTGTTCTTCAGGTGTTCCGAGTTTTGCTATTATGTGCGCTCGCCGTCCTGACAATGAACAGCTGTTGGTATCTCGCTGCTATTTATAACTGAATGTGAGTTCGACGTCCGGAGCCCTTTACGTATCTTGATGATCTTTTTGTTTTTCTAAACCCAGTCTTTCAGCTATTTCCATCTGTGATCTATGTGATGGCCAGTGACATCATCACAAACTGAATGATTGACCCTAAATTGTGTTTAAATGGAAACCTCTGTCCCAAACGTTTTCCTAGAATTTTATTTCCAAAGACCCCTTAATTATGCTGCGAAAGGTACGTGGTCCTATCACCAATGTTAAATGTAAACCTCTGTCTCAGTCTATTAAGTTTTCCTAGACTTTTATTTCGAAAGACTCCTTAATTATGCTGTGAAAGTAACATAGTCCTAGCACTACGATAGTGAGCTGATCTTACTTCATTCAATGACTGAATTGGAGGCCTGGTACGGGGACATCTCTCCTCGACTGTTCTAATAGTTTCGCCAAGTAAGAATGCCGAAATTCGCATGGAATGTGGTACACTCGCACCACATCGGGTGAATCCGTGGTTAACAGACCATTAATGAAAGACACCTAGAGAGACTGAGCGAACTAGTGGTATTATATATAGTTAATATATGTTGATTGTTTATGTATGTAGCTATTTTGCCTTCGCAGGGCTACCTATTTCCGTTTTTTGAGTGTAAATTACTGTTCATTTATTTCAAAATCACGATTTCGGCGTTGTAGCCATTCTCAAGTACATGTTGAACTGAAAATTAAGAAATGTTACGTACAAAACAGTGCAAGGCGTAGGAACAAAACGTCATTACGTATCTGATAATATTACTTACGCGTTACAGAATACGACCATGCCTATGTGACATGTCATAGTTGGAAAAGCATATTCCGGGTCCTATAAACCACTGTTCGAATTACCGGATATGATAAATATCGAAGATAGATAATAAGGCTGACATTGCGCTAAGTGAGTAACCATTAACACACCCTACGGCGTATTTAACATCCAGTACATTGCTGTGACCTGCATTCATCACATCCTTGAATCAACTGACGTTAACACTTGTCAAAACAGTGGCGTTGATAGTCACAAAGCGGCACGACAGTGTGAGCCCCACGATCTTTAGATTACCAGAAGCACTACCAAGATATAGAAGGTGAATATTTATTGGGCTGAGTGCTTAAATATGCTCGTAATAGACACTCGTAACATCCTCTTATAGAATTACAATGTAATAATCCATATTCAGAGTGTAACTATAGCAACTTTTACTGTACAACAAAACTAATCTGAAAGTGACTTTCTAGATGCAATATTACAAAATCGTATTCACTAATTCCGGAGACTTCCTTAAAAGAAATCGCCCATATGCAGCAACATGAAAGATCTGTGTGAAGGGATGGCCATATCAAAAACATCAAGATATTGTCACACTTGAAAGATCCAGGCCAAGGCCCCGCTGAGTGACATTACTTACACGCTTCTGTCAGACGGAAGTGCCCACAGTAAAACGCTACTGCTCAGTAGAGAGAGACTTAAGAGAGCGGGAGTGGGGGGGGGGGGTGGTAGTGAAGAGAGAGGGATCAGTGGGTGCCAAGGAGGGTAGTTGTACGGAAGGTAAAGTGAGGAATGTAAGGGGGGGGAGGGCATGGCGGCAAGGGGTGTGGTTTTGGGGCGGAGGGAATGGAGAGGACGGTAGAGGGACAATGGGAATGTTTGGGGGGTGGATGGAGCAGATTTTGTGGCAGGGGGAAGGGGAGGGAGGGTTGAGGATGACAGACAGAGAAAAACTGGTAGATCAGCATACTGTATTTATGCCTAACCATAAACTTCACTATTAGATGAATTCCATTAAACTCATTTCTCAGAAAATTAAATATTCAGTCAATCAAAGACTATGAGGAGTTGACAAAAATTTAGAAATTACAGTATATTGTTGAAAGATCCTATATGATTTATAGTTGACTGGTGGAGTTTAGAAATTACAGTATATTACTGAAAGATCCTATACGACATATACTTCAATGGTTGAGGTACATAGCTCTGCGAAACAAGCATATAGTCACAAGTTTAATGGCGTGACTTCTTCTTACGAAAGAACGTTAGGGGTTTGGAACGGGGGGAATAAAGTTGGAGGAGGACAAGATGGCGAAGGATGAGGAGGCAAGGGTGAATGGGGGATAGAAATGGGTGAAAGAGGATACACTGGTTTTCTACACTACGTACTTGATCATACACTGCACTACTAAATAAAGATCCATTCAGTTTTATATTGACATGGTCTTAATAATTCCGTCAAGTGGTGTTTTGAAGCAAAACTAATTTGTTCCATGAATGGGGAGGCATATTGGAAGCATATACTATGTACATGATCCAGATTGGGGTAGTACATAAATATCCATTCGTATCCATTTAATTTCATATTTATGTCGTCTTAATAACGCAATCAAGTGGAGTTCTGAAGCATAAATAACATATTCCATAAACATTTTAAATTAGTGAAATTACATTTGAATACATTCATATTTCAAATGATAAATAACGTAGGTATTACATTTACTAGAGATATGCAAAAGACTGAAAATTAATATCAACATCAAATGATACTTTACACATTCTTGCATCATGGAGATACTAGATTGAGCATTGTGCAGAAGATGCTCCAAGAAATGGTGGAGTGCTGGACAATCTTAGAAATGGCTAAGTTACAGCTCTTTCAGATTCAACAGTAACTTTCAGTCAGATATTAACGCAGATCTGAATACATCTATGACCTCAGAAGAATGAGACACATCCAATGGAAAAACATTTTTAAAACATGAAATATTAACATTTCATAGTGATTAAATATTTACGCAACGAACCTCTGAATTAACAACTAGACAAATGTTGGGTGATAGTATTGCACTATAGCTGTCATCCTTGGAAGTTAAATAGCTGTATCTATTTTATTTACTGATTTTGACGTCTTTTATATCTGTTTCACTGTGTAAATGTTTTTTAAAACATCGTTTCCTCAAAAAGTACACAATGAACAAATAGTGCATGAATATGTCACATTTTGTGCTAGTGTAAAAATGACCAATCGCTTTTGCTAGTGGACACCACAACTGAAAAGAGACAAAACAGATGCTTCTGTCAGCACTGGTTTGCGTTAGGAGGAACAACTGAGCAGCAGTAACCGTTTGGCACTGTTGCAAGTAGTAAGACGACATTAATATGAATCTAATGAACATTCATGTTACACCGATATATATGGCTACTAATGTACCATTTTCTATCCATCCGCACTGAGTACAGTCATCTATTAGGAGTGTGTACCGAATATCACTGAGCAGGTTCTGGTTCTGGATATTTCAAGTATGACAGTTTGTATATTTTTTTGCGGAATGTCCGCCACGCCATTTTACATAGATTTAGATGTCGTTGCAGATTTAGCATTTCTTTCATGTAAGTCTCCAGGAATTACAACTTTTGAGATCAAATTTTTTTGTATATCTAAAATGGTTATATTTCCACTCTGAGCACGGAAAATTACGTTGTGCGGCTAAAAGAGTGTGTTACGAACAAGTATTATAAGCATTTACTAATCACTTAGCCAAATAAATGTCTACTTTCATTACCCTAGTAATGCCTCTGGCAATCCAAAGGCCGTGTGACTCACACAGTGTTTTCGCTTTGTTTCGATTTCCGCCACTGTTTTGACAAATGTTAACTTCAGAGTTGATAAATGGTTGCGATGAATGCAAGTTACAGAAATGTGTTGACTATTAAATACGATGTACTGTGTGTAAATAATTTTTTCACTGTGCACGATGTTAGCCATATTATGTGTCTTCTAGAAGGAGTGAGTCCTGGGTTTCCACAGCTGGTTTACAATAACAGATAGTTGTTTCTTCGAGGATGACACATTAGTAGACGGCACAGGTATATTGTGACATGTACGTAATGTTGTCAAATACGTAACGACTTCTGGTTTCCATGCCCTGTACCGTATGGTATGCGCACTTTAATTTCAGTTCTAGATTCACTTGAAAATGGCTATAAAGTAGATATCATGATAGTGTGAAACAAATGTAGAGTAATTTACAGATGATGTAACTTTCTTTCAAATATTTATGTAGGTATAATATGTCATCCGTCTCATTTCGGATTTACTAAGATACATTCCAATATTAATTACTACTCGTGCCACTGCTGGCTTCTCGTCAGAAGGAGGTTTGACAAGAAGGTTATATATTAGATCATGTGCAGCCAGACGCTAGAATCGTAGTGCTCGCGCACTGCCACCAGCAACGGAAAATTAACCTTTGACATTACCAGCCACTTGGGCTAGCAAAATGGCAGAAAAATCAACGTCTACCGTTGATCACGAGAGAAAAGTCTACAGTATATATATCCATAACTGTTTTCATTCACACTGCATGCGCATTCTCAGCGTATGAAGATATCCGAAGCTTACGCAAAAAGGTTTTGCCTCGTTCTTTACACCGGTTCTCGTCAAGTAACCTAAGCGACGTCATATTTGGGCAGTACGTACATGTATAACCGACTGTGTACTCCACGTGATGCTGGCTGCTCTCCCTCTGCCTTTACGACACAGCGGAGGTCTGGTGGCGTAAACTTCCTGATCAGACCTTGTGTCAATGTCCTGATTTAAATTCCAATCATCTGGACAGTGTCATGTGACGCTGCTGATGTTGATCCGTCCATCGGATGAGGACGTTGCACTCCGTGTATTCCTAAGTGCTGTTCGAGACAAGTAGGGTATGTGTTGGCCAACGGCATTGGCACAGTGATAACACCGGTTTCGTCAGATCATCGAAGACAAGCGCTGTCGGGCTGGGCTAGCACTTGGATACGTGAGCATCCGGTATGCTGAGCGCTGTTGGCAAGCGTGGTGCACTCAGCCCTTGTGAGGCAAATCGAGAAGCTGCTTGATAGAGAATTACCGGCTGCAGTCTCGTAAACTGACAAAACGGCCGGGAGAGCGGTGTGCTGACCACATGCCCCTGTATATCTGCATTCAGTGACGCCTTTTGGCTGAGGAAGCTACGGTGGTCGATCGGTACTGTTAGGCCTTCATTGCCTAGTCGAACGGAGTTTAATTTAGTTTTAGGCTATATGTCGGCATCGGGTTTCATTCTCCCCCTTCTCTCATCATCATTCAACACGTATATGGAATGACACTACACACATGCATTACAATCCCGTACATTTATCAGACGCAGTTAAACATTCAACTCCTACGCTTCACAAATGAAAGGTGCGTGCCCGAAAGACAGAAAAATCTTTCTAGATAGTTGGCTGAAACTATGTTTGAAATCTTCCAGCCAACAATTTCATACGACATTACTTTTTCACCTGTAAATTACGGTTTCCATTTTCTATGCTTGTAAATATTGTAAGACCTTATTTCCTCCATTTCCAGTGAGGAACCCGCCCTGCGGTTTGTAAGTTCCATTAATGTTCACCGATTTCATACGACTGTACTTTTTCACCTGTAAATTACGGTTTCCATTTTCTGTGCTTGTAAATATTGTAAGACCTTTTTTCCTCCATTTCCAGTGAGGAACCCGCCCTGCGGTTTGTAAGTTTCATTAATGTTCGCCGTGTATATAGATCCAGTTAAAATCACAGCAGCAGTACAGATTCAATTAAAATCATAGCTGTCGTTCGTCATGTACAATGGATATAATGAAGTTATATAAAATATCTATGTTCCACGCTCTTTAAGATATTGCGTCATGACTATTGGAAATTTTACAAGGGTAGGATTTAAGCCGCCGGTATTTGCGATGTTGCTGATATTCGATTTGTGGGCATAAGGCAGTGGTCCGTACATAATTCTCAGTCTAATGTTTTGTTTTGCATTGCTGTAACCTTAATCATAGACTTTAACGATTCAGAAAGCTGCTACGGACTCAAAAGAGTTCAGCAGGGCAAACTGTTTACCGGCATCCACGCAACAATCGGTTCTGACGTCATCAGACCGCTGTTTGAGGCCGCTGAGTTGCGCCGACGTATGCTGTGGAGGTTGTAGTAGGGAAGAGTTGGTGCTGTGGGTTTTATTTAGCAGTAGGGCCGACAACTTGACTAATTTCAGTGGTCCTTCATATCTATTGCAATTATTTTCTGCTTTTGAATTCCTCTGCACGTTCTAGCGTAGTAATCAGTAGAACCGGATGAAACTACAGTGTCAGAGAAACTAATTTGGAGATTCCTCTGTGCTAGTGTGTAATTGGCTACTGCTGATTTATTCTCATTACCCTGGTGACAAGTGCTCTTATGTTCCCTGAGGTGGATGTTAACTTTTCTTTCGTAGTTTTTATGTTCGCCTTGCCGCAACTGGTATGTATTTTACACAGGGTGTTCTATGACTTGTGGATTGGAGTGAGTACATAATGTTTTGAGCAGAAACCAAGGTCCAGAAACGTATCATTTACGGATGCAGCCATTTGAAAACGTGTAGATACGCAAAAGGACATTAAGGTGTGGGTGTGGGGCGGGGGGATGGGGGAGTGGGGGGTCATGGTTACGTCGGATCGGCTGACGTTATTTGACGTTTATTCTACCTCTCTCACTCGTTTAGTGCCTCATTCACATGCTGAGTGTTAGAGCGACATGGTTGAGTACACATTTGCACAATACACCGACTTTTTTTTCTGAATGGCGTAGCTGACGGTAATGGAAGAGCTGTTCTTAGCCTTTATCAATACCGGTCTCCCCAAACGTCCGACTCCATCGCCCACCTTTTTCAACAAAAATACGCAAAGTCTTCGAGAAAGTATACTTTCACCATCAGCAGCATCATGGTGCTACATGAAGTTGTCGCATACCCTAGCTGGAAGAGACCGTACTGCATCACGTTGAAGAGAATCGGTCAACGAATACACGAGCAACTTCTTTGGCTATTAATGAGTAGAATTGTAAAACAAGTGTTGTACTGCGTCACGCTTAACCAATTACTTATAAAAGTGGTGGCAGTACCAACACGTTTTCAGATGGTTGTGGCACGGGAGCGATACGTTTCCAGACATGGATTACACTTCAAAATATTATCTACTCACCCCCTTCAACAAGTTGTAGAAGTTTATAACAGGAATTTCCGAACACCCTCTATAGTCCCGCGGGGCAAGTGACGCGATTAGGGTCTTCGCAGTGCCCAAATATTGCCGGATCTCTCTTATTGGTTTAAACACCGAATCAATATCGTTTTTTCTGAGTCCTTTTCTGATGCGAACTGTGACATTTTTGCAATTGGTAGGGAAACTTTCCATTTAGTCGGTTCTTTTTCATTGGAAACTATAGATCTTCTAGGATGTGGCGCCCTATTTATCTCTTTGTCAGAGTAGCACATAATAATTTCACCAGACAAGAAGAAGTTAACATAACCCCTATAATAACCCCTATATAAAGCAAGCAGCTGCAGCTCTTCCCCACTGTAAGCTCCGTAGCACACTTCTACGCGACTCTGCGTTCTCTGGCAGTAGGCTGATTACGTCACGAACTGACTGTTGCGTGAATAAATCTAAATAGTTTGGCTTGCTGAGCTTGTTTTTGAGTCTGTAACACTTTTCTGAATTGTTAAGGCCTCTGATGAAGCCTCCAGCAGTGGAACACGAAACTTTACGTATCTGTCCATAAATCAGATATCAGTAACATTTCCCCTTGAAATTGAAATATAGTTTCCTCGTCTAGGACTGAGCCGGAACGACTTGAATGTTGGGACCAGCTAGAGTTAGCCGCAGCAGTGTGTGAGCGAGTCCGCGCGCGGCTCACCTTTGAGCACGTGCACCCGCACGCTGTCCGGCGGCACGTTGGAGGGCGCGCACGTGTAGAGGCCCGTGTCCTGCGCGGCCGCCTTCTGGATCAACAGCCGACTGCTCGTCACGGGGCCCTTCTCCGTCACCAGGCTCACCCCTCCACGCGGCGAGTCGAAGTTGATCACCTGCGGCGGGGCACAACACCAGACACACTGAGATTGGCCGTGCCCTCTGGGTAACACACAACAGAAGTGACAGAGTAATTGCTCCATATAAAATTTAGAACAGGCGCTGTCGCACAGTTAGTAAATACATAGTCTGCCTAAAAATGTGATGCACTCAGAACACATGGTCGAATGTCAATGTAACTTTGTATATATACACACCGTCAGCGAGTATGGAAAACGGCCACGAGACTGCACTAGTGCAGTTCGTGTTAGGTTGAGTTTCCAGCTGTGGTTGGGGTAAATAAGAGATGTGGAAAGAGTAAGACGTAGAGTGATCACCGTGAAGGACTTAGAGATGCTACGTACTTCTATGAAACAGCGTTATCAGCATCCGAAGAGTCTGAAAGGGGCCTCACTGCATATATACATTTGGCCAGATGGTCGAATCACATAATATCTAGATATTTGGGGCATTCGGATGAGATAGTGGTTCGTCGGTGGACTCCATTGCAACGAGAGGGGTGGGATACTCGTCTTCAAGGTTTCGGTCTGCTAAGTCTGACCAACACAAGGCAGGGTCAACGAACTGCCTCAAGCACATCGTAAGCCATTCAAATTTTCTCCTGCCATCTGAGAGCAAGTATACGAATTCCCTGCAACATTATGTGTCTTCGGGCACCATTGATCGGAGACAGCTGTCGTATTAGAGAACTGCCGTCTAATGAGTAGGCATCCGTTAACACCACAACACGGGCAGTTGTACAGAATTGGAAAACAGTACGGTACTCCATATTTAATATTGGTAAATAAGCTTATTTCGGCTTTATTGTTTGGCGCTGATAACCCCGCTGTTGTGCGCCCTAAAACACTAATAATCATAATCATCATCTTATTGTTTTCATCTGCACATGTCATTACGTTTTCGGCATCGTTCCGAAGCTATTCGATAATATGCTGACGCACGTATATTATAATAATGTTGTCATAATCTGACAGTCGTAGAAACTCAAGGTTGACAGCTATCCGCTTGCTGAAAGATCTTTACTTTGAGTAAGCAACTAGCTGTCAACCTTGAATTTCTACAACTGCCAGACAGTAGAAAGGTAGTGAAACACAGGTGCAACAGAATAATATCGAACAGCTTTAAAACGTTGCTGAAAATAATATTACAACTACAGACAATATTAATGGTTTACTCAAAGTTGACATATGTCCATCTAAAACGCCAGGACATAAAGCAATAAAGCCGAAATAAGATGATACAGCAAAACAAAATATCAAGCAGCATACCGTTTTCCAATTCTCTTCTTAATGTCCTACTCTGACATAATATAAGCTGCAGGTCCCGCAAAAACAAACGGTTGTGTTTTTGGTACTTTGACATGGAAGCATGGACTATTCGTGAATGGAATTTCATTCTGTGCAGCAATGAATCGCGGTTTTGCACTCACCTGAATCACAATCGCCGGCGAGTACGGCTGCGACGTGGGTAGAGGTCCTATTCTTCCAATATTTTACAGAGGCACAGGGGCATTACACCCGGCTACATGGTGTGGGGAGACACCGGATATGGCTTGAGATGACTGTTAGTAGTGACTGATGGGACTGTGGGGAACAACAGTACATCACAGATATCTCGCGTCCTCAACTCTTGCCTCACGTGCCAGATTAACCTGATGTTATAGGGAAGTACACGTCAACATATTCAGCGTTAGTCAATGAACTTTCTCCGGCATGTTGGGGGACCCTTGTGGCGAACCAAACCCCAAGATCTGTTTGCGATAGAACAGTAGTGGGATCAGCTCGGACGTCAACTCCGTGCCAATGAGAGTTTCCACGATATCATGCATCAGTTACAACAGTTGTGTACCAACTTGCCTCAGGACACACTCTTTACAATGGAAATGGTGCCTGCATACAGGCCTGAGTGGAGTGCAACGTCATACTGTTAAGTGGTTTCATATTGTCAAGCTTTTTGTAAATTAGGATCGGTATTGTAATACTGAAACAACAACAAGTACCATGTCAACTATCCTTTCCCTATCGGCGCTTCAGCTTTCTTGTTAGGTGGCATATTTAAAGAAGTTCCCTTTAATTTACACATACAGTTTTTGGACGTGCGCGGGGAGTTGAACGGATAGACACTGTCCTCAAAGGAGTATACAGGGTGTAAAGGGTATAAGGCGCCAAAATTATACAGATGGTGCATCTCGGTGTGCTTGGCAAAAAAGTCTAATGACATTTTCTTGTATCATGTACTTTATTTTTGTATTATTAAAACCTAATGTTCGTAGGATATATAGTATACGCATTTCTGTTTACGTAGTCAACCGACAGTGCACGGCGTACCGAGCTTATTGCCTACAATGACGGGGCGGCCAGAGAAAGGCAACGAGCCGACCAGAGGATCGAAATCGTTAGTCGTGTACAACGACGTGGTGTGATAATCAGGTGGTATCGAAAAAAGGAATGTAAACGGTTTTTGGGTTGTCAAGAATGTGTAATTCGCTTTACGTGAATTGAAGACAACCAGTGTTTCTAAACAAGTCGATAACGAAGGTCGTAGTAGTAATGACAAGCTAATATCAAACAAAATGTATTCCCATTACTACAAATTCAATAAATCACTAAGTAGATAGTTGTGCTTTAAGGGGAGCCGGAGGTGCCTATGCTGCCCATGTTAAAATCACTAAGTTTGAGGAACATTTATGAATAAACTACCAAATAGAAAAAATTGAATTATTTTTTACATATAGAGTGGTTTAGTATTGCAGTTGTGACAGAGGGATTTTGGAGTATCTTTTCTAGTTTCCTTCCAATTATTTTTTTTTATTAATGACCCAAACTTTTTTTAAAAAAAATGCTTTATAATTAAACTGAAATGAAACTACTGAACATATTGCCAAATGGCTGTGTTACAATGTAAGTTTGACCACTAGGAGTGCTGTAAAAAAATTTCATCTCTCTAGCTTGAGTGGATTTTGAGAAAATGTTCCTTATATTCGAAAAATTCTAATTTACGGGAAATGGCTATCAAAGTTTCTCAATACATTCCTGCACTATAGGATGGATTATCAGTGTTTTTATGCTTACAAACACCCTTTTAGGAACCACTTTCCCAATCAAATTGTTTACGCTCTCATTAGGATTCTGCGTCTTTCCGTGTAGACATTTGTGTAACAATTCTGGCTGTGCTAAGTCATGAAAAATTGGTTTTATTGCATTTATCACAGCTGCTGGCAAACCATGTTTGTGATCATAGTCCTTTTTTGCATTTTATTTGCACCAGGAATCTTTTGGTCACAGGCTGTGTTGATGGTATTCATTGGAAGAGGCAGTATGAAAGAACAATTCCCACACTGCTTTTCGCATGTCACTAACATTATTTTGCCTTATAGCTTACCCATAGTATCTCTGTAGACGTTCAATCACCTCATCAGTAAGCCTGCTTCTCCCCCCTATTGTCTTTCCATCACTGAGCTTACTTGAATCCAAATTTTGTTTGAGCCTTCGAAGCCGTGCACCCATACGCTTTTGCACATGCCCAATGCATTCCAACTTTTCAACTACAAAGTCATTTCCACATGGTTTCAGTTCCTCTATAGTCTTGAAACCTTTGGAGTCACCATCCCCAAGGTAGTATTTGTACCTAACGTTGTATCTGGGAACTGAACGTTCAAAAATTTGTTTCACTCCATCCACTTCCATTGCTCCACTTTATCCACTAAAATTTGCCTCAGAGGTTCCACTGTGGTCTCCTTTGATTTTATTTTTGCACCTACAATCTTTTGATAATATTGCAACATCTATCACTTTTGCACTATCACCACAAGTAGCAGTTACAACCCCATTCAGGGATTTATGACCCCTCTTTTGCCATGAACCATCTAATGCCACTACCAAATCCCTCTTAGCGCTTCATTTGCCACAGAAAACAATGTAACCAACCCTTGCACACTCGCTGTATGCGTAACATAAGGCGCTGTATGCGTAACAGGCCCAGAAAATCTCAAGCAGTTCGCCAGGAAGTCACGAGAGGGTGTTACATGCATTCAGCGGCCGCCCATTTCCTCTGCAGGCGTGGGGGAAAATGGTAATGACTCCACTTCTAGGGCGAGTAGAACAATAATTCAAAGTTTACATTAAAGAGGAATGTTCCAATTCATTTTCGGTAGCAAAAAAAAAAAATTGTAATTTTTTGGATGTGACCACCTCCGGCTCACCTTAATTACAATCAACTGTTTCACCTTTTCACGGCAATGCCATAACGAATACTAAATTCACATTCTTTTCCTTTTGTATAACAACATCGTAACGAAAAGAAAACCCATTAATTCGTTTCCTCTTACACCAATACTACAACAAATGTTCGAAATGACCACCATTCGCTGCTACACATGCTCCATTACGGCGAACCCAGTTTCGTCGCACTCGTTCACATACATGCACATTGGCCTTCATGGTATTGGCAGCATCTAAAATCTTCTGCGTCAATTAGTCCACATTATTTACTGGCTCAGCATTAACAAGTTCCTTCATATGGCCCCAAAAGTAAAAATCTAGTGGATTTAAATCAGGACTGCGTGCTGGCCATCGACGTGGACCCGAACGCCCGATCCATCGTCCTGGAAATCGACTATCCAAAAATCTGCGTACTCTGTGACCAATGTGGGGTGGAGCACCATCGTGGAGGAACCACATGTTTATGGCGTACGCCTAACGGAATGTCTTCTAACAACGTTGGTAACACTGTTTCCTCTAGAAACGTTCGGTAATAGTTACCAGTCAAACCTGTAAGTAAAACATAGGGCCCAATAATGTAATAGTCGAGCATACCCGCCCACACATTTACGGAAAATCGTCGCTGAAAATGTGTTGCCACTACGTGGCGAGGATTGTGTACACTCCACGTGTGCATGTTATGGAAATTAGTTATTCCGTCGCGAGTGAAACACGCTTCATCTGTGACGAGTATTTCGTTGATAAAATAATGCTGCGCACTGCGTAACAAAAACCACTCTGAGAATTCACGTCGTGGAGGGAAATCTTGTTCTTCCAATGCTTGTACGCGTTGAATGTGGTAAGGCCGCAGACGCTCCTCTTGCAAAGTGCGATGAACGACAGTGTGCGATATACCCACGTGGCGGGCGATGCTTCTAGTACTCTGAGAAGGATCCTCCTGCATGCGGTCCAGAATTCTTTCCTCAGCTTCCAATGTACGATCGGCGCGTTGTGGGCCTCTGCCTTCTGCGTGGGGCAGTAAAGAGCCAGTATCTCTCAATCTAAGGAAATTAAATACGTACTCGTCAGCTGTATTCTGTCATGATGTAACAAAAACGGAAAGCATATCAGAACAGAAGATACGTTTCGCATACGGACGAAATTTTACAAAAAAAAATGGTTCAAATGGCTCTGAGCACTATGGGACTCAACCGCTGAGGTCATTAGTCCCCTAGAACTTAGAACTAGTTTAACCTAACTAACCTAAGGACATCACAAACATCCATGCCCGAGGCAGGATTCGAACCTGCGACCGTAGCGGTCTTGCGGTTCCAGACTGCAGCGCCTTTAACCGCACGGCCACTTCGGCCGGCCGAAAATTTACAAAGGTGCAGGTAAAGTAGAGAATTTCAATGACAAAACCCTTTGATGCACAGCAGCAAATGTCTTTCGTGCAGGAAGTCGTCGTTGTGGGAAGCGTTCTCGATAAATTCGTACAGCTGCCCTCACCATAAATTAAATGCATATCGTATAGTTAAGCTATAGTAAATCTCATTTCCATCCTAACAGTTAACAGAGTTGCAATAACATCTGCACAGGTTACTCGCCTACTGTCGTCTCTCGGTGTATTACAATGACGCAGCCACTCAGGCCGCAGTTGCCTGTGTGTTTACGATTTACGCTCGCGATGTCAATACGCGCAGAGGGCAATAACAGGAACCGATTGCTTACGTACGTGCACGGCCAAGTATCTACTTTTCTCTGGGACAACCGTAGGAAATACGCAAACATGTTACTAGACTTTTTGTCAAGCATTGCGAGATGTGCCATCTGTTTAATTTTGGCGCCTTATACGGTTTACACCCTGTATAAGATGAACACAAAGAAAACCAAAACAAGGATAATGGAATGTAGAAGAATTAAATCAAGCGATCCTAAGGGAATCAGATTAGGAAACGAGAAACTTGAAGTAGTTGATGAGTTTTGCTATTTGGGCAGCGAAATAACTGCTAATGGCCGAATTAATGAGGATACAAAATGTAGACTGACAAAGACAAGGAAAGCATTTCTGAAGAAGAGAAATTTGTTAACATTGAATATAGATTAAGTGTTACAAAGTCCTTTTTGAAGATATTTGTCTCTAGTGTAGCCACGTGTAGAAGTGAAACTTGGACGATAAAAACTTTAGATAAAAAAGAATAAAAGTTTTCAAAATGTGGCGCTACAGAAGATTAAATGAGTCGATCACGTAACTAATTAAGTAGATTTGGATGGATTTGGGGCGACAAGAAATTTGTGGCACAACTTGACCAAAAGAAGCGATCGGTTGATAGGTCACATTATGAGACATCAAGGGATCACCAGTTTAGTGGCTCAAATGGCTCTGAGCACTATGGGACTCAACTGCTGTGGTCATTAGTCCCCTAGAACTTAGAACTACTTAAACCTAACTAACCTAAGGACATCACACACATCCATGCCCGAGGCAGGATTCGAACCTGCGACCGTAGCAGTCGCACGGTTCCGGACTACGCGCCTAGAACCGCGAGACCACCGCGGCCGGCACCAGTTTAGTGTTGGAGAGAAGTATATATGTTAGTGTGTGGGTGGGGGGGGGGGAGGGGGGATAGTGGGTAAAAATCAGATAGAGAGAAAGATATGAATACAGTTAGTAGTTTCAAAAAGATTTATGTTGTAATTGTTATTCGGAGATGAAGAGTACTTCACATGTTAGAGTAGCATGGAGAGCTGCATCCAAACAGTTTTCGGACTGAAGACCACATCGACAACAGAGTATGTTACTAACTATCCTTTATTTGCTACCAGTTTCGAACATTTAGACCAACTGCATGTAACAAAAAACGTCAGTAATGCAAGCAATAGACGATAAAATAGGTCGTTCACAGGTGAAAACAAAATATTGATATAGGTGCTCGTCTTCTATCCATATTTTAATTTTCCTACAGCCGCCATCATGTTCAAACGTGCTTCTACAATCTCGTGGAATATACCAAATTCCTTCAGAATCACTGGGATACCTATGTGATCCAGCCTGGTTCACATGGTATATGAAACAGGATAAATACAGGCTTCAAGAGGACTGTAATTAAACTTATGCCAGGAGTAACAATTATCGAACCATCATGATCATAAGTGGTGGTGGCAAATAAACTGGCTCAAATTATTCACAGAATAATATAAAAAGATATAGGGAGGGTAAGCTATACGGAGAGATGGGTCGCATACAATATGTACAACAGCCAAGAGGGAATGATAAGTGTGAACCACCAAGAACGAAGTGCTCGTATTAAAAAGGGTGTAAGACAAGAATGTAGCCTTTCACCCCAACTTTTCAATCTGTACATCGAGGAAGCAATGATGGAAACAAAAATAAGTTTCAGGAGTGGAATTAAAGTTCAAGGTGAAAGGATCTACATCTACAAGATTACTCTGCAATTCACATTTAAGTGCTTGGCAGAGGGTTCATCGAACCACAATCATACTATCTCTCTACCGTTCCACTCCCGAACAGCGCACGGGAAAAACGAACACCTAATCCTTTCTGTTCGAGCTCTGATTTCTCTTATTTTATTTCGATGATCATTCCTACCTATGTAGGTCGGGCTCAACAAAATATTTTCGCATTCGGAAGAGAAAGTTGGTGACTGAAATTTTGTAAATACATCTCGCCGCGACGAAAAACATCTTTGCTTTAATGACTTCCATCCCAACTCGCGTATCATATCTGCCACACTCTCTCCCCTATTACGTGATAATACAAGACGAGTTGCCCTTTTTTGCACCCTGTCGATGTCCTTCGTCAATCCCACCTGGTAAGGATCCCACACCGCGCAGCAGTATTCTAACAGAGGACGAACGAGTGTAGTGTAAGCTGTCTCTTTAGTGGACTTGTTGCATCTTCTAAGTGTCCTGCCAATGAAACGCAACCTTTGGCTCGCATTCCCCACAATATTATCTATGTGGTCTTTCCGACTGAAGTTGTTCGTTTAATACCCAGGTACTTAGTTGAATTGACAGCCTTGAGAATTGTACTACTTATCGAGTAATCGAATTCCAACGGATTTCTTTTGGAACTCATGTGGATCACCTCAGACGTTTCGTTATTTAGCGTCAACTGCCACCTGCCACACCATACAGCAATCTTTTCTAAATCGCTTTGCAACTGATACTGGTCTTCGGATGACCTTACTAGACGGTAAATTACAGCATCATCTGAGAACAACCTAAGAGAACTGCTCAGATTGTCACGCAGGTCATTTATATACATCAGGAACAGCAGAGGTCCCAGGACGCTTCCCTGGGGAACACCTGATATCACTTCAGTTTTACTCGATGATTTGCCGTCTATTATTACGAACTGCGACCTTCCTGGCAGGAAATCACGAATCCAGTCGCAAAACTGAGACGATACCCCATAGGCCCGCAGCTTGATTAGAAGTCGCTTGTGAGGAATGGTGTCAAAAGCTTTCCGGAAATCTAGAAATACGGAATCAACTTGAGATCCCCTGTCGATATCGGCCATTACTTCGTGCGAATACAGAGATAGCTGCGTTGCACAAGAATGATGTTTTCTGAAACCATGCTGATTACGTATCAATAGATCGTTCCCTTCGAGGTGATTCATAATGTTTGAATACAGTATATGCTCCAAAACCCTACTGCAAACCGACGTCAATGATATAGGTCTGTAGTTCTATGGATTACTCCTCCTACCCTTCTGAACCACTGGTGCGGCCTGCGCAATTTTCCAATCTGTAGGTACAGATCTATCGGTGAGCGAGCGATTGTATATGATTGCTAAGTAGGGAGCTATTGTATCAGCGTAATCTGAAAAGAACCTAATCGGTATACAATCTGGACCTGAAGACTTTCCCGTATCAAGCGATTTGAGTTGCTTCGGAACCCCTAAGGTATCCAGTTCTAAGAAACTCGTGCTAGCAGCTGTTCGTGTTTCAAATTTTGGAATATTCCATTCGTCTTCCCTGGGGAAGGAATTTCGGAAAACTGCGTTAAATTACTCCGCTTTAGCGGCACAGTCGTCGGTAACAGTACCATCGGCACTGCGCAGCGAAGGTATTGACTGCGTTTTGCCGCTTGTGTACTTTACATACGACCAGAATTTCTTCGGATTTTCTACCACATTTCGAGAAAATGTTTCGTTGTGGAACCTATTAAAGGCATCTTGTATAGAAGTCCGTGCCAAATTTCGCGCGTCTGTAAATTTTAGCCAATCTTCGGGATTTCGCGTTCTTCTGAACTTCGCATGCTTTTTCCGTTGCCTCTGCAACAGCGTTCGGATCTGTTTTGTGTACTATGGGGGATCTGTTCCATCTCTTACCTGTTTATGAGATATGAATCTCTCAATTGCTGTTACTACTATATCTTTGAATTTGAGCCACATCTCGTCTACATTTGCATAGTCAGTTCGGAAGGAATGGAGATTGTCTTTTGGGAAGGTTTCTAGTGACACTTTATCCACTTTTTTAAATAAAATTATTTTGCGTTTGGTTCAGGTGGATTTGGAAGAAACGGTATTGAGCCTAGCTACAACGACCTTGTGATCACTAATCCCTGTATCAGTCGTGATGCTCTCTATTAGCTCTGGATTGTTTGTGGCTAAGAGGTCAAGTGTGTTTTCGCAACCATTTACAATTCGCGTGAGTTCGTGGACTAACTGCTATAAATAATTTTCGGAGAAAGCATTTAGGACAATCTCGGAAGATGTTTTCTGCCTACCACCGGTTTTGAACAAGTATTTTTGCCAACACATCGAGGGAAGGTTGAAGTCCCCACCAACTATAACCGTATGAGTGGGGTATATATTTGTTACGAGACTCAAATTTTCTCTGAATTGTTCAGCAAATATATCATCGGAGTCTGGGGGTCGGTAGAAGAAACCAATTATTAACTTAGTTCGGCTGTCAAGTATAACCTCCACCCATACCAATTCGCTCGGAGTATCTACTTTGACTTCACTACAAGATAAATCACTACTGACAGACACAAACACTCCACCACCAATTCTGCCTAATCTATCTTTCCTGAACACCGTCTGCGTAAAAATTTCTGCAGAAGTTATTTCAGGCTTTAGCCAGCTTTCTGAACCTACAACGATTTCACCTTCTGTGCTTTCAGGGACTTTCCCAGCACAACGACAACAATTTACAACTACAATTCTGACTGTTCCTTGATCCAAGCACGTCCTGTATTTGACATGCACCCTTTGAGATTGCAGCCCACCCCGTACTCTCCCGAGGGCTTCTAATCTACAAAACCGCCAGCCCACGCCACACAGCCTCCGCTACCCGTGTAGCCGCCAGCTGAGTGTCAATGATAAGTTTCGCTGATGACATTGTTGTCCTTACTGAAAGTGAAGAAGAATTACATGATCTGCTGAACGGGATGAACAAATGAGTACACAATAGGGACTAAGAGTAAATCGAAGAAAGACGAAGGTAATTAGAAGTATTAGAAATGAGATCAGTGACAAACTTAACATCAGAATTTATGGTCACGAAGTAGATGAAGTTAAGGAATTCTGCTACCTAGGCAGTAAAATAACCACTGACGGACGGAGCCAGGAGGACATCAAAAGCAGTTTAGCTATGTCAAAAAAAAGCATTCCTGGCCAAGATAAGTCTACTAACATCAAATATCAGCCTTAATTTGAGGAAGAAATTTCACAGAATGTGCGTCTCGAGCACAACGTTGTATGGTAGTGAAACATGGATTGTGGGAAACCGGAACAGAAGAGAATCGAAGCATTTGAGATGTGATGCTACAAACGAATATTGAAAATTATGTGGACTGATAAGGTAAGGAATGAGAAGGCTCTGCGCAGAATCGGAGAGGAAAGGAATATGTGGAAAACACTGATAAGGAGATGAGACAGGTTGATAGGACATCTTCTAAGACATGAGGAAATGACTACCATACTACTAGAGGGCGCTATAGAGGGCAAAATCTGTAGAGGAAGAAAGAGATTGGAATACGTCCAGCGATTTGAGAATGTAGGTTGCAAGTACTACACTGAGATGAAGAGGTTGGCACAGGAGAGGAACCACAGCAGTTGAGTCCCATAGTGCTCAGAGCCATTTGAACCATTTTTTGAAGTTCTGAAGATAGTCGAATTATAAATACAGAGTGTGATAGGTTATCCACAACTAGTACAGAAACTAACTCGAGGGATGAGGGTCGACAGACATGAGACGGAAATGGTAGCTGAGAAAGGAGTGACAAAGGTTTGTATTCTATCCCCAATGTTCCTAAATCAATACATTCAGCAAATTGTAAGGATAACCAATGAGAAAGCTGGAAAAAATGTTAAAGTCCAGGGACAAGAAACAAACGCTTCTATCTTTGCCGAGGTCCTCATTCTGACAGAAACGAAGATGAACTTAGGATGTCAGTTCAATGGAACAGATGGTGTCTTAGAAAGACGATATACGATGAACAGAAGTAAAACAAGTGTACTCGGGTGGAATCGAATTAAGTCAAATGATATAAATAGAAATAATTTAGGAAGTGCTATTCTGAAACCAGTCAGTTTTTTGCGACTTGGACGGTAACTGAGGATCAGTGGAGAAGACTCGCCATGAAACGTTACTGTAAAAGCGAAACCGGGAAACATCGAATATACACTCATGAGCCAAAACATTGTGACCAACTGCTTAATAGCTTGTTTGCCCAACTTTGGAACAAAATACATCACTGATTTTGCACTTCAGGGTTCCGATAGTTTGTAGGTAAATTTGTATCATTATATGTCTACGCACAAGTAATAAAATTTGCATAAATCAACATGAGTTCACTATAATGCTCCTCAAACCACTGTAGCACGGTTCTCGCTCTGATGTACCGACAATTATACTGCTGGAAGTTGTCGGGGAGGACATCAAGTGGGAATGGACGCAGGTCGTTCGCTACTGTCTGCTTGTCGTAGATTACAGATCACGTATAAGCGCAGGAGAAAGTGTCCCGAGACACAATCAAGTTTCCATCAGCCTGCGTCCGTGGCGCGCTGCACGGTTCCAGTCGCCGTTCGCCTCGATGATGGCGTTTGTGGAGACGACCATCGACCTAGTGTTAACAAAACTGTGATTCATTCGAAGAGCCGACACATTTCCAATGATCGACGGTCGAATTCCTGTCGTCCCGTGCCCACTGCTTTACTCATTGACGATGTGGTTGGGTAAACGTGTGATCAGGTAGTAGTCGTATACTGCGGGGTTCCACGTTCAGCAATGTAAAATGAATGGCGAGCATGCCCCACTATTGTCATCTTTGGACAGAGATGCCACAGATCGTCGTCTGTTCTACATTACAGAATAGCCAAGCTCCGAACCCCACGTTCTGTGAATAATCATGGACGTCCAACCATTTGGCGCCTAGTGGTAGTTTCACTGTCCTACCTCGTTCTGTAGATGGTCACGACAGTAACACTGAACATTTGACCAGCTTTGATGACTCATTCACAACTCTGCGTAATAATAATCTGCCCTTTGTTAACGTCACTAACCTCAATGGATTTGCCCACTTGCAGCCGACTTCTTCGCTAAAGTGCTCCCACTTCGGTGTCTGCTCCGCTTACATACTTTTGTTACCGCGTCACGTGCCCGCAACCCCACCAGGCGACATCCAACGTTGCGGTGGGCAGTCATCGTAACGTTCTGGCAAATCAGTGCGCGTATTTGTAATCATTACACAGTATCTTCTGTTAGCAATTGCTGGTAGTATTACTTGTAAGCAACTGATACGGGGACGTTAAACAACAGAAGAAAAATGCAAGAAGCTCTTGAAATGTGGTCTACAGAAGAATGCTAAAGATTGGGTGGATATATAGATTAACTAACGAGATATTCAGAATGAGATTTTGACTCTGCTGCGGAGGGTGCGCTGGTATTGCTGTAACTTACTGAGGGAAGAGTAAATTTCTTGCACAATTAGACTAAAACAAGTTGGGGTTGGGTTGTTTGGGGAAGGAGGCCAGACAGCGAGGTCATCGGTCTCATCGGATTAGGGTAGGATGGGGAAGGAAGTCGGCCGTGCCCTTTCAAAGGAACCAGGAACCATCCCGGCATTTGCCTGCAGAGATTTAGGGAAATCACGGAAAACCTAAATCAGGATGGCCGGACGTGGGATTGAGCCGTCGTCCTCCCGAAAGCGAGTCCAGGGTCTAACCTCTGCGCCACCTCGCTCGGTTTCTAAAACAAGTGTTTGGTTGATAGGACACATCAGAGAATTCACGGACTGGTCAGTTTGGAATGGAAGGAAGTGTGGGGGATCAAAGCTGCAGAGGATTACCAACATAGGTTGAAGTAGATGAAGTAGTTACGTAGAGATGAAGAGGTTTGGGGAGTCGCATTTAACAAATCTTAAAAGTAAAGATGACTACAGCAACGACAAGAAAACGAAAGTGAACTCATGGAACATAGTTTCTGATTATTTTCAAGGATATTCTAGTACAAGGAAATCGTAGCAACTGGTGGCTTGTTGCACGTAACTGCATTTTGTTTCATGTCTTTTTCTTGTGTCTACACTGAAGACCCAAAGAAACTGGTACACCTGCCTAATACTTTGTAGGGCTCCTGCGAGCACACACAACTGCCGCAACACGACATGGCTTGTTCTCGACTAATGTCTGAAGTAGTGCTGGAAGGAATTAACACCATGAATCCTGCAGGGCTGTCCATAAATCTGTAAGACTGTGACGGGGTGCAGATCTCTTCTGAACAGAACGTTGCAAGGCATCCCAGATTTGCTCAATAATGTTAATACGGAAGTGTTTAAAATCAGAAGAGTGTTCCTGCAGCCACTCTGTAGCAATTCAGGACATATGGGGTGTCGCATTGTCCTGCTGGAATTAACTAAGTCCGCCTGAATCCACAATAGACATGAATAGATGCACGTGATCAGACAGGGTGCTTACGTACGTGTCACCTGTAAGAGTCCTATCTAGACGTATCAGAGGTCCCATATCACTCCAACAGCACACGTCCGACACCATTACAGAGTCTCCACCAACTTCAACAGTCCCCTGCTGACATGCAGGGTCCAGGGATTCATGAGTTTGTCTCCATACCCTTGCACGTTCATCCGTTCGATACAATTTGAAACGAGACTCGTTCGACCGGTCAACATGTTTCCAGTCATCAACAGTCCAATGTCGGTGATGACGGGCCCGGTGAGGCGTAAAGCTTTCTGTTGTGCAGTCATCAAGGGTACACCAGCGGGGCTTCGGCTCCCAAAGCCCATATAGGTGATGTTTCGTCGAATGATTCGCACGCTGACACTTGTTGGTGACCCAGCATTGAATAAATTTGAGGAAGGATTGCCCTTCTGTCACCTTGAACTATTCCCTTCAGTCGTCGTTGGTCCAGTTATTGCAGGATCCTTTTCCGGCCTCAGCGATGTCGGAGATTTCATGTTTTACAGGATTCCTGATACTCTTGGCACACTCATGAAATGGTCGTAGGGGAAAATCCCCACTTCATCGCTAACTCGGAGATGCTGCGTCCCACCGGTCGTGCGTCGACTATAACACTGCGTTCAAACTCACTCAGATACTGATAAGCTGCCATTGTAGCAGCAGTAACTGCGCCAAACACTTGTTGTGTTATATAGGCGTTGCCGACCGCAACACCGTATTCTACTTGTTTACATATTTCTGTTCTTGAATACGCACGGCTATAGAAGTTTCTTTGGCGCTTCAGTGTATATTACAATGAAAATATCTGAGCAACACTCTGAATCTCATGGAATGTGTCGTGTGTCAGACGCGTTTCTTCCTGTGGATATCAGTTCTTCGACGTCTTGTTTGCATTCTGCAGGATTAGTACTCGTTTTGAGTCTTGTTAGCATCTTCGGCACTTTTAGTTATATGTTACAATTCTTTGTAGTTTTTCGTTAATAGTTGCGGTACAATTTTTCGTAACCATGGTGATCTACATTTTGAACAATACCTGGAACGGAAGAGATCTGCTTTTGTAACGTACTGTATTCTATACTAATAGAACAGATTGAACACAATTTGATAAAACTGAACAAGATTCGTACGAGATGGGTTCATTACTCTGCATTTTTATTGCATTTTTGATGACAACTTACGATTTTTCACTGGTGCCGAAAATTTTCTCAAACCCATCGTAAGTGTGATAACAAACCGAATAAAACACGGGTCCCTTATATGAAAATAGAATTATCCATGAATAATTTCTGAAATTTTAATGAGGCTGTGTCGACTACCCAAACAAAATTACGGATAATGTTTAATATTGGCTTCTTATAATTTTTTATTACTACTGCCGCACGAATGATGATATATAGGCTGAAACACCACCTGACAATGTTTGATGATGACAAGAGAGACTTAAACTGCTGTAGTTGTTCATTAACAGCACATGGTTTTACATAAAACGCACGTCCATCAAAATTATTTCGTATTCATACACTATATGATCAAAAGTATTCTGACACCCCCCCAAAAAAAAGGTTTTTCGTATCAGGTGCATTGTGCTGCCACTTACTGCCAGGTACTCCATATCAGCGACCTCAGTAGCCGTTAGACATCATGAGAGAGCAGAATGGGACGCACTGCGGAACTCACGGACTTTGAACGTGGTCAGTTGATTGCGTGTCACGTGTGTCTAACGTCTGTACGCGAGATTTCCACACTCCTAAACATCCCTAAGTCCACTGTTTACGAAGTGGAAATGTAAAGGCATATACAGCACTAACGCGTACATGCCGACCTCGTCTGTTGCCTGACAGAGACCGCCGACAGCTGAAGAGAGTCGTAATGTCTAAGAGGGAGACATGTATCCAGACCATCACACAGGAAGCCCGCCCGGTTAGCCATGCGGTCGAACGCACAGTTTTCCGGATTGGGAAGGAGCGGCTGCTCCCCGGCACGAATCCACCCGGCGGTGATGTGTCGGGGTCCGGTGAGCCGGCCAGTCTGTGGATGGTTCTTAGGCGGTTTTCCATCTGCCTCGGCGAATATAGGCTGGTTCCCCTTATTCCGCCTCAGTTACACTATGTCGGCGATTGCTGAGCAAACAACTTCACCACGTTCGCGTACACCACCATTACTGTATCACGCGAACATAGGGGTTACACTCGTCTGGTGTGAGACGTTCCCTGAGGGGGACCACCGGGGGCCGAACCGCACAACAACCCTGAAAGAGTGGTTCGGTGTGGGGCAGATGAGGGGTTGACTGCGGTAGTCGTCGTGGGCTTGTGGACCACTGCGGCTGCGGTGGGGACGGAGCCTCTCCGTCGTTTCTAGGCCTCCGGTTAATGTACAATACAATCACACAGGAATCCCAAACTGCATCAGGATCCACTGAAAGTGCTATGAGAGTTAGGCGGAATGTGAGAAAAGTTTGATATCATGGTCGAGCAGCTGCTCATCAGCCAAACAGCACGCCGATAAATGCAAAAAGACGCCCAGCTCGGTGTAAGGAGCGTAAACACTGGACGATTGAGTAGTGGGAAAATGTAGTGTGGAGTGACGAATCATGGAACACAATGTGACGATCCGAATGCCCGGTGAACGTCATCTGCCAGCGCGTGTAGTGCCAACAGTACAATTCGCAGGCGGTGGTGTTATGGTGTGGTAGTGTTTTTCACGGAGGGGGCTTGCGCAACTTCTTGTTTTGCTTGACTCTATCATTGCATAGGCCCACATTGATGTTTTAAGCACCTTCTTGCTTCCCTCTGTTGAAGAACAATTCGGGGATGGCGATTGCGCGTTTCAACACTATCGAGTACCTGTTCATAATTCCTGGCCTGTGACGGAGTGGTTACACCACAATAAGATCGATGTAATGGACTGGTCTGCACAGAGTTCTGACCTGAATCCTATAGAACACATTTGGGATGTTTTGGAACGCCGACTTCGTGCCAGGCCTCACCGACCGACATCGATATCTGTCCTCAGTGCAGTACTCCGTGAAGAATGGTCTACCATTCCCAAGAAAACTCCCAGAACCTGACAACGTATGCCGGCGAGAGTGGAAGTTGTCATCAAGGCTAAGAGTGGACCAACACCATACTGAATTCCAGCGCTACCGATGGAAGGCGCCACGAACTGGTGAGTCATTTTCAGCCGAGTGTTCGGATACTTTTGATCACGTAGTGTATATGCTTTAAGAGCATAAGCAAGTAGCAGTTTACGCCCTCTGTTGTGATATTTTTGCTGAGCAATCTTTCATATACGACGCGTGTCTAAGTAAATGTAATCACTCGGGATATGTTGCAGTTTTCACTGAAAGCAAAAAGGAATATGTGCTTTTCAAAGCATGCGAAGCAATGGACACAACAATAGCACCACTAACATTTACTCTTGAAACCCTCTTGCACAAATCATTATGGTACTTCGTGGTCAGAGAGTAAAATAAATGAGAAATGGTAGGCAGTAAATCTATAATAAGAGTGTACCAAAAGTTTGATCCTGACTATAAATTGGTCACGAAATGTTTCTTTACAAAGAGGAGATCCTTTTTTGCATACGCGATGTATATAATTCATTTCAGAATACATGAGGTACAACTTTTAATGTTGTTCACCTATTGATATTTAGTTGCTGCTCATAAGACACGTATAATACTGCAGGCGTTTCATCCGAGCTAGTAGTCCGCTGCAGAGGTATATTCGACATCTTCGGTATACAAACGTAAGACCTGAATAACATAAGATATGCAACAGTATGGCTATTAGTGACATTTATTTACTTAGCTTCCATTGACTCTGGTTGCATTGCATGAAGTGCGTACACACGAAGCAATATCTCTATGATTGAACATAACAGCTTGTTGTGAATATTATGTATGAGGGCGCGTTGCGAATTAATGTCTCAAAATTTTCTTTGTGTGTTCTCAATATCGGTTGAGGCATTGTGTGTTATTCATATTAGTTGACCGACTTTCCCGGTGCGCTGACGCAAGCTGCAACCTTCTACCGCTACAGGACTCCGAGCTGTAGCGTGTAACATGGCGGCGTGTAACGTAACATAGTCGGTGAATGAGAAACAGCGTGCTGTAATAGAGATTCTAACCACAGAAGAATTCGTCCACACATGGAGCACCATCTCCTTGAGCCTGATAATGCCAGCTCACACACGAGCACTGTGACACCAACGAGAATCCGCCAACTTTCGTTCATTGTCATCGATTATCCTCACTAACGTCTCTGCTTGACCCCATCGGATATTCATTTGTTCCCAGTACTTAAAGAACACGTACGAGGACTTCACTTTCATAGTGGTGAATCAGAACCAGCAGAGGTGAGGCTGTGGCTCTACCAACAGCTTTAAACATTCTACAGTGATGATAAAAAGAAACTAGTCTCTCATTGGAAGATATGTATTCATAGTTAGGATGACTGTATAGCGAAATACATATGTAAACATGAAGAATAAGGATGCAGAATGTTAATATTATTTGATATATTGCAAAAAATTAAGAGTCTGCGCATAAAAAATTCGGAGGCATTACGTTTCAGCACACCGTAGTATTTGCTGTTTTGTTTTTTCAGTGGTTTCTGCTACACATGCTCCATGGTTCACAGAAATACGATCAAATACACAGGATTGCATTCCCAGAGCCAAATTGTGGTTTTTCATTTCAGAACAACAGAGTAAAACTGCCGAAATACGTCACCGAATAAATAAATATAATTTTTTATTCAATTGGTTATGCTCATCAACTGACGTCGTTAACGCATCATGTGTTGTTCCACACAAACTATTAAATTTAAATGTACCGCGCTTTTCAAATGTGATTCTCTTATACACAGACCTTCCATAAGATAGACACACTTGCGCTATTGTTGTCTCTGCTCCCACCGAAGTGAATGAAGATAAGTTGACCGTCTGTTCCTCGTAAGTTCTATAGAGCAATGGCCTTTAAACTACCTCACTCCTAACTAATTTCGTCTTGAATCATTCATTCAGCATGTGCTACTTTGCAGCCCTTATGCAGTTTTAAGTGACTTTCCATTTCTTGGTTTCTCCACAAACTAAACTATATGTTCATCTGTGTGTGACTTTTACGCCTCTCCTCTAACCTTACCAACGATGTCACTTACACCCTTGAACTATTTATTTGTTCAGTATATCCCCTTTTTTCCTAACTACACTGCTGGTCACCGTAAATGCAACACCCTGAAGGAAGCATCCGAATCAAGTGAAATTTACGCCATGGGTTTGCAGCGATGAGATATGCAACTGATTAGAATTTCAGCGCAGACGCACATCACGCGCGCCTGTGGCGCCACCTCATAGCGCCATTTAAGGCTTGGCGATTTCGACGAGTGTACGTCCGGCACGTGTGTTTACCTTGTGGTTGTTTCACAAGACGATCAGTTATGCCTCGTAGACAACAGCGAACATCTTTTGATCAAGTATCCGAGTTCCACAGAGGAAGGATAGTGGCTTACCGAGATTGTGGATTATCATACAGAGAAATCGCTAGTCGTGTTGGACGAAACCAAACAACTGTAATGCGGATATGTGACCGTTGGATGCAGGAGGGTACGACGGACCGACGTGGTCGATCGCATTCACCTCGGTGCACCACTGCACGTGCTTATAGGCAAATTGTGCGCATGTCAGTGACGGATCGCTCAGTGACATCCGGAACCATAGCACAACACATTGCGTCTGTAACGCATCATCCAGTGTCTGCGCGTACCATTCGACGCAGTTTACAGCAAAGTGGTCTGTCCGCAAGACGTCCATTGCTTCGTCTACCATTGACGCAGAACCACAGATGTCTCCGTCGCCAATGGTGTGATGACAGACGGATGTGGACGGCAGAATGGAATAACGTTGTCTTTACTGACGAGGCACGCTTCTGTCTGCAGCACCACGATGGTCGGATTCGAGTGTGGAGACACCGTGGAGAGAGGATGCTGGACAGCTGCATTATGCACCGCCACACTGGTCTTGCACCGGGTATTATGGTATGAGGCGGTATTGGATATTACTCTCGCACGCCTCTAGTACGCATTGCCGGTACTTTAAGTAGCCGGAGCTACATATCCGAGGTGCTGGAGCCAGTTGTCCTTCCTTACCTTCAGAGCTCGGCCACAGCCATATTTTAACAGGATAATGCGCGACCACACGTGGCACGCATTGTCCAAAGGTTCTTCGTCAATAACCAGATTGAATTGCTTCCCTGGCCGGCTCGCTCTCCGGATCTTTCGTCGATAGAAAACATGTGGTCCATGGTTGCTCAACGAGTGACCCAGATTACATCCCCAGCTGCCACACCAGATGATCTTTGGCAACGTGTGGAAGCTGCTTGGGCTGCTGTACCCCAGGAACACATCCAACGTCTCTTTGACTCAATGCCGAGACGTGTGGCAGCGGTGATCTCCAACAATGGCGGCCACTCTGGCTACTGATTCTGGCAGGAACCACATGTCACAGACGTCTGTAAACGTAATCATTTGATACTTGGTCAACATGTTATCTACAAAATAAATCTTGTTGTGCTACCTCTTGTCTTTCTTGGTGTTGCATTTACGGTGGCCAGCAGTGTATTATAATGTTTTTCCTCAGCTCAGGGTCCCAGTGTCAAAACATTTTTAATTCTTTTTATCCTATGGTTTTTCAGTATTTTCAAATCGTCCGTGTAGTTGTTTCAACAACAACTGCACACTTATCAAGTAATGATCTGATGAAAAGTTAGGCTTGTTAGGTAACGTATATGAAACATTGTAATTGTGGAATTATTTGAAAGCAATGTTATTCACTTAAAAAATGTTTGAAGGTGGAGAGGTACAGAGCTCTTTCACTAACAAAAAGTATGGCATGGGTCCTTTATTTTAACTGGCCTCTTACAGAGTTCAACTAGAAGTATTATTTCACTCTTCGATTAGACGAATCCAGTCTCTCAACGTAGCGAACACTTTAAACGTTAGCTTATTTTTGTGGAATGTAAATTTACTTTAGCAATTAAGAAATCACATTGATAATATACAGTGACAGTGAAAATCATAAAGTAATTTCCTCAAATGATTGCATCAGCACGTTGAAAGTAGAAACATGTCAAACACTCCATTATCACAGTTCTCACGTCTAAATCTTCTCCAAGAAATTTACTATGTGTATTATAAACTTCTTTTGTATCATCAGGCTTCCAAATGGTTTCATGAGGCCCTCCAAGAATCACGAATTTCTGTCCTGCTCTAACTTCTTCTACTTAGAGTAGCACTTAGACCTTCTGTCCTCAATTATTTGTTCGATGCAGCTCCTATGCAGCAGAATTACTCATCACTGTCTGTTTCGTAATCCTCAAATTTGACGTTAAGGTTTACGCAAATATCTTATCTGCTACACCTAATTATTTTCTTCTTCGGGTTACTCTCATTGGATCATTCCGTTCAGTATCTCCTGTAATTCGTTATTCTCACTGGGGTGAGCAATGTCATAACGTATCTTCTTAATGGTATACATTGATTCTAAATTTTAACCCCACTGTTGAATCTTTCTGTTATTTCAGTGATTATTTCTTCGATGTACAGAACGAACAGTAGTGATGAAAATCTACATTCATGTCTTACACCATTTTTAATCCGAGCACTTCCTCCGTGGCTTTCCATTCTTATTATTCCTTTTTGGTTTTGTACACACTGTACTTTGTCCGTCTTTTCCTATCTGTTACTCCTATTTTCCTCAGAACTTCGAATATTTTCACCAGTTTACAATTTCGAACGCTTCTTCTCTGAAGAAGATATCGAGAAGGAGGAGGAAAAACCGAAAAGCGTTGGAGTACTATATCTCCTTGATACTTAAATCATTAACGACAGCAGACGTTAGAAATATTCGAATGGTTAAGGACTCTAAATGGAGAATGGAGGTATCAGTTGTAGTCTTGAGGAATGAAGTTGGTTAGAATGAACCAATCAGCAAACACTAGAGGCAGGGTTTTGGTGAAGTAGGCATCCTATTCTGTCTCTCACAATCGTTACTATTTGTTTGTAGTTGCTGTATTGATAACAATTTATAATGTGGATGCTATTAGTTTTCATTATCTGTAAGAAGATAACATTTTTATTCATTTGATGGCTTTTTAGTGTTAATAATTTTTGTGGCTCTTCTCCATAGCTACCTCTATTGTTTATATATTTTTTTCTTTTCTTTAATCCCCGAAGTCCATTCACAATTACAGCTGAAAATGCTCCAAGTAAGTGTCACGAATTTCTTTTTTGTTTTGTGTATTGAGGTGGTTGTTTACTTAAAACGTACTCATATATCTGAATGTTTGCTTAGTTACTGCATTTTTTCTTTCAAAACCTGGCGAACTTCTATTGTCACCTGTTATGATAATTACCAAATAGCAAAATTTATTAACCTGCATTATAATTTTGTTTTCTATCTTAATCTCTGCCCTTATTTGACTGTTCTATTAATCTGTCACCATTACTTTAGTTTCGTTTGTGTTTATTTTCCGCTTGTCATTGTCCAAAGCATCATCAGAAAAATATTTGACATGTACTTGTCACAGCCTGCATCAGAAACAGAATACAATTTGTCTTGTGACCATTGATTTTGAAACCCTTGGTCTCACTTTTCATTGTTTGTTTCACGTATTGTGTAAACAAAGTTAAGAGGTGTGGAGGGAGAGAGAAGAAAACCTTGTCGTAAATCTCTTCTCATCGTAGGCTCTTTCTGTCACTGATATTTGTTTCTGTTCTATTTCTCTCTCTTTTTTTCTTTTTTAGTTTAAAGCTAATTTTATGTCTTACATTTCGGCAAATTTATTCAATTTTCCAACTAGCTCCTTCCAGTACAGTCTATCAAAGTGTCCTCTACGTCATTCAGTAGGGGATACTTTTTCCTGTTCACCTTAGTTCTTCTTCTGTGATCATCTGTGGCATCCCTTCCTACATCTAGACTGACCTTAAGTTAAATGTTGGTATAGATTTAGTCAATGTCTGACAATACAGATTAAAATTCTTGAGGTGCAGCTTAGTGATGCCAAGATTATATAATCTGAACAGTCCCTGGTATTTCTCCTCTTGGGTAAGGTAACTGTTTCATATTTTATCAACCCCACTGGTGACGTTGCTCCATCCCCACAGTAGAATAACCATGTAACATCAACATGATATAAAGCTGATCCCTCCATGAAACGAAAATAAGATTGATTTTGTTTGAACTTTTAACGAATTACGAGGGCAGTCCGTGGTGTCATACGCATATGTGGGAGTAAGAATGTGCCAGTACTTGAATTCTAACGATACCTACTGAGTTGTGAAACATTTCGCAGATTGTGGAACATTTATTGAATACTCGGCAACAGAAACCGTTTTATGAAACACTTCTATGATTCAATTTATAAAAGTGCTAATGAATTTTAATTTCCCTAAACACAGAGGATAGTCAGTGCTACATAAAACGAATTTCCAAATATTTTAAATTTAGTGCACTCACCGTGAAGTATCCAGATAAACGAAAAATATAATAGTAAAGTTGAATATAGAAGACCAACGGTTTTGTTTTCCAACGGTTTGTGGTAAGTTTTAAGTTTGTATGGGCGAGGTTTGGATGCAGAGAGAAACGTCGCCTGGAGGAAGTACAAACAATTTGGGGCACGAAAACTTCTGTTTCACTTTCCCTTAGCCATAACTTTAGGACGTGATAAACATCATCGTTTATTGTCTAATGATTTGCTCTTTGGAAACAACGAGTGGCCAGAAAAGGCATCCGTTACGGTATATAGGAGGCGGTATACGTGAAGCACGCGTACAAAGAAAAGTGAACCCATTCGCTTGACTTGTTTCGCAAAGAAAGCCTGTCTGGCCAATCCTACACCAGGCTTGTCTTCCACAGGTAAATATCACGTGCATTTTCTGACCAACATGTTCGATCTACATAACACAGCTCCACACTATACCTTTATACCGTTACCGTTTTGCAAGAGAATTAATTAGTTTCACGTTCCTCGGGCTTGACACTTCCGATCACAAGCAAGTGAGAAAAATTACACACAGCTTGTTCATTCATTTCCGAATCATATTTATTGGAACATCTGAGGACTGTATTTCGAAAAAATGGGTACTCAGAGTGGCAGAGTCAACGTGCTCTCCGCCCAACCACTGCAGCACAACCTGTTGAGATGGATGAAGTCACGAGGGAGGAGGTAGGCACTGCATTTATTCCATACACAGGCGCACTCTCGGGGAAAATAGCCCGCATTCTGAAGAAACACCGGGTCGGAACTGTGTTTTGTCCTCCGAATAAAACCCGTGCACTGGTGGGGAGCGCCAAAGATGACCTCGGTTTGAGGAAGGCCGGCGTGTACCAGATTCCGTGTCAATGTGGCAAGTCGTATATTGGTCAGACGATGCGTACCGTCGAGGATCGAAGCCGTGAACACCAGAGGCACACTCGACTGATGTATCCGAGCAAGTCGGCGGTCGCTGAACATTGTTTGTCGGAAAATCACGCTATGGAGTGTGACCGCACGAGGATTCTGGTACAGACGTCGAGATACTGGGACAGCGTTGTTAGAGAGGCCATCGAAATTCGCACCAATGACGACCTCATAAACCGTGACTGTGGCTATAATCTTAGCAAGGCTTGGGAACCAGCGATTGGGTTAATCAAGAGTAAATCGAGCAAACGTATAGTTGTGACGACCACGGTGGACAGAGCCATCACACCGACGTCATCTCAGACGCCGTCGCAATTTGTTCCACCGCGCGACCGTGGCGCGGGGCGCGGACGGCGGAGGGAGCGCGCCGCGGGCGGAGGGTATTTAAATCGGCCGCCACCGCGACCGAACCCAGTTCCCTCTGAGCAGCCATAGCGTACGGATCTCCGTGCCGGCACGTTCACAGGAGCTTAGTCCGTCAGTTCACCTGATGATGGCTACATGTATGATCGCCGAAATATTGTGTCCGTTGGACACTATAGACCGGCAGCACACCCGTGGACCTTTTGATTATCAAATACGCCGGGAGAAACTCAAGAATCACATCATACACCTTTACGGGGAGCACATCATACACCTTTACGGGGAGGAGATGTATCGCAGCATGAAGAAATTTGAAAAGTTGCGCCACCGTAGATGTCGTTTGCTAAGTACTCTTGCCTTTCTATAGAGATGTCGTTCCGAGAATGTTGATCCAAATTTTGCTAAGGTTATGCATCACATCGATTCTGCAGCAGCTAAGAGAATCAAGAAACGAGCCAGCCTCGCATTGGTACGTGAGAGAGTGCAATTCACCCGCCGGAGCCTTTATCTCACAGGAATTACTCAAACTACATTTGCAACTGGCTAGTAAGTTCACTTCTTTTTACTGGGATTGGATTGATGGTGTCACCTGGGTGTCAGCTGATTCCGCCCATAAGAAGGCTACGGGACGTCTAACAGCTAAGTTCTCACGTCTCCTTGACAAACCACATCTGCAGGTTCCGTGCAAGACTGTCATCAATGTGAGTGGCATGGTGTTGAGTGATGCTGCGGTCTCGGTTTTGCAGAAAGGTCTCAACTTCGCTCCCACCCCCAAGTTCACTCCGGTCGCAGAAATTGTTAGTGCTGTTGAACAGGTTGCAGCTCGACTTCCGCCAGAATCAGCCGAGGAAATACGTCGTGAAACTTGTCGTGCGTTGACGAAATCCAAGCCGATGAAGTCAAATATCAGAAGTAAAGAGAGGGCAGCCATTCGTGATCTGAGGGAGCGCTCTGAAATTGTTGTCTTACCGGCTGACAAAGGCAATGCTACAGTTGTTGTCTCCCATAAGGACTACACTGATAAGATGCAGAGCCTGCTAAATGACGATTCCTACCGGAAGATCAGCGTTGACCCTACAAAGAAGCTGGAGAACAAGACGAGGGCGCTTCTCAAGGACGCAGATTCACCGGGGGGTGAGGCTAAGAAATTGTAACCCCAAGGTCCGGTACCGCCTAGACTATATGGACTCCCGAAGGTTCACAAAGAGGGCGTACCATTACGCCCCATTGTCAGCAACATCAGGGCACCTACATATTTGTTGGCCAAATACCTGACGGGAATATTAAGTCCTTATGTGGGTAAATGCCCTCATCACATCCGTAATTCCGTGGATTTTGTTAAACGCCTTGATAGCTTCAGGTTGGATGAGTCAGATATCATGGTGAGTTTTGACGTCGTTTCCTTGTTTACGAGGGTACCCCTGCGAGAGTCACTAGAATTGATTAGTCAGAAGTTTGACGAGAAGGCCACTGAACTTTTTAGGCATGTCTTGACTTCCACGTACTTTCTTTTTAATGGAAAATACTACGAACAAACGGAGGGAGTCGCCCTGGGTAGCCCACTCTCACCGGTGGTAGCGAATTTGTACATGGAGAACTTCGAGGAGGAAGCCCTGTCGTCATCCGTATGGAAACCCACGTGCTTTTTCCGTTACGGGGACGACACGTTCGTCATCTGGCCACATGGTATGGATAAACTCCTTGACTTCCTTACACATCTAAACTCCATACACCCCAACATCAAATTCACTATGGAGACTGAAACGGAGGGTAAATTACCTTTCCTTGACGTCTTGGTCAAGAGAAGGGCTGACGGCACCCTAGGTCATGTGGTGTATCGGAAGACAACGCACACTGATCTGTATTTGCACGCAGACAGCTGCCACCACCCTTCACAGAGGAATTGGGTACTTAAAACTCTAGTACATAGGGCGCGCACTATCTCTGACGCAGAGAGTCTACCCCAGGATTGGAACATCTGAGAACTGTATTTCGAAAAAATGGGTACTCAGAGTGGCACATTCAACGTGCTCTCCGCCCAACCACTGCAGCACAACCTGTTGAGATGGATGAAGTCACGAGGGAGGAGGTAGGCACTGCATTTATTCCATACACAGGCGCACTCTCGGGGAAAATAGCCCGCATTCTGAAGAAACACCGGGTCGGAACTGTGTTTTGTCCTCCGAATAAAACCCGTGCACTGGTGGGGAGCGCCAAAGATGACCTCGGTCTGAGGAAGGCCGGCGTGTACCAGATTCCGTGTCAATGTGGCAAGTCGTATATTGGTCAGACGATGCGTACCGTCGAGGATCGATGCCGTGAACACAAGAGGCACACTCGACTGATGTATCCGAGCAAGTCGGCCGTCGCTGAACATTGTTTGTCGGAAAATCACGCTATGGAGTATGTCCGCACGAGGATTCTGGTACAGACGTCGAGATACTGGGACAGCGTTGTTAGAGAGGCCATCGAAATTCGCACCAATGACGACCTCATAAACCGTGACTGTGGCTATAATCTTAGCAAGGCTTGGGAACCAGCGATTGGGTTAATCAAGAGTAAATCGAGCAAACGTATAATTGTGACAACCACGGCGGACAGAGCCATCACACCGACGTCATCTCAGACGCCGTCGCAATCTGTTCCACCGCGCGACCATGGTGCGGGGCGTGGACGGCGGAGGGAGCGCGCGGTGAGGGGAGGGTATTTAAATCGGCCGCCGCCGCGACCGAACCCAGTTCCCTCTGAGCAGCCATAGCGTACGGATCTCCGTGCCGGCACGTTCACAGGAGCTCAGTCCGTCAGTTCACCTGATGATGGCGACATGTATGATCGACGAAATATTGTGCCTGTTGGACACTATAGACCGGCAGCACACCCGTGGATATTTTGCTCATATTTACATCGTTCGATATTGTGTACATATTATGTGCATGTTGTATATTCCAAGGAAATGAGCTCATAATATCCAAGATAGTATTATATCTCGGTTGAATAAGTGTAGGGCAACGTTGTCCGTCGGAGAACGAAAATCTCCTCCATGAAATTCGACACGGATTCTGCAATCAGAGATCTTCTGACACTCAGTTCGCTCTGATCCTTCACGAGACCCATAGTGCAGTAGACGACGTTGCCCAGGTTGATGCCGTGTTCCTTGACTTTAGGAAGACGTTTGACACAGTCCATCTGAGCCGTTTGGCGAAAAATACACTCCAGGAAATGGAAAAAAGAACACATTGACACCGGTGTGTCAGACCCACCATACTTGCTCCGGACACTGCGAGAGGGCTGTACAAGCAATGATCACACGCACGGCACAGCGGACACACCAAGAACCGCGGTGTTGGCCGTCGAATGGCGCTAGCTGCGCAGCATTTGTGCACCGCCGCCGTCAGTGACAGCCAGTTTGCCGTGGCATACGGAGCTCCATCGCAGTCTTTAACACTGGTAGCATGCCGCGACAGCGTGGACGTGAACCGTATGTGCAGTTGACGGACTTTGAGCGAGGGCGTATAGTGGGCATGCGGGAGGCCGGGTGGACGTACCGCCGAATTGCTCAACACGTGGGGCGTGAGGTCTCCACAGTACATCGATGTTGTCGCCAGTGGTGGCGGAAGGTGCACGTGCCCGTCGACCTGGGACCGGACCGCAGCGACGCACGGATGCACGCCAAGACCGTAGGATCCTACGCAGTGCCGTAGGGGACCGCACCGCCACTTCCCAGCAAATTAGGGACACTGTTGCTCCTGGGGTATCGGCGAGGACCATTCGCAACCGTCTCCATGAAGCTGGGCTACGGTCCCGCACACCGTTAGGCCGTCTTCCGCTCACGCCCCAACATCGTGCAGCCCGCCTCCAGTGGTGTCGCGACAGGCGTGAATGGAGGGACGAATGGAGACGTGTCGTCTTCAGCGATGAGAGTCGCTTCTGCCTTGGTGCCAATGATGGTCGTATGCGTGTTTGGCGCCGTGCAGGTGAGCGCCACAATCAGGACTGCATACGACCGAGGCACACAGGGCCAACACCCGGCATCATGGTGTGGGGAGCGATCTCCTACACTGGCCGTACACCACTGGTGATCGTCGAGGGGACACTGAATAGTGCACGGTACATCCAAACCGTCATCGAACCCATCGTTCTACCATTCCTAGACCGGCAAGGGAACTTGCTGTTCCAACAGGACAATGCACGTCCGCATGTATCCCGTGCCACCCAACGTGCTCTAGGAGGTGTAAGTCAACTACCCTGGCCAGAAAGATCTCCGGATCTGTCCCCCATTGAGCATGTTTGGTAGTGGATGAAGCGTCGTCTCACGCGGTCTGCACGTCCAGCACGAACGCTGGTCCAACTGAGGCGCCAGGTGGAAATGGCATGGCAAGCCGTTCCACAGGACTACATCCAGCATCTCTACGATCGTCTCCATGGGAGAATAGCAGCCTGCATTGCTGCGAAAGTTGGATATACACTGTACTATTGCCGACATTGTGCATGCTCTGTTGCCTGTGTCTATGTGCCTGTGGTTCTGTCAGTGTGATCATGTGATGTATCTGACCCCAGGAATGTGTCAATAAAGTTTCCCCTTCCTGGGACAATGAATTCTCGGTGTTCTTATTTCAATTTCCAGGAGTGTATATGAGTAGGAGAAGCAGACAGCAGACTGATATCCATAAGGTGAATCTTAGGGAAATGGGTCCCGGCGGAGTTTCGAGTCCTCCCTCGGGCATGGGTGTGTTTGTTTGTTCTTAGGATAATTTGGGTTAAGTAGTGTGTAAGGTTAGGGACTGATGACCCTAGCAGTTACGTCCCATAAGATTTCACACACATTTGGACATTTCTTTGGGAAATGTAACTCATGTACAAAGGAAGTGACTTACAATGCGCTTCCTCGACCGATTCTTGAATCCTGTTCGTCAATATGGGATCCAAACCAAGTAGGACAGATAGAAAAGATAGGGAAATTCCAACGAAGAACGGAGCGTTTTGTCACGGGATCGTTTAGTCGGCGTGAGATGCGGAGAAACTCCGGTGTTAGACGTTGCAGGCCAGGCGTTATGCATCACGGAGAGGTTCACTATTGAAATTTCAAGAGAGCACATTCAGGGCGGAATCGGACAAGTTATTATTTTCTCCCACATAAATTTCGCGAAGTAGCCAAGAAGGGAAAATTCGAGAAAGTGCAGCCAACACAGTGGCTACTGACAATAATTCTTCCCACGTGCCATTCACAAGTGGATCAAGGTAGGGGGAATCAATTACTGGTGGCAGAAACACTCTCTCCACACGCCGTTAGATGGCTAGCGGACTACGATGCAGATGGCAATTTTCGTGTTCCTACCATAATGTCAAGCATTTTTAACGACAGTGGTCATACTGTGCTAAAATATTTAAGTTTTTGATTGTATATCCTGAGTAAGGAAACTTTAATAGTATTGGCTTCATAAGAAACTATTACTTAATAACGCTCCATAAATGTTCACCATTGGTTATATAATACGCAGCACAAAGGATCTACCACTAATAAGTGGCAGGAGCCCACAGCATACAAAATAAACAGGCTATCTAAATCCTGGAAAAAACAAGGTCTTGAAAATTATATCTGTTGGACTTTGTAAAGCAGTAAGGCAAACTTGAACAACTGTGATGTTACACAGAAAATTCTGTATTTAAAGACAACTGCTCCCACCTGACCATTGTGTCGCCAGAGGACGCCCGTCGGAGGCTCCGGGGCGAACGAGACAAGGCAGGTCAGATTGATGGTGCTGCCCGCGTTGATGAACAAGTCCGGTTCCCCGACAATCTCCGTCAGCGGCTCTGGAAAGACCACAGCCTCAACAGACATGACCATGAGAGTTTGTTTTCATATAAAAGATGGATCCGCTGTAACATTTTGGCACCAGCTGTGAGGTACCGAGAAGCAGTAGTTTTGTTAAAAAAGAAAAATAAAAAATAATTCTATGTATTTATATTTAATGGTGTACAACGAAATTAAAAAGTATGTAGATAGATAATGCACAAAACGACATAACACGAAAAATCAGAACTGGTGAACAGAATCATTAAAGAATTACATAAGGAGAGCGGAAAACAAAGGACATTTAACTTTGGCAGGAGATAGAGTGGAGGAAGAAGAAACTAGCGAACGTCGTCAAAGATTCGAAAATATATCGCGAATTAGTTGATAAATGTGTGATCGGGTGATGCTGATGTGAGGAAGGACGTGCCGATGCTGCTATGCATAACTAAAGAGACGTTGCAATTTGCTTTCCTCCTTAGCTTATCGTTAAAAAATTGTTAATCATTTAATGAAGCACTAAATAACTTGAAATCTGGACATACGTATTTGCACATTTGCATCATATGAGGCACCAGTATCTTGATTTTTAACAGGCAGAGATGTATGATAGCACGAAAACCTCATCTCATTGTACGGCACAACAAATCGTACAACAGTTGTAAACCGAACCACTGACCGATGGCTTGAGAAAGAATGCGTCCTGCATGTCGTGTTTATAACAGCGCTGCACGGAACATTTTAGTTAGAGCGAGCAATGTCAGCAGACGTTTCACGTCTCATTTCCAAAGCTGTAAATCGAGGAAATTCCTGATCAACATATCTGTGGACTCTGGATTTGAAGAGCAGAGAACAATTTCTCAAACGGTGGCTTGCACCAATATACAAGCGCATTGGTCAGTAGATAGACGCTTGAAGGAGTGTGGTATCTTTGTGGCACCGCTAGGCGTTAGAGACTACTTGCAGATATCAGGCTTCAGGAACTTCATAGCATGTCAGCAGATGCAAGACAAGCACTTTTCAAGAACAGTCCTTGTAGCTGAATTAGTCTGTTTTACAGGGGAGGTTATAGTGAGTTCTCATAATATGAACCATTGGGCACAATACTGCTGCAGAGGCTAGACTTCAGTAGAAATACGATGAGTCATAAAATTTTTGAAGAACATTGTTTTCCACCAACGAAGTCTATTTCTGTGGAGAGAGTTCAGTGATTTCTCACAATATCAAAGAGTGACTGGAAGATAACTCAATTACGATTATATACCGTACGGTCTGGAAGTCTGTTTCGGTATTACTCCTCATTATCTTACATGTATTTCTTGAATGGCTCTTTGCTGTAATTATTAGATGAAATTAGTTTGGCTCATTGTATTAAACGTGGTTCGTCTCCCGCTCACCTCTCCACTACAGGGCCACGTAAGGTAAATAGTTACATTTATTTAAAATGGATTTATTGTGGAGGTATTGGGTTGACATCAGTAAGACCGGCCCATAACAACTGAGTTCTCTCTAAGAAGTCATCTAAAATCCCTAACGTACGAGAGCCATTTTGCTGAGGCAAAGGACAAAAGACCGATGACACTACGTGAAAGGAAACATAAATGATGAATGTTGTAGAGCAATAAATTCATGGCCGTCATTTTTAACATCAACAATGAAATGCCAAATCAGCATCAGGTCTTACGTTTATAGGCAATTTTCAGTTTTTTTTCTCCTACTCGTTTCGTGTAACTTAAGTTTCGATATTCGTATTTTGTACTTTAGTGAACGGACATGGAAACTAAATTTTTCGCAATTGACAGTATGTCCCTCATCAAGTAATTTTTTCTATCGATAATGATCTGAATTCTAGTATCAATCGAGATCATGGAGGACGCAATGCTGCCAGAATCTGTTATTGCGTTGTAAACACAGCAAAGTAGAGCTCTCACGCCAGACTTCGTCGTTGGATAGGACGGACTGTTGCAGGACAATGGCCGATCACATCCGCTGATTTGACTACTCTTCATTTTTTTCTGTGGGGAGCACTGAAAGATGCGGTCTATCATGAAGCACCCACTACACCAACTGATCTGCGCTATTATATACCCAGAGTACTTTCATCTGCTCGTCGATCACTCGAACGGCGATTGCAGATGTGCCCTGCAGTCGTTGGTAAACAATTTGAGCACATGCTTAAGTGAAAACTACGTGTCGTTAATTAATGTATTTATTTTGCTAATGACATGTCGTAATTCATTCTGAATAAAACGTTAAGTTTAACTTAAAGCGAATTCCGACTAATTAGAGTTTCGAATAGTATCTATAGAAGCATTTATTCATCTACAAGTGTTCAAGGGCCTCCAGACAAACACAGGTTAGGTTTTTTTCCGAATCTAAGAAACTTTGGCACAGTAGTTAATTTTCCGTGAATAGGGTTGTTCAATCACTAAGATGTATTAACCACTTCGACAAGTCAGCTGTAATGGAAGGGGTCGGGGAGGGGTGGGGATGGGGGTGAAGAGGAGGAGATACGGGGTTTAATGGAAAACTGCTTGACGTTACTGTAGCTGTTTTGGCAAAAACCTGGAAACGTACAGACATGTGAAATAATTTTCCTAACCCTTACAAGATGATGAGCTAGAATCTAGCATAAGCTGCGTATACGAAAGTCATAGACGACACTGTGTCTGTTTCTTATGGCAAATGAAGTCTTGACTACATCCACATCTACGTGAGCACTGCAAATCACACTTAAATGCTGGCAGAGGATTCACTAAAGCACTTTCCCATTAACTCTCTATTAGACCACTCCTGAACAGCGGGCGAGAAAAAGGAATACCTGTACCTTCCAGTACGAGCTCTGATTTCCCTTGTTTTGTTGTCGTTTCTCCCTACGTACGTCGACATCAATAGAATATTTTCACATTTCGAGGAGAAAGATAGTGACTGAAATTTCTTCAGAAGATCCTGCCGCAACGAGGACCGCTTTTGATTTAATGATGACCACCCAAAATCCTGTATCATGTCCGTGAAATTCTCTTCCCTACTTCTCGATGATACAAAACGTGCTGTCCTTCTTTGAACATTGTCAATGTTCCCCGTTAATCCTATCTCGTAAGGATCGAACATCATTCGGTATTACTCGAAAAGAGGAAGGATAAGCGGGTTGTAGGGAGTCACTTTAGCAGGTCTATTGCATCTTTTACGTGTCCTGCCAGTGAATCGCATTCTTTGGTTCACGTACCCCAGAACATTTTCTGTGAGTTATTTCCAATAAGAGCACTTCGTAACTGAAATTCCCAGGTATTGTCGAATTTAAGGCCTTTAAATTTGACTGACTTATAGTGTAATAGAAGTTTAACGGATGTCTTTCAGCACTCATTTGCATGACCTCACACTTTCCATTTTTATGTTCAATTGCCAGTTTTGGCACCACGCAGATACCTTATGTAAATCGTTAGCAATTGATCTCCTGATGACTTTACTAGACTAGACGACATCATCTGCACACAACCTAAGACGGCTGCTCAGATTTCCTCCCAAATCGTTTATATCGATAAGGGACAGCAGAGGGCCTATAGCTACACTGTGTGATCAGAAGTATCCCGACACCCCCAAAACCATACGTTTGTCATATTAGGTGCATTGTGCTGCCACCTACTGCCAGGTATTCCATATCAGCGACCTCAGTAGTCACTAGAAATAGTGAGAGAACAGAATGGGACGCTCCGCGGAACTCCCGGACTTCGAACGTGATCACGTGATTGGGTGTCACTTATGCCATACGTCTGTACCCGAGATTTCAACACTCCTAAACATCCCTAGGTCCACTGTTTCCGATGTGATAGTGAAGTGGAAACGTGGAGGGACACGTACAGCACAATACCGTACTGGCCGACCTCGTCTGTTGACTGACAGGGACCACCGACAATTGAAGAGGGTCGTAATGAGTAAGAGGCAGACCTCTATACAGACCATTACACAGGAATTCCCAACTGCATCAGGATCCACCGCAAGTACTATGACAGTGAGGCGGGAAGTGAGAAAACATGCATTTCATGATCGAGCGGCTGCTAATAAGCCACACATCACGCCGGTAAATGCCAAACGGCACCCCGCTTGGTGTAAGGAGCGTAAACATTGGACGATTGAAAAGTGGAAAAACGTTTTATGGAGTGACGAATCACGGTACACAATGTGGCGATCCGATGGCAGGTTGTGGGTATGGCGAATGCCCGATGAACATCTGCCAGCGCCTGTCGTGCCAACAGTAAAATTTGGAGGCGATGGTGCTATGGTGTGGTCGTGATTTTCATGAAAGGGCTTGCAGACTTTGTTGTTTTGCATGGCACTATCACAGCACAGGCCTGCGTTGATGTTTAAGCACCTTCTTGCTTCACACTGTTGAAGAGCAATTCGGTGATGGCAACTGCATCTTTCAACTCGATCTAGCAGCTGTTCGTAATGCACGGCCTGTAGCGAGGTGGTTACTCAATAAGATCCCTCTAATGGAGTGGCATGCACAGAGTCCTGACTGAATCTGTAGAACACCTTTGGGATGTTTTGGAACGCCGACTTCGTGTCAAGCCTCACCGATCGACCTCGATACCTCTCCTCAGTGCAGCACTCCGTGAACAATGGGCTACTGTTACCCAAGAAACAATCTAGCACCTGACTGAACAAATGCCTGCGAGGTTGGAAACTGTCATCAAGGCTAAGGCTGGGCCACCACCTTACTGAATTCCAGCATTACCGATGGAGGGCGCCACGAACTTGTAAGTCATTTTGAGCCAGGAGTTCGAATATTTTCGATCACATAGTGTACCTTGGGGACGCCAGAGATAACTCTTGTTTCACTCGACAACTGCCCGTCAATTACTAAGAACTGTGACCTCTCAGACAGGAAATCACGAATCCAGTCGCATAACGGATACAATATTCCGTAAGCACTCAATTTGATTGGGAGCGTCGAAAGCTCGCCCAAAACCTAGCAATACGAAATCAATTTGATATCCCATGTCGATAGTACTCTACACTTCGTATTAGTAAAGAGGTAGTTGTGTTTTAAAGAACTATGTTTCCTAAATCCTTGTGGACTATTCCTCAATAGACATCTTCGAGGTAATTAATATTGTTCGAACACAATATTTGTTCCTAAATCCAGCTGCATGATGACGTTAATAATATGACCCTGTAATTTAGTGAATTACTCCAGTTGATTTTCTTGAGTATTGGTAACACCTTTGCAACTTTTCAGTCTTTATGTAAGTCTATTTTGTCAAGCGAGCGGTTGCATGTGGTTGTTATGTATGAAGCTGCTGCATCAGCATTGTCTGAAAGGAACCTAACTGGTATACAAGCTAGACCAGAGACTTGATTTAATTAAGTGATTTAAGTTGCTCCACTACTTCGAGGATATCTATGAATAAGTCGCAGAAGTGATTCGAATTAAGGACCATTTACTTCGTGTTCATTGGTGAAGGAATTTCGGAAATATGTGTTCAGTAACTCTGTCTAGTAGCGCTGTCAACGATAGCGTTTCCATTATTATCTGCAGAGAAAGCATTGATTGTGTCTTGCCGCTTGCATATTTTATATACGAACAGAATCTCTGCAAGATTTCAAGATAAAAATTCGTTGTGGAAGCTATTATAAGCATCAAGTCAGATTAAACTTCGAGCTTCTGTAAAAGATTCCCAATTGTGAGGGTTTTGCGTTCGTTTAATTTTTGCATGCTTTCTTCATCGTTTCTGCAACAGCGTTCTGACCTATTTTGTGTACCATGAGGGATCTGCTCCATCTTTGTTAATTTATTTGGTATAAATCTCTCAACTGCTGTCGATAGTATTTCTGTGAATTCAAGCCATATCTGGTCTACAATTACATTGCTAATTTTTAAGGAGTGAAGACTGCCCCTCAGGAAAGCATCAAGGGAATTTTTATCCGCTTTTCCGAATACGCATATTTATCTTTTATTCTTCGTGGATTTGGGAGTTATGGTATTCATTATCGGTATTAAAACTCCGTGTTCACTAATCCCTGTACTCGCTTTTATGCTTATTAGCTCAGGATTATTTGTTGCAAGAGGTCAAGTGTGTTTCCGCAACCAGTTAAAATATTCGATTGGGCCTAGGTCGAGCGTGTTATCACGACGGTTTACTGTTCGAGCGGGATTATGAACAAATCGCTCGCAATAATTTACAGAGAATGCGTTTAACGCGATTTCAGATGATGTTTTATGTTTACAGGTGAGTTGGAACGCCTATCTCGAAAATGTTAAGTTTAGTGACTTGGCTCCCCTGTATTTCGGGAACTACTGTAGCCACTGACATGAAACTTTTACAGGACATTAAACTGTATGTTCTGAGTCTACTGAACTACAATAATTGCATTTCAGCCACTTCTTTGGGAAATACAATTTTTTAATTACGAGGTTAATATTGTGTGTACTTTTTAGGATGTTATTCTAAATAAATTTAATTATACGTAATATTATGTTCTTCTTTTAGTGCAGTGGACTCAGGATATGTATGTTATTACTCCCTGAAAATTCGAATACTCTACTCGAAGTGGTTTCTGAGATTTAGGGTGAAATACAACAGGAAATGTAAATTTTCAGGAACGGTTTGTAAAGTTTAAAAAGACTGTAACTCTCTTAATATGTGCTTAAATTTTTATTTTCGGTGACTCAGAAGCACCCCGCACCATACTGTATATCATTCTCTGGATCTTCTTCCAAGTGTTTTCTTCTTTTCCTGTTTTTTCTGGACTCCTTAGTGGCCAACTGTCCTGCATACTCGGCTTTATCAATGCAAACCTTGTCCATCCGTTCAAGCCGGCCGGGGTGGCCAAACGATTCTAGGCGCTACAGTCTGGAACCGCGTGACGACTACGGTCGCAGGTTCGAATCCTGCCTCGGGCATGGATGTGTGTGATGTCCTTAGGTTAGTTAGCTTTAAGTAGTTCTACTTTCTAGGGGACTGATGACCTCAGAAGTTAAGTCCAATAGTGCTCAGAGCCATTTGAACCATCCGTTCAAGTTCTCTGATGCAGTTTGTTCCAGCATTAATTCACATATGCAGTAACACTTTCACCCTACCAATGTTGCCATCTTGAAAAGCAATAAGAGCATCACTGACACCCCACCTCCCTTTAGTGTCTTTATAACAACAAAAACGTTTTTTGGTCAGCGAGTCCATATAACATTATTCAACGACTCATTGGGATTTTGAGTCTGGCCATGCAGACATTTCTTCATTAATTCAAGATTTTCCAGGTCTCTGTAAATAAGTTTTATGATATCCATGACTGCTGCTGGGATGGAATGTTGATAGCTGCATAATCTTCTTGAGTACTGGGCATTCTGGCAATTGCATCATGAATCAGGTCCGGGAGGGAAAAGGTGGTGTACTAATTTTTCATCAGTTTACAGTCTATGGATAAATGCAGCCCATACTGCCTGATTCATTTCCAACAAATCCTCAGTATTATTTCTAATGGCCATCCAATAATACAGCTGTTGTTAATCGATCATTTTGCCTGTCTGGGACTAGTGTAATTGGTTAATACAAACCATACAAAAATGCACAGAAGTATGCTTTTTAACACAAACCTACGTTTTTTTAAATGGAACACCGTTAGTTTTGTTGGTACATCTGAACATATAAACAAATGCGTAATCAGTGCCGTTTGTTGCGGTAATTGCAAATTTTATAATGAGATAAAAATCCAAATATGTGAAAAAAAAATTCCGCTCTAACTCCCCTTAAATATGTATTTTCGCCAACATATCGAGGGTAAATTAAACTCACCAACTACTATAATTGTAACAATTGGGCTAGTGTTTCAACAGACACATTAGACTCAAGTTTCCTTGGCAGCTTCCAGCAACTGTATCACCCGAGCTGGGAGGCTAGTAGGAAGATCCAATTATTATTTTATTCCGGATGCCAAGAATCATCTCTACCAACAGTATCTCACAGGAAATACTTACTTCAATTTCGCTACAAGATAAAATACGCCTAACAACAACAAACACGGCACCACCAGCTGTGTTTATATTATCCTTTCTGAATAACGTTAGGTCCTTTTAAAAAATTTCAGCTGAACTTCTCTGGCTTTAGCCAGCTTTCCAGTACCAATAATGATATGAGCATCAGTACTTTCTATTAGCGCTCGAAACCTTGGTATTTTCCCAGCACAGCTTCGACAATTTACAACTGTTGGACCGATCTACGTTTTTTCTTTGTTCGACACACATCCTTTGAGACTGCAGTCCTGTAACCTAAGAAACCGCTCGATCCACGCCACACGGCGCCCGCTACCCGTGTACGCGCCTCCTGCGTGTAATTTAGCGGAACCCGAAACGCATCCAGCTCCGGCGCAAGATGAGGAATTTACAACCGACACGGCCACATAACCGTCTGACAATAGGTTCTGTCGACTATGCTGCAAACTGTGAGCTCTGATTTCATCTCGCAAGCGAGAATGTCAGCCTATAGCACTTCAAGGAGCTGTTCGCAGCGAAACAGAATCTCTTTCGACCGGAAGTAACATACGCTACTGGTACTGCCATGAACCGCCACCTGCAGTTGGGTGCATCCTGTGCTCTTCATGGCATCCAGAGGGACTCATTCAGTCTCTGGAATGACTCCACAAGCTATGCACGCGGAGTGCATTCTGGTGGCTTTCTTTCCTTCGTTGGGAGCCACGACCCTAGGTGTCCCGACAACGCGCATAACATTAAAGCTACCAGCTACGAATAATAGTGTTCTCTGTGACTGCCCGGATTCTGCAGGCTAAGAGGATTACTCTGAAGCAGCACAAGCGACTACACCTGGATGAGGACGGGGTCAGCCACAGACAGCTCCTAGAATGTGTTCGCCAGCCTACTGCGCCCCGAGGTGGACCCCCCACTCACCCGTGGGTGAGTGGCCAACCTCAACGGGAGCAGTAACTGGGCAGGCCACCAGTGTAGATCGATCCGCGGACTCGTGGGTAGTGCTCGGCGCCTATTGAATCTCCATGGCCAGCCCACAACAGTGATGTCCATCCACTGCAGCCTCAAACTGTGTAACCGAAGCTAACACTTCCCGGAGTCGAGAGTGAAGCGAATCTCAATCATCATCCATACCACAGACGGTGGAAAACTACGCTACGCAGACAAACAAACGACTAAAAACATTTGATGCCTAACTCTACTGCAAACACTGCCAGAAATGCAAAAACTTTGTGTAGTAAATTAGATTAACAAGCAGTGATTCAAAGACTAATCTACCAAAGCACGCAGGCGAGACAAAATAATTAACTCCTGGTTATGTACTTCTAAATTCAGAAAATCTATTACTTTCAGACAACGAGAGACATATGTCTAGTAAGTATTAAGTTATCATCCAGAAACGCAAAAGCTAAACTACCGAAGGACACAGATGGGACTGAATAATTCGTTCCTAGTTACGAACTCGCGAAATGCCACAAAATCGATTACAACCCTGTTGCTGTTGTGTCTTGGCCGGCGACTGCCGTCTGACTGACAACATAGGCCAAAAAACAAACGGCTCTGAGCACTATGGGACTTAACTTCTGAGGTCATCAGTCTTCTAGAACTTAGAACTACTTAAACCTAACTAACCTAAGTACATCACACACATCCATGCCCGAGGCAGGATCCGAACATGCGACCGTAGCTGTCGCGCGGTTCCAGACTGTAGCGCCTAGAACCGCTCGGCCACCTCGGTCGGCAAACATAGGCCTGCCTTGCTGCATATAACGGAGTCTTGCACGAGAGCTCTACTTGATAGTTTTTACACTTCAGTAACCGACTCAGGCTTTATTGCTACGCAGTTTCAGTATATTTCTCGGATATTTTTGCGAAGCTTTCAAGGTCAAAATTAACAAGAGTTATATCACTGCAATTATCTTTCCAAGACGTACTGAATGCAGCTATGAAATGAATACGGTTCCATTAAAACAACGGTTCTATTTTTAATATTTCGATAAATGCCAGAGTTCAGCTCACTATCTACAAATATCGTCACGTGCTTCTCAGCATATGCAAACTACCAATTGCCAAAAACCTCGTTTCGATGTCTGCAACCATTCACAAAATATCAGTTATTTCGTCTTACGTGGTACATACATGAATATTGTTCGTTTTCAATTTAACTCCACCCACACTCAGCTAAACGCTAGATGCCTTAATATCACACTGGACTCGCATTCGGGAGGACGACGGTTCAATCCCGCGTCCGACCATCCTGATTTAGGTTTTCCGTGATTTCCCTAAATCACTCCAGGCAAATACCGGGATGGTTCCTTTGAAAGGGCACGGCCGACTTCCTTCCCCGTCCTTCCCTGATCCGACGAGACCGATGACCTCGCTGTCTGGTCTCCTCCCCCAAAACAATCCAATCCTTAATATCACTGCGGGAAAGAGGGAAACATAAGTTGACTATATAGTGGTACTCTCGTTGTATGTTTACATACTTCGGCTTATAAACAGTCTGTACCATACACTTTTGAAAGTTTCCCAACCTGCAGCCTGTTCTGGTGGCTTATTCAGTTGAACAAGAAAATTCGAAAACTGTCTTCAAGATTATCGATATTTTAATATTCAGTTCCAGATATGGGAACATGGGGAAATAATTTTGTGCTTACTGATACAGTCGGGTGGCAGTATTAAGGTACCGTGGCATTTCAGCGAGAATCATAGACGTTGCAACGCACTGCCACCGTGCCACCGTTCATTGCCGATGGTCATGCCCCGAATTCAGTCGTAATTGCAGATTTCGTGATGTTAACATTGGCATCTACATGGGTCGTCGCCTGCGGAAGTCCATCGTTAGAAGCGCTCGGCGCTCAGTCTGCCCAGCCTACGACGTCAGACTTCCGTAACTGGAGGTGGACGCCCAACCCCACCATATCCGGACGTTGTTTCATCTCGGTTTCGCTACATCATGAAGATACTGACAGGTGGTCCAGTTTCAGAAATGCTAGTGCCGAGTCTCCAAGCCGGCATCATCTGCCCACGGTCAGATTCAGATAGATCTCGCCTTCCCATTCTACACCCTACCAGCACTCTCACTGATGTTACATGCACCATGTGTTGTCTATTATTCGTTCCTCGACAGGTGACGCTGCTATCGCCCGTACGGGTTTATACTGATAGTACGTCAGTGGTCATAATCTTCTGGCTGGTCAGTGTAATTATCACCGTAACATACGCAACGAAAGCGTTACTTTCTTAAAACGTCAATACCGATAGTCACTAACGCAGAACCTGCAGTTCTCCATAGAAATGACCGAGCGAGGTGGCACAGTGGTCAGCACACCGGATTCGCTTTCGGGAGAATCACGGCCCAAGGTCATTCATACTTACGCTCTTCGTGATTTCCCTAAATCGCTTGTTCCCGGGTTCGATTCCCGGCGGGGTCAGGGATTTTCTCTGCCTCGTGATGACTGGGTGTTGTGTGATGTCCTTAGGTTAGTTAGGTTTAAATAGTTCTGAGATCTAGGGGGCTGATTAGATGTTAAGTCCCATAGTGCTCACAGCCATTTGAACCCTAAATCGCTTCACGCAAATTCCAGAATGGTTCCTTTGAAAAGGCACGGCCGATTTCCTTCTCCGTACTTCCGTAATCCGAGTTCAAGCTCCGTCGCTGACTATGCTGTCGACGGGGACGTTAAATTAATTTTCCTTCCTTCCTTCTACAGCAACTAAAGCTGTCATATGTTGGTTTTGTTTGTAGTCAGAGCACGCACGAATACCTTTTATATTAAAAGTATTTCTCTTTCCTACGTGGTCTGCCTCATGTTATTTGCAACAATCTATCAAGTATTAGGCAGTAAATTATGACTAAAATGCAAGAATTTGTGCAATAATCGTATTCGATCATGAAGCACTGATTGTCTCGTAGAGAACACTCTCGTACAGTGCACTACAAAATTACGGACAAGATGAAGATAATTAAGCAGCAAGTACAAACACAGAGCCGGCCGAAGTGGCCGTGCGGTTAAAGGCGCTGCAGTCTGGAACCGCAGGACCGCTACGGTCGCAGGTTCGAATCCTGCCTCGGGCATGGATGTTTGTGATGTCCTTAGGTTAGTTAGGTTTAACTAGTTCTAAGTTCTAGGGGACTAATGACCTCAGCAGTTGAGTCCCATAGTGCTCAGAGCCATTTGAACCATTTTACAAACACAGAAACTTTCCGAAGAATCGTGCACCGGTTTCGACTATCGCATTTGTTAACAAATCTCTTAGAAATTCAACTAGGAATCCAGTATATGAAGATTACAAATATTTAAACTATTTGCGAGGGTACGTTCAATCACGTTTACGAAGCAATTTTGAAGCGCAGTTTTACTGTTCTGCTAAGACATCCGGAGCAACATTCATGGGATTAGGAAGGAAAATAAACGTCAGGAAATCGTTAAAAATTAATTTTAAAACGAAGTTAGAGACAGGTTGCTGCAAATAATTGTAGTGTATAACACTCTAGCTTTTATTTATTAACTGCTCATTTTAAAGTGAAGTTGTATTTTATTACTGTGTCCATAAGTGGCTTGAGATAGATGTACGAAGTATTTTGATGTGTCACTTTTTGGCCTCATGCAGTACCATAAGAGGTATTTCAAAACCAAACACAAAATTTTAGATTTCTGAAAGCACTCCAAAGATCCATAAAAGTTACAAGTATATCTTAAACGCCGTCTAAAATGGATCTTCGATGTTCGCAAATAAAGGAATATGCGGTGACCTTGGCTCTAAAAATTTTTAACAAGTAAAATAGGGGGCCCCTTCTAATGTCTCAGCATGAGAAAACACAGTCGTATAGTTAATTAATTGTAGGCTTGTTGATTTACATTATGCTGTCCTTTTTTTTTATTGAAGGGTAATGTTCATTTGAATGTCAAGAATTCTGTACAGATGGCATTTGCTGAAAGATATAAGATTCTCCTTTATTTGTTGATTTGGTGTCACGTAATATTGTTTCTGCTTGTTATTAAGCTCAGTATGCTGATTAACTGGGCTGTATTACTAATAATAAATATTTGTTTGGAAGTATGTAATACCCAACAATCCCGACAATGCCACTCCCAAAATATTGCTGTACAAAAATGTAAGGATAGCTGTAGTATGCTGTAAATCATTCTACACCAAACAGTGAAAATCGGACCAAGAAACTGTGGATAATATTAGCATTTGGGTGTTCGGTGGCCCATACAAGCAAACTGTAGCTGTTCACCGTTGTGTATAAGCGAATTTCACTTCATCACTGAACACAATTACGATCATCAAACCTGCAACTAACACTCCGTGCGGAAAAATTCACACTTCTTTAAATCGTTTGGTCAAAGATTCTCTACCTCACTCAATTTACCTACGATGGTGAGATGGACGGGATGACCGATGGGAGGCGTGGTGCTGATCTGGCACTCGTAAATGCCAGAGTCCTTCTTCTGCGCGTAGCGGATGTGCAGCGTCCAGTCCTCCGTGTGCGGAGAGTGCAAGGCTTCGAAGCGTTGGTCGCTGGTGTACGTGTAGCGGCCGACCGTCAGCAAGTGGATGTCACGGTGTCGTACCCAGGACACCTGAAAACGCATCGAGTCTAATATAATCCGGCTCCAAAAAATACTAAAGTTTACTTCTCATAACACAATCACAGATTTGAATAAATAAATAACTGCGACAGCTGCCGTGAGAAGATTTATTGATCTCCTGTTGGTTCACAGAAAGTTTGGTGACTATGATGTCATCCTCATGTGCCAAGGAAGTAACCTAAAGAGACACAAAAAAAAACACTTTATTAACCTAAAAGGGTTAAAACGTATGACAAAACTTTAATTACATTACAAATACCAGAAGGAAGATCATGGACCTTTCAGACATAGAAGCCATCTTTCAATAAAACGTAGATCTCCGTTACAATCATTCTAATGATAGCGTAGATAACGCAACCATCAAAAAACTTCACAGCAGACTATATGTGAGATATAAGCTAGAACAAACTGGGATGTTAAGAAGCGGTCGCCCGGTTCCAGACTGTAGCGCCTAGAACCTCACGGCCACTCCGGCCGGCTACATAACACGATTCAATGTATAGAAATACAAAATGTTTATACATTGCTCCACGTTACCATTTTTCCGCTCAGCTGCATGGAAGTGTTTTAATTTTTATATTGCGATCAAGTTTCCGTAAAAAGCACGTCGTTATGTGGTGAGCGTTGCTGTTTTACGATTATGGATTTCCAGAGACACTTCCTGCTTAGGTATTTTTTTATGTTCGCGTCTGGATGTTTGCGTTGTCCTCATCGTCATTTTATCATCATAGACGTGGAAGTCACCGAAGTGTTCTCAAATAAAATTACTTGGACCAAGGTTCCGAACATCCCAACCGGCGTATCCCTGCCAATAAAGCCATACGTGCATTTCTTTTTATTACTGGTACGCGACGCAGACTTGGGTAACAGCTACAATACAATGGTTACACAGCCCTCAGCTTATTTAATCCATGCCAGTCCATACTTCCACATCCATAGTACTAGTACAAATACGAAAGTAGCTCCTTCTGTTACGTTTCCACGATTCTACCGCCCTTCGAAGATATTTGGTACGGAATAGCTACAACCATCAAGAAGACCATAGGCCACTTTAGAAAGTTGTAACCATGAGGGTATTGTTAACATTTTTATATATGGTACCACAAGAGTGGTATGCAGACGACGCCGGCGCGATGGTTGGCGGATCTTAGTGTCCGTTGATTACGTCGTTACAGTACATATCCAATGTTATTGTGGGCGTGGTTCATGACACCGAGTTTCGACACCATCTGGCACAGCCCTAAAACCGTATCTAAATAAAACTGCTACTGTCAGCCTCGCCAACGTAAATATGATTCAGAGCAGGGTTCTAAGAGAGCTCAGATTGCGGAAGTTACGTGCGGTTAAAGGCGCTGCAGTCTGGAACCGCAAGACCGCTACGGTCGCAGGTTCGAATCCTGCCTCGGGCATGGATGTTTGTGATGTCCTTAGGTTAGTTAGGTTTAACTAGTTCTAAGTTCTAGGGGACTAATGACCTCAGCAGTTGAGTCCCATAGTGCTCAGAGCCATTTGAACCATTGCGGAAGTTACTCGAATCCAATAAAACTCTGAGCAGTCCCATGTCCACCGGGGCTTCGATACAGAACGTCAGGCAGCCTCAAGAACCACAGTGACATTAGAACAGTCACAAACACCTCGCATTATGGCTGCTGAATGTCACGCGTCTATGGATAGATTCTAAGATCTCTGAAGACTTACAACGACGGCGTCATTTAAAAGCTGTACGACAAACAGTGAGTCGTACCTTTGCATGTGAGACGTGAGAGGCTTTTGGAGAGGCAGCATTTGATTACGATTTATTAACTGGCTATGTTAATCAGAAATGAGTCATCGCAGGATCAAAAATGAAGGAAATATAACTTATTTAAATGGAAATTGGAAACGTTTGGTATGTGTTCCTCTGGCGGTTCTAGGGGACTAATGACCTCAGCAGTTGAGTCCCATAGTGCTCAGAGCCATTTGAACCATTGCGGAAGTTACTCGAATCCAATAAAACTCTGAGCAGTCACATGTCCACCGGGGCTTCGATACAGAACGTCAGGCAGCCTCAAGAACCACAGTGACATTAGAACAGTCACAAACACCTCGCATTTTGGCTGCTGAATGTCACGCGTCTATGGATAGATTCTAAGATCTCTGAAGACTTACAACGACGGCGTCATTTAAAAGCTGTACGACAAACAGTGAGTGGTACCTTTGCATGTGAGACGTGAGAGGCTTTTGGAGAGGCAGCATTTGATTACGATTTATTAACTGGCTATGTTAATCAGAAATGAGTCATCGCAGGATCAAAAATGAAGGAAATATAACTTATTTAAATGGAAATTGGAAACGGTTGGTATGTGTTCCTCTGGCGGTAAAATCTCACATCAGTAGGTGGGCCAGAGAATCACGTAAAGAGTGTATTTCTGCACAAATGTAATGAATCGACGCATTTTTAAATATAATTGGAAAGTGTACGTACATTTTCACATTCGACACATAACAAAATAACAGAAACACATTCGTTACGTACCTATACACCGGAACTGTATACAATTTTATACATACGTCTCTCCACCATTATGCAGTGTGAGGCGAAATTTGCCCACTTGAGCTTCGCAGGGCGACTCCTCACATGCCAGAGATAAAAAATGTCGGTCCTAAAATTTCCTCTCGTGATTACATCCGGCAGAAAAAGGACAACACTGTAACCACATGTATGGTGACTACCTCTGTCAGTACATATTAGTCGTACTGTGCAGTTCGTTCAGTCTATGAAGTTTTTGGTTAGCATGCAGGAGGTCGAGGGTTCGATTCTGGGGTTGGGCGCATCCTTTTTATTTGCTAATTTCATTCTGACACTTTATTCTGTAATACGCACCAGTTCTTAGGTCACACATATCCTAAATTTAAAACATTTTACAACACTGAACATAACAAATACGTGGTTGGACAAATAAGATATAGAAAGTTGAAACAAATGACGTGTCATAAAACGGAATAACTAAAGAAACAATGTCAGTTTCCAAATGCTAAAGATGACAGCACAGTGCAATAACACAACATCTACTTGTCATTTATACTAGATGCAATAAGAGCGCACAGACGTCACACATTAGCAACCAGTGACTACAATAATGTCCATATTAATGACAGCATTACCTTCACAACAGAATACGTTGTCCTCGGAACAACAGATGCTCAAAGCAACCTCCCTCCAAATACGAACACTGCGCAACTCGCCGGATCATATAGCTCTGGTCCCTTCGCCCCAAAACTGCATCCACAGTAACAAGAGCAGCATGAACACGCCCTGCCAATTCTTCCACATTCGTCGGCGGAGAAGAGTACATGTGCTCCTTCAGGTGTCCACGAAGGAAGAAATCCAGGGGATTTAGGTCAGGTGAAAGCGGTGGCCATACAATTGGATCTCCGGGTCCAAACCATTTCCCTGTTAATGTTCTGTCCAAATACTGTCGCACATTAATTCCAGAGTGTGGAGGTGCACCATCACATTGGAACCATATTCTCTGCCGAATATGTGAATAGCAGCGCAGCAGGCAGATTGTTCGAGAGGAATGCATGCTACCTTCGTGCAGTCAACAGGTCAGGCAACAAGTAGGGCCCAACCAACTGTAGCCCAATATTCCGGCCCCGACGTTGATACCAAAGCGAACTCGGCATCCACGGTCGTGGGTGATGTGTGCGTTAACCTCACACCAATTGTGGGCATTGTGCATATTGAAGACACCCTCACGAGTGAATGCTGGTTCATCTGACCAAATGACGGTGTTCACAAAGTCATCATTGGCTTCCCGTTGTTGTTGGAACCATTCATAGAATTGCATTCTCTGATGGGGATTTGCAGGATGCAGGTGTTGAGAGAAAGCATAATGATAGGGGTGCAGCGCATGCTCGTGCAGCATGTTAACGACCATGCTTTGCAAGACACGCAGCCGGCTTGCTACGCTACGTGTACTTCGCTGAGGTTCTTGGTGTATGACCTCCAGAATAGCTTCCTCAGTAGCTGGGGTACAGCGAGTCCGTGGACGACCTCTGCAAGCGATGGTGGAAGGAGACAACCTGACTCCCGAAGGAGCAGCTCCAGATGACAAAACACATTTTTTTCTGGAAGGCGTCGACGAGGATATCTAGCACCATATTTACGAGCGGCAACACCAGCCCGGTTATCAGATGCACTAAGGACGAGAAGCATAGCCACATTTACGTCGTTTGTCCATGCCATATGTCTACCACACTGATTTCGTGATTTACAATGAGAAAATTCGACACGTGTACGCTTGTACATTGGAATCTGTCAAGGAAGCTTACTCTGCTCGCAACTAGTCCCTGTCTGGTTGACAGCGCAGACAGCATAAACACGCCGCCAGTCCTGTGCGCTGTTCCACCTAATGTACATCATCCTTCTGACAGATACTGTTCTGCATGATTCATCCCAACACCGCTAATTGTGAAATGTTCGGTTTCGAATTACACTGTTTTCCTAAAAGTAATACACGTGATGTTTCCACAATCCTATCGATAGAATAATAATAATAATGCATTGAGATACGTACTAAACAGCATGCGGTTACCAGACTCAATGTTGGAAGGCCTAATTAGTGTGACCATGGTGATAACACATGCTATTGTATCCGAGTTTGGACATTATTCACAAAGCACGTTGCTAGTCCTACTGGTAACGTAGGGCCCTAACGAAATGTAATGGGCCTGAACGAGGCAAGAATAATAGTTGGTACTGATCTTAAGGACCATTGGAGGAAGGTAAAAAGAAAACACGTTTCGCATCTAATAGATAAAGTGGTGTGAATAAATTCACGCCCACGATGTGAGAAGGGCTTCTCCAAAATCTGACCAGTTTTCCTTTTCTACGATTGTAGTGTGTAAGTGCAAATGTTTTCTAGAGGACCCGCTGCAATCGCTGTTGACGGTTAAGATGCCAGACACCGTACCACCCAGGACCGAACCCTAGACCTCCTGCATGCTTACCAAAAACCTTACACACTGCACCAATTGCATAGTACAAGTACGTGCTGACTTAGGTAGTCACCATACATGTGGTTACAGTGTTGCCAGATTGTCCATCTTTAACGTCCTTTTTCAGCCGGACGTACTCGCCAGATGAAATTTAGCGAGAGAGAGTTTTTTAATCGCTGGCATGGGAGGTGTCACTCTGCGAAGCCCGAGTGCCTGAAATCCGTTGCACCCTGTATACACAGACTTCTAGTAAAATTACTAGCTTACTTACTCTTTATCTCTCATCATAAAAAAGTACTGATATGTAAGCGAAGCAACGGCTAACAGCTAGTCAAATTATAATTGAATCCCGGTGATTTACAATGATGTCGTGATGTAAAATAATACCCAAGGGAAATTTATAAATCACTTTAAGAGCCCCTAATAAAAGAATAGTTTCCCATTTGAGTCCAACCAAAAGATCGAGGAAACATTCACGAAGAAAATAACTCAAAACTTTTCTCCATGCCTGTTACTGATAGTGCTGTTTTAGACGGTAATCACTCTCTCTCAAAATAAAGGTGGCTTCTGAAGAATGTCAAGTACCTCTAGAAAAGCTTTCCATTATTTACGGGCAAATTTCCTGTCAGTCCATTTACTTTCTTTGTGAGTTGAGGCAAATATCTGCTTCTCCTAGGGCATTCGTTTCCTTCCACGGAGGAAACCTACAGCGAACTATGTCGCACTGGCTACCTTCCACAAATGTTGTCTCAATCCTCTTCAGAGCGGCGCTAATCTCATTAGAAGCTGCTTGTGCACAGCGTGATTGTATTAAAGGGGACAAGGCATTCCGGAATTTTGTTTAGCAGCGAAGCAGCGTTGGCGTAGAGCTTAATCGCTTGAATCACTTAACTCTGAAGAATTTATGAAACACGATAACAATTCGATTTAATGTTTTAATTGTTACTGCTGGTTTTTGTCTTTCTATTGGTCTTAATTTCGTAATTTCCAGGGAATATATATTTCGAATGAAATCTCATAAATAAGAAACTTCTGTGAGTTTCTTCATATAGTTTCTAGAGGGAAGCGTTTTATTAAGGACAATCTTACAGAACTGCACTATAGTCACTATAAATTAGTTTGGATAAAGAATAATGATGGAGATCTCAAATTGTGCTATCTACACGTCTAAGTGCAAAGTGGAGAATAAATTTGTGTTACGTCTTCGAAAATTTGGCTGTCAGCTTTCTTACAGTTGTCAATCTGTGTGTATGTATGTATGTGTGTGTGTGTGTGTGTGTGTGTGTGTGTGTGAAGTGACCTCATTCCTCTGTGAGAGGGGAGAATTACCAGATACTTCAGAAGATAGTTTTTCCTTGATCGAATGAGATTACCTTTGACTCGTTCAACAACATACGTAGTGTGTTATATTTAAATTCTACTACATGTTCATCGTTGTTCTCACTGTATACACAAAAGAAATATTATCACCGACTTCTCTCTGCTGCTGTTTTTTATCTATGCTAAAACAAAGTGAAGAGATTAACTGCAACTTTCGAAACATACAATACCATATTCAGGTTTACGTACATCTGAATCTCGGAGTTACGTGTTCCATAGTTTCATACTGTTAAACATGAAAAATCAGAAAAAGAACTGCTGAAGCTGAAAATATAAGAAACACTCCGCTATTCCACATCCCGAGATGCAAGCGTGAACTTCACGTTGCTCATAAGTGCAATGTGATTGACGTACTTTGCTGCAACAAGTGTTCTAGTTATAGCTATTTACACAGTTATTAAGTGGACTAGAAACGAAACAGATGTTCATTCACACACATAAAAAAATAAGGAAAAGGTTGATTAGTTCTTGCTTTATTGATTTTTACTACATTATTAGAATGCCATTACTTGGTGGTGTAGAGATACTTCCATACTTGTTTCAAAGTTGTGCCAGTACTAGAATGGGCATAACGTTAACGTAAAACCCAATATCTCAGGTTCGGGTAAAGATAATTAACGGCTCATTAAGGATATGACAGAGGTAAATGGAGGTTGTACGTATTTGTGTGACTGGACATAAGCATTCTTTCCAGTCTAGTTATTAACAGCGTAAATAACAATAATTGCAGCGTTTGTTGCGTCGCACTACGTCAATTGCATTGCGATTACGAGCAAAGTGGGATTCACGCTTGGATCTCGGGATTTGCAACAGCGGCCTGATTCGTTTATTTCAAGCGTGAACTTCACGGGGTCCAGATGATCTACTTGGGTGCAACCAAAGCCACTCGTTTCGTGATTTTTAATTCTATTGATTACCTAAGATATAACACGGGGTATCCATTAAAAACATAAGTATGCGTTGAAAATAATGTTTGTATTCGTTTTAGATTGTCTCACAGGATTTACTTTCCTGAGCCTCTGACTTACATTCATACACCTGAAAGTCATTTTCCATTATCTATTGTTATTCCAGAGATATCGGCGCCGAAACGTGGGATGATTCGGACCAAATGAAACAAATGGCTCTGAGCACTATGGGAAATAACATCTGAGGTCAGCAGTCCCCTAGAACTTGGAAAAATGGGAATGAAGTCCCATGCTTCTTTACAGAGCGTAGGGGAACGATGCGGGAGACCCACACCGCCTTACTAGGCAAGGTCCTAATGGAGGTGGTTTGCCGTTGCCTCCGACCATAATGGGGATGAATGATGATGATGAAGACGACACAACAACACCCAGTCATCTCGAGGCAGGAAAAATCAATGACCCCGCCGGGAATCGAACCCGGGACCCTGTGCTCGGGAAGCGAGAACGCTACCGCGAGACCACGAGGGGCAGACCCCTAGAGCTGAGAATTACTTAAACTTAACTAACCCAAGGACAACCAACACATCCATACCCGAGGCAGGATTCGAATCTGCGACCGTAGCGGTCGCGCGGTTCCAGACTCTAGCGCCTAGAACCGCTCGGCCACCCCGACCGGCCCAAATGAAACACGCATGTTCTCAAACAGTAGCATCACTATACAGTAAAGCGCCCTCTGTCAGCAAGGCAGACGTGTTTTCTGGCGTGCAAACAATCTTGCATGTATGATCTTTCTCTGGGACTCGACAGCGGATTTTGCGGTCTTGGAGAATGAATAATTTACGGTTTCATCATTCCCCGTGTTCAGTTGGCGAGAAATATAGTGATCAAGCTGGAGAGGGCAGTCCCTGTACACAACGAAGAGTACATTGCATCCTCCGTATGTGGGCGTACTTTGCCCCGCTAAAAAAGAACACCCCCTCCCTGTCAAAAAATGGCGCTAGTACGGGGATAACAATCTTTCACTGTAGCGGCACTGGTTACTTTGCACTGCACAAACATCAAATGTGAACGCGATTTGTAACTGTTGGCCCTCCAATCCGTGAGCTGTGGGACTAGAGTTGTATGTTCTGAGCGAATGAAATAGGCTGTTCATTAGGTCTATGCCATACACAGGGGCGTTTTTGGTATTTTAAAATATTTCGATGACTAGCTCAGCGTTGTAACCATTAGTTTCAGTGAGTTTCTTCAGAACGACTAAATTCTAGGGTTCCGTACCTTAATCGGTAAAAACCGTACCTCTATAGGATCACCTTGTTGTCTGTGTGTCTATGCGACTATTAAGGGGGACGTAATGGATTTTTTTCTAAAAAATCGATTTTCCAAAAATATGATTTTCTTGCTCTACACAGTTTAGTCTATGTTGTGAGTGAATTTTATTGTGATAGCAGCTTTCGAAATGCGTTTAAATTGTTAAACTAATTAACTCTGCACTGGCGACCACTCCCACATTTTCCGACATTTCGAAAACTACTTGCTTCATAGGAATTTTTTTCTTTGTGGAGGTTATTTTCTTTCGATATCTTTGGCTGACATCTATATCTCTGGCTGACATCTATATCTTATACTAACACGTATCAGTAGGTGGAAGCTTGAATTCGCAAACCCTTACGTGGAAGTCAAGATTTATGCATGATGGGTGGTGGAAAAACTCTGTTTAGGAAACAAAGGTTTCGTGGAAATCATCTTACCAACAAGAAAGAGGAAGCTGTTCGCAATGAAGAAAATAAGCTCTCAGCTTCAGCATTGAAACTTGGGACAGGAGAACTGTACAGGTGCGTAAATGTTGTTGATGAGGATTCCATTGGATTCAGACTTATTGATTTAGAGCCTCTCTGCCAGGCTGTAAGGTTTTTATGTTCGTGTGTTAGCTGTAAAAATACCGAATGCATGATCGTGGTTGAAGAAAGAAAAATGGGAATATCTTGTTATTTTAAATTAATTTGTAATTCGTGTGACTATAGATTTTCATTTTCCTCATTCGAAAAAACTGACAGTGGTACCTATGAAAGCAATTTTAGGTTAACATAGCTCTGAGATGCCTTGGACAGGACAAGGAAGGAGGTAATTTATTGTGTGGTTTTCTGAACATGCCTCAACGTTGTGCAATGTTTGAAAAAATAAGTAAAGAAATGTGTTATGCTGTATGCGATACTGCCAAAGTTTCTATGATATCAGTGGAGGAAATGGTGGAAATAAACCAAAAATAAATCCTGTGGTAGATGTTCATGACAGTGAGTTTCCTACAAATGTTTCTGATCTGTGTGTGTCTGTAGATGGATCTGGATGAAAAGGCGTCATACATCTCTGTATGGAGTTGCGTCTGTTATTGGTATTAACCCAGGTAAAGTTTTAGATGGAGAAATTATATCTAAATACTGCCACTATTGTGCAACAAGGAAAATATCCTACAATGAAGAAAGTGACAAACTGTAGCAAGAAAAGCATGCAGTAGCGTGCTCTAAAAATTATAATTGCTGAAATGGGGGGATGGAGGCTGCTACAGTTGTGAGGATGTTCTCCAGATCTAAGGACGAGTGTGGTGTTAGATATACTACATACCTTGGGGACTCCTCTTCGTTCGAAGCTGAAACAGATAAACATCCGTACAATACAATAATAGAAAAGTTGGCATGTGTTGGCCACATCCAAAGGGGACTTGGTGGTAGGCTTGCTGAAAGAGAAGAAGGGTGAAGTACTTGAAGATGATAAACCAGTAGGAGGAAAAGGTAGGCTTACTCTGAAAGAAATTAATTCTCTTAACTTATTTTGTGGGAGAGCTATCAGAAAAAACACACATTATGTAGAGGCAATGGGGCGTGCTGTGTGGGCAACATTTTTCCACAAACTATCCACTGACCAAATTCAATCTGTGTCCGAAAGACGATTGGTGTAAGTTCAAGAACAGAAATGAGACGTATTCATATAAACACTCATTATCAGAAACTGTTAAGGATGCAATTACGCCCATATTCGCGTTTCTTGCACACCCTGATTTATTGAAGAAGTGTCTTTCCGGAAAGACACAAAATCCAAATGAAAACCCCAATAATTAATGTGGATTAGATGTTGAAAAAGGACATTCTGTGGACTTGAAGTACTCAAAAAAGGAGTGTATGATACAGTGGCAACACTGAAGTGCTGAAGAGCGTGGTATAGATCCTGGTGTGTTTACAACAAAGCATTTCACCCACCGACGAGAGCAGGCTGAAGAAAGGTAACAGATAAGTGTCTTACCTGCAAATACAGGCCAGACAGATACGAAGCCGAAAGAAGAGAAACCTTGAGGGACTATCAGTATGCAAGATTTTAAAATTGAGGTAAGCTTATTATATGTAGAAAATCTTTGAACTTCATTTTCTCTGTGTTACATATTTTACGTTATTGGAAACCTTTTCTCTAAAAGTGAATGCGCTAATTCTATGAATATTTCAAGAACTTTCGCCACGTGTTGCTGTGTGCCTTGAACTAAAAAATACGAGATCCTGCAACTACATTCTGATTTTTAGATGATTGTATGTAGAAAAGAAAGTTGATTTTTGGATGTGCAAAATTAAAAACTCTGTTAATGACAAATTTTGTACCATAAATTAGTAAATGTAGTTCAGTGGTCTTATAATATTCTCATGACACTACAATAATATTTTCAGATAAATTGTGTGATTAGAATTTGAGTTACAGCTTTTTATAAAAAAGACAATAAAATATTAAAAATTCAATTTCTGGTAAAATATTAAGCCTGCATATTTTATAGTATTTTCCCGTTACAACACAGATCTTTCGCTTTACACATGCTAAATTTTAGATATGTGCATTAATAAACATGTTTGTAATGGTTTATTTACATAAATGTTAACATTTTCCCTTACATCCTCCCTCCCCCTTAAAAACACTTTTCTCAGGAACGGGTGGATGTACCAAGTTGAAATCTATGTAACATATGGCGTTCTATAGCTCCTTGGCGGTGCCAAGCATTAAATACTATAAGTTTATCAAATAAAGAGATACGGTCATTTATGTCACATATTTTAATGTTCGTCAGGCCACTCATCAAAACCTATAGGGTCCTCCCCGTTGGCCTAGAAACATGAATATTTTGAAGAATGAAGGTTTCATAGCATAGCGAAAGGAAAAATACGAAAACTATTAATCTTTAATCATATCATACGAAGACATTTTTTTTTTCATTTCCTGTTTGTCTATTCGTCCATCTGTTAAGACTCCACTTTTCTGAGGAATGTCTAGACGAATGAAGATGAAATTTATGTCACGTGATAAGGTCTATAGGCCATTCGCGGTGTAATAGATACAACGTTCTATGTCGACGCAACCAAAAGATACTGCCATTTAGGTCACATATTTTGATAATCGCAAAATGACTCCTGAAAACATATAGACTAGTCCTGTTAACCTAGAATCATGAAATTTGGTAAGAACGAGGCATTCGCAGAACAACCGAACGAAAAAAAACGAAAAATTTAAATTTGTAGTTATACTGCACGAAACAATATTCCTTTTTTCGTCAAATCTCAAATTAAAACAATTCAGGCTGACTGGGTCCTAATAATGAAAGTCAAATGACTTCATTGTTCGTATGACGTGTTCCAGAATGTAATCATCGTCAGATATCCAGGAGCGATTACTGCACGTATATATGGTGTTTCCAGTTGTATGAGAAACAAACTTTCAAGGACCAGTCAGCCTAATTACAGAACTACTGATAATTGAAATAATGTTCACCCGTCTCCTGCATGACATTATCTCACATTTATGTTATAGAAATTTTTTAAAAAGTTTGGAAAATCTTGGAGCGCCTGGGACTGATACGTTGGCAGTATCAGTGTCGATAGTAGGCAAAAATGTTAGAGATTCTCGATTCCGGGAATGAATGAACTGCCTGTACACACAATTTTGTGCGGAACCCTCAGTGCGTGAGTCGTACTCGCACCTGATCAGTTTCTTTTCCTTTGTTGCTGAATCAAACATGACTTAAGCAACCAGTTGGTTAGGGAACAAAAATATGCTATTTTGTCTGTAATTGGATGCCATGGTGTAGAGTCTACGATGATGTGTGTACAAGTACGTTTCCTAATGTGGCTGAACGCGGCATGTAAACTGAAGAGCAGTATGATTTTGGAATTTTCTGTGAGGTCGTCGTACTTACAGTGAGGTTCCCCAGGTTCTTGACGCGGCACCTCAGGAGTGCTGGTTTCCCGACCAGCCCTGTTACGTTACCCGGCACGCTGGTGTCGAACTGAGGACCTGACGCCACCTTTGGAAGCTCTTGAAGGAAGTCCGCGAAGTAGCGATGGTTGCTCCTACTTCCTGCAAATCAGACATGTGTAGTTAAAAACCGGTATGTGCTTTTTTTTCGGAAGCAGTCTCTTTTTCTGTAAAACTGAACTTTCTGTAGAGAACTACAATTGACGTCACACACAATTAGAATGCAAGACAGGAAGACCCAAAGAACCAATACTTACTGTTATCATAAATGAGTGAAAAGCATCAAGCACAAAGATACACTTTGTCTTCGAATTCAGTGCTACTGATGCCTTTGGGAAGTTACACATCGATGGCGGCAGATATCAAACGTAACACGTTGAGCCGTGGTAAAAATTGCTGTTTTGAAGAGCGCGCCGCAGCGCGTAGTGTGAAGCAGTCGCCCTCCGTTTCTGGCGGTGGCGCCGCTGTGGCAATCGCAGCTTTGGTGTCTCCCTCCGTTGGGAAGGGTTGCCTGTTCACGTGAATTTCAGGGGCGCCAGTCGGTCAGTTGGTCAGCTGGGTCAGTGGGGGCAGTCAGTATCTGTCTGTCGTCCGGAGAGCTAGTATGTGTTAGGCCGCCAGTCTGCTCGAGCTTGTTCAGGCAGTTGTCGTTGGCGGTTGGATCTATCGGTTGGTCGGTCGCGCACTGAGACACAAGATGACTTGTCCGTCTTGAGCGTCGGCGCATGTGAGGTCGCCACGCCAGTCCAGTGGGCCGCGCCTTATAGCGAGGGGTAGTGACTTAGCGGCCGACACGAGAGCAACAGGAGTCAACCCAAGACATCGGTCTGGCCGGTGCGAGCTGCGACGCCGTGAGACGGGAGATCGGCGCGCCTTCATGCCTCCGTTGAAGCGGCTGGCAGCGGACGGTTCAAGAGAGGGTTTTGGGGGTGCTGCGCCAGGTCTTCGCCAGACATCGCAGTTTATTAGAAGTGAAGTGATTGGTGATATGTTGTGTGATTTACTCATGTTAAATTCTACTTGTTTTCTTGGTCAGTCTCTCGTCCACTGTTTGTTCGTCAGTCTCTCGTCCGAATTTGTTAGGCAGTTAGTGTCTGTCTGTCTGTCTGTCAGTCTGCCATACGTTAATAGCTGCCTCTGTCGGATTCGATGCTAACGAATTTATTGATTGAAGCGTAACGGCCGAATTCCTGAAATATGTTTTTATCTTTCTTATCATCTTGAGAGGCGGTATATGTGTAATGTAGAGCATGTTTGGCCAACCTTGTATATTTTATGTAGGACTGCATTTCATGGGTTTTTATTTAAATGGTCATTTTAGTATATAAAGTTGCCACCCATCCACCATCGGAGTTTTTTTTTTTTTAATCAAGTGGCACCTTCGGTGGCAAGTTGATCTTTTGATGTTAGTGTTTTGTACCATTTCCATCCCTCCAACGGGGCGCATAGTTTATGTCCTTGTGTGAGTTGTTAAAATATTTTTAGTTTAAAGTACTCTGGTGTGTTGCAGATTTACACCAATGTAGTCTTTCAGAGGTTGTTGTGAGCGGTCGCTACTACGGCCGTGTCAAAAGGGAGCGGCAAGGTTCTCAGCCGGAAAGCTGATACTGTCAAAAAATTGTTCTTTCTGCCTCTGAATAAACTGAAACTTGATATCTAGAGGGTGCTTTCTGATTATAATTTCAAATCTGTTTAAAAAATTAAAATAAAAAAAGGCTTTTAGGAATAAAATTTCCATTTGTTGAAAGAAATTTGATTTGATTTCATCAGTTACCCACTGGCAACTACATCGACGCTCACATAGTGTGATTAAATGTGTTAATGATCTTGATGAATCGCTAGTACATAAAATAAATTTTTAAGAATAGGTTTTGATAGTAATTCCCGGTTCACACCTATTCAACATATACATTAGATATCTCTTTATCAGCACATACAGAGGGCGATGTATATTCTTCTCGCAATTGTGTCGTCAGCAGACTACCATCATGAACACTATTGCAGTTTACCCTCACTACGGTAATCACTAATGGTGTGATTGATTACTTAGTGCAGATAATTGCGAGAACGACCGCGCTATCAGCTTAACACCTCACGCATCCGAGCTGCTGACAGGAATAATATACAGAAGAATGGAAAAGAAAATGGAGAACCTGTTAGACGACCATCAGTCTGGCTTTAGGAAAGGTAAAGCAACCAGAGAGGTAATTCGACGTTGCGGTTGACAATGGAACCAAAACTAAAGAAAAATCAAGACACGTTCATAGGAATCGTTGACCTGGATATAGCGTTCACCAGTGTAAAGTGGTGCAACACGTTCGAAATTCTGAGAGAAACAGGAGTAAGGTACAGGGAAATACAGAAAATAAACAATATATACAAGAACCGATAGGAAACCGTAAGACTGAAAGACGAAGAATGAAATGCACGAATTAATGCGTTTTTAAGACAGTATTGTTCGAACTATATATCGAAGAAGGAATGACGGAAATTAAAGGGTGCTTCACGAGTGGCTTAACCGTAAGGGAGAAATTATGGCGATACGATTTGCCGACGACATTGCTTTTGTCAGTGAAAGTGACGAAGAATTATAGGATGTATTGAATGGACTGAAATTTCTGCTGACTGCACAAGAATTGAGAGTAAACAGAAGAACGACAAAAGTAATGAGAAGTAGCAGAAATTAAAACATTGTGTACCCAAACATTGAAATTGGTTGATCACGTAGTAGACGAAGTTAAGAAATTCTGCTGCATTCGAAGCAAAGTAACAGATGCCGGACGAAGCCGGGAGGACGTTTAAACAGACTAGCGCAAGCAAAGAGGGCATTCCTGGCCAAGAGGTGTACTTTAGTCAAACTGGGGTCTTAATCTCAGGAAGGTGCTTCTGAGAATGTACGTTTGGGGCCCAGAACTGTATGATATAAATCATAGTCAATGTTAAAATCGGAACAGAAGAGAATGGAAGCTTTTGAGACATAGTGTTGCAGAAGAGTGTTGAAAATTAGATGGAGTGATAATGAGTAAAGAGGATGGAGGATTTTCGCAGAATCTGCGAAGAAAGAAACATAAGGAAAACAGTGACAACAAGAAGCGACAATATGGAATGTGGTAAGACATCAAGGAATAACCTCCAAGATACTAGAGGGGGCTGTAGAGAGTAAACACTGTAGGGAAACACAGATATTGGAATACACACGGAAAATGACTAAGATCGTTAGGTTCAAATGCTGTTCTGAAATCAGGAGGTTGGTTCAGCAGATAAAGTAGTGGCGGGACGAATCAAACCAGTCATTAGTCTGATCACTGGAAAGAAGTTCTCACTACAGCGTTCTGGCAATTGCAATCAGTGTCAGGTTAGCGACCTGCCGAAATGTGGGAGTGCTTCTTGCTCAACAGCTACGATAGTCCATGCAGAGCGATGGCTTACTATATAATAACAACAATTCTTTCCATTAATAATTTTCTTCTATCCTGCACACCTGTGTAAGAATATTGATTCATCAACTTGTGACCAGAATTATTCGGAGCATGCTTAGGATTTCATATAAGGAAAAACCCGGACAATCGCGAGTAGAACTCACCCACCGAAGTTTCCGTACAAACTTCCTAATGTACACTGTTTGACGTAAAACTCGACCGGCGGCCGGCCGCTGCAGAGGCTAAGTCCGTGCCGATCGCGACATGGGACATATAAACTGACCAGCTCGCTAATTCTCTAAGTTTGGCTTTCTGCACAATCTGGCAACACTGTAGAGTGCGGCACTTCCTAGAGGAAGTCTTGTCCGATGTTAGAGAAAACAGAGTCTGCTTACGCCCGTGGTCTAGCGGTAGCACGCGTTCTTTCGTCTGTATGGAGCGAGACCAGCTCGAGTAAAACATTTTGATAGCCTCTTATGTCTAATGGTGAAGACGCGAATTTAATGGTAGCGCAGATTCAATCTATTTCACTTTCTGACACACCGATAACAAAATTTTATACAGTAACCTTTTTGCGTCAGATTTCTCGCAGACTGTCCTCCTCTGGACGCTGTATGCGGTACAGCTCCGGGATCCACTTGCTGGCTACCACCAGTGGCCGTGGCGACAGCAGCGGCGCTGCACTCCCCCGTTCTTTATCGAAAGCTCCTGCTACCGCTCATCGCTTTTGATACGAGGGCTATCCACAAAGTACATTACGTTTTCGTTTGTGTCTGTTAGGGGCGGGGCTAGCGCGGCCATCTTGGTTTCATGGCATTCCGCCGCTCAGTCGGCGTCCTGCCGTGCTAGTGAGAGGTTCGTGCTGTACTCCATTGAATTACTGTGACAGTTTGAAATGTCAGCATTAATTGAAAAAGCCGCGAAGTGTGAAGTGCGTGCTGTAATAATGTTTCTGACAGCAAAAAACTGTACACATATAGAAATCTAACGGCAGCTTTGTGAAGTGTACGGGGACAACATAATCACTGAAGGTGGAGTGCGTCAATGGGTCATAAAATTTAAAAATGGCCGAACTAACGTTCACGACGAAGAGCGAAGTGGAAGACCCAGCATAGTGACTGCCGAACTTGTGGAAAAAGTCGATGCCGCGGTCCGTGAAAACCGTAATTTCACAAGAACGGAACGCTCTATGAGTTTTCCACAAATTTCACAAAGTTTGCTGCCCGAAATCATTACCGAAAAGCTTGGTTACCACAAGTTTTGTGCAAGATGGATATAAAAAATCTTGACAGAGATTCACAAGTCAGCGAATGGCTGCAGCGTTAACGTTTTTGGACGCTTACGAGAAAGATGGCGACTCATTACTCGATCGCATCGTTACTGGTGACGAAACATGGGTTAAGTATGTCAACTGCGAGACAAAATTGCAGTCAGTGCAGTGAGGGCACACAAATTCCCCCAAAAAACCCAAGAAATGCGTGGAGACAATGTCGGCAAGGAAGGTGATGGCGACTGTCTTTTGGGACAGAAAAGGTTTGATTTTTGTGGATTTCCTGGAAAGAGGCACTACAATAAACTCTCAAAGTTATTGGCAAACTCTGGACAACCTCAGAAGAGCAATACAAAACAAGCGCAGGGGAAATTTGGACTCAAAGATATTGCTGATTCACGACAACGCCCGGGCCCACACGGCAAATGCCACTCGTGAAGTACTCGAATCCTTTAAGTGGAAGTTGTTTCCTCATCCGCCGTACAGTCCCGACCTGGCACCGAGCGACTTCCACTTATTCCCAACAATGAAGAAGTGGTTGGCTATGCAGCGTTTTGATGACGACGCACAAAATGGCTCTGAGCACTATGGGACTTAACATCTATGGTCATCAGTCCCATAGAACTTAGAACTACTTAAACCTAACTAACCTAAGGACATCACACAACACCCAGTCATCACGAGGCATAGAAAATCCCTGACCCCGCCGGGAATCGAACCCGGGAACTCGGGCGTGGGAAGCGAGAACGCTACCGCACGACCACGAGCTGACGACGCACAGCTTCAAGAAGAGGTAACCATGTGGTTGAAGGCGCTGGCGTCCGAATTTTACGACGAAGGAATTTCCAAGCCCGTCCATCCCTAATATAAGTGCCTTAATTGAAATGGCAACTATGTAGAGAAGTAGTATTTAAGTGTGGCTTTCATCTGTATATAATTTAAAAAATTCCAATACTTTTTTTATTTTTAATTCCAAAACGTAACGTACTTTGTGGATAACCCTCGTAATTTAAAACGTTTTATTATTATTAAATGTTGCCAAACAGAAAATTTCTACGGTTTCACTCATGCTCGAAAGCAACGGAGAATTACTGTATTACATTGGTCGGCAAGAGCTGAGTATGGCCTAAAATTAATTTTATAGACTGGTACGAAGGTGATAGTTAAGGTCATCAGACTTAAACCAGAAAAATTATCGTTTTTGAGGTTTCAGAGAACGGAAAGGAATTGCTAATGCTGGTGTCGGGAAAACTCTAAAGTTAAATGCTATTGCAAAAATTTACAGTAGAGAAAGAATATTAATCAACATGTTCACTTCATAAACAAACTCCTTACATCTTACACCTATATGACGAACGAAGCTCAAATTCGTATCGTTTCCGAAACTAGTTCACAGTGATGCACCTTGGCGTTTGCAAAGCAGACATCCGTGATATTAACATAATTTACTAAGTCGAAATTGCACCAAGATTTTTGTGTAAAGGCATTCCTCCGATTTCGTATTAGGAATTTTTACTAGCAGTTTGCAATTCCATTTATTAAAATGGAATATAAAAAAGGTTGTGTTCAGCGGCTTTCACAGAGATTGAAAAGGGAACCTCTGAGCTAACGACACACTGGCCGTAACAAGTGGTCTATATTCTTTGCCATATTGCCTGAGCCTCAAAACGCAATAGGTGTTATTTATGTGAAGAACGCCGTTCTTGGACTCCAGAAATTAATTACACTTTCTAAGTGTCTCATCTTGGATTATATGGTATGAGTCTTCGGTGTGAAAAACCAATGCCAAGTGAATTTTCCGAGGTAATGCTGGGCTTCACCCGGAAGTAAATGCACTATCACAGTGTTGACAAATATTTGCTACGACGCTTCCTATTCTCAGCTCTCTTACGAGGCAGCTCTTCAGCATATCGTCCGACACGATTCTTCAGAGGGGAGACGTGAGGGCACATTTGGTTTTTATACGGCGTTCTCTCCTTATAGTTTCTCACGTCTCCTTCTGGACTATGTATACATTTGAGGCATTCAATCATCGTTAATCCAGAATGATACAAGTTTCAGTTACCCGCGTGGGAGAAGGCTGTTGACAACCGACATTATATCATTTCAACGTAGGAAATCAAAACGGATGATTTAGTGTTTCTCATTCAGCATAAAGCAAGTGAAATAATTTTCCGCAACGTTCATAATCATCTCAAACTACAGACGAAGTAAAAATACATCTTAAGCTTATTTGAATTGAATATAATGTGAGATATCAAACGCTTTGCACCTCGATGTCGAATAAGTCCACGTGCAATCTTTTGCAGCATACATATAGAATATCATGATTACCTCGAGAATGAAGGAATATGTTGGTAGGGAAGGAAGCAGAAAGAGACACAGTCAACAAATATTCGATTCCTCATGGTATTTGTCCGTAGCTCGTGGACTCGCGGTAGCGTTCCCGCTTCCCGAGCACGGTGTCCCGGGTTCGATTACCGACGGGGTCAGGGATTTTTCCGGCCTCGAGATGACTGGGTGTTATTGTGTCGTCTTCATAATCGTTTATCCCCATTACGGTCGGAGGAAGGCAATGGCAAACCACCTCCACTAGGACCTTGGCTAGTAAGGCGGAGCGGGTCTCCCGCGTCGCTCCCCTACGCTCTGTATGGGAATCATCGTCATCATCATCATCATCATCATCATCATCATCATGGTATTCATTTCATTTGAGATTTAAGAAGAGGTAAAGCGGGATATTACTTTCGCTAACACGAAAAATATGCGCAGATATGGATAATAAGGAAGTCTGCGTCATCATACGTGTCCTCCTTGAAATCTGTAAGCTCTATTATATACTAAGTAGATTGACCATTGCCGGCCGAAGTGGCCGTGCGGTTAAAGGCGCTGCAGTCTGGAACCGCAAGACCGCTACGGTCGCAGGTTCGAATCCTGCCTCGGGCATGGATGTTTGTGATGTCCTTAGGTTAGTTAGGTTTAACTAGTTCTAAGTTCTAGGGGACTAATGACCTCAGCAGTTGAGTCCCATAGTGCTCAGAACCATTTGAACCATTTTGAAGATTGACCATTGTTTCCATAATGTTACCCTCTCAGTTGGCACCTAAATGATCAATAGATTCCAAATGCATGTCTCTGAATGAAAGTAGTTGTTCGAACTTTTCCTGCATTGTATTTTGTTCTTTTTGTCTTGTAATTCATGAAGCAGACCAATGTGCCTCAAACCCCCTCCCCCCTCGAGGGTTAGGTCACAAAACAAAAACGTTTTTTATCCAATGGCATAATTTATTCAGACAGTATCAGCACAAAACTATCAAACGAAGTCTTCCATTTACAGTTGCAACACTCTAACCAGCAGCTGACCCAAGTGTGATCCACGGTCATGGTCTGAAATTAGCAGCTCTCTGCTACTGTGGCAAAGTCCGTACTACATTTTCCATCCCGCAGCACCAGTTTATCTCTTAACTCTGTGTTAAGTCAACGGGAGTAGTTGCCGAGTTGTGCCAGCGTATCTTTCCTCCCATTGTCAACTTTATGTAACTAACTATTCCAGTAGCGTTGATCACGAAGTGCCGAAGTAAATGTCTGTATTCTGCATGACGTAACATTCAGTATTCCCATATTTCATAGCCACTCTTCATGTGCATCGATACCAATAAGTTTTGTATTTCATAACCGGAACTATCTGCATTAACCGTCATCAGAGCACTGTCAGGGTCAGAATGCAGCAATGCCTTGGTAGCTACTTGGGGACCTGCTTGAGTCGTGTTCTAAGGAAAGCGTAGTTGTTGGTTCACATTATATTATTCTAGCTAGAAGTACCGAATTTTGCATTTTCTCTGCAAACATTCAGAACTAAATTCAGTAATAAAGTGCTAAGAAAATATTTGCATTGTGGCAACTCAACGATCAACCTATTTTTATAGATTTTTTTAACAGCCATTCTCGTTCTGCATTGTAATAAACTTCACTAATTATTTGCTCGATATTATTACGATTATTATTGTTATTCTCTCACTCGTAAGAGATTTCACATCCCTATTAGGTATCGATGCACATGAAGAGTGGCTATGAAAGATGCAGAATACGCCGCGCGGGATTAGCCGAGCGGTCTACGGGCGCTGCAATCATGGACTGTGCGGCTGGTCCCAGCGGAGGTTCGAGTCCTCCCTCGGGCATGGGTGTGTGTGTTTATCCTTAGGTTAGTTAGGTTTAAGTAGTTCTAAGTTCTAGGGGACTGATGACCTCAGATGTTAAGTCCCATAGTGCTCAGAGCCATTTGAACCATGGGCATTGATACTGCCCACAGTGTTGTATTCCAGGACTTGCTGCCAGCAGGCCCTTCTTCAGAAGTGGTCTTTTGTATTTTCGAATCGATGCTCAAATGAATTGATGCTCTACATCAAGTCAGAGCTTTATGGTTGTCTAACTGACGGTGTGACTAACACACGATATAACGCTTTAGGAAATCTCTAAGGTAGGAATCAATGAGAAAAGTTCGAAAACATTTCAGTGCGTCATCAAGGAATGGACTGAAATTAAAATTAGTGATGGTCGCAAGCGAAACGCTACCTAACGTGACTAGGTATTTTATCAATTTCACGCTGGAAATAATTTAGGTTACGTAGAGTGTAAGCTTAGGGACTGATGACCTTAGCAGTTAAGTCCGATAAGATTTCACACACATTTGAACATTTTTGCGGAATACACTCCTTTACTTCGGCACCTCGTGATCAACGCTACAGGAGAAGTGAGATATATGAAGTTAACAATGGGAGGACAGATACGCTGGCACAACTCTGCAACTACTCCCTTTGACTTAACAAAGTGTTACCAGATAAACTGGTGCTGCGGGATGGAAAATGTAGTACGGACTTTGCCACAGTAGCAGAGAGCTGCTAATTTCAGACCATGACCGTGGATCACACTTGGGTCAGCTGCTGGTTAGAGTGTTGCAACTGTAAATGGAAGACTTTGTTTGATAGTTTTGTGCTGATGCTGTCTGAATAAATTATGCCACTGGATAAAAAACGTTTTTGTTTTGTGACCTAACCCTCGATGGGGGAGGGGGTTTGAGGCACATTGGTCTGCTTCATGAATTACAAGACAAAAAGAACAAAATACAATGCAGGAAAAGTTCGAACAACTACTTTCATTCAGAGACATGCATTTGGAATCTATTGATCATTTAGATGCCAACTAAGAGGGTAACATTATGGAAACAATGGTCAATCTACTTAGTATATAATAGAGCTTACAGATTTCAAGGAGGACACGTATGATGACGCAGACTTCCTCATTATCCACATGTGCGGCATACCTTTCGTGTTATCGAAAGTAATATCCCGCTTTACCTCTTCTTAAATCACAGATGAAATGAATACCATGAGGAATCGAATATTTGTTGACTGTGTCTCTTTCTGCTTCTATCCCTGCCAACATAGTTCTTCATTCTCGAGGTAATCATGATATTCTATAAGTATGCTGCAGAAGATTGCACGTGAACACATTCGACATCGAGGTGCAAAGCGTTTGTTATCTCACATTATATTCAATTCAAATAAGCTTAAGATGCATTTTTACTTCGTCTGCAGTTTGAGATGATTATGAACGTTACGGAAATTTGTTTCACTTGCTTTATGCTGAATGAGAAACACTAAATCATCCGTTTTGATTTTCTACGTTGAAATGATATAATGTCGGTTGTCAACAGCCTTCTCCCACGCCGGTAGCTGAAACTTGTATCATTCTGGATTAACGATGATTGAATGCCTCAAATGTATACATAGTCGAGAAGGAGACGTGAGAAACTATAAGGAGAGAACGCCGTATAAAAACCAAACGTGCGCTCACGTCTCCCCTCTGAAGAACCGTATCGGACTATCACAAGCATATCGCTGAAGAGCTGCCTCGTAAGAGAGCTGAGAATAGGACGCTTCGTAGCAAATATTTGTCAACACTGTGATAGTGCATTTACTTCCGGGTGAAGTCCGGCATTACCTCGCTAAATTCACTTGGCATTGGTTTTTCACACCGAAGACGCATACGATATTATCCACTGTAAGACGAGACACTTAGAAAGTATATTTAATTTCTGGACCCCAAGAACGACGTTCGTCACATAAGTAACATCTGTTTGTGTGTTTAATGTTGCGCTGTGAGGCTCAGGCAACATGGCAAAGACTATAGTCGGTGTGTTGCCGCGAGTGTGTCGTTAGCCCAGTGGTTCCCTTATGCGTTGCGATGATAGTGCTATATGAGATGGCAGTTCCTGTCTCGGAGAAAGCCGCAGTGCACAACCTTTTTATATTCCATTTTAATTAATGGAGTTGCAAACTTTCTTACACGAAATCTGAGGAATGCGTTTACACACAAATCTTCGTGCAGTTTCGACTTAGTAAATTATGTTAATATCACGGATGTCTATTTTGCAAATGCCAAGGTGCTTACTGTAAACTAGTTTCGGAAAAGTTTCAAACCGACTGTGAACGATACGAATTTGAGCTTTGTTCGTCATATAGGTCTAACATGTCAGGAGGTTGTTTATGAAGTGAACATGTTGATTAATATACTTCCACTCCTCTAAATTGTTGCAATAGCATTTAACTGTAGAGTTGTCTTGTGACAGCCAGAGCGAGAGCACCAGCAGCAGCGAGTACTGTTTGTATAAAGCGTTTATTTTGCATTTTGTTTACGACCTTCCACTAAGGGAGGGATTCTATTTGTGTACTATAGCACCAGCAGCAGCGAGTACTGTTTGTATAAAGCGTTTATTTTGCATTTTGTTTACGACCTTCCACTAAGGAAGGGATTCTATTTGTGTTTATCTGCTCTGCATAGAAACTAACAGTTCTTGATCGTTAGGAGAGAAATTTATTTTGTACTTATTTGCTGCGCTTAGCTTTTAAATAGTTTTTCTGGGGAAACCTAGCGTAGTTTTCGCGTCTCGTATTTCAGTGAGTGTTTCTTGATTATCAGAGTAGCTCATCAGAAGATTATCTTGGGAATTTGTCACCGTATAGAGTAGGGTAAACATAGTCATGTGTAGGGACTGTGGTTGTTGTGAGCGGACGCAAGGAGAATTGGCCACTCTTCGGGGGCAGGTGGAGGCTCTGTGTGTTAGGCTCATCGATCTCGAGGCGCAGGCGTCGGCTCGTAGTGGCGTTGGGGCAACTGTGGTGAGACCTATGCCTACTTCGGTGGCCTTGGAATCACATGGAACCCCTGATGTCGCTGCGTCTTCCGGCAGTGAGCATCTTACCGGTCAGCCATCACTCCAGGGTGAATGGCGGACAGTGGTGGGCTCGCGCGTGCCTGGCCGAAAGGCGAAGGTGGGATCTGGCCGCGTGGCAGCTGCCTTACCCCTTTCCAACAGGTACGGGGTGCTTCCTAGTGGTGATGACATCGTTTCCGAGCCACCACAGGATGCCTCGCCTGTTGGGCCAGTGGCCGATTCTCCGGCAAGGTCCCGACAGTCACAGAGGGCGGGCCTATTAGTTATAGGGAGCTCCAACGTTAGGCGGGTTATGGAGCCCCTCAGGAAAATAGCGGGTAGGTCGGGGAAGAATGCCAGTGTGCACTCGGTGTGCTTGCCGGGGGGTCTCGTCCGTAATGTGGAGGAGGCCCTTCCGGCAGCTATTGAACGCACTGGGTGTGACCGGCTGCAGATAGTAGCACATGTCGGAACGAATGACGCCTGCCGCTTGGGTTCTGAGGCCATCCTTGGTTCCTTCCGGCGGCTGGCTGATTTGGTGAAGACAACCAGCATCGCACGCGGAGTGCAAGCTGAGCTTAATATCTGCAGCATAGTGCCCAGAGTCGATCGCGGTCCTCTGGTTTGGAGCCGTGTGGAGGGTCTAAACCAGAGGCTCAGACGACTCTGCGACTATAATGGTTGCAAATTCATCGACCTCCGTTATTGGGTGGAGAACTGTAGGGCCCCCCTAGACAGGTCAGGCGTGCACTACACACCGGAAGCAGCTACTAGGGTAGCAGAGTACGTGTGGCGTGCACACGGGGGTTTTTTAGGTTAGAGGGACCCCCCCCCCCCTTGGGCGAAACGATAAAATACCTGACGGCTTACCAGAGAGAACATTATCATCGTTGATAAAGAACGTCCGTCCTCAGAGACCAAAAACAGGAAAAGTTAACGTAATATTGGTAAACTGCAGGAGTATCCAGGGCAAGGTTCCTGAATTAGTATCTCTTATTGAAGGAAATAATGCGCATATAGTATTAGGAACGGAAAGTTGGTTAAAACCGGAAGTGAACAGTAACGAAATCCTAGACACAGAATGGAATATATACCGCAAGGATAGGATAAACGCCAATGGTGGAGGAGTATTTATAGCAGTAAAGAATTCAATAATATCCAGTGAAGTTATTAGCGAATGCGAATGTGAAATAATCTGGGTTAAGTTAAGTATCAAAGGTGGGTCAGATATGATAGTCGGATGCTTCTATAGACCACGTGCATCAGCAACCGTAGTAGTTGAGCGCCTCAGAGAGAACCTGCAGAACGTCGTGAAGAAGTTTCGTGATCATACTATTGTAATAGGGGGAGACTTCAATCTACCAGGTATAGAATGGGATAGTCACACAATCAGAACTGGAGCCAGGGACAGAGACTCTTGTGACATTATCCTGACTGCCTTATCCGAGAATTACTTCGAGCAGATAGTTAGAGAACTAACTCGTGAAGCTAACGTTTTAGACCTCATAGCAACAAATAGACCGGAACTTTTCGACTCCGTGAATGTAGAAGAGGGTATCAGTGATCATAAGTCAGTGGTTGCATCAATGACTACAAGTGTAATAAGAAATGCCAAGAAAGGAAGGAAAATATATTTGCTTAACAAGAGTGATAGGGCACAAATCGCAGAATATCTGAGTGACCACCATCAAACGTTCATTTCTGAGGAAGAGGATGTGGAACAAAAATGGAAAAAATTCAGAAACATCGTCCAGTACGCCTTAGATAAGTTCGTACCGACTAAGGTCCAAAGCGAGGGGAAAGATCCACCGTGGTATAACAATCATGTACGAAAGGTACTACGGAAACAAAGAAAGCTTCATCATAAGTTTAAGAGTAGTCGAATCATAGCTGATAAGGAAAAGCTGAACGAAGCGAAAAAGAGCGCAAAGAGAGCAATGAGAAAAGCATTCAACGAATTCGAACATAAAACATTGGCAAACAATCTAAACAAGAACCCTAAAAAGTTTTGGTCATATGTAAAATCGGTAAGCGGATCTAAATCCCCTATTCAGTCACTCGTTGACCACGATGGCACCGAAACAGAGGACGACCGAAGAAAGGCAGAAATACTGAATTCAGTGTTCCGAAACTGTTTCACTGCGGAAAATCGTAACACGGTCCCTGACTTCAGCCGTCGCACGGACGCCAAAATGGAAAATATTGAAATAAACGATATCGGAATTGAAAAACAACTGCTATCACTTACTAGCGGAAAAGCATCCGGACCAGACGAGATACCCTTAAGATTCTACAGTGATTATGCTAAAGAACTTGCCCCCTTTCTATCAGCAATTTATCGTAGATCTCTGGAAGAACGTAAAGTACCTAGCGACTGGAAGAAAGCGCAGGTCGTTCCCATTTTCAAGAAGGGTCATAAATCAGAAGCGAATAATTATAGGCCTATTTCGCTTACGTCAATCTGTTGTAGAATAATGGAACATGTTTTGTGCTCTCGTATTATGACGTTCTTAGATAATACAAATCTCCTTCATCATAACCAACATGGATTCCGCAAACAGAGATCATGTGAAACTCAGCTCGCCCTATTTGCCCAAGAAATTCACAGTGCCGTAGACACTGGCGAGCAGATTGATGCCGTATTCCTGGACTTCAGGAAGGCATTTGATACGGTTCCGCACTTACGTTTAGTGAAAAAAAATACGAGCTTACGGAATATCGGACCAGGTTTGTGATTGGATTCAGGATTTCCTAGAAGAAAGAACACAACATGTCATTCTTAACGGTTCAAAATCTGCAGATGTAGAGGTAATTTCGGGAGTACCGCAAGGAAGCGTGATAGGACCTTTATTGTTTACAATATACATAAATGACTTAGTTGACAACATCGGTAGCTCCGTGAGGCTATTTGCAGATGACACGGTTGTCTACAAGAAAGTAGCAACATCAGAAGACTCGTACGTACTCCAGGAAGACCTGCAGAGGATTAGTGAATGGTGCGACAGCTGGCAGCTTTCCCTAAACGTAGATAAATGTAATATAATGCGCATACATAGGGGCAGAAATCCATTCCAGTACGATTATGCCATAGGTGGTAAATCACTGGAAGCGGTAACGACCGTAAAATACTTAGGAGTTACTATCCGGAGCGATCTGAAGTGGAATGATCACATAAAACAAATAGTGGGAAAAGCAGGCGCCAGGTTGAGATTCATAGGAAGAATTCTAAGAAAATGTGACTCATCGACGAAAGAAGTAGCTTACAAATCGCTTGTTCGTCCGATTCTTGAGTATTGCTCATCAGTATGGGACCCTTACCAGGTTGGATTAATAGAAGAGATAGACATGATCCAGCGAAAAGCAGCGCGATTCGTCATGGGGACATTTAGTCAGCGCGAGAGCGTTACGGAGATGCTGAACAAGCTCCAGTGGCGGACACTTCAAGAAAGGCGTTACGCAATACGGAGAGGTTTATTATCGAAATTACGAGAGAGCACATTCCGGGAAGAGATGGGCAACATATTACTACCGCCCACATATATCTCGCGTAATGATCACAACGAAAAGATCCGAGAAATTAGAGCAAATACGGAGACTTACAAGCAGTCGTTCTTCCCACGCACAATTCGTGAATGGAACAGGGAAGGGGGGATCAGATAGTGGTACAATAAGTACCCTCCGCCACACACCGTAAGGTGGCTCGCGGAGTATAGATGTAGATGTAGACACCGGCGTTAGCAATTCCTTTCCGTTCTCTGAAACTTCAAAAAGAATAACTCTTTCTGGTTTCAATCTGATGACGTTAACTATCACTTCAGATCAACGTTATATGCTTCATGAATCCATACATCGAACTCGAAATATGCAGTGTTCCTGCACTGCTGCAGAGCATGCGTTGCAAGGTATTCACATAGTTTATCGCGTAGAGTTACCACAAGGAATAAAACAGGAACTGTAATACAATTCACACCAAAGACGCTCACTCTGCCTTGACGAAAATATTCGAATATTGGCCAAAAGTTGCACAAATAATTCATCGAATGTAGTGTGTTGGTTCAATTTCGTCCCAGTCTATAAAATTAATTTCGGGACAGACTCAGCTCTTGCCGATTAATGTAATACAGAACCTCAGTTGCTTTAGAGCATGAATGGAAATCGCAGAAATTTCCTGTTGAGCAACATTTAATAATAATAAAGCGTTTTAAATTATCAAAAGCGATGAGCGGTAGCAGGCGCTTTCGATAAAGAACGGGGGAGTGCAGCGCCGCTGCTGTCGCCACGGCCACTGCTTGTAGCCAGCAAGTGGATCCCGGAGCTGTACCGCATACGGCGTCCCGAGGAGGACAGTCTGCGAAAAATCTGACGCAAAATGGTTACTGTATAAAATTTTGTTATCGTTGTGTCAGAAAGTGAAATAGATTGAATCTGCGCTACCATTACCATTCACGTCTTCACCTTTAAGACAGAAGAGGCTATAAAAATGTGTAACTCCACATGGCCTCGATCCACAGACATTGTAGAGAGAAAGAACGCATGCTACCACCTTTTTTTAAAATCTCATTTTGTTCGTTTTTTTGTTCGTTGTATCTGCTCTGGGCGGACGTCGAAAGACACCGATTTTAGTTCGTTGTTGATCCATTAACTCAGTTTTTTTATTACAGAGGGCAGCTAGCCCTCTGACCGAACACCCTGAGCTACCGTGCCGGCACCACTAGACCACGGGCGTACACAGACTACGTTTTCTCTAACACCGTACAAGACTTCCTCCAGGAAGTGCCGCAGTCTACAGTATTGCCAGATTGTGCAGATAGCCGGACTTACAGAATTGGCGAGTTGGTCATTTTATTTGTCCCATGTCGCGATCGGCACGGACTTGGCCTCTGAAGCGGCCGGCCGCCGGTCAAGTTTTATCTCAAAGAATTGTACATAGACAGTTCATGCATCCCGGGAATCGAGAATGTAAACGACTTTTTGCGTGTTATCGCTGTCTATACAGGCAAGACATCAAAATATCCTACCTAAATGGCTGTAGCTTTTGGTTGTTGACGTAGAAGTTTAAATTTATTGCAGCGCAAAGGAACCGTAGACTTTGAAACGTGACATAAATTTCATCCTCATATGTCTAGCCGTTGCTGAAAATAATGGGTGTTAACAAGACGGACATATATATTATTAGATATACAATGAGAAAAAATTATTTTTCTCGTGTGGTTTTATTGCATATTGAAAATTGTAAAATTTTTTTGGCCTTACTTGTACCGCGAAATCCTGCTTCTTGAGCAATTTCATGATTCTAGGTCAACTAGGAGTACCGCATAGAATCTGATGTGTGGACTTCCGAGTATCAAATTATGCGACATCAATGGCAATATCTTTCGACAGCGTCGATTTAAGAGGTTAAATATCAAAGAGACTGTAGAGCTTCGTATGTCACAAAAATTTCAACTTAGTATGTCTATCCGTTTGAGACAGGAAGGGATTTTAACCGACAATCACATACACAGACAGATTACAAATGTAGTAGTAGTAGTGGTGGTAGTAGTAATAGTAGCTTTATTATTCTGTAGATCTCTTTTTACAAGAATATAAGACATGTGCTCCCTGCCGCCGTTGGATAAGCAGCTGCAGCAGCAAGTCGTATACTCCTAGCTCACTCATTTGTTACATAGTTTAATTCTTAATTTCTTTGCGTGTTTTTGGATACTTGCATTGATTAATTCATAAATTTCGGGCGTATTATAGTATTTGAGAGTTGTAGCATCGCGTTTTAGTACCTGAATAGTGTAAATCCGCGTAGTCGTTTGTCTTCTGTTTTTGTTTTGAACGGCCAGTGTCGGTTGGTCACAGTCAGTGTGCTCCTTGCCACCGTTGGATAAGCAGCTGCAGCAGCAAGTCGTATACTCCTAGCTCACTCATTTGTTACATAGTTTAAATCTTAATATCTTTGCGTGTTTTTGGTACTTGCATTGTTTAATTCATAAATTTCGGGCGTATTATAGTATTTGAGAGTTGTAGCATCGCGTTTTAGTACCTGAATAGTGTAAATTCGCGTAGTCGTTTGTCTTCTGTTTTTGTTTTGAACGGCCAGTGTCGGTTGGTCACAGTCAGTGTGCTCCTTGCCGCCGTTGGATAAGCAGCTGCAGCAGCAAGTCGTATACTCCTAGCTCACTCATTTGTTACATAGTTTAATTCTTAATTTCTTTGCGTGTTTTTGGTACTTGCATTGTTTAATTCATAAATTTCGGGCGTATTATAGTATTTGAGAGTTGTAGCATCGCGTTTTAGTACCTGAATAGTGTAAAATTGCGTAGTCTCCTTCCGCCGCCGAGCAGTGTGTCAGCAGTGCGCAAGTAGCAGCATTACTGCATTTACTAGGCAATCTTGTATTTTAATAACCGTTTAAATTTTGTCGATTTGTTTGCGCTCTCTGTAGATTAGTTCAGACGTTCTTTGCACAACAGTTTTTAGCATGGATAGGGACTGCAACTGCTGTGTTCGGATGCAGGCTGAGTTGGCATCACTTCGCTCCCAGCTTCAGGCAGTGTTGGCTTCGGTCACACAGCTTGAGGCTGTTGCCAATGGGCAACACTGTGGGGGTCCGGATGGGGGTTTGTCGGGGACGGCCAGCTCGTCCCACGCATCCCCCGATCGGACTAAGACTGTGGTTGCCCGGGATACTGCCCGCATTGAGGCTGATCCCTCACCTGTGGTAGAGTGGGAGGTCGTCTGAAGGTGTGGCAGGGGGCGAAAGACATTCCAGAGGGCTGAACGGAAGGCCTCTCCAGTTTGTCTGACGAGCCGGTTTCAGGCTCTGTCTCAGACTGATACTGATCTTCGGCCTGACATGGCTGCTTGTCCTGTTCCAGAGGTTGCCCCTCAGTCTGCAAGCTCCGGGCGGTCGCAGAGGGTGGGCTTATTGGTAATTGGGAGCTCCCACGTCAGGCGCGTAATGGGGACCCTTAGGGAAATGGCAGCAAGAGAGGGGAAGAAAACCAATGTGCACTCCGTGTGCATACCAGGGGGAGTCATTCCAGATGTGGAAAGGGTCCTTCCAGATGCCATGAAGGGTACAGGGTGCACCCATCTGCAGGTGGTCGCTCATGTCGGCACCAATGATGTGTGTCGCTATGGATCGGAGGAAATCCTCTCTGGCTTCCGGCGGCTATCTGATTTGGTGAAGACTGCCAGTCTCGCTAGCGGGATGAAAGCAGAGCTCACCATCTGCAGCATCATCGACAGGACTGACTGCGGACCTTTGGTACAGAGCCGAGTGGAGGGTCTGAATCAGAGGCTGAGACGGTTCTGCGACCATGTGGACTGCAGATTCCTCGACTTGCGCCATAGGGTGGTGGGGTTTCGGGTTCCGCTGGATAGGTCAGGAGTCCACTACACGCAACAAGCGGCTACACGGGTAGCAGGGGTTGTGTGGCGTGGGCTGGGCGGTGTTTTAGGTTAGATGGCCTTGGGCAAGTACAGAAAGGGCAACAGCCTCAACGAGTGCGGGACAAAGTCAGGACATGCGGGGACCAAGCAGCAATCGGTATTGTAATTGTCAACTGTCGAAGCTGCGTTGGTAAAGTACCGGAACTTCAAGCGCTGATAGAAAGCATCGAAGCTGAAATCGTTATAGGTACAGAAAGCTGACTGAAGCCAGAGATAAATTCTGCCGAAATTTTTACAAAGGTACAGACGGTGTTTAGAAAGGATAGATTGCATGCAACCGGTGGTGGAGTGTTCGTCGCTGTTAGTAGTAGTTTATCCTGTAGTGAAGTAGAAGTGTATGGTTCCTGTGAATTATTATGGGTGGAGGTTACGCTCAACAACCGAGCTAGGTTAATAATTGTCTCCTTTTACCGACCTCTCGGCTCAGCAGCATTAGTGGCAGAACAACTGAGAGAAAATTTGGAATACATTTCACATAAATTTTCTCAGCATGTTATAGTCTTAGGTGGAGATTTCAATTTACCAGATGTAGACTGGGACACTCAGATGTTTACGACGGGTGGTAGGGACAGAGCATCGAGTGAAATTATACTGAGTGCACTATCCGAAAATTACCTCGAACAATTAAACAGAGAACCGACTCGTGGAGATAACATCTGGGACCTACTGATAACAAACAGACCCGAACTTTTCGACTCTGTATGTGCAGAAGAGGGAATCAGTGATCATAAGGCCGTTGCAGCATCCCTGAATATGGAAGTTAATAGGAATATAAAAAAAGGGAGGAAGGTTTATCTGTTTAGCAAGAGTAATAGAAGGCAGATTTCAGACTACCTAACAGTCCAAAACGAAAATTTCTGTTCCGACACTGACAATGTTGAGAGTTTATGGAAAAAGTTCAAGGCAATCGTAAAATGCGTTTTAGACAGGTACCTGCCGAGTAAAACTGTGAGGTACGGGAAAAACCTACCGTGGTACAACAACAAAGTTAGGAAACTACTGTGAAAGCAAAGAAAGCTTCACTTCAAGTTTAAACGCAGCCAAAACCTCTCAGACAAACAGAAGCTAAACGATGTCAAAGCGTAAGGAGGGCTACGCGTGAAGCGTTCAGTGAATTCGAAAGTAAAATTCTATGTACCGACTTTACAGAAAATCCTAGGAAGTTCTGGTCTTACGTTAAATCAGTAAGTGGCTCGAAACAGCATATCCAGACACTCCGGGATGATGATGGCATTGAAACAGAGGATGACACGCGTAAAGGTGAAATACTAAACACATTTTTCCAAAGCTGTTTCACAGAGGAAGACCGCACTGCAGTTCCTTCTCTAAATCCTCGCACAAACGAAAAAATGGCTGACGTCGAAATAAGTGTCCAAGGAATAGAAAAGCAACTGGAATCACTCAACAGAGGAAAGTCCTCTGGACCTGACGGGATACCAATTCGATTCTACACAGAGTACGCGAAAGAACTTGCCCCCGTTCTAACAGCCGTGTACTGCAAGTCTCTAGAGGAACGGAGGGTTCCAAATGATTGGAAAAGAGCACATGTAGTCCCAGTCTTCAAGAAGGGTCGTCGAGCAGATGCGCAAAACTATAGACTTATATCTCTGACATCGATCTGTTGTAGAATTTTAGAACATGTTTTTTGCTGGAGTATCATGTCGTTTTTGGAAACCCAGAATCTACTATGTAGGAATCAACATGGATTCCGGAAACAGCGATCGTGTGAGACCCAAGTCGCTTTACTTGTTCATGAGACCCAGAAAATATTAGATACAGGCTCCCAGGTAGATGCTATTTTTCTTGACTTCCGGAAGGCGTGCGATACAGTTCCGCACTGTCGCTTGATAAACAAAGTAAGAGCCTACGGAATATCAGACCAGCTGTGTGGCTGGATTGAAGAGTTTTTAGCAAACAGAACACAGCATGTTGTTATCAATGGAGAGACGTTTACAGACGTTAAGGTAACCTCTGGCGTGCCACAGGGGAGTGTTACGGGACCATTGCTTTTCACAATATATATAAATGACCTAGTAGATAGTGTCGGTAGTTCCATACGGCTATTCGCGGATGATGCTGTAGTATACAGAGAAGTTGCAGCATTAGAAATTTGTAGCGAAATGCAGGAAGATCTGCAGCGGATAGGCACTTGGTGCAGGGAGTGGCAACTGTCCCTTAACATAGACAAATGTAATGTATTGCGAATACATAGAAAGAAGGATCCTTTATTGTATGATTATATGATAGCGGAGCAAACACTGGTAGCAGTTACTTCTGTAAAATATCTGGGAGTATGCGTGCGGAACGATTTGAAGTGGAATGATCATATAAAATTAATTGTTGGTAAGGCGGGTACCAGGTTGAGATTCATTGGGAGAGTGCTTAGAAAATGTAGTCCATCAACAAAGGAGGTGGCTTACAAAACACTCGTTCGATCTATACTTGAGTATTGCTCATCAGTGTGGGATCCGTACCAGATCGGGTTGACGGAGGAGATAGAGAGGATCCAAAGAAGAGCGGCGCGTTTCGTCACAGGGTTATTTGGTAACCGTGATAGCGTTACGGAGATGTTTAATAAACTCGAGTGGCAGACTCTGCAAGAGAGGCGCTCTGCATCGCGGTGTAGCTTGCTCGCCAGGTTCCGAGAGGGTGCGTTTCTGGATGAGGTATCAAATATATTGCTTCCCCCTACTTATACCTCCCGAGGAGATCACGAATGTAAAATTAGAGAGATTAGAGCGCGCATGGAGGCTTTCAGACAGTCGTTCTTCCCGCGAACCATGCGCGACTGGAACAGGAAAGGGAGGTAATGACAGTGGCACGTAAAGTGCCCTCCGCCACACACCGTTGTGTGGCTTGCGGAGTATAAATGTAGATGTAGATGTCAAAGTATTTACAAGTTTAAACCAATTTAAAATAAACTAATTTGTATACACATACACTTACAGACTTCTAATTAGAGACAATCATTAGATTTGCTCCTGGTGTACAATACTTTTTTTCACAAATAACTTATTACATGATGTAATGCCACACCGTTCACTCGTATCTCACTGCCAGTCACTGCACACGTTACACACACATTATTTCGTAACACTTCACTCACTGCACACACACACACACACACACACACACACACACACACACACACTCACACACGCACACATACACAACCACACACACACACACACACACACACACACATACTGGTGATTTAAGGGCCATTTTCTGCACCGCAACTCCCCATTTGCTATCCTGGAAACCTGAGTCAGTATCCCTCAATAATGAATGATATGTTGAGCTCAGAAAGAGGAAGAGGTGTTAGTATTGTGCCGTGTGTAGCTTGGGAGTGGGTTTTTCTAGAATAGGAACGAAGAAGGAATGGAAGATAGTGTGAAGTTGTTATGTGGAATGTTGGATGTTTTATAATCAATATTATAATTTATTTGTATAATTTTTTAAACCGAATCCCTGCTCTGTGTTGTCTAAGTAATACTTCAGTGTGTAAAATGAATTGCGTAACAGGAACTTTTTAGTTGCCTTTTTAAGTAAGTGTAATTTTGAAATATCTTTAATCTCTTTTGGAAATGTATTGTACAGTTTTCTTCTTGGTAGAATACGCTGTTTTGCGTGTTATGTTTATTTTTTTCTTGGTAAATGTAAGTTGAGTTTAGCTCTTCTTCCATGGTCATGAACAAAGCTGTTTTTGTAGTAATTACCACTGTTATTTTTGATGTGTACAACTGACTGGTAAATGTATTCACACGGAGCAGTTAAAATCGCCACTGTATTGAACAGACCCTTACAATGAGCTCGACTACTATTTTTGGTTATTATTCTTATAGCTCTTTTCTGGAGTTTGAAAATTGTGTTCATATTTTGTGCATTTGTTCCCCAAAAAAGAGTTCTATAGCTAAGAATTGAGTGTACATATGAATAGTATGTAACTGAAAGACACTGCATGTTACACACTGATGATAGGACTCTAAGGGCGTAACATGCTGATGACATTCTGTTTGCAAGTACCTATGTGCGTGCACACCACTTCATCTGGGAATCAATATTCATTCCTAGAAATTTTGCATTTGTTACACAGTCTATAAAGGTACCATCTACATTTAATATAACATTGTCATTTTCCCTCTTCAAACTGAAATTCATGGCATTAGTTTTTTTTATGTTCAATGTCACGTTATTGCTTACTGACCAATCGTAAACTTCCTTGAGAGTTTCATTTGCTTTCTCTCCAGGGAGTTAACTTGTTTTCTCGGTGACTATAATATTTCTGTGATCAGTGAAGAGAATTTATCACCATGAGTATCACTACAGGGAAAGTCATTGATGTACAGCAGGAATAGTATTGGTCCTAATATGCTACAAATGGTGCAAATGACGCTGAGCACCATGGGACAACACATGAGGTCATCAGTCCCCTAGAACTTAGAACTACTTAAACCTAACTAACCTACGGACATCACACACATCCATGCCCGAGGCAAGATTCTAACCTGTGACCGTAGGAGTCGCTCGGTTTCGGACTGAAGCGCCTAGAACCGCTCGACCACCGCGGCCGGCATTTCACGCCACTTCGGTGACGTGCATCAATGGGGATTAAATGATTATGATTAGGACAACAGAACAGCCAGTCCCTGAGCGGAGAAAATCTCCGACCCAGCCGGAATCGAACCCAGGCCACAGAAACTGGTATAGCCGTGCGTATTCAAATACAGAAATATGTAAACAGGTAGAATACGGTGTTGTGGTCGGCTACGCCTATACAACACAACAAGTGTCTGGCCCAGTTACTGCTGCTACAATGGCCGCTTATCGATATTTAAATGAGCTTGAACGTAGTGTTATAGTCGGCGCACGAGCGGTGGTACGCAGCATCTCCATGGTAGCGATGAAGTGGGGATTTTCTCCTACGACCGTTTCATGAGTGTACCGTGAGTATCAGGAATCCGGCAAAACATCAATTCTCCGACATCGCTGCGGCCGGAGAAGGATCCTGCAATAACTGAACCAACGACAACTGATGGGAATATTTTAGGGTGACAGAAGGGCAATCCTTCCTCAAATTTATTCAATGCTGGGTCATCAATAAGTGTCAGCGTGCGAACCATTCTATGAGACATCACCGATATGGGCTTTGGGAGCCGAAGGACCACTCGTCTACCCTTGATGACTGCACAACAAATAGCTTTACCCCTCACCTGGCCCCGTCAGCACCGACATTGGACTGTTGATGACTGGAAACATGTTGCCCAGTTGATGGGATTTTTTTCGTCAGTGTATTTTTATTTTAGCTGAATTTTGGAAATAAAATTCTAATATGTTAGGAAAATAGGTATCATACCCACATCAACCGAGTCCTCCCACTCGCTTATTCCGTAACAAAACATTAATGGATGATGGAGGAGAAGCATGAATGTATCAATTTTAGGTAGTGGTCCCTAGTACAGAACAAGAAGAAATCGGTTTAGGTGAGACCAGATGAACGTGCTGGTCACGAAACAAGGTCTCCTCCGTCTTTGGACTTTTCAGCGAATGTATTATCCACATGTTCACGAACGCTCAGTCCAAGGAGAGGCGGGGGTCCATCATATTGGAACCACATCCACTGACGAATAACAAGAGCGACACTGCAGTGACGTCGCTGTCGAGGAGCATGATGCTATGTTCCTTCGGACAGGCAAGCGTGTTTGAAGGAACAGGCACTGCGGGCATGTCAGTCTTTTTGGAACACATGGACTGTATTCACAGTTGCGAATATTGACAACCATCAACTCTGTAATGGAATAGCGATAATTACAAATTGTGCCGGATCGGGATTAGAACTCGAATTTCCTGCTCATTACGAGCTGTCGAGTTTACATTAGGCTATAAGAGCGCGATTGAAGGCTAGATCTAAATGTCCATAGATTGTGAACCGTATGTCTAAAATCTGCAGTCGTACATCCATTATGTGTATTCCCATACAGGGGAGACATTTTAATTGTAAAGCTCTTGTCCGGTGTCGGCGGAACACATGGTTGATAACTTATAAAATCTTTGGTCTGGGAGTGAAATGTAGTTGAGGTAGCCTAATGGTAAGGTACAAAATTTCATTGTCGCCAGTTCCATTAAATAGCTGGGTTACCGATAGTCGCATCTGCAGCCGGCCGCGGTGGTCTAGCGGTTCTAGGCGCTCAGTCCGGAACCGCGAGACTGATACGGTCGCAGGTTCGAATCCTGCCTCGGGCTTGGATGTGTGTGATGTCCTTAGGTTAGTTGGGTTTAAGTAGTTCTAAGTTCTAGGGGACTGATGGCCACAGATGTTAAGTCCCATAGTGCTCAGAGCCATTTGAACCATTTTTGAGTCGCATCTGCGAATACGTTTCATGAATAACAGGTGGGACTGTTGACCCTACAATCTCAACAACAGTAGTACCGATACATGTATTCCATTCTGAGAGATGTCTGAAAGCTTTTCGCTTATAACTTCCGACTCTGTAGTTTCTTGACCAGGGCCCCCTACCGCAGACTCATACATTTAGACATCATCAAAAATGGCTCTGAGCACTATGCGACTTCTGAGGTCATCAGTCACCTAGAACTTAGAACTAATTAAACCTAACCAACCTAAGGACATCACATGCCCGAGGCAGGATTCGAACCTGCGACCGTAGCGGTCGCTCGGTTCCAGACTGTAGCGCCTAGAACCGCACGGCCACTCCGGCCGGCGCCTAGCCATCATCCGTGAAAGTTTGTAACGCCTGCACAATCACCCGCTACACGAATAGCGTGCCCTCAGTTTATTAATATCTCACTTTCGCATTTGACGCATGCTTTGGTCCTCACAGTAAGTAATTTCATTACACTTCCTCTGTTCCTTGTGCATCCTCCCACGCACAAAACATCGATAACAGTCACGTGTATAGCACAGTCCACACAAATGATCTGATTCAGTTTTTCCTTTTTTAGTAATCAGGACAAAATTTTATCCGTTTTGTACGTAGTCTCTGATTCTGCAGCTTAAATTTGCATTTTTGTGATGACTACTGGTTCTTTATTATATTTTAGATGTCCTGTTTTTTGTCTTGCCAATCTTCTGTTGTCTTCTGATTTGATCTCCTCACCTTTGCTTATAATTTCATGATCGGTGTCTCTGCGTAAAAGTATAATTCTCCACTGCGCAAAAAAAAAAAAAAAAAAAAAAAAATGGTTTAAATGGCTCTGAGCACTATTGGACTTAACGTCTGAGGTCATCAGTCCCCTAGAACTTAGAACTACTTAAACCTAACTAACCTAAGGACATCACACATCCATGCCCGAGGCAGGATTCGAACCAGCGACGTAGAGGTCGCGCGGTTCCAGACTGTAGCGCGTAGAAACCCTTGGCCACTCCGGCCGGCTCGCTGCGCAAAGCCGTTATGATAACCTACAGTTTACGTCTCCTTTCCGCTCGACTCTAAAGTCTAAAACTGCTTCCCCAGTCTCAGTACTGTATTTCTCTTCTTCACATTACAACTTCCGATTATTACTACAAGGAAAACTACCCTCCTTTTTCTAAATATCACTCTCTTCCGTCAATAATCCAAAGGTCTGGTCCGTCTGCCATGGAGCCGAGTCTCCGTTTCAACAAACGTCACGTCAGTACCTTAATATCTTTTCTCACCATTTCACTGTCCCGTTGTTACTACAAGGCAAACTTTTCTTTTCACAGAATATGACTTATTTTTCCACAAATATTTTGACATTGTTACAGTTCTGCCTCATACCACCAAGTGCCCCTCTTCATTTCTCACTTCTCTGTTAGTCCTTTAACTACGATCGGGCCTCAGAGGCTCGTCTGTGATCCTTATATTTTCTCTATTGGTAACTATATGCTTTACCATAACGAAATTTTAGGGCATTCTCAAATTTGTTTTCGAGTAATTGTTTAAAGAAGTAATTATGAAATTTAACCTATATATTTGAAATTGTGACTGGACTCAGGCTAGGAGATGGGTTGTCCCCTGCGCTGTTCAACTTTGCTGTAGTGGAGACAGTACGCGAGACCTTCCAAGAGAACGAAGGTATTGAAATCCAAGGAAATATACTGGCATACTTAGCCTATACAGGTGACATCTGTTTACTATCTAGGTCGGAAGAGGAGTTGGAGCAAATGACGAAAGCACTAAAGGAGGCTGCCAGCAAATATGGGCTAACATAAACGAAGCCAAGACAGAGTACCTCGTTATGACACGTTGTCATTGTCAGTCTGCTGGTCATTTACAATCACTGCAGGTTGGGAACCAGTCCTACAAGAGAATGCATGAATTCAAGTACCTTGGGCCACTTTTCACTGAGAACTCGTCATGTGAAGCAGAGATCAATACCAGAATACAAGCAGTAAACCGATCTTCCCACAGCCTAGCACATCTGCTTCGGTCCAGATATCTCTCCAGACAGTTCAAGATTCGACTGTACAAAACCCTGATTCAGCCTATTGTTCTATATTGCTGTGAGACATGGAGTATCCGGGAACAGGACTTCCATAAGCTCCTTGATTTTGATAGAAAAGTGCTTCGGAAGATCTTCGGTCCAGTTCTGTATGCAGATACAGAGGAATGGAGGATCAGATACAACCAAGAGCTTGAGGAAGTATACCAGCAGCCCAACGTAGCAGGAACTGTCAAAGCCAAACGAATGCAGTGGCCGGCCATGTGGCCCGAGTGAAGGATCACAGATGGCCTCGGAAGCCTACAGGAAAGAGACCCCCAGGGAGACCCAAGGAGCGTTGGAGGGATGGCCTCCATGAAGATTTAAGTCAAGTGTCAATAGATGTGGACGGATGGCGGACAGCATCAATGGACAGAATACAGTGGAGGAGGAAACTTGTAGAAGCGTGCGGTCCACTGGACATGATCACATCGTAGTAGAAGTAGTAAGCTATAACTTTGTGCTAAAGTGTTTATTCATGTTTATGCCTGTACGAGCTTCACAAGCTCTTCGGTCAGTAGCCACTTTTAAACAACAGCGTCTGTTCCGTCTTTTGCTATTGTTGACTCGCGTTTTTATTTTTCCAAAGTCCTCCTTGTGATAAGCACTTATTTATATCGGGGAATTATTTCTTTACATTTGTCTATTCTACAAATGGAAAATGTTAGAGAGAAGAGGACTATCTGATGGGAAGCTAAGGGAATTAGTGGAGCTGCGAAGACATGGGCTGCATATGGAGAAATCCATTGAGATAAGCGAATTTGACAAACTGCAGATTATTAATATAGATTAAGCTCGTGAAGGAGTATCTAGAAACGGCGAAGCTGATCGAATGTTCTCGTGCTATTGTCGTGAGCAGCTACGGAAAGAGTTAGAAGGCCAGTGGAACTACTATGCGCTAAGTGATTGGGCGTCCACGGCTCTTCACAGAACATGGAGCTGGCCGATGTGGCCGTGCGGTTCTAGGCGCTTCAGTCTGGATCCGTGTGACCGCTACGGTCGCAGGTTCGAATCAAGCTTCGGGCATGGATGTGTGTGATGTCCTTAGGTTAGTTAGGTTTAAGTAGTTCTAAGTTCTAGGGGATTGATGACCACAGATGTTACGTCCCATAGTGCTCAGAGCCATTTGAACGATTTTTTTTTTAACAGAGCATGGATCTCGCCAGCATACCAGCAGTACATGTACACATGTTGCTCAGCGGCATTGTCAGTTACGACTGCAGAGGGTACGGGACCATCTGGAATCAACGTTCGATCATTGGAAACGTGACGGCTCTTCGGGTGAATGACATTTCTGCTACGCTAGGTCGATGGTCATCTCCGTAAACGACGTCAGCATTGTGAACGGGACTCAGAACGCGCAACAGTATTATGCTGTGGGGGACATTTTCCTGCGCTTGCTTGGGATCTTTGGAAGCAATCGAAAACACGTAGACAGGTGCGAACCACTTGCATATCTTCACGCCATATGTATTGCCCCACGGCGATGTCATCTTTTAGACACAACCGAGCTACAGTGGTTGAAGGAACGATATAATGAACTCACGTTGATGTCCCGGCGACATGTAAATCCTGCGGCACCCATCTGGGTCACTATAAGGCGTCATCAGCGCGTACGCAGATCGGTGGCCCGTTATGTACGCGAATTACATGACGCATGCGTAGACGTCTAATTGGCACGTACCTCTACAAAACCACCAACAAACTGTAGGATACCTGGTACGCAGAATCAGTGATGTATTTCGTTCCAAAGATGGACTAACAAGGCATAAATCAGATTGTCATAGTGTTTTGGTTCTTCAGTGTGATTACACTACTGGCCATTAAAATTGCTACACCAAGAAGAAATGCAGATGATAAAGGGGTATTCATTGGAAAAATATATTATACTAGAACTGGCATGTGATTACATTCTCACGCAATTTGGGTGCATAGATTCTGAGAAATCAGTACCCAGAACCTCTGGCCGTAATAACGGCCTTGATACGCCTGGGCATTGAGACAAACAGAGCTTGGATGGCGTGTACAGGTACAGCTGCCCATGCAGCTTCAACACGATACCACAGTTCATCAACAGTAGTGACTGGCGTATTGTGATGAGCCAATTGTTCGGCCACCATTGATTAGACGATTTCAATTTGTGAGAGATCTGGAGAATGTGTGGCCAGGGCAGCAGTCGTACATTATCTGTATCCAGAAAATCCCGTACAGGACCTGCAACAGGCGGTCCTCCATTATCCTGCTGAAATGTAGGGTTTCGCAGGGATCGAATGAAGGATAGAGCCACGGGTCTTAACACATCTGCAATGTAACGTCCATTGTTCAAAGTGCCGCCAATGCGATCAAGACGTAACCGAAACGTGTAACCAATGGCACCCAATATCATCACGCCACGTGATACGCTTCCAATGTGCGTTCACCGTGATCTCGCGAAACACGGATGCGACCATCATGATGCTGTAATCAGAACCTGGATTCATCGGAAAAAAATGACGTTTTGCCAATCGTGCACCCAGGGTCGTCGTTGAGTACACCATCGCAGGCGCTCCTGTCTGTGATGCAGCGTCAAGAATAACTGCAGCCATGGTCTCCGAGCTGGTAGTCCATGCTGCTGCAAATGTCGCCGAACTGTTCGTGCAGATGGTTGTTGTCTTGCAAACGTGCCCATCAGTTGACTCAGTGATCGAGATGTGGCTGCACGATCCGTTACGGCCATGCGGATATGATGCCTGTCATCTCGACTGCTAGCGATACGAGGCCGTTGGGATCCAGCACGGCGTTCCGTATTACCTTCCTGAACCCACAGATTCCACATTCTGCTAACAAAATGGTTCAAATGGCTCTGAGCACTATGGGACTCAACATCTTAGGTCATAAGTCCCCTAGAACTTAGAACTACTTAAACCTAACTAACCTAAGGACATCACACACACCCATACCCGAGGCAGGATTCGAACCTGCGACCGTAGCAGTCCCGCGGTTCCGGACTGCAGCGCCAGAACCGCTAGACCACCGCGGCCGGCCTTCTGCTAACAGTCATTGGATCTCGATCAACGCGAGCAGCAATGTCGCGATACGATAAACCGGGAATCGCGATAGGCTACAATCGGACCTTTATCCATGTTGGAAACGTGATGCTACTCATTTTTCCTCCTTACACGAGACATCACAACAACGTTACACCAGGCAACGCCGCTCAACTGCTGTTTGTGTATGAGAAATCGGATCGGAAACTTTCCTCATGTTAGCACGCTGTAGGTGTCGCCACCGGCGCCAATCTTGTGAGAATGCTCTGAAAAGCTAATAATTTGCATACCACAGCATCTTCTTCCTGTCGGTTAAATTTCGAGTCTGTAGCACGTCATCTTCGTGGTGTAGCAATTTTAATGGCCAGTAGTGTAATTAAAAAGCCACTAGTAAAATTTAAACTTTAAATGAATACTATTATTTACTTATGCTTCAAAGGTGGTTCACGTCACAGATAGGTAAAATTCTATCGGTTTATGTCAGTTTAGGCAACAAAATTGAGAGGCCCAGCTGGTAGGTACCGTTATACAGATTTTCTGGTAAATAGACGGTTAATGAAATACATACAAAGAGGACATTGCTCTAGACCACAGCATTGTCCTTTTCATATAAATTATATGCAGACAAAGTTGTGCTGAACGTAACATACTTACAGAATATATGTGTTTGTTTGCATTTAGATAATAAAAAAAACTATTGTGCAAATTATACGAACTCATCCTAACTTGCATAAATCCTGTAATTACGCCGCGTTAGTTTGTGGCGGAGGACATGTGTGACGACGAATGCGTCTGGGCCCCACGTTCCCATGCCACTCTCACATTACAATACCCCAGGAATATGAATACCGCACTGCTCGCCCAGCTGTTCAAATTGCGGTACCCACAAGGACGCCTCTTTCTAACTCCGTGAATTGCTGATTACGCTCTCATACGTGGCATCCCCACGCTCTTTGCTGTGATGAGTTACGCTGTTCACACCCCTTATTTACCCTACCACTTCTGGTATCAACACTAAATACGACAAACACTAATGCGTTATTGTGGTCATCCTAACCGTGACTGAGAATTACAGTTCTAATCATATATATACCCGCCGATGAGGTGTACGTGTTCGAAGTTCACATTGGCATGTGATCATATTTCCTGGGTGTTTCCCTATTTTTGTCAGGCAGACCTTATAGCTGTTCAAATAGATATAAAATTATTTTACAAATAGAAAATATTCAATTTTGAGTACTGTCTTCGATGATATTTACGTCATTCAGTCTTCTTGTATAAAATCCTGAAATAGCTTTCGGTTCCTCCTGTTTAGGGACAACTTTATAGGGAAAACTTCAAGATCTATAAAGTTAACAAAGTTATCTGTTTTGGAAGTTGAGTGTATTTTACACATATAGTATGAAACATACCGTTGAAGAAATAAAATAAACGGAAAGAAAATTGTGTTTTAACGCGCCATGTAAATCTTATCTTCAAGGGCGTTCCAGGAATCCTAAATGCATACGCAATTGCGTATGCCATATTTCGCTGATATTAGCATCAGCGCACCTGACAGTCAAAGTCCATAATGGGAATCACGACATCCAGCCAAGTGCCAAGTGCAAGGGAAAAAGGGATGGGGGAGCGAGAAGGAGGGAATCATTTCTTTTCAGTATCAGCACTGCATTTCCTTGCCAACAATAGAGAGGTTACCATCATCATATCCAGACACGTGGCCAAGGGCATGAGGGGGTGTAAGGTGGTCGATGGACCGCCTGAGCCCTTTCTCAGCAGCTGAATGCAGCAATGTAGCTAAATTGTTGAAAATTTGGTTATTTATGTTATAATTACTGACTTCCACTAAATTAAGACCTGGCTCACCAGCCAAGTCCGTAAATTTCATTTGAGGCTGTATGTCATTCCCCATGGGATATTGCAACAAGTAGACAGGAAATTCGTAATAATTCATACCCAACTTTTGCTTCGAAAAAATAAATAACAAAAAAAATTCATACACATTGAAAATGAGTTTTACCTTACTTACTATAGTATATCATAATGCCCTAAAACATAAAATAAAATCCTAGTCCTATTTGACGACCCACTTACTCGTGTCCCCAGCAGATGGCTGTCAACAGTAGAAGGCTGAACAGTAAAACGAGCGAAGTTCGATGTGTGAACTACGATTACTACCACCAGTACATTGCTGCACCGTTAAAGAACGCAAAAAAGTCATAAAGTCGTAAGTTAATTATTTTCAACATCTATGAAGCGATAATATTCTGCAATATTTACAAAATACGTCACGAGCGCGAAAATTGCGATGTCTACATTTACTATGTATGACTCAAGTAAGATTAACTACGAGGAAAAAAACACTGTAAGGCTCAAATAAATTAATGTGTCGTCACGTACGTCTCCAGTGTAAAAGTCCAAGTTAACTTCCACACATACACATTTGCACCAAATTAGTCCCAAACATTCTAGTGTATGTACTCCAATGTTATGTTTCTATACCTAGTAAGAGTTAATATTTTAGAAGAAATCGACGTCGCAAAAATTAGCTGAACTGGATTATAACTGCATAAAGAGACGTATTAGCTAAAATGCTACTCTAGCAGACAAACATGCAAGCTAACTCACGTACGGAATGTTAGCAATTAATTCTACTCTCGATGTAATCCTCAATACACTCTTAAAATAAATATTTCCTCATTTAAATTGTTCACATGCACCAGTTTAGGAGCAAAGACCATGAATCATGTTACTCAGCGTAAAAAATATAATCGATTATACTAACAATTATTGCTGTTATTACATATGACACTGAATGGTATGAAAGTAACACCAGTTTGGAATCGAAGCTATGATTCCAAGACTTTCTAAAAGCATTATAGACTGTATTTCCTGTATATCCCCCACATCTACGATGTTACAACATTCCAAAATGTCTGAAAAACCGTCAACAACGTATTGATTGGCTAGGACCTGGTTCAAGTTAACAACAATGGAAAAAAAACGCTGTAAGACACAAATCAGCATAAATGAAGTCGCAGTATTAAAAAATGCGCCAGAGTGTGTAATATTTACATTGCAGTAGTAGCGAACTACATGATGTTTGTATTCAGCCAGCGCATTTGCGTCTCTGGGGAACTACTGGTTGTGAAAATAAAATCTGTAACCAACCACACCACCATGAACACATGTACAACACAGTTGCCGTATTGTGGAAGGAGGAGTAACGTGCTCTTGCTACCCAATATCACAGTGGTGAAGGATATGGACTGCATATAAACGCATGATGAAAGACGGTAATGGTGAGAATTGTGACATTTCCAAAGACGATGTGAGTCGGTATCTGAGAAATAAATAAAAATGCCTGCCATATATTTGAAATGTCTCACTCTTTGCAACCACAAATTAAATGTTGTCGCATCCAAGTTGTCTGAGTAGCTCATTGAAGTACATGTATATAATAACAGAAGGAAAATTGTTACGAAAACTCGATTTCCCACGTCTTCCAAGCATAATGAACCATCAAGATACACCTAACGCAAGACATTGTGTGAACACCCTCCATTGCTATAAATGCTAAACATATGCTGTAGCACATAATAAAAGGATGTTATTCTGTTATACGCACATGTATGCAGGTATACAGATGGAACTACTTGTGTTCTAAGATTTAGTGGGTCAAACTGAAAATGTCGTTGCAGTTTCCAACAGCCTTGATGCTACTACAGCAAAAATAAACTCTTAGTACCAAATCCGCAACAACATCGTTCATATTTGGAGCTCAAATAAGTAAAGCTTACACTAAATGACTGTAAATATCACGAGGCCTGCTACTAGCAAGTTACAGTGCCACAGCGAGGCACTGCTGGTTTGCAGAGAAGGTGACATAAACGTCGTAATAGATGGAAAATAGAGAGGAAATAATGGGGTTAGAGCAGCAGTTATCCGGAGAATGTTCCTGTTGCCTCGCAAGCCTGATAGTTGGGTATAGTCGGAGTACGCTATTCTCAACAGTCATGGCAGCCGCTTCATCTCTACGGCCGGCCGGTGTGACCGAGAGGTTCTAGGCGCTACAGTCTGAAACCACGCGACCGCTACGGTCGCAGGTTAGAATCCTGCCTCGGCCATGATGTGTGTGATGTGCTTAGGTTAGTTAGGTTTAAGTAGTTCTAAGCTCTAGGGGACTGATGACCTCAGATGTTAAGTCCCATAGTGCTCAGAGCCATTTGAGCCATCTCTACGTCCAGCGTCCTGCCTCTCTCCCCTTTGTTATAAACAGCTTTCCTACTAGACAACGATGCGCTATTTCGGGGAGGAGGGGGGGGGGGAGGAATGTGCTGAGGTTGCGAGAGGATCGATAATAGGCGCCGAATCAAGCGCGTCTATCACGTGAGAGGCCTAAGAGAGACTTGCAAGCAACACGCCGCCATTGCCCTCTCGACTGCCAGTATTGAGACTGCAGCCGTGGAGTGGAGGGCCCAGTCGCAGATCGCATTCACTCTGTACCCTGGTCAGTCACAGTCAGCCCAGTCGCAGTTGGAGTTAGAGCTGCACACAGAGTCATAGTCACATTCTCTAACTCAGTCAGTACCTAGCGTCTAGAGTAGTGTACATACTGGGACTTGTATTTCACCAGCAGTGAGGCTAATGTGGACTATTAGGGAAGAGCTTGTACTACAACAACTTGATTAAAGATAAGTGGTACGCTGTTCTGGTTAATAAAGAACCCTGCTAATACATGACTGCAGTTGCGTTTTAGGAAGAGGATATCGGCCACTAAACAACCTTCTCTCCCTGGCTTCCCGCAGTAAAAGACACTACCGTGGCAATGACGAACCAAAATCAGGAGACCTGATCAGAGCACCAATAAATCCACTAAATTCTGTCATCAAATGAGTATCCAATTTGCTTATCCAGAAGTTATGCACAAAGAAGAATTACAAACTAATTCTGGTATTGTGATTGAAATCTTACTAGGAATTGTGTGAGCTAAAGTATAACAGACAGCATTTTAACACCTGAAATACACCAAGAGCTAACAGATATATACTACTGGCCATTAAAATTTCTACACCACGAAGATCACGTGCTACAGACGCGAAATTTAACCGACAGGAAGAAGATGCTGTGATATGCAAGTGATTAGCTTTTCAGAGCATTCACAAAAGGTTGGCGCCGGTGGCGACACCTACAACGTGCTGACATGAGGAAAGTTTCCGATCGATTTCTCATACAGAAACAGCTGTTGACCGGCGTTGCTTGGTGAAACGTTGTTGCGATGCCTCGTGTAAGGAGGTGAAATGCGTACCATCACGTTTCCAACTTTGATAAAGGTCGGATTGTAGCCTATCGCGATAGCGGTTTATCGTATCGCGACATTACTGCTCGCGTTAGTCGAGATCCAATGACTGTTGGCAGAATATAGGATCGGTGGGTTCAGGAGGGTAATACGGAACGCCGTGTTGGATCACAACGGCCTCGTATCACTAGCAGTCGAGATGACAGGCATCTTATCCGCATGGCTGCAACGGACCGTGCAACCACGTCTCGATCCCTGAGTCAACAGATGGGGACGTTTGCATGACATCAACCATCTGCACGAACAGTTCGACGACGTTTGCAGCAGCATGGACAATCAGCTCGGAGACCATGGCTGCGGTTACGCTTTACGCTGCATCATAGACAGGATCGCCTGCGATGGTGTACTCAACGACGAACCTGGGTGCACGAATGGCAAAACGTCATTTTTCGGATGAATCGATGTTCTGTGTACAGCATCATGATGGTCTCATCCGTGTTTGGCGACATCGTGGTGAATGCACATTGGAATCGTGTATTTGTCATCGCCATACTGGCGTATCACCCGGCGTGATGGTATGGGGTGCCATTGGTTACACGTGTCGGTCACCTCTTGTTCGCATTGACGGCACTTTGAACAGTGGACGTTACATTTCAGATGTGTTACGACCTGTGGCTCTACCCTTCATTCGATCCCTGCGAATCCCTACATTTCAGCAGGATACTGCACGACCGCTTGTTGCGTGTATTCGGGCCTTTCTGGATACAGAAAATCTTCGACTGCTGCCCTGGCCAGCACATTCTCCAGATATCTCACCAACTGATAACGTCTGGTCAATGGTGGCCGAGCAACTGGCTCGTCACAAAACACCAGTCACTACTCTTGATGAACTGTGGTATCGTGTTGAAGCTGCATGGGCAGCTGTACCTGTGCACGCCATTCAAGCTCTGTTGGACTCAATGTCCAGGCGTATCAAGGCCGGTATTACGGCCAGAGGTGGTTGTTCTGAGTACTGAATTCTCAGGATCTATGCATCCAAATGCGTGAAAATGTAATTACATGTCAGTTCTAGTATAATATATTTGTCCAATGAATACCCCTTTATCATCTGCATATCTTCTTGATGTAGCAATTTTAATGGCCAGTAATGTAGTTTGACAACACATGTCTGTCTTCAGGAAGAAAACAGGTCTCATTGGAGGTTACACCTAACAGATGCAAATTAAGCTCCATGGAACCTTTTGTTATGTCATATCTGATTCCATGGAAGAACAAGGACGCTGCACGAAAGGAAACAGAACGCCTGTGGCAGTAGAAAATAACTGAGCCATCTAAATCACCGTACTGCAGCTCTTTACTCGCGGTGTTGAAGGCAGGTGATAGCGTACAACTTGTCTTAGACCCTATATTCGTAAATAAAATAATAATCCCAGCCAGGGTGAGAATTTGAATTTAGAGGAACAATTGTTGGCTTTTCATAACGTCAAATATCTGACGCATCCCCTTAAAGTCTTCATTCAGGCGAATGGTCGTCCATCCTGAGTGTTGGAAATATGCTGTCTTTATATGATGTGGGAGAGTTATAAATTCAATGTCCTACCTTTTGGGCTAAGTGTCAGTGCGAGATTATTCATTGAGGCAGTTGACATCGTTCTCAGACTGTAGCTATTGTGTAAAGTAATGGTATCGGTATATATGGATGACATCTTTCTTGCTACTGAAACAAGGGCAGAGAATCTTGTATTATTAGAGAAAAATAGGTTCTCACAATATGGTGTTACCATAAACCTGCAGAATTCCAAATCTGATAGGCAGGAAATCACCTTTCTTGGACATACCATCTTTCAATCAGGAATACTTCCAGATAATGGCAAACTAGACGCATTACGTAATTTTCCATCACCTCATACCAAGCGTCAGCTAAAAGCTGTTATGGGTTTAATATCCTTTTTTCGTGTATTTGTACCAAATCAACCTTTAAATAGTGACAAATTTCTAAGCTTACTGCGGAAAGATTGCAGTTGGTTCTGGTCGAAAGCGTAGGAGAAAGACTTTGTCACCTTTAAGAATGCATTAGTCAATGCGCAGCTCTTATCACATCCAGACATGAGTAATGATTCTTGTCTCATTACAGATGCTTCCTCTCATGGCTTAATAGCTTTCCTGTTTCCAAGTTAAGACAATAAGAGACCCTGGAAAAATTTTCCCCATACGGTGTGCCAGCTGCACACTTACCGAGTGCGAATGGGGGTATACCAGAATGAAAATAGAAGGCTTAGCGGTGGTGTGTGCGTTTAAAAAATTCGAGTGTTACTTATGGGGCAAACATATGCATGTGTACCGTGATCATCTAGCGCTTTCGTTCTTGCCTACTTGTATATTGCTGCACGGTTGTGTTACTTACTGCAGGAACTAAGCTTTAAAATCCAACATATAAAACCGAGCGAAGTGGTGCAGTGGCTAGCACACTGGACTCGTATTCGGGAGAATGACCTTTCAATCCCCGTCCTTCCCTAATCTGATGAGACCGACGACCTAGCTGTCTGGTCTTCCCCAAACAACCCTACCCAACCCCTCCAACATATAAAAGGCGAGCAAACTTCAGTAGCCGACGATCAATCATACCTAACGCAAACGCTGACTGAATTTATTGAGATGCCTGACCAAACTTCAGATTTTAGAGTTATGCTGATACACGATGATACATACAGTCCTTACCACTTAAGAATGTGTGAGAGTATGGAAGCACAGCAAAATAACTATACGAGATGGAAAACCATTAAACAGAAACTACGAGGGTTGGAACTAATAGTGGCAACACTTTATTTACAGCTTCTACAAAATAGATACGTGTTTCAAAGTTTTAGTGAACCTCGAAGTAGTCACCAGAATTGTTTACAACCCGTTGCCAGCGATGTGGAAGTCATAGGATACTCTTAGCAGTGCCAGTTGCGTTGACAGTTCGTGCAGCGCGGTCTATTGCCCGACGAATTTGTAGTAGTTCTGAAGCAAATGCCGTGAAGTGTTTCCTACAGTTTGGAAATGGAGTTGAACGGACAAGGGCTTAAGTCAGGGGAGGGCAGTAGGTGGTACAGCACTTAGCAGCCACGTCACTCGTACAAATCAGTAACAGCCAGCACTGTACGTGCATGAGCACTGTCCAGCAAAATGATGGTCAGGTCCTGTGCTACCACTCTCAGCTAAGAGCCAAAGTTTTCTTCCTCTGCTCTCGATCCAAAATCAGTAATATACGCAGACTAGTAGTACCAGCCCGCAGAGCAACAAAGAGAGCATCAGCGTTTGGTAATACTCCAATATGTCTACTATCGTTCCAGACAGTCTAGTCTCTGCGTGTATAGTCAATGACAGTGCAATTCAGTACAAAAAATTCTTTATTGTTCTAAAACGGACGGGAACATATTTTCCAACACAGAGGCCATCAATGGCAAAATTTACTGTTTTAAAGAAAATCCTTACAGAACGACGGAAGCTGTTTCACATTTCTTTTTTAATCTGATATTTATTAATAATACAGTCGAATTCGGGGACGTTCAGAAGAGAGAGACAGGAAACCATCGTTGTGGCTAAAAACGATTCCAAGTAAACTGAAAAGCTTTTGTATGTCCAGAAATAAAGTTTTACTCAAATTACGCTCCAATAAATTCTCCTGGTCACTCTTTCCTCTGTCCAGATTCCTTTTTATATCCGGCGTATTGATTTTTCTGAAAATAACACCCATCAGAGGCTTGTCTCTGTAGCATAAAGTAATAACCTCGCAGGATTGTTGATTCATTTTCCATAGGTGCAGAACAAAAGTATGTACTTTTGTGGGCACTCTCTGTTTCTGCCCGTCCTACAGAAATGCGTCCTAAAAGGATGGCTGAACATCACTTGAAGATTCACTCTCTATTTAGTATTAAAAGGCTATATCGATGTTAAGCTGCTCCACGGAAAGAGAAAGGTAATACGATTATTTCCGTTTAATTAAAAGCCATTCTAATCCTACCTGTCTTCGCAAGCGATTCTGAATGGACGTTTTCCAAAGCTACAAACATTAGTAACGAGTTTGTGGAAATACAAACAATGAGTAAACATTATGAAAGAAGTAGTTTTCCATGTTATGTGATTCTCTACGAAACTGAAAACGATACAGACAGCTTCCGTTTCGAACCAATCCCATTGTAAATGAATTTCCGTTAAGTTACATAAACAAGGTGTCTTTACCGCCTTTCTACATATGAAACACCACACCATATTAATAAAATGACATTAAGAAACGCGCAGGTATGTTATCAGTAACTTTAGAAAACCTCGCTCTTGCCAATTAGCATTAGTTTCATACATGCTTCTGTTATATCACTTTTCAAGATCTGAGACGTAATTGAAACTTCACATTCATTCTTAGCAAAGAAATTCAGAAGTGCATTTATAGCATCCACAAAGTCTTTAGTGTCAAAATCATATAATCGTTTATTGTTACTACTGTTGTGTCCCCAATACGAAGACCGGTTTGACGCAACTCTCCACACTATCATGTGCAACCCTCTTCAACACTGCATAGTTACTGCAACTCATACCCATTTGAACCTTCTGTATTAAAACCTTGAACGCCGTCTATCGTTTTCCCTACTCACTTTCTTCCATTTCCAAATTAATAACAGCTCATTAAGTATCCTATCAGCTGATTCCCGCATTTATACAGGATGTGCAGAAATCTCTTTCTTTTAGAAATTGATTAATAGCCCCTCATTACTCATTCTATCTGCCCATCCAATTTTCAACCTTATTTCGTTGCATCACCTTTCAAAAACTTCTGTTCACACCTTGACTGAACTGCTTTCATGCACGTTTCACATCTGTCAATGCTACACCCCAAACACATTTATGTTCTATGTTAACCAGTTTTTTTTTTTTTTTCAGGAATGATTTTCTTGCTGTTCCCTGTCTTCACGTTTATCCTCTGTACTTAAGTGATCATCAGTTATTTTGCTGCACAAACAGCAGAGATATTTTTAGTGTCCCATTTAATGAGGTAAATCTGTCAGCACCACTTGACTTCATTCAGCTTCATACAATTACTCTCGTTTTTCTTTTGTTGATATTAACTTTGTAACCTCTTTTCAAGACAGTACCCATTCCCTTCAACTGTTCTTGCTAATCCTTTGCCATCTCTGACCGAATAACAATGACACTGGCAAACTGCGAAATTTTCATTTCTTATGCCTGAATTTTAATTATCTTTCCTAAATTGTCCTTAGTTTTCTTCAATGCTTGCTCAGTTCAAAGACTGAATAACATCGGAGTGTTTCATCTAACATTGTCACGTGGTTTCTCTAAATGTGCGTACGCTATACACCTGCGTGCACCATTCTTCTATCTTCTAACATGAGCCATACTTTCAATAAGGCCTCGTATGTCACCTCGTTTCTCCTGAATCCAAACTGCGCGAGATTGGCCGAGCGGTCTGGGGCGCTGCAGTCATAGACTGTGCGGCCGGTCCCGGCAGAGGTTCGAGTCCTCCCTCGGGTATGCTTGTGTGTGTTTGTCCTTAGGATAATTTAGGTTAAGTAGTGTGTCAGCTTAGGGACTGATGACCTTAGCAGTTAAGTCCCATAAGATTTCACACACATTTGAACTTTTTTGTTTAATCCAAAATGACTTTCTTCAGGGCCAACATACCGCTTTTTTCGCATTCTATAAATAATTATTATCAGTATTTTTCAATCATAATTTATTAAAGAGACCTTTACACTGATACCTGTCACCACCTTTCTTCTTTTAATAGAAATTATTATTTTCTCCTTGAAGTATGATGCTATTTGATGTACGTTATATACCTTACGCAAAGGATCAAAAAGTTTTGTCATAGCTGGTTCTTCCTAGTACCTAAATGGGGAACTCTGAAGTAGGGAATTAACAGTCGGAAATAAATCTTGATATTCTGACGCAAATAGTTTACATCCTAAGGCATCGACGCGCGAGCCGCCGAAGTGGCGACAGATAAGAAGATAATTCACCAAAGGGACTGGTTAACAGCATTGCTGGTTCTAAGGATATTACAAAAAAATTGTGAGTGCACGAGTGGTGGTTCATGGACTTGCTACATTACCTCCAAGTCTCTTCAGTTGTGATTGTGCCCGCACAGTCGCAACCGATGGCTCCTGCCCATCTCTACAAGGATTACAGTGGGTCTGCACCTTTGATGGCCCATTGCTACCAAAATTTCTACAAGGACTACTGTGGGTCTGCACCTTTGGTGGACCATTACTACCATAACCTCTACAAGGAGTACTGTGGGTCTGCTCTGTGGTGACTTACCAATTCTACCAATACTCTTTAAGATTTCGTCTGACTCTACTGTGGGACTGCCCTGTTGTGGCCCATTACCAGTCTTCATGTCTTCACGTCCAGAGCCAGCACTGTGTTTCCATTGGGAGAACAACCCTACGTATTCGAAACTGTATGGTGGTCCACTACTAACGTGTATATTTTCTTTAGCTACTCAGCCTCTGTGCATAAAACTGTCATAGACTTCTCTTCTGATGAATGATTAGGACTGTATTTACGGACTGTGAGGAGAATTTTTGCTTTATGACCAACAGTATATTACTAATTGTGTGCATTTGATATATTTGACATTGTTAATACAAAAAATTTTAAGAACTTTGTCTTGGCCACTGCCCAAAACACTTTGTAAAATTATTTGAGGGGAGCAAGGGGGCTATGAAAGTAGCCTGTTTACATGTTTCAATGTTGGCAGCGCTATACTCTGCATTAATATCACTGACAGCGCTCTGCGCCGTCCTTAAGAGACTCTCTCACTTGAAGGACTCGCAGTTACAAGTTAACAGTTAGCAGTGTTAGTGGTGAGCAGTGTTAGTACGAGCGGATGGTTTGGACGTGTGTCCGTCATGGAGATTTAGTGTCGGTAGGAAATGGAACGTTAAAAGATGATTGATGTATCTGATAATGCTTGGATCATGGAATTATTACCGATTATATACTGGTTGGAACTGGATGTCACATGATTAAGGTAAAATCTGCTAAATACATTGTTTGTTCGGCAACGAAATCTTTCCTTTGCTAACATCATGCCTATTAGTAGTTAGAGCCTACAGTAGTTAGAATCTTTTTATATAGCTGACTGTTGCTGCTCGCTGTATTTACTGTAGTTCCTGTAATGAAGATTTTCTGTGAGGTAAGTGACATGAAATGTATGAGTTATTTTTAGGATTTCTTCTAATTCAGGGCCATTCCTTTGGGTTGATTATTTGCAGTCAGATTTCGTTGCATTTGTATATTGTGGTTAATAAATAAAACGAATAAGTTTGAGTTGTATTTGTCAGAGAAACTTTTGTAGGTCAGTGCTGAAATGATAAAATAGCAAAGAGACTGTACGTCCAGTTGCTCTCAGAAGATAAGTTTCAAAAGACTTACACAAGGTGTCCGGTCTAATCGACGCGAGGCCTTCACTAGATGTCATTTCATTTCTTCTTATAGCTACTGTTCAATGTGACAATTGCCTGTCTTACTATATGAATTACAACTGTGTAAAAACAAAAAAAAATCCGCACTGCTTGGAATACACCTGTCTGATATAAGGTCGCGGTTGTTATCTGCATCTTACAATTACTGGGTACTCCACAATGGGTCATCAACGCCATTACCATGAAGAGGAATTTGATATCTACTCATGGATAACGGCCTCATCTAGTCAGTTTCAAGCGTTGACGTCTTTATCTGAACAATTACAGGTTACGGCACCACGTTTTATACAGAAACCCCCAGTGTCCGCCAACGGGCAGCGCATCTAGCATAGAAAGACGAAGATGATGAAGAGTATCAGAAGGAGAAAGGCTACTTATCTAACATCATAACCGGCAACAATTTAGTAGCAAATGAAGCAAAGGAATTCTCCTGTCTGTGGATCTGTATTAAACTAGATGGTCAAAGAAAAGAAGAAATCTGTAGAACTAGTCAGGCACGGGTGGAGAAAACTTTCTTCAATACAAGACCTGCAGTAGTATTAGGTACGGGTATGGTAATACTGAAGGAATTTCTGAGAGTGTCCGAAGAAGCGTTGCATGGTAATTTGGAATAACACAGGCGCTGCAATAACATATTTAGCTGCTGACACCAGGCAAGAGACTGTCAAGTAACATGTCTCCCTGTACGGGGATATAGGTAATCGATTAACGAGAGCAAGTTGTAGACATGTGGTCACGACATATGGAAGTTTGGATAAGACCATGAGTTGTACTGGGGTAGCCCAATGGTAAGATGACCACTCGAAATAAGCGGGAGATCCATGTTCGAGATGCTGGCTGGCACAAATTTTCACTGGCATTTCATTACACGAGGTGAGATTAGAAAGTTTTAAGAGTGGATCCTCTACTGCTTACTGGTTTGGCGGGCAGGTACACGAAGGGTTGGGAGTGAGTCATTGCCTTGTCCTTGAATGCTCTGTGACAGGAAACTGCGTTTCCTTTCTTCAGTTGGTTGTGGCAGCTGGTTGAGTGCGGGTCTGTTAGGGCTTGTTGTCTGATTCTGTTAGCGTGAAAATGGACGTAAAATCGGAGCAACGAGATTGTGTGAAATTTTATTTTAAAAACGGGGAAATAAGCTTCTGAGACTTATGAACTAGTAAAAAAGGCTGTTGGAGATAATTGTAGGAGCCAGTGAAATGTTTTGGTCTGGTTCAAGAGATTTAAAAATGGCCACGAATCATTTGAAAATGAACCACGGTCGGGCCGTCCTTCCACCTCAAAAACGAATGAAAATGTTGTGAACGTTCGCGACTTAGTGCGCTCTGATCATTGACATACAATTAGGGAGACGGCTGAGGAACTTAATTTAAGTTTCTACGAATTTCAGTAAGTTTTAACTTAAGATCTGAACAGGTGTCGAGTGTCCGCAAAATTCATCCCGAAAGTGTTGTAAAGTGATCAGACACAATCCCGACTTGAAGTGAGCCAAGAACTGGTTAATTGTACTAAAAAGGACCCAGCTTTGTTAAATAGGGTAATTAAAAGTGACAAATCGTGGGTTATGGATATGATCCTGAACGGAAGTGTAGTCTTTGCAGTTCCAGGTTCACCTCGACCGAAAAAACCACGATAGTGTTGGTCGAAGGTAAAGACAAATGTTGGTGATTTTTTTCGATTCTACCGGTATTGTGGATCATGTCTTTACCCCTGGAGGACGGACAATCAACCAGGAATACTAAAAATGTGTTCTTGAGCGTTTGTGCGAAAAGGTGCGGAAGAAAAGGCCACATTGTGGAAAGTAAGGAGTTGACTGCTACACCGTGACAATGCTCCCGCTCATGGTGCCTTCTCCATCGTTGTATTTTTGATCAAATTCTAAATTCCTGTGCTTCCACAACCGACATATTCTCCTGATTTGGCCCCTGCGGACTTCCACCTGTTTCCTAAACTGAACTTTTCACAGAAAGGGAAGTGATTTGACTCTATTGAAGACATCGAGGCCAATACGGAGAGCGTCCTTAACACAGTTAAGGAAAAGTTTTTCCAGGTATGTTTTCAAAAGTGGAAACACCGTCGGAGTCGCTGTGTTCAGTCAGAAGGGAACTATTTTTAAGTAGATGCATCACAGTAGCAAGTAAGTACCACCATTGTACAATTACGAGCCCATTCTTAAAACTTTCCAATTACACCTCATACAAATAATGGTTGTCCCGATTCGGTAACAGCGAATACATTTCATGCATCGAATGAGAGTGTCCGTACGTTCTAACGTCGCAGTCAAAGCTGTCAGCGGCCGGCCGGCACGCATAGCATAGCACAGCATGGTTTCGACATGAACTGTGTGTTAACGGAAACGCGGAGAAGAAGTAAATGGAACATTTGCAATGGTATACTACCGAGGAATGTTACAAATATTGTGGAGAGATAAATTGCGAAATATCTGATGCGCAGTTCGGATACAGACACAACTGTTTCTGACCTCCTACGTACATTGTGGTAGATATCTGCTTCACTTACTCTAGTTTCATAAAGTTCCAATAGGTGGATGCACTGTATGTAGCCTTCAAGATGGCGCCCGAAACGGAGGTATGTTCAGAGCAGAGAGCTATCTTTCTTTTTTCTTTTCTTGGCAAAAAACCAGATCATGTTAGATATTCAGGGAGCTTGCAGAATGTCTATGGAGACCTGACGGTGAAGAAAGGTACAGTGAGTCGTTGGGCAAAGCGTAGCTGTTATCATCGCAACATCGCCGCGCTAACCTATCCGATCTCCTGCGTGCATTCAGTTATACGGCTGATGGTTGTCCAAATTCACAACTGAGAATACGTTTCATATATTTCATAACGACTGAAGTCATTTGCATCGTAATTCGGAATAACACAGGCACTGCTCCATCGTATTTATCCGCCGACATTCGGCCAGCTACTTTTAAGTAAAATGTCTTCCCTATTGGGGGATATCCATAATGAATGTACGAGTACAGCTTGTAGACAGATCGTTGACGACTTAAGGAAGTTTGGGTCTGACTTTGAGTCGTGCTCTGCTAGCAAAACGGTACGGCGACCGCTCGCGATAAGCGGTAAATCCGAGTACGTGTCCCGGTCCGGCTCAGATTTTCATTGCCGTCATTCTGTTATACAGCTGATGCTTGTCAATATTGGCAACTGTGAATACATTTCATGGTTACAGTCGCTGCACCGGCAGCGTATGTCGGAATAACACAGGTAATGCAATATCATATCGTATTCTCAATCGAGGTCATCGACGGTTTGGAATCAAATACCACGCCTCACAACAGGTCGTCTCTGTTGGTAGTGCTGACAGACTGGCCCTGCAGACGGGTTAATTAAGGTCTGTGCCCAGATCTCACTCCTTCTGGGTTCCATCTGTTCGGCCCAGTCAAGTATGCACTCCACGGAAAGCAGTGTGTGATGATGTGGAGAGGATACTGATGCAGCAAGGCATCGACTGCGACGTCGACCAGTGGAGTGGCACCACGTAGACATTGAAGCCCCCGAAGTAAGGTAGGGCAAGGCCGTCGGAATGAACGGAGATTATGGTGATAAATATGATTTTATAGCCAAAGAGTGGGTAACACTAAGCTATATTGGAATCCTAAATAAAACAAAACTGCTTTCAGAAAATCTTGGGAAAAAAATAACTGCGTTGGTTATTGAATGCCCCTCGTACGGATATCACCTCCCCCCCCCCCCATGAACCATGGACCTTGCCGTTGGTGGGGAGGCTTGCGTGCCTCAGCGATACAGATAGTCGTACCGTAGGTACAACCACAACGGAGGGGTATCTGTTGAGAGGCCAGACAAACATGTGGTTCCTGAAGAGGGGCAGCAGCCTTTTCAGTAGTTGCAAGGGCAACAGTCTGGATGGTTGACTGATCTGGCCTTGTAACAATAACCAAAACAGCCTTGCTGTGCTGGTACTGCGAACGGCTGAAAGCAAGGGGAAACTACGGCCGTAATTTTTCCCGAGGGCATGCAGCTTTACTGTATGATTAAATGATGATGGCGTCCTCTTGGGTAAAATATTCAGGAGGTAAAATAGTCCCCCATTCGGATCTCCGGGTGGGGACTACTCCAGAGGATGTCGTTATCAGGAGAAAGAAAACTGGTGTTCTACGGATCGGAGCGTGGAATGTCAGGTCCCTTAATCGGGCAGGTAGGTTAGAAAATTTGAAAAGGGAAATGGATAGGTTAAAGTTAGATATAGTGGGAATTAGTGTTCGGTGGCAGGAGGAACAAGACTTCTGGTCAGGTGACTACAGGGTTATAAACACAAAGTCAAATAGGGGTAATGCAGGAGTAGGTTTAATAATGAATAGGAAAATAAGAACGCGGGTAAGCTACTACAAACAGCTTAGTGAACGCATTATTGTGGCCAAGATAGATACGAAGCCCACACCTACTACAGTAGTACAAGTTTATATGCCAACTAGCTCTGCAGATGACGAAGAAATTGAAGAAAATGTATGATGAAATAAAAGAAATTATTCAGATAGTGAAGGGAGACGAAAATTTAATAGTCATGGGTGACTGGAATTCGAGTGTAGGAAAAGGGAGAGAAGGAAACGTAGTAGGTGAATATGGATTGGGGCTTTGAAATGAAAGAGGAAGCCGCCTGGTAGAATTTTGCACAGAGCACAACTTAATCATAGCTAACACTTGGTTTAAGAATCATGATAGAAGGTTGTATACATGGAAGAACCCTGGAGATACTAAAAGGTATCAGATATATTATATAATGGTAAGACAGAGATTTAGGAACCAGGTTATAAATTGTAAGACATTTCCAGGGGCAGATGTGAACTCTGACCACAATCTATTGGTTATGACCTGTAGATTAAAACTGAAGAAACTGCAAAAAGGTGGGAATTTAAGGAGATGGGACCTGGATAAACTGAAAGAATCAGAGGTTGTACAGAGTTTCAGGGAGAGCATAAGGGAACAATTGACAGGAATGGGGGAAAGAAATACAGCAGAAAAAGAATGGGTAGCTTTGAGAGATGAAGTAGTGAAGGCTGCAGAGGATAAAGTGGGTAAAAAGACGAGGACTAGTAGAAATCCTTGGGTAACAGAAGAAATATTGAATTTAATTGATGAAAGGAGAAAATATAAAAATGCAGTAAATGAAGCAGGCGAAAAGGAAAACAAACATCTCAAAAATGAGATCGACAGGAAGTGCAAAATGGCTAAGCAGGGATGGCTAGAGGACAAATGTAAGGATGTAGAGGCTTATCTCACTAGGGGTAAGATAGATACTGCCTACAGGAAAATTAAAGAGAACCACTTGTATGAACATCAAGAGCTCAGATGGAAACTCAGTTCTAAGCAAAGAAGGGAAAGCAGAAAGGTGGAAGGAGTATACAGAGGGTCTATACAAGGGCGATGTACTTGAGGACAATATTATGGAAAGGTAAGAGGATGCAGATGAAGATGAAATGGGAGATATGATACTGCGTGAAGAGTTTGACAGAGCACTGAAAGACCTGAGTCGAAACAAGGCCCCCGGAGTAGACAACATTCCATTGGAACTACTGACGGCCTTGGGAGAGCCAGTCCTGACAAAACTCTACCATCTGGTGAGCAAGATGTATGAAACAGGCGAAATACCCTTAGACTTCAAGAAGAATATAATAATTCCAATCCCAAAGAAAGCAGGTGTTGACAGATGTGAGAATTACCGAACAATCATTTTAATAAGCCACAGCTGCAAAATACTAACACGAATTGTGTTGACTGGAATACTCTCTTTCAAATTCTAAAGGTGGCAGGGGTAAAATACAGGGAGCGAAAGGCTATTTACAATTTGTACAGAAACCAGATGGCAGTTATAAGAGTCGAGGGACATGAAAGGGAAGCAGTGGTTGGGAAGGGAGTAAGGCAGGGTTGTAGCCTCTCTCCGATGTTATTCAACCTGTATATTGAGCAAGCAGTAAAGGAAACAAAAGAAAAATTCGGAATAGGTATTAAAATCCATGGAGAAGAAATAAAAACCTTGAGGTTCGCCGATGACATTGTAATTCTGTCAGAGACAGGAAAAGACTTGGAAGAGCAGTTGAACGGAATGGATGGTGTCTTGAAGGGAGGATGTAAGTTGAACATCAACAAAAGCAAAACAAGGATAATGGAATGTAGTCGAATTAAGTCAGGTGATGTTGAGGGTATTAGATTAGGAAATGAGACACTTAAAGTAGTAAAGGAGTTTTGCTATTTGGGGAGCAAAATAACTGATGATGGTAGAAGTAGAGAGGATATAAAATGTAGACTGGCAATGGCAAGGAAAGCGTTTCTGAAGAAGAGAAATTTGTTAACATCGAATATCGATTTAAGTGTCAGGAAGTCATTTCTGAAAGTATTTGTATGGAGTGTAGCCGTGTATGGAAGTGAAACATGGACGGTAAATAGTTTGGACAAGAAGAGAATAGAAGCTTTCGAAATGTGGTGCTACAGAAGAATGCTGAAGATTATATGGGTAGATAACATAACTAATGAGGAGGTACTGAATAGGATTGGGGAGGAGTTTGTGGCACAACTTGACCAGAAGAAGGGATCGGTTTGGTAGGACATGTTCTGAGGCATCAAGGGATCACCAATTTAGTATTGGAGGGCAGCGTGGAGGGTAAAAATCGTAGGGGGAGACCAAGAGATGAATACACTAAGCAGATTCAGAAGGATGTAGGTTGCAGTAGGTACTGGGAGATGAAGAAGCTTGCACAGGATAGAGTAGCATGGAGAGCTGCATCAAACCAGTCTCAGGACTGAAGACCACAACAACAACGGATATCACAATCAGTCATACTGTAAAGACCTGTAGTGCTGTGCAACTGGTAGTCTAAAACTCTTTATACAGTGACCATTACCAAAACTGACAATTGCAGGGACGTTTTCCTGACAGGAAATGGAGGAAAAAGGTAATATGAACATTTGTCCGGAAATTCATCGTTGCCACGAAGGATGGCGTTGACGAATCTCAGTTCCTCCGACCACGTGCCATATCTTCCTTGCGTGTTATAGGCGATAGGAATAGTAGCTGTTGTCATCGGGATACATGTAAAAGTACTTTATATATGAAGATGGTATCTGTTCATTCGGACATGTCTGATAGTTCAGATACCGTCTTCATATACAGGGTGGTCCATTGATAGTGACCGGGCCGAATATCTCACGAAATAAGTATAAAACGAAAAAAATTCAAAGAACGAAACTCGTCTAACTTGAAGGGGGAAACCAGATGGCGCTATGGTTGGCCTGCTATAGGGCGCTGCCAAATGTCATCCGGAGATCAACTGCGTTTTTTTTTAATAGGAACCCCCATTTATAATTACATATTCGTGTAGTACGTAAAGAACTATGAACGTTTTAGTTGGACCACTTTTATCGCTTTGTGATAGATGGCGCTGTAATAGTCACAAACGTATAAGTACGTGGAATCACGCAACATTCCGCCAGTGCGAACGGTATTTGCTTCGTGATACATTACCCGTGTTAAAATGGACCGTTTACCAATTGTGGAAAAGGTCGATATCACGTTGATGTGTGGCTATTGTGATCAAAATGCCCAACTGGCGTGTGCTATGTATGGTGCTCGGTACCCTGGACGACATCATCCAAGTGTCCGGACCATTCGCCGGATAGTTACATTATTTAAGGAAACAGGAAGTGTTCAGCCACGTCTGAAACGTCAATCACGACCTGGAACAAATGATGATGCCTGAGTAGGTGTTTTAGCTGCTGTCAATTGAACCCGTACCATATTTCTCTGCACCAGGAGTTGAATAGTGACGACTCTGAACGTCGTGTACAGTTCTGCCACTGGGCACAAGAGAAATTACGGAACGATAACAGATTTTCTGCACTCGTTCTATTTAGCGACGAAGCGTCATTCACCAACAGCGGTAACGTAAACTGGCATAATATGCACTATTGGGCACCGGAAAATCCACGATGGCTGCGGCAAGTGGTACACCAGCGAACTTGGCGGGTTAAACTATGGTGCAGCATTATGGGAGGAAGGATAATTGGCCCCCATTATATCGATGGCAATCTAGATAGTGCAATGTATGCTGATTTACTTCGTAATGTTCTACCGATGTTACTACAAGATGTTTCACTGCGTGACAGAAAGGCAATGTACTTCCAACATGACGGATGTCTGGCACACAGCTCGCGTACGGTTGAAGCGGTATTGAACACCATATTTCATGACAAGTGGGTTGGTCGTCGAAGCACCATATCATGGCCCGCACATACACCGAACCTGACGTCCCCGTATTTCTTTCTGTGGGGAAAGTAGAATCATATTTGCTATCGTGATCCACCGACAACGCCTGGCAACATGCGTCAGCGCATTGTCAATGCATGTGCGAACATTGCGGAAGGTGAACTACTCGCTGTGGAGAGGAATCTCGTTACACGTATTGCTAAATGCATTGAGGTTGACGGACATCATTTAGAGCATTCATTGCATTAATGTGGTATTTACAGGTAATCACGCTCTACAGCAAGCGTTTTCAGAAATGATAAGTTCACAAAGGTACATGTATCAACCGAAATAAAATTTTCAAACGTACCTACGTCCTGTCTATTACCAAATGTTCGTCTAAAATTGTGAGCCATATGTTTGTGACTACTACAGCACCATCTATCACAAAGCGAAAATAATGGTCCAACAAAAACATTCATATTTCTTTACGTACTACACGAATATGTAAAAAAATGGGGGTTCCTATACAAAAAAACTTAGTTTATATCCGTTTGATCTACGGCAGCGCCATCTAGCGGGCCAACCATAGTGCCATCTGGTTTCCCCCTTCACGCTAGACAAATTTCCTTCTTTGTAGTTTTTTCGTTTGACGCTTTGAGAAATTGGGCCCGGTCACGATCAGTGGACCACCCCGTATATGTAATTAAGGTTCACCGACCATTTGACCTCGTTCTTCTGTGCCGATGCACAAACAGTGACCAAACTCTTACGGAAATCGGCAGTGAAGCTGCGAGTAATGAGTATAATGGTCAGAGGCACTATGAATATAGTGTGGGGCAATAAGTTGTGGATGTGGGTCTCACGGGAGGCGTGCCAGAGATAAGTCCCTGCAGTCGCATTGTTCCTCTGTGCCCTCGGTGGCTCAGATGGATATAGCGTTTGCCATGTAATCAGGAGATCCCGGGTTCGAGTCACGGTCGGGGAACACATTTTCAACTGTCCACGTTGACTTATATCAACGCCTGTAAGCAGCTAGGGGTCGTCATTTCATTGTAATTGTACACCATGTTGACAGGACACTTGCCTAGAGTTTCTACTAGTAAATACCAGATTTCAGCTATCAGTCGTCCTGTTAAATTTTATTGGCAGGACTAGATTTCAGCTAGAAACAAGCCATTCTCTATGCACTCTCATTTTTGATCAATGCATGTAATGCCTGTTGGTCACCCTTTATCCACAGTTCATTGAGGCAGGTTATTACTGCTCAGAGCCTATGAACGGGTATATCCAAAACGGCGAACCTAGTCAATTGTTTACGTGCTATCGTCGCGAGCATCCACAGAAAGAGGTAGAAGGATAGTGAAACTACCACTAGGCGCTAAATGGTTGCACGTCAACGACTGTCGATGGTGATCTGTGACATCTCTGCCGAAAGACGACAATGCTGGTGCACACAAAAGTGTTGCGGTTCACACCGTTCATCGTACATTGTTGATCATGGAGATTCGTAGCACGTCTCCGCTACGTGTTCCCAGTACGACCCAACGACACTTTCAATTACGATTACAGCGGGCACAAGAAGATCGTGATTTGACAGCTAGTCAATTGGAACGTGTCGCCTCTACGATTGAATCATACTTTTGCTACACTAGGTGGCTGGTCGTCGCCACAAACGCCGTCATTGAAGTGAACAGCGGCTCGAAACGTGCATCGCGCCGCGGACGCAGGCTGATGGGAGCAGTGTTCTTCATCTACACTTATACTCCGTAAGCCACCCAACGGTGTGTTGCTCAGGGCACTTTACGTGACACTGTCATTACCTCCCTTTTGTGTTATGCAGTGGGACATTCTCCTGCCCTTGCATGAGACCTACGGTAGTAATCGAAGACACGCTGTGTGACGGTACAAACCCCCGTTACTAGATGAATATTTCTCGTATGCAAGGATTGCTTTGTGGAGAGCGAGCGCGCTACATGGTGCGCGATTCGCGGAAGCGCGTGGAGCGCCCGTGCTAGATTTGCAACGGTCCGTGGGTTGGTCTCTGCCGCCGGGCGCCCACGTGGGCCGCACCTTAGGGCATTGTTTGATTTTAAGTGCATACCGCGAAAACTATGTAACTTACGGTGAAGAACGATGCGGCAGTGGATTGTGGTCAGCAATATGCACATTCTGGAAGTTCGATCTTAATTTCAAGTCACGAGACACAAAAGTTACAGTAATCTCAAAACCGTTTAATATCACGAAAACTGAAAGATTAATAAAAATAGTAAATAACAACTTATAAGGATAAGCGAGCACTCATTAAAAACGTTTCGTCATAACGGATCCTGTGCCGCAGTCATATGGTAAGATTCTTAAATAATTAAGCCGGTAAAGAGCAATAAACAAAGTTTGAGGGAAAATTGTATATAAAATTCAATAGAAAATTAGTGACGTAATGAAGGCACTATATAATATTTTGGGTGGCATCAGACGTTCAAAAATGGTTCAAATAGCTCTGAGCACTATGGGACTTAACTTCGGAGGTCATCAGTCCTCTAGAACTTACAACTACTTAAAGCTAACTAACCTAAGGACACCACACACACCCATGCCCAAGACAGGATTCGAACCTGCGACCGTAGCAGTGGCGCGGTTCCAGACTGTAGCGCCTAGAACCACTCACCCACCACGGCCTGCGCATCACACGTATTTTAAACTAGTTAAGTTATACTATACACTTAACTTGCAATAGTTTTCATTGTTTGCAAATTATTATTAACTTTTATCGCCCATCATTAGTTAATTAATATAGATATGAAGATTTTGAGCAGCAAAATGTGTAGATCGCTATAGATTACGTCTAAAGACGGTGCTATATGCAGTTCTATGTTAAAACTTGTCATTACAGGTGTAAACAAACAAATTTGCGCTAAGTGGCGAAACTTTGCAAAAACTAAAATTTGATTTACGGGCGATAGGATTATCCTAGAAATTAATGTAAAATGGTAAATAAGGTGTACTTTTTAGTGTGGTTCCGATGGTGTACTTATCTCTGCCGAGGGATGTATGTATCAAAATTTGTAACCTTAACTGGTGAAACTTCCTGGCAGATTAAAACTGTGTGCCCGACCGAGACTCGAACTCGGGACCTTTGCCTATCGCGGGCAAGTGCACTACCCTCTGAGCTACCGAAGCACGACTCACGCCCGGTCCTCACAGCTTTACTTCTGTCAGTATCTCGTCTCGTACCTTCCAAACTTTACAGAAGCTCTCCTGCGAACCTTGCAGAACTAGCACTCCTGAAAGAAAGGATACTGCGGAGACATGGCTTAGCCACAGCCTGGGGGGGGGGGGGGGGGGTGTCGTGCTTCGGTAGCTCAGATGGTAGAGCACTTGCCCGCGAAAGGCAAAGGTCCCGAGTTCGAGTCTCGGTCGGGCACACAGTTTTAATCTGCCAGGAAGTTTCATATCAGCGCACACTCCGCTGCAGAGTGAAAATCTCATTCTGGCTTAACTGGTGAGATTGCTACTTGCATAACGAAGGGGGTGCACATCCGAGCCTATGTAAGCGAGCGGCCATCTTGTCTAGGGGTCAGTCGTTGGTCAGTCATTCGTCAGTCGTTTTGGAGGGGGGGGGGGGGGGGGGGGTTGGCGAGCGAACCTCACATGTGGATGGCCCATGTGGTGGTTTGAGTAAGAATTTTTCGCGCCGATCTATTTAGACAAAGACTATTTTTTAATGGTGCAAGTGTGCAAACTTATATTTGGTGAACTGGAAGTGCTACGATTATTTGTGTGAGTACGATTTACGAGATATAAATCGTCGTAAGTGAACATGTGGCGAACTGTGATTTCGCGCCAAAACTGTTAGAACAAAGAAGACAGTAGGACTTGTGGTTCTGTTCGAAGTGACTGAGTAATTTTCGTTTATAGCAGCCAACATAACTGCTATTGGGGGCTCGGAGTCAAATTATTATTAAAGTAAAACAGTCAACCATCTCACCAGTGCTAATCACATTGTGTGAACGAAAAGGACAACGCCAATAAATAGTGATTGAACTGTATCGTGAAAAACTGATTTTGCTATAATAATCGCCTAATTTTTGTTCCCTAGGATAAACTGTACTCATGAATATTAATTCAATAACTATAACTAATGCGCGGGTGTGGAACAGTGCACTAATGCACCAAGGTTGGGAATCATCCCTTGAGACTTACGTGAGAGCCAAAATTTGCAATAACATTTCGAGAACCACCTGCATCCTTTCATGTTTGGTGTCTTCCCTCACGCCGATTCATCTTCCAGCTGTATAATTATGCGTATCTGGGAGCCGGAACCGTACTACAGTGGTCTGAGGAGCATTGTAGTGAACCCACGGTGATGTCTAGGCGACAAAATTCGCCTGATGTAAACCCTACAGAGCCCCATCTGGGTCGCTAGTGGACGCCATCATTGCGTACGAAAATCAGCGTCCCATTATTTACGCAAACTAGATGACGTGCGTAGACATCTAATGCCAGATACCTACACAAACGTACCAACAAACAGTCGAATTCCTGATACCCAGAATCAGTGATGCATTTCGTTCCAAAGAAGGACAAAGGAGCCAATAAGCAGGTGGTCTTAATCCTTTGGTTGATCAGTGTATTAAAATCAATGGTCGTCATCCAGTTTCGCTCAAGACCCATAGAGACACGGGTGTTGGAACTTCGGGCTGCATATGAACCGATCCTATCACAAAAAGGTATGTAATGCACCCCTAATAGACTAGGTACAGTAATGGCCCGATATATTTGCCACCGGCTTCCAAGTACTGTTCGTTAACAGTCAACACCATTCGAAACACTTCGTATCGACTATGCTTTGTTCCAGATTATTGCTACCATCAACGACGCCAAAGTTGCAACACTGCAATTTCCTTGACAAAATGTTGATTTCTTGTCTGTGAGCGGAGAAATTGTACTTATTTGTAACTGCGTTATACAATATGAGACAGGTTCACAAATGTTTACTAAACGCTTCGAATGTTATTTTCCTTCTACTCATTGCATTGTATTACAACAGCTTTAATTTATTTTCATATTACTTGGTACAAACGTATTCCGAATTTCACGATGATCGTCTCTGTAACTTGTGTTCACGAATCATTGTTTCTTCTGAGTCAAAATTTGTACCATAACAGCTGATGAGTAAGAGAGTTGTCAGTATTGGAAAACAAATGATACAATTCTCTCTCTCTCATAATCTCTGACACCGCAATGGTCGCGCTCTTTACTCATCTGTCCCTGACGTAAGCGGAAAACTTTACTTAGGTCATGGCCAAATCCACCAATGTCAGTTAAAATTAAGCATATCTTAAAATATTACTGTCTCTGTAAGTATTTCTGTGTGATACTGAACAAGAAAACTACTCTCTTTAAGATCTTAACGTCAGTTAACGATTCTGGATTCGGCCGTTCACTGCTACATGTAATTATCATGACTCGTCTGAGGACCCCGGGCCGCACGAATACCGCAGTTTGATGCCCACTAACCGAACGTCGTCTCCCTGTTTACTAATAACCACTTCATATACAAGTATTCTACCTCCCATTTCAGTGTTTATTTCAATCGGAGAGCTCCATTATTCACGTATTTCTGTGTCTGTTTAATTGAGTCTTTAGTCTACTGGTATTAAGTAGAGATGTGCTGCTCCCTTGCCTTCTTAACCTATTATCACGCCTAACTCCACTCCGACTGTGAACACAGGGTGGAATGATCCCCTGCGGTAGGAGACGAATTGGATACTTCAGGCACGGTCACATCAGGGAATAAGGCAGTGGATGCTCGTTTACAGTCACGCAGCAGTGAGGTTTCACTTTTCTCAAAGACCCTATTACTTCGATGATGATGCTAACGCTACCGTACCACCAGGGATATTAAGCTATATAACCAAACCGTTTACAAAGTAGAAAGTAATTTGAAACGTGGACAGTTTTAATCTTATTTTAATAACCAATTGCCGTCTTCCTCAGACACTGGCTCTAAAATTACCCTACCGTACACACAAAGATATTATCCAGAAGGAGAACCTTAGTACAAGATGGATGAGGGTAGTTGACACCTGCTACAGAACCTATGAGTAGTTGGGTTTTAACTGTAAGAAGCAGTAGAGTAATTAAAAGTAGGGGATTTTTTAATATAATCCATTATGGAGTCGAGGTAGCAGTTGTCGTTATATTGGTTATCACTGTTAGCATTCAACCGCGATTCTTATACATATATTTTAACAACGCGTTTCAAGAGACAATGCTCTCATCATCAGGTTGTAAAGTCTATGTCATGAAATTAAACGGACTAAAAGACAAAATACTATCACAAATAGTTGGGAAGTCCATAGAGTAAAACAGAATTAAAAGTATATTGGACTGTGGGTCCTCGTCTTACATTGAAGTTGTTGACACAAGTCAATGGCCGTCCCATAGCTACCAGATATGCTGTCGCACTGCGCCGGCTCGGGAGCTGTTGTAGACTGACGTGTCTAGGTGTTGTGGCGTCGTTACAGCCGTGTGCTTGACGGTAACGCTATGCTATTGGGCGCCTGATTTCCTTCTTGCATTGGTCTGACATCGTTAGCCCCTCGCTACTTCGTCAGTGACATCTTTATCTTCAAGGTCATTGATAAAAATTTCCTTAAATACGGTAAAATTTCAACGCAAGAGACAATTGAATTCATTGAACTCCTACAGCTCATTACAAGTTTTAATTATTTTACGTTTAATAACAAATTTTATATTCAGGACGATGGGTTAGCCATGGGGTCCAGTATTTCAGGAACTATGGCAGACATTTTTATCAATGACCTTGAAGATAAAGTTCTAAATTCTGACGATAACATTATGGATAAAATCGTTTATTACAAACGTTATGTAGACGACACTCTGTTACTTGTCGATGGTTCCCGTGAAGACATTGAGGAAATAGTAAAAAAGTTCAACGGCGCACATAATAAAATAGAATTTACCGTGGAGTATGAAACTGATAATTGTTTACAGTTCCTGGACCTGAATATAAAAAGCAGGGCAACAAACACGCGTTCTCCGTTTAGAGAAAACAAACTACGACTGATGCAGTGATCCCGAATGATTCATGCCATCCGCAGGCTTATAAAGAAGCTGCTTTCCGTAGTCTCGTGCATAGGGCAGTCAATATACCTATGAGTGAAAAAGATAGGGAGACTGAAATTAATACCGTTAAGAGAATAGCGATGAATAACGGTTACAGAATAGATATGGTTAAAAAACAGTTACGGAAAAGTAATAAGGGCAAAAAGAATAAACCTGATGGAGAGAAAGTGAAAATTATCACGATGCCATACTACGGAAAAGTCTCACAAAAGATAGCAATTATTTTTAAGACATACGATGTCAAAATAGCTTTTCAGACTAATAACCTAGTGAGGTATAGCCTTAAGCACGATATTGGCGAGAAGAAAAATAAGTTTGAAAGATCGGGAGTTTATAAGATTCAGTGCAGAACTTGTGATGCAAAATATATAGGGCAGACAGGAAGATCATTCGCGATCCGGTATAAAGAACATAAAGATGCATTCAGGTTAGTAAATTATGACAAATCAGCTGTTGCGAACCATATATATGAAACAGGCCATCCCTTTAATAGCATAGAAGACAACGTAGAAATATTGCATGTAGAAAAGAAAGGGAGGAAACTTGATTTACTAGAGGAATTCGAGATAGCTATCCATGAAAAGAAACAAAGCAATATTCTAAATGCACAAGATAATTTTAAAGAAATGAGATTTTTTAGCGGGTTTTTAGAATTATGTTAGGGCAGGTATGCGACTTGAAACTTGTAGCATGTCACTGTCGGAGTTGCGAGAGGCTAACGATGTCAGACCAATGCAAGAAGGAAATCAGGCGCCCAATAGCATAGCGTTACCGTCAAGCACACGTCTGTAACCACGCCACAACACGTAGACACGTCAGTCCACAACAGCTCCCGAGCCGGCGCAGTGCGACAGCATATCTGGTAGCTATGGGACGGCCATTGACTTGTGTCAACAACTTCAATGTAAGACGAGGACCCACAGTCCAATATACTTTTAATTCTGTTTTACTCTATGGACTTCCCAACTATTTGTGATGGTATTTTGTCTTTTTAGTCCGTTTAATTTCATGACATAGACTTTACAACCTGATGATGAGAGCATTGTCTCTTGAAACGCGTTGTTAAAATATATGTATAAGAATCGTGGTTGAATGCCAACAGTGACAACCAAAAGTAGGGGAGACGAAAGTGATAATGGAGAATACGTACAAGAAGAAGGCCTAAGACAATGCCAACCGATTCGGCTCATATTTTGCAGTTCATGTATGCACAACCTAAAATGAAGGACTAAGATATTTTATCTCACTACCCATTGTACTTGAGAAAACCACTGCTAAAGTTCATTGCGCGCAGTAGACTCAAAATTGACGATGTCGATGAGAACTGAAATCTGAGAATGTTTCCTAGAAATTTAACGACTTCCGCTTTTGTGCCCGCAAGGTAAACGCTGCTTAACGAAAGCGCCGCTGGTGTAGAGACTAAGGCACCTGGGTTAAGAAGAAAGAACCTGTTTCGGTTCTCAGATGCATTTCGCAAGTTTCTGTTATTCATTGATGTTTTTTCTGTATCAAAATTGGTAGGTACAGGAGGATTAGTAATGAAAGTAAATCAGTAAAAAGTAGGCAAATAAACTCATCAAACGACTTAGATTCGTAAAGAATTAGGGTTTTAAGTCTCGTCGTTTGGCAACAGTTCCAACTAACTACTGCGTCTTGTAGAAGAGGTAAATCGTTTAACCGAATCGTTGTAAAATTTTACCTCACTTGCTTCAAATGCAGGAAAATGACAAATTCAGTTTACAAAACATATCTCGAGAACGATTTATAACCATTGGTTGCTGATACGTTTTGACTCACTTTGGATTGAAGGATTGGACGGCAAATATAGCGTGTTTAAATATGACGAGCATCTCGCGGCTTGCACACCAAAGTAATACCGCCAAACAGTACGCATGTGTGTCAACTTTGTGATTTTTACTTTTATCGCCAAGCTAAAAAATTTATTTTGAGGTTTCAGGATTACATTGTGCTTCTGGGAACCCAACTCAAACTGAGTAATCACGCGATTATAACAACGATGCATAGCGTAATTCATGATCAATTTTCAGAATCGATTTTTCGGGTGAAGTTGTCATACGCGTAGAACGCATCAAAATTAAGTACCGAAAAAGAAATACTTTTGAATGTACACCAAGTCTGTTTCCTTGTGAAATGTAGAACGAATCATATGTCAGAGTATAATGCTTTACCATTGTTATCGTAGTAGATACATGGATTTACAAGGATTCGAACAAGATAGAAAAATATTGAAGACAGGTTCAAACTAGTCAGAAGACTGATTGATTAAACAGGGTTAGTTCTTCACATGATTTTGTCACCATTGAGCTCTCTGGTTAGGTTGATACGTACTTTAACACACTCGCGGAATTATCCAACGCACTTTAAAACTTTTGCGCTGTTCCTCCCTATCTGTTCCTTTACCAAACCATGTTTCAAAGCCTTTAGTTTGGTTTAATATCGTTATGAATTGGTTTTAATTAGTGTCGGAAGACGACATGGGAAATGTATACTAGATGTAAAAGCGAATTTATGAGTTGTAGCCATGCCTTTATGTTTCACATAGTACCACTACTGTCCTTGGCTACTGATTTCCTGGTGTATACCTCTTTTTTACTTTCATATAAGATACACGGCAGTATTAACAAGTTTTCCAGTCTCATTTTGACGTGACGTTTATCTAATTACTCTTACAACGTGAAGACAGTTAATAACAGGAACCAACTGAAATAACAAAATAAATATAGACAGCTGCCATTCAGGCATTTCTTTAAACGTGTAACAGCTGTTGGCAATCGCCGACAAAAAGTAACATTCTGTAAATTTCTTCAGCAGGATTCAAGGCACAAAGAACTGGCCATCTTAAATTTGGAATACAGCAATAACTACAAATATATGGTTGTAATTCAGTTGTCTTTCATAGGTTTTGTTTAGTTATTTTCCACCAAAGGTTTGGTGATCTTACAGTTTCCATCCATTACACAATCGTCACTCTATTTAGGCTTAAAGTAGTTCCATCTTGAGGGTCATTGATAACTGGACAGCGATTTCAGTTTCCTACGGAGTTACCTTAAGAAAATGAGACGATATGAGTAGAAAAAGCTTGCCGTATTACGATCAAGAACGTTATCGGCTATTGCCGTTCGTTAGCGACGGCTTCTGGAATGTTCTTTCTTGCCTCTGCCTCCAAATGCTCACTTCCCAAACGATCTGCACTTTCGCCGGCAGACTCTTAACGTACCATACGGAAGGATTAACATCTCACTTCTCACTCTAGCCGCAAATGGCACAAGTCGCTGTGGAAGTGTGGAGAACTGTAGAGTAGTGGTGGGTGACGACGAGGTCATTAGAGATGCATCATTGATTTGAACAGTTCAACAACGTAGAAGGAAATCTTTAGTGACATTTCAAAGGAACCGCCCTCGCATTCACCTCAATCGTTTAATGCAAAAGTACAGAAACATAAATCATAATGGCAGGACTACGGTTTTAACCACAGTTCTCAGTAATGCTGGTCCAGTTCATTAATCGCTGCGCCACCTCGCACAGAATTCCAAATAAAGAAACAGCGAACTGTAAAGTACTGTTGGAAGGAAATTAACACCACTGGAACCACTTCAAGTGGTGAACCGAGTGTACAGCTATGAATGTACGACGGTTACACAAAAGTACAGAAACGCCACGAAAAATGCATGCTTAAACATAAATGCGTATGAAACTTCCTGGCAGATTAAAACTGTGTGCCCGACCGAGACTCGAACTCGGGACCTTCGCCTTTCGCGGGCAAGTGCTCTACCAACTGAGCTACCGAAGCACGACTCACGCCCGGTACTCACAGCTTTACTTCCGCCAGTACCTCGTCTCCTACCCTCCAAACTTTACAGAAGCTCTCCAGTTTTAATCTCCCAGGAAGTTTCATATCAGCGCACACTCCGCTGCAGAGTGAAAATCTCATTCTGGAAACATCCCCCAGGCTGTGGCTAAGCCATGTCTCCGCAATATCCTTTCTTTCAGGAGTGCTAGTTCTGCAAGGTTCGCAGGAGAGTGAAAATCTCATTCTATAAATGCGTATGCTGGACAAGACTATAGGTTTCGCTGTAGTATTTGACCCCTAACGCTACCTTAATGTCCTCAATACATAACACTAATTAGTTTTAGTCAGAACAGTGTTGTATGTACTAGGATATTACCATATGGATTCACACATTGGAAATACATTTTGACGTCAGCTGTACAATTTATTAGCGGCACACGAAAATTTGTGCTGAACGGGGACTCCAACCTGGATTTACAAGTTACCGAGAGCGCTCGCCGTATCCACTTCGGCTATATGTGCACGCCTCCTCCACAAGCCAAAACACCGTATGTCATATCCTCCTTGTCCTCTACGCTCGCAGGTGGTTATTCCCGCACAGAGACGGACACATTTTTGTTACAGGTCTGTTAAGGACATTTTACTATAACATAATACAGTATACATTGTGAGTCACTAACTATTACCACCAAGAATAGCTCCGAAAGTACAATAGCAGCTGAAACGTTTGTGGGACAAAAGTTGTATGGGACAACGGGGGCCATAATATGATTTTGGGTTTTTTGTTGCTAGGTGGGGTCGCTTCAGAGATATGAAGGTAAACTTTTTTTTGTGTTTTTTCTTTTACATTGGATGCTATAGTTTGGTACTTATTTTCTGATAGCGGCTATCGAGACGAATCCAATGTTGTGTAACAATAAGGTCTTTGAAGGTAAACGAAGGTCACAAAGGTGGCATGAACGTCCATTTACAGAACGTGTTAGAAGTGATGACTATTGGTATCAATGCAATGCTGCAATCTTCTTATCATGGATTGAGTGGTATTCCTTATCACATCGGCACTTTTATCGAAGCATATGCATTGACAATTATCTCTCGCTTAACTTCACGTGTAGATAGAATGTCTTTATGAACAATGTCTTTTACGAATCTCCACAAGAAAAAATCCAGAGGAACGAGCCGGCCACGACACATCTCCGCCGCCCCCACACCAATGACTTGGAAATTGTCACTGCACATCATTTCTCGCCATCAGCTAAAAATTGCCGGTACCCATCGTGTTGATACCACATTCTGTTCCTTGTTCCAAAAGGTATTTCTTCCAATTAGAGACTCAATGTTTCTTGCAGGGATGTGGTGCACTGCCTACTATTAAGATTTCCTTCGCTGAAATAGGGGCCTATAATTCTGTCGTCCTGAATCCCACACCATACATTCAGTGACCCCGGGGTTTGGTGTGCAAATTGCCGTAGCCAAAATGGATTTTCAGTTTTCCAATAACGCAAGTTATTCAAATTAGCATTTCCATTGTTCTTGAATGCAGCCTCGTCAGTAAATAAAATCAAATTAATAAATGTGTCATCCCTCTGAATCTGAAGTTGAGCCCATCGGCAGAATCCAATGAGACTGATATGATATGGACGATATTTATGTCGATGAAGAACACGAACAACGCTACTCTGGCTCATGCGAGATTCCCCTGTGATTTGACGTGAACTAACACAAGTATCTCGAACCACAGTGGCGACAGTACTAATTGCCGTTTCCTCGTTAGTAACTTTCCTTTGCCATATATGTTTCAGATGCGTTAAAGGTCCAGTTGTTCTCAATTTATAATAAATCTATTTAAATATAGGACATGTACGTGTCAACATTGAGATTATAAGTCTCTAGCTCTCACTGAGTTTCGTTGGCATTCTACGAAAATGAGAAGCACATCGACTTGTTCTTCGAAGGAATACATCAGCCACATTCGCTTAATTCGACGATATTAATCTTACCGCTCCTATTTGTGATCTATTGCGAAACCATCGAATGGTGTTTACATGTCAATGGCACGTTAGATGGATACACCGTATTGGGTGAATATTTACTATTTGCACGATATATGAAAGAGAATTGTCAGAGCACTTGCTTCGGTAAGTACTGAAGTGATAAGGAATACTACTCAATCCATGATAAGAAGAATGCAGCACTGCATTTATACCAATGGTCATCACTTCGAACACCTTCTGTAAATGGATGTTCATGACACCATTTTGACCTTCGTTGACCGTCAAAGACCTTACTGTTAAACATCATTGGATTGGTCTCGATAGCTACAATCAGAAAATAAGTACCAAACCATAGCATCCTACTTAAAAAAACAAAGAGGACTCTGTGAAGCGACCCCACCTAGGAGCAAAAAACCTACGTCATAATATGGCCCCCGTTGTCCCATGTGCTATAGTACCTTCGGAGTTATTCTTCGTGGCAATAGTTAGTGACTCACTCTGTATAAATGCAGACATTGTGAAAGTCAGGGACATTATGTCGGAACTAGATGATTTCGAGCGTGGACAACTTGTAGGTGCTTGTAGAGTGGACACTACAATAAACGTGGTACTCGTGGTGTTCGGCGTTTCAAGAGGCACCACACGGGAGATATGTTGTTGTTATTGTGGTCTTCAGTCCTGAGATTGGTTTGATGCAGCTCTCCATGCTACTCTATCCTGTGCAAGCTTCTTCATCACCCAGTACCTACTGCAGCCTACATCCATCTGAATCTGCTTAGTGTATTCATCTCTTGGTCTCCCTCTACGATTTTTACCCTCCACAGTGCCCTCCAATGCTAAATTTGTGATCCCTTGATGCCTCAAAACATGTCCTACCAACCGATCCCTTCTTCTAGTCAAGTTGTGCCACAAACTTCTCTTCTGCCCAATCCTATTCAATACCTCCTCATTAGTTACGTGATCTACCCACCATATCTTCAGCATTCTTCTGTAGCACCACATTTCGAAAGCTTCTATTCTCTTCTTGTCCAAACTAGTTATCGCCCATGTTTCACTTCCATACATGGCTACACTCCATACAAATACTTTCAGAAACGACTTCCTGACACTTAAATCTATACCCAATGTTAAGAAATTTCTCTTCTTCAGAAACGATTTCCTTGCCATTGCCAGTCTACATTTTATATCCTCTCTACTTCGACCATCATCAGTTATTTTACTCCCTAAATAGCAAAACTCCTTTACTACTTTAAGTGTCTCATTTCCTAATCTAATCCCCTCAGCATCACCCGATTTAATTTGACTACATTCCATTATCCTCGTTTTGCTTTTGTTGATGTTCATCTTATATCCTCCTTTCAAGACACTGTCCATTCCGTTCAACTGCTCTTCCAAGTCCTTTGCTGTCTCTGACAGAATTACAATGTCATCGGCGAACCTCAAAGTTTTTCTTTCTTCTCCATGAACTTTATTACCTACTCCGAATTTTTCTTTTGTTTCCTTTACTGCTTGCTCAATATACAGATTGAATAACATCGGGGAGAGGCTACAACCCTGTCTCACTCCCTTCCCAACCACTGCTTCCCTTTCATGCCCCTCGACTCTTATAACTGCCATCTGGTTTCTGTACAAATTGTAAATAGCCTTTCGCTCCCCGTATTTTACCCCTGCCACCTTCAGAATTTGAAAGAGAGTATTCCAGTTAACGTTGTCAAAAGCTTTCTCTAAGTCTACAAATGCTAGAAACGTAGGTTCGCCTTTTCTTAATCTTTCTTCTAAGATAAGTCGTAAGGTTAGTATTGCCTCACGTGTTCCAACATTTCTACGGAATCCCAACTGATCTTCCCCGAGGTCCGCTTCTACTAGTTTTTCCATTCGTCTATAAAGAATTCGCGTTAGTATTTTGCAGCTGTGACTTATTAAACTGATAGTTCGGTAATTTTCACATCTGTCAACACCTGCTTTCTTTGAGATTGGAATTATTATATTCTTCTTGAAGGCTGAGGGTATTTCGCCTGTCTCATACATCTTGCTCACCAGATGGTAGAGTTTTGTCATTACTGGCTCTCCCAGGGCCATCAGTAGTTCTAATGGAATGTTGTCTACTCCCGGGGCCTTGTTTCGACTCAGATCTTTCAGTGCTCTGTCAAACTCTTCACGCAGTATCTTATCTCCCATTTCGTCTTCGTCTACATCCTCTTCCATTTCCATAATATTGTCCTCGAGTACATCGCCCTTGTATAAACCTTCTATATACTCCTTCCACCTTTCTGCCTTCCCTTCTTTGCTTAGAACTGGGTTGCCATCTGAGCTCTTGATATTCATACAAGTGGTTCTCTTCTCTCCAAAGGTCTCTTTAATTTTCCTGTAGGCAGTATCTATCTTACCCCTAGTGAGACAAGCCTCTGCATCCTTACATTTGTCCTCTAGCCATCCCTGCTTAGCCATTTTGCACTTCCTGTCGATCTCATTTTTGAGACGTTTGTATTCCTTTTTGCCTGCTTCATTTACTGCATTTTTATATTTTCTCCTTTCATCAATTAAATTCAATATTTCTTCTGTTACCCAAGGATTTCTACTAGCCCTCACCTTTTTACCTACTTGATCGTCTGCTGCCTTCACTACCTCATCCCTCAGAGCTACCCATTCCTCTTCTACTGTACTTCTTTCCCCCATTCCTGTCAATTGTTCCCTTATGCTCTCCCTGAAACTCTCTACAACCTCCGGTTCTTTCAGTTTATCCAGATCCCATCTCCTTAAATTCCCACCTTTTTGCAGTTTCTTCAGTTTCAATCTGCAGTTCATATCCAATAGATTGTGGTCAGAATCCACATCTGCCCCTGGAAATGTCTTACAATTTAAAACCTGGTTCCTAAATCTCTGTCTTACCATTATATAATCTATCTGATACCTTTTAGTATCTCCAGGATTCTTCCAGGTATACAACCTTCTTTTATGATTCTTGAACCAAGTGTTAGCTATGATTAAGTTATTCTCTGTGCAAAATTCTACAAGGCGGCTTCCTCTTCCATTTCTTCCCCCCAATCCATATTCACCTACTACGTTTCCTTCTCTCCCTTTTCCTACACTCGAATTCCAGTCACCCATGACTATTAAATTTTCGTCTTCCTTCACTACCTGAATAATCTCTTTTATCTCGTCATACATTTCATCAATTTCTTCATCATCTGCAGAGCTAGTTGGCATATAAACTTGTACTACTGTAGTAGGCATGGGCTTTGTGTCTATCTTGGCCACAATAATGCGTTCACTATGCTGCTTGCAGTAGCTAACCCGCACTCCTATTTTTTTATTCATTATGAAACCTACTCCTGCATTACCCCTATTTGATTTTGTATTTATAACCCTGTATTCACCTGACCAAAAGTCTTGTTCCTCCTGCCACCGAACTTCACTAATTCCCACTATATCTAACTTTAACCTATCCATTTCCCTTTTTAAATTTTCTAACCTACCTGCCCGATTAAGGGATCTGACATTCCACGCTCCGATCCGTAGAACGCCAGTTTTCTTTCTCCTGATAATGACGTCCTCTTGAGTAGTTCCCGCCCGGAGATCTGAATGGGGGACTATTTTACCTCCGGAATATTTTACCCAAGAGGACACCATCATCATTTAATCATACAATAAAGCTGCATGTCCTCGGCAAAAATTACGGCTGTAGTTTCCCCTTGCTTTCAGCCGTTCGCAGTACCAGCACAGCAAGGCCGTTTTGGTTAATGTTACAAGGCCAGATCAGTCAATCATCAAGACTGTTGCCCCTGCAACTACTGAAAAGGCTGCTGCCCCTCTTCAGGAACCACATGTTTGTCTGGCCTCTCAACAGATACCCCTCCGTTGTGGTTGCACCTACGGTACGGCCATCTGTATCGCTGAGGCACGCAAGCCTCCCCACCGACGGCAAGGTCCATGGTTCGTTGGGGGTACCGGAGATATATACCACATAAAGGTAAGCGGAGAAACATCATCCGTTAAGCCGTAATGCCGATAAAAGAGTGTGTGTTGAGTGATCGCGACAGACGGCCATTGATGAGAACTGTGACGAGAAATTAGAGGACGGCAGCTGCAAAAGCAACTGCAAAACTCAATTTCGCACTCGTGAACTCCGTCAAAACAGAACCAAGGGAAACCCATTAGAAGGGATTTCCAAAACCACTTATCAGTGACGCAAAGTCTCGTAACTGGAAAAAGTCGTGCTGCAACGATAAAACCTGGCCTATGGACAGTATTTTTTTTTTTTTTACATTTTATTCACTGCCATTTGTACATAGCCTGCCACCTATTTTCTAAGACCGGTGGTGTTTTTATAATATTAAACTGTTCACAGACAATACAGAAACTTGTTTGATATCTCCTTACTGTAACGAAGTTTAACAATCTTGCAACTCTGAATACTTGTAAACATAAACTACATACGAACGCAAATACTTAATATTAACAATTAATATATTAAGAGGACAGGTAATTATCAAGATAGAAATGGGTTTAGATTTACAGAATGCCACCGCCGGTGGCGTCCAGGAAGGAGTGCCTCAGAAAGAGATTTCACTCCTACTCCGGCAGCCTCCACCAAATCTCCTACTACTCGCTAAGCCAGGGCGCGTGCATCAGCAATACTTTCAATCTCTCGCCATCGGATGATGTGATTCCACATCTACGTTAGATTAATTTATATAGCAGCATGTGCTGTCCTCTATTTCTACGTTTCTCTTACAATCTACACTGAAGCGCCAAAGAAACTGGTATAGGCATGCGCATTGAAACACATATATTTGTAAACAGGCAGAGTATGGCGCTGCGGCCAGCAACGAGTGTACAAGAAAAAAAGTGTGTGGCGCAGTTGTTAGATCGGTTACTGCTGCTACAATGGCACGGCGTAAAGAAAAAAAATTGGCTCTGAGCACTATGGGACTTAACTTCTAAGGTCATCAGTCCCCTAGAACTTAGAACTACTTAAACCTAACTAACCTAAGGACATCACACACATCCATGCCCAAGGCAGGAGTCGAACCTGCGATCGTAGCGGTCGCCCGGTTCCAGACTGTAGCGCCTAGAACCGCTCGGCCACACCGGCCGGCACGGCGTAAAGATTTAAGTGAGTTTGGACGTGGTGTTATAGACGACGCATGAGCGATGGGACACAGCACCTCCAAGATAGCGATGAAGTGGATATTTTCCCGTTTGACCATTTCGCGAGTGTACCAAAAATATCAGAAATCCGGTTAAATATAAAATCTCCGACATCGCTGGGGCCGGAAAAAGATCCTGCAAAAACTGGACCAACGAAACCGAAGACAATCACTCAACGTGACAGAAGTGCAACCCTTCCGCAAAGTGCTGCTGATTTCAATGCTGGGCCATCAAAGAGCGTCTGCGTGCGAACAATTCAACGAAACATAATCGATATGGGCTTTCGGAGCCGAAGATCCACTCGTGTATCCTCGATGACAGCACGACACCAAGCTTTACTCCTGGCCTGGGCCCGTCAGCACCGACATAGAGTATTGATGACTGGAAACATGTTGCCCGGTCGGACGAGTCTCGTTCTAATTGTATCGAACGGATGAACGTGCAAGGGTATGGAGACAACCTCATGAATCCATGGACTCTGCATGTCAGCAGGGGACTGTTCAAGCTGGTGGAGGTTCTGTAATGTGTGCAGCGTGTTCAGTTGGAGTGATAAGGGGCCCCTGATAAGTCTAGATAGTACTCGGACAGGTGACGTACGTAAGCATCCTGTCTGATCACCTGCACCCATTCATGTCCATTGTGCATTCCGACGGACTTGGGCAATTCCAGCAGGGTAATGCGACAACCACGCGTCCAGAATTGCTGAAGAGTGGGGCCAGGAACACTATTCTGAATTTAAACACATCTGCTGGCGACCAACCTCCCAAGACATGGATAATATTTAGCATATCTGGGATGCCTTACTGTTCATAAGAGATCTCCACCCTCCCGTATTCTTATGGATTTATGGACAGCCCTGCGTGATTCATGTTGTCAGTTCCCTCCAGCACTACTTCATCCATTAGTCACGCCCATGCCACGTCGTGTTGCGCCACTTCTGCGTGCTCCATGGGGCTATAAATGATATTAAGCAGGGTACCAGCTTCTTTGGCTGTTCAGTATGATATTAATGTCTTATGCCCACTCGTTTTCGGTACACTTCTGAGCCGTGGCGCCACTGAGTTAGTATGCTGTTCTGTCTCGCGCCACTGGCTCAGGTGTAGTAGGGGAGAGTGCCTGATTATCGGATACTTTTCTTTATGATTGTATTTGTAGTACTTTATTTCACGCTATGTTAAAATAAAATACACTTTCGCCTATGACAAGCATCCCAATACAATATATCTTACCAAGGTTTTCATTACTGATATTATTTTGGTCACAAATTGTACATTACCTGATTTATGAGCATTTCAGTCTTTGTAAATTCGGGTTCCTATTATCGGATAGGTCAGGATTAAGTACAATTCGATACAAGAAGAAACATTCTTTATCTTTTAAGTACTTTTAATAGATAACATACAAACCCTTACTTACACAACATAAATACGTCATTCATTTGTTTACCGTGCATTACTTGCTTAATTTATTGCAGTGATCACTTATAAATGTTTTCCATCCCTTGTTGGCAATGCCAGAACACAATTCTTGCTCCCAACGAAGACATATTGTGCAGTGGATCTACTCTTCGCCACTTGTCTCTAATTTGTAAGTGTGATTGCAATATAGGCACTCATCACTCGCACTGTCTCTTCTGATGAGGAGGAAGATGAGTAACGCTGCTTTTTGTTTCCATTTTTCCGTTTTGTTGGAGGCGTTCTTGATACAGCAGCTGCTGACCTTTTCGAAAACGAACTTTCTGACAGGACTCTGGCTGATTTTGAGTTTGATGGACCTGGTTTAGGCCTAGGCTTATTGTCGCACCTTGTAATTGCAACTTCTCTTCAAGCGATTTCTTGAAAGGCGTATTAGTGATTGTAGCGGCCTTACAAGTGGGACGGTTTGTTTGGCTGACTGTAGGAGGTAGACGCACATGGAAAGGCAAACCAATTTCTTTCGTTTGGCTGTGCTCCAGAAGTTCAGGATCATTGTCAGGATTATTTTCGTGCCCATCGCCCAATTGGATAGAGTCCAGTTCTGAAAAAAAAACCTGTTAAAGGGGACTAAGCATCATTTTTTGAAGCCACTCATTGCATTTTCAAGATTTGCGCCCTTGGTATACGCCTTCCCCATCAGTTTCCCGACTTGATATGTTGCAACTGCCCTAAAGGGATGGTGAGACAAACAGTACTCCATTTCTTGGCTGCAATATGATTAGAATGGTCCCATGAAGGGTACATGTATTGGCTGGAGTTAGTGTGTTGTCTGTGGTGGTAGACACACGATTATTACAGTATGTTTCAAATGGCTCTAAGCATTATGGGACTTAACATTTGAGGTCATCAGTCCCATAGACTTAGAACTACTTAACTGACCTAAGGACATTATGCAGATCCATGAGCGAGGCAAATTCTAACCTGCGACAGTAGCACAGCGCGGTTCCGGACTCCACCATGTTTCTGAGCTAGTTCAATCACGTCGATGTGGGTGAAGTGCCCGTCCGATATCAATATAACTGGGCTGTCGGTAGATAGTTTTGTAAACTTTAAGAAATGCCTGAACCATTCTGTAGAAATATGGAGCTGAATCCATCCTGAGGGCTGACAGCTTGCAATTGATCCTGAAGGACAACCGTTCAACAATTCCGCTTTCCCATTTACAAAAATGTTCAAATGTGTGTGAAATCTTATGAGACTTACCTGCTAAGGTCATCAGTCCCTAAGCTTATACACTACTTAACCTGAATTATCCTAAGGACAAACACACACACCCATGCCCGAGGGAGGACTCGAACCTCGGCCGCGACCAGCCACACAGTCCACGACTGCAGCGCCTCAGACCGCTTGGCTAATCCCACGCGGCTTTCCCATTTTCACTCGGAAAGACAATCAGCGGCGGAACAAACATGTCAGCTGCACTCACGCAAGTTAACAGTGTCATCAGGGTTTCCTCTTTCTTATGTTGACAATCCTCCTACCTGTTTTGCCCATGAAACTAATAAATTTTTTTCGTCGATTTTGAACAACGGTTATTCCCGTTTCACATAGGTTAATCACTTCGGCAGGATTGAAACCGATCTTCTCTAGCTCAGGTTCCAGGAGGTCGAAATAGGAATCAATGTTTTTCTTTGAAAAACCTTTAGCTCTAGCCAAAGAAACGGACTCTCGTCTTCTTAAACTAAGACTGGGATGACGCTTTATAAAATTTCTGACCCATTTTCCCCCGCTGCTCCTTCTGAAAGCGCGAACGGATTATCGATGTAATTTCTCGCTGCTAATCGGAAAGCAAGATGCCTTACGTTACATGACCGTGACCCGAAATACCTACTTTCCATTACCTTACAATAAAGTACCAATCCTTCTTCCAAGTCATTTCCTAACACAAAAGATTTTCCTGCTTTTTTGTTAATGAAATGTCAACATTTTCAATTTTGTTCTTTGCATAGTCTTCTATGGTTGATTTGGGAAAATGATAGATTTTTGCTGCTTTCAAATACAAATATTTCTCCTCTCTAACGGCGTTTAGTGCTTCTAACAATGCTTGCGGGTCCCATTGTTTAGTTTTCTTGACTGCTTTCGACAATGACATCTACAAAAGAAACATAACGTATGTAAAAAAAAAAAAAGCTAAGCCAACTATGGGATATCCGATAGTTAGAACCCTCCCACTATCCGATGAAGGAATCCGTGCTTGAAAGGAAAGACTAGCATATAGTTCGCATCTCGTGGTCGTGCGGTAGCGTTCTCGCTTCCCACGCCCGGGTTCCCGGGTTCGATTCCCGGCGGGGTCAGGGATTTTCTCTGCCTCGTGATGACTGGGTGTTGTGTGCTGTTCTTAGGTTACTTAGGTTTAAGTAGTTCTAAGTTCTAGGGGACTGATGACCATAGATGTTAAGTCCCATAGTGCTTACAAGGGAACCTCCCCATCGCACCCCCCTCAGATTTAGTTATACGTTGGCACAGTGGATAGGCCTTGAAAAACTGAACACAGATGAATCGAGAAAACAGGAAGAAGTTGTGTGGAACTATGAAAAAATAAGCAAAATATACAAACTGAGTAGTCCATGTGCAAGATAGGCAACATCAAGGACAATGTGAGCTGAGGAGCGCTGTGGTCCAGTGGTTAGCGTGAGCAGCTGTGGAACGAGAGGTCCTTGGTTCAAGTCTTCCCTCAAGTGAAAACTTTTTTTTTTTAATTTTCAGTTTATGTGACAAAATTCTTATGTTTTCATCACTTTTTTGGGAGTGATTATCACATCCACAAGAAAACCTAAATCGGGCAAGGTAGAAGAATCTTTTTACCCATTCGCCAAGTGTACAAGTTAGGTGGGTCGACAACATATTCCTGTCATGTGACGCACATGCTGTCAACAGTGTCGTATAGAAAATATCAGACGTGTTTTCCCGTGGAGGAATCGGTTGACCTATGACCTTGCGATCAAATGTTTTCGGTTCCCATTGGAGAGGCACGTCCTTTCGTCTACTAATCTCACGGTTTTGCGGTGCGGTCGCAAAACACAGACACTAAACTTATTGCAGTGAACAGAGACGTCAATGAACGAACGGACAGATCATAACTTTGCGAAAATAAAGAAAGTAAAATTTTCAGCTGAGGGAAGACTTGAACCAAGGACCTCCCGTTCTGTTGCTACTCACGCTAACCACGGGACCACGGCGCTCCTGAGCTCACATTGTCCTTGATGTTGCCTATCTTGCGCATGGACTACTCAGTTTGTATATTTTACTAATTTTTTTCACGGTTCCACACAACTTCTTCCTGTTTTCTCGATTGATCTGTGTTCAGTTTTTCAAGGCCTATCTACTGTGCCAACTTATAAATAAATCTGAGGGGGGTGTGACGGGGAGGTTCCCTTGTTAGAGCCATTTGAACCATTTGAACTAGCATATAACAAAGACCAATATTTGGCATTTAACAAACATACTCGACCCCCAAGTCGCCCAAGTGGCGTTAAAACGAAGGACTTACACCCGTCGAACCGTCTACCAGACGGGAGGTCCTAGTCACACGACAATAAACACATTATTTCGAACTATTGTTCAGAAGTTGAAAATAAAAGCTTTCCCACTATATATAACATAAAACCGCATACACTTCCATTTAGTCGATGTCTGCGCGTATAGTGAACTCTACAGAATAATATCCAAAATCCGAATTCACTCAGGTAACCACTTCACCAGAAAGCACGCTTCGTACTGCGACAGTACTCAAAATGGCTCTCGGCGGACCATTACTTAACAGTTCCTGCCACCACCGACAGCGTGCAGTCGTTATTTGATTAGAAACCGTAGTATCCGATAAGTGGGAACTACACGATTATGGGGCAGTTTCCGCTATCGATTGTCCCTGTTGCAGCCCCACCGACAATATCCACGAAGAAGAGTTGGTATCTGTGGGTTGTGTCCTTAGAAGGTCTTTGCTTGTCGATATATATACGGGGTTCGCTGGCCCGACAGTGATGCACGAAGTTTGGGGATTGGTGGTTGCATCGCGCCAGAGGTGTTTACGAGGTCCGAGCGGCAGAAGCCACGAGCTGCGCAAGGAAGGCCTGCGCAGAGCGAAGATACCGGAGTACTTCACCGATGTCAAGATCGACTATAAGCAGCAGGCCGACATCCCGTCGGTTGGTGAGCAACATTCGTGTCGGACGACCGCTCGTGGCCTGGCTGCCATCTTCGACCATGCTTTCAACGACACCAGTTACTAACCGCTGCGAAGCACAATGGATCCATGGAACTGCTTGCTCATAAAGGGGAGTAACATCCTGTAATCCTCGTGGTGATTTGTTTCACTCTGGATCTGGCCAACTTATTATTTTCTGCTTTGTACCCAACACGAAGTGTAGGGGGTAGCTTATTTGATTCATAATTAATACGTCTTCGGTCCCGGGTTCGAATCCCGCCGCTCCTTAAATTTTAATTAATAATCAGCACTGACGGCCGAAGAATTCCGGCATACGAAGTCACCCTCGTTCTGCCAACTGCCTTGTCAAAGAGGGTGGAGGAGTGGAGAGAGGTTCAGGGCACTCTCTTGTCCTAGGTGTGGGAAACTGCCCTAAAGGCGGAAGAGTCAGCAATGATCAATGACATGAGGATGCAGAAGGCGATGGAAACCACTGCATTAAAGACACGTAACGTGTTTCCACAGGACATGTGGCCTGTAACTGAATAAGTGTCATGACTATCCCTCCGTTGGAAAAAGATTCCGTAACACTATCCCATTCGGATCTCTAGGAGGGGACGGCCAAGGGGTAGGTTGCCACGAGAAAAAGATTGAATAATCAACGGAAGGATAACGTTCTACGTGTCGGGCGTGGAATGTCAGAAGCTTGAAAGCCTCGAAAGGGAAAGGCTAAGGTTGAATCTAGACGTAGTAGGGGTCAGTGAAGTGGCAAGAAGACAAGGATTTTTGGTCAGATGAGTATAGGGTAATAGCAACAGCAGCAGAAAATAGTGTAACAGGAGTAGGATACGTTAGAAATAGGGAGGTAGAGAAGAGAGTGTGTTAATGTGAACAGTTCAGTGTCAAGGTCGTTCTTATCAGAATCGACAGCAAACCAACACCCATAACGATAGTTCAGGTATACATGCCGACGTCGCAAGACAAAGTTGAAGAGATGGAGAAAGGATATGAAGATATTGAAAGGGTAATACAGTATGTCAAGGGGGATGAAAATCTAATAGTAATGGGGAACTAGACTGCAGCTGTAGAGGAAGGAGTAGAACTAGAAGTTACGGGAGAATATGAGCTTGGGACAAAGAATGAGAGAGGAGAAAGACTATTTGAGTTCTGTATCATTTTTCAACTAGTCATAGCGAATACTCCGTTCAAGAATCACAAGAAAAGGAAGTATACTAGGAAAAGGCCGAGTGATACGGAAAAATTTCAGTTATATTACATCACGGTCCGACAGAGGCTCCGAAATCAGATACTGGATGTAATGTGTACCCAGGAGCAGATATAGACTCAGATCACAAGATGGTAGTGATGAAGAGTAGGCTGAAGTTAAGATTTAGTCAGGAAGATTCAGAATATGAGCTTGGGACAAAGAATGAGAGAGGAGAAAGACTATTTGAGTTCTGTATCATTTTTCAACTAGTCATAGCGAATACTCCGTTCAAGAATCACAAGAAAAGGAAGTATACTAGGAAAAGGCCGAGTGATACGGAAAGATTTCAGTTATATTACATCACGGTCCGACAGAGGCTCCGAAATCAGATACTGGATGTAATGTGTACCCAGGAGCAGATATATACTCAGATCACAAGATGGTAGTGATGAAGAGTAGGCTGAAGTTAAGATTTAGTCAGGAAGATTCAATACGCAAAGAAGTGGGATACCGATGAACTAGGGAATGACGAGATACTGTATAAGTTCTATACGTCTATAGATAAAGCAATAAGGAATACTTCAGCTATCAGTCGTCCTTTTCAAATTTTATTGGCAGATCTAGATTTCAGCTAGATACTTGCCATTCTCAATGCACTATCATTTTTCATGATTCAATGAACTATGGGTGAAGCCCGACCAACAGGCATTGATAAAAAATGACAGTGCATTGACAATGGCTAGTTTATCGCTGAAATCTAGATCTGCCAATAAAATTTAAAAATTAGGATTGATAGCTGGAATCTTTTATTTACAAGTCAATATAGCATTAGCTGTGTGCAACAGCCTTCTGAATGGAAGGTAACCTGACCAATAAGCAATAGCTCAGTAGACAGTACAGTTGAAGAAGAATGGACACCTCTAAAAAAAGGCCATTAGAGGAGTTGGGAAGGAACACATACGCACTGCGAATAAACCAAGGGTAACAGAAGAAATACACTCCTGGAAATGGAAAAAAGAACACATTGACACCGGTGTGTCAGACCCACCATACTTGCTCCGGACACTGCGAGAGGGCTGTACAAGCAATGATCACACGCACGGCACAGCGGACACACCAGGAACCGCGGTGTTGGCCGTCGAATGGCGCTAGCTGTGCAGCATTTGTGCACCGCCGCCGTCAGTGTCAGCCAGTTTGCCGTGGCATACGGAGCTCCATCGCAGTCTTTAACACTGGTAGCATGCCGCGACAGCGTGGACGTGAACCGTATGTGCAGTTGACGGACTTTGAGCGAGGGCGTATAGTGGGCATGCGGGAGGCCGGGTGGACGTACCGCCGAATTGCTCAACATGTGGGGCGTGAGGTCTCCACAGTACATCGATGTTGTCGCCAGTGGTCGGCGGAAGGTGCACGTGCCCGTCGACCTGGGACCGGACCGCAGCGACGCACGGATGCACGCCAAGACCGTAGGATCCTACACAGTGCCGTAGGGGACCGCACCGCCACTTCCCAGCAAATTAGGGACACTGTTGCTCCTGGGGTATCGGCGAGGACCATTCGCAACCGTCTCCATGAAGCTGGGCTACGGTCCCGCACACCGTTAGGCCGTCTTCCGCTCACGCCCCAACATCGTGCAGCCCGCCTCCAGTGGTGTCGCGACAGGCGTGAATGGAGGGACGAATGGAGACGTGTCGTCTTCAGCGATGAGAGTCGCTTCTGCCTTGGTGCCAATGATGGTCGTATGCATGTTTGGCGCCGTGCAGGTGAGCGCCACAATCAGGACTGCATACGACCGAGGCACACAGGGCCAACACCCGGCATCATGGTGTGGGGAGCGATCTCCTACACTGGCCGTACACCACTGGTGATCGTCGAGGGGACACTGAATAGTGCACGGTACATCCAAACCGTCATCGAACCCATCGTTCTACCATTCCTAGACCGGCAAGGGAACTTGCTGTTCCAACAGGACAATGCACGTCCGCATGTATCCCGTGCCACCCAACGTGCTCTAGAAGGTGTAAGTCAACTACCCTGGCCAGCAAGATCTCCGGATCTGTCCCCCATTGAGCATGTTTGGGACTGGATGAAGCGTCGTCTGACGCGGTCTGCACGTCCAGCACGAACGCTGGTCCAACTGAGGCGCCAGGTGGAAATGGCATGGCAAGCCGTTCCACAGGACTACATCCAGCATCTCTACGATCGTCTCCTTGGGAGAATAGCAGCCTGCATTGCTGCGAAAGGTGGATATACACTGTACTAGTGCCGACATTGTGCATGCTCTGTTGCCTGTGTCTATGTGCCTGTGGTTCTGTCAGTGTGATCATGTGATGTATCTGACCCCAGGAATGTGTCAATAAAGTTTCCCCTTCCTGGGACAATGAATTCACGGTGTTCTTATTTCAATTTCCAGGAGTGTACTTTAGTTGGTGGATGAAAGGAGGAAGTACAAAGAAGTTCCGGGAAACTCAGGAAAACAGAAATACAAGTCCCTGAGGAATGAAATAAATAGGAAGTGCAAGGAAGCTAAGACGATATAGCTGCAGCAGAAAAGTAAAGATATCGAAAAAGAAATGATTGTTGGAAGGACAGACTCACCATACAGGAAAGTCGAAACAACCTTCGGTGACACTGGAAAGTGCGATGGTGATAACATTAAGAGTGCAACGGGTATTCCACTGTTAAATGCAGAGGAGAGAGCGGATAGGTAGAAAGAATACATTGAAAGCCTCTATGAGGGGAAATATTTGTCTGATGTGATAGAAGAAGAAACAGGTGTCGATTTAGAATAGATAGAGGATCCAATATTAGAATCAGAATTTAAAAGAGCTTTGGAGGAATTAAGATCAAATAAAGCACAAAGGATAGTTAACATTCCATCTGGCTTGCGGAAAAGCATCATCCACACAATTCCGAAGACGGCAAGAGCTGACAAGTGCGAGAATTATCGCAGAATCTGTTTAACAGCTCAAGCATCCACGTTGCTTACAAGAATAATATACAGAAGAATGGGAAACAAAACTGAGAATGCGCTAGATGGCGATCAATTTGGCTTTAGGAAAGGTAAAGACATGATAGAGGCAATTCTGACGTTGCAGGTAATAATGGAAGGAAGACTAAAGAAAAATCAGGACACGTTCATAGGATTTTTCGACCTGGAAAAAGCGTTCTACAACGTGAAATGTTGCAAGATGTTCGAAACTTCCCCGACCCTCAGCGTTTTACTCGTTCGGCTCTTTCGTCGTAAATATAGACAGCATTATTGTACTATCACACTAGTTGTCGTTTCAGATTTGTCCCGCTGTTATATTGCATTTCCTTTCTTGATTGTACCCTATCATTAATGTTCTACTTAATCAGCCCTTGGTCCTAAATACAGCTGGAACAATTGTACGAGGGCTGTCCAGAAAGTAAGTTACGATCGGTCGCGAAACGGATACCACAGTGAAAACCAGAAACATTTTATTTGCTAGGTACACCTTCCACCTACTTCTCTACATAGTCGCCGCTCCAACTTTCGAGTTTTGCCCTAGTGTTGTATCAACATTCCAATATCCTCGTCATAGAAAGCTGGCGCCTGTGCTTTCGGCTAGGTCTGCAGCTCGTTGTCTGTCGAAATATTTTCTCTTCATGGCCAGCGGTGTTTGTGAGCAGAAATGAGACTCAGGGGGAGCCATTTACGGACTGAATTGTGGGTGATCAAACACTTGTCATCGGAAACGCTGCAGGAGCGTCTTCATTGCCCCTGCAGTGTGCGGCCGAGAATTGGCTTGAAGAAGGACCTGCTCGACAGTTGTGTTAAGTGGGCTGCATGACACAGGCGAAATCTCTAACCGGGCCGTCATGCTTGGTGGGAGACGCTATTCCGTACGCATCTTTACGTGCTCACTGTTCACTCAAAACTGAAAAGAACGTCGCAATAAGATTGACGGGCATACTAGAGACACTGACCAACACATATGTGCGAAGCTTTACCGGATTTTCCCAGTGATTTCCGTTTCGCGACCGATCGTAACTTACTTTCTGGACAGCCCTCGTACTAAGACACAGGTTGCCGTTAAACAAGATAGGCACCTTGCGGTTAGATTTATCTGTTAACCCGTTCAATTCTTTTATTGTAATTGCATTTCTCAGTCATTAACTGTAATCTGAACAACCTGTTGTACTAAGCTGTTCGTTTCCGTGTGTGAAAGACCGGATCGTTATTGGTGTATTTTAGCTGAATGCTGTGGTTCCGTCGAGTGAATTCTCTTGTAATAAGTGTTGACAAGTGATGTTTTAAGACGTCGTTTCAGAACGGTCTTAATCAATTTAACGTTGAAAATATTAACAGCTAACTGTCACCAGGGCTTTAGTCAATATAAAATTGTCAGAAGGGACGGGTTGGGATCCAGTCGCATCTTGGTTGTTGATTGAAATTAAGAGGTCGGTTGCTTTGAAGTAAGCCTTATTATTGACATATTGATTGCTAATCGGTTTAACCTTCAAGTACAGGTGCGCATTTTAACCCCGAACCTTTCAACATGTAGCTTCAGATTTAAAGTTCAGTCATCTGTTTTGAGTAACTGAATCACTGTTGTCATCAGTGGTACTTATATAGTTTTCATGTGTTGCAGAAGGGCATTTAACAAGGCAGAGTGTGTCCAGCGGCGCGCGGTATTAGTCGAGCGGTCTCAGGCGCTGCCGCCATCGACTGTGCGGCTGGTCCCGGCGGAGGTTCGAGTCCTCCCTTGGGCATGGATGTGTGTGTTTGTCCTTAGGATAATTTAGGTTAAGTAGTGTGTAAGTTTAGGGACTGATGACCTTAGCAGTTAAGTCCCATAAGATTTCACTCAGATTTGAACATTTTTGAGTGTGTCCAGCGCGGTAGTAAACACCGCTGTTTCACCCGATAACGGGCGGGCTGCAGGTCAGGCCGTCTTGTAAACATTGTCATATTGCTTGCTGTTTAACAATACAGCACTTCAGATTTCTTTTGCAAACATTAACAGCTTATTCAGCTTAAGGCTTAAGGTCAAAAGAATTTTTCAAATATGTACATTTTGTTAAAGAAAATGTTATGGTTAAATGTTCCGATTATCTGTAAAATACAGTTTATGTATTGTTAAATATACAGGTTGTTTGAAAAGAAAGTTATATTGGTGGGTTCTTCCTTCCACGTTTTCCTTAATTCTATTAAAAGCCAGGTATAAACATCAACGACTAAACGCTTTGTCCTTATTATACGTTTGCCTGTCTTCGCCTGTAGCCCTGTCTGATCTGCTATCGCTACTTCTGTCATCTGTCTTGCTAGTATTGGAGTTATTTGTTGCCTGCGCTCGTTGCTGCCTCTATTCTCGTCGTTGCCAGTAGTCTTTATGCAGCGTTCTGGATACTTCGTCTGTACAGTCGTTGAGATGGGCCAAGAAATTCTGATCTCTGAGTGATGATGTTATGTCGTTGTGTGTGCGCGCTAGTCGTCTTTCCCATGACCAACGTAGTACAAAATTGTGTTCCGTGGTCGCTCCACTCCACAGGCCCCATCAGCTTCCTGACTTAGAATTACACGCAGCAGATGAGTGGGATATGGCCAATGGCCGGTTAGAAAGTGAACCATGCCCCGGCTGGGAGTAACACGTTTCATCCTCTGTTAGGACACATTGCATATAATCTATGGGGCTTTTCACGGTCCCCCTCTCTTTGCTAAGAATTCACTCCTCAGGTTTCGAGCTCACTCAAGATCTCTGCTTCCTCCCATGAGCGGTATCTGTGGCTGGTCTACCCGTTTTCTGCCAATATGTCGACGCACGATACTTCATAATTATGTCTATCGGGCTTATCCATCGCACCATGCATAGTGCTTCCACTGACGACTTGCCGGAAGCCCGCGATAGCCGCAGTAGCAAACTCCTGTGTTCGCACCTTACCATCGAGGTTCTGCCACGGTACTGTGTCGATGTGGGCACACGCTGGCAACAAATCTCGACTTGGACATTGCGCGGTGGTATGATGTTATATGGCCGTGGGTAAGCTATAGTTTACTGTGTTGTTCGTGGCAAGTTAAGGCAGTAACTTGCATGCCCTTTCTGTAGCTAATTTTATCTGTTGGTTATTGTTCAATTTCTGGCCTAGAAATATGCTCAAGTGTCTTGCAACCATGATCATTTTATGCGTTTTTTATCTAGTGAAACTCTAAGGATTTTGAACATAGTGTAGATAGTCTTAATTGCCACAACGTTGAGTTTACTTGTACAACAACAATTCCTCATGGTTTGCAACGGAACGAAGTCAGGAGGTCGGATAGATCCTGTTGCACATTGTTTCCAACTTCTGGCCCAGTTTACTTCTCAGGAGTGGACTGTGGCTGGGCTTCGGTGATGATTTGGCCACACGCAGTGCCCTATTTTGTTGGCTCCAAGGGTACTGTGCAAGATGGCATTACTGTCACTGATTATGTAACCAGTTTGGCTGATGAGGCCGATGCCATTGTACAATATTTGTTCCCCAGTGGCGATGCTGTGTTCCAAGACGACAATGCCTCTGTTCACTCAGAACAGATCGTCCAAGATTGGTTTTGTGAGCACGAGGATGAATGGTCCGATTTCCCCTGGCCGCCATACTCACCTTATCCGAATGTCACTGAACTCCTTTTAATGGCTGGAATGTAAAGAAGCGATGTGGCTTTATTAATGCGTCATAAGCTAAAACGTATTGACATGAAATTGTATCAATATAGGACGCAGACCTGAGAGACTATTAAAATGAAGTTTACGGTGTCTATCGAGCAACAACTGTAAGTGAATGTGTTTCCAACAGCGAGTAAGTCGCTAGCTGCGATAACAACTCCTACTAGAGCTTCATTACTAGGGGATCCTAGGTTATCTCTGATGCGCTGTATGTAACGAGAAGACTTACTTACTACTTTACTTATGTTTACACCTAAAGGTGTAAAAGTGTTCAGTTGGATGACAAACGGTTTTCTCTGGATAAATGCAGGACTTTGAACAAGGTAAAATACTTTTCTTCCAGAAAATCTACCAACATAGTTATTGCTACGGATAGACAGCATTTAGACAGCTGTAATCCTTGAAAAATGATCATGGGTTTGAGCCTGCTTGTGGTGAGGTTTTGTTTATGGAATAATTTACTCTGTTAAAGTCGTAACACCGACTATGAACTTTCTCCTTTCACATGGAGAGCGCTACACTGCACGGTAGTCTCCAGTCAAAAGTTTCCTACTGAATCCTTTTTCGAGTTTCAGCATCAGAACAAATATCAGCTGCAGCGGCGTGGAGCATGCAGAATTCTACCTCAACCATATTGTTAGTATTTTCATCTCTACGAGATACCGAGCAGCGTATCAAACAAAGATAAACCCATATCAAAAATGGTTCAAATGGCTCTGAGCACTATGGGACTCAACTGCTTTGGTTATCAGTCCCCTAGAACTTAGAACTACTTAAACCTAACTAACCTAAGGACATCACACACATCCATGCCCGAGGCAGGATTCGAACCTGCGACCGTAGCAGTCCCACGGTTCCGGACTGCGCGCCTAGAACCGCGAGACCACCGCGGCCGGCAAACCCATATCGAAGCAGATCTTTTCTTTAAATATTTTTTTTTCAGTTCACTACAGGAACGTGGAAAGATCTATTACACAGACTGTAATGAACTGCAGCTTAGTTATCTCAGTCAGCATTTAGTGAACTTCAGAGACTTAGGCTTGACCAAAGTAGTATGTTAGGGTACTAAATTTCGGTAGCCATGTAACTAATTACCAGAATTATATCAAGTAAATGAAATATCGCCGTTTCACTATCAAAATAGTTACCGTATCTAGTAGTCTACTTTCGAGAGAAGGTTGCGCTATTACTATACACCTCCTCCTTGCTACGTGAACTGGGCACTGTCTTGCAGGCAGAGTGGTATTAGATTCCCTTGAAAACCATACACTATCTGAATTTATATCTATTCCGAGACATCTGGATGCTGCTATCAGGCTTGGTAGTTAGTTGTGATTTTTGTGTTTCCATATGCCGTAACAGACTAACTGGTCTATGAAGGCAGGGCTCACGACTTCTTTTGCCAGAATCTTTAAACGTAGGGAAGTTAAGTGGCTCCACTTCCCATTGTTCTGCTCCTTAAATAATTATTTTTTTCTTTGCTGGATTCACATATTTTGGTAAGCTTTATTACTAAATTTAAAGCCGCACATGATTAGCTGAGCGGTCTAAGGCGCTGCAATTATGGACTGTGCGGCTGGTCACGGCGGAGGTTCGAGTTATCCCTCGGGCGTGGGTGTTTGTGTTTGCCCTTAGGATAATTTAGGTTAAGTAGTGTGTAAGCTTAGGGACTGATGACCTTCGCAGTTAATTCCCATAAGATTTCACACACATTTGAACATTTTGCCGGCCGGAGTGGCCGAGCGGTTCTAGGCGCTTCAGTCTGGAACCGCGCGATCGATACGGTCGTAGGTTCGACTCCTGCCTCGTGCATTGATGTGTGTGTCGTCCTTAGATTAGTTAGGTTTAAGTAGTTCTAAATTCTAGGGGACTGATGACCTCAGATGTTAAGTCCCATAGTGCTCAGAGCCATTTAAATTTAAGGTTTTCAGAGAGCTGACGATAAGAATATAATCAGTTCTAGTAGGAATATATATTCTAAGTTTACGATTCCGTAAAACCGTGTGATCTGAAAAATTTTACACGTTAATAACGTTTCGTCTGTAGATTAACACTCCTTATTTGAAACATCTCATTCTCGCCTTTCAGATAAACATTTTAATTTTTCCAAAATATGATATTTCAAAAATTATTCCTATACAAAATCATGGTAGCTAGTATATTCAAAAGTCATAAACCTTTAGAAATGCCAGTGGTATAATTTTGTCGCCTCAACTTTCCTGTTTCCAAAAATATAATTTTCATGAAAATAACACACTACTTAAAAACTGTTTCAATTATACAATTTAACAAGCATAAATATGGCATGCAAGTAAGTAGTGGGTCAAGTGTCAAAACTCTAATTTAGAGATAATCATCAAAATGTGTACAGCAGTTGTACAAAATCGGATAAAAGTTACGTGTCGCCGCTTAACATTCTAGTATGCGATGTTGCGGAACGTCTGTGAGACTAAAATTGAGTGCTGGCCCGGGTCTGGAAATTCTGAAAGTAAGACAAAGGTACAGGTAGATGTGAGGTTAGGTCATGTGTCACGTCCTTATTGCTCAGCCGGTAAGCACACTTTTAGCGAAATGCTATGTTCCAAGTTGGAGTTTCGGTCCCGGCGCACAGTTTTAACCTTCCAGAAAGTTTCACTTTGCACATTCCACTGGAGAATGAAAGCTTCATTGCAGAAATAATTCTCTGGTATACAGCTAATCAGTTTCTTCGCAACATTCTTTCATCTCTGAGTATTAATTCCTCAACTCAAGCTCGTGTGAAGCTTAGAAAAGATTGGAAGAGGCGATGGCGAGAGTGAAGTGCGTTATCCCTGGAAATCTCAATCAGTGAGTGCATTCCTGTGGCTTGGAAACTTCCTATAAACCGTTTTCAGTTCTTATCCAGCAAATGTAACATGGTGGTGCAAGTTGAGCAAGGTGGAGCAGGCCTGGCTGGTGACCCTTCTGTTATGTATGGTCATGGTAGGTCTCTGAACGCGTCGGAAAACGCAGTATCAGAAGAATCACTTTTAAGATACGTTTATTCAGTAATTTCGTAATTCAGACGGCATCTCCCATTCTCTTCTAGGTGCTGGGGGCGGACCCTCGAGATTGTCTCCTGCTGTGGACCTCTGGGAGGATGTGGGAGTGCACTGTCCCTCCCGCAGCTTCTCTCGCCTTCCCACACCGCACTGTGGAGTTGCCGGGTTCCGCGACGCCCGACGCTAATGCCCTACCAGGCATTTCATGTAGCCGTTTAGTTGGTTGTTGTGATTATTGCACTGCTGCACATCACGGCATCGTGATGTTCGCCGATCCTGAGTGGCCCTCCTGTAAGCTGGTGGCGGGTCTGACGCTGAACGATAGAGCAGGTCGCGCCGCAGCTCGGTCTTGGGGTGACAGCATCCTAAGTGGCAGTTCGCTTTCCATTCTCGAAGATGCCTCCTGTCAGTTCACGAAGATGCAGTCATTCTCGTCTAATAGTGTAGCGGAGACATATCGCAGAAGTGGAATAGTTCTGCACAAACTGTTAGCTAACCTAATCAGAGAATTGAGTGCAAACGAGGTAGACGCAATCGATCCATATGTTGAGTTTATTAAGGTTGGGGAAGGGATTTGCTTTTAGACGTCATTCGCTATGATGGAATCGTTCTCCTTTATTCCTTACCGTCGGCATCTCTCCGACGGCTATGTTTGCCTAACAATTCGTTTTGATATGTTAGCCCCCTTGACAAACCCACAGTGAGTGAAATTGCTAAGCGAATCGTGGTTCTTGGATGACGTTACGGCGGAGCAACGGTGCTCATATGACTCTGCCTTTGTCGCACGCTTCCTGCTGGCTCACTCACACTCACACACACTGCTTTATTGAGCTTGCTGGTCCTGCCGGACTGGCCGCCAAGCGCACTCGCTTACAAAACATGTCGCGGTTGTTGGCAAACTCGCCTCACTAAAAAAATGGCTCAGAGCACTACGGGACTTAACTTCTGAGGTCATCAGTCCCATAGAACTTAGAACTACTTAAGCCTAACTAATTTAAGGGCATCATACACACTCATGCCCGAGGCAGGATTCGAACCTGCGGCCGTAGCGGTAGCGCGGTTCCACACTGTAGCGCCTAGAACCACTAGGCCACAAAGGCTGGCTCCAACTGGATTGTTCTGCTGTTGAACAGTAGTATTAATTGGAATCAAATATCAATAGCACGGGCATTCCTGTTGTTATTTTTGATTACCATGATCGATTTCGGTCACCAAAGCTACTGTATAATGGGATGAGGCATATGTAAAAGAAAGTAACAAAAAAAAAAAAAACAAGCACGGTAAACTGAATAATGTCGTGAAACAACTCATCCACAATTTAGGAAAATAGTATACGAAACACGCATGCCTATGATCGCGGGAGTGCTGATGACACACGTGAGGTAGAAGTGCTTAAACAGGGAGGAAGAGCTTACAGGGAGCGTCTTGTAGAGGGCAAAAGGAAGCAAATATGCATCTTCGACTACTACTTCATGTACACTGAAGTGCCAAAGAATCTGGAATAGGCTTGCGTATTCAAATATAGAGATATGTAAACAGACAGAATACGGTGCTGCGGTCGGCAACACCTATAAAACACAAGAATGGTCTGGCGCTGTTGTTAGATCGGTTATTGATGCTACACCGGCAGATTATCAAGTTTCATGTGAGTTTGAACGTGATGTTGTAAGCGGCGCACGGGCGATGGGACACAACATCTCCAAGGAAGCGCTGAAGTGGGGATTTTCCAGTACGACCACTTCACAATTATATCGTGAATATCCAAAATCCACTAAAATATCAAAATTCCGACTTCCTTCCGGTCGCAAAAGATCCTGCAAGAACGGGGCAAGAGACTACTGAAGATAATTGGTCAACGAGACAGATGTGCAACCCTTCTTAAATTCCCGCAGATTTCAATGCTAGGCCATGAACAAGTGTCAGCGTGCGAACCATTCAATGAAACATCATCGATATGGGCTTTCGGAGCCGAAGGCCCGTCGTGTACCCTTGATGATTGCACGACACGCCGCGCTGTTTAGCCGCGTGTTGTGAAGCGCCTTGCCACCGTTCGCGCGGCTCTCCCCGTCGGAGGTTTGAGTCCTCCTTCAGGCATGGGTGTGTGTGTTGTCCTTAACGTAAGTTAGATTAAGTGACGTGTAAGCCTAGGGACTGATGACCTCAGCAGTTTCGTCCCAAAGGAAGTTACCGCAAATTTCCGAAAAAAAAAACTGCCTGACACGAAGCTTTACGCCTTTATGCGGTCTCCTTTACAAATGAACCACACTTTCCCAAGACTCTCTCAATAAACCGAAGTCGTTCATTTGTCTTACCTACCAAAATTCTCTCATGCTCGTACTATTTTATATCGTCTTGTAATGCTTTAAAAAGTAAAGCAAAATACAGAAGTGGATTTATGTAGACACATGAGACAAAGAGACGTAAATTAGTATTGTTAAAATGAAAAGGAAGAGACAACATAAGTCGCTGAGATCCGAAGAAGAAAGAAGGATACAGCGTGGAAAAAGCGGTAACAAACAAATGGAATCACCAACTGCGTCTCTACACGCAAGCCAGATGTTTGCACGACGTGAAGCCTGATGTTCTGAGCGTGGCCTATTGCTTACGATGAATGAGGCACACGTATCGTATGACGACGCTACGTTAATTTACACTGTTACACATCGAACATATTCTGAAAAGCATCTACAGTCCGATTAAAACTACTTGTTGGTTGATATCTGTCACTTGCTGTATGGTTTGCCGGCTGAGCCATGGAGGTAATGGTGGCAGGGCTATCTTTGGTTAGGCACTATCGATTCCCTCTGGCAGAAGTTTGTCTTTTGAGTCTGGGCCGGCTCAGGACATAGCGGGCAGTACGGAATGGAAAGGGACTACAACGTTGGGCACGGCACGCGGAAGTGCGTGTATTAGCAAGACGTTGGAGAGACGACAGCGAGCACAGTATGCCCGAGTACGTGCGGCAGTTAGCGCTTGATCGTACTGGGGTGAGTAAAAGCGGGCCGGCGCTGTGGCTTCTTGGAAACCTCGTGAAGCTATGCATGTGCTTGCTTCCGTGAAGGAACACGCTGTTACTATCAGACTAAGCAGCGTCTGGTGTCTTCGCCACACCGATCCAGCAGCTGGCTTCAAGTTACGTAATTTTAGTCCTACCAACGATTAGTGAAATATAATGATGATTGCTCTTGAGGCAGCAAAGCGTTGCAAGGACTCTGATGTGATATTTCATGCCTCTTATTAAGTGTGTTCATCACTCCTTAATAGTATTGTTCTTACTTCAGCTGGCAAGTGTCTAAAACATTGATACGTGTACGCAGCCTTACTGAACGATCTCTCTTCAGTGTCTAAAGATTGCCGTGTGGTACCTTACAGGCCCACATAAGGTGCTCCATGTGATGCTTGGGCTTTAATGAGCCAGTTCCGTTTGCATCATTCGTGTACGTGGTTCTGCTTAAAGGAATGAAAGCAGTTTTATTATTGTCAATTGTATCAAAGTAGTTTTCTGTATAAGTTTGAGTATTAAGGTGAAGGAAGGGTTGTTTGGTTCCCTGTTGTCGCTTCTGATTTATGTTTCAGAGAGCGTAAGCAGTGGGCCACCGCAGTGCAGAGCCTCCCCTTTTAAATTACTAGCGGGCTTACGGTCCGTAGACTTCGCCTGAGCTCGCGTGTGCTGTATGGTTTCGATTCCGCTCTTCTGAACGGGGCGGAAGTACAAACAGAGTCCATATCTTAATTCGGAGATACGTACTCAGTCGCCTCCACCGTTCGTGGCCAAGTCGCGGCCTCACGATCTCGGGCCTCAGTTGTTGTACAAGATGCAGTTTTCTAAAACTTGTGGTGGCTCTGCAAGGTTGCCCGGGTTAAATGATTTAAATATTTGTCTTAAGAATTTTGAGGTATTTCTAGAAGAATGTGTCTTAATTTTAATTGAAACCGTTTTCTAAAATTGAGGTGCAATTCAGCCTTAGTGGCGTATGTCAATTTTGATGGGGAAATAACTGGGTTATAATTGATCAAACTGTCTATAACCTTCTAAAGTTGTTTGGTAATATCTCGACCGGGAGGAGTGGTTTTCAATCTATGTGGAAATAATAATCGATTTCTTCGTTATTTGATGTAAAGTTTATTTTAAATGATTTACTTGGCTGGACTGTCGGTTTTTAAAAAATGTTATCGAAGGGATTAATTTATTTTTGGTTTTATAAGAAGCCGTTTGTACAGTTTGACTCAGTGGCGTTTCTTAAAGAAATTATTATCTGATTTGTGATTGAAATTCTCTTAATGATTTATCTATGATACAAATAAATATGTTGAAATAAAATGGTCACTGTATGAGTCAGTTGCTTCCACTTCCTTTATAGTAAAGGTTAAGGAATTTGAAGTTCAAAAAGAAATAACGTACCACCGGCTATTGCTTGGTTATAGGCGACACACATGAACAATGGAACACTTTCTAAGTTTTGTTGTTTAACATTGTAAGAGGCTACCATGAGGCATGACGGGAACGGGGGATGCTCTGAAGAAATCTAATTTTAAGTAATCAATGACTGAACTGCGGCGGACCATGCGTTTTGTAGGCCTGATTGTAGACTCGCGTCCTAACCTAACCACAAGTAAGTGAAGTGCAACGTATCCCAGAAAACGGTGGCCAGCAGTGTGCCGTACAAGTATTAATCACGCTCGCTCTTTTCGTGGCGATTAATGTTAACCTCCACGAGGAAGTTTCAAGATGGAAAAATTTCACTATGAGCTGTAAAAGCTAACTGAAATTCCTTGCTGTCATTATTTACATCAAACTGTCCTTACGCTGGCTGCACGGGCTGCGGCATTTCCAGCAGATGAGCAATCCTAGTTAATGGTGACAGGCGCCGCATGCAGATTCAAAACTAAAAAATAGTAATAAAAGTTTCCCGAGCGTCCAGCCGCGTCAAGTGGTTTAAAACCAACGAACTTCAGGCCGAGTACTCTTCGACAATCGTGAAGTGGTGACTGTCTTCTGGTTGCTACTGCCATCCTTATATAGCCCTGCTGCCTTGTGTGACGTCAGTGGTACCCGCTCACGCACCATATATGGTAGTGTTTGCGTTGTATTTAGAAGGCTAACTTATTAAGTTATCTAGGCTTCCTATTACGCTACCGTGAAGAGAAGGATATTCCAAGTTTTGGCTACGTGAGACACCATATTAACACTGCTGCTGCCAAGAGAATACTTCGTCGTGCCAGCTTCGCCCTGTTGCGAGAGCGGATACATCATACTGGAAAGCAGTTGGATACAAACGGACGCTAGGTAATGGCCGTCCAATTCCGGTTGTCGGAGTCACTCTCAGCTTTCGAGTGGGAATGGATTGATGCAGCCACAGTAGCACAACAAATGACATCACAAAGGACAATCGCCGGAAGGCAGAAATGGAAATTCGGCCGGCTTTCACAGCAACAGCAGAGCAGAGCGGAAAACAACAGAACGTTATGAAAATGACGACAAGAAACATCAACGTGGGTGCAATGTCGGCTCTGAGGAAGGGACTTCATTATGCACCATCGTCGCTGAGTATCTCTTTTGCTGACATAATAAGTGGCGTGGAACAAGCAGTTCACAAGATGCCCAGTGAAACTGCAGAAGAAATTCGCCGAGAGCTGCATTCTTTATAAATCCAAGCCGCCGATTTCTAACATGACAAGAGCTGAGCGTAATAGTCTTTGTGAACTCCGCAACGATACACCCCTCGTAGTCCTGCCAGCTGACAAGGAGATGCAGCCGTCGTTATGGAACGAGCCGACTTTAACGTGAAGATTCGGTCGATGCTGTCAAAGGACCCAAGTTCAAGAATAATGAGGATTGGTTGGTTGGTTGGTTTTGGGGAAGGAGACCAGACAGCGTGGTCATCGGTCTCATCGGATTAGGGAAGGATGGGGAAGGAAGTCGGCCGTGCCCTTTCAGAGGAACCATCCCGGCATTTGCCTGGAGTGATTTAGGGAAATCACATAATGAGGAAGACATCGGAGCTTCTCAAGAGGTCTTCGCTAGAAGAGAATGTAATCAAAAATCGCTTCTCTCGGGCATCTCGACCAACTACAATGTATCGCCTTCCAACGCAGGTCGGTGTGGCCGAGCGCTTCTAGGCGCTTCAGTCTGGAACCGCGCGACCGCTACGGTCGCACGTTCCCACCCTGCCTCGGGCGTGGATGTGTGTGATGTCCTTAGGTCAAATGGTTCAAATGGCTCTGAGCACTATGGGACTTAACATCTATGGTCATCAGTCCACTAGAACTTAGAACTACTTAAACCTAACTAACCTAAGGACAGCACACAACACCCAGCCATCACGAGACAGAGAAAATCCCTGACCCCGCCGGGAATGGAACCCGGGAACCCGGGCGTGGGAAGCGAGAACGCTACCGCACGACCACGAGATGCGGGCCCTTAGGTCAGTTAGGTTTAATTAATTCTAAGTTCTAAGGGACTGATGACCTCAGATGTTAAGTCCCATAGTGCTCAGAGCCATTTGAACCTTTTCTTATATGGCCATCCAAAGATTCACAAGGAGAACATTCCTCTACGCCCCATCATAAGTACCATTGGATCGCCGACTTACAAACTCGCGAAACATCTGTGCAAACTCCTTACTCCGCACGCTGGTCATTGTGTGCACCACATCAAGAATACAGCCGACTTCATCAGTAGAATTAAATGCCTGCTTCATGGAGAATGGGTTATTATGGTCAGCTTTCAAAAAATGGTTCCAATGACTCTGAGCACTATGGGACCTAACATCTGTGGTCATCAGTCCCTTAGAACTTAGAACTACTTAAACGTAACTAACCTAAGGACATCACACATATCCATGCCCGAGGCAGAATTCGAAACTGCGACCGTAGCAGTCGCGCGGTTCCGGACTGAAGTGCCAAGAACCGCTCGCCCACCGCGGCCAGCATGGTCAGCTTTGGTGTACATTGTTCACGTGCGTTCCCATTAAAGACTGTGCAGATCATCTCTCCCAGTTATTTTACGACAGTGCTGTGATTTATTCAAGTATAGTCTGACGTCATCGTATTTCTTGTATGATGGAGAATATTTCAATCAGACGAACGGCGCTGCAATGCGAATTCCATTAACTCCAGTTGAAGACAATCTGTTCATGGAGTAATTTGAAAACATCACCTTGGACACGGCTCCTGAAAAGCCTAGTTGCTTTTGTAGTTACGATGTTCGCTGTCTGGTCTCACTGACGTGAAAAGCTGGGAGAATTCTTGGACCACATCAACAACAGCCATGACAACATCAAGTTCACGATAGACATAGAGACAGATGGTGCCTTGCCGTTCCTTGATCTTCTCGTCCACCGCAAAGCAAATGGATGTCGCAGCTACATTGTTTATCGGAAACCCACCCTCTTACCCACACAGATCGATATTGAACGCTAACAGCTGTTACCATCCGTAGCAGAAACATTTTGTTGTGAGAGCCTTAGAGCATCGAGCCGAAACCTCCTCAGATTCTGAAAAGTTGCTGAAGGAACTGAGTCGCTTAGGAAAAGTATTCAAGGAAAAGGGCTACAACAACCGCCCGATTTCGGAAGCTATCTTTCATAAAATACGTAAGCATAAAGACTCTGAGGAGGACTCGAATAAGTTCTGTGCCTCAATAACAGGAAACATAAGCCGGCTCATAAAGAGGCTCAAATGGTTCAAATTGCTCCGAGCACTATGGGACTTAACATCTGAGGTCATCAATCCCTTAGAACTTAGTACTACTTAAACCTAACGACATCACACACATCCATGCCCGAGGCAGGATTCGAACCTGCGACTGTAGCGGTCGCACGGTTCCATACTAAAGCGCCTAGAACCGCTCGGCTACACCGGCCCCTAAAGAGGCATAAAATCGATTCTGTCTTCAGGGTTCCAGCAAAAAATCGACAACTCTTGAGGCCTGTGAAAGATCATGTAGCCCTCATAGCGCCAGGAGTATACAAAATAGCATGTGAGTGTGGACAGTACTATAACGGACAGACTGTGCGTAACATTGAACTTCGCTGTGTAGGTGTAGAACACGAGAGATATTTTCGTCTACGGTACCCAGAGAAATCAGCGGTAGCACAGCATGCATTAGAAAACGGTCACCGTATTGCATTCGACATACACTCCTGGAAATGGAAAAAAGAACACATTGACACCGGTGTGTCAGACCCACCATACTTGCTCCGGACACTGCGAGAGGGCTGTACAAGCAATGATCACACGCACGGCACAGCGGACACACCAGGAACCGCGGTGTTGGCCGTCGAATGGCGCTAGCTGCGCAGCATTTGTGCACCGCCGCCGTCAGTGTCAGCCAGTTTGCCGTGGCATACGGAGCTCCATCGCAGTCTTTAACACTGGTAGCATGCCGCGACAGCGTGGACGTGAACCGTATGTGCAGTTGACGGACTTTGAGCGAGGGCGTATAGTGGGCATGCGGGAGGCCGGGTGGACGTACCGCCGAATTGCTCAACACGTGGGGCGTGAGGTCTCCACAGTACATCGATGTTGTCGCCAGTGGTCGGCGGAAGGTGCACGTGCCCGTCGACCTGGGACCGGACCGCAGCGACGCACGGATGCACGCCAAGACCGTAGGATCCTACGCAGTGCCGTAGGGGACCGCACCGTCACTTCCCAGCAAATTAGGGACACTGTTGCTCCTGGGGTATCGGCGAGGACCATTCGCAACCGTCTCCATGAAGCTGGGCTACGGTCCCGCACACCGTTAGGCCGTCTTCCGCTCACGCCCCAACATCGTGCAGCCCGCCTCCAGTGGTGTCGCACAGGCGTGAATGGAGGGACGAATGGAGACGTGTCGTCTTCAGCGATGAGAGTCGCTTCTGCCTTGGTGCCAATGATGGTCGTATGCGTGTTTGGCGCCGTGCAGGTGAGCGCCACAATCAGGACTGCATACGACCGAGGCACACAGGGCCAACACCCGGCATCATGGTGTAGGGAGCGATCTCCTACACTGGCCGTACACCACTGGTGATCGTCGAGGGGACACTGAATAGTGCACGGTACATCCAAACCGTCATCGAACCCATCGTTCTACCATTCCTAGACCGGCAAGAGAACTTGCTGTTCCAACAGGACAATGCACGTCCGCATGTATCCCGTGCCACCCAACGTGCTCTAGAAGGTGTAAGTCAACTACCCTGGCCAGCAAGATCTCCGGATCTGTCCCCCATTGAGCATGTTTGGGACTGGATGAAGCGTCGTCTGACGCGGTCTGCACGTCCAGCACGAACGCTGGTCCAACTGAGGCGCCAGGTGGAAATGGCATGGCAAGCCGTTCCACAGGACTACATCCAGCATCTCTACGATCGTCCCCATGGGAGAATAGCAGCCTGCATTGCTGCGAAAGATGGATATACACTGTATTAGTGCCGACATTGTGCATGCTCTGTTGCCTGTGTCTATGTGCCTGTGGTTCTGTCAGTGTGATCATGTGATGTATCTGACCCCAGGAATGTGTCAATAAAGTTTCCCCTTCCTGGGACAATGAATTCACGGTGTTCTTATTTCAATTTCCTGGAGTGTACATTATCAGAAGAACCAACAGTTTTTGGGATAGCATAATAAAAGAAGTGATTAAAATAAAAATTTGTGACAACACGGCCAGTAAAGACGGCGGCATGCAGCTAAGCACAGCGTGGGCCCCGACCATCGGAAGGTTGAAAACGTGGCGGCCACAAAACGCAAACATTATAATTATGGTGCCGGAGCGGGTACCAGTGACATCACGAAACGCAGCGCGGCTATATAAGGGCGGCAGCAGCAACCAGAAGACAGTTACAACTTGACAATGGCCGAGGAGTACTCGGGCGAAAGGTCGTTGATTTTAAACCACGGAAGCCAGACAAACATTTATTACTACATATCGCCGTGAAAAAAATAATGATAGGAAGAAAAATTAGAGCAAATAAACATGTGAATACGACGATAAAAGGTATTGAAAATAACAAAAATTACCTTTAAAACAAATTTTTGAATAAAACTTATAATCAAAGTCATTTTGATAACATTTAGAAATAAAAAATTTCTAAGCATGTGATGAGATTCGATTGCACGTCTATCTACACGTCAGGAATTCGCTTTAATCACTATTCCTTGCCTCTATCGTGCGCTATTCTGTGTATTTATAACCTTCTGGAATCAGTCTATCGTGCGTAATATTGTGTATTGAAACGTCCCCTTAGAAAATTAATTAATTACTGTGCTGATAAACCTCTTACATTATTTGATTTTCAAACAGCTGAGCAGAACTGAACGCACTCAGACATTTCGCTCTTTACCTATTCTGATCAACACTAAACTGACACACAATATTTTTAGCGCAACGCAATCTGGCTTTCAATAATCCCTACAAAAGAATGGCCCTGACTAACATTAAACTATACCTTTCACAAATCACTTACCTCACAAAAATGTTCGTTACTCAAGCTACTGCAATACAGCGAGCGCCACTACTGCCAGATAACTAAAAGATTCAAACTACTGAAGGCACTAACTACTGATAGGCATAGTTAGTAAATGAAAGATTTTGATAGGGAACAAACAATGTATTTACCTCAATAGTGGTCAAAGGTCATAATGTATATAGCAGTTCATGACATCCAGTCTTACAAATTTCAAAACTCGCCATCTCTCTCCCCACATCCACCACTGCTGGCGGCTCATCTCCAACTGTGCAACGCTACACGCTGCTAACAGCCAACTGCCAAACACCACAATAGAAGTATTGCAACAATGCAGACCAGCCACAGGCTTCACACAGCACAGTCAGTGATTTTCATATAGAGCGCTACATGGCGTTACCATCATAGAAACCTCAACAGCCTACTTACATAGCCCCCATGCTCCCCGCAAAAAATTTTACAAATTGTTTTGGGCAGTGGCCAATACATATTTGTTAAACTTTTTTCACAATTACAATAACAAAGAAATCAAATGCACACACTTATTGATACAATGTTGGTCAAAAGCTAAAATTTTCTCACAGTCCATAAAGACAGTCCTGATCATTCATCACAGTAAAATTTCTGTGTCTTTTTTTTTTTTCAAAGTGTGAGCAGTAAAAGAAAATTCACACAGAACTAGTGAATTTCCATGCAGTCTTGAAGAAGTAGTGTGGTCTTTCCAACGGAAAGATAATGCTGACTCTTGACATGCAGACAGGTAATGGGCCACAACAGAGCAAACCCACCGCAGAGTCAGTCGAAGTTTTGAAGAATATTGGTAGGTAGGTCATCACAGATCAGACCCACTGTAGTCCTGGTAGAGATTACGGTATTGGTGGGCCACCAGAGGTGCAGACACACTGCAGTCCTTCTAGAGATAATGGTATTGGAGGGCCATCAAAGATGTAGACCCACTGTACTCCTTGTAGAGAGGGCCAGCAGCCATCTGTTGCGACTGTGCAGGTGCACAATCACCATCGAAGAGTGTTGCGGAGAATATAGCAAGTCCATAAACCACCGCTTGTGCACTCACAAAGTTTTTGGAATTGTCCTTAGAACCAGCAATGCTCAGTGTTACAGGAATTATGAAATAAGCTAATATATAAAATAATGAGAATAGTTTTCGAAACATTTATTTCACACATGAGCATTGAAACAGAACAGAATTAACAATGTCTAAACATCTTTACGAAGAAAATAACATAGTATTTGAAAAATTCTGCAACATAAATCTTATTAGCTAAACACATAAAGACAGGAAAAACACAAATATACAAGAGCACACAAACACATAGAGGGATGACACAAAAGGAAAGGATAGGGTTTGTTTTACTGCAGTATTTTGCATGGAGATCTCCCTTCGTTCATCATTATTCCCAAAAGTCCTATCTAAGCCTGCTTTCTGTATTCTGTTCACATCCTCTTTCAAAAATAGTATTTCTCCACTGTACACTACCTTTTTTTGGCCACACCATTTTCTTATAGCTTCTCAATGCATTTCTTCCAATCATCATAGCTAGTTTCTTATATAGTCTACCCCCTATTAAGCTAACTTAAGTCTACTGAGCTCAGATATATATATACCAAGGGATGAGGCAATGCAGCAGCTCATAACAAATTAACAAAAACAGCAATGACAAACATTCAAATTGGCAAAGCAAGCAGCATAAATTAGCAAAGCAAATGCAATATTACAACTAATATAAGGCAATGCGCAGCAAACAAGAAAAATAAATCTGTAGTAAAACTGGCTTAACAGAGTAATACAAAGTCAAATTCAGTAACATTATGCCTGGCAAACAGCAGCAGAAAATGCAATAACTTATATCTAAACATGACAAAGCTCAAGCAGAAAAAATATTACAGTAAAAATGGCCATGTTTAATACCTATGTCACATCTTAATACTATGGTGATGCATTAACTTACACTACTAATTAAGTTCCCCAGTTATTGACAAAAATTATGTATGCAATTCCTGTGAAGGGAAATGTCTTTTTGTGCTCCCTCGTTTTTTTTAAGTAGATTATGAAGTTATTATTTACTGGATCTGTAGGCATAAAATATTTATATTAGTACATCTATAAAATTTTATTTTAACCAATGCTGCAGTGCAGCTAGAAACTAGATATTAAACAAAATGAGCAATCTCTCAACTGCAAAGACAATAGATGTAAAATGTTTCTCAACATTTCATTAGGCATTTTAGTAAATATCATAAATTTAGAGCTCCACAGTGTAATCATATGTTTTCAAGATTGAGCATGTCGTATTTGCAATGCTTTCGGCAAAGAAATGTCAATAGCGAGGATAATGGTCTCTTTTTCTTTTTTCTCCACCTAATGGCTTTCTTTTGTCAGACGACTATCTCTCAGCTGGGCGCCCAAAACGCATTACGTCAAGGTCACTTACCTTTCTTACTGAAATATTTACGACAGCAGTTTCCGCTACAGTGACAGTCTCATATAAAAATATTTTCACAGGATGAGAATTTGCTTTACAAATGTGTAGAAACAAAATCTTATTAATATAACAGTGTCCAAAAAAATTTCATCGGCATTGTAATACATTCACGCATTTACATACATTTCATCACTCTTAAAGTACGATTCTTGGTTTCCAACATCCTTTTCACAAGTCAGAATCCCTAACCACTACTCATTATTCCTTACCTTATTACACATATACATATTCGTCGACACTTCTTCAATATTTCATCTCAATAAATATGTAGCATAATCAAATTCCTCATATAGCATCAGTTATTGATCATAAACATACCGCAACAGCGTAATACACATCGTCATTATAACATCATAAAACCTCAGCCAAATCTCAAAATCGTCGCAGCTTCCTCCAATAATTTCAAAACCTAAAAAAAATTCTCTGCTCATTTCAATAGTGTCATCTACCGCAAACGTACTTTAAAAACCATAATCCCATACCAAATACATCATTCAAAGCTCTCATAGCATCACAATGGTTCCGAAAAAATATGAACAGTTCACAAAGTACAGACAAAATACAATTTCATAAGTACGAAGTTATCCAACTGTGTAAATGCGTAAACATGTGTAACTGATGTAGTAAAAAAAAATGTTTGTCTCTCTGTTAAATGATCAGATAGCCGTGTAATTTGTGTGTTAGAGAAATATGGTAACGATGTGTAAAGTTGTATAAGCAAATACCACATTAGCTAGGGTTCCTTGTGCTTGCCAGACACATGGTTCAGAAAGTAAGCGTGTACCCCCATGAGGATTAATGTAATTATACCCTCAGGTGTTACAGATTACAGCAATGGAATGAAATGTATCACGGAAAACCTTTGTATCATTGTACTACAAATATCTTTAAAAATAAATGATTTAAGTGCAAAATTAATCACTCAAATACGTGTCCTGTAGCGCTAAATGTGCGTCTTGCTGTAAGATAATCTCTGTGGAAGTGCCGTAGTTATTGTCCTCCGAAAGCCTAGTTCTGCATAAGCCAATGTACCTACCTCATGATAAACAAAAGTGAAATGCTTTGCGTATAGATATCGTAGTTATTACGCACCTTACCTTGATCAAGAAAGTACTATAATGTAACGTATTGTTGTGCTACGGAAAAGGCTGTCTCATTGTAGCTATACCACAAAAGTTACTACTAAAACATGGTTTACTTTCCAGAATAATACAGAAAAACTGTGCAGATATAAATCAGATACACCGCAAAAGCAACATTGTAAATTGTCACTCATTAATAGCGTCATGATAAAATCGTGTAACTGTCACATAAACTAACCACTGTGTCATCTGGTATCTCACAGAAAGTACTTTAAATCCAGAATGTATTTTCAAGTAAACCAAAATGTTGCATTAAAATATCATTAGCAGTACTGGTAAATGTTCTAAGTATGTGAGCCTTATAGTTGTTACGTAATCGTGCAACTAACAAGCAAGAATGTACACACACAATAGCACTGTGACGTCTGTTCACTATAACAATGCTTTCGTAATTTCTGTTTCAATAAGTTCTCTTGGTTCTAGACTGGATATTTAACTTCAAACATTGTTGCATATTAACAGATTCTAAGTCTGACAAAGCATACTAGTAATGTAAAGTGATAAGTTTTATAGCAAAGACGAAGTTAAAAAGCAGATTATCTCTCAAAAATGGTTTTACATGTGAAATGTGGTGTAACCCTTTGCTCTTCCTATTACGCAGAGTTTCAACTTTAACGCAATTATCATGTGGTATACGTCGGTAAAGAATACTGGAATTTTTCTCAAGGTTAGCGTCTATGTTATTTTTCTCTGAGCCAGCAGGCACACGTGGCTGCCTGCGGTGCGAGTCATTGTCTGTTTCATTGTTGGCGCGCGTCGTTATTGGGATTTGGAGACCTAACTTCTACAAATTCACCTTGTCGAGAGGGCTCTGCTCTGTTTGAATCCCGCCAGTTCTGATGCAATTCAGGTCTGTCGTTACGATCATATCGTCTGTCGTCATGTCGGTAGATTCCGTAGTTTCTTTCTTGTCGGTCATGTGGTGGAGAATTTCTCCCTGAATCGTAAGTGCGCGCTGGACCGTTGCATCTGAAGTTATTCTGTCTCCCTTGATAATAATTATTTTGGTTCCCATATTGTCTATTTCTCTGATTGTCTCTCTGATAGTCATTACCGCAGAGAGGTGACCTTTCCCTGTAGTTATTACTAGTCTGCCAACGGTTGTCATACGGGTGGTGTCTGTTTTGGCCACGATTTACATTGTAAGAATAGCCTAGTCGTGTCCAGTTATTATTTCTGTCATTGAGGAATTGTGACGGATGTGACCTGTAATTGTTGTGCTTCTGTTCTCGCGTTCCGCGATTGTCAGTGTCAATTTGTAATTCTTGTAAGAGTCCCTGAAAAGCTTCAATGTCTTCTTTGCAACGTCCTGCCAAAATAATATGTCGTAAATGTTCAGGTAATTTGATTAAACAAATGCGGATGAGTTCTGAGGGGCTGTATGTGTTTGACAGGTACTGATTCTTGTGCAACATATCTTCAAAATATTTCACAAGACTGGAAAATTCCGATTATTCGAAATGTATCATCATTATGATGCTATGTTTTACTCGGTCTTGTGTAGCTTGAGACCAATATGCTGAGAGGAAGGCATGATAAAACTCTCCTTTACTGTGACAATCGTGAATGACCGATCGCATTCTTACAACTGGTTCATTCTCTAAATAGCCACACATAAATTCTAATCTGTGCTGCTATGACCAGTTGGGAGGAAAACAATGAGAGAATTGATGAAGCCATGCTCGTGGATGAATGTCGTTGTCAGAATTCTTAAATGTTTTGAATTTACGTGTAGTAATGAACAGCTTATAGACAAAATCATCGTGTCGGCGAGTCGTACATCGCTCATTGTTACTTCGTTTCGGCGGTTCAATCTCAAAAGTCAATGCGCCTTGCCAATTTCTTTCATAATTTCCGAAGTGTCCTATGTTATTATTTTGTGGTTGCTCCGTATTTCTATGTCCCTCTTCCCGTACTGGAGCGCGAGTGTCCTCTAAAATATGTAATTCTTGTATTACTTGTTCAAACTGATCTAGTACTTCCCGGATTTCTCTTTTGTACTGTGTATTGATTTGATTTTGTTCCAATGTGTCTAACTTTCGAAGATTTTGTTCTATTGTGTCTAACTCTTGAAGCTTTTGCTGTGTTTGTCCCATTTGTTGTATTAATTGTAATAACAATGCACTGGTGTCTGAAACATGTTCGTCAGTGCTTTTCGGCAGTGAATTTGCACCGGCAACATTCACATTTTGACAAGCAGAAAATGTGTCTTGACTTATTTGAGAAAACGGTGAGGGCCCAAAACCTGAATCTACAGTATTTGCGAGATTGTGCCCTGTCATTTCGGATTCCTGAGGCGAGCTATTGCCGACCGATCGATCGATAATGCTTCCCTGTTCACTAATTGTTTCACTGTCTACGCCATTATTTGCAGCCCACTCCATTGCCTTATGCACAATTACCAAATTACTACTTTGAACATTAGTTAATTCATTACACGGTGGCGCTAACACACTGCTTTCGTCTTCAATGTCATTTCTCAGTTTACTTTGGAGCCTAGTATTACGTTTTTCACACGCCATTATTGTCACAATATTTCACACGACAACACAGAAACGCACAATTTGCAGAGCAAAATAAGAAAACACATTAACATAACATTGAAAATAATATCTAATTAATTGCAAGCGCAGCTGCGAAATACTTGGTGCAAGTCTACATGGATGCCACAACTGTTTTACTGTACAACCACGGGAGACTGCAACTACAAAGGAGATTCTCTCTACAATTACGCGCTAGCAATAAACAAAATCTACACTAATTACACAAACTACAAGAAAATATCAGAAGATTCCAGTGAGGTATCCTCGGCTAAGGGTCGACATATAAACGTCCCCTTAGAAAAATTAATTTAATTACTGTGCTGATAAACCTCTTACATTATTTGATTTTCAAACAGCTGAGCAGAACTTAACGCACTCAGACATTTCGCTCTTTACCTATGCTGATCAACACTAAATTGACACACAATATTTTTATCGCAACGCAATCTGAATTTCAATAATCCCTACAAAAGAATGGCCCTGACTAACATTAAACTATACCTTTCACAAATCACTTACCTCACAAAAATCTTCGTTACTCAAGCTACTGCAATACAGCGAGCGCCACTACTGCCAGCTAGATAAAAGAGTCAAACTACTGAAGACACTAACTACTGACAGGCATAGTTAGCAAATGAAAGATTTTGATGGAGAACAAACAATGTATTTACCTCAACAGTGTTCAAAAGTCATAATATATATAGCAGTTCATGAGATCCAGTCTTACAAATTTCAAAACTCCGCCATCTCTCACCCCACATCCACCACTGCTGGCGGCTCATCTCCAACTGTGTAACGCTACACGCTGCTAACAGCCAACTGCCCAACACTACAATAGCAGTATTGCAACAATGCAGACCAGCCACAGACTTCACAAAGCACAGTCAGTGATTTTCATATAGAGCGCTACATGGCGTTACCATCATAGAAACCTCAACAGCCTACTTACAGTATTTATAACTTTCTGGAATCAGTCACAACGATGATTTGTGTCTTCAAAAATTCCGTCCTCGTGTATGAAGCTTACCTAACGATGGCCAATCTCTGTGATGATAACAATGGTATACTTGACGCCAAATAGCGTCTTGTGCGAAATGATCGCTTAGCGTTTGGTCAACCCTATGTATCAAAGGTGTGTTCCTCATTAGCATCGTATTGTGTCTGTTATCATGCCTGATGAAACGCGAAATAAAATTGGCAGGTCTAGGAATAGGGATCCAAACTTCCAAATCCATCAAGAAAGAAAGTCGTACAAAGAACTGAAAGTAAAGTGACGTTTTATTGTGCCAGTTGGAAAGGCGAACTGCTCTGTCGTGACGTTGATCGCTTTGATTGGACAGATTGCTTAAAGTGCTACCTTATAACTAGTGGGAGAAAAGGAAGCTGAATTTGGCGCGTGTGGTGCTTTTTAAAACCGTGCTGATCTGTGCTAATTCGTGGACAGAAGCCTTTCTCTCCTAATGAATTTTCGTAACAGCGCAGACTCCGTTGCAGAGCGAAATGTTGTAAGAGGTCCGAGCAGATGTAATTTCGATGTATTGCTCACGCACTGACTGCGATATGCAAGGTATAAGAGAATCTCGGGCCAGAGAGCAGTGTTGACTGCAGTAGGAACTGTGTAGCTGTAGCAGTAAGTTGTTGCTTGTCTGGAGTCTGCTCTGGTCTGGTCTGGTGTATCGTGTTGGTTGGCCCGGTCGTGGTGCAGCGATGCCGGAGCCTGAGTATTATTGTATAAGGTAAAAAGCAGCCTCGCGCATACGTAGTAATGTTATCTCAAGTCCCATGTAAATGTTTTAAAAATCTCGTAATAATAATCTTCCTCATAAAAAGTAACTTTTAACAACCATTCATTTCAATTTAAAGAATTTACTAATTTCTCCCATCCATGATCATCCCGATTGTTGCAAAAGAAAAAAATCAGTTGCTTCCCTTCATAAATGACAGATCTATTGGCCAGCATTGCACAGGGCTGTGCCAGATAAACTTATTGTAAGAGCAGATATACATGCGTTATCCGGCGACTTCATTGAGGTAAGAATTTTTCTCTTTTTTATTCGGAATGACCTTTTAGGGCCATGACGCAGCACTGCTGACGTCCAAAATTTACCAGGTTAAATTCACAGTCAATTATTGAAAAGTTATAAGTGAGCGACAATTTAATTGAGAGCTTAGTAACATTGTATTATTACCAGGTTACTGAATTTTTTTTTGTTGGGACGTTACACTGAATGTGAACGACATAATTATATTTTTTTTTTACTGTTGAGAAGTTCAGAAATTTTTCTGTTTTGAGGTTACACTAAATTAGAATCATATTCATATTATTTATTTTATTTTGTGGGGAGGTTACAATGTCATTCTAGATCCACAGATGAAAGTAGAGACATTGCATATTGGAGACACAAAATTGTTTTACCATGTTTGTACGGCGTTTCCTAATCCCTAAACTGCTGCTGAGTAAGGGTGAAAATTTTAGCGAACGAGCAATAATAAAGCAGAATTTCCAAACACTCATAGCCTTAGCCGATAGACTACAGCGCTTCACAAGCGATCCAGTGACAAATTACCGATCTTGTGATTGGATAGGTTAATGTCAAGCGATCTCTCTGTGAGTGCTCTGAGGCCATTTGAACTGTAGAGATCTTCCAGTGTCGCGTTCCAAAGTGATCTGGTATACTCACAGAATAAAATGTTCCCAGAGTTTCATAACACATTATTCGTTATCTGAGTAAGTATATATGTTAGTGTGTATATTGTAAGTGGTACATTTACGCTCTTTACACGCTGGAAAAATACTAACAATACGTTATCATTTGTAGTTATTCTTAACATTGGGTTTTTTACGAGTCAGTTGTTACAGTACAACCAGTACCAGACAGGAGCTTACCTTCCAAATGTCTCTATAATACGTGTACAATCGGTAGTCTAGCATGCTCTCTCAATTGCTGACGTCAATCTGTGATACTTCAGTGGGAGCCTGCTTTATCGAGAGTCGGACCATATTTTACTCGGACTGCAGCGCAGTCGCTTATTTACAGTCGCACACTTATGAGATCGCGAGTTGTTGCACGAACTTCAGGCCTTTTACTTTTTTTTTTTTTTTTTTTTGTATCATAAGTCTATTGACAGATTTGACCCGGCCCGCCCAGAGTTCTTCGCTTCATCTCGTAGTAGCCCTTGTAGCCTTCGTCCTCAATTATTCCTTGGATGTATTCCAATCTCTGACTTCCTCTACAGTTTGTATTCTCTACAGTTCCCTCTTCTACCATGAAAGTTATTCCGTGATGTCTTAACAGATGTCCCACGATCCTGTCTTCTTCTTGTCAGAGTTTTCGAAATATTCCTTTCTTTTCCGATTCTCCTCAGGAACTCCTCATTCCTCACATTATCAGTTCGTCTAATTTTCAGCGTTCCTCTACAACACCTCAAACGCTTCGATTCTCTTGTTTTCTGGTTTTCCCACAGTCAGTGTTTCACTACCATACAAAGCCTTGTTTCAGAAGTACATTGAAAGAGAAATTTCTTTCTCAAATCAAGGCCTATGTTTGACGCTAGAAGACTACTCTTGATCAGGAATGCCAAAGCTAGTCCGCTTTGTATGTTCTCCTAGCTTTGACCGTCAGGGATTATTTTACTGCCTAAGTAGCAGAAATCCTTAACTTCATCTACTTCGTGATCATCAATTTTGATGTTAAATTTCTCGCTCTTCGCATCTCTCCTACTTCTCATTACCTTCGTCTTTCTGTTATTTGGTCTCAATTCATTTTAGATACTCGTTAGGCCTCTCATTCCGTTCGGAAAGTCCTGTAGTTCTTCACATTCACTCAGGACAGCAACGTCATCAGCGAATCTTATCATTAGTATCCTCTCCCCTCAAATTTAATTCCCCTCTTGAACTATTTTGCTGGCTATTATGAGAAAATTTCCTAAAGAAGATTGGTGTTCGGAAAGCCTTTCGCTCCTAGCTAGAATTCTATCTCTACCGTAGTTTACTGTAGGTTATCAAAGACAAGCGTAGACAACTGCAGTATTCCTAGTAGCTTGGTCAGTTAAGCGTTCCTGTCGGATGTTGAGGATCATTTACGTATGCGGTCAGTGTCTTACTAGATTCCCCAAAACACCGGTAGCGCTAAATCGTCTACAGACTGACTAAGGCCATATAAAGGCCACATAAACTACGGAATATTTCTTTCTGCCCAACTATCATCCTGTCTGTTACTTAGAATCGAACAGTACTTACAACAAAATTTAATTGATCAATGTAGAATTCAGGAGTCATACAAAAATGGTTGATTTGTAAAGTGGAGGAAAGGGATGTTATAGTAGAAATAATGGAAACGGTATAGAGTTATGATATAGCGCTATAAAACGCAATTTTCTCAACAAAAAGGTACAATAATAAAAACCGTAGTACAAAAATATATCGAACATGGCCTCAATACTTCGTCGAACTTAAGCAAACACGTTTCTGTTAATCATAGACATTGACATTTATCAATAATAAAAGGAAAATCTTGCCTTTGATCATGACAAAGTGGATTTTTCTTGAGTGCAAGGTAACAATTTTTATGTATTTTTTATGTTTGTGCATGTAAACTGTTCTTGTAAAACAGGTATTTGCTTTGGTTACAGAAAAGCGCAGCAGTTCCGTGATCAACTAATTTTTGTTGGCTTTAAAATGTGGTTTGTGAGTCATAACGATATAAAATACACAACTAAACACAAAAAAGTTTTATCTCTTACACATTCATTTATGTGTGAATCCGTATCAATGCTAGCGGTCCTACCGGTAAACTTAACATTTACTACGTCATATATGTAGAGCACAAAAACCACCAAACCGTAGTTTGGTAGAGCGCAGCGCTACTCCTAGCGAGGGGATTAAAATACCGATATCTCTGCAGCTGATTGGACACTACAACGTCTGTCCGAGCATCGTAGAAGCTACAGGTCTTGTACCTGTTTCATTTGTAGTACTTCTACAATAATTACCTACTTGCATGTAATTTTGCCTCTGTTTCGTTCCTTTTTAATGACGAACGTCATTCCCTTTTGGCTCTTGTGCGTGTTATATACTACTCGGCTCTGCCTATATCTTGCCTCTGTTATCCTGAGCATTTCAAACATGATGCGAGATGTTCAAAATACTAAGGAAAATAGAGGTAAGCCATAGGGAGAGGGGGTAATATACGTGCACAAGAGACAAGAGGGAGTAATAGGAGTAGAAGACCAAAACGAAGTGCTCGCGTTAAAAAAGGTGTAAGAAAAGGATGTAGATTTTCACCCTTTCTGTTCAGTCTGTACATTGAAGAACTAGTAATGGATCTAAAAGTTTTCAAGAGTGGAATTACAATTGAAGCTGAAAGGATATTAGTGATAAGATTCGTCGAAGACATTACTATCCTCAGTGAAACTGAATTACAGCATTTCCTGTATGTAATGAACAATCTAATGGGTACAGAATATTTGACTGAGAGTAAAGCGAAGAAGGACAAACATCACGGTGATGCTAAAGAAGTAGATGAAGTTAAGGTATTCTGCTACCTAGGCAGCATAATAACCAAAGACGGATGGAGCAAGAAGGTCATCAAAAACACGCTAGCACTGGCAAAAATGGCGCTTCTGTCCAGGATTACTAGTATCAAACATAGGCCTTAATTAGAGGGAAAAATTTCTGAGAATTTACGTTTGGACCACTGTATTTTATGACACTTCAACATGGACTGTGTGAAAACGGGAACATAAGTGAATCGAGGCTTTTGAAATGTGTTGCTACACACGAATTTTGAGAATTAGTTCGACTGATAAGGAATGTGGACGTTCTGCCCTCAATGAGAGAGGAAAGGAAACGTGGAAAACTCTGACAAGAAAAACGGACAGAATGGTAGGACATATATTAAGACTTCAGGGTTTGACTTCCATGGTACTAGATGGAACCGCAGAGGGTAGAATATGTGATGGACAACAGAGACTGGAATACTTAACAGAAAATAACTGAGGGTGTAGGTTCCAAGTGTTACTCTAAGATGAAGAGATTGGCGCCTGAGAGGAATTCGTGGCGAGCCGCATCAAACCAGTCGGAAGACTGATGAAAAAAAAAACGCGTTATTTTTGCCTTGTATTGTTGAAGAATGCTACATTTATGTTTCTGTGTTGGGTATAATGGCGAAAAATACCACTGTCATCTGTTTATTAGCAAAGGATGTAGCCGAAAACCCGAGAAAATTCTGGTCCGAAGTTAAATCGATAATCTGCTGGAGGGTTCTACCCAGTTACTCCTTGCCCAGTCTGTTGTGGCCATTCAGTATAGCGAGAAGACAACTGAAGATTTAAATTTGCCGTTTAAGAAATCATTGAAGATGCATGATCGTACAAACATACCATCGTCTAACCACTGCACAGACTTCCGTATGGAGGACATCGTAACAGGCATCTCTGGCGTAAAGAAGCAATTCGATGAGTTGAAAGCTATTAAGTCTCCCGCTCTGGATGGAATCCCAAGCCGGCCGGAGTGGCCGTGCGCTTCTGTGCGCTACAGTCTGGAACCGCGAGACCGCTACGGTCGCAGGTTCGAATCCTGCCATCGGGCATGGATGTGTGTGATGTCCTTAGGTTAGTTAGGTTTACGTAGTTCTAAGTTGTAGGGGACTGATGACCTCAGCAGTTGAGTCCCATAGTGCTCAGAGCCATTTGAACCATTTGGAATCCCAAATTTGGTTTTGCGAAGAGTACTCTTACTTAACTTGCTTCAAAATTAGAAGCAATATACGTAACATCTGTTTGCTATAGAATTCGTGTTCTTGATTCCAATATACACTGAAACTCCATTAGAAGCAGAAGCGCCTGTCGACGAATCAGCACCGTTTTAGACAGCATCGCTCGTGCAAAACTCAGCTTACCCTTCTCTCATGTGATATCTTCCGAACTAAGGTCGAATGGCAACTAGCTGAGTACATATTCCTAGATTTCTGAAAAGCGCTAGACGCGGTACATCACTGCAGAATGTTAAGGAAGGTACACAGACATATGGAATAGCTTCCCAGACATCGAAATGGCTCGAAGACTTCATGAGTAATAGAACCCAGTATGTCGTCCTCGACAGCGAGGGTGCTTAAGAGACAAGGTTGTCCTCAGGAATGTTGCAGGGAAGTATGATATGGCTGCTACTGTTCTCCACATACATAAATAATCTGACGGCAGGTTGTGTATCAATCTGTGGGCGTTTGCAGATGATGCTGCAGTGCACGGAAAGGTGTTGTCGTTGAGTGATGTAGGAGGATACAAGATAAGATAAAATTTCTAATTCGTGTTATGAATGACAGTTCAAATGTATAAATATATAAGTTAATGCAGAAGGGTTGGAGGTAGAATCTCGTAGTGTTTGAATGCAGCAATGCTAGTGGGCTACTTGATACAATGAGGTCAATTAAATATCTAGGCGTAACTGATATGTGGCGCCGTTGGCGCCAGTCGCTTCTCTATATTGATTTAAGGTCTTTGGGATCGACTCTGTGTCGCGTAGCCGCGGTTTTCCTCTTTGGTCGCTTTTCCGCTATTTAAGTGCACGACACTATGGGGAGAAGGCTGGTTTTGGTCGGATGGTTACCGTTCCGGTGTGCAGTCTGCTTGTCGGCGGTCGCTCTTCGCTCATGCTCTGCCTCTTTCTGTCATGTGGGCTGTGGGGCTGCCGAGGAGACGTGCGAGCGGTCGGCGAGTGTGTACTGCGTCTAGTGAAAGTGCGATGGTCTCGCCTATGCCGGTAAACGATGTGAACATGTGAAAGTGGCTTTGGAATGTAACAGCCTGCAGTCGGATACGCTACAGAACCAAACAGAGGGAATTATTCTGGTACTTACAGTCCTGCTGTACATATGTACTGAATTTCATGCTGTTTGCAGTTAACGAATGTCCCAGTGTTTGGACGCGCATGTTATCCGTTTCGTATTTACCACTTGTGCACAACTTATTGAACAGTGGTTACCTGTGCGAATGTGGTTTCCCTGTTTTGCATGCACTTTAGATAAAGGCAAGGTCTGTACATCGAAGTGCATGGCTGTGCACTCCAAAATAACCACAGGTTCGATTATCTGGCTCCCTGCTGGTATTCAGGTAATGTGTTCAGAGGTAAACAAGCAGGGGCTTGATGAAAAATTTATTGTCTGCTAGAGTCCTGTCGTATTGTAATTATTGAGGTATTTTTTGGGTAGTCTCAATATAAGTTTCTGGAATATGTATAATAAAATTGGTCGGCTCTGAGGTTATGTTAAGAGTTAAGTTACGTGTGCGTGATTTGCTACTATGACTAACTTCTTATATATATGACTATATTATCTCTCCCTGCTATGGCAGTAATAATCGTGTCTGCACAATTACTAATGAGAAAGTAGTGCAGATATTTAAAGTGCTTAATACTGAATATGAGAGGCTTGCCGGTCCCTCGTGGTCGTATTCCTGTTTAGAAATTTTTCTAATGTTTTAAGGATTGTTACTCTGGATACTGCCCAGTTGCTGTGTGGTTTTATGTTGTTGTTTCGGTGGTACAATCAGCGGTGCGCGTCGTCCATTGTAGTTAGTCGTTCAACTGGGGGACGACACCTTGGCGGCGACGTGTTTGAATTGTATCCGATAGCGCGGTCGCTGTATTTATCAGTAGACTTCAGTTTGTAGGGAAGCAGCCTACTCACGCCGTATAAAATTCACATCAATCTTTCCATTGTGTAACAGCCTAGTCCGCTGTAACTAGCTCTGACGTCATAAATGTTGCGTAATACTAAATCAATATGTGTTGAATATCAGTTCAATAACTTTAACCATTTTCGAAATTTGGACGTTTTTCTGTGAAAATCATTGGCACGACAGAAAAGAGCTAGAAACTTAAAAATTTATATTTAGATACCTTTTACATAATAATTTACTAGAAACAATATTCTGGATTTCACAAACGAAAATTTTAGTTGAAATTCATGATTTTCAGGTTTTTGTCTTAGAAATTAAGGAAGCAAGATAGATCAAGTAGGTGAATAAATACCGCTAGGATATTTAAATTTAAGTAGAAGGGAGATCCGCTATAATAATAAAGATGTGAGAAGTTTCACCAGAACAACTATAAAACTATAGCGATAGCGTGTCTCCAAAGGGCAAGTTCAGAGCTCGTCTACTACGCGTAGTGTAATTAAATTAATTCTCTCGCCCAAAATAATTGACTTAGCCTCATCAGACTTTTATTGTGATTACTTACCTCTGTGCTGATTGCACGTTTAAATTTAGAGCTTCATCGGCCATCTGCAAAGGAAGCAATGATTTATTCGATAACTTAAAGTGGTGCATTACTAGCCCAGCAGCTAGTCGGGAGAGCGGATTTGATCAGGCGTTCCCTTAGCCGTCTGCACCGCGGCTTTATATATAAGAACACTGCGCGAAAGAAGACCCCAGTTCTCTCCAGGCGCTGATTAGCGCACCACCTGTGCCAGGAGTCGCGTCGCGTCGGTATCATTGCTATAAACAGCCTCTGATGCTGTAATAAGTTACTCGGGATACGCGTAACCATGAAATCATTTTCGAGTGAAGTGTTAATTCTGGGATGACTTTAATGATCTATCTTCAGTTTGCGTATGTCGTATTTTCACGTGCCGCCGCGAGACAGACATTATCATCAAATTATGGCGAGCATTCATTTAAACATTTAATTTGAACAGTTATAGTTGCATCAGCGCATTAGACTCTGAACTGCTGTGGTAGTTGGAGTGTGTGGATTCTTTTTGGTCTGTGACTTTCAGAATATAGTGAACATTTGAGAGAGAATGGTTTTTGATTATGAATCCCAGACAATCTCCTAATTCCTCAGAGCTAAAAGCTGTAGCTATAAGTGTATTTCTCAGATGAAGTGGGCACTAGGAAGTCTAATTACAGGCTTCACGTTTTGCTAATCTCTTTCTGGTTGCCAATATTGTAGTTAGAGAGCCATTGTTGAGAACGGCAAACAACAGCATTAAATAAATAAATAATAGGAACATTTAATGACAATTATTTCCACCCGCCGGCCCACAAGTTCTTCGGTGAATTTAAGTTGAGTATTTTATTATTTGTCCCTGGTGACGCCGAGGAGTTCGTCTTTCCTTCAGCTTTCCGCTTTCATTCAGGCTCGATCTGAGTTGTAATTTCTGCACACCTCTGATGTCACTGAAATTTCGTAACACCTAAAAGACGCCATTCATTGTACTGGGTTTTTAATATATTATTCAGAAACGGAAATTGTGAGTTGTTTATACTTTTATATCTTAAAAGGTGTCCTAATTCTGTGCACGTTTTTCTCAGTAAACCATATTTTATATGGATCTTAAAATTTATGTAAAGAGGGTTTTAAATTATTTATTGATTGGGGTGGGCTTTGGCACCCGTAGACATTTTGCCTGTTTTGTAATGTTTCAAATTCCTGTGCAATTATGTAAATTATTCAGCAGTTTGCTGTTGTCACGCAATTGTTGAATAAAATCTTTTGGAAATTACTAGCCAGAGTTAGTGTTTGATTCGTAAGTAGTGCCTTGCCTTTATTGAGTAGAGTTATCCTTCAGCGTGTGTCCCACGTCTCAGTAACGTTACAAAATCATACAGAACGGAACGAGCATGTAAGGACTATAGCGGGGAAGGCGAATGGTCAACTTCCGCTTCTTCGGAGAGTTTTAGGAAAGTGTGTCTGTAAAGAAGACGTCATCTAGAACACTAGTGCGACCCTTCTTGCGTACTGCTAGAGTGTCTGGGATCGACATCAGGTCGGATAAAAGGAAGACATCGAAGGAGTTGAAAGGCGGTATGCTAGATTTTTTATCGGTAGGTTCCATCAACACGCAAGTATAATGGAGATGCTTTGGTAGCTCAAATGGAAGCGGGAAGGAAGGCGATATTCATTTCAAGGAACGCTATTGGTAAAATTTTAGAAAACCGGAATTTGAAGCTCACTGCAGAACAATTCTGCTTCCACCTATGTACATTTAGCTTAACGTTCACAAACATAAGAGATCTTAAGGCTCATACGAAGCCATGTAGACAGTCATTTTTCCCTGCTCCTATTTGCGAATAGAGCAGGAAGGGAAATGACTAGTCGTGGTACGTATCGTACGGTAGCTTCAGGAGTATATAAGTTGATGTGGGTTATCAAAAATCCAAAGATAAAGTACTACTAAATGTGGCCATACTGGACGATTTTGTATTACAATAAAGGATGACAGCCAAAAACAGTTGCAGGATAGAAATTTTTTTATTAAAATTCTTGACCAAGGTTTCGGTACATATAAATATACCTTCATCAGTTTGTATTACATTTGTAATGACAGGTTGAGTACTCACTTAACTAACTTTATTTTTCTAAATTATCATATACAACGTAACAGTTAAATTCCTGTAAATAATAGAAAATTAATTAGTTAATTGATTTCACGTTTTGGTACCCTCTTGAAACCTGTGCGTTGGCAGTTATGCTTTACTGCGTTGTAGTAAATTCGTTGTGTCAGTTTTAAAACTACAGATGTGCTTTTGACATTGTTAGCGACGTTACTGGTATAGCCTCAGACAGTAAAGTTGGTTTAAACGAAAATTAGCGCCACTGTGTGTCAGCGCATTTTAATTGTTAATGTGTAAGCACATATTTAAGCACTCTGAGTCAACACTATAGTATTACACGGAACTAAACATTTATGGAAACATGGAGACTATTGGTCATTCATTTCGAAAACTTTGTTCTTGGAGCGCCCGTTGCGTCCCAATTAATGTTTACACCGCAGGTGTTTCAAATATTCTACATAAAAATATAATTCGAACAACAGCTGACGTGTTAACACCATAATACTGTTAGACTGGTGACTGTATTAGTGGCTATAATTTAGCTTTCCTGTTCTGTGTTATCCTTTTCAGTTTCAGTTACGTGCAACTGCACTGTCTTATCTGAACTTCTCCGTTTGCATATTGTTAGTGTGGCTCAAGTTAAAAATGCTTTACACTCTGTCCTTGGTATGGTTGTCATACCACGGAAACTGAAGCCTACTGGACATGTAAACACATGGTCAGCATCAAAGTCCATCGCATTTGGATCGTAGCAATAGGTTGTTTGCATATACTCAACGAAGATTCTCCTAAAAAGTGTAACGCCAGAATATCTATTTTTACCGAGAGTCGGACTGATTCACTGACCCGTGGTGTAGGGGTAGAGTTTGTGTCTTGTGAATAAAACGACCAAGCACCTGAACTATGAAGCTACCGACGAAATCCTAACTTACGTAAGCTGTATCTTACACGGTACTTCCAGCAATCGAAATGGAGAAGACAAGTCTACAATTAAGTGCCTATGGGTACGGATCATACAGTTTATATTGTGATTACACTCTCATCTGTAAGCCACAAACATAACGTTAGTTACAGAGGACTAGTTTTACGGCGATAAGCGGCATGGAGTAATGCTGTAAATTTACCCCTTTGCAGCGGTAGGAGTTTAAAAGCTTTCGTTTGTGGAAACAAATGTTTTGTTGGTAGTGCGCTGTTATGGATTCACGAAGTTACACACAACCGCTGCACAAACAACAGCTCCAAGTCAACTATCAATTATTTCACTGTCAGCACACAGCGCTCTGAATTGCGTAACTGTATCAACATGGGCACTATTTGATTGTCATACGCATCGCGGTTTTAATTTGCCAGCGGTTATTACTGGTCGTTAGGTATTCTATCGTTACCCATGCAGGTTTTGCAGAATTTTAGCCTTCAAAGCATGGTCAACGGTATGATTCAAGACGGAATTTAATTAATGAAATGTGCATTTTAGTGAGAAGAATGATGGTGGATACCCAAAAACGATTATGTCACACAACATACATATTTGTGGTCAGAGGACTGATGGTGGAGTATTAGATTATCTGTCTAATTTCCGATTCGATTCACAGTCTTCTAGCATGAAGAATAGGTTACCTGTATACTGCTTTTTGATGAATAAATTGTAATGGAACGTGACAGAATTTACTGAAGCTGCAACAAGTAGTATGCAAGGAACATACTGCAGATGTACACAAACAGTGTCATAATTCCCAGGTATATCTAAAAGACTTGCTACTTGACGACTACGGTCGAAACCTTGCAGGAAACTGCTCATTACAGGTGATGATGAATACAGTTCATACGTGCATCTAACATCAAATTTAACATGTAATGAATGTAGCCAGTGTAATACAGATGTGATTATACAAGTAGTCTTATTTTTAGTTTTTGGCATATGTTCCGTTCCGAAACAGGATTTGTAGACGAACTGAACTTTACTGTAAACATTTAGTAAGCAATAGTCGCTGTCCCTCGGTGACATTACGGAAAGTAATCCGAAAATAAAGTAGCAATGAAGACATCGATCATTATTTGATAAAAGCACGTTAGAATCTTGATCCTATAAGAGTAATACAGCAGATCGTCTGTCACCACACTATATGCGTTAACACAGAAGCAGAAACAGTATGATTGCACCCTCAGTGCACCAAAAAGGGGCCTGTTCTGGACTTCTGTCGCTGAGAAAATCTAGACAGGTCACTGCTGTGAGACACTCAGCTTGTGAAATTTGAAAACGACGCTAATTAGGTGGCCGGAAAGATCGCAGAAAGCAGATGGCACGGCTGCAAGTAACGTGGGCTAAACTGTGCCAGAAATGGAAGTTAGAATCATACCAACACTTTCACCCCGGAGCTGTGAATTGTTTCTCGCTGGGGAGCTGTGCGTACAGTCATTCATTCCTTTATCTGGCTTCACTGCCTTTTCTATTTCTCGTCGTGGGGCGGCCGCTATTTCCGAATGCTCTTGGCTGCTACTTTGATATATTGACCTTTTGTTTAGAAAATGCTGTAAGACCGTTCCTTTAAAACGACAAGAGATCACATAAACGAATTTTACACTAATTCAATCACAAATTGCCGGCCGCGGTGGTCTCGCGGTTCTAGGCGCGCAGTCCGGAACCGTGGGACTGCTACGGTCGCAGGTTCGAATCCTGCCTCGGGCATGGATGTGTGTGATGTCCTTAGGTTAGTTAGGTTTAAGTAGTTCTAAGTTCTAGGGGACTGATAACCACAGCAGTTGAGTCCCATAGTGCTCAGAGCCATTTGAACCAATCACAAATTCCTCAGAAAGATCTCGAGGAGCCACTCAAAATTGTATTCACACCTGTTTGTAGCGCCTGACTGATAGGTAATACATAGTAAGTTAGTGTATGGCTCGCAGCACAATTGGTAAAGTAGATCGTGATCCGCCGGTGGTACACGTCGACCGATGGGAAGCTCTAGCATGATTCACCGGTGGTACACGGAGACCGATGAAGCGATCTAGTTTCAGCCACCCTTGGTACACGCCGATGTGAAAGTGTTCAGCAACGTCGCACACAGTCGGTCCACTAAATCAGAGGCCAGGTATTTCAGAAACGACTTACGAGGCTTCAATAACGACATAAGAAGTGCCGATTAGCGATATAAACAACAGGCGCTCCACAGAGCATTGTTACCCTCTGACTTCTGGCATTAGTATACCGATTATGAAAATGAGGGGATATGATATGTGTATAGTGTTGCTGTGTGCGCAGTTTGTAAATGTGTGCCAGTTGCTGAAGAGTTATGTGAAGGTCATCTTTAGACTTCTGTGGATGGTTCAAATGGCTCTGAGCACAGTGGGACTCAACTTCTGAGGTCATTAGTCCCCTAGAACTTAGAACTAGTTAAAACTAACTAACCTAAGGACATCACACATATCCATGACCGAGGCAGGATTCGAACCTGCGACCGTAGCGGTCTCGCGGTTCCAGACCTCAGCGCCTAGAACCGCACGGCCACTTCGGCCGGCTATTCTGTGGATTTGGGAATTCCTGGTCTGATGAATTTTAAGAGATCTTGGGGCGAAAACGTTGTTTTTATGTAGGATCTGAAGTAGTTGGTAAATTTATGGTTGCCATAAATGTCGCCTAATGTGTGAGCTCAGATAATCACGAGAAGCATTCGTACAACAGTTAATAGTATGTTTGCAGTGTTTGTAGTGGTTTCAAATGTGCGTCGGGCATCAGCGTCTTCAGACTTTTGAACCACACCAGACGGTCGAAAGTATGATAACTCACCAATACGTCAATTTTGCTTTGTCTGACAGTGCATCACACTCGAAGAGCTGTAACTTGACCTATCTGGTCATGCTTCATCTGCTATTTACTCTCTTGTTTAAGGTAAATCCAAGGTACCACGTGTATCACCAAGGTACCAAGTCGTATCATGCCAAGGCTGTGTGACCTGCTGGGAGCTGGCGGCTGGGGAGTTCGAGTTCAGTAGGGAACAGAATTGCTTGATTTTTGTTAGGCTTAATTTTAACCTTGCTGATATTACACCACTGGGGGCTTTTGTACAGAAATCTCCGGAGTGACCTAACAATCAAGTTCAGGTTATGGCAGCGCTTGAACAACGTAATGTCACTCGCGTACAGACCACTTCCCGTTTCGCCTGCTTGGATATGTCGTTGGCGTAGGTAGAGTAACTGACCTCGAGTTTCTTTATTTTTATTTCAGTTCCTCATGAAAGGGTGGGGGTGGAGGTAGTGGATAAAAACCGCTCTTCAATCAAAGGTTTTATTTATTTAATAGAAGTTTTTTACATATGTATAAGAAGTAGATGAAAATGAATGGTTTTTAAAATTTACTTCGGCACACAACTTTTCTGATTTTTTTAGGTAACTGTATAACTTATGATAATACTGCTAGAATGATGATGCTGGTAGTGCACGAAAAATGACCATGTTCAGGATAAATTGAAGAGAACGAATATGGGACTTTGAGGACCTTCATGGCGATGGATAAGGAATGAAGATGCATGGAAGGTGAGAAATGGGTGTAGGGGTGCAGCAGGGAACCTTGATTCGTAATTAACGAGCAGGAAACTGTGTGACGCGATTGGATTCAGCCGCGCGGACTGGACGTGCGGTTTGAGGCGACATGTCACGGATTGCGCGACCCCTCCTGCTGAAGGTTCGAGTCCTGCCTCGGGCATGGGTGTATGTTGTTCTTAGCGTATGTTAGATTTAGTTTAAGTACTGTGTAAGTCTAGGGAACGATGACCTCCCTTAGCAATTCACACACATTTCAACATTTGACTGGATTCTGCGGTTAGTGTTTTGGACCCGAAGGTGCTTCAAGAGTGGGAGGTGTAGGAAGTAAATGAGTTGGTATAAAATGCTTGGAGGGGAAGGTAGGTACGTGCGGAAAGAGGGGGAGTGCTGGTCTTCCCTGGATTACAGCGACTTAAGGACCAATCCAGTCGCTGAGCCCTGTAATTATTTTCCTGGTACGGTGAAGAAGCATTCCCATTGTGACGTGTTTGGTGTTTCCTCAGGAGTTGTGGAAACTGATAGCGGCGTTAGAAGCCAAAATTGATATTTCCGCCACTCTCTGGGTTTCCATATCACTGGAGTGGCGAGATATTACACAGCCTGACAAACAAAGTAAAGCACCCATAAGTCATCATCGGATTCAATGTAACTCCGTATACATAGGTACCATCAACAGGTATGTTCATCATCAGAGTTTCAATTCATTGTGCCTGGATAGTACGGTCACAAGATAATTAGATTTGTTCGTGCTTAGTGCAGGCAAAGGCAAATAACGGGCGTTAAAAACATCAGTCTTTGAGCGATGACCGTCAGCGACACTGAGGTACCATATAGTCGCATGAGACAGCATGGCCTGCAACTAACAGCTTGAAAGGGGCCTCACTGAGGGTCTCCATTTGACCGGATTGTCGAACTTCTACATTTATACTCCGCTAGCCACCAACAGGTGTGTGGCGGAGGGCACAATTCGCGTCACAGTCATATCCCCCCCTCTGTTCCACTCGCGGATCGCGCGAGGGATAAACGACTGTCTGAACGCCTCAGTACTAGCTCTTATTTCCCTTATATTTGAATCGTGATCATTGCTCGATTTGAAAGTTGGTGGTAATAATATATGCTCTTCATCCTCAGTGAAGATCGGATTTCGGAATTTAGTGAGCAGCCCCTTCTGTTTAGCGCGCCGTCTACTGCAAGTGTGTCCCACTTCAAACTTTGTATGAGATTTGTAACGTTCTCGCGATGGCTAAATGTACCAGTCACGAATCTTGCCGCTCTTCTTTGGACCTTCTCAGTCTCTTGATTCAGATCCAACTGATAAGGGTCCCATACAGATGAGCAATCCTCCAAGACTGGACGAACTAACGTATTATAAGCTATTTCCTTTGCTAAAGGACTGCATCGCTTCAGGATTCTACCAATAAACCGCAATCTAGAGTTCGCCTTACCCGTTACTTGTGTAATCTGATCATTCCATTTGAGATGATTTCCAATAGTCACACCCAGATACTTGACGGACGTTACCGCTTCCAAAGACTGAGCATTTATTTTGTACTGGTTATGCGCAGTGGGTTACACTTACTAATATTGAGAGATAACTGCCAGTCATTACATCACGCTTTTATTTTATGCAAATCCTCATTGATTTGTTCACAACTTTCGTGTGATACGACTTTCCTGTAGACAACAGCATCACCGGCAAACAGTCTAAGGCCGCTGTCAATACCATCAGCCAGATCGTTTATGTAAATCGTAAAAAGCAGAGAGCCTATTACGCTGCCTTGGGGACCACCTGAATTTACGGTTGTTTCAGTTGAAGTCACCCCGTTCAGGACGACATACTGCTCCATGTCTGTTAGAAAACTTTCTATCTAACCACCAATGTCATCGGATAGACCGTAAGCGCGCACTTTTTGTAGCAACTATGCGGAACTGAGTCGAACGCCTATCGAAAGTCGAGAAATATGGCATCAACCTGGAAGCTGGCATCTAGAGCCTGTTGTATATCATGCACAAAGAGGGCCAGCTGAGCCTCGCATGACCGCTGTTTACTAAAACCGTCCTGGTTTCTGCAGATGAGCTTCTCAGAGTCTAGAAAGGTCCTTATGTCTGAACACAAAATATGTTCCATGATTCTAAAACAAATCGATGTTAGTGAAATTGGCCGGTAATTATGAGCATCCGATTTTCTACCCTTTTTATAGATTGATATAACCTGGGCCTTCTTCCAGTCCCAGTGGAACTTTCCGCCGTTCCAATGACCTCTGATAGATGACGGATAAGAATGGCGCTATCTTTCTAGCTTAGCCAACATAAAATCTTACGTGGATACCGTCTGGGCCAGACGCCTTCCTGGCGTCTAAGGATCCTAACTGTTTTATAACCATGCAGTATCCTGATTTGCGGACCATTTAGATACGGCAGCGGGAATATGTTGGACTGCATTCCAAAATGAGGGCAGGTTCTGGTCGACCACGCCTGATCTCCAAAAGGAAGTATCGCCGTGTTGTCCACGAAGCAAGCGTAAATCCTTCACGTCTGCGCCTGCCGTCCGAGAACAAGTAGTGGACTCGCTGCAACATTCTGTGTCATCTGGCATCATCAGCCAGTGACTACAAGGAACCAGACCAGGCAATTACCGACCCTCACGACGGCTACTATTAAATTCATGACCACCAAAAACATGAAGTGTGGTCAGAGTCGATAACTTGGAAATAACGCCTAACGCCAGACAATCCCTGCAGGGACACCAGTGCTACAAATGGTAAACAAATTCCACAACACGTATTAATACCATGACACGAAAGTCTGCAGTTAAAGTGCTGCCATGAGCAGGTGGGGGGAATGTATGGCGGCAACGTGAGTGAGGTCCATTCTTCAAATGTTTTGGAAAGTTTGGACAGTTACAGCGATGTTACTCTGTGCGTCATGGTATAGGGTGGACATGGCTGGCAGCTACTGAGGGAACAGTGACCGCACAACCATGTGTCATGGTCATCCTGCTTCCTACGTGTTACCTCTCATGTGTAACAGTATCACGGTTCCATTTTTATTTGGGTAAAACTCGTCTACAGAGGCACTTATGTCAGTGAACCGCCTGCGTGATGTTGAGGAACTCCTATGCTAAGCGAAGTCCGCTGATTTGTCCGTGATAGAACATGTGGGACGTCAACTCGGATGTTTTGCAACCATTTTCCTGGATATCACCGACCAGCGAGAACAGTTTTGGGCGAGCTTGTCTTTCATGCAGTGGCTTTGTAACTTGATTCCCAAGCACTATCAGGCCAGAGTGGATGCAGCGTCATATTGACAAGTTAGCTCATAGTGCCAAGTTCTTTTCAAATTACATTCGATGTCGTTATAGCTAAAATAACACCACGTATCCTCCCAACCTGTGAAGTTCCATTCCGTTTTCTCTCCCCTCATGGGTTCCTCATTTATTTATTTATTCACTTGCTAAACAGTGAAAATGGACATATTAAGTCAGATCTAATTTCTTACAAACCATTCGTGCGGAAAGTAGCATCCCATCTCTCAATTTAGCCCTCATATCGGACTTTGGGTGTTGTATCTCTACTATTATGAACCTTACCTACGTCTCGGAACCGATACCGAAAACATTATTCTTCTCTCATTCGAGAGTCTTTGTCGGATGATAGTTTAATCTGAACCAACGCGATACTCTATCAGCGAACATGACTTACCTTTGAATCGCGTGCCTATTGCAACCGGTAGTAACGTGTTATCCTACACAGGTACCACACTGAACGTTAGCGAGGAAAGTTTTAATTGACGTCTGCTTTTCTTTGTCTCATTTAACTCTTGTAGACGTTACATTGGTAAATTAGTACACATATTCGTTAATTCTCTAGGAAGTGAATGTTTTTCTCTCAGAACTTAAATAGTTGTATTTTCTGTTAGCTTTAGGCATGATTCAACCGGTGAATGAATCAGTGTCTGTGATCTTAATCCAGGGCCAGATGCATTGCGTACGAATTTGTATGGAGTGTATAGAAGAACTATGATGGCGCTGTACTTTCACGCTAGACAGATGATACAGATTCGACACTCATGATAAATTTCTTGTATGTGAACGTTCAATTATGAACATTCAGCTATGTAATAACGGGGGGAATGAGTGACTGAGTAAAATATAAAAGAAAATACAAACTTTGTAATTTTTCGGTGCTCGTATGCAGAACACATTGTTTTATATGGCAGATTACCTTGGAGCTAATAATTATGAGTAAATTTTTTAACTACGTAGACACATCTCATGAAATACGAGAGTTGGATTAATATAACAATTGGCCTTAAGATATACGAATAGTGATTTCTGGTGTATTTTCAATATAGTCGAAGAATCTATCATAGAGCTGAGTAGAGGGTACCTTTAATTATACGTGGCTTTACGCTCAATACGCTTACAAAATGTCGTGTCCGAATGATTCTCGATGCAGTATCTTTATCAGTCCGTAAACATACTGCACCGGTGGGCGAAGTGGACGCATGGGCAGTGAATGTTTAACACGATTTTCGTTACACGTTACTCACATCATTACAGACAATCTGTAAGATTAATTAATGTTTCTTACCATTTTCAAAAGATTGGAAGCTACGATTTCCATCACACTCACTTACTTCTGATTCAAGCACCACGTAATCTTGAATGGCAATATTGATTGAAACGTCATACAAATGAATTTAGTGAAATTCATCAAACAGCTGCTTCCCCGAGGCGCTATATCTGTTAGACAGTTACCACTCTTATGCCTGTAGTGGTTATATCGGTGTCCTAAGCAGAGGTGACACATTACTCAATGAAATTTCTTTCATTCATCACATCAAAAAAAATGTTCAAATGTGTGTGAAATGTTATGGGACTTAACTGCTAAGGTCATCAGTCCCTAAGCTTACACACTACTTAACCTAAATTATCCTAAGGACCAACACACACACCCATGCCCGAGGGAGGACTCGAACCTCCGCCGGGACCATCCGCACAGTCCAGGACTGCAGCGCCTTAGACCGCACGGCAACATCACATCATCGTTTGAAGACACAAAGCAGACGAAAGTTATACTTCAGAGTACTGCAGTGTCTTCAATATGCAAATAGTGTAACAAGAGGCAGACTAATTGAAGAACCTAGATAACCCCGTACTTATAAAGGGTGTATCATAAATAATGGCCTAAACACACACACAGCTGAAAGTACACGATACTGGAAGCAAAAATGTCTCAGTAAACATAGGGTCCAAAATGCATTCCTTAAGAGCTGCCAGCAATTTTTCATCTTCGATACTGTGAAACAGATCTCTTTCACTGCTAGTTCTTTGCTTTCCATATTTTGGGAACCGGTAGTATGGACCAAAATAAGAAAGAAATGTCCAGCAAACGTGTTCTCTAAAACGTATGCATTAAAAGTTACGAGCACATGATCATCAGAAGAGTTGTGTTTCAAAGTAGGAAAGGTGAACAAGTGCTCATAGCTCTTAAGGAATACCGGTATATTTTATAGCATATGTTTACTGGACTTCTTTTTCTTGTTTTGGTCCATACTACCACTTTTCAAGATACGGAAAGCAAAGAACTTGCTGTAGAAGAGAATAGTTTCACAGTATCGAAGATGAAAAATTGCTTGTAGCTCTTAAGGTATGCATTTTCGACCCTATGTTAACTCAAACTTTTTTGCTTCTAGTATCGTGAGCTTTCAATTGTGTCAGTTTGCGCCATTAATTATGATACACCCTGTATAGGGATTTCAATTTTCTCTCTCTCTCTCTCTCTCTCTCTCTCTCTCTAATGTGCATACGTCTCTTTCGTCCTTTGTGTCTATGTTAAACACACACTTACAAACGTGCGTGCAAACACAAACACACAGGAGTGTATGCGCGTTTGAAGCGACACAAGTCTGACGCGGAGAGGCTGCATGAACCTATGAACATTTAAGATGTAATATGTAAGTTTGACTGGAATACTCTCTTTCAAATTCTAAAGGTGGTATGGGTAAAATACAGGAAGGTTCTTTTCAATTTGCACAGAAACCAGATGGCATTTGTAATAGTCGACGGGCGCTAAAGGGAAGCTGTATTTGAGAAGGGATTGAGACAGCGTTGTAGTCTATACCCGATGTCGTTCCTGTATTGAGCAAGCAGTAAATGAAACGAAAGGCAAATTTCGTGTAGGAATTAAAGTACAAGGAGAAGAAATAAAGTCTCTGAGGTTTGCCGATGACACTGTAGTTCTGTCAAAGACAGCAGAGGACATAGTAGAGTAGCTGTACGGAATGGACAGTGTATTTAAAGGAGCATAAAAAATGAACATATTCAAAAGCAAAATGAGGGTAACGGAATGTAGTCGAATTAAATCAGATAATGCTGAGGGAATTAGTTTAGAGAATGAGACATTTAAAGTAACTGATGAGTTTAGGTATCTGGGCAGCCAAACAACTGATGAAGGCAGAAGTAGGGAGAAAATAAAATGTAGACTGTTAACATCGAGTATAGATTTAAGTGTCAGAAATACCTTTCTGAAAGTATTTGTGTGGATTGCAGCCATGTATGGAAGCGATGAATGGACGATAAACAGTTTAGACAAGAACAGAATAGAAGCTTTCGAAATGTGGTGCTACAGAAGAATGCTGAAGATTAGGTGTTTAGATCACGTAACTAATGAGGAGGTACTAAAAAGAATTGGTGAGAAGAGAAATTTGTGGCACAACCTGGCCAGAAGAAGGGATCGCTTGGTAGGACACATTCTGAGGCGTCAAGGGATCACCAGTTTAGTATCGGAGTGAAGCGTGGAGGGTAAAAATCGTGGAGGGAGATCAAGAGCTGAATACACTAAGCAGATTGAGAAGGACGTAGTTACTCGGAGATGAAGATGCTCATACAGGGTAGAGTAGCATTGAGAGCTGCATCAAACCAGTCTTTGGACTGAAGACTACAACAACAACGTAAGTTTATGTCGCTTTAATTTCAGACACACATAAAACTGTTGAAGAAGCACTGAAACAGCTTATATAGAGGAATGAATTGTTCTACAGTTGATCAACTCAGTGGAGTTTAGTTCCTTTCACATCTCGGAACTACAAACCTTTTATTCAGTTTCGAACACACAATTTTCTATAAAGGGGAACATCTGCTCTGTTATTAATAATAGCGTACCTTGAGAACCTCTATCGCTTCTCCCTTCTATTCCAGTCTCGTATTGTTCGTGGAAAGAAGGATTGTCGGTATGCCTCTGTGTGGGCTCTAATCTCTCTGATTTTATCCTCATTGGCTCTTCGCGAGATATACGAAGGAGGAAGCAATATACTGCTTCACTCCTCGGCGAAGGTATGTTCTCGGAACTTCAACAAAAGCCCGTACCGAGCTACTGAGCGTCTCTCCTTCAGAGTCTTCCACTGGAGTTTATCTATCATCTCCGTAACACTTTCGCGATTACTAAATGATCCTGTAACGAAGCGCGCTGCTCTCCGTTGGATCTTCTCTATCTCTTCTATCAACCCTATCTGGTACGGATCCCACACTGCTGAGCAGTATTCGAGCAGTGGGCGAACAAGCGTACTGTAACCTACTTCCTTTGTTTTCGGATTGCATTTCCTTAGGATTCTTCCAATGAATCTCAGTCTGGCATCTGCTTTACCGACGATCAACTTCATATGATCATTCCATTTTCAATCACTCCTAATGCGTACTCCCAGATAATTTATGGAATTGACTGCTTCCAGTTGCTGACCTGCTATATTGTAACAAAATGATATGGGATCTTTCTTTCTATGTATTCGCAGCACATTACACTTGTCTACATTGAGATTCAATTGCCATTCAGTGCATCATGCGTCAATTCGCTGCAGATCCTCCTGCATTTCAGTACAATTTTCCATTGTTACAACCTCTCGATATACCACAGCATCATCCGCAAAAAGCCTCAGTGAACTTCCGATGTCATCCACTAGGTCATTTGTGTATATTGTGAATAGCAACGGTCCTATGACACTCCCCTGCGGCACATCTGAAATCACTCTTTCTTCGGAAGACTTCTCTCCATTGAGAATGACATGCTGCTTTCTGTTATCTAGGAACTCTTCTATCCAATCACACAATTGGTCTGATAGTCCATATGCTCTTACTTTGTTTATTAAACGACTGTGGGGAACTGTGTCGAACGCCTTGCGGAAGTCCACAAACATGGTATCTACCTGGGAAACCGTGTCTATGGCCCTCTGAGTCTCGTGGATGAATAGCGCGAGCTGAGTTTCACACGATCGTCTTTTTCGAAACCCATGCTGATTGCTACAGAGTAGATTTCTAGTTTCCAGAAAAGTCATTATACTCGAACGTAATACGTGTTCCAAAATTCTACAACTGATCGAAGTTAGAGATATAGGTCTATAGTTATGCACATCTGTTCGACGTCCCTTCTTGAAAACGGGGATGACCTGTGCCCTTTTCCAATCCTTTGGAAAGCTACGCTCTTCTAGAGACCTACGGTACACCGCTGCAAGAAGGGGGGCAAGTACCTTCGCGTACTCTGTGTAAAATCGAACTGGTATCCCATCAAGTTTTGCGGCCTTTTCTCTTTTGAGCGATTTTAATTGTTTCTATATCCCTCTGCCGTCTATTGCGATATCTACCATTCTGGCATCTGTGCGAAAATCTAGAGAAGGAACTACAGTGCAGTCATCTTCTGTGAAAATAAAGGTCGACTCTTCCACATTGAACTTAACACTTATATGAGATCAAAATATGCTGTACTGTTATGTTCTTTAATGATGTATTCTGTATCTTTGTAATTGTATTCTTATGTTATAAAATTGTAATGGACACCAGTTCATCAGATGAAGTAACTTGCAAGTTACATTTCACTGCACACGTTTCTGTTGGTCATAGTATATGGACAATATGTGAGAAGTAGGGACTGATAGTGTTTGCACGTGTGTTAATAATTCAGAAAGGGACTGGATAACAGCATTGCTGGTTCTAAGGACAATTCAAAAACTTTGTGTGTGCTCAAGTGGTGGTTTATGGACTTGCTATATTATATGCAAGACTCTTCAATGGTGATTGTGCACCTGCACAGTCACAACAGATGGCTGTTGGTCATCTCTACAAGGACTACAGTGGGTCTGCACCTCTGGTGGCCCACCAATACCGTAATCTCTACCAGGACTACAGTGGGTCTACTCTGTGATGACCTGCCTACCAATATTCTTCAAAACTTCTAATGACTCTGCTGTGGGTTTGCTCTGTTGTGACCCATTACTTGTAGGCATGTCGAGAGTCAGCACTGTCTTTCCGTTGGAAGGAACCCAACTACTTCTTCAAGACTGCATGGAAATCCACTACTTCCGTGTGTATATTCTTTTACTGGTCAGACTTTGAGAAAAACACTGCAATTTTACTGTGATGAATGATCAGGACTGTCTTCATGGACTGTGAGAAAATTTTAGCTTATGACCAACATTGTATCAATAAGTGTGTGCATTTGATATCTTTGTTAATGTAATTATGAAAAATTTTATCAAATCATTATTGGCCACTGCCCAAAACAATTTGTAAATTTTTTGTGGGGAGCATGGGGGCTATGTAAGTAGGCTGTTTTTTTTTCTTATTGGCAACGTTACGTAGCGCTCTGTATGAAAATCACTGACTGTGATGTGTGCAGTCTGTGGCTAGTTTGCATTGTTGTCTGCCATTGTAGCGTTGGGCAGCTGGATGTTAACAGCGCGTAGCGTTGCGCAGTTGGAGGTGAGCCGACAGCAGTGGTGGATGTGGGCAGAGAAATGGCGGAGTTTTGAAATTTGTAAGACCGGATGTCATGAACTGCTATGCATATTATGATTTTTCCACACTATTAAGGTAAATACATTGTTTGTTCTCTATTAAAATCTTTCATTTGCTAACTATGCTTATCAGTAGTTAGTGCCTTCCGTAGTTTGAATCTTTTATTTAGCTGGCAGTAGTGGCGCTCGCTGTATTGCAGTAGTTCGAGTAACGAAGATTTTTGTGGGGTAAGTGATTTGTGAAAGGTATAGGTTAATGTTAGTCAGGGCCATTCTTTTGTAGGGATTATTGAAAGTCAGATTGCGTTGCGCTAAAAATATTGTGTGTCAGTTTAAGCACAGTCTTGTATAATTTTTCTAAGAGGACGTTTCAAGGCTTCAGACAAATCCTCGAACTCGACGCAGTTGATTCAGGATTCACTTCAGGTGTTCCGTTGTCCGTCTTCTTCAAGTAACTCAGTTCCGCGAGGTTTGTAATTTAGTTCATCACTGAAGCCTGGAGACCGAAATGATAATGTGGAGAAGATTTGGTACTCTGGGGATCATCTCAGGTCTCCTACGTGCCAGTGAAGGTCTGAATAATTTTATTGGCTTCTCCTAAGGGTACCTATGAGACGTTATTTGTTGGCAGCGATTATCAGTTCATTTTACTGGAGCACACGGTCAGTATGGGACACCTCTTCAGAGCTTTGTAAGACGGTAGTGATTGAATGTCAGAATTTACCACAATTAATCTATCCTTCCATTGAGATCAGTATTCTCGCCGTAAAGTAACAATTCGCGTTCAGGGCAAGCATGAAATCACATTTCGACTCATGTGGATCGGCTACGCTCAAGACTGTTTGTTCCTCGCACAACAGAAGACGTGGCAAAAAATTAGATGAGAAAGAGGTACCCGTAAAATAAAGTCTTTAAGTTATAAAGGCATCGTAAAAAGCTTAGTGACAAATTTATTTATAGGAACCACATGTTCAGATACATTTTGTTGTAAATAGCCATCACGAAAAACAAAACAAAAAAATATTTTTCTTATGGTGCAATTAGTTTAACTTTGAGATCGTAATCTGGTAGATGATACCTTTGGGGATATACGGCATGAAAGATTTTCAAAGTCGTACCGGACAATGACAACAAGATAGGAAACAGTTATAGAGTAATATAGATGAAACCTTTTATCAGGTTGTGACGGTTAATTATAACAAAACATCCTTTGCGAAAGCTGTGAAACACAATTTTAAAAAGCTTACATGTTAAAATGTTTCAAAGCAATAAAAATTCACACTATAGGTTACATTCCCACAATGAATGTGAACTATTAACTCATTTTTGTCCACTCTACTAAGGCTAGAATCTGTCGCACATACTTCCTGTTACAGTGGTTAAAGGCAATTCATTGTCTTGTACCATAAAGTCTCCGTATCACATAATCAGAACACAAATTTCATCACACTGGTTGCCCCATTTACACTGCCGTTTGTCGAAAGTGCAGCACCGAGGAGGAAATACCCGAATAGCGGCACTTTTGGTGGAAGTGCGACGGATGTGCAAGCAATATGTGATACGTTTTGCAGCGAAATGGTGTACACGTAGACCGAGCAGAGCCCTCTCGTGTCGGTCCGACAGGGTCGCTTTTGCGCCTACTGTAGTCGGTGCAGAGCTGTCACACAACTTGGAAACAATACAGTGAGTTCCAGTATGCCTCGTCGACGTCAAAGGGAGCGATATCGGCATGTTAGTTCGCTCGAACTGGGCAGAATGATCGGTCTCCGGGAAACGGGGTTGTCATACCGCGACATTTCAGCTCGCATAGAGCATGCTGGTACGACAGTGATGCGTGTGTGGAAGCAATGGATAGAGGAAGGACGTACGCAGCGACGAGAGGGAAGTGGACCACGGAATTTGACCACAGCACGGGCTGACCGTCATCTTGTCCACATGGCCATTACGGACCGTAAAGCGTCATTCACAGTGTTGGCTCGTTGCTGGAGCACTGCAACGGAGATGAACTTGTTTGCATCGACGGTTCGTCGCCGTCTGCTGCCGGTGGGACTGGTTGCACGCATGCCATTACATCGGCTTCCATTGTCCAGATGGACAAGGAGCTCCTGAACACTGTCACTGGGGTGCTGAGTGGCAACATGGAATCTTCTCGGATGAGTCCCGATTCAACGTGTCCTATAGTGATGGCCGCATACGTGTCCGGCGGTATCGTTGTGAGCGCAACCTGGAGGGCTGCATTGTGGAGCGGCATAGCGGGCAAACACCAGGTGTGATGGTTTGGGGCGTCGTTGTTTACAACAACCGATCTCGCCTCGTATATATTGCGGGCACTATGAACAGCAGCCGGTACCTAACGGTGGTTGTGGAGCCTGAGGTACTCCCCCCCCCCCCCCTGCTTCAGGCATCTCCACAGGCTACGTTTCAACAGAAAATGCCCGGTCACATGTTGCGAGGAGTGTACAGGCGTTTTTCGAAGAGTCACAGGTATTATTGCTCCCCTGGCCTCCACGCTCGCCAGACATGTCGCCCATCGACCATGTCTGGGACATGGTTGGTCGGCACATGGTGCGTCACGGTCCTCCAGTAACTCGTGCCACGGATTTGTGGGCTCGGCTACAAACTGTGTGGAGGGAAATCCGTCAGGAACTTATTCAGAACCTTATTGATTCAATGCCACGGCGTATACAAGTTCTAAATTCAGTGCACGTTGCCTCACGACATACTGAATAGTAGGGCTCAAAGGACATGAACAGATTTGATAAGGTAATTATTTGTTACTTGTCATGTACCTAACATATGGTATACTTTAATTTAATTAATGCGTTTCCCTCTTGGTGTTGCAATTTCCGCAAAGGTAGTGTATTAATGAATTAACATTGTGAATCCATTTCAGTGCAACGAAGAGTCATGGATGGGAAGCAAAACCATCAGGTGACTGTCGTTACTTGTACGAAGAGCACATATGAAATTTGTCAAGTACCAACTTCTTCTACAAAGAAAGTCAATGGAGGACAAATAGCCACCTGCATAGCCAAACGTAGCGTTACGATGCTCAACTGTAGCGAAGACTATTCACACTCTCTGGGATAACACACGCTGCAGACACAGTGTTGCAAACATGCTAGTAGTAGCCAACGGCTGGGAAACGTACTCAAGAAAAATGCTTAGTTGAATGTTTGCAATAAAATTCACCGATGTTAAAATATCTTACTGTCTCCCCAGCTTGATATAGGTGTTACTACACACCGAGCGTAGCCTAAACTTAAGAAAGAATACATTTACATACAAAGGTAGTGGGCTGACGGAGTGAGTAAGGCCATAAAAATCCTCTGTTATCAACACACTAAAACTCAAAAACCTTGATATTATATGAAATCGTCCTCTCTCCATTAATTTTACATGTTATTTCCTACCATGAAAAGCACCTGTTGTGTCTGAAACTATCTTTTATTTACTAACAGTAATTTTTCAGAATCAAATTCCAACAGTATCAACGAAGCCAATAATGACACTGAAAATATAGTTATCGGCCACTGCTGACACTGTTCTAATGTATCTTTTAATACACAAACCAGTGGTCTATATTAATTTTCTGGTTATAGGGGTCGTCCTTTGTACTTTGGCAACAACATGCAGTTCAGTAGGCTAATAGGGTGCTGTAAAGTGAGTAAAAGTTCCAAACACTACTGTACCAGATTGACATCACAAATGTGGTGCATGTATATGAAGCTGTGTGACCTACTTCTGCGGAGCAAATTTAGACAAGCACACTCAGAAGTGAGAGACACGTAAAAGATGTGACCGGAAGTAGTGCAAGTAAATCCTCGCAGAACTAGAGATCGAAACCAACTCAGTTATACACTACGCGGGAAGCCTCTGTATTGGTTCTTACACCATCGATGAACAATCAGACCGAGCTAACGAACATAATACAAGATCAGTACAGAATTAATTACAGTTCAGCACACACTGAAATCCACCTTCGCAAGAGGTACATGCCACATAGAGATTTATTAAAATTTCAAATGCATGTCATTTACCCTCTGACGGCGGCTACATGCAAAACACACATCCTACCAGTTGTTACTAGTTGTGAGAGTGGGAACATTTTACATAAAGCGAAGTTTTACTAAGAAATTTCTAAATCTTGTGTTCCATTACAGACCACGAAAAAATTACTATCTCCCAAACACATATCGTGTAGTAATCTTGGTAGTAAGATCAGAAAAATCTGGGCTTATAGAGAAGTGTACAGAATGTGGTCCTACCAACGCACCATCTACTAGTAGAACACGAACAAATTAACATGACACTGTTAAAAAAGTTACCACCAATCACACTCTGTACAGTAGCTTGTGTGGCACTTACTTAGATCCAAACAATGTTTGTCAGGATTCACCAACATCGAATGACTCGCTTCATACAGCTAATACCGCAAGCAACATTGTAAGCGTAAATCGCAGTACATACAGTGCTGTAACCAGTTTCGTAACGCATCAACAACGAACGGTGAGGGGAGAAAGGTGGCACTCATAATTAGCAATCTGTTGTCGTCCTCATGCCTACAGTTGTCTGACAGCCTACAGTGAGAGCGGATACAATCTCTCGATGACTTGCAATTGTGTATGTTACTGATTGTTTTTCAGAGACATGTTTCTAAATGAAATAACTCTTTAAAAACATTCCTTACAATAAGTCCTTTCCGAGCACTAATCCAAATGGATAAGAGGTATGCGAAAGTTGCTTATCTAGGACAGCTTGGACGGCATACACACCATAAAACATAACTCACCACTGAGCAGGAAAGGAAGCAACAGTAGCTGCAACGTCAGCAGTAGCAGTTTAAAATGGTCCATGGTTCGATGTATCATCACCAACCCATTGTCACCATATCTGTTCTTCAAATATTCACCAAAAAAACGAATTTGATAAGAGCAACATTATTTTCATCACTGTACCACGGAAACGGAGCAAATGAAATCGGAATAATATCGTTCCCACTCACATTGATGATATACACTAAGTGAATGGTAGAAAGTAAAAGTCAGTGCTCAGAATGTAGTGTATGAACTGACGGAGCTAAAAACAATGGTGTTGGAATTTTCCCTCGTCAATCACGTACGGCACCCCTGAGCCTGTCGCGGTGACGTGGTTAGGTGCGAGTATCTGCGCGCGGCTGAACACCTGCTGTTGCCACCGGTTGCCAGGAGGCCTCCGCAGCCAACACTGACGCCGGCCGCACTCCAGTAACAGCCGCCGTCCCGCTACCGACCTGCCCCCTGTCGGCGCCACCACCAAGCGTCGCAGACAGCCCTCTCCCCGCAACGCTCGCTCCACGCCTGGGCGCGTTGAAATGCTTCACACCTCGCACCTCGCGGCATCTCGCCTGTTTGACGTGGCGGTATCCGGCTTATCGATCTTCTCGAGACATAGAATTAGACAGAACCTCTTGAGAATTCCCCACACCCAAATGACCATCTAATTGCAGGAAGCCTCAGTAACAGCCCTGCAGCCATTAATGACGCATCATTCTGGACATTTTTTGTACATCTTTCTCATTACTATTGCTACTGAAAGGACCCAACGCATAAGAAATCGCCAGGTTTCCGTTAAAAACATCCAGGTTTCTGTATGTTTATTCACTTAAAACAAACACCACCAAATTCGCTACGAAATGGGTAAAATCCTATGTGTTTTAGCTTCGCTCCTGTAAAGCCCCGACTGTTTAAAAGATTCGAACTCTCATTTATAAAACAACTTAAATGTGTTAAATTTGTGAAATTAGGCATCTAAGCGAGAAAAAGCTTAGAAAATGTTTGAAATTATGCTTAAAGCTTGTTTGGAGTCGCTGAGGACTCTCATTATAAAGCACTGGAAGAATATAGTCTGAGTACCTGATCTGATCCGTTAGAAATGATTTGTGAAAGCCTGCGTAACTTTTCTGCTACCGGTAATGATTTTCTTTTATTTATACTTCACACGACGCGTTTGAGGAAAGGATTCCCATTTTCAAGTGCGTTTTTGATAACGCACTTTTCTCGTAATGTTTTCCATGACTGTGGTTGTGCATTACTCTGTTGCCTTACCCCCAAAAAAAAAAAAAAAAAAAAACTGTGACACCTTTCTCATAGTGTGACACGCCAACGGTGGAGTTGGGCAAAATTTTGGTGAAGTACCAATGTGACATCATTAACTCATCTTACCCGTCATATCAACTTTTTAGCTGTGGCCTTTTTTTAGCTTGTGTTGACATCTTGTAGTCTGAAGCGCCGGCGAGCGGAAGAATGACGTTGCAGGGCGCCACGCGTTTCAACCATTAGAGGGGAAGATCGTATGCACCTTTGGCCCTAATTTCAGTTGGAGGGAATTATGGATTTTCGAAAAAGTGATACTTCAATTCTGTTTCACTCAACAATTGTCTGGTCAACGTGCACATTTGTGATTCGTCCGATGTGAATTCTGACGTAGAATGCAAGTTTTTTCCAAAGAAGAATAGGTTTGTCTCATGCTAGCCAATCGATTGAGTTACTAAGGTGATACTTTCGGTCAGTGTATGAATGAGACTTTAACTAAAATTTGTTGGCTCAATCAGCATTTCTTGGCAATTCTTTTTCTCGTTCAACCAAAACCTTTATACCTCTTGAAGCGTTTTAAATGGCCTTGATTTTCTAAATTCATCAACGGAGACCAAAACTGAATTTATTTCGAGAGCTTACGGAAGTGTTAACGGAGAAAAGAACTGAATTCTGTGCACTGCACGTTCAGTAAATATACGCTTGCACTCCAGTACTATTTATTGCAGATGACGTTCTCTGGTACGAATGTTACATTTACAATAATTGCAGCTGAGTGGAGTAGTGAGAACACTTTAAAATATGCGCAGAAAAATTTTCAGCGGGCAGGGGTCCATGCTGCAATGAGCTACGTTCATCTTTACTTTTGTAGGGATCATTTAATGCTTCAAAATGGTGTACATGTGGGTTCTTTCATCTTTACGGCATTAAATATTGCCAGGTGCTTTCTCTTTCATTCTTCTGGATTAGTCAGATGGCAGTAACTCCGATTTCTTTGGACTGAACAGATTTACGTAGTTGTGATTGATGTGCAATGAGAAAGCACACTTCGATAGATTTCTATTGTTCCATTATGTAACTTTCGTGCTGAAAAAGTAATTTCTATTTCACGTTCATTAAATATTCAGATATAGTATGGAAAACACGAAGTACCAGGAAATTTCTAACACTTTTGCAAATCATTTGATATGAGAGTCTACATGGCTTATGACTGTTTACAAGTTACACTACTGGCCATCATAATGCAACGCCAGGAAGAATAGCAACGAATTTGTGCTTATTGTGCTCACATAGTAACCTAGTCAGAAGACATAATTAATTTGAAGGTGTACGGGGTACGAGACTTTACACACAATGCTGCCACCTGTGGCACTATCGATGGCCCTAACCAGGCTGCGAATCGAGTCGATTGGATTTAGACTAGGAATAAAGATGTCATAAAGATACGTCATTTCGTGCTACTTCAATTCTGCGCCAGACTTCATAAATGCTATTGACTGGGGAGAGGTGGTCCGTCAGGTTCTCGACAACTCGTGAGTAGAGAGACAACCTTCGTATAAGGGCACGCTGTATTGTTGCCAAATTTATTCAAAATGGCGTCGATGACGTCATCCAAGATGGTAGTATGTGGACTTGGCATCAGCGCATGACGTCATCCAAGATGGCGGATTTTGGCGGGAAAATAGGCCAATTGTGCTACGTCCACTAACCTAACCACCACAAAAAACGACAGGAATTTTGAATGTTGGCGGGAAAATAGACCAATTGTGCGATGTCCACTAATCTAAGCCTCCAGAAGAATGAAATGGCGCGAAGTTTGAATTCCAACAGGATAATGCATGCAAAACCTTACTTTTCTTTATTATTATTATTCATTATTATTGATTATCATTTATTATTATTTATCATCTTTATTATTATTTATCATCATTTATTATTATTTATCATCATTTATTATTATTTATCATCATTTATTATTATCTATCATCATCTATTATTATTTATTATGATGGACCTGCCTCCACTAGAAAATTCCCTCCAAATTCAAATCCCAACACGATAATGGCTGCAAAACCTTACTTTTGTTTATTATTCATTATCATTTATTAACATTCATTATCATTCACTGTCATTTATTATCATTCACCTTCATTTATTTTTATTCATTATTATTTCTTATTTATTATTATAGGTCTACGTCCACTAGAAAATTGCGCCAAATTCCAACACGATAATGTCGCAAAAACTGTACTTCTATTTATTATTATCATTTATTATTTATTGAAGATCTCCGATTGTCTCGACGAGAAAGCCATTTTCCTTACATCCATAACAAAAATCTATCACAAGTTCAAAGCCCAACACCATAATCGATCACACGTATGAACTTTCTCCGTCACTTATCTTTGTTCACTGGTAGCCTATCAGAATCGCGTCAGATAATAAACTGCCCTTATAGTTAGTGGATTTAGCACAATTGGCCTATTTTCCCGCCAAAATTTGCCATCTTGGATGACGTCATGCGCTGTTGCCAAGTCTAGATGCCGCCATCTTGGATGACGTCATCACCGCCATCTCGAATAAATTTGGGAACAATGCAGCGTGCCCTTGTATGAAGTTTGTCCCTCTACTCCCATGTTCAGATCTTTTCGGTAGGTCTGTGATCTGAAGAATGTGAAGACAGTGCGAAAGTCCAACACACTGTGTAGCGACGATGGTCAGGGAATCTCGATCAACATGTCGTCCTGTGTCATATTGCTGAAAGTTGACGTCGCCGAGACCTCAAAGATAACGCAGAGTCGCCGGTCTTAACACGTTATAAATTTAACAGTGCTGTTCAGATTACAGGTTACGCAACCCGGACGTAATCGTCTTGCCTACGTAACCATCCCAAACCAATGCTCACGCTGCTCGGCCCTCATGAATATTAGGAATGCTGTCCGTTAATGTTCCTTCACCTAGGGACATCGAACGTTGTATACGTCTATCCTGATGCTGTCACGGTTCCACTCACGTGTGCAGAGTTGTGATTGGGCGCACAACTTTCAGCGCGCCTTTCTCTGCTCCTGCCTCAAAGGAAGTCGCAGCAATGGTAGCAGTTTAACAGTCTATGGTACTTCTGACGTCATCGCCTTGTCCACATCGTTGCCTGACTCGCTGCAAACAAGCCTGTCAGCTAGTCAATGCTCTCAGCCTCTAGTAACACGTAGCGGCCTACACGATGTATGGGTGTTGGCTACGGCACTTTCGAACACGCTGAGTCCATATGTCGACGACAGTCGTGGGATCCCGAACATGTAAATCGGGAAACGAAATAACACAGTCTCGACCCACATACTGCTACACGTTTCTCCATGTTACACCATACATAACACGATCTTCTCACACACATGATATTTCTGAATGAAAAGCCTATAGTGTATTCTGCCCTTAATTAATGATAGTAGATGGTGTTACTCCTAACTACCTTGTATAGTTGCACTTAATATTCACCAAGCAGTACTCTTCATGCCAATGTGCTTTATGTTCCACACCGCTCTTATGGAGTTTCAACTCTAGTGTTTAGATTCAACTCTAGTGTTTAGATGCGGCGTCCAGTATTTCCTTTTGATTAAGGCATTTCAAAGGATCAGTTGGCTATACAAGGTGACCACAAAGAAATGCCTCATTTTCATTTCGCTCCCAAACAGGCAGTTGACCCTAAATAAAAGTTTGAGTTCATCCACATGAGTGCGGAAAGGAATCCGTTAAACTTCGGTTACGCGATAAACTAGTCAAATCTAAAGGCCATAAATTCAACTAAATACGTAGGAATTACAATTACGAAGAACTTAAATTTGAAGGAACACACAGAAAATGTTTTCGGGGAGGCTAACCAAAGACGGCGTTTTATTGGCAGGACACTTTGAAAACGTAACAGATCTACTTAGGAGACTCCCAGCACTACGCTTGTCTGTCCTCTTTTAGAATACTGCTGCGCAGTGTGGAATGCTTATCAGACAGGATGGACGGAGTACATAGAGAAAGTTCAAAGAAGGGTAGCACGTTTTGTATAATCGCGAAATATGGGAGAGAGTGTCACTGAAATGATATAGGATTTGGGCTGGACATCATTAATGTAAAGGCGTTTTTCGTTGCGAGGGAACCTTCTCACGAAATTCCAATCACGATCTTTCTCCCCTGAATGTGAAAATATTTTTTGAACACCGACCCACATAGAGAGGAACGATCACCAGGATAAAATAAGGGAAATCAGAGCTCATTTAGAAAGATATAGCTGTTCGTTCTTTTCGCGCGCTATACGAATTTGGAATAATAGAGGACTGTGAAGGAGATTCGATGAACCCTCTGCCAGGCACTTAAACGTGATTTGCAGAGTATCCATGTAGAGTAACGCAAAACCTGAAATGAATTTATTTCCTCATCAATCAAATAAGTTGTTCTTCACGTAGGATCAGAGAAAAGATTTCAGTGATATGATGTCAGGATAACGTCTGAGATAGTTCATGGACCCACGTTGCCCGATCCAGCACCCTGGAAATGTTCGGTTCAGGATTGTCAGAGAGTCTAACGAGCAGTGCGTCATCCTTGTGACAGCCATTTTAGCGATTTAGAACTGTCTTAATTGTTTAGTAATGTGTGAGGCAACAACATACTTCACTTCTGAGCTGTCTCATACCTCTTCCAAGGTACCATCTGGATTCTGTGACCCCAGATGCCACCGATATACTTATTCACAGATCCAGAGACATTAAATGTGGTGTCATCAGAAAACATTACAGTTGAGAAGAAAATTAGGTTTCATTCGATTCAACAGTTAAGCAGTTCACATGCAAATCCATATCGCCGTTGCTTGTTGAGAGAGTTCTAATGTGCTGGATCAAATAAATTGATAACAAATTCTATTAATTTGTTTAACAGTAAGTTCAGAGCTCCTTCCCTTCCAGTCACTCATGCACGAGCATTTATCGTCGCAAAGCATCACATCCATGGCCCCGAGTGGTCGCAGTGGTCGCCATAAGGCCACAGGCCCAAAGACGTTTCGATAGAGCGACAGGTATCGATAAAGGCAACTGCATGGCTGACTGGTCATCAAAATTTGTGACCTCCAGAATATGCAGATTTTATGAACATAAATCCAACAGCTTTTTGATGACATTATGAATTGGTTCATCTGACATCTGAAGTTCCCGTGAAGACTGACGAGTCGATTTGCGTAGACTTCGTTGGAATATTTGAGCATGTTCTTCAGAGAGACGCTGAATTCTTGCATGCCGCATCACTGTCCAGAAAATGCCTATGCCGTGCTCTTATCCCCTTTGCGTCTGGTGCTACTTTCTGGTAAGAAGAACGAAGTTCTCTTTGCAAAACTACAGTGGCTGTATGCGATAAAGCAGAGAGTGTGCCTTCTCGTACAGTGACACTAATTTCGCTTGGACGGAAAACAAAGAAACGCACAAACCTTGACTAAAATTAGATAACGACGTTAGGTCCTTCTGCACCTAATGGACGGATCAGCTTCACATAAAGATTTACTGACTCTAAACACCCTTAAACAATAGGGCATTTCGGGGTGAACACAGTGTATACGGCAAGATAGAGATAATATTCAATCACATTCAAAGTGCTTGAGGACTGCTGGGTTCTGTGACCCCCAAATGTCAACGATGTGCTTATTCACAGATCCGAAGATATGAAATGTGGTCTCAGCAGAAAACATCACGCTTGACAAGAAAGTATGAATCCAGTTGATTCACTTAGGAATTTCACATTCAAACAGATATCGCCATTGCTTGTTGAAAAAGTATTGCAGCAACACTCATAAGTAGATTGGCTGTATTATTCCCACAAATATCAGATGTACACCGAGACCTACAGTTACGTCTAAATGCGGAACCAATAAATCTAAAGGCAGCTATCGAGAATCTCAATGCCTGAATGTGCGCTATCAAAACGGGCGTAGGATATAGGGTTAAAGCTCAATCCATCCAAAATGTAGGTGGTACTGCTTGGTCATTCTAGGCTCATTTGCACGAAATATGGAATCTCTACCATCTGTATCCCTAAATGGGAGAAATGTGAACTTCTCTTCATCACCAAAGATTCTACGAGTAATAATACATGAAAATCTAAATTATAATAAGCACGTATAGCATTCTGGGAGCAGCCATCAATATCTGTCCATGCCCAACAAAAATATAAAGAAGCTCTTCCCTCCTGACCTGAAAATAGGAACTTGCATAAACCATTATACTTTCAATTATTGATTACAGCGATGTTGTCCCGCAGGATCTTTATCAGGAAAGCACAGACGCCTCTATCTCGTAGGAATGTCTGTGTTCACTGTATCTCTTATGTTCGACTTTTTGATTGCGTCTCACCACAACACAGCTATACTGGCTGAGTGCAGACAAGTGAATAGAATTCTGTGCCCTCTATCTTCTCTACTGCTTTATCAACGTACGCTATCTTCCATATCCCTACTCGCCCTTAACTATCTTGTCTGAGAAACATGGCAGAAACACCCGTTCCCATCAGAACAAAATACCTCCTGTCCCACGCTTTTCCTTCTCAGTCCTGAAAAACCGAAACTGAATGACCTCCTGCATTGTATTACACAACTAAATAACATCTACAGCTTTGGAATACAGTTAATGGCATACTCACTAAAGCAACAATAATTATAACCATTGTAGTGTACGCACTTGTTGCTCCTCTATGTCATTCATTCCAGCAAAATTTTGATTTCCTAGTATTCTTAGCTAGTGCAGTCTTTTTAAATTTCTTTTCCCCGGAAGACACTGTATCAAAAAACACATTTTCTGTACACATAAATTCTTTTTGTATCTGCCGCTGTCAGTATTACTATTATTATCATTGTTTTCATCATTATTATTATTGTTATTATTATAATTATTAATAACATCAGCAGCAATAGCAGAAGTGCTGCCAGTATTAATTTAGTTTGTATTACTTACCCACATTGTCATTTTAATGCCATTTTTCACATTAAAATTGCTAATTCTTAGGTAACTATAAAGTACTAAAGGTACTATATGTGTAAACCCCTGGTCCACTCTAAGGGAGGGTCTGATGGCCGTAATCAGATCACGTTAAAATATAAATTTAAAAAAAATTTTAAAAAATGCTATATGAAGGTATTAACGTTATTTCTACAGCCCACTGCCTACAATCTCTAAACCGGTTATCATTGCTAGTTACTAGGAGATCTTCAGTTTAAATTTGTCTTTGGAGCATGGGGTTGAGGCCTTGTTGTTATTGTTGTGATCTTCAGTCCAGAGACTGGTTTGATGCAGCTCTCCATGCTACTCTATCCTGTGCAATACTCTGCATCTCCCAGTACCTACTGCAGCCTACATCCGTCTGAATCTGTTTAGTTTATTCATCTCTTGGTCCCCCTCTACGACTTTTACCCTCCACGCTGCCCTCAAATACTAAATTGTTGATCCCTTGATGCCACAGAATATGTCCTACCAAGCGATCGCTTCTTCTAGTCAAGCTGTGCCACAAACTCCTCTTCTCCCCAATTCTATTCAATACCTCCTCATTAAATATGTGATCTACTCATCTAAACTTCAGCATTCTTCTGTAACATCACATTTCGAAAGCTTCTATTCTCTTCTTGTCCAAACTGTTTATCGCTCACGTTTCATTTCCTTACATGGCTACACTCTTTACAAATACTTTCAGAAACGACTTCCTAACACTTAAATCTATACTCGATGTTAACAAATTTCTCTTGTTCAGAAACGCTTACATTTTATATCCTCTCTACTTCGACCATCATCATTTATTTTGCTCCCAAAACAGCAAAACTCATTTACTACTTTATGTGTCTCATTTCCTAATCCAATTCCTTCAGCATCATCCGATTTAATTCGACTACATTCCACTATAATCGTTTTGCTTTTGTTGATGTTCATCTTATATCCTCCTTTCAAGACGTTGTCCATTCCGTTCAGCTACTCTTCCAGGTCCTTTGCTGTCTCTGAGAGAATTACAATGTCATCGGCGAACCTCAAAGTTTTTATTTCTTCTCCATGGATTTTAATTCCTACTCCGAATTTTTCTTTTGTTTCCTTTACTCCTTGCTTGAATAAAGTCAAGTATAGTCTACAACACTGTCTCACTCCCTTCCCAACCTCTGCTTCCCTTTCATGCCCCACGATTCGTGTAACTGCAATCTGGTTTCTGTACAAATTATAAATAGCCTTTCGCTCCCTGTATTTTACCCCTGCCACATTCAGAATTTGAAAGAGAGTTTTCCAGTCAACATTGTCAAAAGCTTCCTCTAAGTCTACAAATGCTAGAATCGTAGATTTACCATTCCTTAATCTATTTTCTAAGATAAGTCGTAGGGTCCGTATTGCCTCACGTGTTCCAACATTTCTACGGAACCCAAACTGATCTTCCCTGAGGTCGGTTTCTTCCAGTTTTTCTCTTCGTCTATAATGAATTCGTGTTAGTATTTTGCAGCCGTGGCTTATTGAACTGATAATCTGGTAATTTTCACATCTGTCAACACAAGCTTTCTTTGGGATTGGAATTATTATATTCATCTTGAAGTCTGAAGGTATTTCGCCTGTCTCATACATCTTGCTCACCAGATGGTAGAGTATTGTCAGGATTGGCTCTCCTAAGGCTGTCAATAGTTCTAATGGAATGTTATCTACTACTGGGGCCTTGTTTCGACTTAGATCTTTCAGTGCTCTGTCAAATTCTTCACGCAGCATCAAATCTCCCATTTCATCTACATCCTCTTCCATTTCCATAATATTGTCCTCAAGAACACCGCCCTTGCATAGACTATATACTACTTCCATCTCTCTGCTTTCCGTTCTTTGCTTGGAACTGGGTTTCCATCTGGGCCCTTGATATTCATGCAAGTGGTCCTCTTTTCTCCAAAGGTCTCTTTAATTTTCCTGTAGGCAGTATCTATCTTACTCCTATATCCTTACATTTGTCCTCAAGCCATCCCTGCTTAGCCATTTTGCACTTCCTGTCGATCTCATTTCTTAGGTGTTTGTATTCCTTTTTGCCTGCTTCATTTACCGCACTTTTATATTTTCTCCTTCGTCAATTATATTCAATATCTCTTCTGTTACCCAAGCATTTCTACTAGCCCAAGTCTTTTTCCTGCCTGATCCTCTGCTGCAATCACTATTGCATCTCTCAACGCTACTCATTCTTCTTCTACTGCATGTCTTTCTCCCATTCTTGTCAATCGTTCCCTAATACTCTCCCTGAAACTCTCTACAACCTCTGGTTCTGTCAGTTTATACAGATCATGTCTCCTTAAATTCCCACCTTTTTGCAGTTTCTTCAGTTTTAATCTGCAGTTCATAACCAATAAATTGCGGTTAGAGTACACATCTGCCCCTGGAAATGTTTTATAATTTAAAACCTGCTTCCTAAATCTCTGTCTGACCATTATATAATATATTTGAAGCCTTCCAGCATCTCCAGGCTTCTTCCATGTATACAACCTGCTTTCATGATTCTTGAACCAAGTGTCTGCTATGATTAAGGAAAGGAAACGTAATAGTTAAATATGGAATGGGGTAAATAATGAAAGAGGTAGCCGCCAGGTAGAATTTTGCACAGAAAAGAATCTAAAAGAAGTGTAATTCATCCATGGAAGTAGTGGTTTACAGAACATTCGTTCGAACGGTTCTGCAGTATTACTTACTAGTCTAGGACTCTTACCGGTTTAAACTAATGAAACGTATGGACCATATGAAGGGAAGAGCGGCGCGGAGAGGTGCTCGTGCCTAATAGCGTCACTGTCAGAATGTCAGTGGGGTGCCGCGTAACGTGTGTGTAAACAAGGGAAAATTCCAGCATCATCCTATTTTCTTCCGCCCGGCTACTTGTTGTTTACGTCACGGGCAGTCAATGAATTTTTTACACTGTGGACCTAATGCGGAGCACCGTTGTGAGTGAGAACGTAGATCTTTCCGTTAAGGTTACTTCGTTTCCTTGGCACAGCTATGAAAATCTCGTTGTTCCCATGAAATTGATGGTTAAGGTGAGGATTTGAAGAACATATATTGTGACAATGCGCTGGTACTACACAGACCACCAAGGAACACGTGAGAGAGCTTTCGCTGCTGCCGTTGCTGCTTTTCCGGCTAGCAGCAGTTATGATCTAGGGTATCTAGGCCCTCCATGCAGTTCTAGATAAGTAACATTCGTATCAGAGATGTCCGATCTAGTGCCCGGAAATGACTGAGGGAAAGGAATGAGGTCTGCAGTGTTATTCCATTTAGCGACATTGCTGCTACAAACATACAAGTGGTGCAATAATATCTAATATTATGTCGATAAGTTGAAAGACGACGAGAGATCGTAACAGATTTCTTCCAACACTGTCAGAGAACTGTTGCCGTGAAGGCGACAGTAGAAGTTCACACTGAGCCCTACTTTCCTCTACTGCACATTTCTCGGAATGTTTTGTTACGAAACCAATTACAACGTGTCAGTGTATTACAAATTACTTTAACTTGCGTCATAATGTGACGCAGGAGGCCTGCGACCATCAAGTGAATACTGAGCTCTGTCAACACCTTTTGGTCGTTAGTAATCGGCGAGATAACTTTTCGGAGACGTTCAACAAACTCCAGTGGCAGACTGTACAAGAGAGGCTTTTTCCAAAATTCTATGATTACAGGAAAAGTTGGGCTACATCTTTCGTCCTTCCACATAGGTCTCGTGAAATGGCCCACGACATAAAGCAAAGAAATCAGAGCTCATACGAAGGTGTACAAACTAATATCCTACTTCCAATAGGCTACACAGTTCGTGAGTGAAGCTGAGATTCATTATGGAGATAAAACCGCTTCAGCTGTAAGCACTTTATTTGTAATCAAGACCGGTTTTGTAGCATTTTAGCTGCATCACCAAGTACCCTTAAATTTAGTCAAGTGCTGATCAGAAAAGAGAATGGACTTACCTATCGTTCATGACTACGAAGTCTTCTGCATGAAGCATAGATATTGGGAAAAAGATAGTGATATTAGATGTACCCTCTACCACACACCGTAAAGTTGCCGACGTAGGACAAATACCGGTGCGGATGTATAAATATCCAGCCAGTCAGCAGAACTGCATCAGCCGTTAACTTCTGTTGCTAATTAGATTACGTATTGCCTTTATTATTGCTGTCTTCTATTCCCTCTATTGCTCTATCTAGAATGAATAAAAGAACAAAAGTGGTGATAATTCATATACCCCCCCCCCCCCCCCACTCCCACAAATGCTAATCCTATGTTGAAACGATTGATTTCTGATGCATTAATCACAATATATTCGTTTATTCCATTTCACAGGTATTATGGTCTTTTTCATTAATCTCTTTCTTAGTTAGGGGCGAAGACTAAGTGTAGGTCCTCAGATAACCTACTGGTTTACTCTACTATTACTGAAGAAATGGGCAGGCCTGTTGAGATGCATCAACACGTTCGCCTATTCTGAACTATTGTCCAGGGCTCTTTCGTTTACTACTCCATTTTTTGTATGTGTTATTTTGGTAGACTATTCTCGAGAGTACAGCATATTGATTGCCTATCATCACATTCTATGTCCTTTGGTTGTATGATTTTCAGTGCAAATCTGCTATAGCGAACCGTATTCTAGTATTTTGCGAGTGAACGTCAGGATACCATTACTTCCTCTAGTGTTGACTCTAACGAGTTACGTTCAGACATTCTGGATGTGAGCCGTGGCTGATGTCTGGGTGGGAAAGCCGTCTATTTATTATTTATGGTGCCATATTCATGTGATTTAATAGTTTGACGGATATTTCAATGCGCGTCAGTTGCACCAGTACCGCTTTCACAAATGAAACACATGCCATCAGTAAAAAAGTTGAAAGCGTCATTATAATCAATAGATATGTGATAGAGAAGCTGAAAATCTGCAATGACAATGTCAGAAAGGTTGTCGATCACATTCCCGGCCACGCATTGAGATTTCTGGACAGAAGTATCTGTTACATAGACAAATGTATTCTGTGAATGTGTAAGTAAAGGCCTTTGTACTGGCTGATCAAGTTTATTTCTAATCTTACAGCCACTGCTTCTTTGACAAGAGGAAAATCAAAGGCTGTCGATGGAGCTAGTGTTTCATTGGTTTCGTATTGCACAGAAAGACAAGTGACAATATAGGGTAATGTACGTTGGCAGCACAGCATATTATGGTGTGAAGCTTGGACTGTGGGAGAACCGAAATAGAAAAGATTCGAAGCATTTGAGATGTGATCCTACAGACGAATGCTGGAAATTAGGTGGACTGGAGGATGTTCTGCACAGAATCGGAGAGGAAAGGAATATGTGGAAGACACAGACAAGGAGACGGGACAGGATAATAGAACATCTGTTAAGACACAAAGAAGTGACTTCCATGGTATTGGAAGGAGCTGTAGAGAAATTATTCCTGGCATAAAAGCCACGTCAGCGCAGCAATTATTGTAGCAACTTGAGCTAACAACAATAAACAACAGATATACATTCGAACAGTCAATTTTGAGCTGGCAGTGGACGTGCAACAATAAAACAACATCTCTAAATCAGGTATTCAAAACGGTCTGTATATTCCAGTATGGCGGACAAGTTAGGTTGCTACTCCGTTGCACGGGGAACCTCCAGACACGTCTTCGCAGGCCTCGGGGCTCAGTTTGAATCGGGGATCATCACTGCAGACAATTCTACTCCAGACAATTCTACTCCAGTGAATGGGATTTCAGGTTGAAGATATTTCTGGAGATGCCGCGGATAGCGATGGAATGCCAACTTTACTTCCATCAGTCAACGCTCCAACAGCCATCGTGATGGTTGGAATGCCGTTTCTTTTCATAGCAGAATCCATGCGCGGCACCCTTACAGCACAGCGGTACTTAGACAATTTTCTAGATCTCTTTTGTCGCTACTCATGGCAAGCCATCCTGTGTTTCCATTCAAACAATACAACGCCAGTCTTCACACGGAGAGAGTTTCTTCTGTTTGTCATCGTACTTACCGAAACCTGCCTTGGCCAAGAACGTCGTCGGTTCTCGCCCCAAATGAACTTTGTAGCATTATGGGTCGGGCCAACCCTAATTATCTCTCTCGATTTTGACGATCTAAAGCACCAACTGGACAGAATTCGGCACGATATTCCTCAGGAGAATATACAACAACGCTATAAATCACTGTCAAGTAGAAATACTGCTAGCTTAAGGGTCAAACGTGGACCAACGCGTTGCTGACTTGCTCTATTTGTGAACCCCTTTTTCTTGAATAAATCACCTATTTTTCTGAATTTGTCATTTATTTGTCTGTACATGTGCGTCATATCTGCCGAATTTTGTCTAATTAGGATAATTCGTTCGTTATGGGTCACATTTTTCTTATTTTCTTAGTATTTGAGTGTATTTATTAACCCAGTCTCTAACCTTTTTCGGCTGACGTAGTATTATTCCTGCCAGAAAACTGAATGCACGTATGAACTAATAACTTATCATCCTGAATTATAAACTCTCTATATCTTCCAAATAATTAATTATTTATATGTGCTTTTTGTTTTCTATAGTTTCATTGTAAAATTGTTTTTTTCTTTAAATCCCACTGTTTGCCTATTTTCACTTTATCTCGTTTCATACAGCTCGACACACCCGTCTATCCTGTGCAAGCTTCTTCATCTCCGAATAATTGCTGTGACCTACATCCATTTGAGGCTGCTTACAGTAATCATCCTTTCGTCTCTCTGTAGAGATTTTACCGCAACATTTATCATCAGCACCAAACTGACAATTTCTTGACGCCTGAGGTCATCCATTGTTTTGGTCAGGTTGAAGCATAAATTTCTTTTCTCCCCAGTTCGACTCGTCGTTAGTTTCGCAGTATACCCATCAAATCTTGAAAGTTCTTCAAACCATTTACGTTCTACATTTCACTTGTAAAAGGCTTCACTTCAGACAAATACCTTCTGAACTGACTTTCTATCACTTCAGTTTATAACTGAAAATATCAAATTCCTCTTTTCCAGATAAACTTCCCTTTCTATAGCTAGTGTGCTTTTTTTGCTATCTCTGCTTGAGGCATTATCATATATTTTGATGCCCAACTAGCTCAGCTTATCGACTACAATTTCTAATGTAATCCTCTCAGCATAACCTGATTAATTCGGCTATTTTGATTTTTTTGCACTTGTTTCCCATTTTCTAATGTTAATCCTGTAATGTGCAAGGAAGACGCTATCCATTCCTTTCAACTCCTCTTCCTAGTCCTTTACTGTATCAGGCAGAACAGAAGTGTCTTCAGCAAGTTTTTATTTCTTCCCATTCCTTCTCAAACTATTCTTCGGTTCCATTTACTAACTGCTCAATTTACTCGAGGATAAGCTGTCCCCTACACGTCTAAACTACTGCTTTGCTTTCATGTCTTTCATTTATTATAACTGCAGTCTAGTTTTTGTATGTTGTCCGTGCTACTTTGAGAATTTCACAATGTAATCCAGTAAACACTGTCAAAAATATCTTGAAGTCAACAAATGGCTATAAACATAGTTTTTTTTTTTTTCTTTAACGTGTCATCTAATTGGTACGGTCAGTATTGTCTCGCGTGTACCTACAATTCTGTGGCAGCAACACTAAACTCCCGCGAAGCTCACTTATACCAATTTTTTCAATATTCTGTAAATAATTCGAGTTAGTACTATGCAAGCACACCTTACTAAACTTATAGTCTGGTAATATTCACACACGTGAGCCCTTGCCTTCTTATGAGTACGTATCATTACATTCTACTCAAATTCTAAATGTATTTGTCCTATATTGTCTGTTTTGCACACCATAATTTTCCCATGGCTGGCTCTACAAAGGTTCTCAGTAGTTGTGTCAGAATGTCATCTACCCCAGGGTGCTTGTTTTGACATGCGGTGTTGTGTCAAATTTTTCTCACAGTATGATATCAACCCCTGTATTAATTTTCTTTGTTTTCACTTTAAATAAAATTCTGTTCAACTTAATTTCCCTTCTTGAGATTCTAACGTTTGCTTTTGTTTACTTTGTAGTTCTCTTTAATCTTCCTATGGTATACTTTGGCACGACTCAAGAATTCTCCTCACCCTGAAAAGGATAGTTAGCCAGATATGCAATATCAGTTCTCGAACTTTATGTTGCCTGTATTCAGTCGTGTCGAATGGCTCAAATGGCTCTACGCAGTATGGGACTTAACATCTGAGGTCATCAGTCCCCTAGACACTACTACTTAAACCTAAATAACATAAGGACATCACACACAGCCGTACCCGAGGCACGATTCAAGCCTGCGACCGTAGCAGCAGCGTGGTTTCGGACTGAAGCGCCTAGAATCGCTCGGTCACAGCGGCCGGCTCGTGTAGCAATTGTAACTATGCTACATATATATATATTCCATAATGCAGTTTGTATTTGAAAATATTGACTTATTCTGAAACAACTCTAACAGTCTTTCAGTAAACACTACACCGAAAGAAAGATCTGCATTCTGATAACACTTCCTTGAGTAATTTACAGATATGTGTGCACTATTCTATTCTCAAGAGAAGAGGCCGCGAGGGGTAGCCGCGCCGTCTCTGGCGCGTTGCCACAGTTTCGACCTCTGCCCCCTTCGGAGGTTCGAGTCCTTCGGCGGGCATGCGTGTTGTCCTTAGCGCAAGTTAGTTTAAGAAGAGTGTAAGACTAGGGACCGATGACCTAAGCAGTTTGGTTCCATTTGAACTTGCTACAAATTTCCAAATTTCCAATTTCTCAAAAAATGAGGCTTCGAAATGCTCACAATAACCACCCCTTTGCGCAGCCTTATCACGAAGGTTTGACTTAAATAATTTAAAGTATCAGTTTCTTTGAAACCATTCTTATGGATGTTTGTTGTTATAAATTATAAACGTTTTAACCGGTATTCGTCAAACCAGGAATGTTTATCTTAATTCCATTAATAAGGGGGGCCGGAACGATGAAAATGACAAAAATTAACGTTTTTTGTTTTTTTTTTCATTTGAAAATTTTGCGTATTTGACGAATTTTGCTCGTACCTGTTCTACGTATTTGGTTTGTGGATATCAAAATGCCCCGTTTGAGCAATCGAGTGTTTAGGAAAAGGCACAATGAGTGGAAGAGGGAATCGTTTGTTGTTTCCAAGGGAGATGCTGCTCAGACTGCTTCACCAACTACTCTAAATGTGTGTGATAGAACTTCTTCCAGCAAGAAACTTTGTGACAGCAAAGAAAAATTTGAAAACGGTGAAAGTGACAGTAATGATATGAATGAAATAATTAACATTTCCTTGCTCACTAATATTTTGAAACATAAAGTATTATTCCAAGAGTGCAAAGAAATAGGAGTCGATTTGAAAATAGCTTTACACTTGGTTTGGCATGTAAAATGTTATTGAAGTGTAACAAATTTGCTGCAGAAGTTTCGTTTTCTAATTCGAACAGTATTCCTCGTAGTGGTAATACTGGAGAGAAGGTGTATTATATAAATATTATGCTTGTGTATGGCTTGCGTTGCTTTGGCAATGGCAGTACTGCAGAGACAATGTTATATGGAATTACGAACTAGCCAGAACCACCAACCAAGTTTGGATTTTATAACCAATTGGCGGAATCTCCTGCTGAAGATATTGCTCAAGCAACAGCGAAGAAAGCAGTTGAAGAAGCTGAGACAGATTATGGAAAAGATAGAGATTTAACTTTGCTTTTGATGGATCATGGCAACGTAGAGGTCATAAATCTCTAAATGGAGTTGTGATAGCTACAGTGAAGACAGTTGCAAAGTAATTGATGTTGCTATTCTCTCAAAACATTGTAGATGTAAGGGCAATACCAAGGACGAACATACTGAAAGTTGTGAAGCAAATTTTCACGGCACGAGAGGAGCGATGGAAGTAGAGGGAGTGAAAGCAATTTTTTCTAGATCGCGCTAACTATGCAGGAGATGGCGATTCTAAGGGATATAAAACTGTAGAGGAACTCAAACTTTATGGCAATGAATTTCACATTAAAAAACCGGAGTGCATTGGACATGTGCAGAAGCGCATGGGGGGCTCACTTGCACAAACTAAATCAGACACTAGGATCCCACTAGCTTAGTACTGGTAAGACCCTTGGAGGAATAGGAGGACTGACAGATGAAACAATTGATAGATTACAGAGGTATTATGAGTTGCAATTAGGCAAAATACAAGAAGCATTGGGCATATGAGGAGAGCATTACTTTTTCATACTACATCAACAAATGAGCACCCACAGGTGATGGCCCATGGTGTAAGTACCAATCAGGAAAGGAATATGTCTATAAAAACAGTTTACCAAATGCTGTAATTGATGTCACGTGACTGTTGGTACAAAAAATATAAATATTGTGGTGTCACCGCCAGACACCACACTTGCTAGGTGGTAACTTTAAATCGGCCGCGGTCCATTAGTACATGTCGGACCCGCGTGTCGCCACTGTCAGTGATCGCAGACCGAGCGCCACCACACGGCAGGTCTCGAGAGACTTACGAGCACTCGCCCCAGTTGTACGACGACTTTGCTAGCGACTACACTGACGAAGCCTTTCTCTCATTTGCCGAAAGATAGTTAGAATAGCCTTCAGCTAAGTCCATGGCTACGACCTAGCAAGGCGCCATTAACCATTTCAAGATAGAGTCTCACTTGTATCATCAAGAATGCTGTATACAAATGATGGAATAAAGTTAAGTATTCTAGCAGCTACATACTTTTCTTTATAGCATTCATTACGAATCCTGTTTCAGACCTCTCTCTAGCCTACGTGAGATTAACGCGTGCCCTTTCGGCTTCCTCGCCTGGTGTCTCGACTGTCTTGTCTAGACACAACATATTTATATTGTGAAATCGTATCGATAGTACTGTAAGATTTATCACAGCCAAGTTTATTGGAAAAGTGCTTACATGGGAAAACACAAAATCCAAATTAAAGTGTAAATACTTTAATTTGGTTTAGGATTCCCAAAAGAGTGTTTGTACAGATGAAACATTGCATTTTGAAGTGTATGATGGTGGCAACATACAATGAAGTAAACATTATCAAATGTGATGTGCTGAAACGTTTAGGTTTCCAACCAGGACAGAACACCATTTCCACAATGCGCGTAATTGATGAAGAAAGACTAAGAGGTGCAGGAAGAAGAGACAAAAGCCTACAACATGCAGCAAAAGGGAAGAAAAGATCAGTGAAAAGGAAATTAGAAAAAGAAGAGGATGCTGATAATCCATCATAAGGGGCAGGAATGTATTAAAAAACTTTGGAAGCCATTTCCCGTGACTTTAAAATTTTCATCTTTGAGGAACATTTTCGCAAAAACTGGTAACAGTATATCAATGAAATTTATACACAATATTGTTTACTTCTTTTCCTTCATTTTTATAACAAATCGTAAAAAATATTATATAGTTCAAGAATTATAGAAGAAAAAGTGCAAAATTTTAGAGAAAAAATAAGAGTCTGTTTAAAAATTTGTAAAACGAAAACCAATAAATATTTTTAACATGGCATTATAACTTGGTAGAGAAATTTTCACTGAACATGTAGTCCAAATTTCAGAGCAATATGTTTAATGGTTTTAGAAAAGATGTTCCTTCTATTTGCTAAAATTATCATGGAGGAGATGGATTGTTCCAGCTCCCCGTAACTAAACGATCTGCCCTGCAATATTCTCAATGAACAAACATAACTAAAAGTAGAAGACTTTGACAAAATTTCGGTCTAATTATCTGCACTCAGTTCTGTTAGATCCGAATTGTGTTCTGTACGATTGCGCTATCATGCAAACTACAATGTTTTGGTATCAATTTAGATCCCATCCATTGTGTCCTACATCAACATGTTTCATGCTAACGTATGTAACCTCCATAATAAACGTGTTTGTATTGTTACCTTGCTGTTTTGTTTTTTTGTGTTTTTTTTACATTTCATAGCCTATAATTCCTGCGAGAATTTTAAATGCTAATGCGCTACTTCATGTTTTTACATTTTTTCAGCCCCAAGGTATTTCATTTCATGTTTTCATTTTTATATCATTATAATTTTTATTGCACTGAACGAAATGAAGTGTCACTTATTTCATATGAATGTACTCGCCGAGGGCGGTTTCATACACAATGTGTAGGTTCATGATACTGGAAGAGATATCTCTCTCAACTGTCGAAAAGGTTTTTCAAATAACAGTCATATTGGATCAGATGGTACGTGCTGTGCTGTTAACAACCACGAGTAGCTAAACACACATGCCTATAGACACATACTGTACAGTATAGAAATATTTATATCATGTACAACAAGGTGTACATATTAACCTCTCAATGTTTCTTGCTTTACCTTACACCTACTGTTATCTGTATACTGGCATCAGTTATCTATGAGGCCTAACAAGTTCATTTCGCATACATTTGATATCTGGTGTATGTTCTCGATAATGTTATGTGCTGCAGTTGTGAACACTTTGTCTTACGACAGAGGCGTATGTAGAACTCCACACATTCTTCAACCTTATGTGGTAAAATTCTAGTTTTGAGATTGAACGTTATATAAGTCACATACCGATATTGTACCGAATATATTTTCGTGAAATGTGTTTTGACAGTTGTACTATCGATGCTCACGTGTGCTACTGATTTGCATACACATGTATTTCACGTGACTGTTGGTACAAAAAAAAGTTATATTGTGAAATCGTATCGATAGTACTGTAAGACAGTTGTATTTTTATTCTATGACTGTTAAAGTTCTCCCAGACAGTATGCACATGTGACAGCTACATGAAGAATTGCATTTACTGTGATACATGGTAAACGTTACACGGTTCGTTCCCTTGGTGCTTCTTGGCATATGTGACACTTTAATAACATAGTAATTCTATTATTATCGAAAGCAGTTTAATGTAATGCACCTTATATGTTAGATGAGTAACGTTGGTGACGGTGCTGTGCACAGATATGCGTAGCAAGCACTTTTTTTAACGTAACGACAAGATCTTTTCATATATGTTACTACAGGTAACTACTATATCTGTCTAACACTACATTCCATGTAGTTGTATTACTCTCATGCTTCAACTGTCTTCCTTTTTTAACAATACTGTGTTTCTCGGATGAACTCGAGAATGTGCAGTGCCCAAAAACTAAAAGTGCAAATACATTATTTTAAGTAGGGCCAGGTGGAATAAAACCAACTTTTAAATTTAATGACGCAGCGGGGCCCGCCCAGAACAAAATGAGATCTGTTTCTCTTTTTAACTTTTCTAGATTCCTTGTAACGTCTGCGCTTCTGAAATACCACGTTCTTACTCACAGAATGTTAAACTTACCTTCATTTATTTTCTTCTCTCTTTTTTGTGAGTGATCACATTGATCTTATCATCCACTCTTGTAGTTCCAAATTAGGAAAAATCTAGAAACTTTTGCAACAGGAGATGTTGTTATAAATAAAGAAAAACAATCCTAGTACTGTCTGCAAGAATTTTCATTAGATTTATTATTCCAATAATTGTTATAATCCTTACAACTATCCCATCAACAAAATTAATTATTGGCCGAGAGGAAAGATCACCATCTGAACGCGTATTTGGTCCAAAAACATCAGCACGCATGTTTTTCTCTCTTCAATTCTTTATAATCGCTATAATTCTTTTAATCTTTTGATTTACAGCACCTTTCCTCTTACATGTCATGTGGGTATGCATTAAACGTCAAAAGCATTATAAGAAATAACAGACACTACGCACTCATATCACTGATTCGCCTCAATGAGCAATGAATCCACGACCTTCACTGTGAATGCACAGTTACGTTCCACCTCCTGCAGGAATCTCAAAGTAGCGATCATGGAGAACATGGACGGCGATTGGGGATATTTGGCGCTCGATGGAAGTGTGGGTCAGCCAAGTGCCGTTCAGTGCGACAAACACTGTGTCTGGATGGTGCAGTCGTTAACGCAACTGCGTAACACAGACAGTAATTCGTCACCGCTGATTCCACATAAGTCCCACTGCAGCTAACACGAGTAGTTCCTTCTCCTTTCATTACGTTTTCCCTCTTCACCCTCAATTTACATAATATGCAATGCCCTGGTTTCTACTGGTATATGGGTCCTCATGCCTTTAATCATTGGTGTTTCTTCCGCCTTTAGGGACCGCTTCCCAGCCGAAGATCAAGAGCGTACCCTGAAACACGATGTGATCCTCCGCACCCTTTGTGGAGTTCGTTATCAGAAAGAGAGTCACTCCTTTTACTGGAAATGTTGGGAAACCACACTGGATTATTCTAATATTTGCGCACATTTCGTGGACTCGTACAACATTGACGATCCTATCACAGCCCTTATGTACCGTTGCAGTTTCTGAATCTTGGACTAAGGCTCAGATCAGTCAGCGCTATTTTAAATGTCTCAATTTCATGATATTCCTAGTCATTTTGATCTTCAAATCAAAATCACCATGGGACATATCCCGTAGTGACTGCTTCACCTAATGTCAAATCAAAAGATATACAACAAATACCCAATATTTCCAAATCAAAAATGTTCAAATGTGTGTGAAATCTTATGGGACTTAACTGCTAAGGTCATCAGTCCCTAAGCTTACACACTACTTAACCTAAATTATCCTACGGACAAACACGCACACCCATGTGCGAGGGAGGACTCGAACCTCCGCCGGGACCAGCCGCACAGTCCATGACTGCAGCGCCCATAGACCGCTCGGCTAATCCCGCGCGGCAGTATTTCCAAATTTTTATAAAAGTCCACTAGGTGAAGTACAGCACAATACCTGCAAAAGGTCGACATCGACTACACTGAACTTCTTCGTACTTAAATTGTAGAGCAACGAGCTATAATCGCCAAATCAAGATCTAGAGCTCAATGTTATGGTGACGACTACGTTCAGTGAAGTGTCTACCTCGATTAATATAATCTCAGAAATATATGTATCCCTGTACATATTCAGTTATTGTTCTGGCATCTACCAAGTCACAAAGTCCGTGTTTTACCAGGATACTTAGCTGTCTCCAGTGGAACGCCGTAGTTACTTAGATTGTACTCGTATGATCAGAGAAGCTCCAGTCTACTGAAGAATGGTTCCACGTATGCTGAAATTACTTCAATATAAAACGATCTCCATACTTATAATCTGACGTTCCTCTCAATGAGGATAGGAAAATGGCATTATTATATGAGCCTGAGATCAATCGGTAAGCACGCAACAGCTCGCACAACCAATTTGTACTAAAACGCCGAGAATGAAAGCGGGGCTTTAGCTGGGCTCATACCTCGTGTTCTGTTGATAGGGCCAAGTGTTCTGGATAGCCCTTGGGCTGGAGATCGTATTTATATCCAACCCTAGGATCGTCTTAATGTAACTATCCTATAGCACAGGGTCATAATTCGAATATAACGCACCTCCTCCATCTTAGGCAAAGGGAGCAGACCTATTTGTTATTTATGCACCAGATTTGATCTACGCTAGACTTTAGGGGGTTTATGGAAGCACCATTTAGTTCATTGGCGATTACTGAGTAAAACTGAAGAAGCCTTGTCACCATGTTTTCGCAGTCAGCACCGAATATTTAATTAATTAACAGCAACAAATTGCTCAAGTTTTATCGGTATACACTTTAGGCATTTATCGAGATCTTCCATCTTCCTGTTTTCAAAAGTATTTCTGTGTTATCGTGAAACACCCCGAAAATATGGTTTTTGGGTAACAAAACCAAGCCACAGATTCCAAAGAGGCTATGCACAGCTAATTTTGTATTTTTTACGATACATTTCTTAGGGCCCACCCTCAAACAACTCTTAAAATTTTCTTGAAATAGTAGTTTCCTGGAAGGAGCAGTAAGAGAGAGCAAGAGGGAGAGTGTGGCAGTGAGAGGACACAATCGTAGCAGGACAGAACGAATGAAACTGAGTATGTGAGAAAGAAGACAGTGACCGTAATTGAGACACAAATAAATAAGGACAATGAGCTGAACTGAATGAATGAATGAGAAAGAGCAAGTAGGAAGGATGGCTACGTGAAACTTACAGCGATGGACTAGGACGTGTGACCGAAGTGCAGTGAGAAGATCTTGTGGGAGTGGCAGGTCATTGCTGAAATGAGAGCAAACATGTTCGCATGCCAGAATTTTAAAGGTGCTGAGACTGGGAGAATGAGGTCGCTGTTACCTCACTTTTAAGAGTCTTTTAAACAGGAGAGCTTTCGCCTTCTTTGTGCTCTGTTAGAAGCATTTTACTGCTGGTAAGCATAACGCAGAAAGTGAGATTAATTTTAAATAAATACACCCTAAATATTTAGATAAATGTATGTTATGTAAGAAAACAAAATAATTACGAGACGTTTTTTTAAGTAAGTATCGTGTCGAAATGAAAATAAAACAAATAGGTGTGTGTGTGTGTGTGTGTGTGTCATGAACCATGGACCTTGCCGTTCGTGGAAAGGCTTGCGTGCCTCAGCGATACGGATAGCCGTACCGTAGTTACAACCACAACGGAGGGGTCTATGTTGAGAGGCCAGACAGACGTGTGGTTCTTGAGAGGGGCAGCAGCCTTTTCAGTAGTTGCACGGACAACAGTCTGGATCATTGACTGATCTGGCCTTGTAACATTAACCAAAACGGCTTTGCTGTTCTCGTACTGTGAACGACTGAAACCAAGGGGTACTACAGCCTTAATTTTTACCAAGGGCATGCAGCATTATTGTATGGTTAAATGATGCTGGCGTCCTCTTGGGTAAAATATTCCGGAGGTAAAATAGTCCCCCATTCGGATCTCCGGACGGGGACTACTCAGGGGGACGTCGTTGTCAGGGGAAACAAAACTGGCGCTCTACGGATCGGAACGTGGAATGTAAGATCCCTGAATCGGGCAAGTAGGTTAGAAAATTTTAAAAGGGAAATGGATATTTTGAGTTAGATATAGTGGGAATTAGTGAAGTTTGGTGGCAGGAGGAACAAGACTTTTGGTTAGGTGAATACAGGGTTATAAATACAAAATCAAATAGGAGTATGGCAAGAGTAGGTTTAATAACGAATAAAAAATAGGAACGCTGGTAAGCTACTACGAGCAGCATAGTGAACGCATTATTGTAGCCGAAATTGACAGAAAGCCCAAGCCCACCACAGCACTACAAGTTTATATGTCAAAAAAATAAAAAAAAATAAAAATTATGTTCAAATGTGTGTGCAATTTTATGGGACTAAACTGCTAAGGTCAACAGTCCCTAAGTTTACACACTAATGAACCTAAATTATCCTAAGGGCAAACACACACACCCACGCCAGAGGGAGGACTCGAACTTCCGCCGGGAGTTTATATGTCAGCTAGCTCCGTAGATGACGAAGAGATTCAAGAAACGTATCATGAGATAAAGGAAATTATTCAGGCAGTGAAAGGAGACCAAAATTTAATAGTCATTCGGACTGGAACTTGATAGTAGGAAAAGGAAAAGATGGAAAGGTAGTACGTGAATATGGAGTGGGGGTAGGGAATGAAAGAGGAAGCCGCCTGGTAGAAATTTGCTCAGAATATAACTTAATCATAGCTAGCACTTGGTTTAAGAATCACGAGAGAAGGCTGTATAGATGGAAGAGACATGGAGACACTGGAAGGTTTGAGATAGATTATATAATGGTAAGACAGATATTTAGAAACCAGGTTGTAAATGGTAACACATTTACAGGGGCATATGTAGACTCTGACCACAATCTGTTGTTTAAGAACTGTAGAATGAAACTGAAGAAACTACAAAAAGGTGGGAATTTAAGGAGATTGGATATGGATAAACAGGGAGAACCAGACGTTGTAGAGGGTTCCAGAAAGAGAATTAGGGAACGATTGACAAGAACGGGGGAATGAAATACAGTAGAAGGATTGGTAGCTTTGAGAGATGCAATAGTGATGGAAGCAGAGGATCAAGCAGGTAAAAAGACGAGGCTAGTAGAAATGTTTGAGTAACTGATAAGATATTGAATATAATTGATGAAAGAAAAAAATATAAATGGCTAAGCAGGGATAGCTACATGGCAAATGTAAGGATGTAGAGGCATCTATCACTAGGGGTAAGGTAGATACTGCCTACAGGAAAATTAGAGAGACCTTTGGAGAAAAGAGGATTACTTGTATGAATATCAAGGGCTCAGATCGAAACCCAGTTCTAAGCAAAGAAGGGAAAGGAGAAAGGTGGAAGACGTATATAGAGGATCTATACAAGGGCTATATTCTTGATGACAATATTACAGAAATGGAAGAGAATGTAGATGAAGATAAAATAGGAGATATGATATTGTGTGAGGAATTTGACAAAGCACTGAAAGACCTAAGTCGAAACAAGGCCCCAGGAGTAGACAAAATTCCATTACAACTACTGACAGCGTTGGGAGAGCCAACCATGACAAAACTCTACCATCTGGTGCGCAGGATGTATGAGACATGTGAAATATCTACAGACTTCCAGATGAATTTAATAATCCCAATCCCAAAGAAAGCAGGTGTTGTCAGGTGTCAAAATTACCGAACTATCAGTTTAATAAGTCACTGCTGCAAAATACTGACACGAATTTTATACAGACGGATGGAAAAACTGGTAAAAGCCGACCTCGGGGAAGATCAGTTTGGATTCCGTAGAAATGTTGGAACACGTTAGACAATACGGACCCTACGACTTATCTTGGAAGATAGATTAAGGAAAGGCAAACGTACGCTTCTAGCATTTGTAGATTTAGAGAAGGCTTTTGACAATCTGGACTGGAATATTCTCTTTCAAATTCTAAAGGTGGGAGAGGCCAAATACAGGGAGCGAAAGGCTATTTAAAATTTGTACTGAAACCAGATGGCAGTTATAAGAGCCGAGGGGCATGAAAGCGAAGCAGTGGTTGAGAAAGAACTAAGGCAGGGTTGTAGACTATCCCTGATGTTATTCAATCTGTATATTGAGCAAGCAGTAAAGGAAAAAAAATCCGTGGAGAAGAAATAAAAACTTCGAAGTTTGCCGATGACATTGAAATTCTGCCAGAGACAGCAAAGGAACTGAAAGAGCAGTTGAACGGGATGGACAGTATCTTCCAAGAAGGATATAAAATGAACATCTTCAAAAGCAAAACGAGGATAATGGAATGCAGTCGAATTACATCAGCTGATCCTGAGGGATTTAGATTATTGAATGAGACACTTCTGAGTAATTGATGAGTTTTGCTATCTGATCACCAAAATATCTGACGATGGCCAAAGTACGGAGAATATAAAATGTAGACTGGCAATGGCAAGAAAAGCGTTTTTGAAGAAGAGAAATTTATTAACAGCACGTAACTAATGAGGAGGTACTGAATAGAATTGGGGAGGAGTTTGTGGCACAACTTGACTAGAAGAAGGGATCGGTTAGTAGGATATCTTCTGAGGCATCAAGGGATCAGGAGGTTAGTATTGGAGGGCAGCGTGGAGGGTGAAAATCGTAGAGGGAGACCAAGAGATGAAGGATATAGGTTGCTTTAGTTACTTGGAGATGAAGAAGCTTGCGGAGAACACAGTAGCTTGCAGAACTGCATCAAAGCATAAAAGCAATCTCTGGACTGAAGACCACAGCAAAATAGGGTTTCCTTAGAGATATTATATTTAAATGAAAGCCGTTACTTTACTTTTCTTTCCAATCCCTCCCGAATTTCATCGTTTTCATTTGTTTGCGAGTAACTGATACGCCTCCACAAGCGGAGCAACCCGTCGATAGTGAAATACGCCCTGTGATCAGTTTCCTTAGTGTTAAATGTGAAAGCGGCTGAAATTCATCACTTTAACGGTAACGCCTATAAGGAAGAGTTTATGAGCGGTGGAATGGTACGGAAATGGTTGAGAAGTTTTAAAGATAGCCGTACGAATGTGCAGTGTGAGCAACGAAGAGGGCGACCTTCTGACATTACTGACAATTCGGTGCAGAAAGATGACGAAAAGGTAAGAAAGAACAAACGCTTCACCATTTCGACGTTTGTGATGAATTTCCTCAAATGTCGAGAAGCGTGCTTTATGCAGCCGTTGCTGAATGAGGCGACAAATTTCTACGAGGATGTTATCCAAAAGCTGATTGTACGATACGATAAGTGCCCAGATATTAGTGGGACTGTCGTAGAAGAGTAGATTAAAGCACAGGTTCTCATGCAGAAATACAATTGCTTAAAAATTTGCTCATTATACTTCTGTCTTTATTTCAAAGCGCTACTTAATTAAGAAACACGCCCATATGTTATCACTGGTACAAGGCACGCCCACTGGAAATTATTCAACTAGGTGATAGCTCAGACATTTTACATTATCACTGAGTAAAATAACAGGGGACAAACGTCAGATGACAGAATATTTAACACAACAAGTAGAAACATTAACTGAATCTGTTATAATGTGACAGATGCTTACTTCCTTACTGTTTTTATTGATACGCTCAACAATGTATGTTATGTTATTCTGTGTGTGATTACATATACTCTGTAACTGCATCAAGAATTTTGTTATTTGACGTAATTGTTTTATCGCCTATATTATGATGTAAAAGATTTCAATTGGATGTGTGAAATTTTATTACACGAAGATTTTGTTTTCTTTTTTTGTACAAATGACTATCAGGCAGTGAAATAGTTACAGTTCAGTTTTCTAAAGCTCTTCAGAAGTTCATTCCCTTGGTATACGGGAACCTCATGGCGATCTGTGGACCGAAACTGGTTCTTCAAAAACGGTTCAAATGGCTCTGAGCATTATAGGACTTATATTTACGAGCTGTGGTACACCGTCTCCTAAAATATATAGAGAAGTAGTTATATCTACTATTTAAGATCACTTATCTTCATAACTCATCTTTCAGTATCCTTTTCCCTATATATAAATTCGAATTTTCCCACACTATGCTCTTCCTTTTCATGTACGTGAAACTGAATTTCAATTTCTGTTGTGAAATTATTGCCTTGTCTCAACAACACTTATATAGTTATTATATCCATTACTTTTTCGTTATTGTAATGATCTCTGTTGCATAATTAGCTGACGAACTTAAACAATGATTTTAGAGAGATTTCAGTTTCTCTGTCCCCCATCACCTCCCTGTTTTTAATTTTTCCTCCTTTATATTTTTGCACAGACGGTCAATAAACGAACTTATAGTAGCCAGATGTATGTAGAATATGCTCTGAGGGAACTGTAAATTGTCTGACAACATGAATGTTTCTCAAATCGAATAAAGAGCTAAATTTAACATTTGAAAGTGTATACTCTGTGTTTCAAAATTAATCGTGTACAGTGCATTGACCTGCTCCCTTCCGTCTGTCAGCGCACGGGTCAACGTCTCTCGCCTCGCAGACGTGAACTTTTTGCTGCTGGTTTTACTAAGCGTCGGAGGTAAGCCGTTAAACTTTTCTTTAGGAACTCTGCTGCAACTTTCATTATCCCCTCTGATCTTTTGAATATAAATTTGAAACTTCAGTACCTCGCGGCAGAAGAAACTGTTACAATAAGTGGATATTAAGATTAACAGGCAAAAGTACAGACTTAATAAACTTTATGAGAAGTTTCGTGCTCGGAGGCATTGTTTTTCGTGGCAAAAAATACTTGCTAGTATATCTCTTATAGTTTCTAAACTGCTGGCTTTTTATTATATCTGTCCAGAAATTTGCTTCTTGTAATTTACCCCATTTAATGATGTGTTATCGGTGTTATTTACAGTGACGTGATAAAAGTTAAAATTTCTTAAATCGTTAATGAAACCAGACAACTTCATTGCAGCATACACAGAATATACGTTTCTCGAGGTTTATCTATTTTGATTGTGTTACACCTACTTCTTTCTTTTTCTTTTATTTTTTTTACTGCGCGAAAGAAATATGTTCTTGATAAGATACATGAAATATAAATCTGGGAAACAGTTACGTGAATGGTTCAGTGCCAGTTAAGCAATGTTAGCAATAGTTTCCGTCCTAATAAACTTGAGGGAAAATAATGAATTCAGGTATTGGACCATCATAGTAGTCCATGTCCGCTTCCACAGCTGAGTGGATAGCGCGGCTTACTGCCCATGTGGGGATCTGAGTTCGATTCCACGTTCTGACCGGCATTTCACTGTAGTAGAGTTGCGATCTACATCTACATCCATACTCCACAAGCCACCTGATGGTGTGTGGCGGAGGGTACCTTGAGTACCTCTATCGGTTCTCCCTTCTATTCCAGTCTCGTATTGTTCGTGGAAAGAAGGATTGTCGGTATGCCTCTGTGTGGGCTCTAATCTCTCTGATTTTATCCTCATGGTCTCTTCGCGAGATATACGTAGGGGGGAGCAATATACTGTTTGACTCCTTGGTGAAGGTATGTTCTCGAAACTTCAACAAATGCCCGTACCGAGCTACTGAGCGTCTCTTCTGCAGAGTCTTCCACTGGAGTTTATCTATCATCTCCGTAAGGCTTTCGCGCTTACTAAATGATCCTTTAACGAAGGGCGCTGCTCTCCGTTGGATCTTGTCTATCTCGTCTATCAACCCTATCTGGTCCGGATCCCACACTGCTGAGCAGTATTCGAGCAGTGGGCGAACAAGCGTATCGTAACCTACTTCCTGTGTTTTCGGACTGCATTTCCTTAGGATTCTTCCAATGAATCTCAGTCTGGCATCTGCTTAACCGACGATAAACTTCATATGATCATTCCATTTTAAATCACTCCTAATGCGTACTCCCAGATAATTTATGGAATTGACTGCTTCCAGTTGCTGACCTGCTATATTGTAACTAAATGATATGGGATCTTTCTTTCTATGTATTCGCAGCACATTACACTTGTCTACATTGCGATTCAATTACCATTCCCTGCACCATCCGTCAATTCGTTGCAGATCCTCCTGCGTTTCAGTACAATTTTCCATTGTTACAACCTCTCGATATACCACAGCATCATCCTCAAAAAGCCTCAGTCAACTTCCGATGTTATCCACATGGTCATTTATGTATATTGTGAATAGCAATGGTCCTACGACACTCCCCTGCGGCACACTTGGAATCACTCTTACTTCGGAAGACTTCTCTCCATTGAGAATGACAAGCTGCTTTCTGTTATCTAGGAACTCTTCAATCCAATCACACAATTGGTCTGATAGTCCATATGCTCTTACTTTGTTCATTAAACGACTGTGGGGAACTGTATCGAACGCCTTGCGGAAGTCAAGAAACACGGCATCTACCTGGGAACCCGTGTCTCTGGCCCTCTGAGTCTCGTGGATGAATAGCGCGAGCTGGGTTTCACACGTCCGTCTTTTTCGAAACCCATGCTGATTACTACAGAGTAGATTTCTAGTCTCCAGAAAGATAATTACACTCGAACATAACATGTGTTCCAAAATTCTACAACTGATAGACGTTAGAGATATAGGTCTATTGTTCTGCACATCTGTTCGACGTTCCTTCTTGAAAACGGGGATGACCTGTGCCCTTTTCCAATCCTTTGGAACGCTACGCTCTTCTAGAGACCTACGGTACACCGCTGCAAGAAGGGGGGCAAGTTCCTTCGCGTACTCTGTGTAAAATCGAACTGGTGTGCCATCAGGCCCAGCGACCTTTCCTCTTTTGAGCGATTTTAATTGTTTCTCTATCCCTCTGTCGTCTGTTGCGATATCTACCATTTTGTCATCTGTGCGACAATCTAGAGAAGGAACTACACTGCAGTCTTCCTCTGTGAAACAGCTTTGGAAAAAAACATTTAGTATTTCGGCCTTTAGTCTGTCATCCTCTGTTTCAGTACCATTTTGGTCACAGAGTGTCTGGACATATTGTTTTGATCCACCTACCGCTTTGACATAAGACCGAAATTTCTTAGGATTTTCTGCCAAGTCAGTACATAGAACTTTACTTTCGAATTCATTGAACGCCTCTCGCATAGCCCTCCTCACACTACATTTCGCTTCGCGTGATTTTTGTTTGTCTTCATGGCTTTGTTTTGTTTATGTTTGCTGTGAAGATCCCTTTGGTTCCGCAGCAGTTTTCTAACTTGGTTGTTGTACCACGGTGGCTATTTTCCATCTCTTACGATCTGGCTTGGCACATACTCATCTACCACATATTGTACGATGGTTTTGAACTTTGTCCACTAATCCTCAACACTATCTGTACTTGAGACAAAACTTTTGTGTCGAGCCATCAGGTACTCTGAAATCAGCTTATTGTCACTTTTGCTAAACAGAGAAATCTTCCTACCTTTTCTAATATTTCTATTTACGGCTGAAATCGTCGATGCTGTAACCGCTTTATGATCGCTGATTCCCTGTTCTGCGTTAACTGTTTCAAATAGTTCGGGTCTGTTTGTCACCAGAAGGTCTAATATGTTATCGCCACGAGTCGGTTCTCTGATTAACTGCTCAAGGTAGTTTTCAGATAAAGAACTTAAAAAAATTTCACTGGATTCTTTGTCCCTGCCACCAGTTATGAACGTTTGAGTCTCCCAGTCTACATCCGGCAAACTAAAATCTCCACCCTGAACTCTAACATGGTGGGGAAATCTACTCGAAATATTTTCCAAATTATCCTTCAGGTGCTCAGCCACAACAGCTGCTGAGCCAGGGGGCCTATAGAGACATCCATTTACCATGTCTGAACCTGCTTTAACCGTGCCCTTCACCCAGATTATTTCACATTTCGGATCTCTGTCAGTTTCCTTCGATACTATAGCACTTCTTATCGCTATAAACACGCCTCCCCCTTCACTGTCGAGCCTGTCTCTGCGGTATACATTCCAATCTGAGTTTATAATTTCATTACTGTTTACATCTGGTTTCAGCCAACTTTCTGTCCCTAGTACTATGTGGGCATTGTCACCGTTTATTAATGAGAGCAGTTCTGGGATCTTTCTATAGATGCTCCTGCAGTTTACTATTAGCACATTAATATTGTTATTCCCTGTTGCATTTTGCCTACTCGTACCAATGATCTCTCCATTGGCAAAAGATGCCGGAATACCCCTATTCGGATCTCCGAGGACGGACTGCCAAGGAAGAGACGACCAAAAGAAAAAGAGTGAACAATGAAGGAAAGGATAACGTTCTACGAGTCGGGGCGTGGAATCTCATAAGCTTGAATGTGGTAGGGAAGCTAGAAAATCTGAAAAGTGAAATGCAAAGGCTCTCTGTAGATATAGTATGAGTCAGTGAAATGAAGTGGAAAGATGACAAGCACTTCTGGTCAGACGAGTATAGGGTAATATCAACACCATCAAAAAATGGTACAATGGGAGTAAGAGCGTAGGACACAGGGTCTGTTACTGTGGAAGGTTCAGTAATAGGGTTGTTCTTATCAGAATCGACAGCAAACCAACACTGACAACTATAGCTACAGATGAGGATTAAAGAAAGTATATGAGGTTAGTGAAAGGGTAACACAATATGTAAAGGGAGATGAAAATCTGATAGTCATGGGGGACTGGAATGCAGTTGTAGAGGTAGGAGCAGAAGAAAATTTTACAGTAGAATTAGGGCTTGGGACAAGGAAAAAGACTAGTTGAGTTCTGTAATAAATTTCAGTTGGTAATAGCGAATACTCTAGTAAGGAATTACAAGAGTAGGAAGTATACTTGGAAAAGGCCGGGTGACACGGCAAGATTTCAGTTAGATTACATGATGGTCAGGCAGGGATTCGGAAATCAGATTCCGGATTGTAAGGCGTACCATGTGCTGATATAGACTCAGATATACAATATAGTAGTGATGAAAAGTAGGCCGAAATTTAAGGCATTAGTCAGGAAGAGTCAATATGCAAAGACGTGTGTTACGGAGATACTGAGGAATGACGAGATACACTTGAAATTTTCCAAGGCTGCAGATACAGCAATAAGGAATAGCTCATTCGGCGGTACAGTTGAAGAGGAATCGACATCTCTAAAAAATGGCAATCAAAGAAGTTTGAAGGAAAAATATGGATACAAAGAAGATAACAGCGTAGAAACCGCGAGTAACAGAAGAAATACGTCAGTTGATCGATGAAAGGACGAAATAAAATAGTTTTCATGGAAATTCACGAACACAGAAATAAAAGTCGCTGAGGAATTACATAAATAAGAAATGCAGGGAAGCTAAGACAAAATGGCTGAATGAAAAATGTGAAAAATCGAAAAAAAAATGTTTCTTGGACTCAGCATACAGGAAAGTCAAAGCAATCTTCGTTGACATTAAAAGCAAGGGTGCTACATTAAGAGTGCAACGGGATTTCCACTTTTAAATGCAGAGGAGAAAGCGGATAGGAGGAAAGAGTGCATTGAAAGTGTCTATGAGGAGGAAGATTTGTCTGAGGTGATGGAAGAGGTAGGGAATCCCGTATTAGAAACCGAATTCGAAGGTACTTTGGAGGACTTTAGATGAAATAAGGCAGGAGGGATGCATAACTTTTCATCAAAATTTCTAAAATAATTTAGGGGAAGTGGCAACAAAACAACTATTCACGCTGGTGTGTTGAATGTATGGATCTGGCAAGGTACCATCTCAATTCAGGAAGAATATGATCCACACATTTCCGAAGATGAGAGCTAGAATTATCTCAGAATCAGCTTCACAGTTCATGCATCCATGTAGCTGACAAAAACGATGTACAGAAGAATGGAAAGGAAATTGAGATTTGTTAGATGACGATCAGTTTGGATTTAGAAGAGGCTCCATAGAGGCAATGGTGGTCTTTCGGTTGCTAATGGAAGGAAGACATAAGAAAAGTGAGGGCATGTTTATAGGATCTGTCGACCTGGAAAAAGCGTTCGACAACGTAAAATGGTGCAAAATGTTCGACATTGTGAGAAAAATAGGGGTAGCTAAAGGGAGCGACGGGTAATATACAATATGTACAAGAGCCAAGACGGAATAATGATATTGGACGACGAAGAACGAAGTGCTCGGATTACTCTTTCACCCCTACCGTTAAATCTGTACATCGAAGAAGCAACGATGGAAATAGAAGAAAGGTACTGGAGTGGAATTAAAATTCAAGGTGAAAGGATATTAATGATACGATTCGCTGATGACATTGCTATCCTGAGGGAAAGTCAAGAAGAATCACGTGATCTGCTGAATGGAATGGATAGTTTTATGAGTACAGAATATGGATTGAGAGTAAATCGAAGAAAGACGGAAGTCATGAGAGATAGCCGAAATGAGAACAGCGAGAAACTTAACATCAGGACTGATGGTCACGAAGTAGATGAAGTTAAGGAATTGTGTTACCTTGCGGTAAAACAACAAATGACGGGTGGAGCGAGGAAGACATCAAAAGCAGACTAGCGTTGGTAAAAAGGGCATTCCTGGCCAAGAGCAGTCTACTAGTATCTAACATAGGCCTTAATTTGAGGAAGAAATATCTGAGAATGACGTTTCGAGCGCAGTATTGTATGATAGTGAAACATGGACTGTGGGAAAACCGAAACAGAAGTGAATCGAAGTATTTTAGATGTGGTTCTATAGAATAATGTTGAAAATTAGATGGACTGATAAGGTAAGGAATTTGGAGGTTCGGTGCAGAACTAGACATTAAAGGAGTAAGTAGTAAATACTTATAAGGCAAGAGACACAGTGATAGGACATCTGTCAAGACATCAGGGAATGACTTTCATGGTAGCAGAGGGAGCTGTAGAGGGCGAAAACTGTAGTGGAAGCAGAGACTGGAATACATCAAGCAGAAAATTGAGGACGTAGGTTGGAAGTGCTACTCTGAGATGAAGAGGTTGGCAGGGGAGAGGCATTCGTGGCGGGCAGCATCAAACCAGTAAGTGGACTGATGAACCAAAAAAATAAAATAAATAAATAAATAAAAATTAAAAAATGCACCGAATTAGTATTTAGGTGTTATTCTAGATGCACGATTGACACTTAATCATTAAACCATTGCCACCCTTATTGTTAATGAATACCAGAATCTATATATTTTCGAAACATTGAAGTGTACTTATGCGGAACTACATGGACCTGTCATGTCAATGTGACGACAGTCTAAATTCGAGGTCAACGTGCGATAATCATTCACAGACTATTGGTGGCAGCACTAGCATTAGAGGGTATATAAAGTGAGTCGAGGGAACAGGGAAAACAGTGCAGTCGTTGTGATAACGCGGAAATGGAGCATTTTACCTTACCTTCTAAGGGCTTTGTTCGTTGGCTTTCGGAGCAAACGAGAACATACTTCGGAAAATGCTAAGTTTGTAAACTGTTAGTTTAGGCCTTCGTTAAAGTATACGTGCAAGACAAAATTACGCTAACCATATCCGGCGAGGAGGCAACCGTGGCGCTCCAAGAGGCTTAGATGGAACGTGTGAACGACAGATGCAGAGACGTGTACGGGAGCATAGATGGGGAACTGTTGAGCATCTCAGCGCCTAGACGAACCAAGGAGCTACTAACAGACACCTCTATGACCTTTCAGCTATGCTGCATTGGACAGATGGCCGAAGGCGATTACAGCGTTAAACTTCTGAACGCAAACATGCTCCTACAATTATGTTTTGGAGAATATTTTCCTTGTATTCGCTGAAAGATCTCGTCATTTTGCAAGACACAATGTATCCGTACAAGTATGCATACACGAAATTTGTTTTACCTCGGCACGATGGTGACTAAAACCAGGAATATTCAATGCATGACGCAGTGTACAATGTGTACATGTGGTTCGAAGAGCATCAGGATCAGTTAACCGTACTCCCCTGGCCACAAAATTTCCCGGATTTCAACCCAGTGCAGAATCTGTGGTACCGTTCTATCGGGTTTATTGGTCTGTTCGCCCTATGAATCCTAGCACAGCTGGCCACGGTTCTGGATTCGGTATGGCCCCACATCCCTGTCGGTACCTTTCCGAACCCCACTAACTCTTTCGGCAATTCTCGGAGCGGTCTGAGCTGTGGAAGGTGATCACTAAGACTTTCGACAGGTGGTCAGATTAATATGACTAGCCAGAGTAATTTATTCACTGTAGTTATACAATGGTGACCCTCCATCCATTAATACTGAAGTAGCATAATTGATGACGAAAGTTATGAGTAGAGGCAGAAATGAGAGTAATGGGAAACTGACTATCAAAAATGGACTACCAAATAGATAAGCGAAGGAATTGTAATACCATGGAAGCAAAATAATTTATGATGGACGGAGCAAGGAGGATATAAAAAGCATACTAGCATGGGTGAATCGGTCATTCCTGGCCAAAGGAAGTCTACTCTTAAGAGGCCTTTTCCGAATGTAAGGTCTGATAGGTCGCGAATTGGAAACGATTGTGAAAATCCGATGACACTTTGGACATGTGTTGGACTGTCTCTCCAGCACTCCTATTGATCGCGACATGTCGATATTTTCAATTATGAGCCGGCAGTGACCACATAAAGGTGCCTAGAAACAAATCACACCAGGTAATGAGAACGCCCCTGCGGCATTTTCGATGGGAAGTGTTTGATGACACACCATACAGCATGGACTTTGCTCCCTTTGATGTTCATGTCTGCTCACATGAACCACCGGCAATACAGACAACATTTTGGCATAGACAAGGCACTGTAGACCAGCGTAGGGAAGTGGTGGAAAGAACTGACGATTACCTTCTTCGGTGAGGGTATTGGGAAGTTGAAACAACGTGACGACAAATGTCTAAGTAGGAGGGGCGACTGTAGAAAAGTTGCTGGAAGGCATAGCAAACTGTTTCACTGCGGTTTCGATTTCGCGACCAATCGGTTCTAGCTTTCCAAACAACCCTTGTACCATATATTGGCCACCATAATTTGAGGAAAAGCACAGAACTGTATGGACGTGGAATATGCAGTGTGGGAAAGCCGGAAAGGAAGAGAATCGAAGCATTTGAAACAATCTGTTGAAGGATGTTGGAAATTAGGTGTAATGATAAGAACTACACCATAGAGTAAATGAGTAAGGATATATATGGAATAAACTAACAAGAATCGCTCGACATGTGTATAGTCTTTGGGGAGTAACTTCCATGGTAGCAGACAGAGCTGTAGAAAGTAAATCTGTAAAGGAGGACAAATAATGGTTGATGCTGACATTGTAGAGGAAGCTACATAGAACCAGTTACAATACTAATGACCACATACAAAGAGAGCAGAAAAGGTAATTTATTTCAAAGGCGTTTATGTACGACCAACTTCGATTCCCTAAGGAACTGTTGTGCACAGCGATAGTAGACTATATGGCTGGACAGGAAAGCAGCAGTCAGTCTCAATCCCTCTCTTTCCTTCTGCCTATACACCAATAAGGTCATATAATGGCATGTACTGCCATGAGCTTGTAGCATCGTAAATCACTCAAATGCACTGAAGGTGGCTAATTATAGCCGAGGTTTTGACGTGGAAGAATAATAAAAACTAATGGGATTGCGAGTGATCCCTGTGTTCCATTTAAGTAAGAGCTCGGATCTAGTGTATACGTGCTTGGAAATATATTTCCATTTAGGAAAAATAATGACCACTTCGAGCGAGGATTTGGTCTAATCGATTGCAATACATAGATGATGCTATAGGAAACCTGTAGGCGAGACTTTTAGCGATGTGCACGGTCTGAATTTAAACAAGGATAGGCCAATAAGTTGGTCGTTACTTCTTTGTCGAACCACCGTATAACATCATGCAACGTTAGTCAGTTGGTTCCTCAAGTGTAACAGTGAGAGCGGATGAAATTAACGCAATTACGCCACGGTCTCGTCATGTGCTTGCAGCGTAAATTGAAGGGTTCCTCTGTCTGAATTAAGATAAGTGGTGCCAGCAGCAGAGACAGCCATAAATATTTGTGCCGTGTATGGGGATAGTGTCTCTGGAGAGAGCACGGCAGTAAATTGGTTTTCTCGTTTGATGGAGGATAATTAACATTAATGGCTCTCGACGTTCAGGAAGGCCTTGGGCGTTTATGAATATCGTTTAAACGTGTTAATCTACAATGATCCACGTCAGCGTACTCGAGAACCTGAAAACGTGGATAACTGTGATCATTCCACCATCGTGCGATGTTTGCATGCAATGGGAAAGGTTCAAAAACCGGGAGTATGGGTACCTCACGCTCTGATCCAAAATCACAAAAATCAGACATATCAGCTTCTCTGGTTGTTCGTCGTCAATTGCCACGTGAACAACACCGACCATTCCAATTCTGCACCGTTAATGATGACGAGAAATAGTGCTTTTACGCAAACAGAAAGAAAAGAAAGGAAGACTTGAGCCCCAATAAAGCAGCGATTCTTCGTCTAAAGACCTGATCCATCCATAAAAGACAATGTATGCATCTGATGGAACAGCGACGGTGTGGTATACTACGAATTGCTTCCTCGAGGTGTTGCCTTCACTGCTGAGATTTATTACCAAAACATTAGACATCCTGCAAGCAAAATCAAAGAACAATGATCAGGATGACTGCTTCAACTGACGCCACTGCATGATAACACTCGCCCGCATTCTGCTACTCTAACAGAAAACACGTACAGGAGTTGGATTTGGAAGTCAACCTATTTTGCGTTCTGTCAAACTACCTCTAAGGAACTTCCTTTCTGAATGAAAATGCGGTCCGAACATGGCTCGACTAGTTGTTCGCCTCAAAATCACGTGGTTTCTGCAGTCGCGGAATCGGAAAGCTACCCCAGCGTTCGGAGGCCGTTGTAAACATTGATGAAGAATGTATTATTAATGACTAAAATCTCAGTTATGTGTATTTGTTGTGTTTACTGAATTGATGGGAAGACACTACGAACTTATGCACGAACGTAATGCAAGGTTATGTTTAGCCCTAAATACTAGAGTGGGAAATGTTATGTTAAAAGCCTTCGTAAATTTTACTACTCCACATTTTATTCACGTAACGTTATAATCTTTAATTTATGCACTAGCTGATTACAACTGTAAGGTCTCCAGTGATGTGTCACATACGTAATAAGGAAAAAAATGTTCCGTTTTACACCGTAATGTGGAACCGCATATTGGAACTAGCTGGAGTCATAATTTTTGGTAATTTAGAGTTAAAAAGGAAGACATAAAGCGAAACAGTTCGAGAATTTTAAATTTCCGCCACCCACAAGGCCTAACGCTCTCTTCGAAGTGAGGCTGCCTGGCGGCTGTTTTCGCGGCCTGACATTTTCCGCGGGCGGAGATGCGCTCTGTCCCCTGGTGGCGTGCAATAGACCGGAACTAGCCAGCAGTTCAGTCTCCAGCGGTTGTCGTGACAGCTTTCCATAGCCCAATTTTGTGCAACAGAGTGATGTTGAATACAATTCGCTATTCCCCTTGGAAGTAGAAGTGCTTAAAATATTTTTCTCAGCTGTCCGATGGTGTTATTTGAAAGAATGATCTAATGTCGTTACATTTTACGATCTGTGGTTTAGACTTGGTTTTCTGTTGCATGGGCCGGCAAACTGACATATGTGTGGTTTCGCAGTGGGTTTAGTGTGCTTAAGTGTTCCTATAGTACCCGGCACGAAAACTGGTACCTCAAGGTCATCTCCACTTTGTATACCATTGACGGTTACTGATACTTTCAAATGTTGGTAAAAGTTTTGAAAAAAAAATTATAAATCTCTACCTTTAGATTATGATGGAGAGCTGTCCAAAAGAAAATTCTGTCCAGCTCCCACGATAAATAAATAAATAAATAAAAGCCAACGTTACATGAAATTATGAAAAAAATACTTTTTTGTTTAAACCTGTGGAAAAAAAGGACCATTGACGTATGTGTACTGACCATAACATAAACTCAAGTGCCAAAGAATTCGGTGTAGTATGCGTATTGCAATACAGACATTTGTAAACAGGCAGAATACGGCGCAGCGGTCGGCAACGCCTATACAACATAACAAGTGCCACGCGCAGCGGTTAGGTTGTTACTGCTGCTACAATGGCAGGTTATCGAGATTTCAGTGAGTGTGACCGTGGTGTTACAGTCAGCGCGTGAGCAATTGTCCACAGCATCCTCGAGACAACAAGCGATTAAGTGTGGATTTTCCCTTACAACCATTTCGCGAGTGTACCGTGAATATCAGGAATTCGATTAACCATAGTACTCCGACATCGCTGCGGTCGGAACAACATTCTACAAGAATGGGACCCACGAAGACTGAAGAGAATCGTTCAACATGACAGAAGTGCAACCCTTCCGCAAACTTCTGCAGATTTCAATGCTGGGCCTTCAACAAGTGTCAGCGTGCGAATCATAAAACGAAACATGATCGAAAACAGCTTCCGGAGTCGGAGTCCTACTCGTGTATTCTTGATGACTGCACGTCACAAAGTTTTACACCTCGCTAGTCGCATCAACACGGACATTGGACTGTTGATGACGCGAAACATCAGACGAGTCTCGTTTCAGATTGTATCGAGCGGATGACGTGAACCGGTATGGAGACAACCTCATGAATCCATGGACTCTGAATGTCAGCAGGGGACTGTTAAAGCGGGTGGAGGCTCTGTAATGGTATGGGGCGTGTGCATTTGGAGTGATATAGGGCCCCTGATGTGTCTAGATACGATTCTGACATGTGACACATACGTGGGCATCCTGTCTGATCACCTGCATCCATTAATATCCGCCGGCCGAAGTGGCCGTGCGGTTAAAGGCGCTGCAGTCTGGAACCGCAAGACCGCTACGGTCGCAGGTTCGAATCCTGCCTCGGGCATGGATGTTTGTGATGTCCTTAGGTTAGTTAGGTTTAACTAGTTCTAAGTTCTAGGGGACTAATGACCTCAGAAGTTGAGTCCCATAGTGCTCAGAGCCATTTGAACCATTAATATCCATTGTGCATTCTGACGGACTTGGGTAATTCCTGCAGGACAATGCGACACCTCACACGTGCAGAATTGCTACAGAGTAGTTACAGTTGTTCTGAGTTTAAACATTTCCGCTGGCTACCAAACTGCCTAGACGTGAACGTCATTGAGCATATCTGGGATGCCTTGCAAAGTGCTGTTCAGAAGAGACCACTTGCCCCTGTAACGGATTTTTTGACAGTCCATGAGGGATTAATGACTTCAGTTCCCTCCAGCATTACTTCAGAAAGGTTGAGTCCATGCCACGTCGTGTTGCTGCGCTTCTGCGTGCTTGCGAGATCCTACACAATATTGGCAGTTGTACCAGTTTCTTTGGCTTTCCAGTCTATGAAAATTCTCAAAGTTCGTAGATGCACGTGATACATATTTTAATGCCAGAATATAGATGTATTTTGAGATTAAAAATAAAATACCGTAGGAGAAATGAAGTAATACCACCTGCGTAGCGAAAAATGTCGTCGCTGATGAACCTGTTCTCTGGTGGACCTTGTAGAAACTCCCAGCGAGAAGGTTGTTAATAAAGCAATAAAAGTACTTTTGATAACATCTGAGACATAATTACCGTATTTTGTCACGTATGAACGCATTTATTTGCGAGAAACCCTGTATGACAATGCATTAGTGCTTGTATGCTGCCGTCAGGTTTTTATTTCAGACGGCTCGCCTTAATAGGGTCGAGGATATAACCCTCCCTCGAATTTTTTTTATTTGTAGCTCTAACCAACACTTTGTCACTGCACCCATCAACAAAATCGCCGATATACGCTGTACAAAGTAACTAAGTAACTGTCAACGCTCCTTTGGCCAATATTTCCGCTGAAGTCGAGCAAAATATGTTTTTATGTGTCGCTTTGTGAAACCCAAGTTTTACAGAACGCAGTAAGTGTATTTTACGACAATCTTCGTTCTTACTGCTGCAATGTCTCTGCCTCCCATTCAAAACTTTTGTCCATTATTATTCTTTCGAAATCGAAAACCATGTGAGCGAAGAAGACAAATGACGGAGGCCTCTGAGCCAGACTAATTACTTTCTCAGTGTCATCGTTCTGAATTTTTCTAGCCGTCGGATGCTCTCGTCTGTCATAGTATCGAAGTACTGTTATATGCAATAACTTTTTATCGAAATCGTCCTGTTCAGTAATTTAGTTCTTCATTTGTATTCCATCATTGGAGAAACAGAAAATGTAGAGGTTCCGTCAATTTTACTGACTGTTAATGCCGAACACAGTCGGACTAGAAATACCGCCAGCTTTTGTTGTCTTTTTCAACTTGCGCACTATGATCGGAGTAGCACTACACGCTGGCCCCCTCTTGCATTTCGCTCACTACCAGACACAAGTCAATGTCCCGTTCCTCAGAAGACTGAAACCAAACGACACAGTATATCGCATGGAAACGCGGATCATTTGGGTGACGCTGACCTACTGCACTATTAAGTATAGGCCTACATGCGGCGACAAATCTATGAGGCGGCCGGATCACAGCGCACAGCGCAGGCGGTCTGCAGTGAGCGGTTATGACCATGAGGTGTTTAATTTCGTGACGGTCACTCTAGTGAGTTTGTTATCACGTCTTCGGAAAATGTTTTTGGCGCGTTTGTATTTCCGCAGTTACGTGTGGTAGGTGAGTAGGCATTTTTGCGTTTTTTTTCGGACGGGAACGCTGTGAAGCATTAGTTGTTAACAATAGTTGGTGCGATGTTTTGCACAAGTGATCACGTGTGTCTTTAGTTTACTCATGATGCCTAGGGACATTGGTTCTGGCCCGCTATCGAGTGTTTTCACATCGACGTTCGATTGCTTATTTTTGCTTCGGGCGGAAACGTGTGGAGGATGACGGAGCAGTAGTTTATTTTTCTGAAGTTTTGAACTATTAACTCTATATTGAGATCTTTAAGTTGTGAAACTGAATAAATTCTTGACCAGATTTCATATGCCAGTGACTGCACCATTCACGTACTGTGCTTAATTATGTGGAATGAAATGTGCACATCTTTCAGACTAGCGCTAGCAGCGTCACGATGAGGATGCAAATCAGATTTGCTTTAAATACGCACTGTAACGGGGTGAGCATTAGTTACCATTTACATTGGATGCAGTGAGCTGATGTCAGATAGGAATGCCTTTAAAGCGACAAAGAAGCCGTTATCAATACTTCAGTGACTTTTAAAGACCTCGTGTAATGGGTCTAAGAGAAAGTGAGTGTTCCTTCTGCGATAGTGCAGAAAGACTTGGCAGGAATGCAATCTCTTCAGATGATTGCTTGCAGCGGTGGTCACGAGAATGTACTGTCTCAAAGAGACTGGGCTCAGGACAGCCACGTGGCACTATCGACAGGGAAGACCACTGTGGTAAGCGTATGGCTCTGTCGCATCGTATTTTGTCAGCGGCAGTAATGTGAGCAGCTGTTGGCATCACAGAGACACAGCGAACTGCTACATATCGCTTACTTCAATGACAGTTTCGAGCCAGACGCCCAGTAGCATTCGTCCCACTGACCCCAAACGACCGCCACTTGATGTATCAAACGAGAGCTCATTGCTGGGCAGGATGGAGAGGTCTCTTGTGTTTTCTGGTGAAAGCTGGTTCTTCCTCGGTGCAGTAATGGCCATGTGTCGGTTAGAAGGAAGCCAGTTGAAGCTCTGTAACCAACGTGTCTGTCTCCTAAACCGGTGTGGTCTGCGGTTTGATTTCGTATGGCAGCAGGAGCACTCTCGAGGTTATGCCACGCAACATGACTGCAATTTCTTCGTCACTACGGAGATTCAGTTCGTTGACCGTCCAGTCATGAACAGCATTCATGGCGGTGTTTTCCAATACGGTAACACTCAGCCATCATCTTATACACGATGGCAACTTTTGCCTTGGCATTCTCGGTCAACAGATCTGTCTCCAATCGAGATGATGTAAAACATCATCGAAAGACAATGTGTACTAGCATTTCACATTTACAATCTCATATTTTGTATTACAGTAACCTAAGTTCTTGAAATGTTAATGACTAAAATGTTTTACCTAGACAATTGTACTCCCGTAATTTCATTACCCACATTAATTACTTTTTGGAGCTGTAATTTTTCCGTCGGTATATACTGTAGCCTCTTATATCATGGTGGCAGGGCTCTGGGATCACATTACGTACTGAGTGCTGTTTCTTTGTGTGTTCCTTCTCGTGTAAGTGCTCTGAGTTTTTATGGTGTTTAATGAACTAGATTTATATTTTATTTAGAGCTTACTCTCACACAACACCCAGTCACACTCTAGTCCACTGTTTCTTGATCTAAGTACCCGATCCATTTTCGATTTCCTTATAGACTTGTAGTCCCCCCCCCCCTCCCCCTTCCTCCTACTTCTGTGAAGTTCTAATAGTCGCTCTCAGAGAATGATAGTGATAAAACATAACTGTGACGGTTTAACTTCATTAAAATGTGAAAATATAAATTATCAGAATGCATCACATTTTTCACAGTAGGTTATTTCGTAGTTAGCACATTTAATGTTATTTAGATGTTATCATCAACATTAACGTCGTCTGGCTTTCTGTAAGAAAATTAGTTGCGGTATCAAAACACTTCTGTATTAACGTAGATTTATTAAAATTTGGAATAGGTCTTTAAATCATGAAATGTAAAGAAAAGACAGTTTTGGTATATTTTAATTAAAGGTAATGTTTACAGCTATGCAGCAGACAATTAATAATTTCCATCATTTAGATACTTTAACGGACACTGAAACGACATGCACTTTAGTTACTGGCATCGTAGTAGGGATTGGTGAATCCTGTCTCATTTTGACGTTGTGTAGCAATTATAAGAAGCAGTATTTACGTAGGTCTCCGTTCAGTAATATATATTTTTCAACAGTATTACATGTTGTTGTTGTGGTCTTCAGTCCTGAGACTGGTATGATGCAGCTCTCCATGCTACTCTATCCTGTGCAAGCTTCTTCATCTCCCAGTACCTACTGCAACCAACATCCTTCTGAATCTGCTTAGTGTATTGATCTCTTGGTCTCCCTCTACGATTTTTACCCTCCACGCTGCCCTCCAATGCTAAATTTGTGATTCCTTGATGCCTCAAAACATGTCCTACCAACCGATCCATTCTTCTAGTCAAGTTGTGCCACAAACTTCTCTTCTCCCCAATCCTATTCAATACCTACTCATTAGATACGTGATCTACCCACCTTATCTTCAGCATTCTTCTGTAGCACCACATTTCGAAAGCTTCTATTCTCTTCTTGTCCAAACTGGTTATCGTCCATGTTTCACTTCCATACATGGCTACACTCCATACAAATACTTTCAGAAACGACTTCCTGACACTTAAATCTATACTCGATGTTAACAAATTTCTCTTCTTCAGAAACGAATTCCTTGCCATTGCCAGTCTACATTTTATATCCTCTCTACTTCGACCATCATCAGTTATTTTACTCCCTAAATAGCAAAACTCCTTTACTACTTTAAGTGTCTCATTTCCTAATCTAATTCCCTCAGCATCACCCGATTTAATTTGACTACATTCTATTATCCTCGTTTTGCTTTTGTTGATGTTCATCTTATATCCTCCTTTCAAGACACTGTCCATTCCGTTCAACTGCTCTTCCAAGTCCTTTGCTGTCTCTGACAGAATTACAATGTCATCGGCGAACCTCAAAGTTTTTACTTCTTCTCCATGAATTTTAATACCTACTCCGAATTTTTCTTTTGTTTCCTTTACTGCTTGCTCAATATACAGATTGGGGAGAGGCTACAACCCTGTCTCACTCCTTTCCCAACCACTGCTTCCCTTTCATGCCCCTCGACTCTTATATCTGCCATCTGGTTTCTGTACAAATTGTAAATAGCCTTTCGCTCCCTGTATTTTACCCCTGCCACCTTCAGCATTTGAAAGAGAGTATTCCAGTTAACGTTGTCAAAAGCTTTCTCTAAGTCTACAGATGCTAGAAACGTAGGTTTGCCTTTTCTTAATCTTTCTTCTAAGATAAGTCGTAAGGTTAGTATTGCCTCACGTGTTCCAACATTTCTACGGAATCCAAACTGATCTTCCCCGAGGTCAGCTTCTACCAGTTTGTCCATTCGTCTGTAAAGAATTTGCGTTAGTATTTTGCATCTGTGACTTATTAAACTGATAGTTCGGTAATTTTCACATCTGTCGACACCTGCTTTCTTTGGGATTGGAATTATTATATTATTCTTGAAGTCTGTGGGTATTTCGCCTGTCTCATACATCTAGCACACCAGATGGTAGAGTTTTGTCATGACTGGCTCTCCCAAGGCCATCAGTAGTTCTAATGGAATGTTGTCTACTCCCGGGGCCTTGTTTCGACTCCGGTATTTCAGTGCTCTGTCAAACTCTTCACGCTGTATCTTATCTCCCATTTCATCTCATCTACATCCTCTTCCATTTCCATAATATTGTCCTCAAGTACATCGCCCTTGTATAAACCCTCTATATACTCCTTCCACCTTTTTGCCTTCCCTTCTTTGCTTAGAACTGGGTTGCCATCTGAGCTCTTGATATTCATACAAGTGGTTCTCTTCTCTCCAAAGGTCTCTTTAATTTTCCTGTAGGCAGTATCTATCTTACCCCTAGTGAGACAAGCCTCTACATCCTTACATTTGTCCTCTAGCCATCCCTGCTTAGCCATTTTGCACTTCCTGTCGATCTCATTTTTGAGACTTCGTATTCCTTTTTGCCTGCTTCATTTACTGCATTTTTATATTTTCTCCTTTCATCAATTAAATTCAATATTTCTTCTGTTTCCCAAGGATTTCTATTAGCCCTCGTCTTTTTACCTACTTGATCCTCTGCTGCCTTCACTACTTCATCCCTCAGAGCTACCCATTCTTCTTCTACTGTATTTCTTTCCCTCATTCCTGTCAATTGTTCCCTTATGCTCTCCCTGAAACTCTCTACAACCTCTGGTTCTTTCAGTTTATCCAAGTCCCATCTCCTTAAATTCCCATCTTTTTGCAGTTTCTTCAGTTTGAATCTGCAGTTCATAACCAATAGATTGTAGTCAGAATCCACATCTGCCCCTGGAAATGTCTTACAATTTAAAACCTGGTTCCTAAATCTCTTTCTTACCATTAAATTATCTATCTCATACCTTTTAGTATCTCCAGGATTCTTCCAGGTATACAACCTTCTTTTACATGCCTTTATAAATTTTGGTTTCAGGAAAGAATACTATTTTCGAGGACTTCCTTCTCATTACTGCTTCAAAATATGTGAACCTCACACCAGTTCTCCACATGAATGGCAGGCTCTGAGAAACAATAAGAATCAGTTGTAATTAGATCAATACCTTGTTAGCCATCACACAACAATATTAACGTCAAATAACAGGCGTACGTATAATTCTTTATTTTGCAAATGTTTGTGGCTGATATGAGAATACAAGTGAACAACAGTTTGCCGTGAAACGCTTCAAATACAGGAAAAAAAGTTTCATTGGTTACGTTCCTCGTTAAATGCCGTCTAATTGATATCGGATGACATGCCATGCATGTTTACAGTATTTTTATTCTGAAAAATTTACCTCTCTTGTCCGGGATTTAAATTCCGAATTTCAGAGTGGAAAGGTACACAAGCTAGCCCTAAGCCCATGAACTCCTGTAAATTATGAGCAAAATATGTGTTGCTCACAAAGTTTTTACTTTTCCAATATAAAGAACACACATTTTGTTCATCTAAGTAGTTCTAAACGTCGGTTTATTAATTACAAGAAATATATTAATTGATAAATATGCTTCTTTGAGAATGTTGTGTATCAAAGTGATTCCTTTTCAAATAATGGAAACTGGTTATTTACAGAATAGAATTTGGGGAAACATCTTGATAGTGTGTCGGTACTAGGGACTGGGAATGAAAGATGAGATCGATTGACTGAGCTGAGTTACAAAGTGTGAAAAACTGTACATTTATTGTTTTACAATAAATTTAAAATACGGAACAAAAGATCACAAGCAAGCTTTCAGTTTCAAAATCCACTTAATTTCAAACAGTTAAGAATTTACAAATTTACAATTGTACCCTAAGTGTTTCAGAAATAAACAAGGTAACACTCACCAACCACTGTAGAAAGAAGGATTTCTTAAAATTTCTGGATATTTAAAAATTTTTCAACTGTTAGAATACCATTATTAAAAACCATAGCGCCTTTAGGAAAACAGCTAACTCATGGTAAAAGCAAGATCTACAAGGCTACAAGATGTTGTAACATAACAATCAAAGTTTAAGAAGCAGTGACTTTTTTTCAGTAATGCTGTTCTGCTTCCATGTTTGATTCCTTTATAATCTCGTTCCATTTGGCTTCTGTTAACATGCACCTCATTATGTTACACGTGCGGACAGAAAAATCAGGCTTCATCAGTATGTATAAAGTACACTGTAATTAACCATTTAAAGTGTTTACCTGAAACAGCTCAGGATTAGCCAAAATACACAACAACAGCATGTTCCAATAGTTGAAAGAGTTTTGAAATGGTAGGAAGCTTGGATCTTGGTGTGGCAAGGTGCTGACGCAAAGTTTAAGAGAAAACTTTTAGAAATAAGTATTTGCCCAGACAACAAAAGAAGATGATAAGTTGGAACAGGCGTTGGAACAGTCACTATAAAATCGTTAATAACTCCAAAAATGAAAATTAGAGAACATTTACCAAACTCCAATCCCTATATGCATGACTATCAGATACGTTAAAAATAGGAGCATTACTGTTAACAAAGTTCACAAGTTTCAAAGAATAAATCTCCAAAATTGACGACAGCAACTGCATTTGGTTACTAATGGGCCATCGGTGTGAGACTACGATCATCAGCTAGCTCAGAAAACTCATGGTCGCTTAAAATCTAAAACACTCATACAGAGTAATTATTAAAGTTGATAATCACAAATACCACACCAGAAGATCTGAAAACGCACTTACAATTTAAACCAAACAATAGAAACACGCATACATCGGCACAGTACTGTAGGATTAAAACATCATCATACAAATTTAAAGGAAGCCAAACAATATAAGATGATGTCAGGTTTTATTACATGCGTCATTAAAGAGTAGTACACAATTTAAAAAAAATTAATTATTTTGAACCAATAAATACACATGTGAGGCTCCCAAAATAAAATCAAAATTGGAATACAATTTGTATTCTCCTTTAACAAATAGACTCAAAATTGTTCGGTATTGAACTATTAACATGAAATTATGGTCGACGCAGAGGTTAGAGACAAATGTGCGCTACGTTATCACAAGTATCCGGACACCTGTCTGAAAATGACTTACAAGTTCGTGGCGCTCTGCATGGGTAATGCTACAATTCAATATGGTGTTGACCCACCCTAGCCCTTATGAGACCTTCCACTCCTGCCGGTTTATGTTCAGTCAGGTGCTGGAAGGTGTCTTGGGGAATGGCAGCCCAGTCTTCATGGAGTGCTGCACTAAGGAGAGGTATCGATGTCGGCCAGTAAGTCCTGGCACGAAGTTCCAAAATACCCCAAAGTTCTTCTGTAGGATTCAGGTCAAGACTCTGAGCAGGCCAGTCCATTATAGGGATTTTAATGTCTTGTAACCACCCCGCCACAAGCCATGCTTTATGAACAGGTGCTCGATCGTGTTGAAAGATGCAGAAGCCCTCCTCAAATGGTACTTCAACAGTGGGAAGCAAGAAGGTGCTTAAAACTACATTGTAGGCCTGTGCTGTGATAGTGCGACGTAAAACAACAAGGGGTGCAAGCCCCCTCCATGAAAGACATGACGACACCGTAACACCATTGCCTCCGAATTTTTCTGTTGGCACTACACACGCTCGCAAATGACGTTCACTGTGCATTCGCCATACCCACACCCAGCCATCCGATCGCCACATTGAGTACCGTTGTTCGTCAATCCACACAACGTGATTACACTGTTCAATCGTCTAATCGTTCAATCGTTTGGCATTTACCGGCGTCATGTGTGGCTTATGAGCAGTCGCTCGACCATAAAATCAAAGTTTTGTCACCTCCCGCATAACTGTCATAGTACTTGCAGTGGATCCTGATGCAGTTCGGAATTCCTGTGTGATGGTCTGGATAGATGCCTGCCTATTACAAATTGCGATCCTCTTTTACTCTCGGCTGTCTCTGTTAGTCAACAGACGAAGTCGGCCTGTACGCTTTTGTGCTGTGCGTGTCCATACACGTTTCCACTTCACTATCACATCGGAAACAGTGGACCTACGGTTGTAGAGGAGTGTGGAAATCTCGCGTACAGACGTATGACACAAGTGACACGCAATCATCTGACCACGTTCGACGTCCGTGAGTTCTGCAGAGCGCCCCATTGTGTTCTTTCGCGATATCTAATGACTACTGTGGTCGCTGGAGTACCTGACAGTAGGTGGCAGTGCAATGCACTTAATATGAAAAACGTATGTTTTTTTGTGTGTCCGGATACATTTGATCACATAGTGTAACTCTCACTGATGAAACCTATGCACCGTTGTACGTGAGGACCCAAACAATTCCGCTAAGCGAGAATGAGATTTGTCGATTGGTAATAATCCTTTACTTATATTTAACAGAGGTGTTGATGTCTTTCACGGAACGTCTTTGTTGGCTGTAGACAAATACGGACAGGAAAAATAACGACAGCACAGCATCCACAAACGAAGACGTAAACTCGCTACCATTCTGGCAAAGGGAACCAATAATTCTGTAACTGACCACCGATAACTTCACGAACTGGATCTCGGTCACCGGTTACTAAAGAGAACGCAGACAAATATTGAGACAAGGGAGGATACACCATGGACTGAAAGTAAATGTAAGAGAGGCAAAATTAATGAGGAGTAAAGAAAATGAAGTTAACGATAATATCTTAACATCAAAAACAAAGAGATGAAGTACTGGAAGTCTAATTCCTTGGAAGCAAAATAACATATGACGGATGAAGGTAGGACATAAAAAATAGCACAGTAAAAGTAAAGAGGGTGATTCCAACAGAAGATGCTTACTAGTTTCTAACAATGGGCTTCATCTGAGGAAGAAATATATTTGGATATACGTATGTAGCAAGGCACTCCATGGAAACAAATCATTTTGTGTGGGAAAACAAGGAGTGTGTAAAACCGACCGTTTGATATGTGGGGCTGTATTAGAATGTTTAAACATAGATGAGTTGATAAGAAATGAGGAGATTCCCTGCAGAACAGGTGACGAAAGGAACATGTGAAAATCATTAACATGAAGGAGTACATGATAAAAGAACACATGTAAAAACACTAAGGAACTACTTTCAGAATATTCTGATGGCGCATAAGTCCGTAGCGTCTTTGTTTAGCACGATGGCTGCTACGGCTTCGTTTATCGACTTTGACTTTTTATTTGTAGTTTTACAGTTGCCATTTGTTTACTTTTTGTCATTTTGTCATATGGAGATTGTGAGTGGAGGTGTGGATGCTAGCAAATGGAGTTCCAAGTGCACAAATTGCAACAGTTCCGACATGTTCTTCTGTATCAGTTCAGTAGAGTTCTAACAGCGGCGGAGGCAGCGAGAAAGATTTGCGCTGAGTATGGGGATAATTTGCACTTCAGTGTACTCCATAAATTGCAAGGGTGATGAACTGTGATCACCGGGCGACATTTTTGTGCAGTGGTGAAGGTTCAAAATTCGTAGAATGAAGGCTTTCACGACCGGGTGACATGGCTGTTGATATACTTTCCGGGATGTGAGGTCGTGGTCCAAGAACTTTTCTGCTCCTTACGTTTCGTCCAGAACTGCGCTGGACTTCCTCAGAGGCGCTGCTCCGCTGAGTCTTGCCGACTGACTGGTCGGGTGTCTGAGAGCGACTTATATATTGTGAGAAAGGGTGGCGTGGTTCAGGTGACACGTGATGAGCAGTGATAATCCATAGCAAAGATAAGGTTGACTATCGATTACCACCTTGTCAAAGATAAAAATTGTTTGCAATTTTGTAGAGCCACTGATAATCCATAGCAAAGATGAGGCTGACTATCGATTACCACCTTGTCCAAGATAAAAATTGTTAGCAATTTTGTAGAGCCACTGTCCATATATCGCTAAGTTTCATAGCCCCCTCTTTCCTGTTGAAATTATCGTGATGTTTATAAATTTCGATAGCTTCTCTATATAGCCGTGGATAGTAATTTAACGTTGTAGATAAAACTTCGGTATCCGAAAACTTCACTTGGTGGTTGCCTGGTTGAAGAGCATGTTCCGCTACAGCTGACTTTTCTATTTTTCCAAGTCGACAAAGACTTTTATGCTCTTTCAGTCGCGTGTTTACGCTTCTTTTGGTAGTACCAATGTAAACTTTACCACAGGTACATGGAATTTTATACACACCACATGTCGACAGGGGAGGGCGTTTATCCTTCACAGATCGTAGTACTTGACTTATTTTCTTTGTTGGTTTAAAGATCGGTTTTATGTCATGTTTTCGTAAAATCTTACCGATACGATCTGTTACTTTTTTAATAAAAGGGAGAACTACTGTATTTTTCTGTCGTTGTGGTTCATTCTTATCTTTTGGGTTTCTGTTCTTGGACGCAAAATTCTATTTATCTCTTTCCTTGAATAGCTGTTTTTTTCAAAAGCCTGCTTCAGATGTTTCACTTCAGCATCCAAATATTCAGGTGTACATATCCGTTCCGCTCGAACCACGCCCCCCTTTCTCACAGTTCAAAAGTCGGTTGTATGGGTATCACATGCTCTGAACGAAATAAAAAAAAAATAGCCGGTAGCCATATGTAAATCTCCTCTTACTCGTCATCAATTGGGTCGTGAACAACACCGAACAATTCTATCCTGTATCGTTACTGGTGACGAGGACTGGTGTCTTCATGCTAACATAAGGTAAAGAAAGTAATGGTTGAGCCCAGACAAAGCAGCACGTCCCCATACAGAGACCTGCGCGCATCCACAGCAGATAAAGTTATGCACCTGGTTGAACAGCGACAGTGTGGTGCACTACGAACTGCTTCCCCGAGGTGTAACCATCACTGCTGACATTTACTGTCAAAAACTGAGACGTCGTGCAGACCCCTCAAAAAACAATGAGCAGGAAGACTGCGTGAACTGGCGCTACGTTACGATAACGCCCGCCCGCACGCTGCTAGGCTGACGAAAGCGCCCTGCGAGAGTTGGGTTGAGAAGTCATTCCGCACCCACCTTACTCATCTGATCTTGCGCCCTCACATATTCGTCTTTTCCATTCCCTGTCGGACATTCTTAAAGGAACTTCATTTCCAGATGAAAGTGCGCTCCTAACATGGCTCGACGAGTTCTTCGTCTCAAAACCACGTGGTTTCTACAATTACGGAAACGAAAGGTTACCCCGGCGTTGGCAAACTGTTGCAAATTGTGAAAGAGAATATATTATCGATCACCAAAGTCTCTGTCATTTGTATTTGTTGTGTTTATTATACTACGGAAAAAAGTTACGAAGTTAGGCACCATCTGAGGGAGCTTTAGTAAGTAAAAGCCGTAGCGGGAGTATGGAATGTATCTAACAAACAAAGAAGCACATTAAGAAGAATACTTGCGGTTACTCCGTGATGGTTGTTACTGAATAGCAGTTCGTAGCGGTCCACATTAAACCAATGAGAACCTGATGACACGAACAATAGTTTCCTACGTGAAGCTATACTGTGAACGAGAGATTTTTTCTCAAGCTTACAATAGATGTACCCTCTTAATGATAGTTTATTAACCCTTTGAGCGTCAAAATGGCCTAGCCTGCCTAACCGAACACTGAAATTCATATCAGAGTGCACTCTTTTGTAATCAGTAGAACTTCTCAACATATTACGCATTTCCAACGCCACCATGAGTTATGGGGTGGAAAACTTTCATACCAATGAATAAGGAGCACAAAACAAAATATTGTAGTTCCACGGAAAAAAAATCTGTAGTAATTTGTCAGTGTCAGCTTCTGTTGGTAAGCATATGCCCTCAGGAAGAAGACATCACAAAGGTCTGTGGTTCACAAGCAGTTCTAAACCGTGCATGTACATTTACTTTTGCAGCCACTTCAGTATCACAGTCTGTTTCAAGCATGTCATACAATGCTTCTCCAGTAACAGGCAAATAGTTTGCGCCAGCTGCTGAGTCTGTACAAGACGTTTCACCGACAGGTCCACTTAACACTACGTTACCCATAATATCATCAAATACTGTAGTAGTGTTTGAAACGGTAGAGACGGTGGACACATCAGCTACGTCGGAGTCTCCCCGAAATTGTGAATCTTCTGCGTGCTCATTTGTGACATCTTACCAGCATTTCATTACATGACCAGGGAGAGCCCCCTCTGTGAATCAATGCCACGTACTGATGCCATTCTTGTGGATCTAGAAAAGATAGAGAAATAAAAAAGAAGAAAGTTCCCTCTAACGACAAAAACCAATCAAAAATAAATAAACGGTACCTCAGTGACATTCCAATATGTGCCTAATGTGTTTTCGTTATGGTAAATATCTCCAGTACTCTTCCTATATGTGCGCTGTCGCGGGAGGTAATTTATATTACCCCAGAGGATAACATTTTCGACACAGTTTTTGAAACAATGTTATCTGCAACGTAAATTCTTCATCAGAAGCAACATTTTATCGAATAGATTCCTTAAAGGTAGATGTAATTAGGGACTGAATTCACAACTATTTTCTTCCAGGAGCGTTGCGAAAGGAAACTGGTTGTAAACTTGGTCACACACGTCTCCCCTGTTGATTTTATGCGTTGTAATGAAGAAAATGATGCTATGAATTACATGCACCGTCATTTATATCACAAGACGTCAGACGAACAAATTCATGGTTGACAAACGCTAACTGGACACATAACTAGCTCTTGAAGATGGGCTGCCACAAAAATCTCCGGTAAATATTCCTATCATTACTCAATTGTTCGCTGATATCACAGTCCTACCAACTTATACAGATGGTATTATCCTTATCAGAGAAACTTCTATATTAATACCAATAAAATCGATCGTCTGTTGTAAATAAAATAACAAACAGTATTTATAGTCCAGTGGTATATACGAGCGGAAAATTTTGCTATTGGAGTAAAAGAACGCGAATAAGCTCTTAAAAGTGTAGTGCCAGCTAATTCTACCTTTTTCAGTACCTTTAATAATTTTCCCGGAAATCTTGGCATGCGAACATATTCGCGCTCTTTCTAACATGCAACTCACCTCTCACTCCCACGAGCTCCCTTAACTAATTCTCTCACAACCAGTAGTCGATTGCACGAAGTCACTCATATCCATCCACACATATTTGCTCAGTCTCCCTCACTCATTCAGCCCATCTCATTCCAATTATATCTTTGTGTCTCTCTGTCACTGTCGAACAGCCACAGTCTTCGTCGTTCTGTCCTACTACTACTGTCTCCTTTCACTCTCACTGCCTCCCTCTTGCTCTTACTGCTACTATTTCATTTGTTCCTTCCCAATGCTGCTGTCTCTTCGAACTTCGACCTTCTTTCTCTTCCCCATTGTCTCTGTCGTAGACTGTCTTTCATCACCACTTTATCCCTCTCTTTATTTCTCTCCCACTAGCATTTTCTCCTTCACTCTTTTCCTAGAATTGTTTCGTCACAATCAACTATGTCCACTGCCACTGTGTCCCTCTGTTACTGTCACATTGCCATTGTCTCCTTTGCTATTTCTATACCACAACCACTGTCTATTATCGTCCAGTATTTATTACTGTTTCACCTGTTTCCCACTGACAATGTGTCCTTCTCTGTCAGAGTAATAAACCACGAATATGTTAGTATACCAAAATCAGGTGGAAATTTTTAATGATGCTGAGGAAGATTGCATAAGGCAGGTGGTATCCAGCTGGTTCCCTAGTTTCCGCTGCCATTGCAAGGCATGTCATTCAGATAAAAAAGCCTGCTTGGGTAAGTAAAATTTTCATGTGTCACTTACGTAAAACTGAAATAACGTAAAACCAAGTTTACATCTCATAACTCATTTTACATGCACAAAAAATTTATAGGCATTACAGTACTGCAACATCGGGTTATCAGAACTCTTGCCGGCCGGAGTGGCCGTGCGGTTCTAGGCGCTACAGTCTGGAACCGAGCGACCGCTACGTTCGCAGGTTCTGATCCTGCCTCGGGCATGGGTGTGTGTGATGTCCTTAGTTTAGTTAGGTTTAATTAGTTCTACGTTCTAGGCGACTGATGACCTCAGAGGTTAAGTCGCATAGTGCTCAGAGACATTTGAACCATTTTCAGAACTCTTCTGATCACAACAGAGACATTTCACAGCATATTTCGCCGTGCTGTGTTACTTTATAAACTACGTTTTCTGCTCACATATAGAAGTAGAGTAACTTTTTATGTAGGAAACTTGTAAATATATCAAGAAAATTCTCAAGGTCATTCGAGATCGTTATCTTAGGAATGTATCGTAAAAGTCTCACTCACTTTCTCTGCATAGCCGCCTTGAAACCTGCGGGGCGCTTTTGGAAATCAAAAACCATATTTTTGTGATATTTCTCGATAACAGGTAAAGATTCTTCAAAGCGGAAGGTAGCACTTCTAGACAAATGCCAAGAGACAGAAAATGTAACAGTCCCTTTTGAGCAATTTTCTCCAATAATTTGTGGTTTACATTTCACCTTAAACTGGAATTTACATGTGTGTTTTTGGTATACACGCAAATTAACTTTGAACAACTGTATCCTGTAAATGGATAAAGATGCCAATAAAATATACAAGGGTGTTCGAGTCAGAGATATTAGGGAAATATCACAAAAATTTCAGCGTTTTTGCTGTACATAGACTTCTTATTAATCAGCTCAGTTTTGGTATGAAAAATGGTAAGAAACTGTTTAGTAATTTTCTAAGAAACCGGCCATGAACTAAAAGCGTCTCCATAAGCCCCTAAATAAACCACCATAGACCACGTCAAACGCAAAAAGAACCAACTGATTTGTTCCATTTGCCTACGGTGTGGGCAAGTGTGTCCTTTATGATATTTAGACCCTTTATACTAGGGTAGTAACACTGTGTACTGGTGACTGAGGATGGTGTATTGACGAACATTAACCAGAGTTTATGTCATTTGTAGCCTAATAATTGAAGGCATTACAACCTGTATGTTTTAGGTTGGTTAGTAGTTACAAGTGCACATGCCAAGACAGAGACATTAATACTTATTTACCGTTACACAGCAGGTCAGGCTTTAAATTATAGACATATGGACACAAAACGGTTAGGTGTAATCCACTTAGAGGTTGAGGTGCGGCCATGCAGAGAACATGAGGTCATAAAGTTTGTAAGCTGTTTGTGGGAAGAGTGTTCGACACAGAGAAAACATAACCAGTACGCTGATGTCTGTACATATTAAGGTACCACATATTGAAGGATTTTCAGTTATACATGTTACACTTTGCATATATATTCACCAGAAACACTTCAAGTTACAAGACTTTTTTCGAAGTATGCAAGTATCAGCGCTTGATTATGCTACATTAGAGTACTGATGGAGTTTTGGTTTGAATTATACCCATGAGTGTTTTATAGGAATCACAGACTTTATATGTTTCTTGATGGCTTCGTACTTGCTATTGGTGATAATATATGTTTGTGTCCAGCTTAAGAGCTCTGTGCTTTCTTGGCTGCACAGCACAGCTGGGTCAGGACAGACAATAAGTCAGCAGTCCACAGCACAACACTCAGACCTTGCACTGCTCAGCAGATGGCAATCAAGACGTCTGAAAAACACATTTTAGAGCCATTTAGTCATAAAACTGTTTAAACAACTGTTTACTGTCATCTGATCATCCACAGGTAGAAAAAATTGTTTATGACATCTTGTAGGGGACCATTTTTGATGTGGATTCAAATAAAATAAAAACTGTTAGTGTTAAAATGTACGAACCAACAGTAAAACGTTGATTCCAGAATAAGAACACTCCTGTTCTGACTGTTGTAAATAATTTTATGTTTACTGAAGATTGTGCAGTTATAGAAACCGACATTTAATAAGGAATGATCGGTCAGCAGCTCTGGGCTGTTCTGCTATATGACTTTTCTTCTTATACTTTGGAGCTCTGTGACACTAAGTGCAGAAAGATCTGTGTCAGTCATAATACGTCCTGTGCCTGAGCTGGACATCAGCTGCCAATCCACGTCATAGTTATTGCTAACTCAAGTACATTATTTAATGCCTTGAATAATAACCAGTCTACAGAAAGCCTAAGTCTCAAACCTCTCATCATATTGTGTAATAAGTGTTACGACTATTTGTTATTATTATTACTATTGTTATTAAGAACGTTTCCATTTTGAGGTATTACTGGAAGAGGTTTCAGTTTAACGAGTACGGGATAAATAGTTTGTGTAGCTCATGATGACATAAATCGTGGAGTAACATCGAAACTAAAGGCAAGAATGAAAAGAAGTCCAGTATCAGAGGGGCCACTGAGGGTTTACATACTATGTTGTTGAAGCCAGAATCTTGTGTAATACATCGTATGGTATAGAACCTACCAAGAAAGGTCTATCATGACATGCTCTCAACCAAAACAGAGCTATGTTCACAAGTGTAGAAATAAACAAGGCTGACAATGACAAGCAAATACTGTCAGATGAGACGCCACAAGCGTTTACTATCTGAGCATAATATGGAGTAATGAATGTCAAATGTTCGGTCTTGTGTACTCAACCTCTTGAGCATGCTATTTCACTTTAAATATTAGTAGTGTTCTATGCCAATTCTAGACCAAAGAGCATATTGGACTAAAAGATCCAGGATATAAATCAAAATTCAAATTTAGCAGTATCCCTCCCACCAAAAATTTATCTACACCCACAAAATGAAATTGTAATTTAGTTAAAAACAAGTTATTCAAAATGCTTTTTTATTCCAGTCTCTGATCACAAATGAACTCTTTAGACGATGACCGGTTTAAGTCTGTAATGGCCATCTTCAGACCTTTTTTACACAGCCATCTGAAGATGGTCATTACAGACTGAAACCGCTCATCGTCTAAAGAACTCATTTGTGATCAGAGACTGGAATAAAAAAGCGTTTTACAGTAATGAATCACTGTGTCTACACGCGATTATGACGCAGTTGGTGAAATAAGTTATTCAATTAAGACGTAATATTAAAAATTAAAAAAAATCGAAAATTCATCGAAATTCAATCGCATGGATTTGAAGATGATTAATAAACAAAAAGTAAGCCCACAATTTTATCTAATTTATAAGTGTCATTTTTAAAGATTTTAATGTAATGTTCTGGAAGAGTAATTTTAAATTTGTCATTTAAAAGTAATAGAAAGCTTTCACCATATTTACTTGGTAAAATTTCAGGTTTTGAAAAGATGTATGATTTCCATTTTTTCAGCTCTGATAATTTAGTGAAGATTTCTGCACAACCATTATTCCAATTGTTAACTTCAGTTAATAGATTTCCAGCGCTACCAATCATATCCACTTTATTTTTGCTTTTATTCATATATAAAAAAATTGTTTAGTGTTTTAAGTTGCCAATAGTGAAATTGTTTAAGGGAGTCAATTAGATCCCCTTTAAACATTTTAATTTTTGTAAATTTAAAGTTTTCCATTTATACCTTCCTCAGTTGTATGAAAATACTTCAAACCCAAATGAAAACGTGAAGTTAAATCTTGTTTAATATTTTCAAATTTTTTATTCATCTATGCCTTTAAAAGTCTTCAGTAAGCATTATACGCTGTGAGTAATAAGTCACATGATTTTACCATACATAATAAAAATTCAACTGTACCATTAGGTAGATTTTCATTAAGGAATGCACATAATTTCATTGTCTTTTTTGTAGTTACAACGTTCATACTTCTAGACATAGTAATGATACAGAGAGGATAAATGTGAATAAAAGTAAATGAACTTATGTTTACACCATTACTTAATTGGGTTAATCTTTTAAAACCCCTAAAATCAATGTAAGTTATTTCGTGGGCCAAGATTTCATAATTCTTAAGGAAATCGTCATTTCTTCCAATTTGTGCATACATATTTTGTAATGTAACAGGATCAAATAATGAAGAACTGATTATTTTTTCGATTAATCAAGAAAATAATGGAAATAAAAAAGGCATATAAAATGTGCTAGAATTATAATAATTTGTAATATCTAGTTCAAAATTGCTTTTTTCCTTGTCATCCAGCAATTTCAATTGTTTGTAGTTTAAAGAGAGAAAATGAAATTTTTCAATTTTTGTTATTTATAAAGAGAAAATTTTATAACATTTGTTATTTTTTAAGTAAATAGTAATTTCGTTTTGTGGATGAGTCTTGATAGCTCTTACTTATAAAGAATAATATCTATTAGATTTTTTTAATTTGAAATGGGGCTTTGGTTTTATGGGTATGGTTAAATTTCTGGTGGTGGGATATTGTGAAATTAGAATCTTAGTTTACACCCTGGAATTTTAATCCAATTTGGCATTTGGTCCAAAATCAGCATAGATATACTACCAGTATTTATTATAATAACATTTCTCACAAACAATGAGGGATGTCCAGTAAGTAATTTATCACAGTTTTTTCTGAGAGCAGGATTTTTATTGACGATACCAACACAGCACGTTATTCCACATTCTTTGGGATATAGAACCCTATTTTTCAACATAAACTCCATTCAATGCGACGACCTTATGCAATCTTACTGAGAGGGCCTGTATGCTCGTATTGTAACACTCTACTGGTTGTTGTCATAGACAACGCCCTGCTACATCAGTACTCACCCCTTCATCCATGTACTACTTCCCAAAGAGTGCATCCTACATTTCGCCAAAGAGATGCAAGTCCAAAGGTGTCAGGGTGGAGTTTTGTATACTCCTGTCAGGTGCATAGTCTTGTGTGAGACCATGTGTTGTCATGGAGAATGATAGGTTCGTTTGCATTCTTGTGGTGACGAACACGCTGAAGTGATTTTTCAATTTTCTGTGAGCAACCGAAGCTTCCGAGTTGATCGTTGCCCTGTGATGGAGGACATCAGCCCCTTCAGAGTACCACAAGACGATCGCCCTAACTTCACTGGCTGACAATGCGGGTTTGAATATTTTTTTGAAGGACACTGGGTGTGGCGCCATTCCATGTATTGCCGTTTAGTTTTTGGTTCGAACTGATGAACCAATGTTTTATCGACTGTGATGATGTTAGACAAAAAATGGACATGGTGAGCATTGTAACACGCAAGCAAATTGGCACAGGTAGACGGTAGATATTCCTTATGGTCTTCTGTTAGGCAGCGAGGAACCGAGGCGGCACACATCTCTGAGTATGTAAACAAGTTGACAAAGGTGTCAGCACTACAACAGAGATGGATAGTTTTGCAGCTAGATATTTAACTGTGATCTATTGATCACTCGAGTGAGAGTGTCCGCATCAGCAGGGGTCACAGCTGTGAGTGGCCAGATTGCACATGGGAGATCATTTTACGCGACATTTTTGCACTGATAACATACGTTTCGCCAACGAGTCAGTGTGCTTTTGTTCACTGCCTTTGTGTAAACACCTCCGGTATCTCTGAAACCCTGGTTTTCCCCCAAGAGAAACGCAACGACAGCCCCTCTACTTGGAGCGCACCTCCGTTTCAGAGGCAACCTATTGGAGCTTTATAAAATTGTTATTCCACGATGTCTCACAATAAATTAAGCATTTTTTCAATCGGAATTGGCTGAGAAAGATAATTTGTGGCATTACTTGCTGATCGTTCCTCGCAGTAGGAGCGAAGGTTCTTTAAATTTATTTCACGCCAAAATCCACTGAACTCAAAAAAAAAAAAAATATTGGTGAACATAGCAAAAAATTAGAAATCAAATTTAATGCTTAATGTGTGAGAAAAAGTTATCAAGGGCCTTTTTGAGTAGTGAGATGAACTTCAACAATGCTGCACACCATTAGTATTGGAATACAGCGTCTTTTATACTCAACGTACTTTGCGAAGATTTTAATAATACTATCTTTGGACAAGTCGCATAGCATGTTGAAAAGCTTGGGGACGAATTGCTTGACAGACTGTAGGAAATCACTGAAACATAAGGACGGATACTACAAGAAGTCTAGACCTCAGCCAGCAATTGTTTTCTAAAATGTGACGTAACGGTTAGTGTTGGTGGTTGGTGTGCTGCCTGTCGCTGATTCAAACGCAATCACCACCAATTATTTGTTATTTCGCATTTATAATTTCTGGAAGTTTCTTGAGATATATCATATTTGTATGTGCGGAATATACGATGTTTGCATAAATAACTGCACTCTACAGCGAGGAGTTGAGTTCTGTTGTGGCTCTAGGATGGGGTCAGTAATAAACGTTCTTCGAGCACTTCATTGATGACACTGCCTTCGAATTTGGACGTGATTATGGTTTAGACGCGGCACTATTCTTTAATCTAGCTGTACATACGGAACAGTCTGTCTGAACATTTTATGTGTGAAGGTCGTCAGGCTGGATATGCCGCCAGATGATGACTTCAGCACAGTCTAAGCTTGGACAGTTCCAAAGACAGGAGGGAATGGTGCTAAAACCCATTTACCTAGACGATCCTATACTATGGGCATTTCATACATTCATTTCTTTTCGTTTTACGCTATGCGTAAATGAATACAAAAATGTCATGAGCTTTCGTTCCGAATTAATTTAAATTCGGAAGATCTAAGGAATTGTACGAGAATAGCGTGCGTAAGCTAAAACTGATGACTAGCAGTGGTCTCATTTGTTTGACAGGAAATGAGACAAATCGAACTCAAGCGATGTGGAAATTATTAATTAATTTGGGTTTCGTCACTTAGAAGTCCAAATCTCAATATGAGTTGAATGGGACGGACTAATTAATCAGCAGGACGTTATATTAGGCATTCGAAACATTATACCCGATGTCCATTCTCTTTGATGGCCGAGGCCCTTAAAGCCAAATTTGTCTTTCACATTATCTTATATAACTTTCGTTACGTTAAAGAGTCAAATGAAACATATGTTGATCCATTAGGAATCTGAATCGGATGAAACTTAAGTGAAATGATGGCACTGCTATAAAATAACGGAGAAAATTGAGAGAACCAGAGCGCCATTTTAGATAAATACCTTGCAGTTATCATTAGACTTTTACTAATATTGCACATCTTGTGAAAAGCAAAGAGATGTAGATGGACGTACTGTTGCCAATGCATTCTATAAGGTATCATTGTAACTGTGTAACCAACACTAATGTTGTAGTGCCACTGAGATAATTTGTAGATGCTAGTTCGCAAGCTTACGTTAAAGAACTACAAAATTAACTGTCGAAGTGAAGCAGTTATCGACGCATGTTGTCTTGAGATCCACGGAATACTGGAATATAATGATATGGAAAGAAAAGAAAGGCAAAAAGTTATGAGATAGTGCCTCAAAATTTAAAAAATGTAGTTTTTTGATTCTTTATTCACTTAAAGCTTTCAAGCCTCATAGATGAAAAGCATTCTTAAATTATTTTCCGAAACAGATCTGCGAGCGACATGTTGACCTGAAAACCAAATTTAAGTGCTGGAACACATTCTGAAGATCTACTGGTGACGAGAAGCAGAAGAACAGATAGAAAAATTTTCTAAGATGATGACAAGTGAATGACGTGTAGAACTGCAGAAGTGCTGTATGACGTACAACGAACTAACTGCTGTGGGAAACATGATTACAAATACATAAATATATCGCCACTGCATCACAAAGTGGAGGCTGTGGATGACAATAAATGTTAAACACTTTTTTGCAAACAATTCGACTAATCATGGAAGAGTTGAAGAGATGTCTTTTCTTTGCACTTCGACATCATTTATGGCCCTTTGGTGCGAATGAAATCGTAGACGGTTCGACACGATGCGGCACTTACGTACGGAAAGAAAATTTAACTTTTCCTTTTATACAGGGTGGTCCATTGATAGTGACCGGGCCAAATATCTCACGAAATAAGCGTCAAACGAAAAAACTACAAGGAACTGAACTCGCCTAGCTTGAAAGGGAAAGCCAAATGGCGCTATGGTTGGCCCTCTAGATGGCGCTGCCATAGGTCAAACGCATATCAACTGCGTTTTTTTAAATAGGAACCCCCACTTTTTTATTACATATTCGTGTAGAACGTAAAGAAATAGGAATGTTTTAGTTGGACCACTTTTTTCGCTTTGTGATAGATGGCGCTGTAATAGTCACAAACGTATAAGTACGTGGTCTCACGTAACATTCCGCCAGTGCGGATGGTATTTGCTTCATGATCCATTACCCGTGATAAAATGGACCGTTTATCAATTGCGGAAAAGGTCGATATCATGTTTATGTATGGCTATTGTGATCAAAATGCAAAACGGGCTTGTGCTATGTATGTTGCTCGGTATCCTGGACGACATTATCCAAGTGTCCGGACCGTTATTTAAGGAAACAGGAAATGTTCAGCCACATGTGAAACGTCAACCACGACCTGCAACAAATGATGATGCCCAAGTAGGTGTTTTAGCTGCTGTCGCGGCTAATCCGCACATCAGTAGCAGACAAAGTGCTCGAGAATCGGGAATCTGAAAAACTTCGGTGTTGAGAACGCTACATCCACGTCGATTTCACCCGTACCATATTTCTATGCACCAGGTATTGCATGGCGACGACTTTGAACGTCGTGTACTGTTCTGCCACTGAGGACAAGTGAAATTACGGGACGATGACAGATTTTTTGAACGCGTTCTGTTTAGCGACGAAACGTCATTCGCCAACAGCGGTAACGTAAACCTGCATAATATGCACTATTGGGCAACGGAAAATCCACGATGGCTACGACAAGTGGAACATCAGCGACCTTGGCTAGTTAATGTATGGTGCGGCATTATGGGAGGAAGGATAATTGGCCCCCATTTTATCGATGGAAATCTAAATAGTGCAATGTATGCTGATTTCCTAAGTAATGTTCTACCGAGGTTACTACAAGATGTTTCACTGCATGACAGAATGGCAATGTACTTCCAACATGATGGATGACAGGCACATTGCTCGCGTGCGTTTGAAGCGGTATTGAATAGCATATTTCATGACAGGTGTATTGGTCGTCGGAGTACCATCCATAGCCCGCACGTTCTCCGGATGTGACGTCCCCGGATTTCTTTCTGTGGGGAAAGTTGAAGGATATTTGCTAATGTGATACACAGACAATGCCTGACAACATGCGTCAGCGCATTGTCAATCCATGTGCGAACGTTACGGAAGGCGAAGTACTCGCTGTTGAGAGGAATGTCGTTACACTTATTGCCAAATGCACTGAGGTTGATGCATTTGAGCATTTATTGCATTAATGTGGTAGTTACAGGTAATGCACAATAACAGCATGCGTTCTCAGAAATGATAACTTCACAAAGGTACATGTATCACATTGGAACAACCTAAATAAAATGTTCAAACGTACCTACGTTCTGTATTTTAATTTAAAAAACCTACGTGTTGACAACTGTTCGTCTAAAATTGTGAGTCATATATTTGTGACTATTACAGCGCCACCTATCACAAAGCGAAAAAAGTGGTCCAACTACAACATTCATATTTCTTTACGTACTACACCGATATGTAATAAAAATGGGCGTTCGTATTTAAAAAAACGCCGTTGATATACGTTTGACCTATGGCAGTGGCATCTAGTGGACCAACTATAGCGTCGTCTGGTTTCCCCCTTCAAGCTAGACAATTTTGTTCTTTGTAGTTTTTGCATTTGACGCTTTTTTCGTGAAATATTTGGCCCGGTCACGATCAATAGACCATCCTGTATAGTTGGGCTTTCATACCAAAAAGTCTAACACTCGGTTCAACAAATTTCATAGTATAATTACGTCGGAATATCAAATAATGAAATGTCGCAAGAAATTCTATACCTGTTGAAACAACCTTCTTCACTGTCAATAATACTAGCACAAAAAATGGGAATGTAGTACCGTGAAATGTAAAAGGACAATTCTTTGTAGTCCAGAAAAAACGTCGAAGCCTAGAAGTAAGTTCACCAATGAATGCAGTTTACAAGTGCGGAAGTGAGTAATCGTTTCGAATGTCTCGCTAATATCATTTAGTAATGGTTGAAAAGCCGAAAAATGCATGTGATGGGCACTTATAGGTTTTGGTTGTGATAAGTGTTTAGCTACGATGGAACCATGCCTCCAACATTCAGTTAATCCCTTTAGAAATGAAAAGTTCTCACGCTCTACAATATCTGAAATTTTCTCTAGAGAATTTCGTTTCGCTCCACCCTGTTACTCCCGGCGATCTCCCGATTGCACCCGCTTGGATAAAGCATGCAATTTTCCGCTACGCAGATCTTCCCTGAGTTTTGATGAAGGCTATCATTCATATCTTGGGTAACATATAGCAAGAGAAACGAAAAAATTACGCTTTCTGGCAACCTGCCTAACCCAGTGAGAACAGGGAGTGATTGGCAGGAAACAATTTTTTTTTTAAATTGCTGCTTTTTTGCATTGCCGATGACTACATGATGGGGCATGGAAATAAGACGTGTTTCCTGGAGATTTGGTAACTTTTAAAATATTTGTTGTTGTACTACGTCAAGAAACTGAAAATTAAGCATGCAAATAAAATCTAACGTATGTTACCTTACACCTACTAACATAATTTTACATGATCATGTTGTCAATGAAAGACTAGTCTTCAGGGTCACCACTATGTATTTCTCTTGCGAGACACTTTATTTGTCCCCCATCATTAATTTAATAACTGATCTCTTATGTTCTCAGTGTTTATCACCTGCCCGCTGAAACTAATCTGTACTTTTGTGATATCTGTGCAGTAGCAGTGGGCGATACAGCTGTGTCATATAAATCAAAATGAACAGTAAAAACAGTCAGGAATTAATTTTTTTATGGGATTATCAGTGTCCATCTGTTTTAGACGATCTTCACAGCTACCACGTATGTGGTAAGTGAACTACGACTCGACAAACGCTAACTGCTCTTGCGCTGGTGATTATTCATGTTCATTTTCTAGTAAAATACACCGCTGTTCTTGAACAGAAATGTTTCAAAAATTACTGTGTCATACGAACCTCTTGAAATCATTCTTACTCTAACGATATTTCTTTACACTTGAGAGCTTAATAATCTTTATGTGAGATTGCCATATTATTTTTCTTGCAATGTACTTTGAAAATCCGGTTCTTCATTATTTCTCCATTTTTCTGAAAATATTAATTGCCTGTGTGATTAATCTTGATTCCTATGCCAGCTGTCAGAAGATAAACTTATTGTTCTCAATTACAAATTGTTAAAAATCCATTATAAAAGCTATCTTTAAAATTTACTAAACAGTTCATATTTTACTAAAGCGTACGTATCATTCAAATAATATCTTCTACACCAAATTAATCCAGCTGGTCTGTATCAATATCAATGAAATTTTCTGAAATGTTCGAATGTAACATCTTTGTTTTGTGTGATATAATTCAGTAGCGTTCTTACAGAGATTTGGTAGTCATTGTTAATAGGTTACAGACGTGAGGAGCCAAGTTTAGCACATTCCTCATTGCAAGTGCGTAACATGAACTGGTAAAAATTCGATTTGTGGAAAATGTTTGGACAGCAGAGTGTTACCGTTTTGACTGTGGTAAGTTACAAGAAGTGTGAAGTTTAAAAGGTGATTTATTGAAGAATATTACTTATTAATAGATTTGCGTTATAATGAAACGGACAGAAACTTAATTAAATATGATAGCCACTTCATGGCATATTGTTACGCAATACCGAATGCAGAATTTGGTGAAAACAACAGTCTTCGCTGCAGAACTCCTTTTATACCTTTATTTATTCAAGACGCGCGTGTCTCCTAGTACAATACATTTTCAGATTGACACGTATATATTGGTAAGGAAGGTGTCGAGAAAAGTGGACTACTTGTGTGTAGTAAAATACTCGAACTCGGCACTCGCGAGTTCGAGTCTCGGTCCAGCCCACAGTTTTAATCTGCCAGGAAGTTTCATATCAGCGCACACTCCGCTGCAAGGTGAAAATCTCATTCTGGAAACATTCCGCAGGCTGTGGTTAAGCAATGTCTCCACAATATCCTTTCTTTCAGTAGTGCTAGATCTGCAAGTTTCGCAGGAGAGCTTCTGTAAAGTCTGGAAGGTAGGAGAAGAGGTACTGGCAGAAGTAAAGCTGTGAGGACGGGTCGTGAGTCGTGCTTGGGTAGTTCATTTGGTAGAGCACTTGTCCGCGAAAGGCAAAGGTCCCGAGTTGGAGTCTCGGTCAGGCACACAGTTTTAATCTGCCAGGAAGTTTCATATCAGCCCACACTCCGCTGCAGCGTGAAAATCTCATTCTATAGTAAAATAAATTTAATTTATCGAAATTAAACGAATTTATTTTCATATATATTACGAGGGCAGTTTATTTCTTCCGATGTCTTAATCGTTGTACCAAAACCCACTTTACCAACATACACTGGTCCATCTGAACATCTGTTATATTAGGGCAAGACGCGCGTCATAAGCAAAGCAATCAAATCAATTATGCGAACAACACTCTTGTTTTCACCACAGAAACTTACTGAAATTTTTTGCTGAGAAGTTCCCTCTTTCAACTACACAGTTTTTCTGACATGTTATTACCACCACGTACTTCTAGTACAGCGGTAAATTTTATGAAATGATGGACGTAATGACTATGGATTCTCCGTTGTCTCCAGCAATGGGCAACATTTTGAGGAATGTGCGTTATATTTGGATCCTTTTCGTTCATCTTTGATTTATCGTTCTGATGACGACTTCATTATGGCCTGGCCACATGGTGTAGAAGCTCGCGAGCACTTCCTTGAACACTTGATCAGTGTGCACCCAAACATCTAGATCACCGTCAGGACAGAGGAGAGAAGCCTACCATTTTTAGATGTATTGGGAGATTGAAATTTGGATGGACGTCTCGGTTACTCTGTGTACCGCAAGCACAAGCACATCGATTCATATCATAGCGCCCAGTGTTTCCAACACCCAGACCAGAAGAGAGCAGCTTTAAATACACAGGTTCACAGAACAAGAGCTGTTACTGAGAAGGAGCACATCGATTCCGAAATTATTGGACTGAAATATGTCTTTCGAAAGAACGTTATTGGTAACCGTGATGTGAAGTCAGCATTAGCCAGGGAATGGAAATGTGGAAATGTCGAACATTCACGTCATGAGCCATTGATTGCATTCCTCTCCTTCTGGGGCGCTACATCGAGCAAAATAGACAGTGTCCTGAGAAGACTTGGCATGAGATCTAGTTTCCGACCTCTTTAGCAGATAAAGGAAAGGCTATACCCTTTTATGGACAGTTCCGGCCTCAAAGTCTCTAGGACTTACAACATCCCTTGTGAGTGTGGTAACAATTGCACCAGTCAGTCCATCTGCACTGTTTCCGACCGCTGTGCAGTACTTCAACGACACATTAAGAATCGGGAACTGCAGCTGAGCACAGCCTCTCAAACTAAAGTTTTGTCCTATGCAACTACATAGTGGAATTTTGAATTTAAAGAGGGTGTAGAAATAAGAAAATCGTCAGCCGTGCCAGCAGTGCATGGAAGCGAGTTCTCGATGCAGGGACAAGCCAGAGATACTCGACGCAATGTTTACGCTACAGAAGGAAAGACGGCGCAAAATGCGTAGAATTTAACATCGCGACCGACCAATGAGACGGCCACGACGCCAGAAGTTTGGATAGCCAGGTGCGCTTGACGAAGTCGATAGGGGTAGTCGTCTAAAGCTCGAGGTTTTATCCTGAATTGGAGTGGCAAGAAGTCTGAGAATGTTTTAGAGGCACTGAAATTTAATTAAGGACAATATTGTTGCATGGAAGCATTATCTACATCTACATCCATACTCCGCAATCCACCTGACGGTGTGCGGCGGAGGGTACCTTCAGTACCACTATCGGTTCTACCTTCTATTCCAGTCTCGTATTGTTCGTGGAAAGAAGGATTGTCGGTATACCTCTGTGTGTGATCTAATCTCTCTGATTTTTATCCTCGTGGTCTCTTCGCGAGATATACGTAGGAGGGAGCAATATACTGTTTGACTCCTCGGTGAATGTATGTTCTCGAAACTTCAACAAAATCCCGTACCGAGCTACTGAGCGTCTCTCCTTCAGAGTCTTCCACTGGAGTTTATCTATCATCTCCGTAACACTTTCGCGATTACTAAATGATCCTGTAACGAAGCGCGCTGCTCTCCGTTGGATCTTCTCTATCTCTTCTATCAACCCTATCTGGTCCGGATCCCACACTGCTGAGCAGTATTCGAGCAGTGGGCGAACAAGCGTACTGTAACCTACTTCCTTTGTTTTCGGATTGCATTTCCTTTGGATTCTTCCAATGAATCTCAGTCTGCCATCTGCTTTACCGACGATCAACTTTATACGATCATTCCATTTTAAATCACTCCTCATGCGTACTCCCACATAATTTATGGAATTAAGTGCTTCCAGTTGCTGACCTCCTATATTGTAGCTAAGTGATAAGGGATCTGTCTTTCTATGTATTCGCAGCACATTACACTTGTTTACATTGAGATTCAATTGCCATTCCCTGCACCATGCATCAATTCGCTGCAGATCCTCCTGCATTTCAGTACAATTTTCCATTGTTACAACCTCTCGATATACCACAGCATCATCCTCAAAAAGCCTCAGTGAACTTCCGATGTCATCCACTAGGTCATTTATGTATAGTGTGAATAGCAACGGTCCTACGACACTCCCCTGCGGCACACCTGAAATCACTCTTACTTCGGAAGACTTCTCTCCATTGAGAATGACATGCTGCGTTCTGTTATCTAGGAACTCTTCAATCCAATCACACAATTGGTCTGATAGTCCATATGCTCTTACTTTGTTCATTAAACGACTGTGAGGAACTGTATCGAACGCCTTGCGGAAGTCAAGAAACACGGCATCTACCTATGAACCCGTGTCTATGGCCCTCTGAGTCTCGTGGACGAATAGCGCCAACTGGGTTTCACACGACCGTCTTTTTCGAAACCAATGCTGATTCCTACAGACTAGAATTCTAGTCTCCAGAAAAGTCATTATACTCGAACATAATACGTGTTCCAAAATTCTACAACTGATCGACGTTAGAGATATATACGTCTATAGTTCTGCACATCTGTTCGACGTCCCTTCTTGAAAACGGGGATGACCTGTGCCCTTTTCCAATCCTTTGGAACGCTACGCTCTTCTAGGGACCTACGGAACACCGCTGCAAGAAGGGGGGAAAGTTCCTTCTCGTACTCTGTGTAAAATCGAACTGGTAAGGCATCAGGTCCAGCGGCCTTTCCTCTTTTGAGCGATTTAATTGTTTCTCTATCCCTCTGTCGTCTATTTCGATATCTAACGTTTTGTCATCTGTGCGAAAATCTAGAGAAGGAACTACAGTGCAGTCTTCCTATGTGAAGCAGCTTTGGAAAAAGACATTTATTATTTCGGCCTTTAGTCTGTCATCCTCTGTTTCAGTACCATTTTGGTCACAGAGTGTCTGGACATTTTGTTTTGATCCACCCACCACTTTGACATAAGACCAAAATTTCTTAGGATTTTCTGCCAAGTCAGTACATAGAACTTTACTTTCGAATTCATTGAAAGCCTCTCGCATAGCCCTCGTCACACTACATTTCGCTTCGCGTAATTTTTGTTTGTCTTCATGGCTTTGGTTTGTTTATGTTTGCTGTGAAGTTCCCTTTGCTTCCGCAGCAGTTTTCTAACTCTGTTGTTGTATCACGGTGGCTCTTTTCCATCTCTTACGATCTTGCTTGGCACATACTCATCTAACGCGTATTGTACGATGGTTTTGAACTTTGTCCACTGATCCTCAATACGATCTGTACTTGAGACAAAACTTTTGCGTTGAGCCGTCAGGTACTCAGTAATCTGCTTTTTGTCACTTTTGCTAAACAGAAAAATCTTCCTACCCTTTTTAATATTTCTATTTACGGCTGAAATCATCGATGCAGTAACCGCTTTATGATCGCTGATTCCGTGTTCTGCGTTAACTGTTTCAAATAGTTCGGGTCTGTTTGTCACCAGAAGGTCTAATATGTTATCGCCACGAGTCGGTTACCTGTTTAACTGCTCAAGGTAGTTTTCAGATAAAGCACTTAAAAAAATTTCACTGGATTCTTTGTCCCTGCCACCCGTTATGAACATTTGAGTCTCCCAGTCTATATTGGGCAAACTAAAATCTTCACCCAGAACTACAACATGGTGGGGAAATCTACTCGAAATATTTTCCAAATTATCCTTTAGGTGCTCAGCCGCAGCAGCTGCTGAGCCAGGGGTCCCATAGACAAATCCAATTACCATGTCTGAGCCTGCTTTAACCGTGACCTTAACCCAAATTATTTCACATTTATTATAACGATTCATCGATTACAGGAAAAAGGAATTTGTTCGTAAAATACATGAAGACCTTGACCTCTTGCAGAAAGGGTGCCCCGTTTTATTTCAGGTCAACGAGAAAAACCATCTACTACGAAATCAAGAAATTTAAATGACTACGACTTTTAAGTTCTGATTTTCACTAGCCTGCCTGTATTCCAAGTCCCATAAAGTGAGCGATATAGATTTGTATTACTGATTCTGTAGACATAAATATGAAAGAAGAATTTTTTTTAAGTTATCTAACATTTTAATCAGACTCTATGACTGGTAGGTTTGGACTGCGGAGTGTACACTTTCATGACAGCTTGGCCATCTCCGTTGATAATCGTAACAGTTCTACCTTTTAAGATAATTTTCATTTATTGTTCCTTGTTAGTTGCACAGTTTTAATTAGATTACATGTTTCGAACACTATACCATCTTCAGAGCTGAAACAAAGTGAAACTAAGTAGTTGCGTCACCAACACTTCTTTTACTTTCAGGACCACTTATCAAGCTACTGTACTCTGGTATGTGGTTCTGAATAGATGATTCAGTGTGATAAAACTCTTAATCTAATTTAAAAGTGCTAATGTGACATGGAGGTGTACATGGGAATTACCTTAAATATCTACAGATTGCTGAATCTCACAAGATGATTAGTTCAACTATAGTACTATTTGGTAGGTGAATGTTGCAATTCTTTTCTAAATAAACGAATTTGCATTTATAAAGACATAGTCCACACTGATTTATTAATTAGTGAAACATTAAATACCATCGTTGGATGATCTGATTCTAGGCCAGAATTTTGATACAGGAGTCCCTTCGAATTGCCATCTCTCAATATCAACGTATCCTACAGTCTGGATTTCCCACACCCAGGGTCGACGTGTCACATGTAACGCGGGCGACCTGTCATTCAGTGGGATCGCATTGTCACAACAGCGAGTACCACACTAAACGCCCAATGCATTGTAGCCCGTCACAATCTCCCCTGCATAACCAGTCGAAATCATGGTCTACATCCCTACTGGTGCCAGTTTGCTTAAACTGTTAAAAATACTAGTAATCAAATGCCGAATGCTGAATCTGGTAATACACAGAAGTGACAAGAGTCACAGATTACCTCCCAAAAACGTGCCGGGCCTCCTTTTAGCGGGCGTAGTGCAGTCACTTCACGTAACATTGGCTCAGCACGTCGTTGGAAGTCACCTGCAGAAATATTAGGCCATGCTGCTTCTATAGCCGTCCATAATGGCGAAAGTGTTGCCGATGCAGGATTTTGTGGACTAACTGACTTCTAGATTATCTCCCATAAATCTTCGATTGTGTACATGTCGCGCGATCTGGGTGAACAAGTCATTCGGTCGAAATGACCAGAAAGTTCCTCTAACCAATTGCGAACAATTGTATCCCAGTATCATGGCGCACTGACCTCTACAGAAACTACATCGATGTTTAGTAAGATGAAATCCATGAATGGGTCCAAATGTTCTCCAAGTAGCCGGACTTAATCATTTCCAGGGAAGGATCGGTTCAACTGGACTAGAAAAACCCAGTCCGTTCCATGTAAACACAACCAATACCATTACAGAGCCACCACCAGCATTCAGAGTGCGTTGTTGACGACCTGGGTCCGTGGCTTCGTTGGGTCTGCGTCGCACTCGAACCCAACCATCAGCTCTTACCAAATTACATCGGGACTCATTTGACGACGCCACGATTTTCCAGTCGTCTAGAGTCAAACTGATATGATCAACAGTCCAGAAGAGGCGCTGCAGGTCTTTAGAAAGGCCCTCATTCCGGTCGTCTCCTCCCATTGGCCCATTAACGTTACATTTTGCCTCGCTGTCAAGCGGATACGCTCTTCGTACGCTCCATATTGATTTCTGCGGTTATATCAAATAGTGTCGCTTGTCTGTGACACTGACAACCCTACGCAAACGCGGCTGCACTCGGTCTTAAAGTGAAGTCGTTGGCCACTGCGTTGTCCTCAGTAAGAGATAATGCCTCAATTATTGTATTCTCGACACAGTCTTGAAGATATTGATCTCGGAATAAAGAATTACCTAACGATTTCTGATAGGGAATGTCCCATACGTATAGCTGCAATTGCCATTCCCCATTAAAAGTCTATTATGACACGTCGTGCTGCCATAATAATGTCAGAAACCTTATCAAATGAGCCACCTGAGTAGAAATGATAGCTCCGGCCATGCACTGTGTGCAATACTACGGCCATCTGCATATGTATGCATATCGCTATCCCATTGCATCTGTCAGCTCAGAGTATGACACTAGTTTATTTGCGACCATTCTTTGGTACAGAAGATTTTCCAATTCTAATTTTCATAACTTATTTCCTTATCACTTTATCGCTAGTGACTCTTACGTTTCACATAAAGTTTTATTTTCACGGTTTCTGTCAGATTTTGTCTATACTCCTTTTTTGGCTTTCTTTTAAAGATGCCCTCTCGTTAATTATCGCTCTCACTGTTTTAGCGTCTCTGATTAATCTGCTTCATTTTGCGATTGTCATATAGGGTTTAACAACAAATCCACTATGGGATACATCCATTCCTTTTAGTTCCGGCACTGTCATTCTACTGTGGCACTTCTAATGTCGCACGCCGTAAGGTTTTCTTTTTAAATTGTCTCATGGATTTTCTTATTTCTCTGCGCTGTTCGGAAGTATTTAACTCTAGAATCAAGATTCATATTATTACGCAATAGATTACGTTCCTAATTGCCATTTCAACTTCCTTTACGCCTGTATACTTTCATGAGTACAGTACTTTATTGAACTGTCAGTCATTGGATCTTCAGCAAATAGTGATGAATAACCAAAGAATGACGAGAAAATAAACTGAAAATTACCACTTTTAACCAGTTATTATGGAATATTCTTGATGCGAATTAGCAATTCGTGAAAACTACGCACTGTGGACACCGGCTTATACGCAGTGACTCGCCTGGTTGTTTCGTGTCTCAATCTTCAGTGGGAACAGAAATGAAATTCAAATGGTTCAAATGGCTCTGAGCACTATGGGACTTAACATCTGAGGTCATCAGTCCACTGGAACTGAGAACGAATTAAACCGAACTAACCTAAGGACATCACACACATCCATGCCCGAAGCAGGATTCGAACCTGCGACCGTAGCAGTCGCGCGGTTCCGGACTGAAGCGCCTACAACCACTAGGCCACCACGGCCGGCAAATTGAAGTCCCATACTTCTTGACAGAGATAAGGGGAATGATGCGGGAGACCCGCACCGCCGTACTAGGCAAGGTCCTAATGGAGGTGGTTTGTCGTTGTCTTCCTTCGATCGAAATGAAGATGGATTATGACGAAGACGGCACAACAACACCCAATTGTCTCAGGGCAGGTGAAAATCCCTGACCCCGCCGAGAATCGAACCCGGACCACGTGCTCGGGAAGAGAGAACGCTACCACGAGACCACGTGCTGAGGAAATCTTCATTGGGAAGACTGATTTGATGCAAGTCTCCTAGCCAATCAGCCCAGTTGAAGATTATTCACCTCGCTACAGCTTCTACAGCCATCTGAACCTGACTGCTCAAAGCTATGTCAACCTCTTTCGCATTTACCCCCCTACTTCCGTCAGTTATCGAAATGACGTTCCATTGTATGTTCAGGATGTGTTATTTCACCTGATCACTTATTTTAATTAATTTGTGCAATAAATTTCCTTTCTCCCAATTCCGTTCAGTACATCCAGATGAGTTATCCGATGCACCTTAATATTCTTCAGCATTCCTCTGATCGCCACATTTTGGAACGTCCCATTCCCTACGTCTCTGCACTGATTATTGCCTACGTCTCACTTCTGTGCTAACCCACCTTCCAGCTGTCTTAAGAGAAGTAGTAATGTTTTTCATATATTAGCAAAGAATACCAAAATTATGGTTTTTCCGAATGATGGAAATGTAAAACCATGGTTACAGGTATAGTGTCCAAAAGATGTGAAAAGTGAATACCAATGGGAATTCCTCAAATATACTCAGAGAGATATGTCTGGCTTGATTATGAAGCTCAACAATAGATTTGTATACATATTTCAAATCTATCAATAGTTCACAATTTTAATGGAGCTACTGTTTATGAATATAAGACAAATTATGAGTTTTGTAGAACTACGATATCTGATAAAGATGGAATTATACATTTCTAGATCAGTATGCTAAACGTTATGATTCACAGCTCATTCAGATGTATTTTGTCAAAAATAAAAGAGAACCATATACCTCGTACACAGGAACAAAACTAATTATTGGAAGTAAAGCATTAGAACAAAAAATTATAGATACTAGCAATTTTATGCAAGGCTGTTCGAAACAAGAACAGCTGCCAACATGAGTGACTTACAAGCAGACATACCGAGATCAGTGAGGAAATTTAAATCACTTCATATAAGCAAGTCTTCTGGTCCATTCAAAATAAGCTGATGCAGTAGCTGGCTCAAAAAAATATATGTACTCAAAGACTGGATGTTGCAGAGGTCACACCAACACTCAAGGATGGTAGTAGGGGTAATCCACTAAATGACAGGCCGATATCAATGTCCATAAGTAGTGGGATTTTAGAATGTATATTGTGTTCGAATATTATGAAATACCTCAAAGGAATGATCTATTGACACAGAGTCAATATGGATTTAGAAAATGTCGTTCTTGCAAAACACAACTAGGTCTTTAAACACACGAAGTGTTGCGTGCTATTGATAAGGAATTTCAAACTGGGTGGTATTGATAAGGGATTTCAAATTGTTTCCATATTCCTGGACGTCCAAAGGACTTTTGACAGTGTAGCACAAAAGTGGTTTGTATTGAAATTGCGTGCTTATGGCGTATCATCACAGTTTGTGACTGGATTAGTGATTTCCTGTCAGAGAGGTCACAGTTCGTAGTAACTGACAGAAATTCATCGAGTAAAACAGAAGTCATTGTGGCTTTCTCAAAGGTAGCTTTATGGGTACTCTGCTGTTCCTTATCTATATAAACGAATTAGGAGACCATCTCAGTAGCTGTCTTAGGTTGTTTGCAAATGATGCTGTCATTTATCGTATAGAAAACTCATCAGAAGATGAAAACAAGTTACAAAATGATTTAGGAAAAATATCTCAATGGTGTGAATATTATATATGTTGTCATATGGATATTAGAGTTAAAATAAATTGAGTATCTTCTAATGTAAAAATTAAGAATGTACCAGGCATTTCTTTAAAACAATTATGTAAATGCAGTAGCTTCTTTATATTCCCTGGTTTCTAAATCTATTTCCTTTCTAGTTTTCTTTCTAGTTCATAATTTTCAGAATCATGGAAACATGGAAGTCAGACCTAGAAAGTAAGATATCAGAAAAACGTATTTTAATATATCATGCTTTATTAAACATAAGTAATACTCCCTTTCTTCTTTGTCTGATATCTTTAATAAAGTTATAATTATTATATGAATATTCATAACTAGTATATGGATTTTGTTTCGTTATTCCAAAGTTTCATATTAATCTTTTGAAACATTTATCTGTTCCTTATAAGGATAATAATTTTGTGTATTTCCTTCAAATTTTTGTCACAAAATTTTTTTTAATCAATTTGTAGTTGCTAATCTTTTATCTTCTCCAATTAAATAATTCTGCTCTTTTTTTAAAGAAATGTAAATAACTGAAACGTTTTGATAGGTTGAATAATATTGTTTTTGCTGTCACTGTTGCCCACTTACTACACATAGTCTTTTTTAATTGTTCTCTATGCAAATGGATACTCTATTCAACAAACTCAACAATGCTAGCGATTCTAATTTCTATAGTAAAACTGAGCCAAAATAAATGTTTTATATAACATTACTCAATATATTACTTATTTGAATATTCCATTGGTGGAAAAATTTTTATGGAGTTTAATAACGATTTTAAAATTATTTTGTCAAACATATATTACAAGTTAATTACTGATTGGGATCTCCAATTTATTGAATATGTAAATATTAATCTGCGATACAAGGAAATGAAGAATCTTAAAAATAACGATAAAGAATTTCACAATCTATAATTTATACTTTAATTGGAATGTCACACTCTCTTCAATGTATTCTGATTGCTGCTGCCCTGCGGCTGCCATGTTTTAATTTTATAGAGCTCTGCTTGCTGCCGCTCTGTTAAAAAAATGGGGGTCATTATTTTCCCACCTATGTGTGCTCAAGTGCCCCACTTAGTACTGTCATCAACGAATCTAAGCGTAGTTGTGGTACCTTAACTCACTTTCGGTATTTATCTTTGGTTCCCTTTACTGCACACATAAAATCGCAAAAGGGATAAGCTACAATCATGTCTCACTTCCTTCTCATCTGCTACTTTCCTTCAACGTCCATAGAAATTCAAACTGCACTCCAGCTTCTGCTATAGTTGTATATAATATTTCGCTCCATGTATTTCATCACTTCTATCTTAGGATTTGCAGGCAGTGTATTTCAGTTTTCTGCAAATCTAAACATGCGAGACACAAGCGGCGATGAAACAGTTTCCATTTCGTAAACCATACAGTTCAGAATCGGTCCGTCACACAGTTTTTATCTCTCAGGAAGTTTTATATCAGCGCACACTCCGCTTAAGAGTGAAAATCTCATTCTGGAAACATTCCGCAGGCTGTGGCTAAGCCATGTCTCCGCAATATCCTATATTTCAGGAGCGCTAGTTCTGCATGGTTTCGCAGGAGAACTTCTGTAAAGTTTGGAAGGTAGGAGACGAGGTACTGGCAGAAGTATAGCTGTGAGGACCGAGAGTGAGTCGTGCTTGGGTAGCTCAGTGGTAGAGCACTTGCCCGCGAAAGGCAAAGGTCTCGAGTTCGAGTCTCGGTCCAGCACACAGTTTTAATCTGCCAGGAAGTTTCGTATCAGCGCACACTCCGCTGCAGAGTGAAAATCTCATTGTGCCAGTTCAGAATCGGGATGTCAGTCAAGTAAAATCGCTGTGAGGACGAAATTATTTCATCAACGCACCGTGCTGTTTGAAGAAGTCAGTAACTGCCTGTTGCATACCGTCGGTCCTTCAACGCCTTTCTTGTGAGGCCAAAAGCGTGATAATCACGTAGGGGAAGGTCAAGACCATAGGACGGATGATCGAGTATTTCCTAAGTGGCGCAACTTCTGCGTTACGACACTGGCGACAGGGGGCGAGCGTTAGCATGAAGCAGCAGCATTCCTTCCCTCAGGTGATTTTAACAGACGTGGTGCCCTCTACACAATCTTCATTTCCTGGTGGATGTGTGGGCCTATTTGGTAATTATGTTGCAGTAATTCATATTTCTACGTTTGCCGTAAGTAAGTCGGAAAGACACAAATGACACGTTAATCCCTTGCCTACATGTCGGTGCTTATATACCCGTACTGGTTTCACGCTGTGTTCCTTATACACTGCAGCAGCACCCAAAAATTTTGAGTCGCTTTTTATATTTTAGGCAGATTAAATACCCCAGATTTCTAGAATACTATATTAATTCGTATTATATGGTTATTTGATCCGAAACTTCGGCCTTATGATTGTTTTATCTGTCTGAAAGGATGGAGTTAACATCTTCAGGTCTCTTCCACGTATTCAGTTGTCTTTCGTAATTCTTAAATCAGCTGTTAGTAATGTTTAAATTAGGTTTCGTGCAAAATTCTAGCAGGTAGCTTCCTCCTCTACACCTTACCCCCTATCTGCTTTCTCCAGCTATATTTTCAGTTGATTTTTTTCCTGTTACTTTTCCTTTTTATTTCCTTCCAACTAGCGAATTTCAATCCCTGATCACAATTAAATTTTCAACCACCTTAACTATCTGAATACTTTCCCTTACCTCAGAATCAATTATTGTTATCTCTTCATCATTTATGGAGCTAGTCCATAAGTGAACATTCGATAAGGTTGAGGGTATTGACTTCGCATATGTCTTCGCTATGCTCAACCACATTTCAATTTTCTTATTCGTTATTAGTCCTGCCCTTTGTTATGGTAGAAATAACGTTAACACCTAGCATGAGAGCTAGTAGTTACTATCCATGTTAGAACAATAGCTCTTTAAGGTAGCGGTAAAAGCGTGTTAAACTGAGCTACGAAGCGCTGGTCCCTTTTGCATGTACCAGATCCAACGTCCTAAATGCCTCCTGAGGCAAGTGTTGTGCAGGAGGACGGCCGCATCCTGCCTATCGTAACGCCATTGCGATTCTCCTCGCGTACTGTCTTAAGTGAAAGGTGGAAAGACTGTTGTATGGAATATCAAGCAGCGGCCGCAGCAGTGTGCACGTTTGTTCACACACACACACACACACACACACACACACACTGAGAGAGAGAGAGAGAGAGAGAGAGAGAGAGAGAGAGAGAGAGCAAGAGACAGAGGAGAGAGAGAGAGAGAGAGTAGAGAGAGAGAGAGAGAGAGAGAGGCCAAGAGACATAGGGGGGAGAGAGAGAGAACTAGGGAGGGGAAGGGTTGGGAGGAGAAGGAGTGTATCAAGATCTTTGAAGATTGCTATGGGCAGACAAAAGACGACTTTCATATGCTTCTTATAATGCCTTTAATACTTGATGGTCGATAATTTTATGGCCAGTTTAAATACATGAACTTCTTTTAAGCTGTTGTAGAATAGTGTCACTCATACGTTAGTTGCGTTAGCAATGCATCGTGAATGGGACCACAATGTCGCAATGGAGATCGATAGAATCGAGAGTCCCTCAGGGTTCTGGATGAGGTTCAATATCCTTCATATCAATTGTTAGTGACGTGTCATCAATTTTATCTGACTCGAGTTGTTTGTAAATGGGAAACCCATAAACTTGAGAACAGCTATGGAGAATGTCAGTGCATTATAAAAACTGACACAAAATATTTGCTTAAAGCTCAGTGCATCCGAATTCGAAGCAGTCCTGGTTGATCATTCTAAGCTCTCTAGCCCGACATTTCGGAAATATCCATCACCTTTAATCCTAAATGAGACCCATGCAACTTTCTCTTCCTCAGAAGAAAAGTATAGGAGTCAAAACCCCTACAAATACATAAAATTATGATGTAATCTATCGTCCCGAAAAAGAAAGTTGTGTAAATGAGTTTACTTACAGTGGATGATCTTATCCTGCAAGGACTTTCTCAGCGAAGCACACAGCGGCTGAAGCGAGTGAAGACAACCAGCATAAGATATATATATGTCTTCAGGCAGTGGGGATAGCAGTACATAAGATTTTTCCAGTCGTATGCGTAACTATCTTCGGACGTGCCGGCAAGTACAGATATATCCGTACGCTTCGCTTGCTCTATAGTTTTATCAATGTATACAGCCCCTCACATCTCTCTTGGATTTTAAAGTTTTTATCTGAACAGCAAAATAGAAGCACTCGTTCCTATCAGAGCAAAATCCCCCGTGTCCCACGCTATCACGTTATTTGCAAGCGAGAACTAAATAACGTCTCCAGCTTCAAAACAAAGCTAATGACATACTGAATAACATAGCAATGTCAACCTTCGTTATTTATGTGTCCCGTACCTCATTAAATGTAGATGTTTTTCTTTCCCATCACATCTCCATCACACCCCAGAACACCTAGCTACTTCTCTCCCTCAAAACTATGTCATAAAATTTTTGTTGTGTACACCCGTATTTAAATTTAGTGTATTCTACGTCACTACTGTTACCAATATTATCGGGATGATACTACCGTAACAGGTAATTATTTTAAAATTTTGGTTTGTGTTTTCATCAATTTCAGCAACAGGCTGATATGAATAAGGTCTGTATACGCCCACGTAAATTACATAGGACCAAAAGTTCCTAAAATTTTATCGCAGAGCTTTCGCTGTTACATCACCGAGAAAATTGATAGAGCTTTCATTTTAGCCCTGGTGCAGCATGCACAAGTTATTATTAATCTTTATTTCTCAATCCCATTACACTTAACCTTCTTTGAAATTACGCAGTATCTCTGTTTTCACAGCGTCCTCCAAATCGTAACACAAGTCAAAGGCAAGAAACTGTCATGTTTCTGCCACGATTTGTGGTATGTATCTATGTGCAGTACGTGCTTATTTAGATTGTTTTTGAAGTTCCTCCTTCTCTCTTCCTTGTTTTTCGGTCGTATATGAACCTTAAAAGGATGTTAGTTACATCTCAAACACAAGTATTTGTTTTCTTGATCAATAGACATCGCCTATTAATGTTAGATTCTTTCTCCGTTCCAATTACCCTTCCTTCTATTTTACGTCATCCACTTTCATATTCTTTAAATATAAAATTCTATTTCTTTTATATCCGAGGGTGTGTTTTTTGCTGCATATTTCATATTTGCACAAATTTTCTGATCGGAAAGTAAAGATGAACTGTCTTTGCTGTGCTCCTAAATTAGTTGCCTAGCCGTTGCGGTTAGATGTTACGAAGTTCTACATCTACATTTGAATCAATACTCCGCAAGCTACCTGAAGTTGTGTGGCGGAGGATGGACCACCAGCTGAATGGTGCGTGGGAAGACAGACTGTCGATAAACCTCTGCGTTAGTTCTAATTCCTCGACGCGATGTATGTGGGACGAATTTGTATCTAGTCTCACTCTTCCCTGAAAGCACTCTCTCGAAGTTTCAGCAGCAAATCTCACCGTGATGCATGCCAACTCTTCTAGCGCCTGCCATTGGATTCTATTGAGCATCTCTGTAATGCTTTAGCACCGATTAAATGATCCCGTTACGAAACGGGACGGATCTTCGTGTCTTCTGTGTAATACCTGACAAAGTCATCTTGAAGAGTTAAAGGAAATAAATCGTAAGATTTTTTTATCATGATTCAACAGCGCAGGTTTCTGATTCCTTAACCTTGTAAACTGTCTACCATTACTAATTAAACTGTAAGATCGACCGACTACTTCCTTTATCACTAACTTTTATTTCGAATGAGTAATTAATCTCTCCCTCAGATCTTCCTGTAAGTACGGCTTCTGTGGAAGTTTCAAACATTGTGTTCGACTATTTTGTTTTACAATGACCCGAAGAATTTATGCTTTGTTTCCTACACAGAGTGTTTAGTGTATTTTACATGAGTTTGCCTGCACAAAAAAAGTTCTCTAAATAACTTGTCTTTCACAATGGGGCTAATGCTACTCCGTAAATGCGTCGTAGTTTTCCGCTGTCTGTCCGCTTAGCGGTGGATTCCGGTCTCCCGGTCACCAGCATGGCTTTTTGGTTGAGCTCCCCCTAACATGTCAAGCGGATAAATGTCAGCTTACGGATTATTCGCGTCGTAATTCCGGCACCGGCCTCGATTTCTGCGAACACGCGGTGCGTCGGGCATGAACGCTCCAAATACGTCAGCGTGACGTGGTAAGTATTTGACGCCACAATTCATGTCACCTGCTCCCGTTTGTATTGAAATTATTTACCTCGACCGCCCCAAGAGCGTGAATATGGGAAAAATTTAGTCATTCTCATAAATAACATTTACAGTGCGACTGCGTCCTATGCAGCAGTATAAACAAACGCAGCGTTAATTAGAAATGAAATTTGCGACACGTTCCCTCACCTTCAACTGCAAAACCATTTCACCTCCTTTCACATTTGATTCTATAAAACATCACGAATCCTTGATACTGGCATCTTATACAAAAGCAAATACTTTTTTAAGATTATTTCTTCACATATATATGGTCAGTTAGACTGGTTGAAGATAGATGTTGTTGTCCATGGGCTTCCTATACTTTCATTTCGACTCTTACTTTTTCTCTAACATTGTATTTACAGTCTAACTTGAATATACAGATGCATAGTAAATTATTCGGCATAAATTCATACATATTTATTTGTGAAAGCTAACCGTAAGCTTCCATCGTAATACAATGTGATGGATTACTATAGACTGCACCTAAAAATATATCGCCTGTTGTAATGGTTTGGATCAAAAGTACAACTAAAAAAAAGGAATTTAACAACACGAAATATGCAGTTGGTATCGAGCGGGATGTAAGCCCAAATGAGGCCTCACTTGCTACAAAATACATGGTCAACGGAACGGAGATACAGATGCCACTACCAAACATATCATTATAGAATGTATTTGTTTTATTCTATATTCGCAAGTTTTCTTTTTGCCTACTGGCTACTTGTTTCGGTACACAGTACCGTCCTGAGGCCATCTTGTGGTAAAAAATATTGCATTTAATAGTTAAAATAATATTGTAATTATAAAATATATTGGCAGCAAAAGTACGGTGTGCGGCACTAAAATATATAGGTAGTCCTTCAACCCTGGCACACAGTCGTCACATTCGCTTCTAAAGTACGTGTGTCATAAGCAAACAGTACAGGTAAATGATCAGCTTTAAATAGAAGCAAATTCCGGTCCACAGTGATAAGATTGCCCCTACGTACAGAGTTTACCTGTTCTTACCTTTTGAAAGGAGCAACACTACAGAAGGTATCAAAAAATAAAAATTGCATAAAATGTGAAAATTGCGGAATCATATAATAAAACAAAGATTAAAGCAGTCCGCAGCACGATAAAATCCTAAAATCAAAACAGCCGATCTTGGTTGCCATGCTTACATTCACCCTTAGTATAGTTGTATACCTTGATATGACCATATAATCAAATAATTCTCGTCATAATATAAGCGCTAAACATAGAAAACCCGACATTTTAGAAAAGATATCCAGCCGTCAGTGGGAATAGCGGTGCTGTGAGGCTAAGCATTGATTTGGAGCTGTCAGTTGACCATCTTTGGGCCTACGAGTATTCTCAGTTTCCTGTTTATCCCAGCATTGTCCGTGTGTACTCTGGGGCTCTCAGCGACACCGCATAGCATTTGCTCCAAGCCATGTCGTCGCGCATCCACCTGCCGCGTCTGTGATTGCCACTGTTCTTACGTACGTATAGGTATGAGAAAAGGCATCGATGTACTTTGTTTCTAAGTGAAGGCTGCAACACTAAAGTATAAACCCGTGCCCTGTTGTGAATGTTTTCCTATTTTGTAAATTTAATCCATCGCTTATCTTGTATTCCTTGGTAGTGCTGTATATCTGTAAGCGATGAGACCACATTCCTCATTGTGTTGGTCTTGTTCCGGGGTAGCCGCACGCTACGGCACGAAGACGAAGAAAGCAAGAGCAGAGAAGGCTGTGAGACGACGTCAGCCAATAACCCGCTGACAAGGATCGCGCTACTATAGAAGCGGCCTTTCCAAGAAGAGAATATAAGCGCCGCTCCTGCCAGCCTCGGCTGGACACTACTAGATGGCACAGTACTAGATATGGATAGTACTAGACCAGGCCTAACAGAGAGCACTACGAGAGCAGTTATTAGTGACCCATATTTATTGCTTACATAGACACTACATATAGTGAAAGACACTGACTGGTAGCATGTCGCTTATCATTTGCGACACAATTTCAAACTCAAAGTTAAGTATTGTCAATTTTCTTTATTTGTAATAAAAGCTATTAATGTGATTTGCAATACAATGGGAATATGTAATTTCATTACAGTTGTATAATGATACTGGCTATGTTATGTGTTCCTAATATAACATCCGGATGGGCTTTTCTTTTGTCGTGGTGGGAATATATACAGTAGCACAGTTTCGTCTAACACCATGAACAATGGATGACACTAGATTGTAAGAAATCATGTTGACAGGGCATATAAAATTGCAGATACATCTCACCTGCTGTTAGATACCAGTAATACTGACTCATAGTATGTAAGATCTTACTTTTTTGTGCTTTAAAGTGTCAAAAATGTTGGGAAATGGCAGTTTTCGAAAGAGGGAAACAAATACCAAATGAAAATCAAAAACTTTATGTGACATATATAACGGAAACAACAATGTATAGAACTAAGCATGAGGGCTAGTATGCAAGCTGTCGGTTGCTTTAATCATAAATAGATGTGTCAGTGAGGCTAAATGTTATTATCTATGCTTAAAGAAAAGTAATGTCTTCTCAACAACTTTCAAATCATGAGCTACTTCCTTGATTTGTATTTATGTGATTAGTGAACATACTTATGGACCGTTTTTTGCCTGTCACAGCGGTCACTTTCAGAACCCAAATTCATAATCAAATTAATTTATATACTAAGACTAAATCTTAAATTGCTGGTGTAACCATGTATCAAAACAATAAAATGAAAACAGTGAATATTTGAGGGACTATGAATGAGAACATTGGGGTATTTAAATTTATAAAATGAAGACAAGTTTTATTAGTCATTTTATAGCTACAACAAGCTGATAAATCTTACACGAAAAAAGACAAACACAAATCAGAAAAGGGATGGTGTTTGATTAGCAAATCACACATTGGGCGGCAAGCTATACAAATTCTATACTGAATTAATTCCTTTTACAACACAATCTCACTTCGTTTACATGAATCTACTGTGAGGCCCAACTATTCAAATGGAATCAATTGTGACTAAATATACAGAAAACTATGCTTCATCTGAGAAAAGGGAACTGTGAATATCATTTAACAATTCTACAGCAGAGCAGCAGTATTTCACCTTTTCAACTTGATACAGGCGGCAACAGAAATCGGCGCGCTGTGGGTGAAGAATGGCGCACTGCAGCAGCTGTAATGTTCTCAAACGCCCACGAAAATTATCAGATTATTTCAGTTACAGGTGCACCTGTCTGCTCGTCCAACTAGACCAGTTTGACTGACAGGCACGGTGGTGCATGCTAGAATTGTCAAACGTCAGACAGCTGACTGAGTACTAATAAGTTCACCCTCATGATGCGCCGGCCACCGTGTCCGTGCGGTTCTAGGCACTTCCGTCCGGAACCGCGTTGCTGCTACGGTAGCAGGTTCGAATCCTGCTTCTGGCATGGATGTGTGTGATTTCCTTAGGTTAGTTAGGTATAAGTAGTTCTAAGTACAAGGGGACTGATGACCTCAGATGTTGAGCCCCACAGTGCTCAGAGCCATTTGAAGCATTTGAACCTCATGATACATGATGTATCCGAGATGATATGAAGTTGTAGTGTTGGAAGTGTCACTGGCTCTTAGTCCACCACAAGATACAGAGCAGAAGTCTCACTGACTGGGGAAAGATGTTCTTCAGCAGGGGAAGACCAGAAGACGAAGAAGGCATAGAATCATCACTGTTTTCCACCCAGCGTCAGTATTGGAGCCGAATCAGCAAAAACAAAAGCGCCCCAACATTACACAAACCACTGAAAGTATTCTCCAGTCATTGATTCTCCCCTCTTTGGGCCTGTTTCTAGACGCAGCCCCAGTATTCCAAAAATGGGGGAGCAAACCATCACTCTGCATATCCTGAGAGGAGCAAATCAATGACACCAAATCTGTATTGTCTAAAAAAAGGAGATCTTAGATTTTGGAGCAGTCGTTCTCGCAGTAAGCATGGCCATGTTTTTGGCAAAAAACATTTACTGAGATCGGACCATAGTCCTTAATTTACATAGAGATCTAATCTTTCTGTGCCAACCATCTCCAGTTTCTGAAAGAAGGTTATTAAGCTTCCCAGAGAGTGGTGCCAATGAAATATATGTTTTTGCCATTCGATAAAAGACCCTGGAAAATTCCTGGCGCCAGGAGAGTTACTGTCATTCCTCCACTAACCACATGCATCAGCCAGTCTGTATCATCCCAGCTTCTAACATGAGAATGTATGGAGTATTATGACCTTACCACAATTTGCACAAAGTCTCATTTTACCACAGTCTCTCTGAAATAGCTTCCACCACCCACTTTCAGCCAGCTGGCCACCACTGTGACGGACTGCAGACTGGCCCAAGTACAATATTTTGCGACTTGGTTCACTCCTGTATAACCCTAAGTTAAGGGAGGAGAATCCTGTGGCCAGGAGTCCCTCTGCAGGTACAATCCACTGAGTGTTGCCTCCTAAAATCTCTTACACAGTCTAGTCACTGCACTCGGAATATATAGAACCATATCCATTTCTCTCCCTGTTTTCCATCACCTTCCTCAAGGAAGTGAGTAGTGGGGAAACAGAGTTATCACGCCAGGTGGCGTTATTGCCAAACTTATTCAAGATGGAGGGTCCATGATGGTGGTGATAGATATGGCCACATCGTAATGACGTCAAGGCAGGAAGTTCAAATTTTGGAGGGAAAATAGGTTAATTTGGGCACCTCCATTGAAATAATCTCCTCCCTTCACCTCCCACATTCCTCTACCCAGAAAAGGGTGGGAAAAAGGTCACTTGGGCTACCTCCACTAACATAACTCGTCTGACCACCACCTCTTCCTTGGAACTGGTGGGGAAAAGAGTTTGTGCTGGGATGCTGCATAGGAAGGACGTCTCTATTTTGCAGGCAGTCATTATTTAAACAATTTGAAGCAGTAGCTACATCCAGTGTGTCCACCATGAGGTCTGGATTCCAACTGACTTACTTCGCAGTACTCACACGAGAGGGCGCTGTCGTCCCATGGAGAGCTGGCGAAAAAAGGCAGGAAAAGGACTCAGCCTGTTCTGGACTGCTGGATAGGAAGTAGTGTATATTATTACTTTGGAACAATTTATTTGGGGATAGATTTCACATTGTTCTTTCACATTGTTCTGATAAAAAAGTCTCGCTCGCACATGCTAGGGGTCACAATACACAGCCTACACTCCAGCAATCTATTCGTAAGTCACAGACATAATGCAGTACACTGATGTGCTAACATACAGACAACTCAAAAATTGTGAAAATAATGTATGTAAACGCTCTGCAGATATTCTCACTGATTATAAACTGTAGAAACAATGCAGTACACTGATGTACAAACATGGAAAAAGAATCCTAAATTGTCAAAATAATGCATGTATAATGCTCTGCAAAAACGCTTGCTTATTGTAAACTGTGGAAATAATGCATAGCAAAGACTACAGACCTGTTCACAAAATAATGCAAAAGACACCAAAACAACTCGTAAATTGTCAAAATAATGCATGTAAAAGGCTCTGCAAACACGCTCACAATGCCTAAACAGCGAAAATAATGCAGTGCACAAACACTCATTGCTCATAAAAACAGCTTTTAAACTATCGCCAACCACGATGTATCAGTGAAATACTCCTACGCGTGCACATGCCAATGCTGCCAACACTGCCTATGTACTTTACAAGGCTAGCTAGGTGTAAACCACCTCTGGAGAGATGAATGCTGGGCACGAGCCATCACTTTCACGCGACTGTTGCTTACAGCTGTAAGTAGGCTGGTTAGGTTTTTATATTGGTAACACCACATAGTGCTCTGTATGAAAATCACTTACTGTGCTGTGTGCAGTCTGTGGCTGGTTGGCATTGTTGGAATATTCGGTATTGTAGTGTTGAGCAGTTGGATGTGAACAGCGCATAGCGTTGTGCAGTTGGAGGTGAGCTGCTAGCAGTGGTGGATGTGGGGAGTGAGATGGCAGAGTTTTGAGAGCAGATGATCTGGACGTGTGTCCTCCAGAAATGGTAAATTTGTAATACTGGGTATCATGAACTGGTATACATACTATGACTTCTGAACACTATTAACGTAAATACATAGTTTGTTCTCTATCAAAATCTTTCATTTCCTAACAATGCCTATCAGTAGTTAGTGCCTTCAGTAGTTAGAATCGTTAATTTAGCTGGCAGTAGTGGCACTCGCTGTATTGCAGTAGTTCGAGTAACGATTCGTGAAAGGTATAGATTATTGTTAGTCAGGGCCATTCTTTTGTAGGAATTTTTGAAAGATTGTGTTGCACTAAAAATATTGTGTCAGTTTAAGCACAGTCATGTATAATTTTTCTAAGGAGACGTTTCATATGGCGACCCTGCCAGGATACCTCACTGGAATTTTCCGATTTTATCTTGTAGTTTCTGTAATTAGTGTAGCTATTGTTTATTGCTAGCGCATAATTATAGAGAGAATTCCCTTTGTAGTTGTAGGTTTTCATTGTTGAACAGTAAAACAATTGTGGCATGCATGTAGATTTGCACCAAGTATTTCGCATCTGCACTTGCGATTAACTAGATATTTTTTCAGTGCTATGTTAATGTGTTTTCTCATTTTTGCTCCTAAAATTGTGCTTTTCTTGTTTTCGCGTGAAATACGTGTGAAAATCGTAACACTAGGCTCCAAAGTAAATTGAGAAATGATAGTGACGACGATTGTAGCTTATCAGCACCACTGTGTAATAAATTAACAGTCATTCAAGGTAGTAATTTGGTAATTGGGCATAGGGAAATGGAGCGGGTGGCAAATAATGGGGTAGACATTGAAGGAATTAGTGAACAAGGAATCATTATCGACCGATCAGTTGGCAACAGTTCGCCTCAGGAAGCCGAAGTGACAGGACACAATCTTGCAAATACTGTAGATTCAGGTTGTGGGTACTCACCATTTTCTCAAATAAGTCAAGACACATTTTCTGCTGCTCAAAATGTGAATGTTGCCGGTGCAAATGCACTGCCAAAACGCGTAGAGGAACAGATTCCAGACACTAATACATTATTATTGCAATTAATGCACAAATGAAACAAAATCAGAGACAAATACAACAACAGTTAGACTCAATAGAACAAAATCTTCAGAAGTTAGGCACAATGGAACAACACCTGAGACAAACACAGCAATAGTTAGATGCAATGGAACAAAATCAAAAGCAGTCACAGCAACAGCTTCAAAAGTTAAACACCACACTTGAACAAACAAGTGAACGTTTAACTGCTGAGTTACTTAAAATCGAATCGAAATGTCAAAAAGTCTGTAATCACATAAAAGCACAAATTTGTGAACATTTGCAACCTATTATTTCGCGTCTTGAAAATGTATTACAGAATCACGTAGTAACCATAAAGGAACTGCAAACTATTGTTCATGGAAATCACGACACCTTGCAAGCTAAAATTGACTCAGTTGCATCTACCGATTCGGTTACGCAACTTGCAAAAATTAAAGGAAACTTAAAGGACACAGTAGATACGATTTCAACACAAATGGACACTCTGAAACTTGGTTCAGAAAAACTTTCAGATCAGTTCACTAACTTATCTACAAAGGGAAGTGATGATCTGAATGACACAAGACCCGTAGCCTTCAATGACACAGAAGAGTATTAACAACTTAGAAAATTGAACCAAAATAAAAATCAAATCAGTACACAGTACAAAAGAGAAATCTGGGAAGTACAAGTTCAGTTGGCACAAGTAATACAAGAGTTACGTATTTCAGAGGGCACTCGCGCTCCAATACAGGAAGAGGGACATAGAAATACGGGACAGCCACAAATTTTAACACGGGGCACTTTGTAAATTATGAAAGGAATTGGCAAGGTGCACCGAATTTTGAGATGGAACCGCCAACAAGACGTAACAATTATCGACATATGACTCGCTGACATGCTGATTTTGACTATAAGCTGCTTATTACTACACGTAAATTCTAAACATTTAAGAATTCTGGCAACGACATTCATCCACGAGCATGGCTTCATCAATTCTCTCAATGTTTTCCTCCCAACTGGTTATTAGAACACAGATTAGTATTTGTGTGTGTTTACTTAGAGAATGAACAAGCTGTAAGAAAGCGATCGGTCATTGAATATAGTCACAGTGAAGGAGAATTTAATCATACCTTCCTGTCAGCATATTGGTCTCAAGCTACACAAGACCGAGTAAAACATAGCATCATAATGATGAAACATTTCGAACAATCTGAATTTTCCAGTCTTGTGAAATATTTTGAAGACATGTTACACAATAGTCAGTACCTGTCAAACCCATACAGCTCATCAGAACTCATCCGCATTTGCTTAATCAAATTACCTGAATATTTACGACATATTATTTTGGCAGGACGTTGCAAAGACGACATTGAAGCTGTTCAGGGACTGTTAGAAGAATTGGAAATTAACACTGACAATCGCGGGATGCGAAAACAGGAACACAATTACAGGTCACATCCGTCACAATTCCGCGACAAATGAAATAATAACTGGACACGACAAGGCTATTCTTACAACGTAAATCGTAACCAGAACAGACACCACCCATATGACAAGCACTGTCAGAGTAATAATAGTTACACAGAGTGATCGCATTTCCATAGTAATGAATATGACAGAGATAACCACAGAATCAGAGAATATGGGAACCAAAATAATTATTATCAAGGGAGACAGAATAACTTCAAACGCCACTGTTCTGTACGCAGTTACGATTCTGGGAGATATTCTCCACCATGTGACCCACAAGAAAAAAATTACAGAAACTACCGACATGACGACAGATGATATAATCGTAACGACAGACCTGAATTTCCTCAAAACTGGCGGGATTCAAACAGGGCAGGGCCCTCTCGCCAAGGTGAATTTGTAGAAGTTAGATCTCCAAATCCCAATAACGACGGGCGCGAACAAAGATACAGACAATGACTCGCACCGCAGGCAGCCATGTGCGCCAACTGGGTCAGAGAAAAAATAACATAGACACTAACCGTGAGAAAAATTTTAGCATTCCTTACCGACGTATACTACATGATAAATGCATTGAAGTTGAAACCCTGCGTACTAGATAGGGTAAAAGATTGTACCACATTGCACATGTAAAACCGTTTGTTGAGAGATAATCTGCTTTTTAACTTAGTCTTTGCCATAAAACTTTTAACTTCACGTTACTAGTATGCTTTGTCAGACTTAGAAACAGTTAACATGCAACAATGTTTTGAAGTTAACTATCCAGTCAAGAACCTAGGCAACTTATTTAGACATTAATTACAAACGTATTGTAATAGTGAACAGACGACACAGTGTTATTGTGTGTACATTCTTGTGTGTTAGTAGCACGATTACGTAACGACTATAAGGCTTACATACTTAGAACATATACTGGTACTGCTAATGAGATTTTAATACAACATTTAGATTTACTTGAAAATACATTCTGTATTTAAAGTACTTTCTGAGAGCTACCAGATTACACAGTGGTTAGTTTATTTGACAGCTACACGATGATATCACGACTCTACTAATGTATGACACAATTTACATTGTTGCTTTTGCGCTGTATCTGTTTTATGTCTGCACAGCTTTTCTGAACTCCTCTGGAAAGTAAAATGTATTTTAGTATTACCTTTTGTGGTACAGCTACAATGAGACAGCCTTTTCCGTAGCACAACAATACATTACACTATAGTACTTTCTTGATCATGGCACTGTACGTAATAACTACGATACCTATACGCATAGCATTTCACTTTTGTTTATTACAAGGTAAGTACATTGACTTCTACAGAATTTTGCTTATGGACGACGATAATTACGACACTTGGTACATTTTTTTACCCTCAAGTTGTGACAGAGATTATCTTACAACAAGACGCACAGTTTAGCGCTACAGTACACGTATCTGAGTAATTCTGTATTTAAAACATTTATTTTTAAAGATTTTTGAACTACAAAGATAGAAAGGTTTTGCATGATACATTTCATTCCATTGGTGTAATCTTTAACACCTGAGGGCATAAAACTTCCGGGCAGATTAAAACTGTATGCCTGACCGAGACTCAAACTCAGGACATTTGTCATTCTTGGGCAAGCGCTCTACCATTTTTGTAGTGCACCTGAGGGTATAATTGCATTAATCCTCAGGTGGATACACGCTTACTTTGTGTACCATGTGTTTGCCAAGCACAAGGAGCCCTACCTAATATGGTATTTGCTTATACAACTTTACGCATCATTAGCATATTTTTCTAAAACATAATTACACAGCTATCTGATCATTTAACTGAGAGAGAGAAACATTTCTTTTACTACATCAGTGATGGGTGTTTATGTAATTACTCAATTGGATAACTTCACACTCATTAAATTGTATTTTTTCTCTACTTTGTGAACTGTTCATATTTTTTTAGGAACCATTGTGATACTATGAGAGCTTTGAATGATGTATTTGGTATGGAATCATGATTTTTAAAGTACATTTGAGGTAGATGACACTATTGAGAATTTTTTTTAGGTTTTGCAAACATTGCAGAAAGCTACGATGTTTTTGAGATTTGACTGAGGTGTTATGATGTTATTATTACGTCGATTATGTGTATTATGCTGTTGAGATATGTTTATGATCAATAAGCTGTTGCTATATGAGGAATTTGATTATGCTATTTATATATTATGATGAAATATTGAAAAAGTGTTGACGAATATGTATATGAGTAATAAAGTAAGGAATAATGAGTAATGGTTAGGGACTCTGATTTGTGAAAAAGGATATGGAAACCAAGAATCGTACTTAAAGAGTTATGAAATGTGTGTACATGTGTGAATGTATCACAATGCCGGCGAAAATTTTTTGAACTCTGTTATGTTTATAGGATTTTGTTTCTACACATTTGTAACTCAAATTCCTGACCTATGAAATTTTTTATATGGGACTGTCACTGTAGTGCAAAATGGTGTAGTAAATATTTCGGTAAGAAAGCTAAGTGACCTTGATGTAATGCGTTGTGGGTGCCCAGCTGTGCCAGCCACCAAAAAGCCGTTAGGTGGAGAAAAAACCTCGCTATTGACATTCCTTTGTAGAAAGCATCGCAAATATGACACGCGATTATTTGGAAACATATGATTATACTGTGGAGTACGTACTTTGTGCTACTTACTGAAATACGAGGGCTATTCCGAAAGTAAGGTTAAAAAAAATGGTTCAAATGGCTCTGAGCACTATGGGACTCAACTGCTGAGGTCATTAGTCCCCTAGAACTTAGAACTAGTTAAACCTAACTAACCTAAGGACATCACAAACATCCATGCCCGAGGCAGGATTCGAACCTGCGACCGTAGCGGTCTTGCGGTTCCAGACTGCAGCGCCTTTAACCGCACGGCCACTTCGGCCGGCCGGAAAGTAAGGTCCGATCGGTCACGAAATGGAAACGACTATGAAAATCCGATAAAGCTTTGCACAGATGTGTTGGGTAGTGTCTCTAGTATAACCCCAGTTAGCATCACGTCGCTCTTCTCATTTCTGAGCTCGCAGTGAGTGCGTAAATATGTCTAGAAAATAGTGTCTGCCGCCAAGTACGGGGGCCTGGTGAGAAATTTCCCCTGAAGCTATGCAGCTAACATTACATAACTGTCGTGCTGTTTCGTCTTCAAGACAATTCTCAGCCGCATTCTGCAGGGGCAATGAAGATGCTCCTGCATCGTTTTCCAATGGAAATGTGAGATTACCCACAATACAGCCCGTAATTGTCTCCCTCTGAGTTTCAGCTCAGGTCACATGAACCGCTGGTTATGAAGACAACATTTCGGCACAAGACAACGAGCCGTAGGCCAGCGTAGAGAATTGGCGGAGAGCACTGGCGGCTGCCTTCTATAGCGAGGGTATGGGAAAGTTGGTACAACGCTACGATACACGTCTAAGTCGGGTCGGCGACTATGGAGATAAGTAGCTGCAAGGTGTATCTAACTGTTGCAAATAAAACATTTTTGATTTTTACCGTGGTTTCCATTTCGCGACCTATCGGACCTTACTTTCGGAATAGCCCTCGTACTAATGAATTTATGGGAAATATTCTAACACCTGCACACCTGATTATGACAAGTGTCTTTCTATGAGAGTTTAGAGAATTTATACTGACTTATGAAATGCCACATGGCTATTGGATGATTTATTTATGCTTTGCTTTACATAGTTGCTTATTTCATTCGATATCTGGTTTCCAGCTGTGTTGCAGATTGGATTTATAAAATAAAATTTAATGCATTTGTTAATGTGAACACTTTCTGTCAACAGATCTATTCAATAATAATTTTATGATCCACATTCTTCCAAAAAGGAGCAATTCGAAAGGAAAGAACAATAAGAAGGGACTAATAATTTTCTATTCAAGTACTTGGTAATTTTTTTTTTCTAGAATAAGTTGTTGTGGTGCACCACTTTAATGACATAGACATTAAGATGTGAATAGACATTTCCCTTATCTGCATTGTTGTCTTTAGTACTATTTTTTCTGCTTGACCTATGTCATATTTAGGTATAAGTTATTGCACTTTCTGCTGCTGTTTGCCAGGCACAGTGATATTCAATTTCACTTTGTATTACTCTGTTCAGCCAGTTTTACTACTGATTAATTTTTCTTGTTGCTGCACATTTGCTCATATTAGTTGTAATATTGCATTTGCTTTGCTAATTTTTATTTATTGTTAACAGCTTTGCCAATTTGCATTTTTTGTCATTGCTGTTTGTGTTAATTCTTTTGTGCTGGTGCATTGCCTTGTACCTTAGTTTATATATCTGAGCTCAGTAGATTTAAGTTAGCTTAAGAGGGGTAGGCTATATAAGAGAATGAGTAGCGATGAATTAGAAGAAATGCATTGAGAAGTTATACGAAAAAGTTTTTTTTAAGAAAAGGGTACTGTACAATGAAGAATAATTATTTTGGAAGAGGATATGAATAGATTGCAGAAAGCAGGTATAGATAGGACGTTTTGGGAATAATGATGAAAGAAGGGAGATCTCGAAGAAGTAAGTTAGTTTGCAAAATACTGCAGTAAAACATACCCTGTCCTTTCCTTTTGTGTTATTCTGCTATGTGTTTGTGCACTCTTTTGTATTTGTGTTCTTCCTGTCTTTATGTGTTTATCTGATAAGAGTTATGTTGCAGAATTTTTCTAATAATATGTTATTTACTTCTGTACAGATGTTTAGACATTATTTATTCTGTTCTCTTTTAATGCTCATGTGTGAAATTAATGTTTCGAAAACTATTATCATTATTTTATTTATGTCATAATTCCTGTAACACTGATGTACAAGTTTATTTCCATTCTTTTGTAAAGCCCATATTACTACAAATGTTATCTATACTATTATGTTCTTTAATGATGTATTTTGTACCTATGTAATTGTATTCTTATGTTGTAAATTTATAATTGAATAGACACCAGTTCTTCAATTAAGTTTCATTTCACTGCACACGTTTCTGTTGGTCATAGTATATGCACAATATGTGAGAAGTTGGGACTGTTAGTGTTTGCACGTGTGTTAATAGTTCAGCAAGGGACTGGTTAACAGCATTGCTGGTTCTAAGGACAATTCCAAACACTTTGTGAGTGCATAAGTGGTGGTTTATGGACTTGCTATATTGTCTGTAAGACTCTTCAATGGTGATTGAGCACCTGCAAAGCCGCAACAGATGTCTGCTGGCCGTCTCTACAAGAACTACAGTGGGTCTGTACCTTTGATGGCCCATCAATACCATACTATCAGGACTACAGTGAGTCTGTTCTGTGATGACCTACCTACCAATATACTTTAACTTCGACTGACTCTACTGTGGGTTTGCTCTGTTGTGGACCATTACCTGTCTGCATGTCAACAGTGAGCGTTATCTTTCTGTTGAAGGACAACACTACTTCTTCAACACTGCATGGAAATCCACTACTTCCATGTGCATTTTCATTTACTGCTCAGATTTTGAGGAAAAAAAACCACTGCAATTAATACTGTGATGAATGATCAGGACTGTGAGAAAATTCTACCTTTTGACCAACATTTTATCAATAAGTGTGTATATTTGATATCTTTGTTATTGTAATTATAATTTTTTTTCAAATCTGTATTGGCCACTGCCCAAAACAATTTCAAAATTTTTTTGTGTGTGGCATGGGTGCTATGTAAGTAGGCTGTTTAGGTTTTTATATTGGCAACACCACGTACCGCCCTGTATGAAAATCACTGACTGTGGTGTGTGCAGTCTGTGGGTGGTTGGCATTGTAGAAATATTCGCTATTGTAGTGTTGGGCAGTTGGATGTGAACAGCACATAAAGTTGCGCAGTTGGAGGTGAGCCGTCAGCAGTGGTGGATGTGGGGAGTGAGATGGCGGAGTTTTGAGAGCGGATGATCTGGACATGTGTCCGCCAGGAAGAGTAAATTTGTAATACTGGATATCATGAACTGATATATATTATATATCGTACATACATACATAACTATGTATGTATTATGACTTTTAAACACTATTAAGGGGACACAGTCGCGAACTGGCTCAAAAAAAATTTTTTTTTAGTCTTAATCGATGCTCCAATTATTTGGCTACAAACTGCTGCTTGTTTCACACAAATCTGATTATTAGATTCGGAGTTATTAATTTGTTCGTGAAGCATGGTAACTAGCGCCACGTCCATTTTTGCTGCGTCTTGTGCAGTAGTCAGCATTTACTATAGTACAACAACCATTTATGTTCCACCGATATAAATCCTCTTTATTTGGGTTGCAAGAGAGAATTGTTATTCTGATGTTTGGCAGCCTGTCTGCATTGTCGACTATCGTTTGTCAGTTTCTTCATCCTAGTTGTTTAGGTTTTGGTGATACAAATGCAATGATTTTGTGAAACGTTATAACACAATGGGTAGAATAAGGAAGTTTGGATATAAGCCAAAGTTTCGTCTAAATAAATATGTAAAAATAAACCGCGAAACTGCTAGTTTTGAACAGAGGGCAGAAAATAATACTGAAAGTGAAGTCAGTGCTTCAAGCAAGAAGCTTCTAGGTGCTGCCGGTTTTCCTAGTGCCTCTCAAATGCATGACAATGCAATATGTGCTGTGAACCGTGTTTCTGTTGTTACTGACACAAACATTCTGATCTCCATGAGGTTATTACGTGAACTTATCGAAAAACACACAAATTGTAAAAACTGTGGTCGAAACGTTACTTTGCACGAACATGTGGTGAAAACCAAGGCAATTCAAAAAATGGTTCAAACGGCTCTGAGGACTATGGGACTTAACATCTATGGTCATCAGTCCCCTAGAACTTAGAACTACTTAAACCTAACTAACCTAAGGACATCACACAACACCCAGTCGTCACGAGGCAGAGAAAATCCCTGACCCCGCCGGGAATCGAACCCAGGAACCCGGGCGTGGGAAGCGAGAACGCTACCGCACGACCACGAGCTGCGGACACCAAGGCAATTGTTTGTAATTTAGTTTTGACATGTTTGGAATGTAGCCGTACTGCCAATACAATGTCATCCCACGTAACAAGAAGCAGATTGTATGAAAACAATATAAGATTAGTGTATGCACTTCTATTGGAAAAGGGCAAAGTGCAGGTGCTTTTCTTTGTGCAGTGATGAACATTCCTCCACCTCCAAGAAAGTTTGATGTTTACAACAAGACTATTGGTGCAGTTGTAGCTGAGGTAAGTCAATCTACAATGTTGAAAGCAGCAAAAGAAGCAGTTCAGTTGAATGATACGAAATCTGAACCAAGGCAAATTTCTGCTGGTTTTGATGGCAGTTGGCAGAAACGTGGGCATACATCCCTAAATGGCATTGTGTCAGCAACTTCTTTTGATACTGAGAAGGTTCTGTATATTGAAATTATTATTAAGTTCTGTGACGTCTGTAGCAAAAATCCCGCTATACAACATGTGTGCAAAAAGGACTATGATGGTTCTAGCGGAGGCATGGAAGTGGCTGGTGTTGCTAACATTTTCAAAAGGTCTGTGCAGTCAAGAGGTATCCTCTATACAGACTATCTTGCGGACGGACACAGTAAGGCTTATCAGAAAGTGGTACAAGATAAACCTTATGGGCCTCGAGTCAAAATTAATAAACTGGAATGTATAGGACATGTACAGAAAAGAATGGGATCATGACTTCTAAAGATATGTAAGGAAAAAAGTTAGGTGGTAAAGGGGGCCTGACAAAGGCTGAAATAGACAGGATCCAGACTTATTATGGTATGGCCATTAGAAATAACTGCAACAATGTAGAAGCAATGAGGACAGCCATCTAGGCTATACTCTTTAATAAAATTTCAACAGATGAGGAACCCCAACATAACCTTTGCCCATGAGAACCTGACAGCTGGTGCAAATTGAACAACCCAGCTACATCTTCCAGCTACAAGCACAAACATTCAATTCCAGAAAAAATCCTGCTAGCTGTGAAACCCATTTTCAGAGACCTTAGCCAACAAGAGCTCTAGAAAAAGTGTCTCCATGGAAAAACTCAAAACCCAAATGAATGTTTGAATTCTGTCATTTGGACAAGGCTACCAAAAACCGTTTTCGTTAGAAAAGAAACATTAAGATTTGGTGTTCATGATGCAGTGATGTGCTTCAATGCTGGTGTGTCAAAGAAGACTGATGTATTAAGACTCTTGGGAACAAAGGATGGTATCAATACTGAAAGGGGACTGAAACAGAATGACATGGACAGTATCTGTTATGCTGATATTTCTGCAGGAAATGCTACCAAGGAGGCCAGGATAGCCAGAAGATCAAAGAAATGAAGAAAAGAAGATAAAGATGAAGAAGCTGAGCCACAGTATAGCCCTGGAATGTTCGAAAAGTGTTTCTGTATGACGTTATACATTACTTTCTTGCATGTAAAACTTTAATACCAATTTTCTCAAAACTACATTTTTTGACCTTCTGGTACACTTTTCTCAAAACCTGTAACTTCTACAGACATCAGACTTACAGTATCTCTTGTTAATACAACGATGATTAATGAGATAAAAAATAGACCAGTAGTGATAAAAAGAACAGATTTACATGCTCCAAGGTGTTTAGAAAAGTTTAAATTTTTTGTCTTATAGAACAAAAAAAAAGATTACTCATGAAATATATAAAATACATTAACCATTTTTATGTGATTTGAGAATGATGTTTCAGCTGTACACTGTAAAAGTTTCAGGTCTTTATCTCCATTAGTTACTTCAGAAAGTGTACCTGACGTTTGCTCATTTTAGCATTGATTCCTTATGGGAGTTCCCTCGCGACTGTGTACCCTTAAGGTAAATGCATTGTTTGTTCTTTATCAAAACCTTTCATTTGCTAACTATGCCTATCAGTAGTTAGTGCCTTCGGTAGTTAGAATCTTTTTTTAGCTGGCAGTAGTAGCGCTCGCTGTATTGCAATAGTTCGAGTGACGAAGATTTATGTGAGGTAAGTGATTTGTGAAAGGTATAGGTTAATGTTATTCAGGGCCATTATTTTGTAGAGATTATTGAAAGTCAGATTGCGTTGCGCTAAAAATATTATGTGTCAGTTTAGTTTTGATCAGAATAAGTAAAGAGAGAAATGTCTGAGTACGTTCAGTTCTGCTCAGCTGTTTGAAAATCAAATAACGTAAGAGGTTTATCAGCACAGTAGATTATTATTTTCTAATGTGACGTTTCACAGCCAGCAGGCGAAAGTCACATCTATTTCTGGGTGTACAGTTAGAGTTCTCTGAGTGTTATACTGATGACACATGTCTGTGTAAATAACAGCCAAGTCACCTTCTTGAAATGCACGTGTTTACCTAACCACCGTGACTGAGGTTTACCTGACAGTTGAGCGCCCAGAGAGATGTTAGCATAGTGGCTCACTCTCGCAGGCAGATGTTAAGGTTTCTCAATGTTATACAGACGTCACATGTCTTTGTTTGGCACTGCCAAGTTTCTCTCTCTCTCTCTCTCTCTCAATGCGCTATAGCAATCTGTTGGAATGCTTCCCACAATATCACAGGGTGCCTTGTTCCTAGCGATCCTAATGAGACACACGACATGCATCTGCAGTACGCATATGTTTGCCGGCCGAGTGAGCCTGATGCACCGCCATGAGATCTGGCTATGCCATGACTGAAATTTTCGGAGCCCTAGAGCCACTGGTCTGGAGATGTCCCAATACCACAATGCTGGATGAGGGATAGCATCACTTCAGATATGTATCGTCTGTTTCGACTTATCTTTGAACACCATAACAATAACTACATAACCTTGCACTCAAAACTTTCCATAGATAGCTTGCCACCCAATCTTGTTCAAACCAGTCTGTAGATGCTACTATGTCCCAACACAGAGAATGTCTTATGAACGAATGGAGCATTCTGATTGGCTCTTATGGAATTTACCTGCCAAATCCTGACACTACCAGTATGGAAGTACTATCTGCCTTTATCTTTTATTTATGTATGTCGTTGTTTTGGTCGGAAAAAACCACTTCACTTGGAGGTAATGCCATAACTCAATTTTTAAAGCTAGTATAGCATTTTACATGGATACTTGTGCGCACAAGACCGATTGTGGTAGTAATATAGTCGTTTAGATGAGTTTTTTTTAACATCTGGCTGTTTGTAACACGATTACGCCTCTCTTTCAAAGGCACAATGGTCCCACTCGCAGGAGAAACGTATGGGACTCGTCCATCCATCGCTGATTTTTGGTCAGTATTATTTAGTATCGCCGACATTCAGTTGTTGGCTAAGTATTATACTTAGTTGCAGGGGATGCATGGTTGGTTCGCCTAGAGAATCAGGCTCCTAAAGTATGCGTGTGTGTTACGACATGTGCAACAGATATGATTGTGTCCAGTCGTAAGGAAGGTATGGATCTGACGTGGAATACTGTGATAACAAAGGAGAAAGCATGTCAAGTCATATTAATCATTGAGATATTTCTTTATCTCGGGCCACAGCCGACAGGAGCGTGTATTTCCGATACATCGCTCATTGCTGAATGTCGTCCAATTGAGACCGCGTTCGTAATATTTAATTGTAAATATAGCGATCAAATATGATTGTGACCTGTTTACTACTACGATTCTGTCTGGGAGTGCGTGGCGCACATCAGCGGTATTGGCGTGTTGCGGGAATGATTCACGTTTCCACCTAATGACACTAGCCGTCCCAATGGAGAGGCCTCCTTGTATGCGGGAATGAAGGTGACTTAACTATGTCATCCTCTAGACGGTCGAATAGCGAACTAACACTTAGTATGTGTTGGATAGCTTTCATGATCGCAAGGAAATTTGACAAGTTTGAATGTGGACAGGTGTTTGCACAGCACCGTTAATCCCTCACATGTAAATTGTCCAATTGACTGCTTCTGCACATTTCGCACCTATATTTAGTTGAGGGATCATAGATTGTGGTGTGTGCATCTAACAGGTTAAAGATGGAGGAACAAACTTTTGCTGGTTGCCTGGACATGAGAAACACCTTAGTTGACTTTGTAAAGTATTGGAGTGATCAGGAATCTGTTACATCACCGACATCAGTATTCGCGATTGGAATTATAAGTTTCCTCCAGTTTTTTCGAGTTTTCACGTAAAGGGCTTCACAGGCGGGATAACTTTCAAGTTACTCAGTGGTTTACAGCACGCTCCACCTCTCTGAAATTTCGGTCTCCTAGATAAATAATAAGCCGTCCAATCTTCGGAATTATGCTGTGCAAGCGATACTGCTATGCCAGCGATATTGCTATGTGCTTGATATCGAAAAGTACTGCGTAAATGGTATGATATTCTGGCGAACCATGTGAAATTACATATCTTCTTGTAATCCTAGAGTCAGGAGGTTGGTGTAGTAAGCAAGCAAGCAAGCAGATAGGTCTGGGCCAGAAACAGTGATACCTTTGTGCTGAGGGGCACGGATCCAGCGTTTGTATAACAGTTTTTGCGGTATATGTACGAGTGTCTGGTGGTCGCTACTGCGTGTCCTATCATGAGGGAGGTATAGATTTAGCACAACGATAGCTGTAACAGGAATGAGAGATTTGTTTCCTACGTGGAAAATTATGTGCCCTATGGATACTGCAATTCATACTGTAACAAAGAAAAAAGTCTTGGTGTGAGACTGTGGCAGCAATTATAATATTTATTTGTAATTTTACTGTTAAATACCTGCCTAGTTCCCAATATTGTTGTGTGTCTGGAGATGGCCAAAGGAAGCACAGAGTCAAGCAATCACTATGGTGCTGGAAACAGATTCTCAACAGTCGCCTTTGTTCCGAGCTGTGGCTTGCCCATCCTTTGTACACCGGTTTAGAGATTCCAAGAAAGCTTTTGGCTCCACTGTGTGAGTGAATAGTGAACTAATACCGAATTTGCATTGAGTCAGCTTTGGGACCACGTGTGTCATCCGTATACTCTGCGGAAATTTGCAATGACTGAAAAGGATGAGTGTTTGCCCTGGGAGTATCGATAGCATTGAACTCCTACCACTCAGGTCCTCCTGGAACGTGGGGTTTTCTACTGCTGGCTGGCCACTCTCTGGCTGACATGTCTTCCGTAGCCGTAGTCATGGGAAACGTTTACAGTGGCTGTTTCCTCCGTCGCCTGTACACTACGGCACGGCTAGTACCTGGGATGTATTTGACGATATGTAGACCATTTTTAAGGGGTTTAACTGTCATTGTTGTATGGTGATCTGTACAAAATAGTTTTGTTGCTGAAAGCCTCGTCTGCAGAAAAAAAAAGCTGACAGTGCTTCCATATTCGCAGCATGATTAATTTCAAACAAGAGTGCGGTGGGTGAGGGTTGTGGGGGGGCAAGTTATGTTCTAAGTCTAAGGTGATGTATTCTTAGTTCTGGTGTTCAAAGACAATTTGAAGCAGACCATACATTTTGGCATGATGTGGTCCCTCATCCGACGTTGTCGTATTAAAACACCTAAAAATCAGTAGCCGTATGACACCAAAAATTTAAGCCACACTACCCCCACATCTCACAGTGACGCATCAGCCTCACTGAACAGGTAATCACATGCGCACAGCTAATGCATCTTGAGTGTCCCATTAGAATCGCTAGGAACAATGCACCCTATGCTATTCTGGGAAGCATTGCAACAGATTTCCATAGTGAGTTCAGAGAGAGAGAGAGATAGACTTGGGTGTTATTTACATAGACATGTAACGTGAGTATACCATTGAGAACCTTTTAGATGCGTCTGCAGGGGCGAGCCATTGCGCAAACATCTCTCTTGGACGCTGGACCATCAGGTACACCCTCAGCCATGGTTGTTGGATGAACATGTGTGTGTCCAGAGTGTGACTGGTTCTTATTTATATAGACATGTGACGTCAATATAACACTCGAAGAACTCTTAACTGTATGCCCTAAGAATAGATGTGACTTTCACCTGCTGGCTGTAAGCATCAGCTTCGTGAGGCGATGGCTCGCACCTGGCACTCGTCTCTCTGGCAGTGGCTTGCATCCAGCTGGTATGCCAAGTGCATGTGTGGTAGCAGCAGTGTCGGCGTGTGCGCGCATTGAAGCAGTTCACTAATACATCGTGGTTGGCGATAGTTATGTTTTAACATGAATTGAGTGTTCCTGCACTGGATTATTTTCGGCTGTTTAAGCTTTGTAAGCGTGTTTGCAGAGCCTTTTACATACATTATTTTGACAATTTACGAGCTGTTTGCATGTCTGTTGCATTATTATGCTAAGAGGTCTGTAGGCTGTGCTATGCATTATTTCGACAGTTTACAATTACCAAGTGTGTTTTGAGAGCATTATACATGCATTATTTTGAGAATTTACTATTTGCTTGCGTGTCTGCACATCAGTGTACTGCATTTTTCAGCGACTTATGAGTAGTTTGTATGTCTGTAGCCTTGTGTTGTGACCCCAAGCATGTCAGAGCGAGTGTAATAAATAAACTATGTCAAATCCTTCCCCAAATAAATAGTACCAAAATAAATAAAGTACACTCCTTCCTATCCAGGAGCCCAGAACAGGCTGAGTCCATTTCCTGCCACTTTTTTTCCAGACCCCACTTATTGGACGACAGCACCCTCTGGTTGCAGTAGTGCATACTAGGTCAGTTGGACTCCAGACCTCTTGCTGAATACACTGTATGTATCTGCTGTTTCGAATGTTGCTGGCAAAATAAAGACTTATGTCGAGCCTATGCAGCAGCCCAGCACAGGTTTAGTCCTTTTCTGGAAAACTTCAAGGAAGAGATGGCGGTCAGACGACAGGTTAGTGGAGATAGCCCAAGTGACATTTTCCCCCAATTTTCTTAGGTTAGAGGAGGCAGACCAAGTGACTTTCTTTCCCCACCAAAATTTGAAATTCCCACCAATTCCTGGGGTTGGGGGAGTGGGGAATGGGGGAGGAGGTTAGGTTAGTGGAGGTATCCAAACTGACCTATTTTCTGGCCAAAATTTGAACTTCCATCCATGTCATCACTGCATCATTGCCATATCTATCGCCACCATCTTGGACCCGCCAGCTTGAATAAATGTGGCAACAATGCAACCTGGGGTGGTAACCCTGTTGTCCCACTACTGATGTATTATAGGCCTTCTAGTGTTTCTGATGTATGTAAACGACAGAGGAAACAATCTGAGTAACCATCTTAGACTCTGTGCAGATGATGCTATCCTTTACCATCTTGCAAGACATTTTTCGGTCTACAGTTACAGCAAAGCAGAACACATCAAATTCCTCCCGCAATCGTTGTCTCCACTGCCATACAAACACGCGACCTGACATCTATAGAACTTTATTAAATTTGGGCTGACAGCTGACTAATTTGTTACACAAAGAAAGAAATGATTAAGTCTTATCTCACTGTACTAGATTTTCGTAAAAATATACTGACATATGACTTTTGTAATGCGTAGAAGGTAACAAACAACGGCGATAGGTTCTAGGTTTCTGTGAAAAGTTTCGAATCTGCACGTTAGAGTAATTGTAGAGGTTCGAAGAAGAATGTAGATGATTTTAAAATGAATATAAACAGTCTCGATCACAAGTGTCTTACTTTTGTTGATACTGAATTAAGTTAGTTATGGATGCGATAAATGTTTTATCAAGTGAAGTGAAGGACTCCTGGTACAGCGCTGTCAATAATGTTGTATGTAGAAATGAGAGTCTCTATACTATTGGTTTATGCGACATAAATCTATGTCAAAAATATCGTCTTATTGATACATTCTCACGCAGACTTACTTGTGGTCCATACATTTATGAAGGACATCAAAAGAAAAATAGCTTTGCTAAAACGAACTGATAGTAAACATGTAGAAATCTCCGAGTTGCTCCAGATCAGGTAGCTTATCCCTATATCAAAAAATTTCGGTTATTTTATAAAGAAGAAAGGAGATGACAGTTTGTTGGAGTTCCAAACGTATATCGAAAAATGGTATTTACGCACACGTTTATTAAAAGATCACCGGGTACAATATAGAAATATGCTAAATATACTCGTACATTTCCAGGAGTCGGGTGTAGGATGAAAACATGTAGCTGCTCAATTTATCGTCCAGGAGCGTGTAGGGATGAAGGCAACAAGTAGCGGATAGCTACTGAGGGCGAAGTACTGTGGGGACTTCTGGAGACCCGAGGACGCTACAGTAACTGTGAAGGCCTCAGTAGAACCCTGAAATATCATCCCTCACATGCTGGTCAGGACAAGACAAGAAATTACTAACGAAAATGACAAAGTACTCAGAAAGAAATTAAAACTCGAACCCAAGTCTTGAAGGGAGAAACAATCACCACGATAAAATAAGGGAAATTGGAGCTCCTACGGAAAGATATAGGTGTTTGTTCTCTCCGCGTGCTATACGAGATTGGAATAATAGAGAATTCTGAAGGTGGTTCGATGAACCCTCTGCCAGGCACTTAAATGTGATTTGCAGAGTATCCATGTAGATGTAGATAGGCCTGTAGATGTAGTCCCTCATTTAACTCAAGTAACAAATGCGTCAGAGGTATTTCAACTCTTCTAAAGCTGTCCAAGTTGACTGTTGGTCGCGTACTGACGGTCAGAGACCGTCGAGCTTGGCGGTGGTGATTGTTAGAAAGTCACATGAGAGTTACTCTAGTTCAGAAGTGCTGCCGGCACATACGTAGGGAGTTAAAAAGAATGGGGTACAATGGTCGAACCTCGCAAACCACATATTTCTGTAGTCAATGCTAATCAACACTAGTTGTGGTGTACAGAGTTACGCTACTAGGCTGTGAATGGCTGTTAAGGAATGATTTAGAATGACGAATCACGCTATACCCTTTGGGAATCCGATGGAAGGGTTTGGGTTTGGCGAATACGTGGAACGCGCTACCCATCTCATACGCACTGCCCAGAGTGATGTATGGAGGACGTGATGTTAAAATATGGGAGTGTTTCTCGCCGTTAGGGTGAGGTACAACACGACATGTGATGAGATATGAACACATTTTACACCAGTGTTGACTGCGTACTGCAGAGGAGCATTTCGGAGACTTCAGTTGTTTGTTTCAGCACGTCAGTGACTGTCATATGCAGCACCTGTGACGCTATGGTTTGTAGGCAATAATATTAATTTAAAGGACTGACCTGCCCACAGTCGAAAACCGAACCCAACGGAACACTTTTGGGATGAGTTAGAGCGTACTCTTGGCTTCCGACAGCAGCTCATATGATTATTACCTTCTCTAGTCTCGGTCCACAACGCAAAATGAGCTATTACTCCTCTACAGACCTTCAGACACGTTACTGAAAGTGTCCACAGCAGAGATGAAGGTATTATAAGGGCAAAGAATGAGCACAACTCACATTAATGTGCACGAATACCTGCCTGCATTGTTTAGATCAGATAGTGTGTGAGTAAGTAAAATGAGGATCATTTTGTTTTACTTGCAAATAATCATATTACCCTTCGCTCATCTAAAAGATAATGTTGATCTTTGAAATCAAATTACCACAGCCCAACGTTTTCCGACCTGGGGCTGGTGAAACTCAGGAGATTCGAAAATTATTTCAGGGGCTTCGCCAAAACTCTTTTCCAGAATGGCGAGTTCAGAGATTGGGGGTATTACTGATTCCTTAGTTTCTGTGGCACTGTCCTGTTGTTATTATTATTACTATTATTTAAAAATTAAATAAACCCTATAATACCCCATTTTACATATGTGTAACGTAAGCAATTTATGTCATTATTTCTACAATAAGTTCTTTTTTTTACCGAGAATTCCTCATTTACAGTTATGTACCGACGCTAGGAATGCATTTCATTTCACTACAATGGAAATTTTGTGTGCCAGTTTCTTTGTCTTCTAACACTGCTGATAACAGTACCGTGATTCCACAGAGGTTATGTAAGGCGGTCATGCCTTCGATTTTCCACAATAGCCTAGTCATTGTTTCCTTGTGGAAAATGAATTAGCTTGTCAGTTGTGTATCAGAATCGTTTCCGATCATATTCAATTGGATAACTAGTTGAAAAGTGGAAGTTTGAAAGCGAAAAAGGGTTTAATAAAATCGGAAGTTGTGTCAACATTCAGTTTCTGGTGATGTGTGTGTGTGTGTGTGTGTGTGTGTGTGTGTGTGTGTGTGTGTAGGCACGCGAGCGCCAGTCCGACAAAAGTAAACAGTTTCTAAGGAAAAGAAAGTGCAGTGATGAATACATTAGGTTAGGATTTTCATATGTAGATGAGAAGGTCTCTCTAAGACCACAGTGTGTTGTTTGTGGCGACGTTCTTGCTAACAGTAGTCTGAAACCCTCTCTACTTAAGCGCTATTTCGAAACTAAACATCCCACCCAGATAAACAAATCTGCTGATTTTCTCACACGAAAATCTAACGACTGGAAAACGCTTTAACTACAAATGTATCCGCTGCCAACAGTGACAGTGAGAATGTTGCTGAAGCGTCTTACCGCGTTGCTACAGAATTGCTAAAACTGCAAAACCTCAGTCGACAGCTGACGATTTAGAGCGGCGGTGTATAAATGATGAAGTACAGTGCATCACGGGAGAATCTGCAACAAAAAAGTATATTTGGTATCATTGCCTGACAATACAATCAACTACCGGGATAAAGACACGTCAAGTTATGACAAAAATGAAGTTTTTGACAGAGTTAATGCCGGTCCTTATGTTGCGATTGAGTTTGGCTAATCGACTGATGCTGCAAATAGGGCCATTTCATTACTTTCCGTCCGTTTCATTAATGGGGAGTCTGTAGAAGAGGAGCTTGTCCACACCCTTGAAACAGAGAACTGAGGAGTTAATCGACGAACAGTTTCACAAATATTCAGTAGACTGGACTCTCTGTGTAGGCATCTATTCAGATGGTGTGAAATCTATAACAGGGTGTTACGCTAGATCTGTGATTAAAGTGAAATCGGTAGTGTCGAACTCTTCTCACACGCGTTATAGACAGGCTCTTGTTTCTAAACGCATGCACGATGGATCGAAATATGTTCTAGATGCAGTCTAAATCTGAGCTGCATGCAGTGTAAATAATTACTTTTATTAAGGCTCGCTGTATATCTTTGGGAGAAAATGGGAAGCGTTTTTCAGTGTTTACCCACTCAAGCCGGCCGCGGTGGCCATGCGGTTCTAGGCACTACAGTCCGGAACCGCGGAACTGCTACGGTCGCACGTTCGAATCCTTCCTCGGGCATGGATGTGTGTGATGTCCTTAGGTTAGGTTTAACTAGTTCTAAGTTCTATGGGACTGATGACCTAAGATGTTAAGTCCCATAGTACTCTGAGCCATTTTTTTTTACCGACTCATACTGAGGTTAGATGGTTATCTCGAGGCAGAACTGTTTCTAGACTGCATGAGCTTAAAGACGAAGTTAACGTTTTTCTCTATAGCCATACCTTTCGGAAGGTCCGGTGCATGGAAGATGATATCTGGCTTCAGACTTTAGTTTATTTGGCAAACATTTTCTCAAAAATTAACAAACTGATCTCTCCAGGTATAAAATATAAACGTTTATTTGTGCAAGACCGTATCGAATAATTCATTTAAAAAAAATTAACTTTTGGACACTTTTTCAATAGGAATCAAAACTGGTAGTTTGATACACTTGACAACTTCGTGGTGGAAAATCACCATTCTTTGGATGAAAATGTCAAGTACATGGTTAAAGAACATTGGAAGAGACTTGGAAAAACCTTCAGAGAGTATTCTCCCGCTATGTCCAGTAATAGCAATTGGATTCGCAATCCCTTGGAAGAGTCAACAATTCTAGGATCCGCATTGAGCGCAGAAGAGCAGCTCCTTGAAACTTTAACTGATTATCAATTACAGAAAGCTTATAAATCTCTCTCATTAATCGATTCTTGGTTATGTTCAAAGCAGTTCCCAGAGTTAGCCAATAAAGCCATAACGGCTTTATTACCCTTTTCATCCATGTATTTGTGCGAAAAGTCGTTTCCCTCACACGCCAATATATGAAATAAATACAGAAACAGACTGAAGTGATTAGATACTTCATTTAACTTCTGTGGCTCCTGACTTCAGAGCAGTGCCATAAAAGCACGTGCAATCTTCTCCGTGAATTCCAAGAAAGACGTGAGTAGTTACAAAGGAAACTTATATTTATTGTAGCAGCTAGGCCTACGTTTTGTGTAACTTTTAAACTGTACCACAGTAACATTAGGTTTCAATCGTTAGGGTTTAAGTTACTTTAAGGTTATTAACCCTATTGCTTGGAATTAAATTTTATGCATGTCCGTTACGTGCAAATGTAGAAATCAGATCGTTATAGAAGGGGTTCACTAGTTAAAAGAAATTGGGGAACGCTGACATAGCCGAAAACACAATACATAAAAACGAAACATTGTACGGTTTAGCACACGTGACAGGAATAACTAAACAGCTGCATGATTCGTGAGTAAAACGGCCAACGAACAGTATTTGCAGGAGTTACAGTTATTGGAGACGGAAATATTTCTACCAAGCGGATTTCTTTTGTTCAAATGACTACGAACATGAAAATGTTTCACAAACGCTGTAGATAACCACAGCAGACCATTCGAAAGGCTGAAAATTATTTTATTTTAATTTGTCATTAGTGTTCTTGTATATCTCTGTTTCTTGTTATACAATGTTACATTTTCTATCACTGAAACACTCAGCAACAACACACCGCTATATGCTCGCGACTGAAAATACCAAAACAATGAGAATGGAATGAGAAATGTTAGAGGGAGGGGAAGGGGAGGGGATCGTCACTGTCCATTGCGACGTCGAATCGTTGGCGGCGAGATATTCCGACAGTCCCGTAGTACAATCCATCAACCTGCTAAACATTAATTGCGGCAATCAATCTTCATAACGACCAGCCCTGCGCTAAACTCTGCTACCGTAGTGGCCTTGTTCCTCAATGGAGCGCCACACCACGTCCACGTCAAAGGTATCCGGACACTCCCCAAAACATACGTTTTTCATATTAGGTGCATTATTTTGCCACCTACTGCCAGGTACTCCAAGTCACACGGACTTCGAACGTGGCCTGGTGATTGGGTGTCACTTGTGTCATAGGTCTGTACGCTGGATTTCCACACTCCTCAACATCCATAGGTCCACTGTTTCCGATGTGACAGTGAAGTGGAAACGTGAAAGGACATGTGTAGCAGAAAAGCGTAAAGGTTGAACTCGTCTGTTGACTGACAGACACCGCCGACAGTTGTAGAGGGTCCTAATGTGTAATAGGCACAGACCATCGCACATGAATTCCAAACTGCATCATGATCCACAGCAAGTCGAATGACAGTTAGGCGTGAGGTGAGGAAACTTGGATTTCATGGTCGAGCGGTTGCTCATAGGCCACCCACCACGCCGGTAAATGCCGAACGACGCGTCGCTTGGTGTGAGGAGCGTAAACATAAGACGTTTCAACTGCGAAAAAACGTTGTGTGGAGTGACGAATCGCGGTACACAATGTGGCGATCCGATGGCAGAGTGTGGGTATGGTGCATGCCCGGTGAACGTCATCTGCCAACGTGTGTAGTCCCAACAGTAAAATTCAGAGGCGGTGATGTTATGATGTGGTCGTGTTTTTCATGGGGGTGGCTTGCACCCCTTGTTGTTTTGCGTGGCACTATCTCAGCATAGGCCTACATTAATGTTTTGAGCACCTTCTTGCTTCCCACTGTTGAAGAGCAATTCTAGGATGGCGTTCGAGCATCTGTTCATAATGCACGGCCTGTGACGGAGTGGTTACACTACAATAACATCCTGGTAGCGGACTGGCCTGACCTGAATGCTAGAGAACACCTTTGGGATGTTTTGGAACGCCAACCTTGTCTGAGGCGTCACCGACCGACATCGATACCTCAGTGCAGCACCCCGTGAAGAATGGGCTGCCATTCCTCAAAAACCACCCAGCACCTGATTGAACGTACGCTTTCGAGAGTGGAAGCTGTCATCATGGCTAATCCTGGTCCAACACCAAATTGACTTTCAGCGATACCGATGGAGGGCGCCATGAACTTGTAAGTCATTTTCAGCCAGGTGTTCGGATACTTGTGATCGCATAGTGTACCTGACTTTGCTTCTGGCCCACTCAGCGTACGGAAATGTGACTTTGCAGATTGTGGCTGCACATTGGTGTCCTTATTGCCAATCTGGCATTAGGCTACAGATTAATACGTACCTTGTTTCTTATACAGCAATAGACTAACACGAAATAGTTTTCAGAATGCTAACAGTGTATTATCGCTCTTGCGATAATACACTGCGTTATATGCGGAGGGCAATCGACACAATTCCGCAGTCTCGCTTGGTAAACAAAAACTAGCTGGCGAAATATACACTCAGCTTAGTGATTAGGCGGAGTATTAAGTATAAAACAGAAACAAGGAATTCCTATCGTGAAAGAACAGACATAAGTAGTGTGTGCTTAGAATGTTCCGAGTGAGTGTTCCTAGGTTTCTAGCGTGCAGTCACATGAATATTTTATTCCGTTTTTTGGACGCCGTTCTCCTTCAGCTGCGTAGGTTGTTCTGTAATCTTTACGGAACCCTATTCTGAAACACAAGCTAATTTCTTTCGTGATGTTAAAATTTTGAACAGTACTGCAGAGCATTGTCTTTATCACCGGTCTTCCTAGCCAAAGCAACCTCAGGAAAATCACGCTGCTACTTCTTTTCCGAGCGGTTCCCTTGTGAATCTAAAAGATGCAGGAGCCACGAATTCCTTTCCAAGAAAAATCTAGGATTGCCGCTAAGTCCTGCAGGCTACTTAAGTGAAAATTTTCCGTGAAAACTGAACTATTGTGGCTACACTTTTAAAATACAATAAAGAATTGTGTACTCTTCAAAATAGTCTGTTTATTTGATGCTTGCTGATATATGCTTGTTCTTTTCTGCTCATTGAAACGGAGTATCAAGTCAACAATGAAAGATTATTTTCGACACCTACTTCCTGCGTTTGATGCAGATTGCAAAGCAACTATAACTGCTCAAGAGATTTGTGAAGCGTATAGTGAAGATGCGGCACCTAGGACGGCTCGTAATTGGTTTAAGCTATTCAAAGACGTAAATTTCGACCTCAAATGTACGCACCTCTCCTGACGCCATTCAGGTCGATGAGGAGCGGCTGAATCAGACTGTTCACGAAGATCCACGCCAGTTTGCTGAGGTAATGAACTCTCCCACAGTTTCACGGAGCTCCACCTTCACACGGCGGGAAAGGGTGAGAAGTTGGGCGAAAGGTTTCCGCATGCTTTTAACCGACAACAACAACACTGAGAGAACCACGACATCCGGCAGATTTCTTGCCCTTCATTGGTCAACTCATGCATAATAGTGGCGATTGTTTTATTTATTTGCTGTCGGCGGCAAAAAATGTCATCTGTACGTCAGTATAAAGCAGCGCAAGGAATGGCTTAGCACCGACGAACGAGCGACAGCGTGAGTTAAACAAGACTTTCACTCGCGCAAAGCGATATTGCTTGAATGTTGGAAATGACAAGGCGTGATCCATCACGAACTGATTGATCATAGCCATACAGTGAAAGCGGAATGTTGCACAAGCGGAATTTTATATCCTACAAACGCAATGACTCTACAACGCCATGTATCAAAAAGAACTGGTCGGCGTGTCCCGTTCTTCTGCAACTCGAAAATGTCCGCCCTCGCATCGCCACTATGGCCAAGGAAACCATTCATACCGCTTGGTTGGAATCACTGCTAAATCCTCAGTATTTTTCCAGCTCGGTGCTCTTAGATTTTCACCCATTCGAATCCCTCTCGAATGCAGTGCTTTGGGTTTCGTTCAGTAATGACGTGGCGTTGAAGGCTTGGCTGGACGTTTTCTTCGAGTGGTAACGACGTGATTCCGTTGTTGAGGCTTTGAATAGCTTTTTGAACTTTACGAAAAAGTTGTAACCGACAACGGAGAATAAATTGAGTACGTTGTTCATTTTCGTGAAAAATTAAACTAAAATAATAGTAATAAAAAAACAGAACTTACGGGACAGCGCAATATTTGACACTTTCACGAGTGGAAGTAGAAATCCTGATACGTGACCTAGTAATCACGTACTTCTCCTTCTGAGGGTACGGTATCCTTGCCTGTTTCAGTGCAACATAATCGTTGACACCAAGAATGCCTCATAGCGGCTCAGAAAACAAAGGGCAGTTCGCGTGAGACTGCGGCGCTCCACGGGCGGTCACGTAGAATGACAGTTCTCGCGTTCGATACCCTGGCACACAGTAATAGCAACGATTGCGTATTTTGGTACTTTTATAATTGAGAAATTTATTAATGTTAACGAATGGTGTAGGTCATCGGTCCCTAAGCTTACACACTACTTAACCTAAATTATCCTAAGGAAAAACACACACACCCATGCCCGAGGGAGGACTCGAACATCCGCCGGGACCAGCCGCACAGTCTATGGCGGCGCTTCGTGTAGAACTATATGATGAAAAGCTGTGTACTGTGTTATTGAATAGGAAAGGAATTTTAAGTATATACTTCATTTACAACGAACGGTGACAATCGTGAACATTGTTGCAATGGCTGATACAGAGCAAAATGGTTACGACAGTACCAGAGAAGAAGTTGAACAGTTCAGTGATTAGAGAACAAAAGCCTGAATTTGCTATTTCTTCGAATTGTGTAACAGAAGACACATTTAGGATTTACGAGGGCGTTTAATTATTATTGCAGGACATTTGTTTTTCGGTCGATTTTAGTTGGGAAAAATGCGGGATTAGTTATAGGACTTTGTGGCATATTACAGCTTCGGGTCCTAAACTTTCATGAATTTCCGATAGTTGGTAACGCTATGCGTAGCCTTGACAATGGCGTCCGTCACGGAAGTGCACTCCAAGCTTGGAGGAACACCGGAGTATCGCAGATATTCGCAGGTGCTTGCAGAGTGTCTACAGAGGTCTGGAAGTGAACAAAAGCAGAGTAAATCGTTGGACTAGGAATGTGTCACCGTAGCTAGTAGGTCGGGCGAACCTGTCCGATTTCTCGGGTGCCAGCCGCACAAACCTATTACTCCTGTAATTTCGGAACATGGACGCACTCTCACTCGAGGTGATGGACGGATCACAATCAAACGTCTCGCCTATGCAACTGGGGGTCTCTGTTGGGGTATTCAAAGGTGTGTGCATGCTTGGCTCCTCGCTGCCTAACAGATGACCGTGAAGAGCAAGGAGGTGACCATGTCTGGAATTGCTTGCGCTTAACGAGGCTGCCCGTGACAATTTTGTGTTCAAAATCGTCACAGATGATGAAAGAGGGATTTATCACTTCCAAGCGGAAACAAAACGGCAATCCATGGACAGGCGCCACACCACCTCTTCCCCGAAGGTAAAGTTCAAAGCAGCTCCCTCAGCTCGCAAAACCTTTGCAAAGGTCTTCTGGAAATCTGAAGGGGATTCTGCTTTCTCATTGTGCAACGATCAACTCAGAACTCTGTTGTGCTCAGTAATTTGAAGAAACGACACGCGAAAATGCCAGTTACCTTCTGTTTCTCCATGACAACGCCTCATACAAGTCCGTGCACTGGAAAGGAGCTCACAAAAGCGCTGTGGACTGTTTTCTCTCATCACCCTGTAGTTCGGATGTCGTACCCTCCGACTTTTATCTGTTTGGCCCAATAAAGGATGCGCTCCGCTGGAAGCTGTAATTGGGAGATGGAGAGGTTACTGCTGCTGCAAGGTGTTGGTCGTGATTTCGACCAGTAGAGTGATGCCATGCGGACATACAGGCCTTCTTAGTGTGATGAATGAAGATAATGTTGGTAATTAGGATTTTGTAGCCGAAAGAGCTGGGGAAAATATGGTGTATTAGAGTCCTGAATAAATCCATCCTGCTTTCACAAGATATGTGTTCCATTACTCACTAAACGCCCTTCGTAGATCTGACAACACATAACTTCATACCGGCAGTTAATCACGAAATGTGAACGAGTATTGTTAGAAATGATTTAATGTTGTAAGTACTAAAAGAACTTTCGTGAAGAAATTGAAAAAACTCTTACCAGAGGTTAATTTTTTTGCGTTGCACTTCGTTAGGTAACGTTAACATCTACTTTTATCTGCCTAAGATTGCAGGGGTGACCTAAAAGTTTCCTTCTACACTTGTATTTCTACAGAATTGATTCATATTTCACGACCACTGGTTATCGTCGTCATGCTGGAGACGATGGGTGCATCTTGTGCTATTTACACGCTGGCATCCGCACGATATGTAGCAGTTGACCTTCACGCCTTCGCAAAGTGGTTTCTATTCTGTTCTACCTTCTCCAACAGTCAAAATGGGTATATCATCTTTTTCTGTTTTGGTTAGAATCTTTAAATATGTTGTATATTTGTACATCTCCTCTAAAATTTCATTGTTAACTCCATTCACCGAGCAACTGGTCTGAAGATTATCTGGCACAGATGGAAACTGGTCACCTTTTAAAATTTAAAACAAATTATTTTATACAGCCAAGACTCTGTTTCAATTAAAATTTTATATATAATAGAGAAACGAAGGAAGGTCACATCATATTATATTATATGATGTACTTGTTACTCTTCGAACAGAGCTTACTGGTTTATTTAATCAAAAGCTTAATGAACACTGAAAATAAATTCACATTAAATATGATTAAGTAAAACTTGAAACTGAAGAATGGAGGACGCAGATTGTTGAACGAATTGAACGAAGTACTGTGACGGGTGCAGGAATTGCTGAGACACCAGACGGAATTAATAATAGTACATTTATTCCGTGCAATAACTTCACAAAAAGGATGTATTAAATGTTGCATATGATGCTGAAAAAGAAGTCGACCTGTCGCATCCAGTCAGACATTAAACTGAGTATACTGAAGACTTCCCCCCCATGAACCATGGACCTTGCCGTTGGTGGGGAGGCTTGCTTGCCTCAGCGATACAGATGGTCGTACCGTAGGTGCAACCACAACGGAGGGGTATCTGTTCAGAGGCCAGACAAACATGTGGTTCGTGAAGAGGGGCAGCAGCAGCCTTTTCAGTAGTTGCAGGGGCAACAGTCTGGATGATGGACTGATCTGGCCTTGTAACATTAACCGAAATGGCCTTGCTGTGCTGGTACTACGAACAGCTGAAAGCAAGGGGAAACTACAGCCGTAATTTTTCCCGTGGAAATGCAGCTTTACTGTATGATTAAATGATGATGGCGTCCTCTTGGGTAAAATATTCCGGAGGTAAAATAGTCCCCCATTCGGATCTCCGGGCGAGGACTACTCAAGAGGACGCCGTTATCAGGAGAAAGAAAACTGGCGTTCTACGGATCGGAGCGTGGAACGTCAGATCCCTTAATCGGGCAGGTAGGTTAGAAAATTTAAAAAGGGAAATGGATAGGTTAAAGTTAGATATAGTGGGAATTAGCGAAGTTCGGTGGCAGGAGGAACAAGACTTTTGGTCAGCTGAATACAGGGTTATAAATACAAAATCAAATAGGGGTAATGCAGGAGTAGGTTTAATAATGAATAAAAAAATAGGAGTGCGGGTTAGCTACTACAAACAGCATAGTGAACGCATTATTGTGGCCAAGATAGACACAAAGCCCATGCCTACTACAGTAGTACAAGTTTATATGCCAACTAGCTGCAGATGATGAACAAATACATGAAATGTATGACGAGATAAAAGAAATTATTCAGGTAGTGAAGGGAGACGAAAATTTAATAGTCATGGGTGACTGGAATTCGTCAGTAGGAAAAGGGAGAGAAGGAAACATAGTAGGAGAATATGGATTGTGGGGAAGAAATGAAAGAGGAAGCCGCCTTGTAGAATTTTGCACAGAGCATGACTTATCATAGCTAACACTTCGTTCAAGAATCACAAATGAAGGTTGTATACCTGGAAGAATCCTGGAGATACTAAAAGGTATCAGATAGATTATATAATGGTAAGACAGAGATTTAGGAACCAGGTTTTAAATTGTAAGACATTTCCAGGGGCAGATCTGGATTCTGACCACAATCTATTGGTTACGAACTGCAGATTGAAACTGAAGAAACTGCAAAAAGGTGGGAATTTAAGGAGTTGGGACCTGGAAAAACTGAAAGAACCAGAGGTTGTAGAGAGTTTCAGGGAGAGCATAAGGGAACAATTGACAGGAATGGGGGAGAGAAATACAGTAGAAGAAGAATGGGTAGCTTTGAGGGATGAAGTAGTGAAGGCAGCAGACGATCAAGTAGGTAAAAAGACGAGGGCTAATAGAAATCCTTGGGTAACAGAAGAAATATTGAATTTAATTGATGAAAGGAGAAAATATAAAAATGCAGTAAATGAAGCAGGCAAAAAGGAATACAAACGTCTCAAAAATGAGATCGACAGGAAGTGCAAAATGGCTAAGCAGGGATGGCTAGAGGACAAATGTAAGGATGCAGAGGCTTGTCTCACTAGTGGTAAGATAGATACTGCCTACAGGAAAATTAAAGAGACCTTTGGAGAGAAGAGGACAACTTGTATGAATATCAAGAACTCAGATGGAAACCCAGTTCTAAGCAAAGAAGGGAAGGCAGAAAAGTGGAAGGAGTATATAGAAGGTTTATACAAGGGCGATGTGCTTGAGGACAATATTATGGAAATGGAAGAAGATGTAGATGAAGACGAAATGGGAGATAAGATACTGCGTGAAGAGTTTGACAGAGCACTGAAAGACCTGAGTCGAAACAAGGCCCCGGGAGTAGACAACATTCCATTAGAACTACTGACGGCCTTGGGAGAGCCAGTCATGACAAAACTCTACCATCTGGTGAGCAAGATGTATGAGACAGGCGAAATACCCTCAGACTTCAAGAAGAATATAATAATTCCAATCCCAAAGAAAGCAGGTGTTGACAGATGTGAAAATTACCGAACTATCAGTTTAATAAGTCACAGCTGCAAAATACTAACGCTAATTCTTTAAAGACGAATGGAAAATCTGGTGGAAGCGGACCTCGGGGAGGATCAGTTTCGATTCCGTAGAAATGTTGGAACACGTGAGGCAATACTAACCTTACGACTTATCTTAGAAGAAAGATTAAGAAAAGGCAAACCTACGTTTCTAGCATTTGTAGACTTAGAGAAAGCTTTTGACAATGTTAACTGGAATACTCTCTTGCAAATTCTGAAGGTGGTAGGGGTAAAATACAGGGAGCGAAAGGCTATTTACAATTTGTACAGAAACCAGATGGCAGTTATAAGAGTCGAGGGGCATGAAAGGGAAGCAGTGGTTGGGAAAGGAGTGAGACAGGGTTGTAACCTCTCCCCGATGTTATTCAATCTGTATATTGAGCAAGCAGTAAAGGGAGCAAAATAAAAATTCGGAGTAGGTATTAAAATTCATGGAGAAGAAGTAAAATCATCGAGGTTCACCGATGACATTGTAATTCTGTCAGAGACAGCAAAGGACTTGGAAGAGCAGTGGAACGGAATGGACAGTGTCTTGAAAGGAGGATATAAGATGAACATCAACAAAAGCAAAACGAGGATAATGGAATGTAGTCGAATTAAGTCGGGTGATGCTGAGGGAATTAGATTAGGAAATTAGACACTTAAAGTAGTAAAGGAGTTTTGCTATTTAGGGAGTAAAATAACTGCTGATGGTCGAAGTCGAGAGGATATAAAATGTAGACTGGCAATGGCAAGGAAATCGTTTCTGAAGAAGAGAAATTTATTAACGTCGAGTATAGACTTAAGTGTCAGGAAGTCGTTTCTGAAAGTATTTGTATGGAGTGTAGCCATGTATGGAAGTGAAACATGGACGATAACTAGTTTGGACAAGAAGAGAATAGAAGCTTTCGAAATGTGGTGCTACAGAAGAATGCTGAAGATTAGATGGGTAGATCACATAACTAATGCGGAGGTGTTGAATAGGATTGGGGAGAAGAGAAGTTTGTGGCACAACTTGACTAGAAGAAGGGATCGGTTGGTAGGACATGTTTTAAGGTATCAAGGGATCACCAATTTAGCATTGGAGGGCAGCGTGGAGGTAAAAATCGTAGAGGGAGACCAAGAGATGAATACACTAAGCAGATTCAGAAGGATGTAGGTTGCAGTAGGTACTGGGAGATGAAGAAGCTTGCACAGGATAGAGTAGCATGGAGAGCTGCATCAAACCAGTCTCAGGACTGAAGACCACAACAACAACAACAACTGAAGACTTCTAGAAAGATATGCCATGTGGAAGGCTTGTGTGGAAAATGATATTCAAATCTTGTAAAACTATTTCTGTGTGCCAAGTCTGTCAAAATTTTGCCATCACGTGCAGTGTAACCGGCGGGAGAGATACTTGAACACCTTCAGCAGGCAATTCAAAAAAAAAAGGAATAATAAAATTCATAGTGATGTAGCAAACTACCCGTGTGAAGTGTATGATTTATCTGTGGATTTCATTGAGATGATGTAACAGGAATGTCTGAAAGCAGAACCACGTGCAGAAGATAGTATGTTTTCATTTGAAAATACATGTGAGAAGAAGACTCCGTAACAGAAGGTAGAACTGTGTGTAATATCATAGAAAGTCATATTAAATGAGAGACCATAGAAACCTCCTGGAAGAGCAATGTGTTGAAAAAAAAGGAAAGGTGATATTTCCAATTACTGAATTTAGAATTTAAAGTAGGTTGCTGCTGTGAATGGTTATGGGACTGTAATACCTGCAGTGATTTGTTGTTTGTACTTATGTAACTACCTATGTGTTAATAGTTTTTTAGTGTAGTGCAATAATAACCAATGTTTCATAACCTACTCCGAAGTTGATTTTTTGTCACATGTTTGTCAATGTGCTATTCCAAGTTATATAACGAAATGTAAATATTATAATACAATTTGACAATAAACAGTGTGCCAATTTATTTAAATTCTCTTTGCATAATAATTTGCAAACAACTATTTAACCATATGTGAAACTAATTTGCGCTTGCGGCATAATGTGGTTTACATAATGATATATGTCTGTTTCTCAGCGAAATTTGTTTTGGTACTCATACTACGCCGAAATTTGCCTATGAATTGTGTTTAGGCCTATTTTCTTGATAGAGTTGTATTCCTTATTATTGCTGTATATCGACTGCTTTTATTTCTACATCTTAAAACAAAATGTGCTTACTATGTAGTCCAACTTTTTACTATTTTAAGATGGCAATTGAGCCGTGGCGCGGTACACTTAGCTCCAGCTTTGATCGGGGTTCGATATCTCGCGTTAAATCGCAGCTACGAGATTAGAGAAACTCAGGCCGCGACTAGTGCTTGAAAATTACCATAGGTCGAAAATGGCCAACCGCACTGATTATAAAACTGTAATATAGTCTACCTAGACCACGTTTTCGTTCACAAAGCAGTTGGTGTTTACTTCCCACAGTAGGCTCCGTTCCGAAGACAGCTTGTGGAACTAGTTATCGGTCCTTGTGTGTGCAACGCGCTTAGCTTTAGGTGGGTCCTGTAGTGTGGCTAATGACTAACGAGGAAGGAACCGTGAAATTTTTACATTTGGTTAGTCATTGCCCTGCTCTAAAAATTCGTTCTAAAGCAAACCTGTGTGAAGTTTGCCATACAGATTACTAAACATAGATTTAGTTCCAGGAACCAAGTAGTAACATGACGGAAAGACTTCCTTCAATTTAAGGTGCGTAGTGCACCAACCATTTTACGGTATGGACAGCAGTTAAGAGATTTGAACCAAATAAATTAACGACGGGACTGATCCACCTTGGTACACAAAACGGATCAGAACACTGTTGCAGAAACAACGGAAAAGCAAGACAAATTTAAAGGAACGCAAAATGCTGAAGGCTTGGAATCTGTTGCAGAAGCTCGAAATTTAAAGCAGACGTCCACGCGAGATGCTTATAATAGTTTCATCGACGGAACTTTGCCTCGAAAACTGGGAGAAAATTCAAGGAGATTATGGTCGTATGTAAAGTATGCGAAAGGCAAGACACAGTCGGTGCCTTTTATGCGCAATAGAAGTGGAAATGCTAACGACGATAGTGCTGCTAAAGTAGAGGTACTAAACAAATCTTCAAAAATTACTTTTCCAATGCAGACGATGTAAATCTCCCAAAATTCGAATCAAGAGCAGCTGCCAACGTAAATAACTTAGAAGTTAATGTACTCGGAGTATTGAGGCAACAAAAACCACTTATTAAAAGCAAATTTTTTGGTACAGATTGTATATCAATTAGGTTCCTTTCGTACTATGCTGATGTAATAGCTCCATATCTGACAATCATCTACAACCGCTCGCTCTACGAAATATCCGTACCCAAAGATGGAAAGGTTGCACAAGTCTTACCAATGATGAAGAAAGCTAACAGAAGTAATTCACCAAAATTGCAGGCCCATGTCATTAAGTCGATATGCTGCAGGTTTTTGGAGCATTTATCGCGCTCGAGCATTATGAATTATCTCAAAGACGGCGGTCTATAGACACATAGTCAACACGGATTTAGAAAATACCGCTCTTATGAAACACAACTAGCTTTCTACTCACGTGATGTGTTGACAGCTATCAACAACTGATTTAAAGATTTCCAGAAGGCTTTCGACATCGTGCTTCACAAGTGGCTTGTAATCGAACTGTATGTTCATTTATGTGAATTGGTTCGTGATTTCCTGTTAGAGAGGTCACAGTTCGTAGTAACTGATGGAAACTCATCGAGTGATTTCTGGCGTTCCCCAAGGTAGTGTTATAGGCCCTCTGCAGTTCCCTACCTATATAAACGATTCAAGAGACAATCTGAGCAGCCATCTTAGGCTCTTTCACATGATGCTATCATTTAACGTCTAGAAAAATCATCAAAAGATCAATACCAAATGCATAACGACTAAATAAAATATCTCTATGGGGCGAAAATTGGCAATTCACCCTATATAATGAAATGTGTGAGGTCATCCACACGATTACTAAAAGGAATACGTTAAATTTCGGTTACAGCGCAAATCAATTGAGTCTAAAGGCCTTAAATTCAACTAAATGCCTAATAAATAAAGTTACGAATAAATTAAAATGGAAAGTACACATAGAAGATGTTATGGCGAAGGCGAGCCGAAGACTGCGTTCTACTGGCAGAACAATAAGAAGCTCCAAGAAATCCACTAAAGAGACTACCTCCACAACGCTCGTCCGTTTAATTGACGTACTGCTGCACGGTGAGCGATCCTTACCAGAGAGGATTCACGAAGAGCATCGAGAAGGTTCAAAGAAGGGTGACACACTTTGTATTATGGATAAACAGGGGAGAGAGTGTCACGACAAGATGCAGGATTTTGGGTGAAGATAGTTGAAAGAAAGACTTTTTCGTTGCGGCGAGGTCTTTCCACGAAGTGAATCACCAACTTTCTCCTCCGAACGTCAATACATTTCGTCGACAGCTACACGGGGATAAATTATCGTCATAATAAAATAACGTAAATGGGAGCACGCATAGAAGGACACATGTGTTCGTTTTCCCTGCGCGCTGTTCGAGAGTGGAATAATAGGGAATCGGTGGTTCGATGAAACCTCTGCCCGGCAAGTAAGTGTAATTGGCAGAGTATCTATGTAGATGTAGACGAAGGTACATAATTTTTTTAAGAAATATAATAAAAGTAACCTTTACCACGGAAAATTATATTGAATAGTGACAATGATCGCCGACTCGTACAATAGGAAAAACTTTTACTCGTACGTAAATGATCAAAATTCCTGTCTTACAATGCGCAGGTACTATATAAACCGGATCATGCGTGGACGCTTGTTTTATATCGTACTGTTATATAATGACATACTTTAGTGAGGCCGGAGGAGCTATAATTTCTTCTAAGTCACATAATTTTTTTTAATGTTTAAAGAAACAACACATTGTGTTCTTAAGGTTGGTTGGTTGGTTGTTTGGGGAAGGAGGCCAGGCAGCGTGGTCGTCCGTCTCATCGGATTAGGGGAGGATGGGGAAGGTAGTCGTCCGTGCCCTTTCAGAGGAACCATCCCGGCATTTGCCTGAAGTGATTTTGTGAAATCACGGAAAACCTAAATCAGGATGGCCGGACGCGGGATTGAACCGTCCTCCTCCCGAATGGAGTCCAGTGTCTAACCACTGCGCCGCCTCGCTCGGTGTGTGTTCTTAAGGTTCACTCGGTAAATTTATGATGTTGCAACTGTCATTTCAGCTTGGAATAACACACCGATATCGCAGTTATGAAGAGAGGTTTTTAATTAAATATCAGACGGAAAATACTGTCAGTTATCAATCTTCTCAGTAAACCTCCGATTCGTTACATAATCGAAGTCGCATGGATAAAAAAAGCCCCAAACTTCTGATTACAAATGAGTTAATCTGTTAAAAATTTGATGTTGAACACACAAACAAGTAAAATGTTTAGAACAGTATGTTTAGAAAAGTATGTTCCAAGTTTGTTTTAAGTCACTAAAAGCGTTCACTGTAGAACACTGGTTGAGTGAAGCCTCAGTAATCTGCTCTAAGTCCATGCAAAATCTAGTTTTTCACCCAGCTCGTATTGTGGGTCTTTTGCACATTGAGTTACGCTGTGTCAAGGCATATCATAACAAGACTCGCTTACAGTGTAAGACCTTTAACACAAAATGACACTTCTTAATGAGTAGTTTACGATAGCTTTTTAAATGTAATAAAACCTTAATATCTATCTGAAAGACTGAAAATCAGTTTCATTTGCACCTGGAAGTCGTTAGATAGACAACATGCGGCTTTCGATGAACTGGGTTAACAATATAATATATAGATATAATATAGATATCTTTGGACTAAATCCCTCTATACGTTCATGTAATGAAACTGCAAATATCTGGAGAAAAACGGCAATATACACTTGACGACTCTCAGGCCTAGTGGGTAATCTCTGGATTCGTGAAGGGATTTTGCGCTGACAAGTCGTGTACAGCGAGGTTATAACGTTAGAAACTTGTTATGAAATGCACAGAGAATTGTAGATCCTCAGACGAAGTGCAATGACTGGCAGCTGACGTTAAACACAAAGATATGTAATACGACGCTCGTAACAGAGGAAGACCTCCGATATTTTTTGACTATGGGAAGGGCCAGGCGTCACTGGAATCAGCAATAAATGTCTGGTATAGATCCCTTTCTGTCCAGAGAGATTTCGCTTCGTATCACGTCGTCGAGATAGTGATTATCTGACGAATGTGAAATTCGTAGCATAGTTCATTCACGAAAGAGGTCACTTATGAATCCCTCTTTCAGGCAATTTCTCCATAGTGGTGATCGGTCTGCGAATCTTAACAGATTGAATTAACAGAACAAATAGAATCATTTCGAACGAAATTCCGACACATTTGTGTAAACAGCTTATGAATTGCATAGAACTGCCTGACAAATAGCAGCTAGACACATTACAACAAAATACTTGTGCGTCTAGCGGAGTGTTCCTATGTTCAAAGCGTATTTTTACCATAAAGGGTAAGACACTTAACCGCTGTGAAACATTAGTTACCCAATCAATTCCGCCACAACTGATCAAGTACAACAAATGAATGTGTCATAGTTTCGGTACTGTCTCGATTCGCAAGGCATTTTGAATTCATATGACCATTCTTGAAACGCAAGGGGTGCCGAACTTCGTCAAGTGCAACGTATTGTTCAACAGATTTCAAATACTGTCTCCACTATCAAGGCCTCTGTGATACACTCAACGTTCGCGCGATCCACCCACTGAGTCACCTGATAGTGCAACATTGCCGCATACTTCTACCAAAACGTCGTTGATTGTAGCAGCTTTGTTAATCTTTCAAGTTCAAAAACTTGTGCATTAGGCTACCATAGTTCTTTGAAGTCATCAATTCAACTTATTGACTACCTTCCAAAAGCGCCTGTAGAGACGCCAGACGTAGCTCATTGATAGAAGTCTAGCCAAGAGGAGCCATCAGGAGTTTGAAGCCGTAGGTCGAGAGGTATCCCCATTCCTCCTAATTCTACTCCAACTGCAGGCCCCCGTGTTCTGTGCTCACTAGCTCGGACTCGTTCATCAGACATTGAACTACCACATATCAGGAAAACAATAGCGAAGACAATGGTTTACTCACAGAGACAAACACTTGCTGACTGTGCGCGTGTCTTTAGCTTGGAAAAAACTGGTACAAGTGAGGGTAAAGATAACTGAAACTATCGTCTTCTTCAAATCATAATAGTGGAAAGATATTGAATTCAGTTTGTCCACGGTGAAAGAAGTGCGTCAGAACTCTCCATTACATAAAGCAATATATCCAACCTAACGCTATTCTTTGCGTCGTGTAAGCACTCAGATGTCGATAGTAACAGTCTGAGGGCGAAACATGGGAGCGCGATTTAGGCATTGTTATGAGACGAGATCTGTCAGCGAGAGCGGAAGATTAGTGTCGGTCGAGAACTCGGAGACAGAAGACGTGTCAAGCTGCCCTCACGTCAGTAATGGCAGATCTTACCACACTCCAGGCCTGATTTTATTTATACAGCCAGGAGAGATTTAGATGGCTCAACTATGCTTGAAGATGGAATTCAAGGTAAAATTCGCAAGCATAGCGCAAAAGCAATTGCAGGGTTGGGCTCGTGATTGTTAGTCCGAGTTTGCAGTAATCCCCTGTTTTACTTGTCAGTGGAAGAAGCTTCCTTATCCTCCAAATAACAATAATTATTCTCCATATCTAAATAATACGCTGTAGTTACTAAATGTTAATGTAGCTTTGAAATGGAGATAATCTGTTAATCTGGCACTCAGCCATTATTGACACTTAGGTCACATGTTATTGTCATTATTAGTACTTGTTCATGATGATTCTGAAATATTAAATAGACTTATTTAATGAAATTCCTTCTCAAAAGTTACTTAGTAGTTAATAGGACCCAAGCAAACTCCTTTTTATTAAATTCATTCTTATTAACAATAAGCTTTAGCCGATGCTGCTGCATGCTGCTGCGCATTGCTGTAAACCATAAGGAAAAAGGCAGTTATCTAAAGAGGTGAGTGTAAAACTTAGGGCCAAAACAGAGACACTGACACACCACCACATCTCATGTACTCCAGACTTGTAAATTCCCTTGCACAAGTCAGATTCTGTATCCCTTGTAAATTCGTGTTGAAAAACGCAGTTAATAGGTTTTCCAAATGTTACTTTTAAGTTTTCCATGTAACGATCTGTTGAGGACTTAAATGACAGTGAAATTGACACTCAACACGCACATACTGTTATGCAGGTTAGATTCCGTTTACTGATAGCTCAGGTTGCTTATCGAGTCCAGTTTCACAGAAGAACATATGCAGTATTGGCTAGTAAGCTCTGCCATCACCGACGTGAGGGCAGCGTGACACGACTTCTGTGTCCGAAATCTCGACCACCACTTCTCTTCATCTCTTGCAGACAGACCTCGTCTAACAACTACGCTTAGAATCGCGCTCCCATGTATCACCCTCATATTGTTCCTGTTGATATCTGAGTGCTTACACAATGCAAAGAATAGCGTTAAGTTGTATATATTGTTTTATGTAATGGAGAGTTCTGACGCTCCCCTTACAACTGACAGTGCTATGTAAATAAAACATTTGCGTTATGTCTATATCCTCACAGCTGTCGTATTTAATCCATTTATTTGTTACATTAATGGTAAGTGCTGCACTCAATTACAATTATTGTCAATGTAATCAACAACAAAGAATTAACTGCTCTGTGTGAATATTAACTAAATTTCATCAATGCGGTATGAAGTCGTCAATGATACTGTTAATTGTCCATGTAATTCTTGGGAGACAGCTTGTGCAGTAGGCTGGAAGGCTTCTAAACGGATTTTGGTTGGTTGCGACGTACCTCCCTACTGTATCATAGACGTTCGTAATAAACGTCAAGTCTCACCCGCTACTGTAGGGGATATATCTACATGTTTATTATTCATCCGCGTAGTTCGATGTGTTTTATTGTCCAAGAAGGGAACGATATGGAGAATCATCAGTGCTCAATTATTAAATACATTTCACTGGCACAGTATTCACTGTCTCGCTTCATTTGACAGATAATAACGTTTCTCGCATACGCTATAGATATGTTGAATGTATGCAATGGTGGTGCACTGTGTTCAACGATGAATAATGTTTCTGGACTACCCTTGATGACCATCGTCGGTGAGTACAGTGGTAACCTGAGGAGAGACTTTGGACAGTCACTCTGATTATCGGAACCCATCGGGTATCGCTTACTAATAGTTGAGTAGACTCTGGTGGGACAACGCCAGGTCTCGGACATCCTGCGTCCTTAAGTTTTCCTTCTAGTGTGTAAGCACTGTGATAACAATTTTCAACAGGGCCATGGTCGTCCCCACATGGCACACGTCACTTTGAACTGTCAGTGTGATGTAGAGGTACTCCCGTGGCCAGCACGATCCGCATATGTGGATCCGTTAGAACATGTGTGGCCAGTCTCGGGCGTCGATTCTGTCCCGGTGCCAGTAGCCAAGAAATCGAGGAGGAATTACAATAATGGTGGGCGAGATTGCCTCTGGAGAGGATACGGCTTTATGACACCCTTCAAAACCGAATGAGGGCACTCATCCAGGCCAGATGGGTGTAAAATCATGCTGACTAATTGGCTCATACTGTCAAGTTCTTCGTAAGCTTCAATCGATTTTGTAAACAATGAAATATCACATACCCTCCACCCTTCTGGATGCTCCAATTCTTTTGACGGAGAGTGTAGCACGCAGTCTCAGTATTAACCTTCCATACTGTTCATACATACTGTAACTTGTATCTTGAGGACTCCTTTCTATTGAACGTATACGTGTACCAAATTCGTTGCTCTATCAACCATCACAGACGCGCTCCGATTCGTTTTCTACTCAAGACTACCTGAGCGAACAGAACTTGTTAGTATCCGTCCGAATAATCAAAATTACTATAATTTTAACGTCGGAGTGCAGCAGCAATAGACTCTAAAGGCTGTGACGTGTAAATTTTCTTTGAAATAAGAGTTGCAAAAATTGACTCAGAATATTTACCTCAAGATACTGTGATCAGATAGTTCCACATTTCGGTTGAAAAGAAACTATAAAATTCAATATGACGCACACCGAGTCTTTGTAGCAGCAATTATAAACTTTTTTCCAGATTCTCGTCAAATACGATAGCACCATACGGCTGAAGCCTCAGATGTGTGTAACACCCTCTTGTATTACGACCCCCCCATTCTAGACAATGGGTAAGCTATCAATAGAAGAGTATCTTCATGTAACTGCGAGTGGAAATAAAACGACCATGGGAACAAATAAATTATGTTTTCAAGACAAAAAGCAGATCCCACACACAGACGTAGTCCGCAGCACACCTCGGCTCCCTCCAGCCGCAGAAACAATACGTGTGCTGCTATTTCGGCGCTGTGTGAACACTCGCCGCATGTAAATGTCTCGCACGTAAGCAAGTTATCAAAGCCAGGATTTGCTGGCACAATCCTTAGAGTAGGCTCTATTAGTGAAGTGTTATATTGGAGTGGTGAAGATATCACTCTAAAGTTACCGTAAAATAGCATTATTAGTCTAATGATGTATAGGAAAAAACTATTACTTCTTTGTGGTAAACTGAATCAATCTCTAGTGTCACCAAAGCAGAATAGGTGAAAGTATTATAATGTATGTCCTACATGTGCAGTTTCAATACAGTCCTCTATCTAAAGTTCAAACTACACTGGGAAAACAACTAGGTGGCTGTAGAAATAGTCAACAAGAAAGCTTAAAAGGTCTTGGTGAACGGACGTAATGATGTAAGAGCCGCCGTATGGGGACTTGACAAACCGAGGGACGACAAATTCAAAAACCTAATAGCGGAAAGTGATTCAACCAGCCGAATGTGTACATCACGTGACAGTGCATAGGGAGCCTTCCATTTATTCATTAATTCATGTCATTTTTGTCCTTATGGACAGTCTTTGAATTCAAACACCTCACGATGACACAATTTTCACTTCTTTCCTTTCTTCCTTTCCTCTTCCCAAAGCTCTTCATCCTTTGACTATACTCTTGTTTCCTCTGTTCCGTCCATAATGCTCCTGTCTTCCTCTTCTCATTTATCATGAATTTTGCGTTCCTAATTTTGTTCCTGAATTCCTTTCTGTATTTTATCATTTGTTTGTTGATCCCCAGCTGTCTTATATCTTCTTCTATTTCATGACACCAATTTGTTTTAAGGCTTGAATGTTTTACTACATCAAAGATTCTCTTTGCAAGTATAGTGTTGTCCACTCTCTGTATGTGTCCGTAGAAATTTAGTCTGCGTTTTCTGATCATGTCTGTGAGTCTGTCAGTGTGTTGGTATAACTCATTGGTAATGTTTTCATCCATATGGCATCTTTGTGTATTGGTCCGAATAATTTCCTGAGAATTTTGCGTTCTACTTTTTCTGTCTCTCTAATGCCTGATGCTCCAATTGTGGTCTTTTTTGACGTATATAGTGCTTCCGGTAATACAACTATTTTGTAGGATCTAATTTTGGCCTGTCTTGGAATGCTTTCCTCATTATAATGTTACCATGTGGGTTTCTATGCTTCCTGGAGTCTTTCTGTTCGTTCTATGTTGGATGCCTTATTTGATCCTCCTATTAGTATGTATTCCGGTAAATATTAAAATTTTTCGACTCTTTTTACGGATCCATACATCGTTTGCATGATGTGTACATTGATGGTTTGTCGTTCCATGTATTGAGTTTTCTCATACGATGGATATTCTTCCAATCCATATGTGGCACACAGCAAACCAGTGCTTAACAATATTGGTTAAAAACAGTCTTGGTTGAAATTTTAGTTTTTTATTATTTATAAAAACTGAAATTGCAACCTAGACTGTTTTTAACCAGTACTTCTCATACGATATCTGTAGACCTGTTTTGCAGCTACTTCACGTAGGTTTTCCAGTGCTTCCTTTGCCTCTTGTGTGTTATTACTAAGTATGACCATGTCATCTGCAAATGCCACACATTTTTTGATTGTTCTTGTTTCACGTGTTCTTCCTAACCGTATTCCTTTAACTTGTTCTTCCCATTCTTTGACAATTTTGTTTAAGACTATGTTAAACAGGATTCGTGAAAGCCCATCTCCTTGTCGGACACATGTGTGTATCTGGAAGGGTTCCGAAATTTCTCACATGTACTTCATCTTCGAGGTGGTGTCTGTGAGCATCTGTTGTATAATTGCCCTGGTTTTCCTGTCGATGCCATATTCTACAGTATGTCAAAGAGCGTTTGTCCGTCTATGGAGTCAGCAAACGTAACTACAGTGTTTCTTGCCGGTCTGGCTTTCAAAAGGGTTCTCAAGTTCTATATCTGTTCTATGCCTGATCTCCTTCTTATGAAGCCTGTCTGGTATTCCCCTTTTTGCGGTTCTTCTTGTGGTTCTAGTCTGTTTAACAACACCTTTGAGAGAATTTTGTACGTGACTGGTATTAGAGAAATAACTCTGTAACAATGTGGATCTGACTTATCACCCTTTTTATTTAGGGGATGGATCAAAGCACATTTCCATTCCTCTTGCAACTTCTTTGTTACCCAAATTTCTGAGATAAAGTTACAAACTTGCTTGGTAATATTTTCATCTTGGAGCTTCCAGATCTCGGAAATAATACCGTCTTCTCCTGCTGCTCTGTTATATTTAATTTGTTGGATGATTCTCTCTACCTCTTCTATTATGGGTGGATTAGAATATAGGTTGGCTGTGGCTTTTTGGAAGGTTAATTTTTCTGTGGGTTTCTTGCAATTCAGAAGTTCATTTAATTACTGTTTGAGGGTTTTGCAATTTTCTTTCGTTTTCTTTTCGAGGGATCCATCTGCTCTTCGGGAGCAGAGGCTAGGAGGTTCATAACCTTTCATATTTTCTTAGAATGTTCTGAAAAAATTTCTAGTGTTATTTCTCTTGAAATCTTCGTCAATTTCTCTCAACCTGTTGTTGTCATATCCCCGTTTTTCTATTCTAATTTCCTATGTTGATTGTTTCTGAATCTTGTGAAATTCCTTCCATGTTTCTGATGTTCCGTTACTGCTGAATTTCTTCCATGCCTGTATCCTTCTTTCAATGGCTAGATCACAATTCGCGTTCCACCATCTATGTTTTCTCTTCCAAAGAGGTTTCCCCCATCGCATTGCTTTCTGAATTGTTTTCGCAAAGTCTGTCCAAGTGTCTGATGAATGCCTATTAATCTCTTCAACAACTTTGTCCCTGTTTATCTTCAAGTATTCCTGATCATGTTTGACTATTTTGTTTTGTGCTGTTTTCTTCTGCCTTGGGATTGTCCTAATCTTAACTTGTAGGAAATTGTGATCAGCATCGAAAAATCCCTAAAGTGTTCTGACATTTAGAATTTCCCGCGTATGTATGTTGGAAATGGCCATATTATAAATCTTGAATTCTCCACACACGGTGTTGGGTGCTTTCTATGTTGCAAGTTTTCGTCTTGACTTTTGAAATTGCGTCGACATAACTTTGAGGTTGAAATTTTGTGAATATTTTATGAGGTGTTCTCCATTTTTGTTTGTATGAACGTGTGCAGAGTGCGGACCTGTGAATTGTTCGTAATTTCTTTCTTTACCTAATTGCGCATTAAAATCTCCCATTAAAATTTTAACGTGCCTTTCTGGAATGTTGTTGGTTACTTCTTCCATGTCTTCCAGAAGTTTTCAACTACTTGCGGCTTTTTTGTATTATGCTCATTTGTTGGTGCATGATCATTGATAAATGTGTATGCTTTATTACCTGATTTGAAGGAGAGTGGAATTACGTTGATGTGGAACTGAAGTCTAGGATGTTATCCATGACTGATTTATGTACAGCAAATCCTTTACCAAACAATGATGGTATGCCTCTTCTGACAGCAGGTTTCCGTTTCTAGACCCTGTAATTTTCTGTACTGAAATTGTTTACATCTCTAAAGCGTGTCTCTTGAATGGCGAGAATTTTGGTATGAAATTTTTCTGGTAAGTATGTGATTTATTTTAGTTTTCCAAGTTTGAAGAGTGTGTTTGTATTGAGAGTGCCGATATAGTGTGTGCGAAGAGATTTTGAAAAGCTCCGAATCTTTTGTTGATGCTGTTCCTGGTTCCCCAGAATCCTTCCATTTATATATACACAGGGTGAGTCACCTAACGTTACCGCTGGATATATTTCGTAAACCACATCAAATACTGCCGAACCGATTCCACAGACCGAACGTGAGGAGAGGGGCTAGTGTAATTGTTTAATACAAACCATACAAAAATGCACGGAAGTATCTTTTTTAACACAAACCTACGTTTTTTAAATGGAACCACGTTAGTTTTGTTAGCACATCTGAACATATAAACAAATACGTAATCAGTGCCGTTTGTTGCATTGTAAAATATTAATTACATCCGGAGATATTGTAACCTAAAGTTGACGCTTGAAACCTCAGACGTTCAGTTGCGTGTTGTAACAAACACGGGCCACGGTCGGCGAGCAGCATCTGCAGGGACATGTCCCACTGGAAACGCGTCGACGTATGTGGTATCAGCATGATGGTGCACCTGCACATTCCGCAATTAACAACACTAGGCTGACCCTTGACAGGATGTTCGACGGGCGTTTCATAGGACGTGGAGGACGCATAAATTGGCCATCCCGTTCTCCTGATCTTACACCTGTGGACTTCTTTCTGTGGGGTACATTAAAGGAGAATGTGTACCGTGATGTCCCTACAACCCCAGAGGATATGAAACAATGTATTGTGGCAGCCTGCGGCGACATTACACCAGATGTACTGCGGCGTGTACGACATTCATTACGCCAGAGATTGCAATTGTGTGCAGCAAATGATGGCCACCATATTGAATATCTATTGGCCTGACATGTCGGGACACACTCTATTCCACTCCGTAATTGAAAACGGAAACCACGTGTGTACGTGTACCTCACCCCTCATGGTAATGTACATATGTGTCAGTGAAAAAGACCAATAAAAAGGTGTTAGCATGTGGACGTAATGTGCTGTTCCAGTCTCTTCTGTACCTAAGGTCCATCACCGTTCCCTTTGGATCCCTACGTAATTCGGTGCTCTCCGATACACACGATCGAACAGCGGAGGAGTGGTACTCAAGCGTCAACCTTAGGTTACAATATCTCCGGATGTAATTAACATTTTACAATGCAACAAAGGGCACTGATTACATATTTGTTTATATGTTCAGATGTGCTAACAAAACTAACGGGGTTCCACTTAAAAAACGTAGGTTTGTGTTAAAAAACATACTTCCGTGCATTTTTTTTATGGTTTGTATTAACCAATTACACTAGCCCCTCTCCTCACATTCGGTCTGTGAAATCGATTCGTCAGTATTTGATGTGGTTTACGAAATATATCCAGCTGTAATGTTAGGTGACTCACCCTGTATATATATATATATATACAACTTTTTGAAGGAAAATAAAAAATACGTGCCAATCAAACGTTTTTAATAAAAGAAGACATGTTCCGTAGTAATCTGTGATTTGCGATATCTTGTCATTTTGAAGAACATATGACACAGTATCTGTTACACATGGTACTGTAAGACAATTTTTCGCTACAGTAGGACACGAAATACTGTACACACTGTTATACATGTCCTTGGAAATGACAAGTAGCCGAAATTAACTAATCGCAGTATTTAAGTAAATATCGTTTACATTGCAGCATACTACAGACCAGGTTTTCATTTACTATGCGTATGGAGGTTGTGGATCCCTCAGGAACACAATTTTAAATGTTGTTTTGCTACCTTTCTTGTAACTTCGTTCGTTACGAAGATACTACCAACAGTACGTTTCACTTAAATAGTACTCTATATTTTTATACGCGATAATCCACTTCCTACCTTCTAGACGGTATAGCATTCACATAAACAATAAATTATTAAAAACTTAATACAAAATTTATTTGACTCTTCTGTATTAGCACACAGTGCTGAAACCTAGGGTAATGTAATTCGCACGCTTCCTGGAATTGTCATTAAACAAATGGAACCACAAGGAAAATACCCAACGGTCATTCAGTCTTAAGCTAAAGTTAAAATTTTAGAAAGCGTACTGTAATTTGGAGTAAACTAGCTCCGTCTGCCACCACTAACAGCCATAATGGCGGGAAAAGCATGAAGATGTTCTGAGGAAAGAACTGAAACCGGTCGCTAGTGAAAAAAAAAAACAACAAGAAAACCTGAAAACGCGATCGAGACTGTTTTTATTTGATATTCAACTTAAAGTCTGTGTGAGTACAATATACAACGAAGAGAAAAAAATAGAAATATCCCTCATCTACGCAGCATGTAAGGTAGCAGAGAAATAACTTCAAAAATATTTTCTTGTTTACAATGTGCAACACAGTATTGCTGTAGTTTTAAAGGGTATGTAGCATTTCTGCCTTCTCTTCGCTGATGTATAAAGTATGTCCACGTGTCCCTTTCTTCCACTAATTATGATACAACCTGTACACGAATACTACACATGCTCGTCTCTGGCATCCCTTTCAGCATGGGGCACAATAGGTGAAGTCGCTTCATAACAAGGACATAATACAGGAATTGGTATAAAATCCTGCTGTGTTCTCTTTATATTTCTGGGGTCAGTGATTAGGAATGCAGAGTGAGAATTACAAAACTGAAAATAGCGGATCGAATTTAGTGGATCAAATGTCATAAATTTAGATGATTCTAGTAAAATTTCGATTGTAAAGTATTTGAACCTTACTGATAACGAGTTAGAAGCCGAAAGTGCAGTAATGAAATGTTTTATTCGATGTTTTACATTTTTTCAGACGAAATTGAAGTCAATTTCGCCGTTTGCATAACTATCGCTATCAGCATGGTCGCTGTCGCGTTGCCCACTGGGAGTGGTTTCGAAAACCAGCGCTTCTATCTCCGGTGGCCTCTGTTTATCATTTTCTGGAACTCCGAGATGTGGAACATGTCAATCATCGTTTCCTCACGGGCATATTTACGCGTGAAATCTTCTCGCTAGCACTGGATGTCCTTATTTCGAGCTTCCTACGCGTCTTTCTACAGCCATCCAGTCGCCAACAGAGCAGCGTAAATTTTGGCATATCCGTTTATCAAAACTATGTGGACACATATCGACATTGAGCACACAGTAGAAAAATGACGGTCCACTAAAATGGCGCAAATACGCGCACGCAATTACATTTGCACTCGTTAACTGCACTATTAAGTTCGTAGTAGTGCATTCTTAAAAATTGAGCCACACAGAGAAAATTTCGTAGCGTACGATTTCGAATAACAATAGTAATAGTTTAAAGTCAATATATATCATTACACCGGCTAAAATGTCATAAACGCAAATCGAAGGTTTCTACTCATTTTCCTTTATTTTGACAACTGGGCAGCATCTCTGTCATGTACTAAACTGGCCACAGAAGCAATATCTGAAAAATGGGACACTGTTTATGGGCAAATGTCGCGGTACGTATAGTACCGATATCTCTTGAAATGTCACCACAGTACTGGACAAATATGCACCAGTGCAACTTACACAAGATTTATCGGGACTAAAGTCGGATCGCACACCTTTTTCTGTTATGTCCCTGTTTTGAAGCGCCTTAAATCGTTTTTTTTTTTTAAATAGGAGCAACTGAAAGTGTACGGCAGGCATAAAGCGGTCACACCATAGGTCGCTGCATCCTGATCACTACTACTGTCGTTTGACAGGTGGGAAATATAGTCCCAGTAGCACCAGAAGCAAAGCCAGCCACTGCATGACTGGAGCTGTAGCACGTTCAAAATGATAAACGAAATGAATCCAAAAATTATGTACACTTATATTTTGTCACATTTTATCTAATCACAAATATTAGTGGTACTTTATACAACATAATTGACACGCGAACATGACAATGAAAAGTCTATGTAACGAACTGAGGATGGAGCATGGCGAGATACTGTGCTGAGAGTGAATGGCGGCGACTAGTAGAAGCTTCTGCGTATCTTTCGACGTAAGATAAAAGAGCAAGTTTCGAATACCGTGTACAGACTCATATATAAGTAGTTGATATTTTTGATTCCAAGAGACAGGCGTCGAATGCTCAGGAGTTTCGTACTATAACGTGGAACCGCTCCTCCGCTCTTGACTGCTGTCGAGTCACGCGCTTCTCCTGCTCGCCCTTTAGGCCCATCTCAAAGTTCTCGTCACAAACTCGCCGCTGTGCCTGCCCAGAGCAGAGATTACTCCCACTCCCTAGGCCGTAATTTTCAGGCCGCCTCGGCGCCCAGGGTACCCGATTACCCTATAATAGCCACCTAACCCTCACACGTGTCTAGAGGTTCCAAGCACAGTCGCGCGAAACGCCCTTGTACACGGACAGAGCTGAACTTTCGCCTGAGTGTGTCCTAGTCCTTCTTTCCTCTCGTAATCTCCCTGCATTAGTCTTTCCTTCCAGAAGACCAGCTATTTTCTCTTGTAGAAATTCAGACATTCTCTCTTTTGTCGCCTTTGTACGTATATGTTAATGGCTAGAGCATCTAAATTTGCACAGCGAGAACTGCCCTAATTGCACCACTTTTGAGCTTTTATTTATGATACACCCTGAACAGTAAGCTACAAAACTATTAATTATTGCAATGCCCTATTTAGTAGCATGGTGATGGTCTTGCTAACTCATTTAAAGAGTGAAAAATGCTTTAAAGATAAACACACTACACTTAATTTTCAAAACGACTGAAGATGTACAAATTAGAAATCTTGTTTCGTAATTTGTGCCAGTAGGTGCATAACTTGTTCCATCTTTAAACACTATTTTACTAAAATGAACGATATGTCCTAGACTAAGTTTAAGGGAATATTGCATATTTTAGTTCTTACATCAAAATTTTCATGCATTACAAAACAACTATTTCACTCATTTCGGATACGTGCACAATGAATGAACTGGTCTCCGAGCTTCAATCAGCTGTTGCAACTGATTTGTATGCAGACACAAGCCCTGGAATGGAACGAAAATTGGCATTAGTTGTTTTTCTGTGTAGGGGGCTTCATCTGTGAAACACGCACTCTACCAAATCGGGTTTCGAAATACGATTGTAAACGAGAATGTGACATAAAAAGTATATACGAGGGCTATCCACAAAGTACATTACGTTTTGGAATTAAAAATAAATAAAGTATTGGAATTTTTTTTTATTATATACAGATGAAAGCCACACTTCAATACTACTTTTGTACATAGTTTCTATTTAAATTAGGGCACTTACCGTAGCGATGGACGGGCTTGGAAATTTCTTCGTCGTAAAATTCGGCCGCCTGCACCTTCAACCACGTGGTTACCTCTTCTTGAAGCTGTGCGTCTTCATCAAAACGTTGCATAGCCAACCACTTCTTCATTGCTGGGAATAAGTGGAAGTCGCTCGGTGCCAGGTCGGGACTGAACGGCGGATGAGGAAACAACTCCCACTTAAAAGATTCGAGAACTTCACGAGTGGCATTTGCTGTGTGGGCCCGGGCGTTGCCGTGAATCAGCATGATCTTTGAGCCCAACTTTCCCCTGCGCTTCTTTTGTATTTCTCTTCTGAGGTTGTGCAGAGTTTGGCAATACCTTTGAGAGTTTATTGTAGTGCCTCTTTCCAGGAAATCTACAAAAATCGTATTTTTACCGGGTTACTGATTAACCACGTGGTTGAAGGCGCAGGCGGCCGAATTTTACGACGAAGGAATTTCCAAGCTCTTCCAACGCTAAGGGCTTTAATTTAAATGGCAACTATGTACAAAAGTAGTATTTAAGTGTGGCTTTCATCTGTATATAATAAAAAAATTTCCAATACTTTATTTATTTTTTATTCCAAAACGTAATGTACTTTGTGGATAGCCCTCGTAGTTAGTCATACGCAACAAAAGAGATGAAGCGAATTCCTTCAAACGGGGCATATAGCATGGTTTAAAAATGAATTATGTTGTGAACTGGAGCCAAGAGTAGCAATAATGACTTTCGTCAGGATACTTAATGCCATACGTTGTGTAACAACTCCTGTAATGTAGGAGTACCGATGCGCTTGATAGCGGATGCATAAGAAAAATTTACACAAGTTCGCATGATATGTAGAGCTCAGAAAAGCGCTCGAAATGTGAAATAAAGTGAGATGTTCGCAATTCTCAGAGAACTTGGTCTACGTTATGGTGAAAGACGGATAATACACAATATAGTATAAAGAGCGATCAATTAGAGTGGAAGAACAGGAACGAGGTGATCGGATAAAAAATGGTGTTAGAGAGGGATGCAGTTTTTCTCCACAGCTGTTTAATTTATACGTCGATGAAACGATGACAGTAATTTAAAAAATCTTCGTAAGTGGGATGAAAATTTAGGTTGACACTATGTCAATAAGTTTCGCTGAAGACATTGCAATAATAAAGGAAAGTTAGGAAAAATTACAGGATTGTTGAAGAGAGCTGTATAATAAGTACGGAATATAGATTGAGACTAAATCGAAGAATGATAAAAGCAATGAGGCGTAGTCGAAATGGGATTAGCGATAAATTTAACATAAAAGGTGAGCACAATGGAGCAACGAAGCAAGGAGGATTTGAAAAGACTAGCAGGAGGCGAGGATGGAATTTTTGGCAAAAAGAATACAAGAATCTATAATTGTCCTTAATTTCAGGAAGAAATTTCTGAGAATGTATGTTTGGAGCTCAACATTGTGGACTGTGGGGAAACTGGAAAAGGAGAGAATGGAACTGTTTTAGATATGGTGTGACACAAGAATATTAAAATTAAGTGGGCTTATAACGAATAAAGAGGTTCTGCGAAGAATCGGCGAAGGGAGGAAAGTATGAAAAATACTAAGGGACAGGCCGATAGGACAAGTGAGAACATAATAGCTGTATTGGCAGACAGAGGTTCGAACATATCCAAAAGATAATTGAGGACGTAAGACGCAAGTACCATTCTGCAGGTGTCAAGGTAGATACAAAAGAGGAAATCGTGACGGACTGCGACAAACAAGTCTGAAGTCCGAAAACTCAAAAAAATTATAAATTTAAATTTTATATCACGAGTAATAGTAAGAAACTGATGTCGGGTTTTGATAGTTTGCATTCCAATTTCGTGATTAATGAGCTGTTAAACGAACGTTTCTCGCTCGTACGCTGTTCGCATTACTCTGCTGCGCTATCTTAATTTTTATCTATATTTTTTCAGCTGAATCCGCAATCGTGTAATGCCACTATTCGCAAGTGTGTGAATTGTTTGCAATAGACCATTTCAAGGTTCATTATTATCTTTCGACAAAATTATTGGTGCAATCGGATTTATCTATGCATTTTATTAATTTACAAATTATTTCGCTTACCGTTCTACTAAATTATAAAATTACAGCTGTCATTTCTTCGACAGAGAACGGCATAGCAATTGCATTTTTATTTAAAACAGTTACTATACTTCGTAAGCTTTTGATAATGTTGACTGGAATACTCTCTTCCAAATTCTAAACGTGGCAGGGGTAAAATACAGGGAGCGAAAGGCTATTTACAATTTGTACAGAAATCAGATGGCAGTTATAAGAGTCGAGGGACATGAATGGGAAGCAGTGGTTGGGAAGGGAGTGAGACAGGGTTGTAGCCTCTCCCCAATGTTATTCAATCTGTATATTGAGCAAGCTGTCAAGGAAACAAAAGAAAAATTCGGAGTAGGTATTAAAATCCATGGGGAAGAAATAAAAACATTGAGGTTCGCCGATGACATTGTAATTCTGTCAGAGACAGCAAAGGACTTGGAAGAGCAGTTGAACGGAATGGACATTGTATTGAAAGGAGGATACAGGATGAACATCAACAAAAGCAAAACGAGGATAATGGAATGTAGTCGAATTAAGTCGGGTGATGCTGAGGGAATTAGTTTAGGAAATGAGACACTTAAAGTAGTAAAGGAGTTTTGCTATTTGGGGAGCAAAATAACTGATAATGGTCGAAGTAGAGAAGATATAAAATGTAGACTGGCAATGGCAAGGAAAGCGTTTCAGATGAAGAGAAATTTGTAAACATCGAGTATAGATTTGTCAGGAAGTCGTTTCTGAAAGTATTTGTGTAGAGTGTAGCCATGTATGGAAGTGAAACATGGATGATAAATAGTTTGCACAGGAAGAGAATAGAAGCTTTCGAAATGTGGTGTTACAGAAGAATGCTGAAGATTAGAAGGGTAGATCACATAACTAATGAGGAGGTACTGAATAGAATTGGGGAGAAGGGGAGTTTGTGGCACAACTTGACGAGAAGAAGGGACCGGTTGGTAGGACATGTTCTGAGGCATCAAGGGATCACAAATTTAGCATTGGAGGGCAGTGTGGAGGGTAAAAATCGTAGAGAGAGACCAAGAGATGAATACACTAAGCAGATTCAGAAGGATGTAGGTTGCAGTAGGTACTGGGAGATGAAGAAGCTTGCACAGGATAGATTAGCATGGAGAGCTGCATCAAACAAGTCTCAGGACTGAAGACCATAACAACAACAACTATACTTCGTTTACTTTTTAGCCTCAGTTGAACTATTATTTCCAGTGCGACTATTTTCGGTTTTACAAGATCATCATCAGATCTCTGTTGTTGCTTCAGCAGCCCGTCATCTTGGTATCAGAAGCACACATCAGGATACTCTGATACAGATACGACGAGTTGATAGCGCAACCACTCAGATATGAAGATGATAATGGAGATCGAAAACACAGAGTAAAAAATTAAAGTAAGGTAAAATACAACGAAAATAAATGGAAGGAGGGCAATGTTTACTGAAAATTAAACGATATAGATTAAGTGTTTTAAATTAGGGGTGAGTCGGCTATATTGTACCGGCTGTACTAGTGCAACATTATCTTAAGACATTGTCATATATATATATATATATATATATATATACTCCTGGAAATGGAAAAAAGAACACATTGACACCGGTGTGTCAGACCCACCATACTTGCTCCGGACACTGCGAGAGGGCTGTACAAGCAATGATCACACGCACGGCCCAGCGGACACACCAGGAACCGCGGTGTTGGCCGTCGAATGGCGCTAGCTGCGCAGCATTTGTGCACCGCCGCCGTCAGTGTCAGCCAGTTTGCCGTGGCATACGGAGCTCCATCGCAGTCTTTAACACTGGTAGCATGCCGCGACAGCATGGACGTGAACCGTATGTGCAGTTGACGGACTTTGAACGAGGGCGTATAGTGGGCATGCGGGAGGCCGGGTGGACGTACCGCCGAATTGCTCAACACGTGGGGCGTGAGGTCTCCACAGTACATCGATGTTGTCGCCAGTGGTTGGCGGAAGGTGCACGTGCCCGTCGACCTAGGACCGGACCGCAGCGACGCACGGATGCACGCCAAGACCGTAGGATCCTACGCAGTGCCGTAGGGGACCGCACCGCCACTTCCCAGCAAATTAGGGACACTGTTGCTCCTGGGGTATCGGCGAGGACCATTCGCAACCGTCTCCATGAAGCTGGGCTACGGTCCCGCACACCGTTAGGCCGTCTTCCGCTCACGCCCCAACATCGTGCAGCCCGCCTCCAGTGGTGTCGCGACAGGCGTGAATGGAGGGACGAATGGAGACGTGTCGTCTTCAGCAATGAGAGTCGCTTCTGCCTTGGTGCCAATGATGGTCGTATGCGTGTTTGGCGCCGTGCAGGTGAACGCCACAATCAGGACTGCATACGACCGAGGCACACAGGGCCAACACCCGGCATCATGGTGTGGGGAGCGATCTCCTACACTGGCCGTACACCACTGGTGATCGTCGAGGGGACACTGAATAGTGCACGGTACATCCAAACCGTCATCGAACCCATCGTTCTACCATTCCTAGACCGGCAAGGGAACTTGCTGTTCCAACAGGACAATGCACGTCCACATGTATCCCGTGCCATCCAACGTGCTCTAGAAGGTGTAAGTCAACTACCCTGGCCAGCAAGATCTCTGGATCTGTCCCCCATTGAGCATGTTTGGGACTGGATGAAGCGTCGTCTCACGCGGTCTGCACGTCCAGCACGAACGCTGGTCCAACTGAGGCGCCAGGTGGAAATGGCATGGCAAGCCGTTCCACAGGACTACATCCAGCATCTCTACGATCGTCTCCATGGGAGAATAGCAGCCTGCATTGTTGCGAAAGGTGGATATACACTGTACTAGTGCCGACATTGTGCATGCTCTGTTGCCTGTGTCTATGTGCCTGTGGTTCTGTCAGTGTGATCATGTGATGTATCTGACCCCAGGAATGTGTCAATAAAGTTTCCCCTTCCTGGGACAATGAATTCACGGTGTTCTTATTTCAATTTCCAGGAGTGTATATGTTCTTTATGCCAAGTTATTTAATAAGTAGTTCTTTTGGCGCTATGCAAAGTACAGCAGAGGTGAATTGCATTTATCTGTAACAGTGTACATAAATTAATATCATCTTTAAAATGAACGCACACGCAAATAAAACGTACCGAAGCCAACAATTGAGAGACACGTGGAAAGTAAAAACGAAAATGGCAATTAAAATACAAAAATTTTTGAACACAGTTAAAAAGTTTTGCACAGTAGCTGAAAAGGAATTGGAAGCTTATACTCATACATTTAAAGAGATACGATTCAATTTAAGTACTATGGGCGTAAGGAAACTTACCTTCGAAATTCCAGAAGGAAACAGATTTCTCCAAATTTTCGTTGTAGAAGAAGGCATGGAGCAGGGAAGAAGTCTAGAAATACTGCTCCAACTGTGGAAGGCTCTGCAGAGCAGCCACCACAGAAATAACTCATTCGTGAATCAGAAGAATGGTATAGCGAGTTGCGCGAGGATAACCGAATGGAAGAAATGATTGGCTGCATGAAATGCAAAATGTGGATTTATGCAAAGTTTGCAGAGGTGAGGACACGAGGGAGATGGACGAATATGAAACGGTTACTTGCATTTAGATTAGAACATTTCTATAATATCTGGGACATATTTTATAAGGGTGGTACAGTTTATGCACCCATTAATGCAAATTAGGAAACCCGAGTTCTACTTTATACGACTTGCCAATGCGTAGCAAATTAAACACAGCGTACATTCTCAGAATTTAAAGTCTCTGAATCCTACACCGAGAATAAAATCCGGCATTTGAGAATGACGGCGTTAAAAATATTTTCAACTTCCTACGTGTGTTCTAATAAATAAAATCTCAAAAACAGTACAACTTAGGCAATGGTCTTCCAGTCAGTTCCTTCGGAAATGCTGGGGTTTCAATTGCACTGCTAAACGACCGGGTCCTGCAGTATGAAAGCGTGCCAAGCTACACTGGTGTTCTAAATTAAAGCAACAATCTGCTCTATCCACATCCTGTGTCTAATTCACTGTATAATCAAACTGTTAAAAGATGTCCGTACCATCGTGTTGTGCATAGAAAATGGCATTTCACTCGATGGAAAACCACGCCCATGTTGACGTCAGGGCACCTATCAGAGTAGCGTTTGCTAGGTACTCCCTCGTCTACTATAGGTGTGCACACGGTCAAAAATGGTGCGATATGACGAAGAGCAGATCTCTGTAAGTTTCTCTGCTCCGGAAGGTCATAGGAAGAATGACAGCTGGACAGTCGCAGACTGATGTGGCCCCCGTGGCTTAATGTGAATCATTCTGTTGTTTCTCGGTTATGGCTGGAGTTTATAGAGGCTAGGGCAGGGTCGATGACATCAGAATGAGAGGACCGTTATTTGGCTGTAATTGCACGACGGTACTACACTAGTACTGCGCAGCAACTGGCATCTGACGTCGCAGCAATCACTGGACGTGTTGTATCGAGACAAAGCGTGTTGAGTGGTCTTTATTGTCGGAGATCCGCAGTATGTATCCTCTCACGCGTCCTCACAGACGGGAACGTCCAGAGTGGAATCATCAACATGCTACCTGGGCACTCTTACAGTGGACCAATGTTCTTTTGTTAGGTGAATCCCGATTTCGTCAGGAGTGATTCTCGACGGGTTCGCGTCTGAAGGAAATGTGGAACATTATTTCGAGACCAGAACATTGTGGAAAGAGACAGATACGGAGGAGGATCGCTAATGGCATGGGCAGGGACTATGTTCACCATTCGAATACGTCTTCATGAAATTGTATAGGTGAATCAGAAAGGTTTAACTGCTGTGAGGTACCGTGACAAGGTCTCGGGTCCTCATGTATGGTTACTGCGTTGTGCTGTGGGCACTGATTTCGTATTAAGCCACAATAATGCTCGACCTCGTAGAGCGCGGCTGGTTGACGTTTGCTTGAAAACGAAAGACATTGCAAGCATGGCGTGGCCTGCCCGGCCTGCCGATTTCAATCCCGTAGAGATTGTTTGAGACGCACTAGGGGTACGAGTTGAATCACGTCAACATCCTACAACGAATCTCCAAGACTTGCGAGTAGTTCCGCGGGAATAATGGGTGTTATTGTCTCAACATGACATTGATGACGCTAGTATAAGCATGCTCTAACGTTGTCAGGTCTTGACTGCTGCCAGAGGTGGTCACACGCCATAGTGAGCACATTAACTAGCTGTCAGAATGTGCGTGAAAATCTTTTAAGTTGCAATATACGAAGAACTTTGTCGTCTACTGTTCTGCATGTTTCAGTTGTTTACGTTCTGTATTCTTTAGATTGTTTCTATTTTGCTATCACCTGTTAATACTGTTTTGTAGGAAACTAAACGCAGTCTTGCAAAGTTTCCATTTGTCTTTAATTTTGGACACCACTGTAGTAGTGCAGGTCGTGCACTGACCACACACACAGCAGATTATGAAACTTCTGGTGCAGTCATAATTGTTTTTTCTTGTCTGGGACTGAATTTCTAAATGTGATTTCTTGACATTTATGATTTAATTTTGTATCCAGGAGATTTGAAATTTCGTGCTCAGAACCTAGTTTCGAAGATGGAGAAACCTGTCTTAGACCATCAGTTAGCGTAAGGACTCGAGAGCACTACGCACTGCAGCAACAACACGTAGACAATGCAGATGCGGAAGACATGTGTGGGAGCAGATGTCCAGCAGCACACGACAGCAGAGACTAGAAGCACTGTGCTCGGTCACTCACGAGGTACCTAATGAGTACATCACGTCGCTCCACGTACAGAGGGCAGTCTATGACGGCAGACCGCGTTTCATGTTGCAGTGATGTCGACAGTTCTACGTTCTATCCGTACCAGATAGGGTTTATAGAAGAGATAGAGAAGATCCAACGGAGAGCAGCGCGCTTCGTTACAGGATCATTTAGTAATCGCGAAAGCGTTACGGAGATGATAGATAAACTCCAGTGGAAGGCTCTGCAGGAGAGACGCTCAGTATCTCGGTACGGGCTTTTGTTGAAGTTTCGAGAACATAGCTTCACCGAAGAGTCAAGCAGTATATTGCTCCCTCCTACGTATATCTCGCGAAGAGACCATGAGGGTAAAATCAGAGAGATTAGAGCCCACACAGAAGCATACCGACAATCCTTCCTTCCACGAACAATACGAGACTGGAATAGAAGGGAGAAGCGATAGAGGTACTCAGGGTACCCTCCGTCACACACCGCAGGTGGCTTGCGGAGTATGGATGTAGATGTAGATGTAGATGTAGAGGTGGTAGAGGACGGAGCTTCACTTCCGCATTAAGCACTCAGCACAGTCGGCCTTGTGTTCCGTTTAGTTCTGTAGCCATGGTTTCAGGTTTTAAGAAGTCCGTCAGTGGATGTGAGTCATGAGGGCTGGTGAGCGTTCCTGCAAGTTCCGAGGGTGGTTGGGGCGGAATGGAATCCGAGAATCCGTGAGCTGTTACCATCAACTCTTCAGCGAAGTTAGGAAGAGAACTGAGAGGCGTCAAAGGTGACCTGAAATAAATAACGTGATGCGCTAATTCCCGTTCTCAAGAAGCAAACTTTAAGGTATTAAGGATTCATGACAAGTGGTCCCAGTACAGGAAGGTAGAAGGCAGACTCCGACAAATGATCCCTTTTTTTCGGGTCATCGTTCTTGATACTGGTTTCATGAGGCCCTCCACGAATTCCTCTCCTGTGCTAACCTCTTCATCTCAGAGTAGCACTTGCAACCAACGTCCTCAATTATTTGCTCTATGTATTCCAATCTCTGCCTTCCTCTACAGTTTTTGTCCTCTACAGGTCCCTCTACTACCATGTCTTAATAGGTGGCCTCTCATCCTGTCCGTTCTCCTTATCAGTGTTCTCCACATATTCCTTTACTATTCTGCGCAGAACCCCCTCATTTCTTATCAAATCAGTCCACCTAATTTCTAACATTCGTCTGTTCCACCACATCACAATTGCTTCCATTCTCTCCCGGTTTCCCCACAGTCCATGTTTCACTACCATAGAATGCTGTACTCCAGCCGTACCCTCTCAGAAATTTTAAACCCACCATAGTACGTAAAAAATTGTCGCAATATTAACTGTGTACGATAATATTCATGAATAAGGAAGTCCACGTCGACAGCTAGTAACAGAACGACAGCTAGTAACAGTACGAAAGTAGGTAAACTGTGAATTTCTGCACATCGCTGAAGGAACCGTTTTGCTAACTAGCCTCGACAGAAGAAGTGCCCTGGCTGCTGTGACTGCACTTTCAGTGCTTTACAGGGGAGCAATTGCTTATCACATAACATTGTTAAAACATTAGTTGTTCGGCTTGTGTTTGGAGACTGCTCGTGCCTCTGCAACACTTCCGCCTCCAGATAACATGTTGTAACATACCTCGTATTGCCAGTACTTTCATTATCACAGGAAAGGATTTGATTTCTTGTAAGCGCCTCTGTAACGATACAAATGTACGGCTAGCGATTTCCGTTAAGCAAGATACAATAGAGTCGCTGTGCAGCTCAACCATTGCATTTCGTGAACCGTGTCCGCCCCCGGCAGTTGAGTGGTCAGCGTGACGGAATGTCAATCCTAAGGGCCCGGGTTCGATTCCCGGCTGGGTCGGAGATTTTCTTCGCTCAGGGACTGGGTATTGTGTTGTCCTAATCATCATCATTTCATCCCCGTCGACACGCAAGTCGCCGAAGTGGCGTCAAATCGAAAGACTTGCACTCGGCGAACGGTCTACCCGACGGGAGGCTCTAGCCACACGACATCATCATCAGTGAACCGACACAAGCACTTTTCTTGGCGATGTATTCATCAGTAAACCTATCCAGACTGCTATGCATCACTGTTAACTACCAGTAAGATAGACCGAAAAGCAAACTCGATAGAGAACGGAGCATTACTTACTCGAAATGCAAGGCTGAAAGTGAAGATTTAGTATGAGTGGGAATTTACCTTTGCTAGTAACAAATATTTTACGTCAACGGAATAAGTCACCAAATAAGGGAGACAGTACACACCGTCGACATCAACTTATTTCTACAGATAGCTTCAATGCAGTACAGATACAAAATTGAACGTGGATGGTAAGCGAAACGAAATGAAAGTACTTCGTTACGAGGCATCGGAGACCCTAGATTCCTCGCACTATACTAAGGAAATGTCACTGTTATCAGGAGAGTACGGAATGTGTATCGCATTCAACCACACAATGACAAAACACGCTCCTATTATGTTTGTCACTCATAGCTGTTTTTTCCTTGAAACAATATGGGTAAGTACTTTCCGTTAATATATATGCTTTATTTTCGCCAACTTGTTATTAGCTTCAGGTCTACGGCAAATTTAATAAATGATTTTATTTGCATCTTAAAATTAATCGGTTCCTTTTAATCAGTGGTGTCATATTACAGCTAAGCCAAACGCTCGTGGCGTATATCATTGACATCGGCATCAGTACGTCTTAACCTCCAAGGTCATTCCAGATATGCTGTGCTTTGTGCCATGGGCAAGGAAGGGAGGGCCTCCCCACCCCACTGCACTTCTGCAAATTTTGTATGAAGTCCACCCACCTCAAGCATCCTCCCTCCCGCTCACTGCTCTGTATTCGTGGGAGCAAGACTCGACTGCAGTTTGCATGGCGTGTCGTATTTCGCTGACTCGAGCACCTGCTCTCCAGCCTCCCCCCCCCCCCCCCCCCTTACCCTCCGGCGCATCTGCAAATTTTGTATGAAGGGCTCCCCCGCCATTCGACCTCGGGTACACAAGGTCCCGCAAGCCTCATGCCTCTACACACGTGACTTCACTGTACTATAACTAATGAGTCTCAAACGTAAGTGTGTAAGTACTGATCTACCTCCTAAGAATTATATTTTGCTACTCGGCAGGTTGTAGGTTAAACATAAATGTCCAGTACTCTCGCTCCATTTGCGTCTTGACAGTCAATACGACTGACGAGGAGTCGTCTTGATGATATTATAAAAATTCTGAAGCAATTTGCTGTTGTTGATGAAGTATTTTAAACATTGTAATGAGAATATAGTCGGTAATTTTGTAAACAGCAATCGGTGCGTCACCTCTGGCTCTACGACACTTGTCACCCTCGTCACCTACGTGACCTAATCATAATAACGTAGACGTACGTAAGATGAGCTGAAATGTCGTGCGGCTAGGGCCTCGCGCCGGGTACACGGGTCGCCTGGAGCAAGTCTTTTTAGTTGACGTCACTTCGGTGACTTGAGCGTCGATGGGAAAGAGGTGATGATGAAGACGACACAACACCCAGTCCCTCAGGCGAGAAAATCTCCGACCCAGCCGGTAATCGAACTCAGACCCCTTTGCGTGGCATTCTGTTGTGCTGACCAACGTTCTTTTTTCTTTCTTTCTTTTTTGTGGTTCGTTACTGGTCGTTGTATTTGTTCGAGGCGGACGTCCCTGGATGCTTGTTCAAATTCATCGTTGATCCATAGACTCAGATTTTTTATTACAGAAGGCAGTTAACCCTCTGACCGAACACGCTGACCTACCATTCCGGGGCCACTCAGCTTTCGAGACGGACATACATAAGTTAATAGTAGAGCCCGAGAAAACTTTATACCCAGTGATCGATAAATAGTTCACCCATTTGTGAGAAAAGGGGTAGTGTAAGTATTAAGGCCGATGGTGATGAATAGAGCAAAAGAAAAAGAGAAGCAAGTAAGTCTTTCTAATCATGCACGTTTCTCTTACAGGTGAGGTGAAGTGGTTGGAGTAGCGAGCATCTGACGTGAACGTAACGCTACTACGTGAACTCCAGTTGATGTAAGACCGTCAGCGTCGATGGGATATCGAACATGGAATTCTACACACTGGTAGGATTTGAAAACCCCCATTTAGTTTTTACACTACTGGCCATTAAAATTGCTACACAACGAAGATGACGTCCTACTAACGCAAAATTGTCAGGTCTTTACTGTGTTGTGATGCCTCGTATAAGGAGGGGAAATACGTACCATCACGTTTCTGACTTTGATAAAGGGCGGATTGTAGCCTCTCGCGATTGCGGTTTATCGTATAGCGACATTGCTGCTCGCGTAGGTCGAGATCCGATGAGTATCAGCAGAATATGGAATCGGTGGGTTCAGGAGGGTAATACGGAAAGCCGTGCTGGATCCCAGCGGCCTCTTGCAGTCAATAGGACAGGCATCTTATCCGCATGGATATAACGGATCGTGCAGCCACATCTCGATCCCTAAGTCAACAGATGGGGACGTTTGCAAGACAACAACCGTCTGCACGAACAGTTCGACGACGTTTGCAGCAGCATGGACTATCAGCTCGGAGACTATGGCTGCGGTTATCCTTGACGCTGCATCAGAGACAGGAGCGCCTGCGATGGTGTACTCAACGACGAACCTGGGTGCACGAATGGCAAAACGTCATTTTTTTTGGAGGAATCCAGGTTCTGTTTACAGCATCACAATGGTCGCATCCGTGTTTGGCGACATCGAGGTGAACGCACATTGGAATCGTGCATTCGTCATCGCCATACTGGCGTATGACCCGGCGTGATGGTATGGGGTGCCATTGGTTACACGTCTCGCTCACCTGTTGTGCGCACTGACGGCACTTTGAACAGTGGACGTTACATTTCAGATGTGTTACGACCCGTGGCTCTACCCTTCATTCGATCCCTGCGAAACCATACATTTCAGCAGGATAATGCACGACACATGTTGCAGGTCCTGTACGGGCCTTTCTGGATACTGAAAATGTTCGACTGCTGCCCTGGCCAGAACGTTCTCCAGATCTCTCACCAATTGAAAACGTCTGGTCAATGGTGGACGAGCAACTGGCTCGTCGCAATACGCCCGTCACTACTCTTGATGAACTGTCGTATGGCGTTGAAGCTGCATGGGCAGCTGTACCTGTACACGCCATCCAAGCTCTGTTTGACTCAATGCTCAGGCGTATCAAGGCCGTTATTACGGCCAGAGGTGTTTGTTCTGGGTCCTGATTTCTCAGGATCTATGCAACCAAATTGCGTGAAAATGTAATCACATGTCAGTTCTGGTACAATACATTCGTCCAATGAAAACCCATTTATTATCTGCATTTCTTCTTGGTGTAGCAATTTTATTTGGCAGTAGTGTAGCAAGCATTTTTGACTGGAGCACAGCGATCGATATAAAATGTTAAAAGTCAATAAAAACAATCTCGATCCCGTTTTCAGGTTTTTTATTCGTTGGCATCCGGTTTCGGTCCTTAATTCGGATTGTCTTCAGGCTTACAGCGCCATTACGGCTGCTGGTGACCGCAGACGCTGCGAGATCCGTAAAGTACGGGCGTCACTGCTCGTTTTAGTGACGTTAAAATAATGTTCTTCACGGATTAATAGCGTCACTATGCTATGCGTCAGGGCAGGTTTCAGCCTTGTTCCACACAAACATTAACCCTCCCTCGATGATACTGGATGAGAATTCGACAAAGATGGCAGTTATGTCAAACGATTGCACCGTATATTGTGGAGTAATATACTGGAGATCGCTCACCAAACTCTCCGCCCATCGGAAGAAACCATAGCACGTCTACGATGCATGTTAAGCGTCGACGGACGTGGAATCGTATAATTCAATATTACCTGATGTGGACACTGAACTACGACCTTATTTAAGGTTTTTTTATATACCTAACTACATATAAGAGTCTATAAAACACCCAGCATACCGCCGGCCGGAGTGGCCTGCGGTTCTGGGCGCTACAGTCTGGAACCGAGGGACCTCTGCGGTCGCAGGTTCGAATCCTGCCTCGGGCATGGATGTGTGTGATGTCCTTAGGTTAGTTAGGTTTAATTAGTTTTAAGTTCTAGGCGACTGATGACCTCAGAAGTTAGGTCCCATTGTGCTCAGAGCCATTAGAACCATTTGAACCCTGCATTCCATTGTATACCTCACCCCAATGGTTCTGCAGTAAGAGACTCGCGCTGCAATGATAAAGTTGGAAAACAGACGAACAAGACGAATGGCTCATTACTTCCCTATATCGCATGTACTTTGGTTACTAGGTCTTCGGGCTCTGGGAAAACTAATCTAGTTCTGACACTTAACTCACCCTGAGGGAGCCCATTTCGAGCATGTATATATTTCTTCAAAAACTCTGTTACAGCCAAAAATCAGCTATTTCAGTAGATTTGGCATGGCATTGAGAGGGTAATATACCATATGTGTAGCTAAAGCACTGATTCCACCACAAGAAAAAGTAAAACGCAACACTGGACTGAATTTAACAATGTCGCAGTGGAAATCGCAATGAGATAGTCAGATATTTCTGCTTTGGTCACCATATGTAAGTCGATATATTGCGTCTGAGCTACACGTATTCAAGATCCCGAAGCAGTTGGGATAAAACAGTACAGTCTTAATTTAAAGTATATTTACCAATTACATTTAAGAAGTGACATGTTATCCAATGAACTCGTTGCCATATGTGGAGTTTGCTGGTTATAGATAAAACTGGATAATTGAAAAGGGCGTGATATAGATGAAACTTTAATGAGATTCTCCATAATGTCAGTGTATCAGAACGTAACTGAATCAGTATACTGTAGACTATGAACAAATTTGCACATGTATCGCACACCCGTTCAGAGGTGCAAAGTACAAGCGTCTATTTGACGGAAAAATTGAGAAAATCAACGCTAAATTAATGGCAGTGGAAAGTCTTATCGAGGCAGGGGCTACAAAGTTTGAGCGGTTGAGGGCTAGAATTACAGCAACGTGAACTATCTCTCAATGATAAATCTGAAGTCAACAGAAAACTGAAAGATATGCATGTGTACATCAAGGCGATAGCTATGACAGTTTTCTCCCGTCATCATCAGTAGTAACAAAGCGTATATAAGTTATAAACTACTTCGAGAACGGCTCACAGTGCTGCGTAAAGCTGCAGAGCGCAAAGTTATCGAGGCACTGAAGGCTATTCGACAGAAGTTACAGTTGTTAAAGTTTGGGTATTTGCAGCGAGATCAGCATTTCTCGAAAACGTTTAAGACAATAACCGACAGTGGTGTCTCGTACTATGGAAGTAGGCAGAAGTGAACAAGTAGAAGAGGCATAAAATGAGGAGCAGATGCTCTTACTGACTCCGTTAATCGTTACAGTAATGCTGATGTCGATAGAACATAAGGACTCAGTAGGAATGAGCCACATATGTTAGGTAAGTATCCAGGGTATTTAACTGAGAATACAATAAGAGTTCGGGATAAAGAATTGGAAATGACGACTGCATTATTAGAGCTAATATTCTTAAAACCATCGAATGTCCAAAAGTGTACCCTGGCAGATAGATATAAAAGTGTACTGTCAAATATTACGCCTGACCAACGCGCACAGGAATCCACAAGGATGAATGAAAGCATAAAAGAGTGACAAATAAAAAAAAATATGATTACACCAATGGCAGCAGCTGCACATAGTGCAGGTAAAGGGGCTGAAGTTCAACTTTAAAGACTGAACAATATACCTCTAGAATATAGATATTACAATACCCGAATGAAATCATACAAAGATTCCGGCTACTTACAGCACCAGCTACCGAAGGAAATACTGGTTACATAGACGAAATGTTATCAAGCATATTTGAGATTGGTGAACACCGCATCATAGACTAATTAAGGAGACACCTGTTTACGAGCTGCGCAGACTGACTTGCAGCAAATTTCTTGGCCTACGTGTAATAATACAATGATCGGATGATCTGAGATTACCCAAGAGTGAATAACGGTTTCAAGTAAGTTCTAATTGTCACAGGTACATATACCATATTCGCTTGGGCCGTACCTGTGAAGACAAAGACAGGGAAGGAGGTTTCGGAGGTTTTTGATCAATTATTGCACAGTGGAACTTTTAGACTGACCTTGGAGCTGAATTTAGGTATTTAGAAGTGGTAATGGTTGAACAGGACGTTCAAAAACCTTGTGTGGAAGCAATTTCATATCCAAAGGAACTACAACTGGGAAAAAATCCTATCACAAGTCATTGATGAGTATAATCGCACTACTCGTGGTCTAGGGGTAGCGTCTTTGATTCATAATCAAAAACGTCTTCGGTCCCGGGTTCGATCCCCGCCACTGCCTAAATTTAGATAAATAATCAGGATTGGCTGCCGAAGACTTCCGGCATAAGAAGTCAGCCTCATTCTGCCAACGGCCTTGTCAAAGAAGGCGGAGGAGCGAATAGAGGTTCAGGGCACTCTCTTGTCCTAGGGGTGGGAAATTGCCCCTAAAGGCGGAAGAATCAGCAATGATCAACGACATGAGGATGCAGAAGGCAATGGAAACCACTGCATTTAAGACACGTAACGTGTATCCACAGAACATGTGGCCCATAATTGAAGAAGTGTCATGATGATCTCTCCATTGGCAAAAGATTCCGGAATAGTCCCCCATTCGGATCTCCGGGAGGGGACTGCCAAGGGGGAGGTTACCATGAGAATAAGACTGAATAATCAACGAAAGGATAACGTTCTACGAGTCGGGGCGTGGAATGTCAGAAGCTTGAATGTGGTAGGGAAACTAGAAAATCTGGAAAGAGAAATGCAAAGGTGCAATCTAGATATAGTAGGGACAGTGAAGTGAAGTGGAAGGAAGACAAGGATTTCTGGTCAGATGAGTATCGGGTAATATCAACACCAGCAGAAAATGGTGTAACAGGGGTAGGATTCGTTATGAATAGGAAGGTAGGGCAGAGGGTGTGTTACTGTGAACAGTTCAGTGATTGGGTTGTTCTAACCAGAATCGACAGCAGACCAACACCGACAACGATAGTTCAGGTGTACATGCCGACGTTGCAATCTGAAGATGAACATATAGAGAAAGTGTATGAGGATATTGAAAGGGTAATGCAGTATGTAAAGGGGGACGAAAATTTAATAGTCATGGGCGACTGGAATGCAGTTGTAGGGGAAGGAGTAGAAGAAAAGGTTACAGGATAATATGGGCTTGGGACGAGGAATGAAAGAGGAGAAAGACTAATTGAGTTCTGTAACAAGTTTCAGCTAGTAATAGCGAATGCCCTGTTCAAGAATCACAAGAGGAGGAGGTATACTTGGAAAAGACTGGGAGATAAGGGAAGATTTCAATTAGATTACATCATGGTCAGACAGAGATTCCGAAATCAAATACTGGACTGTAAGGCGTACCCAGGAGCAGATATAGACTCAGATCACAATATAGTAGTGATGAAGAGTAGGCTGAAGTTCAAGACATTAGTCAGGAAGAATCAATACGCAAAGAAGTGGGATACGGAAGTACTAAGGAATGACGAGATACGTTTGAAGTTCTCCAAAGCTATAGATACAGCAATAACGAATAGCGCAGTAGGCAGTACAGTTAAAGAGGAATGGACATCTCTAAAAATGGCCATTACAGAAGTTGGGAAGGAAAACATAGGTACAAAGAAGGTAGCTGCGAAGAAACCATGGGTAACAGAAGAAATACTTCAGTTGATTGATGAAAGGAGGAAATACAAACATGTTCCGGGAAAATCAGGAATACAGAAGTACAAGTCGTTGAGGAATGAAATAAATAGGAAGTGCAGGAAAACTAAGAAGAAATGGCTGCAGGAAGAATGTGAATACATCGAAAAAGATATGATTGTCGGAAGGACAGACTCAGCATACAGGAAAGTCAAAACCACCTTGGGTGACATTAAAAGCAACGGTGGTAACATTAAGAGTGCAATGGGAATTCCACTGTTAAATGCAGAGTAGAGAGCAGATAGGTGGAAAGAATACATTGAAAGCCTCTATGAGGGTGAAGATTTGTCTGATGTGATAGAAGAAGAAACAGGAGTCGATTTAGAAGAGATAGGGGACCCAGTATTAGAATCCGAATTTAAAAGAGCTTTGGACGACTTACGGACAAATAAGGTAGAATTGATAGATAACATTCCATCAGAATTTCTAAAATAATTGGTGGAAGTGGCAACAAGGCGACTATTCACGTTGGTGTGTAGAATATATGAGTCTGGCGACATACCATCTGACTTTCAGAAAAGCATCATCCACACAATTCCGAAAACGGCAAGAGCTGACAAGTGCGAGAATTATTGCACAATCAGCTTAACAGCTCATGCATCGAAGCTGCTTACAAGAATAATATACAGAAGAATGGAAAAGAAAATTGAGATTGCGCTAGGTGACGATCAGTTTGGCTTTAGGAAAAGTAAAGGGACGAGAGAGGCAATTCTGACATTATGGCTAATAATGGAAGCAAGGCTAAAGAAAAATCAAGACACTCTCATAGGATTTGTCGACCTGGAAAAAGCGTTCGACAATATAAAATGGTGCAAGCTGTTCGAGATTCTGAAAAAAGTAGGGGTATGCTATAGGGAGAGACGGGTCATATACAATATGTACAACAACCAAGAGGGAATAATAAGAGTGGACGATCAAGAACGAAGTGCTCGTATTAAGAAGGGTGTAAGACAAGGCTGTAGCCTTCAATCTGTACATCGAGGAAGCAATGATGGAAATAAAAGAAAGGTTCAGGAGTGGAATTAAAATACGAGGTGAAAGGATATCAATGATACGATTCGCTGATGACATTGCTATCCTGAGTCAAAGTGAGGAAGAATTAAATGATCTGCTGAGCGGAATGAACAGTCTAATAAGTACACAGTATGGTTTGAGAGTAAATAGGAGAAAGACGAAGGTATTGAGAAGTAGTAGAAATGAGAACAGCGAGAAACTTAACATCAGGATTGATGGTCACGAAGTCAATGAAGTTAAGGAATTCTGCTACCTAGGCAGTAAAATAACCAATGACAGACGGAGCAAGGAGGACATCAAAAGCAGACTCGCTATGGCAAAAAAGGCATTTCTGGCCAAGAGAAGTCTACTAATATCAAATACCGGCCTTAATTTGAGGAAGAAATTTCTGAGGATGTACGTCTGGAGTACAGCATTGTATGGTAGTGAAACATGGACTGTGGGAAAACCGGAAGAGAAGAGAATCCAAGCATTTGAGATGTGGTGCTATAGACGAATGTTAAAAATTAGGTGGACTGATAAGGTAAGGAATGAGGAGGTTCAACGCAGAATCGGAGAGGAAAGGAGTAAGTAGTAAATACTGATAAGGCAAGAGACACAGTGATAGGACATCTGTCAAGACATGAGGGAACGACTTCCATGGTACTAGAGGGAGCTGTAGGGGCAAAAACTGTAGAGGAAGACAGAGATTGGAATACGTCAAGCAAATAATTGAGGACGTATGTTGCAAGTGCTACTCTGAGACGAAGAGGTTGGCACAGGAAAGGAATTCGTGGCAGGCCGTATCAAACCAGTCAGTAGACTGATGACCAAAAAAAAAAGAAAAAAACTCATTTACATGTAGGAGGGATATGAAACTCAATGAGTTACGTATGTTTAAAGAAGAAAACCTATTATTTTGACTCATTGGTCGATATAAGGCCTGAGCAAGGGGAAGTGGAGTGTAGCACTAATCGATATGGAAGCATACAAAATAGCTAATGTCACTGATGTAAATAATTAACTATATCTGTGGAGTGCGGAAGTTGTGGAAATATCTCCTGGCCGCTGTGATACTGACAGTTTAAATGTTAACGTAAAGCGATTTGTAAAAGGATCTGAGCTACATTCAAACGTAAAACATCTAAAACACAGGTAAACGCAACAGAAGAGGCAGTAGAATTTAGTCACAAAGGTTCTATAAGGCCGGCCGTTGTGGCCGAGCTGTTCTAGCGCTTCAGACTGGAACCGATCGACCGCTACGGTCGCAGGTTCGAATCCTGCCTCAGGCATGGATATGTGTGGTGTCCTTAGGTTAGTTAGGTTTAAGTAGTTCTAAGTTCTAGGGGACTGATGACCTCAGATATTAAGTCCCATACTGCTCAGAGCCATTTGAACTATTTTGTTTCAATAAGATAGTTACTGGCCGGCCGTAGTGGCCGTGCGGTTCTAGGCGCTACAGTCTGGAGCCGAGCGACCGCTACGGTCACTGGTTCGAATCCTGCCTCGGACATGGATGTGTGTGATGTCCTTAGGCTAGTTAGGTTTAATTAGTTCTAAGTTCTAGGCGACTGATGACCTCAGAAGTTAAGTCGCATAGTGCTCAGAGCCAAGATAGTTACTAGGTTTCTCCGTGGACAAAGTCTGCAGCATAATACTTATAAAATTGACGAGTCGAATCAGCCAGTGGACATACTGATAGTCACCACTACTCATGTAGAGTGTACTATCGCGGCAAATTCCTAATTTAACGGTAGTTTACTTGCGCATTCTTTACTATAGTGGTTCAAATGGCTCCGAGCACTATGGGACTTAACCTCTAAGGTCATCAGTCCCCTGGAACTGAGAACTACTGAAACCTAACTAACCTAAGGATATCTCACACAGCCATGCCCGAGGCAGGATTCGAACCTGCGACCGTAGCGGTCGCGCGGTTCCAGACTGTAGCGTCTAGAACCGCACGGCCTCTTTGGCCGGCTTTCCTATAGTGGGCCCTAGTTATAAGACGGCAGAGGTTCCCGGTAATTCGGTGTATCTCCCTGTGACTGATAAGATGTTAAACCATCTCGAGCTGAGTAATGTAGATCAAAAAGCAAATATTGTCGATTTTCGGAGTTTCTAAAACATCTTAATTCGAAGCAAATTTATGGGTACTGAGTATAAATAGGATTTACGTGACCATTAGAAGACCACTTTTCAGCGGAAGCAGATCGCGATAACGTAGAAGATTTACGATTATCTTAAAACCGTTGGATTGAAACCACGCAGTGACGTCACTCTAAGAAACGACTAAAAGACGACGAGCAGATCGTTAGCCAAGAACTCCATTCCCACAAACCGTTTGCCTCATCAACGTTCAGTAATAACGGTGAGGTGAGGATTATTATTCACCATCAAGATGGACTGACACCTCGAAGCAAGAGCTTCCTTTATTTGGAGGGTGTAATTAGACCTAAGACAGCCGCGGCGGACTCAGTATCAATGCGCCCTGCACGTAATGCATTCGTTATTCTGTTTCATGGAATAAGATACGAACTTCATGGAGCTGAAATCGAAAGCACCAGAAACGTGTGTATTACATCTACACTCAAGACACACGGCTCTGCAACAACATCGGATCTGAACGCTCTGCAAACCGGAGCATGGTTTAAAGACGGATCGACAGATAACTCTTTAAGTGCGGGAATTCCACTCTCAATGTTAAGGGGCTTTATTCACGACACCAATCAATTTTGATGCACGCTAGGCAGCAACTTATTCGAGTTCGAAGTGCTACAGAAAACAACTCGTGCGTTCTAGGACAATGAAAAGAAGGCATGAGGCTGTGCTGGATAAATTTATTTCGAAATTACAACACCTATCGCTATCAGACGAGGGGAACATGAAACTTTTACGTGTTCTGAATTCAGTAGTGCAGCTGACGTTAACTTTCCGTTCTTTGGAGTAATTCGAATATACGATCCTTCCACAGTCATCTCAACAAGCATGGACTCTTGAGACTCTGTCCTGCTAGGAACGCTTCGCTTTATTATTCTAGTGCTTCAGACGGGTAGGAAAGGGAACCATAAAAAAGATTCATGCGTATTTTACAGTTGTAATTTACCCAGTAATCATATGCAATGCTGACACCAGATCTTGGTGTTCCATTGAAATGTAGTATTGAATGCAAACTCTTTATCATGAGTACAAGAATACTTCACAACCCACAGAGTAAGGTAAACGAGTGACAGACAAATTTACAGAATACAAACCAGTGTATAAAGTGAGAAATTTGCATAAGCACTGACACACAGCGTGCGAGATTTCCCTCCAAACCTTGTATCCCTGACTACAGTCAATCAGCTGCAATTACTGGAAGCGCTTCATTCTGAACAGCAAATGATGACGTGCCCACTATCTCGTTAGTATAAAATCTGTTCAGGGGGTGGGGAGCTGAGCTTACATACCATTGGGTGCAGATTGATGGAGGGGAGGGCGGCGCTAGTCGAAGGGGGTGGTGATTCTCCATGCAAAATTTTCAGAGGCGCAGGAGGAATGGGGAACCCTCCTCTCCTTGATCCTGGTACGCGGCAGGATGTGACTCCTGGAATGACCCTGGAGATACGGAATGATGTCAGCGAAATGTAACATACGCAACTGTCTCAGCTGTAATAGCACCACCGATAAAACAGAGCTAATGCTAATTTCAGCACTTTCCGTCCAGAACCACACTACACTAGTTAAAATAATTACGATGATTTCTAAAATTATGTTATTTGATAACGTACTCTGTAACCGGTGAGGGGTAAAAGCTAAAAATATTTTTCCTCTCGTTCCACAGAGAAGTGGATCTACGCAATACAATCCGAAAAACACTGTCACACTTGCCAGGACTATTGATTTTGTATAAGTGCTGCATATGAATATCTAATTGGTGATATTTTATTACAATATGAGTTCACGGTGTTTTATGTAATGTAATTGCTACCAAGATTTATACACTGTGATCACTGAGGAAAGGTAGACGTACTACAATGAATACCGTGCACGTACCCGTAACTCTTGTTACGTCGATTCTTGTTTACCGTGCAAAAGCTTCCGTTCCAACAGCTACAATATTTGTTTCTATAATCTGTGAAAATTTCTCGCGAGAGACTTCGTTATCTCTTTCCTCCTGTGTTCAAAAAAATACCACTGTTTCAGTGCCATAACGGCGTGATTGTGTGTTAGGCAGACCGAAATCTGGTCGAATATCACTGATAAATAATAATCACGCATGAATAACATAACCAGAGAGCTGAACGACGACCCTTTATTGGGATCATGGAGGAGAGGGGGGGGGGGGGAGGCGAAGCAGTATAAACATTAGGACGACTGTGTAACTAATTAAAGGGCAACACTAGTTCGAAACCGCCAAATAAAACTGTCGAACAAATATCACTACGCCAGTCACATCGTTAATTTGAAACTCTCTCTTTCAAACCTACTGAATCGTTCATCGTTTGCAATGTTGTTTAGCTACGCTACGGACCAAAGTTTCAATGAAATTTTGCGAATGGAAACGTAGAATCTACTGCTAATTAGTTCTGAATGACGCCGCCACATGCGAAGGAGACACTCAACAGAAGATTAAAAACCGCACTGATCCGCCACTGTTTGTTTTACCGACTCGTCCCTCAGTATGCGCTCTGTCTGTAAATGTTAGAATCTGGGTAGCCATAAATGAGTATGGCAGTGTAAGACTGAAGCACAGTAAAGCTTAGCACCTTTTTATCTTTCTTCCCCTTTAATTAATATTCTAATGCAACTTCGAGTCGATACAGCCATGCCTCAGAAAGCAATTACAGAAAACCTGTACTACAGTTGTACAATTCAATTTACTTTCCATGGCCATCTACACTGACGCGCCAGAACATTATGGCCACCTGCTTAATAACTTGTTTAGCCGGCCGCTGTGGGTGAGCGGTTCTAGACGCTTGAGTCTGGAACCGCGCTGCTGCTACGGTTGCAGGTTCGAATCCTACCTCGGGCATGGATGTGTGTGATGACCTTAGGTTGGTTAGGTTTGAGTAGTTCTAAGTCTAGGGGACTGATGACGTCAGATGTTAAGTCCCATAGTGCTCAGAGCCATATGAACCATTTGAATAACTTTTTGGACCGTCTATGGAACGCAATATATCACCGATTCTGCGTGTTATGGATTCGACAGTTTGTTGGCAAGTTTGTGGAGATGTGTCGCACCAGATGCCCACTCACAAGTCATTTAATTTCCTTAAGAAGTATGATGCTAATCTGTGTACCTTGTGATGCCGCCTCATGGCGACCCAAATGGGATGTATAGGATTCACATCAAGTGAATTTCGTGGCCAAGACTACCATGCTGCTCAAACCACTGTAGCATGATTCTTGTTTTGAGACACAGACAATTATTCTGCTGGAAGACGACATTGATGCCGGGGAAGATATCAAGCGTGAAGGGGTACAAGTGGTCCACAGCTATCAACTTGTCTGATTACTACCACAGGAGCAATGTGAGGGGCGCAGCAGACTGTCTCCCATAGCATAATGTGCTGCCCAGCTGGCGTCCTTGGCGCACTGCTCATTTCGAACCCCGTTCGTTTGTATGAGGGCATTTTTAGAGACGGCCATCGACCTGGTGTACCAAAAACGTGATTCATCTGAGAAGGCGACACGTCTCCGTTGATCCACGGTCCGATCTCGACGCTCTAGTGCCAACTGGAATGTCGTTGGGCCAGCATGTTTTACCGAAGCGGTAGTCTGCTGCGAAGTCCATTGTTCAACTATGTGCAATGAATGATGTGCTCCGAAACACTTCCACGTGCACAAGCACTATGCTCTTTCAGCAGAAATGGCACAGATCGTCACCTATCCAGCTTCACAGAGCAGACAAGCCCCCAAATCACAAGTTCTGTGAAGAGTCGGGGTCGCCCAACAACTTGTAGACCAGTGGTACTCCACTGTCAGTAATCACTTTCGATAGATGGTCACTAGAGTAGTACGGGAACATTCGATCAGTTACGTCGTTTTCATGATACTCGTTCACAGGCCCCATTTCCGACCTGTGTCGTTGCTTGGCTGATTCCCCACCCATCTTTAATCCACTTACATACTTTCCTTATCGTGTCACATTATCACAACACCACTAGACAACATCCAACCTCGTGGTGGGCAGCGGTCATACTCTTTTGGCTTAACAGTGTAGCATCGTGGAATGAGTTGCCTGTCTACAGTAAAGTGTAGAGAGCTCTATTTATGAATGCTTTGCAGATTTATCCACTCTGATATTTTCGACCTAACTGTATTCACTGTACTATAAATTTCGTATATTTGACAAATCTGTAATATTTGATACTCATGTGTTGGAAATATGGATGGTAATACTTTCAGTAACTTAAGCATATTCGCTATATTGGACGCCCAAAAAGAACAAATGTTTCAATAATATAAGAACTTATAATCACAAGAAGATTATCTTCTCGTCTCATCAAAAGATACCTTCAGTTCCTTGGGCACATTTTGAGAAGGAACGGGGATAATTTAGAGAAGACCATCATACAGGGAAATATTAAGAGCAGAAGACCACGTGGGAGAGCAGCAAACATATGGTTAGATTAAGCGGAGAAGATTACCAGCCTGCCGCTTACCGTCATAGTAAGAAAGGCCGAAGATAGCTGTGGATGGAGACATCTGTTTGAAGTTTCAACTACGTAAGATGAATGAGGAAATGAGGTCAGGACACTCAGCAGTGAGTAAAACGACTATAGATGATGAGATATGAAATCTTCACACTAAAATGTACTAATGCTTTGAGCTTTAGAATTCAGCTAATAACTGACAGAACATAAAATTTTTTAAACGCTGTCGTAATCTACTCATTAGGAGGTTAGAAATCGTATGTGTCTCGAGGCAAAGTAACTCACGGTGCGCTAACACTAAGCCTCCAGTCATCCAATGTTTGAGACTGAGAGCCCTTAGCGACTTCCTATGAACTTTACAAATAATTTCTAAGAGTACTACATTTTCGCTGTTCACGTAACAAAACTTCAGCATCAGACTTGAAGTTTTAGGTTATTACTTTTTTACTGTTACTTCTAATCACAACGCTTTTTACTAAAAGTATTCAGATATGCTGCTATATGTTCCTGAGCCGGCAGTAGTGGCCATGCGGTTCTGGACGCTACAGTCTGGAACCGAGCGACCGCTACGGTCACAGGTTCGAATCCTGCCTCGGGCATGGATGTGTGTGATGTCCTTAGGTTAGTTAGGTTTAATTAGTTCTAAGTTCTAGGCGACTGATGACCTCAGAAGTCGCATAGTGCTCAGAGCCACTTGAACCATTTTTTGTTCCTGCAAAACTGCAGTTTTCTACTACACATAATTCAGGAGATATAGGGTCATAAACATTCAGATACGTAAACAGGTAGCTTTTTCTTAGATGGAGTCCAAATTACCCACACCATACTCATCCAGTCTTTCGTAAAGAGAACACTTAGCGAACTCAACAACCTTTGAACATAATTTCAGCCTCTGGCTAAACTTTTTCTCACTTACAGCAATAACATCATATATTTAACACATTAACTCATTTGTAAAGTAACTAGAAGTTTGTCTTATACATGGAAGTTCGATTATTTTATGAATCAGGACAGATTTTACGTACAAGATAAATGCAAGTTAATTGACTTGTTCAGAGTTGATCTATAGGAAATTTGTACCAGAAAACTCTCTTAGTGATATCTAATAATCCTGATTCAAGTATAGGCATAGAGAATCCAGCTCAAAAACACAAGCTACTCAGTAAGACACAGGAAAGTAAAGAAAATTACTAACAACTGTAAACTACCAGAAAGCAAATCATAAAAGAAGATCAGCAAGACAAATGGGAGTAGCATATATTGAATACAGTAGCAGATGTTCACTAGCGATATGGCATATATTACAAAATTGGAAATGTGGTACACGAAGTTCATTAACTACAGTTCTGCATAAAGCTATGGACGTTAGACTGTGACAAGAGTGTAGGGACAGCAGTGAAAGAAATTGATTAAGTTGAAATGAGTGATATAATTGGTATTTGTAATCTCCCCCCTCCTTCCTAATTCCAGTTATTCTCCACAATAACCAAATCTTAAAAAAAAAAATTGAGAGGAGCGAAGATTACAGTAAACTTTCTAGTCTACTTAGCTTTTCATGTAGCGTTGTCTCTAGTTCTTCTTCTCTAGAGGTCTAATTCTTGATGCTGAAATTTTCACATTTTAGGTCTTCATGGATGAATTGATCTAAATAAATTAGAAGACTGTTGTTGCACAATTTTTGTTTTTAAGTTAATATATTTCGTCACATTTTAGCATATCATACAGTCTTCCGAATTTTCACATTAACAAAACCGAAATTACATTGTTCGTCCAAAATACAAAATTACGTCCGATCACATCAGAGGCACGCTTATCTCTACTTCACTCTGCGGTAATAACCTTATTCTAAAGGGCTTACAATTTTTCTTGGCGAATGAGTTTCTATTAATTTTGGTTATTATTTCATAAATGAAACAGAAATAAAAATAGTAAACTGTACTAGAATGCACAATTAATAATATAAATATTAAGGGTGCCAAATAATTCGTAATTTCAAAAATAATTTTAACCGTACGTTCATGGATTGTAACATCGGAAACAAATGACTTGACTTTTAATTTGAAAGCTGTATGCTGAAAAGTTAAGAGGCGCACCTGTGCTTAAAGGTTAAACAGGTTAGCAAACAATATAACTATGATAAGGGTTACTTCAAAGCAAAAAACCTCCTAATTTCAATGGGCAACCAAGGCGCAACTGGATACCAACCCGTTCCTTCTGACGATTTTATTTTGACTAAAGCCCTGTTAACAGTTGGCAGTTAATATTTTCAAGGTTAAACTTTTTTTCAGTTATTAAGGCCTCTCTGAAGTTGCGTCGTAATACCTCACATGTGAACACTTATTACACTCGACGAAACCACAAGATCCAGCTAAAATACACTAATGACGACCGGGTCTTTCAAACACGGAAACGAACAACATAGTACAACAGGGTGTTCAGATTCTAACTAACGACTGAGAAATTTAATTACGATCAAAGAACTGAACTGGTTAACAGCTAAATCTAACCACAAACTGCCTCTTTTGTTTAACGGCAACCCATGCCTTAGTACAATTGTTCCGGCTGTATTTACGACAGATAGCTGATTAATTTGAACATAAATGATCGGTACACACAAGAAAGGAAAGGCTGTATAATAGGGGGACAAATTTTCAAACGACAACTAGTGTCTTAGTACAGTAATACTAACTATATCTACGACCAAAGAGCCGACCGAGAACAACTCTGAGGGTCGCGTAGAAGCCAGAAAATAATAAGAAGGGTAGGTAGAAAATGAAACAAATCACCACGAGAATTACAAAATGTTACTCCCCTTTATCAGCAACAGTTCCATGGTTCCACTGTACATCGCAGCGGTTATTGAGTGGTGCCGATGAAAGCCAGGTAGAAGTCACCCACTCCGACACGAGTGTTGCCAACCAACCGACGGAAGGTCGGCCTGCTGCCTGTAGTCGATGGTGACCCCGGTGAAGTAATCCGGAATCTTCGCTCTGTGCAGGCCATCTCAGCGTTCGGACCACGTGACCACCTCTTGTCGCGAGGCTACCGCCAATCCCCAAAATTCGTGCCTCCCACTCCGGCCAGCGAACCCCGTAAATGTCTCAGCAAGCAAAGATCTTCTAAGGACACAACCCAGAGATACCAACTCCGCCTCACATGTATTGACAATGGGGCCGCAGGAGGGATAGTCGACACTACACCCGTACCAGTAACACCAGACAGAAGAGCCCACTAATTCAATGGCGCCAAGGCTCACCAGTCATAGTCCTGGTATGTATTTGTTTCAATTCTCTTAGTCCATCTCCTTCTTCGCCTTCTCTCTGCCCATCTGCTCTGACGCCTCTTTGTCTATCACCTCTTCCTTTTCTCTCTGTCCCTCGCCTCTTCTTCCCATTCTATGTCCAGCATCTCTTCCTCCCCTTTCCTTGTCCATCTCTTCCTCTTCCCTTTTTCTAACTCTTCCTCTCCCTCTCTCTGTTCATCTTCTGTTCTTTCATTACTATTTCCAGCTCCTTTTCCCCTTATCCTTGTCCACTCCCTCCCCTTCTCTGCCGATTCCCTCCTCGCCCTGTCTGCCTGTCTCCTCCTCTTCCCTTTGTACGACCAGCCCATCTTCTCCTTCTCTCTTTCCTCCTCTTTCCAGCTCCCCTTCCCTCTCTATTTGTACATTAATCCCGTTTCTTTTCTATATCTGCCTCCTCTTCACCATTCTCCATGTCCATCTCCCCCTTTTCTGGCTCTCCACTCATCTCCTCCTCCCATTCTCTCTGTCCACCTCCTCCTCTTTCCTTTCTGTTTCCATTTCCTCTTCCCTCCTAGTCCAGGTCTGTCTCCTCCCCTTTCTCTGTTAAACTCCTCCTCTCTGTCCATATTCTCCTTCCCTCATAGCTCTTGAGCTGTTTGTTGTGCAATGATTCAATTTAGTAGGTACATTCAGCAGCATAAGTGGATACTTCACGCCAAATGTATTGCGAATAGAGTTAGTAGCAAAGAAGCAATAAATGTAAACGTCATGACGTCGTGCCTAACACGACAGTTTTACATCATGCACAGCGACAATGTAGTAAGCGATAAACTTTCTTCCTTTCACCATTTTGTGGATCTTGTCGGCAAAAGTGTGTGTAACGTTTGTTGCGAGTCACTTCGTTCTCTCGTTGTTAAAAACTGGATACTGCACACAGTAGGTATTCATTTTACAACGCGCGCATAAAACAACAAATATTGTCGAAGTATGGAATGAGCACATTGAAAAGTCTATCAGCATCGTATCCATTACTTTGAATAGTGTCCAGTAGCATACATCAAACAAGAAAGCATTTTCACAAAGATGATCAGGTTCAAATTTGCGTAATATTCTTCAAATAAATAAGTGTTTTGTACTACACACATTCTAAAGTAGCCTGCATTCTTTCTCTGGCTTCTAGCCATCTCTTGACAAAATTTCATCGAAATCGGTTCAGCGGGTTAGTAATTATAAATTTAAACGTCATACATCATGAGGCCGTTTTCCACGTATATCAGTGCATAGGAAATGATGTATCATGAATTGTGTTTAATAGAGGAAAAGGCATATAAATGGGCACATCTGTAATTATGGGCATCCCTCACGAAGAGGGTAGATGAAGTGCTGTAGTCTGGTCACCAGGACTGAAAACGGTGCCTATTGTTGATAGAAGATAGCACTGAATGGTTGGAATCATTATTTAAAGCAGCGTAGTTACAGCGTCGGTTACTGTGTGAACTGATGTGTGTTCAGGACTGCAAACGTTTGGCAGGTATGTGAAATCGTTTTCTTTTTACATCCTTCTGATTACTTTACAATAATTTCTCAGTGATATCCGGAATAACGGAATCCTAAGCTACTTTTGGCATCACGTTTTACGTTACACACGCTTTTAGATTACACGTGTTAGTGGCCATGTTGCTTAAAAATGGTTGGTGTAAATATGCGCCCATTGGATTGGTGGAAAAATGGGCCCCTATTTAAGGAGGGCTCATGTTACACCATCTCTTCTCTTAAACAATGAAAATATTTAAAAAAATTTATGGGGATATGAGTAGTCGAATTCTGTTTAAAGTTCATATATACCACTTTCACAGCAACACACAAACAAATAGAATTTTCAGATTGCAAAAATAGACCCTAGTGCCTATATTCGTCCTTGCAGAATGCCGAGAACGAAGAACCGGTATGAATGTAAGAACCAGAGGTATCAGTGGGATAAATCTCAGATGGTTCGTGTCCTAGAAGCTGTGAAAGTAAAGGAGGCTTCTGTGAAAGGTGTTGCAAGAACATTTGGAGTGCCTCGTATCACTTTGCAAGGATTTCTTAAACCTGATGAAATCCCTGAGCAAAAGGTTCAAGACACGAATTTTCGAAAGAAACCGATTTTATGTACAGACCTCGAAAAACCGCTAGTTTCTAATCTCCTAGAGAGAGAGCAAAAATTCTTTTTGAGTACTTTGGTGGATATGAGAAGCATGGCGTTTTTACTTGCCCAGAGAAATAGCTTGACAAGCCCTTTCAAAGGAGGAGAAGGAGGGTGAGCTGGCGCTGACCTTTTTCTTAAGCGACATAAGGATCAGCTGTCAATCCACAAACGTTGTGGAACTTCATAAGCCAGAGCCTTATTCTTCAATAAGGAGAATGTGATGGTTTCCTTTGATTTATTGGCAGACGCTTTCAACACTCATATCCAGCAGATCGAATGTATAACGTGGGCGAGAGAGGCCTGTCCATTGTCCACAGCAAAATTCCAAAAGTCATTGGGATTACCGGGAAGAAACAAATTGCAGCTCTAACGCCTGCAAAAAGAGGGGGCTACAATCACAGTTACCGCATGTATGGGAGCTTCTGGACATTATGTCCCACCAATGATAATTTTCCCTAGACCCGACATGTCCCAAGCACTAATGAGAGGCTGGCCCCCTGGTGCAATTGGTAGTTCCCATCCTTCCGGAAGCGTTCAAAACAATTTGTTCACTGAATGGTTCGTTCACTTCATTGAGAAAACATGTCCGACTGAACAAAGGCCTGTTCTCCTCATTTCGGATGGTCACTATAGCCACGTTCGAAATCCAGATGTGATTGACTTGACGAAAGAATAGCATGTGACTATCATCTCACTTCGTCCACATTGCGCCCGCAAAGTTCAGCCTGGATGAGACGTTTGTGATTACTGTAAATAATTTCAGATTTCGTGCATAAATGTACGAAGGTTACTTCTTGTAGACTAGTCTACTATTTTATATTGTTTTAACTCACTTCACTAAAATATTTTAAAAGATTTCCTGCACCTTTTGGTAGATGCCCGTATTCGCACCCTCCATTTTTTAGTTCCCTTTTACAAGCTTTCTGCGAATGGAAATAATGGATACTAATCATGCTTTCGCCTCTCAACAATTCTTAAACTTGTTATAGTTGTTAATAAAGGTATAAAATTTAGAATTTTTACAAAATAAGGTACCATTAAGTCAGAAACAAAAGATGGCGTACATATTTACGCGTTTTCCTCTATATATAATTTTGCAGATACGGTCAGTGGCGTAAGTGAACACTGTATGTCTGTGTCACGAGTACAGCTGGTATTAAAGAAGTATTACATTAAAACGTCATGCCCGAGGCGAAAATGAAAAGCGAAAATGTAGTGAGCGATAAATGTTTTTCCTGTCATCATTATGAGAGGGTGTCAGGGAGTAAAAGTTTGTTTCCAGTCACTAAGTTCTCTCATTCTCAGATAGTGGTTGAATCAAGCTTGGTATTTGAGTGTCGTGGCCTACACTTCTTTTTTTTTACTCTCACTTCCACCCCTGTGATACGTAGCTGATTCTTACCCTCACAGCGCTTCTTTGGCAGACAGTAAGTGATACGTATATACATGAACCAAGTTCGCTTGAAAGAGGTATAGTGGTTTCAGAGGAGACGTGGTACGTATATAATTACGTACGTACATAGATAGATTTCTGTAATATGTATAAGTTTGTCCTCGTCATACAGTTTTGGTGAAGTATAAACCAAACGGTGCCTCTGGCTACACTGAAGTAAAATCGCATAAAAATTCATGAAATAGTTTTGAAGGTTAGCGTGATTAGACAGACAGAGAGATAGAGAAGAGTAGAACTTAAAATCACATTAGCATTTTTTCCGTGTACCGATTTTGATGTGCTACTGGCTATGCGGTGCCCCAATCTATACTCAACTTACTTGCGAAAACCCTGTGAAAATTACTGTAGTAGTTTCGGAGATTAACATGTTTAAAGACAAACAGGCAGACACGACGGTTTCACAGATGCGTTATTAGTATAGTTAAATTCATCGAGTGGAAACTGTTACATGCTTCAAATGACAGTCACTATCCAGCAATTGCGAACAATTACTGTTGAGCTTTACTGTCACACTATCGTTGCTGTGTTAACCATCGTGATGAATTGGTAGTATCTAAGACTGACCTTATCCAGAATTACTCTGTACTGTGCCTTTAAACGTTTCCTGTGCTCATTTTCTGGTTCATCCTTTGATTTTGTTGTATAGATATCTGGTGGGTCACTGACACACACAGCTGTTTATTTGTTTTTGTATTTTGTGAGAAATAATTTACGTAACGTACGCCCCTTGTATCGAATATTAGAGTAACTGCCGAATCATGGGATATACCACGCTTAACTTTTAATAAACCTCTTTGTGGTAATGCGTCCCTTACCCACAAGTACGAAGTTAAACACAAGTGTTACTCTGTAAACCAACTGATAAATGCCGTTGCAATGAGTTTGCTATAGAACTTTTACTGCCCTGTAGCTGTGAGTACCAATTTTTGATAAAGAACGTTAGAGTAAATAACATGACAGGCAAATTTTTAGCTTTCAAGATTACACAACGTCCTCTCATCAATTTGATATATCAGAGACATATGTTATATGTTTTACAAGTCAATCCGTTACTACTTTTATTTCCTTTATTGTTACATAGCTTTACATTAGTAAAATGTAAAGAAAGATGTAAGATTTGGTAACCTTATTTTTTCAGTATAACGATGGGACTCGGGTGTGTCCAGATGGACAGGTATGGCTCTCTCTCCCTCTGTTCATTTAGTCGGTTCCGACTCTCAGTGACTCCCTGAACCAAAGCATGCCAATATCTTCTGTCCTGCTCTTTCTCCAGTAGGCTTTCCAGGTTGGAACCCATAACTTCTTGATGCCATCGATCCATCTCATCCTCTCTCTTAGGTCCTCTTCCTCTAGTGCCTTCTATCTTCCCTCGCCTTAGTGTTTTTTCCTGTGAAACATGTCTTCTCACAATGTGTCCAATTTAGCCAGCTTTTGTTTTAGTGTCAGACCATGCAGGAAGCAATCTGATTTTATTTGCTCTAACGTTGACCTATTTGTTTTCTTTGCAGTCCGTGGACCACAGCCCTTACAATACGGATCATTGTTGCTAAAGTCATGTCTATACTCCTTTCCCAAAGTTCTTCTGTCCACTCTACTCGTTAAGACCTTCTCAAAGTTCGACATGGCCTTTCTACCAAGCAGAAGATGTTTCCTGTTGAACCTTTGTTGCAAATGTCGTATCTAAACTCCTTAAAATCTTGTTAAGGTTTGACATTGCCTTTCTATCAAGCAGAAGATGTTTCCTGTTGGAACTTTTTTGCGAATGTCGTATCTAAACTCCTTAAAATCTTGTTAAGGTTTGACATTGCCTTTCTACCAAGCAGCAAATGTCTACTGATTCCGTAGCTGCAGTCACTCGTTGCAGTCACGATCAGCTCGTACCTGGGAACCGAGATAACTGAACATTGAAACTACCTCCATTGTTTCTCCTCCTATATGACATGAAATTTTCGTTTAACATTCAGCCTAAGATCAGCTTTCCCACTTTCTTCACTCACCTTCAGCAAGAGAGTCTTTAACTCTTCTTCACTTTCTGTCAACAGTATAGTATCATCTGCATGTCTAAGACTTTTTTTTAACCCATCTACTGTAATTTCGGTTTCTTTTTCATCGAGTCCGATACTCCTCATAATGTGCTCTGCATACAAATCGAATAAGTAAGGTGGTAATATGCTGCCTTGCCTTTCTGAATCTTGGTTTATTTTTCTGTTACATACACAGTTCCCACCGTGGCTTTTTGTTCAAAGTGTGATCTCCGTATGAGACGAATGAGGTGATCAAGTGCTCCCAAATCTTTGAGTCCTTCCCATAATTTATTGTGAGCGAAACAGTCAAAGGCTTTGGCATAATCAATAAAACAGAGATACACGTCTTTCTGAAATTCTCTTGTTTTTCCGTAATCCGCCAAATGTTGGAAATTAAGTCTTCGTTTCACTTCCTTTACGAAATCCTACTGGCTCTTCCGGTAGTTCTTGCTCTAGATACAGGCGAAGTCTATTTTGTACAATTTTCCGCATGGTTTCGCTAGCATGAGATTGCTCGAAGGTCTTAGCATTATTAACAAAATTCTCTTCTTCGGGATCGGGGTAAACTGGAAATGAGCGTATGGCGTTATTGGTCGGGGGGCCCTCTGCGGGGCAGGTCTGGCCGCCTTGGTGCAGGTATTATTACATTCGACGCCACATTGGGCGACCTGCGCGCCGGATGGGGATGAAATGATGATGAAGAAAGCACAATACCCAGTCTACGAGCCGAGAAAATCCCAGATCCAGCCGGGAATCGAGCTCGGGCCCACAAGACGCAATCCATCACGCTGACCACTCAGCTATCGGGGCGCACGGGATCTGGGTGAATACTGATCTTTTCCAGTCTTCTGGCCACTGTTGCGTGCTCCAGTTTATCTGACATAGTGAATGAAGCACTTTCACTGCATTATTTCTAACGACATTGAACAATTCTGCTGGAACTCCATCATGTCCACCATTTTTGTTTTTAGCCATATTTTCGAGTGACCAGTTGGTTTACTCTCCAAATTCTAAAATGATATTAACTTCTTGTCCGTCTGCATTCTAGTATGCAGTTCTTTCTTATATAGATCTAATACATGTTCTTCCCATTTTTCCTTCATGTCCTCTGCTCCTGTTAGATCTGTCCTAGTTCTATCTTTTATCATAACAATTTTCGCTCGAAATTTTCCTTTGATGTCTCTAATTTTCTTGTACAGACCCTTTCCTTCCCCATTCTCTTATTATCTTCAACTTGTTTGCATTGTTCGTTTAAGAAGATTTTTTTATGTCTTCTAGCTAATTTCTGAACCTTTGTATTTAATTCAAAGATTGGTAATCCATCCTCTTTGATATTTTCTTTCCTTCTTCTGCAACTTGCAATGCCTCAGCCGATAGCCATCTGGCCTTCTTGTTATTCTTTTTCATGGGGATACGTTTTTCTACTACCTCCTTGATAGTAGTGGCTTCATCTGTCAACAGTTCATGTGGGATTTTGTCTTATAACTTTAATGAATTAAAGCTGTTTCGGAATTTTAATACATAATTAAGAGTATGGTCCTAAGGTCGTATCTGTAAGATGGAAAAGCTTTTGCTACTTTCCTCAGTTTCAGGCGAAATCTCTCAGTGAAGAGCACGTGATCTGATCTGCAACCAACTCCAGATTTTGTGGCAGTTAACTGAAGCACACTCTTCCACCTATGATTACAAAATATGTAATCTGTTAGACTTCTGTGTTGGTCGCCTGGTGAAGTCAAAGTATATAGGCGTCGTTTGGGTAGCTGGAACAGTGTGTTAGTAATAAGCAACGAAATGTCTTGGCAGGATCGTAAGTGTCTCGGTCCTGCTTCATTTGTTGAACTTGAAACTCCGGAACATTTTGACTTCAGCAAAGCCATCAGGCTTTCTTGGGAAAACATGAGTGATTGTTTCCCTTTGCTTTCCACTGCCCTCCAGATCCTGCCTGCTCACCGACTCAGCTTTCCTCTGGGGTTGGTTACCTCGTTTAGGTAGCAAGTTGGAGAGTTGAGGTGACAGAGGCTGTGACAGCTCTCTTGCTGAGTTCTTGTAATCGCGTGTCAAACCCATTTTTTGCCAGAGAATCAAGGTGTTTTCAAGGACTCTTCCGGGCCGTTTCCTGGCCCCACGGGTGTATCACTCCTGAACATTTATGGAAATTTTATTTGGTGGAAGGCAGAACAGTTGTAGTAGAGGTGGAAAGTGGAGAAGCTTCGAAGATTTCAGTGACAGTGTTTTGAGACGGAGAACACGGTAATTCAAGGAAAGAGACGAGAAGCACTCGCAACCCTCTGGAAAGAGATTTCACTATTGCTGCAGTAGCTTACCAGTATTTCGAAAATGGGGTTTGTTTCGAAAGTCGGTGCATAAGAGGATTTCCCAAGAGTTGAAAGGTCTTGAAGAAAATGAGTATTACAAGAGAGAAGATTTCAAGATAATCGCAGAAGGCGTCGAGAAGAAGAAGCAGCAGACAGTACGTAGAATAAACAAGAACCAGAGGCACTCACTTCAAGAAAACGATCACATGCTAGATGTTGTGAGGAAAGTAACTGCACTGCTCAAAACAATTAGGGGATCAGAAGAGACTTATATTCACAATTGACATATGATAATGTATTTTATTCACATGTCGGTTACAATTGTAATTTGTATGTGATACAGTACGATGTTTTGCTGTCTTGACTTGAGGTTTCCAAGGCGTTTACCTAGAGTGAGGCACCATGGGGCTACCATAATATTGAAACAGTCATTCACATTGCCCTCTAATATGGTGTGTCATCACCTCGGACGGCCAGTGCAGTTGCACACCTGCGTGGTATGGACAGCATGAGGTTATCAAAAAGCTGTAGAGGGATATTTCGTCATTGTTTCATGAGTGCAATATCCAGCTCTGCGCCGTTGTGGGAGGTGCTGGTCTGGCTGAAATACGTCTGCCAAGTTCATCCCAGAGACGCCCAATCGGTTTTAAATCCGGTGAACAAGCTGACCACTCCATTCGTTCAATTCCCTCAGCTTCAAGCATGTTGTCCACCAGTGTAGCTTTTTGGGGACGAGTGTTATCGTTCACCAGAAGGAACCCATCTCCTATGGAACCAGAGTAGGGCACAACAAAAGGTCGAAAGATCTCTATACCTCTGAGCAGTCAAATCGCCACTGTGAACAGCATAGAGGTCCGTACGTCCGCCAAAGCAGACTCCTGCTCACACCATTGGTCCACCACCGTGATATAGTGATGTTTCCTGCACATAAGCAGCATTGTTCCGAGTTCCGCGTTTCTTTTGATAAGGGAACAATAATTGTCCGGCTGGACACAAAATCTTGGCTCATCTGTGAACAGCACCAGGTGCCATGCGTTACGACTCCATTACCGATGTTCCTCCGCCCAGTTTCTTTATTTTACATACAAGGATGCGGATGTGAGCACCAATGGAACAGTTTCACTGATTCACTGAGCGGGCTTTTCAGAACTGCTACTGTCTTCCTCAAAGTACGTTGTATGAACGGGGTAGAAATTTGAGATAGAATATTGTGTATTTGACACCCCGTCGCACACTAGCAAGTAATTTGACACCAACTACAACGCAAACAATTGACCTACTTCTGAATTCATTTACTTCGACGCTTAGTTTTCAGCGCTGCAGTAGTTCATTTTGTAAAAGCGATCAACAGTAGTGATATGTGTACAGAAATTGATTCCAAAAATAGTAGGAGAGATAATTTGTTTGGTGGATAGCGCAAACAATACCAATGACATACGACGGCAGATGGTGCCGCGTGCTGGCTCATCAGCGATAGTGCAGCTGTTGTTGCATAGATACACGCGGCAATAAATTGACACTCTCATATTCTGAAAAGGCCCTAGTGTGCCAATGAAAGCTGTGTTGACAGTCAATAATGTATCATTTTGAATTTTCAAATCTTCTCGTGTAATAAACTGATTTAGCTGAAGAGTCCCGAGATGCTCTCTAGTAGATTTTGAACGTTTCCTAGTTTTATTTCCGATTCTTAGATATGTTTTGGAAACTCGACGTAGCTTGCAGAGCTTATGACTATCTCACTTGATACAAGTTATAAACCTGTTCATGGTTCTGCAGTAACGATAGATAGAAGTGTAACTGATGAAGTGACAAACAGAAGTGTGAGTTGTTTTGTCTTTTTGTCAGTTGCTGTAACTCAGTATGTGTCTCTTCCTGTCTTTCTCTGTCTTTCTGAGATACGTAGCTAAATATCTGCCTTGAGACATATACAACCGAATTTTGTAGCACCGCCTGTAGCGCAAGCTACCTCGGCTTATAAATTCGCAGTTGCGACTCTATACTGACATAAGCTTCTGGCCTATCAGAATGGTTCTAATATCAAAAAATGGCGCCTTTTCTGATACGAGTTCATTTGCATGCTGTGCCCCTTATTTCATTCTGGGAATACCGAGAAGGTCTTGAATCATTTTGCTTTATGTTCGCTTCTGTCTCTTCCTGTCTTTCTGAGATGTGGTGATTTAAAAGCATTATAAAAGTGAAGATATTACCCAATGGCGTTTAAAAGCTTCTAAAAACATGTCTGTTGGCTGCAAAGCCTATAAAGCTGCTGGAAACTACCATTGTGTACTTCTCTTTGATTTAATCGCAAAACTGATGCTATACATCTTGGGTTATCCTCTGAAAAATGCTATACGTTGCTGTGAGATAGAAGTGAGCGGATGGTCTATTCTACTCTAGACCGACCTAGTAGAATCAGTAATGATGGTAATTTACATACAGGATGAAATCTTTTACAAAGTCTGTTCATTCGTACCGTCTTCTATTCAACACTCCTATTACGCGGTGCAAATTACCAACCATCTTTTCTCCACCAGAACTTTTGAGATTGATTTCCTGTGTAATATTCTAGTTAATCGCAGGTTTCTTCAAAGCAATTTGGAGGTTATCGTCATGTGTATTATAACTGCTCATCGCCTGTTTCTTCAAAGTCAACGTCATTAAGAGTTATCTATGTTTCACGGAAGTTTTAAGCCAGTCATACGTAAACTTTCTCGTATGCGTGAATATGGACTGCACAGCTCTTAAGTATACTGTGCAGTTGTATCCGCACCTCACGGTTATGCATTGCTTTACGAGGCGTTCAAATTCTCTGTGTTCTACTGATCGTATAAGACCTGAGGGACTGCTTCGACGACGTCTGCTATCACCGCAACCAACTGTTTCGCGGCACATGCGGTGAAGATTATTGTGGTCTGTGTTGTGTGCATAGGTAGTGCAGCGCGGAAGTTAATTATTGTGCTATCCAGCCTCTGGGAGCGCTATGTTGTGTCTCGGTACATCTGCACTTTTCTCTGATTTTTGTTTTGTTATATTGTGTACTCTCCTTCTGTTGTTTCCTTACAGGACTTCGGCACTCACACATATGCCTATTTTTCTGTCAAAGACTTTTCAAGGTTTTTGTTCAGAATTCCTATGGTAATCAAATCTGTTGTATCGTGAATTTCAAGGCATCTAGTAAAGTTTTTCCCTCCAGTACACCGACCACGTAAACGCAGAAGTCGGTGATCAAGTTGAGCCTAGATTGAGAAGACAGATCTGCGTCAGCAATGAGATAAAAACAAGGTATGTTTCTTCACATGTTGATCTAATCTTACATCCAAGCGTCTTTAGTGGATGTTGTCGTTTGGACATCTCTAAATTAATCGAAATTTTACCTTGCATTTCGTACGTGCTTCTTTACAAAACCATCTTCAGATCTTTAGACACATTTATTATTCCATTGTAGATTTTTTCCTTTACATTTACAGTCACATTCCACCTGCAACATGAATTTATATTTCGAGTTCTATAATGTCGCCTGCAGTTTTTCGTAATGCATTTATTTCCCCACAATTCGTCGATGCTTTATTCTCCACGCTTATGTTGAACATTGTGGGAATGATGGCTCATTTCAGCGCTCTTGGAAAAGAGCTACAGACGATGTGAAACAAATTGCCTGTCCTGTGGACGCCTTTCGATGAAACACTAAATGCATAACGGTATTGTGTAGGATCGCAGTTCGGGTGGTGTGATCTGCCTGGACAGCATTTGCCAGATACGTCTCTATGAGTGGTATGTGCTGCAGCAATTGACTCGGACAGCGAGACGGTATACGCGCTCCCACAACCGGCGGCTCAACTCACTCGCAGCAGGCAGCGAGGACACGGCAACGAGCCACAGACCCGACCTCCTTCGCCACATGCTGCTGTTATCGAGGCCCCGGGAAAGAAACTCCATGGTGTTTACGTCACACCACGTGACACTGTAGGTCTTACGAGTGCCAGCAACCGACTCCGCTTGGGAGTGAGTAACTTCAAAATGGTTCAAATGGCTCTGAGCACTATGGAACTTAACTTCTCAGGTCATCAGTCCGCTAGAACTGAGAACTATTTAAACCTAACTAACCTAAGGACATCACACACATCCATGCCCGAGGCAGGATTCGAACCTGCGACCGTAGCAGCATGGCGGTTCAGGACTGAAGTGCCTAGAGCCACTCGGCCAGACGGGTTTAATAATTCTTGACTGTGTGTTTCAATGCATGCAACTTCTCAATAGCACACGACAAAATTAAGACCTTTAGTGAATATGTTATCGGTTAAATGTTGATTTCGCGTGGGCCCTGCACGGAGCCGAGCGTTCGCGAAGTGTGGCCGTCCAACCGACCGCTGTTAGCGTCACAAGTTCGTTGCAGGTGTCGTATGTCCCGCTAGCCCCGGACGTTATCTCGTCATCCCTGAAGCGGAAAAAACCTGTCCACACAACGATAAAAACTCAGTTTTGTGATCATAGGTACATGTTAACAGATACGTGGAAACTATAGTTCAGGTGACGACGTACGCCACAAAATAGGACTGTGTTTGGCGTTTGGCGGAAATTATCATAGCATTATGAAGGACGCACGCTTTGCGTAAATAAAAAATTTCTTTCAGGCAACTTTCAGCAGCATCTGTACCCATTGTATGTCTTACAATATTTTCTGTTCGCTACTGGTTTCGACCGTGGATCACCTTCACATTGGAAATCTATCTATTGTGACAACTTCACATGGCATACATGCTGTAGAACCAGTAAAGTATACGCCATTGCTGACTTGGTTAAGCCTGTATTACGACTTTAAGTATCAATTCTGTTACGTTCTCAAGTCATCACTGGCGTATCCTTTCCCGGTTGAATAGTATGTATGGTATATGAAGTTCATGTACATCTACATGGATACTCTGCAAAGTACTTTGCGGAGGGAGTTACAGTTTTTCAGTCTCCATCCCTTGTGTAACTTCAACCAGCCAGAAGATCTTGTTGTGCACCAAACCCGTAAACTGTAAGTAGTGGTTATTTTGAAATAAAGCGAACGGAAACACCATCCCAGTAGACGATTATGGTATCGTTCAGCGGCTGTCATCTTTTGGGAGTGACTGGCAGGTTATTCACAAAGCCAAAATGAAAACTCTCTCTCTACTAACCCCGTTGTCGACGTAGCATCAAAACATGATTTCCGTTCCGTCAAAATGGATATTTTTTTCTTTGTAATTTAATTTATCCTTCTCATAACACATTTCGCATTATCTCATTATCAGACCCGTGGTTTAAGACACGACTGAGTACTGTCCATTACCGTCAAGCAATCAATCCGTTGAACATACCTTTAACGCCATTTCAACAGCCTGAAGTGTCTTAACTAAGGATTTCGTAATAACGTTAGTCAGTGACACGTACTATCTTATGTTTTAGTCTTTGTCACGTACAAATATTTTTTCTTTGAAATTAATAACTTTTTAATCATTATTGCATCTCACTGTATTCGGCATTATGCGCTGTTTTGAATGTCACTGATGTGACTGTTCCCTTTCGTTGTGAATGAGTTCATTCGTTACAAACTGCAATCCAATTTTATACAGGTTGTATCACAGTTAATGGCGTAAACTCATACAGTTGAAAGTACACGATGCTAGAGGCAAAAAAGTCCCAGTAAACATAGGGCCGAAAACGCATACCTTAAGAGCTACGAGTAATTTTTCATCTTTCATACTGTGAAGTAAATCTCTTCTACTGCAAGCTCTTAACTTTCCACATTTTGGGAAGTAGTAGTACGGAGGAAAACAAGAAAAATATGTCCAATTAAAATGTACTCTAAAATGCAATCCTTAAGAGGTATGAACACGTGCTCATCTTCGCTATTTGGAAACACAACTCTTCTAATGAACAACTTCCGTACTCTATCCGTTTACGAGTGTATTACTGTCGACGGTTTAATATGATTATACGTTGGCGTCTAAATGTATACATTTTAGAGAAAGTGTTTACTGGACTTTTTTTCTTGTTTTGGTCCATACTATTATTTCCAAAAATGTGGAAAGCAAGGAGCTTGCAGTAGAAGAGATTTGCTTCGCAGTATTGAAGATGAAAAATTGCTCGTACCTCTTAAGGTATGCATTTTCGCCCCTATGTTCACGGAGACTTTTTTGCTTCTAGTATCGTATACTTTCAACTGTATGCGTTTATGTAATTAATTATCATACATCCTGTATATTTTATTGTGTTGACGTCAGGCTCCATCGTTTTACTCAGATTGTTTTTAAACTTGCACAAGATTTCCCATATGCTTTGCGCTCGAGTGCAAGGAGAAGAGAACCATTTCATTGGTTATAGTAACAAATGCCTCTGTTGCCTCCTCTCCATGCTTTAAGATTTGTTTGTTTTTTGCAATAAAACTGTCATATACCGGCTTCGGTGGATTGTTAAAGCACTGACATATATTTTTTAAACAATATCTTATGTCATGGTTTTGTGGATAAGTTGTGTACAATAAAATATTAGTCTTAACGCCTATTCTTTATGAACATTGACAAAGCATAACGCGTTCCGGCGTTCCGCCATTTTCAAAGAATCTAAAAGTAAACTGTAGCATACATGAAAAACAGAGCAATAACATTGAATCAAATGTAAGAAATACATAGTGAAAATTCAAACAGGGCACGGAGTAGCAGAAACCGATAGCGTCAGATGGTGTCCACTTGCTTGGCTGTTCTAATATGTAATGAATGTATATGTCTGTGCGTTACAAAAAAAAGTTTAGTTTTTCTAATTCATGCTCATTAACGTATTCGCCTTAATTCCAATTTTATGTTTAAAGTACAGAAGACGTTTGTGAGGTTATCTTCCGCAGTACGTAATTTTCTGGGCAAATTTCATAACAGATAGCGCTGACGTACTATGACGCCTGGACTTGTAATGAATAATGAAATTTCGCAAAGCATGAAACAGAATGCTCTCTGAATTTCGTAGATTTAACTGCTAACAGGGAATTAACCTTTCAAATGATAGAACCCGGCAATGAGTCTTCCTTTTCTTTCAGATTTAATAAGGAAAATCCAGATTTCGTCTAGTGCCTAGCCATTACCGATGCATGTCCTAGTACGTGAGTTCCCTGTTGTTCGGACCTCTGTCACAGTTCGTTCAAGACTTCTAGTCGTCTTGAGCGAACAGTGGGGGAAGCCTGAACAACAGAGGACTGACGTACTAGGACATGCATTGGTGCCATGAAATAGTACATCGACAATGGCTAGGCACTGGCCGAAATCCACATTTGCACAATGAAACCTCAAAAAAAGGGCTCTGAGCACTATGGGACTTAACATGTGAGGTCATCAGTCCCCTAGAACTTAGAACTACTTAAACCTAAATAACCTAAGGACATCACACACATCCACGCCCGAGGCAGGATTCGAACCTTCGACCGTAGTGGTCGCGCGGTTCCAGACTGAAGCGCCTAGAACAGCTCGGCCACTCCGGCCGATGAAACCTGAAAGAAAAGGACAATTTATTGCTGTGCTCTATCACTTGAAAGCCATATCACAGTCGCTGGGTGCATCCATATTCCTAATGGAAGCTAACTTGTGGGGAATTTATGTTGTTGCCTTTTCAGAAAACCCACATATAGTGATACAATCACATCAGGTGATTCACGTCTTCCAAGTATCCATAAGTGGACGTATTTACAGTACATGTTACATAGGTTACTAAAATTGCCTTTAACATGTAAGAATTCAAAATGCATTGAGCACAGCAAATGACTTGGAAGATCAGTTGAAAGGATGGACATTGCCTTGAAATGAGGATATAAGATGAAATCAACAAAGCAAAACAAGGTAAAGGAATGCAATCGAACTAAATCAGATGGTTCTAAGGGAATTAGATTAGTAAACTAGACACTTAAGGCATAGAAGAATTTTGCTACTTGGGCAGCAAAATAACTGAGGACGGACGAAGTGGAGAGGATATAAATTGTAGACTGCCAATGGCAAGAAATGCGTTTGCTGAAGAAGAGAAATTTGTGAACACTGATTGTAGATGTAGGTGTTATGAATTTTTTTCTGGAGGTATTTTTGCATGGAATGATACATGGACGATAAAAAGCTTAGACAAAAAGAGAATAGAAGATTTCGAAATGTGGTGCTGCAGAAGAATGTTGAAGATTAAATGGACCCATCATGAAACTAATGAGGAGATACTGAATAGAATTGGGAGATGAGAAATTTGTGGCACAACTTGTCTACAAGAAAGGATCGGTTTATATGACACACTCTGAGACATCAATGGAATCACCAATTTAATACTGGAGGGAAGTGTGGGAGGTAAACATCGTAGCGGAGGACCAAGAGATGAATACAACAAGCTGATACAGAAAGAGATAGGTTGCAGTAGGACACATAGTTTACACATGGCTGACTCTTCCAAGGATATCAGCAGTTCTAATCTGACAGAAGGTCGTCTACACCATTGGCTTTTCTCGGCGTAGGTCTTTCAGTGTTCTATCAAATTCTTCTCGCAGTATCGTATCTCCCATCTCACCTTCATGCATTTCCCTTTATCTTTCTATAATGTTGTCCTCAGCTTTATTTCCCTTGTGTAGTTCCTATTTATACTTTTTCGACCTTTACGCTTTCCCTTCTTTGCTTATTACTGGTCTTCCATTCGAGCTCTTGATGTCCATACGGCTGCTTTCCTTTTCTGCGTACGTTTCTCTAATTTTACTAAACCCGGTATCTACCTTTATCCGTTATACAGGCTTCTATAGGCTTGAAATTGTCCTCCAGCTACACCTGATTGTTGCAACGCTGGACATTCCATTCCCATTTGCCTGGAGAACCAGTCTTAACAGGTGTTGTCAGTAAGATCTTCTCAGCAGGACGACGCACTGAAGGAGTAGTGGAACTATTTTCATTGTCAGAAAATAATTGATTCATTTACAAGATAAAGCGCCACCATCTTATCGTAGTCACACTTAACCAGTAACATCTGTTGTGCTGAGGCAGTCCCCACGCCAGGGAGCTTTGGCTGCTGCAGAAGATCTGAGGTAAGCACGCAAGTGACGCATCATTGGTAGAAGGACATTGTTTGCTACATCTCAGTAAATACTCATTTCATAATAGGCTCTGAAGATTAGAGACAGTTATCCAAAAAAACTATAATAAGGTTAAGTGCACTATATTGTTACTAAAGCAGAAATTTCTCTCGCAGTTATACGTTGCTGGCATAGTCGAACTTGACCGTGAAATTGGGTGTTTATTTCCAATTGCTATTCAGTTTTCTGTGCGGGGTACGACCAAGTAAATCAGAGTTATGAATTCGGCGGATATGAGAATTCTTTACGATATCTGCACTGGATACTGCTGCTTCCGTACGAGTGTATTACTGTCGACGGTTTAATATGATTATACGTTGGCGTCTAAATGTGGCATCAATGCGTTTCATTGGTTTGATTGTAATCAGTAAAGTTGTAATTTCGAAACAGTGTGGTAATATGTGAGATCTACATATGTTATGAAACAGAGCTTGAATGATGGAATCCACATTACGACACAGTAAAAGTCTCATAACTGATATTTTTTTTCCTTTCCTTTCGGTTCTTTAATTTTACACTAAAGTGGCTCAGAAATTTCAGTAACTGACAGTAATTCACTGACCAATAAATTCAAGGTAGAAAATCCTCGTGCATTTATGAAAAGATGTCACTGAATGCTGCCAGCATCATTTGAATTAATATCTTTTCGTAAAGATTGCTCATTAACTGTCAAAACTTCACTAGAGTTCTGTACAGAACAAGGCGTGCATACTTTACTGCCACAATGAAATTCGGTCTTACCTAGAGAGGCAGTTTATCTATCAAGGTAGGTATGTACAGATGTCATTGTTATGCTATGGTTGTACCATTTTGAAAGAAAGTGAAGATGTGTGCCTGCGTATGTTATGCCAGTGGTCACAGACCAGTGTGAAGTTAACAGCATATTCACTGGTGTTCAAAATTAAAGCAACAAACAGCCATTTTCCTGTCCTCTGTATATTCACAATATAATCAAACAAACTGTCAACAGATGTCAGTATGATCGTGTTCTGCACGGAAGATGGCATTCCGATCAACCTCGCCAGCAATGACGTCAGTGCACTTATCAAGCGGGCAGCTTTTGCAGGACAGTCCCAAAGCCACGGACGGTGCAGCATGGCACAAAGCAGATAGCTATAGACTGTCTGCTGTGGAGGGCCATACGAAGAATGGAAGCTGATCAGTGGCAAACTGATGTGGCCCGATGGTTTAATGTGAATCGGTCTGTTGTTTCTCGGATGTGGCGACATTTTATAGAGATCTTAACTGTATCCCGGAGGTCACGACAGGGCCGACAACGAGTGATATCAGAAGAAATGCACCGTTATTTGGCTGTAAGGGCATGACAGCGTCGCCTTAGTACTGTACTGCTACTGGTATCTAGCCTCGCAGCGTCCCATGGACGTGTTGTATCGAGGCAAACGGTGAACAGAAGGCTTCAGCGGAGCGGCCTTTATTGTTGGGAACCTGCTGTCTGCTTACCCCTGGCGTGTCTTCACAGAAGAGAAAGTCTAGAGTGGAGCCGTCAACAAGCCAACTGGACGATCGAACGGTGGGCCTATGTTCTTTTCACAGATGAATCCCGATTTGGTCTGCAGAGTGATTCTCTACGGATTCGGATCTGGAGGCCACGTGGAACACGATTCCGGAACCAAACATTGTAGAAAGAGACCGATATCGAGTACGATCCCTAATGGTGTGGGCAGGGACTATGTTGACCACTCGAACACTCTTGATGAAATTGTACCGGTGAATTAGCAAGATTTAACTAGTTCCAGGTACCAAGAGATCTTACGATTTTTGCTGTGAGCGCACGAATCGTGTTATGGACGATAATGCTCGACTTCATAGATCACGGGTGGGTGACGTTTTAAGGACGATATTGCATACTTGACTTGCCCAGCTCGCTCACCCGATTTGAATCCCATATAGCATGTCTAGGATGCACTTGGGAGACGAGTTGCATCACGTCAGCATCCACCAACCACTCTCTAAGACTTGTGAACAGCTCCGCAGAAAGAATGGGCGTTACTGCCCCAACATAAGATTCACGCCATCATTCACAGCACATCCAGTCATTGTCAGGCGTGTACTGCTGTCAGAGGTGGTCACACGCCATACTGAGGACAGTGGTAAGCATGTGTGTGCAAATCCGTTAAGGGGGAAGAAAACGAAGAACATTTCTGTCTACCGTTGTGCATGTTGCAGTTGACGTCCTTCTGTATTTTTTACATTGATTTTACTTGACTGTTTCGTGGCAAGATAAACCTTTCAAAGTTTCCATTCTTGCTTTAATTTTGGACACCAGTGTAGGTTCAACAGAAGAATTAGCTAGAAATGAATTATTTTGGCGAAACTGGAGCAAGCTAAATGTGATATTTTCCGAGATTCGTTATGGACAGAGACAGCAAGAAATCATTCAAGATTACGAAAATAGTATTGTGACTCCTGCAATGATGGAAAGTGTGGACAATCTCATTCGAGGCGAGCAACATATCATAATGAAGTACATCGCTGCACAACTGATCATGATTGGGAGATTATTGATGGTACAAGCGGCTAGCTCCGACGTCGATCAATAGAATTGTACCATGCGGGCGTACTCGCCCGCCCAAGAAAGGTGGCGTAAGGTTCTACATCTACATCTACATCTACATCCATACTCAGCAAGCCACCTGACGGTGTGTAGCGGAGGCTACCTTGAGTACGTCTATCGGTTCTCCCTTGTATTCCAGTCTCGTATTGTTCGTGGAAAGAAAGATTGTCGGTATGCCTCGGAGTGGGCTCTAATCTCTCTGCTTTTATCCTCATGGTCTCTTCGCGAGATATACGCCGGAGGGAGCAATATACCGCTAGACTCCTCGGTGAAAGTATGTTCTCGAAACTTCCATAAAAGCCCGTTCCGAGGTACTGAGCGTCTCTCCTGCAGAGTCTTCCACTGGAGTTTATCTATCATCTCCGTAACGCTTTCGCGATTACTAAATGATCCTGTAACGAAGCGCGCTGCTCTCCGTTGGATCTTCTCTATCTCTTCTATCAACCCTATCTGGTACGGATCCCACACTGGTGAGCAATATTCAAGCAGTGGGCAAACAAGTGTACTGTAACCTACTTCCCTTGTTTTCGCATTGCAATTCCCCAGGATCTTTCCAATGAATCTCAGTCCGGCATCTGCTTTACCGACGATCAAATTTATATGATCATTCCATTATATATCACTCCTAATGCCTACTCCCAGATAATTTATGGAATTAACTGCTTCCAGTTGCTGACGTGCTATATTGTAGCTAAATGATAAGGGATCTTTCTTTCTATTTATTCGCAGTACATTACACTTGTTTACATTGAGATTCAGTTGCCATCCCCTGCACCATGCGTCAATTCGCTGCAGATCCTCCTGCATTTCAGCACAATTTTCCATTGTTACAACCTCTCGATATACCACAGCATCACCCGCAAAAAGCCTCAGTGAACTTCCGATGTTATCCACAAGGTTATTTATGTATATTGTGAATAGCAACGGTCCTACGACACTCCCCTGCGGCACTCCTGAAATCACTCTTACTTCGGAAGACCTCTCTCCATTGAGAATGACATACTGCGTTTTGTTATCTAGGAACTCTTCAATCCAATCACACAATTGGTCTGATAGTCCATATGCTCTTAGTGTGTTCATTAAACGACTGTGGGGAACTGTATTGAACGCCTTGCGGAAGTCAAGAAACACGGCATCTACCTGTGAACCCGTGTCTATGGCCCTCTGAGTCTCGTGGACGAATAGCGCGAGCTGGGTTTCACACGATCGTCGTTTTCGAAACTCATGCTGATTCCTACAGAGTAGATTTCTTGTCTCCAGAAAAGTCATTATACTCGAACATAATACGTGTCACAAAATTCTACAACTGATCGACGTTAGAGATATAGGTCTATAGTTCTGCACATCTGTTCGACGTCCCTTCTTGAAAACGGGGATGACCTGTGGTCTTCTAGAGACCTTGAACGGACATTATTTTGAAAAAAGCATTTTGTCGCCAAAATACCGGAGAACAGTATGGTGGTTTGGAATTCTGAATAAAACCAACCTTCTTTCTGAAAAACTAAGACGTGTTGCTTAGAATTACGTAGTATTTTATTGTTGTTCTGTAGTTATTCTCCCGGGTTCGATTCCCGTAGGGGTCAGAGATTTTCTCTGCCTCGTGATGACTGGGTGTTGTGCGATGTCCTTAGGTTAGTTAGGTTTAAGTAGTTCTAAGTTCTATGGGACTGATGACCATAGATGTTAAGTCCCACAGTGCTCAGAGCCATTTTTGTAGTTATTCGATTAATGGAACAATCGCCGGAAAGTCTGTAACAAATAGAGATATCGTTTCAGCAAGCACTCTACAATCTAGCACATCCCGTTACGTTGAGTAGTGCATCGTTGGAGTTGCTCGTGGTACATGAGATGGAGCACGGCGCGCAGCTAGAGAGGTGCCCGGCGGAGCGCATTAAGCGGTCGTGTTAATCCTCTTAACGCCTGCAGCTTAGCAGCGACTTGGAATGGCACCTGTCTACTATTTCTGAAGCCACGTTATTCATGTCTTTCTGCGAAAGCAACTCCAACACCACAACAAAGTAACTGCGCCGACATACTACAGACGGATGCACATATTATGTACGAATCACTACTGTAAAATGAACTACAGTTTGGACAACGATGTAGCGAATATACTGCAAGTTTACCTTTCGTTTCTTCGCTCGCGTAGACGGCATGTGCTGCAGAGCTCTTTTTATTTTAGTTCTTCTTGCAATCGAATTCCCATGCTTCTTCTAAACTTTTCATGCTAATTAAGAACAAAGAACTACTGGTGTTTCACGAATGTATCTTTGAGCAAAAACCGATTCTGGTAGCTAGAGTCGGAGGTATTTATAAACCCTGCCTTTCGACTTAATGTGGTGATATTTCTATAGAAATTTTTGATCCCCTAACACATATTTCATTACATGTCAAATTTTCATAGATTTGGCTTTAAAAATGTTTCAATACGAAGAAATATTTTCATATAAATTTTTATCGACTTTTTAGACTTTAGGTGGTTGAATTTCCAAACTTTTTTAAAAATTATTGTCTTACAAACCAAATATTAATTTGCGTAGTTCTAGCTTCAAAATTGCTCCAATAGAAACATATTTTCAAAAATACCTTTCGTCCTCTATTACACCCCTTTATGTGTGCAATTTGGAATAATACCTTCTTAAACGATGCCTACACTATCAGATCCACAACTCTCCAAATCTGAAGATTCTATACTTGTCAGATTGGCCTTGGCAATGATGACTCGGTGAATAAGTCTGGAGCCTTGGGGGCTGAATTTTCCGAAGCAGTGAAATACGTATTTCTTCACTGTTAATCGAGAAGCCAGATGCCATTTTTCGAACATTTAGCCTCAAAATGCTTCCCCAATGAAAATTCTCATAAAATATTGTACCCCTATTTCACCCCATTAGGGGTTGAATTTTTAAAAAACTGTGAAATGCGAATTTTTGTTTCCAACAGAGAAACGAAATACAAATATTCGTAACTTGGCTTCACTAAATTCCATTCCATATTTTAACGTCGTAGAGGTTAAATTTTCCAGAAACAGTGACCAACGTTTTTCTTTAAATTTGTAACTGAGAAGAAAAATGCAAATATTCATATATTTGTCTGTAAACACGCGTTCATAACGAAATATTGTCACGAAAGTTTCTTCCCTAATTAAACAACTTTACGCATTGAATTTCCGAAATCATTGAATCACGTATTCTTTGATTTGTAACCGAGATATCAAATAATAATTTTCATAGATATAGGTTTAAAAATACTTTTGGCTCTTTAATAATGATCTATTTCGAAAATGAAAGTTTTCACCCATTATTTCACCACCATAATGATCAAATTTCTAAAAATGGTAAAACTCGTCTTTCTTTATTTCAGACCGAGAAACCAAATACTACTTTTCGTAGGTTCATCTTCAAAATTCCCTTGATAGCGTCGTATTTTTCGAAAGATTTCTCGTCCCCTATTGCATCCCCTTACTGATGGAATTTCGAAAAATCCCTTCTTAAACGACTCCTGCAATATAAGATCAACCCTTACCAAACTTTCAAACTTCTGTCCTTAGCGGTTTGGGGTGAAGAATGATGAATCAGTCAGAACACAGCCATACACGAAGCCCGTTTCTAAACTCATAGGGCAGAGATTTCAGCGTGTTACTGAATGACCCTCAGATGTTACTTTTCCCATATTCTTCGAATGACAAAAACTGCATCTATTATCTTCAAATGCTTTTTCTCCTCGCACACATAAGGAATGTGAGTAAAATTTAGAAATTCTTATTTCATGTGTTAAATAGGCATAAAGACAAAAAAACTTACACACCGGTTTTTCACTGTGATTTTAACATTGCAACGTGGGTGGAGGGAATGCTAAATGTAATTGTAGCAATGACAAAAAGAAGACACCAAATTTGTCATTCCTTAGGTTTCCTATGGACCATGGCACATTACACGATTACATTATTTCACGTACCACGTAAGCCAACATAATTGTCGCTGAAGAAAAAATAATTTTTAATGTGTGTGAAATCTTATGGGACTCAACTGCTAAGGTCATCAGTCCCTAAGCTTACACTACTTAACTTAAATTATCGTCACACACCCATGCCCGAGGGAGGATTCGAACCTCAGCCGGGACCAGCCGCACAGTGCACGACTGCATCGCCTCAGACCGCTCGGCATCGCTGAAGAGAAAACTACCGCGCAGGCGTAGTAATAAGACGACAAAAACAACAATCTGCATGTGAAAGGAAGCGTCAGTCATAAGAAAAGTACGTATCAGAAATACATGCGTCTTGTGGAGGAAATACTGTGTTTATTTTCTCTTGATTCCATTTATATGCCGGTTGGCGAGAGTTACCTCAGGAAGAATTGTACCCTCCGCCGTTTCGTGAGTTTCGGCACAATTTATCTTATTATCTCGATATTTTAACAGCCCTTGGAAAGCACTAGGTAATAACTATATCGAAAATTACGTAGAGGGAGTATTAAATACGAACTTTAATCTTAAGGCACAAATGACTTTAAGTGACAAATGGCGTTCTTGCCACTAAGGGCGCTAGTGTGTGTTGTAGACATACATCTATACTAAGAAAACCACTGTGAAACGCACGGAAGAGGGTGCGTCAGTTATTAGGCTACGGCAACACCGAGCGCTGCTCGCTTGGTGCCTACAATAGATACCTTGCGATTCGCCCGACTTCTCACCTAGCTAAACAAAAAGTCGAGAAATTACGAGACTGGCCGCACTTAGTACCAGGTGACTAAACCAGTCTCTTGGAGTGTCGCTAGACGAACGGTCGTGTTGACTCCTCCTAGTCTGTCACCTACCTCTTTCGAAGATTAAACTACCTCACAAACACTGCTGATTACGTCATACTGTTTTTAATTCCGGCAGTTTTCAACAGGGAAATTCCATGCTGAAGCGATTAAAGTACTGCAACAACAAATTTCTAATGTTGATCCGCATTATAAGATATTGTAAAGATGGAATTTCCGTCATGTTCCGTAACAAATTCTGAAAGAACAGATGATTGTCATTTTAGCTTCTGTCGATATCTTACTCCAACATTTTTTGTTTTTCCACTCAATGGCCAATAACTGGTCGCCTTTGCCTGTGGGCATAATGAAATGCATTTTTTCCCTCTGTGATTCAGGTGTTTTAACTATCTGAGGAACATGTGTTTGATCAGGAGATTGAACGCCTTGAAACAATGTGTCACTTACATTTGGTGTTGAATGGCTTCCAGTTTCTGAAATACTAAAATCTCTGTGTTCAAAGCTAATTATAGTATTCTTTGAAAATTTTTTAAATGTTTAAAAAAACTTCAAGGAGTATGTGGCAATGTCATCCAGTTTCTGAAATACTACAATCTTTGTGTTCAAAGTTAATTATTGTGTTCCTTGAAAATTTTTTAAATGTTTAAAAAAACTTCGAGCAGTTTGCGGCAATGTCATCAGCTCTGTCCCCACTTCGTGGAGATATACTCACGATCGGGTGATATATTAGCTCTTTAATTATATTTGGGTCGTTTTTCTGTAACAACTGCGAGAAAGATGACTAAAACGTGTCTCAGAACTCCAGAAGTTATTTCTACAACTTGTTGAATTCACCATGTTCACTTCTCTCACTAGTAATAATGGGAATTTCTGCAACAGGTCATATTTCAAAGAAATATTTTCTGCCGCGAGCTATTTATGACTCAGCACTGGAAGAGACATTTCCACAGGGCGTGGAGCAACACACACCTATGGCGACTGGCATCGATGCTCCATTGAGGCCACTAAGCATTATGAAACGTCCCCTTAGGAAAATTAGTGAATTACTGTGCTGATAAACCTCTTACGTTATTTGCTTTCCAAACAGCTGAGCAAAACTGAACGTTCTCAGACATTACTCTCTTTACTTATTCTGATCAACACTAAACTGACACACAATATTTTTAGCGCAACGCAATCTGACTTTCAAAAATCCCCACAATGGCCCTGACTAACAATAACCTATACCTTACACAAATCACTTACCTCACAAAAATCTTCGTTACTCGAACTACAGCAATACAGCGAGCGCCACTACTGCCAGCTAAATAAAAGATTCAAACTACTGAAGGCACTAACTACTGATAGGCATAGTTAGCAAATGAAAGATTTTGATAGAGAACTAACAATGTATTTACCTTAATAGTGTTCAAAACTCATAATATATATATAGCAGTTCATGACATCCAGTCTTACAAATGTACTGTCTCTGATGGACACACGTCCAGATCATCCGCTCTCAAAATTCCGCCATCTCTCTCCCCACATCCACCACTGCTGGCGGCGCACCTCCTACTGCGCAACGCTACGCACTGTTAACATCCAGCTGCCCAACACTACAATAGCCAACAACAATGCAAACTAGCCACAGACTGCACGGAGCACAGCCAGTGATTTTCATACAGAGCGCTACGTGGCGGGGGCGTTACCAATATAAGAACCAAAACAGCCTACTTACAAGCATCCAAGCACTTGGCAGTCGCGAGGTACGGTGCATTCGGTGTTTCAGTAGCCTTAGGATCTCTTTCGTTTCCGTTCACGCATGGAATGCGGGAAGAAAGGTTGTTAAAATGCACCGTGAGTGCTCTTATTAATATGTTCTTCTCCTCACTATCACCAAGGGAGCAGTATGTAGGATTGTTTTATATTTCTAAAGTCACGATTTAAGCCAGTTCTTGAAACACTGTAAGCAAGCTCACTCAGGATAATTACTATCGTCAAGAGTTTATCAGCATTTTCGTGACATTCTTCCATAGTGAAAAAGGCCTGTAACTATTCGTGCTGTCTTTCTTTGTATTCGTTTGATATCATCTGTTAGCCCTGTTTGGTAAGGGTCCCACACATTTGAGCCATATTCCAGGTTGGGTCGTACGAGTTATTTGTAGGCAGTCTCCTGTACAGAATGTTTGAATTTGCCCAGCATTCTACCAATCAACCAAAATATGCAGCCTGCTTTACCCACGACTGAGCGTATGACATCACTCCCGTTCATATCGCAACAAAGTATTACACCCCGGAATTTGTATGAGTTGTCCGATTGTAACTGTGATTCAGTCATATTATAGCCAAACGATACTATGTTTTTTGTGAAATGTACAATTTTATATTTTTGAATATTTAAATGAAATTGACAACCTTTGAAATCTTACCAAGATCTGACTGAATATTTATGTAGCTTCTTTCAGACAATACTTCATTAGAGAAAACTACGATTGTAACAGTGTATAAGTCCCTTCAGGAAACTTTCATTTATTCCTGGAAGATTTGGATGCCTTGTTGTGCTATCTTCAGATAGGGGAAAGCAAATTATTATTTATGGCGACTTCAGTGTTGATCCAGTGAAAGAGTGTAATAGGAAGAATGACCTGGAAGTCTTGCTCGGTTCTTTCAACTTGACATCTGTCACTGATTTTCCTACTCGGGTAGTAAAGGACAGCAGTACGTTGATAGATAGCACTTTTATAGACCTATATAAGTTTAAAAACATAAATTCTTGCCCTGTTGAGAATGGCCTTTCTGATCATGGTGCTCAGCTAGTTACAGTATATGACATAGCTCCATTCAGTAATCCAAAACTATCCTCCAAAGTTGTGCATTCACTTAATGACTCAACAATTAAAAATTTCAGGGAAAATCTTCAGCAGTTAGACTGGGATGAGGTGAACTAGGAACCCGATGCTAATTCAAAACACAACTTATTTCATGATACACTTGTAAGAGCAATTAAAAACTGTTTCCCCATGAAAGTAGTTAAATCTAATTATAAGAAACCATGCAAAAATCTTGGCTCACTAAAGAAATAAAAATATCTTGTAACCACAAAAGGGAACTTTTTCTAATAACAAGAAAGAGTAATGACACAGAAACAGCCTAATATTATAAAAACCACTGTGCTACATTAAGAAAGGTTATTAAAAAGTCCAGAAGCATGTGCATCATGTCTGAGATAAATACCTTTGATAGCAAAATTAAAAACAATTTGCAGTATTATTACAAGGGAGACAGGGCGACCAATAGTACAGGATGACGGCATTACCATCAAATCGAATGAAAACTTGGCAAACAACAAGCCGGAAGTCGAAAACATTTTGAATAATCATTTTTTAAATGTTGTAGAGAAAATAGGATGTAAATGTTCATTAGAAGAAGCAAGGCAGTTAATGTTAGAGGCCTTACCCACAAAATTTGATACAATTGAAATTCCACCCACCTCTCCTTCTGAAATTAGGAAGATAATAAAGTATCTCAAGAATAAAAGCTCACATGGAACTGATGGCATTTCCAGCAGGATAATAAAAGCTTGTTCCCAAGAGATAAGTGGGAGTCTTAGCAACATACGTAATAGCTCTCTAAAGCAGGGTATTTTCCTGGATAGACTGAAGATCTGCTGAAATGTTTGACTTCAGCTACTTATGCTATCAGGGTCATTGTAAATTTTGCCGATGTACATCTCAGCAAATTAGCTTACCACGCCTATTTTGATTCTCTGCTTTCATATGGCATCATATTCTGGGGTAACTCATAATTGAGTAAAAGAGTGTTCCTTGCACAAAAGCGTGTAATCAGAATAATTGCTGGAGCTCATCCAAGATCATCATGCAGACACTTATTTAAAGAGCTATGAGAAATGTTTTATCAACAATCTGAATGAATTCAAAAGTAATAGCAGTGTACATGGCTACAATACTAGCAGAAAGGATGATCTTCACTGCTCAAGGTTAAATCCAACTTTGGCTCAAAAGGGGGTAAATTACGCTGCCACAAAAGTCCTTGGTCATTTATCTAACAGCATCAAAAGTCTCACAGATAGCCATACAGCATTTAAAAGGAAATTAAAAGAATTTCTGAATGGCAACTCCTTCTACTCATTGGATGAATCTTTGGATATAGTAAGTGGGTAATTTCACCCCCCACCCCACCCCACCAAAAAAAATAAGTGTCATGTAATATTTTGTGTAATGTAATATCTTGTATAGACACCTTTTATTAACCTGACACGTTCCACATCATTACGAAGTGTCGTATTCACGATTTGTGGAACAAGTACTAATCTAATTTAATCTAATCTAATCTACATCATCTGTGAAAAGTCCGTGGTTACTACTAACATCATCAGCAATGTCAGTAATATAAAACTCGAACAACAAGGATCTCACCACACTTCACTGGGGTATACCCAAAATTATTTATAGATCTGTCGATGACTCTCCATCCAGGATAACCTGCTGCGTCTTCCCTACCAAAAAAGTCGTTAATCCAGTCACAGATTTCGCTCGACACGCCATACGATCGTACTTTCGACTTTAAGCGTATATGTGGCACTGAACCAAATGTTTGTCGGAAATCGAGGAATACGGCTCCTATGCGGCTGCCTTGATCCAAAGCTTTCAGTACGTTATCTGATAAAAGTTTCATTTGATCGATGTATTCGGAATCCATGCTGGTTCGTCTGGAGGCGACCATTCGTTAGTTAGTAACTCATTATGTTTGAGCTCAGAATATGTTCAAAGATCCCTCGAGAGCTGGGTGTCAGAATACTGGGTGGTAGTTTTGTGGATCATTTCTAGTACCCTTCTTGTAAACGGTTCTGGCCTGTGTTTTCTCCCAGCTAATGGACACTGTCTTTTATTCGATGGTCTTACAATACAGTTAACAGAGTTGTTAACTTAGCCCCAAATTCGGTATAGAATCTGATATACAATCAGTCTGACACTATGGTCTTGTTCATTTTTAACGATTACAGCTGTTTCTCAGCACCACTGACTTAATAAAGGGGTAATTATTCCAGGTTTTCAGTTGTAAAGTAACAATTGAAAACGGAGCTAAGCATTTCAGGTTTTGTTTTTCTACCCTCAATTTCACTTTCTGTCTCATTCGCTAGTGACTTGACTCTCCAACCTTGGTGCCACTGACAGACTTTACATGTGACAAGAGTTTCTTTTGGTTTTTTTAAAGATTATTTGACAGTATTCTGCTACAGCAGTCACTGGAGGCTTCAAGCTTTGCTCTTGACAAGGGAACGCTTTACTTCAGCATCTCTCTATCTATAGCCTTAACCTTTCGTATTACATTTACTATGCAGTGGTCTTTGTTTCTCTAAAAGTTTCTTTACAGTGACTATGCCATGGAGGGTCCCTCCCATTCTGAACTGTACTACTGGCGACATATCAGTCCACTGGATGATCTACTATTCCTTTAGACTTGAGCGTTGGTTCCACTATATGCTCCTGTTGTGTGCAAAAAAATCTCAAGTTCTACATTGAGACTTGAAACTAGAGTTCTTTTATCTAGTATACTGAAAATAAAATCTTTCTACTCGTTTTCGTTGCCCTCTGCAGTTGGTTAATCATCATTACTAATCTGCATCGTGCTCACTGGCACCTCTTTCAGTTTGGACGTCCTCACAGGAACAGGTCTGTTTATTCTCATTAGATTTAATACATTTCCATAATTAGGTGGCTTCAGAACAATCTATTCTAAATAGTTTCCAGAGAAAACATTTATTAATGTTTAACAGGATGTCTTCTCAAGTTCACCGGTAACAAAGCAGTAATGTTCCAACTGATGATTGGATAACTAATGTGTCCGTCGATGATTATTGTATGACTAGGGAGCTTACGTACAAGCAAACTGAGGTTTTCTCTACAGTTTAAGGTTACATCTGGAGATGTAGCTCGTGATCGACAGACACTAATATGTTTTACAGCAGCGAGTGTCGCGACTTTATACGTTACGCTGTGGTGGTATCACTGATGAAATGTCTTTAGGAACGGTTAACATGAAATCATCCCCATTTTGTTAGAAGACGTAACCAGGTAATGTCCCGTTCGAGGAAAAACTTAACTTATTGTTGAAAGTGAATAACAATTGAAACGTCAGAGTAGTTATTGTGCAACGTTGAAAGCAAACTATTAAAATATGTTTCATTATTGAAAACAAGAGAGCGTTTATTTTAATATTTTTGTGACACATGTTTGATTTTTAAAAAAGCTGAGATTGTTCATTAGGAATTTGCCTCAGAATGCGTTATTGGAAATATCACGAATTGTTTGTATTTGTCACGACGGTACTTCCAGTAATTTGTTTAAAGAATTTCTTGATATTTGAATTGAAACTGACAATCAGTTAATAAGTGCATTTACAATTCACTCTAGTGAAGTGCGAAGAAGAGTCCTATCTGAACCAGGTCGGAATTTCACAATACACGAGCGTGCGTTCGCCGATGTTTTTCTGGATTTTGAGACATAGCAGCAAATGTTAAGAGATCGGGGAGTCACACAGCACCACAACGGGCGCTAACTATTTTCTTGTACAGGTAGCAAGGTAGTTCATTCAGACTCAAGCGCCTAGAACCACTCGGCCACAACAGCCGGCTGAGATGGCAATTTACTCCGATATTCATATCGTAGCTATCGTTTTAAAATTCGTTTGTTATCATAAACGTTTTTTACGCGGAAGAAGCGGACGGTGATAGACTTAAATTTGTCTGAAATAACAGACTTCCCATAAATTTTTGTTGATGATAAGCGACATCACCACACTGAAATCTACCTTCGTTACATGAAAATAGGAATTTAGATATGGAGCTGTAAACAGCCGTCGCCTTTGAAATGGTGCGTGTGTGAGAGTGTTTTCGCTAGCGTTTCCGAACTATCGCCTATCACTGAGCGTATTTTCTAGACTCAGTGGTTTCGCTGCTTATCACTCGGATACTCCTAATTGCTCCGGATAACCCTTAATGTGGGCGTGACGGATATATGAGTCTATGGGCTGGTCTTTCTCAACAGGTTCCACGGATGTATTCCACCACCACATGTGGCTTGTAGCTAATGGATACAATGAGTTTCAGACTAGCAGGTGTCATAATGCATTAGTTAATATTCCCTTCACTATATTCAACCTCTGATTAGGGAAGATAATGAATCCTTATCCAATTATAACAATTTTATTGGTTATACTGGTGAGAGCCCAAATAGCCGGAAGAGAAAATAGCTTCTTGACTTATTTTGGTGTTAGCTCATGATTTGATCTAAATGTCACAAATGGCACAATAATCCAGAGATTACTGACAGTCTAAACAGAAGGAACACCCAACGGTGTCTGTACGATGCAACAAAAGTGAAAGCAGTATCCTGACGTCGGGTAAAATTAAAAACTGAAGAAGGGAGAATACTAGCGGCGTACAGAATCAATCTAATATTGTTTATTAAATTAAAAAAAATGTTAAAAGTAAAATCTTTAAATGCCTAGACCACAATTTTCCCATTAAAATTAAAATTCGAAAATTAGTTTCGGTTATTATCTGCAACCATCTTCAGATCGTTCAAAATATGAAAAAGCGGTGAACAAGCATTGTAAAGCGTCGTTAGCTGTAGTCATGCAACAACATTCTTTCTACTCTTGCAACTGGACAATTTCCTATATGACCGTCAACCTGGGAAATCACCGTCTACAACCTGGCTTGCACATGGTGACTTTTCAGTCTACCTATTGTTACTGTGTTGATACAAATGCATGTTCTTGCATGACTACAGCAGAGGATGCTTTCCACATTTTCATATCTTGAACGATCTGAAGGTGGTTGCAGATAACAACCAAACTCGGTATCGAACTTTAATTGTGATAGGAAAATTGCGATCTAGGCATTAAAAACTTTTTACTGTTAAAATTTTTTGTGTAGTAAACCACATTAAGACCGCCATTTGTCCCCTTCTGATCATGTCAGGCCTCACTAATCCGATACTCATTGAATGGAAGGACAGAGAGGGGCGTCATAGTAGTTGACGCCTTCCATGTCGATGCGTTTCCAGAAGTAAGTTCAAAGAGTGACAGCGTGAAAACGCCTAGTATTGTCATAGGTTATAGCAAGAATACGGGAGGCTTGGACAGGAGCTATTTCCGGCAGCAACTCTCTCAAATTACCAGGAACAGATTGAAAAAATAAATATTATCAGAGGATTTTCCGCCCTTCGTTGGACGTTACTTGCTGAATAAGTCTCAAAGGACAGCGACGAAACATGCAGCTTAGAATTTAAGATTAGTCTCGGGGAACAACTGACCGTATCGTCTTCACCGTATCCTCTTCACAACACAGGTCATCAGCTGGACTACCTCGAACACCAAAAGCCGCACTCCATTTAGCGAAGTATTTTCCAGAACTTTTTGACAATCACAAGGGAAACACCAATAACGTGATGTGGAGAATGGAACAACTTGTTAGGGTTCAGAATGTGATCATCCTCCCTGTATTGCAACGAGTTTTAAGATACTTCCCATAGGAATCGATCTATTATTGTATGAAAACAAAATTTTCTGCTCAGTTGTAGTATATTCTGTTCGATGCTACTTCGCTTTAGTTTTGGTGCACAAACTAAAATCAACAATGAGCTGCTTTAAAGGGGGACTAAAATGTAGGATTAAATCCAGCTGTCGCGAAGGTTGATCTCAGAATCAAAGTTAAACCGACAATTGACACGTAGTATGACAACAATACGAAAGAGGTCGCTGGTAGAACTCACGTTCGACGAAGTTTTTGACAATATTTGTCGATCTAGGATCCTTTACAAGATATACAGGGTGAAAAGTATTTAAACCGACAAACTCTGGGAAGTTGTAGGGGACACCAAAAGAAATATTTTCCCTAATATCATTTTTTCCTATGAGGAGTATTTAAGCCGGTAGAGGAAGATTCTCTGGCGGCTAATTAATGAAACCATCAACACTCTTCCATTTTTTTATGACCAAGAGACAACAGCTAGGTAGCAGATACGGCCCAATTAAACAGTCTCCAACAACACCGACCCACACATTAACGAGGAACCGCACTTGATGAGCGCTAGTAACTGTGGTATGTGGGTTATCCTCAATTCCAAAATTGCGAATTGTGCATGTTGAAGACTCCATCATGCCCGAACGTTGCTTCATCGGTAAACAACACAGAGGATGGAAATATAGGATGCATTTCACACTGTTCCAAGTACCACTGCGAAAACTGTGCTATGGATGGATAATCAACTGGTTCCAGGCTGTGGACACGCTGTAAGTGAAATGGACGTAACAATTGCTCTCGAACGACTGTTCTTACATTCGTCCCCATGTGACGTGCAATTGCACGAGTGCTGATTGAAGGATTCCGCTCCACATGCTGCAAGACAGCTTCCTCAAATTGCAGCGCTCTTACCGTGCGACGACATCCCTGTCCAGGTAATTTGCTAAATGGCATTGTCTCACGCAGACGTTGGTACACAGCATCAAATGTCGTATGATGCGGGATACGGCGATTAGGATATTGTTGTTGATAAACCCGCTGTGCAGCTCGTCCGTTGTGGTGCGCTATGTAGTACGCACCAACCATATCAGTGTACTCACTCCAGGTGTATCGCTCCATTAGTAAACAGAGACAATGCACTACTACACTGGTGGACAGCAGATGCCTACAACTTAAGAGCGTAATACTCCCTCTAACTACTGAAGATCGTAATACGGCCTCTATCAACTGAAGAGCTTAATACGGCCTCCAATGGTTTAAATAATCCTCGTAGGAGAAAATGACATTAGGGAAAAATATTTGTTTTGATGTCCCCCACAACCTCCCAGAGTTTGTCGGTTTAAATACTTTTCACCCTCTATATACGAAGCGTGTACAAGAGAGCGAAGCCAAAGCTGCGTGATTGTTCGTCTTTTTTTAGAATGGGAGAGAGTGCGAAACGTACGAGACCAATATGCCCTGGGAGACGTTATAACAAAGATGTGGTGAATGACAGTCCCTCGCAAAATTCCTAGAGGTCGCGCTTCATAACGCCTAAAGAAACACATAACTTTGTTCGGCATACCATCTTACGTAATAACAGTGCGGCTAAATACAAAAATGAACACGACCATTTGTCTCCTCGTGTATTATCTACTAATGGAATAGGAACTGTTGGTTGGGAATTAGAGGTGTCAGGACTGATGGTATTGGTACGTTGTTTACCCTCTTGTTTACCCCCATCAAACTATGTACGGGGGCTTAGCGGGTACGAATATAGAAGTGTTTTCCACGTGATTTATCCTCACTGCCTCTGAACACGATAGCCAGTGTCACGCGAAGTCCAATAAAATTGACGGCGTCACGACAATTATTAACTGCTACCTGTGGTGTGAACGCCACACGCTGCCCTCGTCTCATTCAGTCCACAGCACGCGCTCAAATTACACAGGTATATTGGAAGCAGCGCAGCGCATTAACCAAACGCTGAGTGCAATTTCCTGGATCCCGAGAGGCGGCCGCGCAGCAACCATTAATGGAAATGTAACGGTATTAGTCTCCATTCCGCCTCACACGGTGCGCTGTCTGTCACGGAGAGACTCTCGCAGCGCCAGCAGGGGAAAGGCACAGCCAGAGGTGCATCGCAGAAAGAATCAGCAACATGGCTTTCTCCATTTACTACCTCCACTCTTGTAGATTATAGAAAAGGCTTTCAATTAATAATGAAACACAAGTTTTTGACCCAATTTCGGTTGAAAAATGGGGAACATCGTAGAATATTCTCGTTTCAGTGAAAAGTTCCGACAGTTGGCGGTGCTGTACGTAACCTTCAAAATGGCGTCTGTAAAGGGGATGCGTTCCAAGCAGAGTGCTGTCACAGAGTTTCTTATGGTGGACGACCAGGACATCACAGATATTTACGGGTGCTTGCAGAATGTCTACGGAGACCTGGCAGTGAACTAAAGCACAGTGAGTCGTTGGGGGAAGCGTCTGTCATAATTTTAAGGTCGCCAAAGTTGTCCGATCTCCTGCGTGCCTATCGACCGCATACAGCTGTGATTCCTGCACTGTTACAACGTGCAAATATTCTCATTCGACTATCACACACCTCGTTGCAGAAGTGGTCTCCGCAGGGGTTATTCTGTTCGATTCACTCCCTCACGGAGCAACCATCGACCCTGAAGTGTATTGGGCTAATCTCAGGAAACTGAAGAAATAACTTAAGCGTGTCAGTTGCCACAAAAAATGCAAATGAACTTCTCCTCCTGCAAGACAGTGGAAGACCTCATGTAAGTCTTCACAACCGAGAAGAGCTCACGATCCTGTATTGGACTGTTTTTTTCTCAATCACTCTACAGCCAGAATCTCGCACTTTCCGACCACCATCGGTTTGGCGCAATGAAGGCATAAAAAATGGCTCTGAGCACTATGCGACTTAACTTCTGAGGTCGTCAGTCGCCTAGAACTTTGAAAACTACTTAAACCTAACTAACCTAAGGACATCACACACATCCATGCCCGAGGCAGGATTCGAATCTGCGACCTATAGCGGTCGCTCGGCTCCAGACTGTAGCGCCTAGAACCGCACGGTCACTCCGGCCGGCAATGAAGGCATAGTTCCACGGGAAGAAGTATGTGGATGACGGAGAGGAATCTGATGCGTCCAGATGAAAGAAAAATCAAGTCACACTCATAAGCTTCGACAATGTAAAATGTTACAAGAAGTTCGAAAGTCTGGGAAAAATGGAGGTGAGCTGTATGGAAAGATGGGTAATCCGACGTCGTCCAGCAGAGTGGTACCAGTAAGGTGGGATAACGCCGTCGCATTGTACGGAGATTATGTCGAAAAATAGGGTTTTGTAACAAAAAGAGTCGGAAATAGCGTGGTGCACTGGAATCGTGAATAAAACCAAAGTACTTTAAGAAAAAAAAGTGTTGCATTTAATTGTTGAACGCCCCTTGTATTTCGAGAGTGATTAAAACTAAAACTTTGCAAATGCAATAATGTTGTTCAAATTTGTACAGTCGTTTGTCAGTTGACTGGAGTTAGCCTTATGTTCCAATAAATGATTAAGCCTGTTGTAGCTTCACAGGTAAAGGAGCTATATCAGTGCAAAAGTGCCAGCCCCATTGTCGACTTGAAACGACTTGGAGCAGCGATCTGTGATGCGTTGTTTTTGCAGTGAAGTGCACTACAGGATGAGAGCAGAGTACGGTCTTTAGTGAGTGTCCTTGCAACAAGTGGACTATGAATACAGAAAGTTTAAAACAGAGGTAATGTATAGGGAAGACGCTCAATGTCCGTACCAGGCCCACGGTGCTTTGACGAACGAAAACATTGCCACCGTGGAGGAGCCTGAGAATAAAAACCGGCATGTTCTTGTGAACTAATATATCATAATTAAGATGAAATTCAACATAAAATAATGTCGTTGTTGCGATGCGTTTAAATAACGTTTACGTATGATGCCTGACAGGAATTTTGGTTGCTGAACTAGGACTTTCCAAGTCGAAGTAATGGACTTCTGGATAAAATTGTTATAGGAGATAAAATTTGGGTTCAATGTCTCCATCCTTAAACGAGGAGTTCGAGAAAAATGGCGCCAGAGCTCTTAGTGAAGATTTAAAAATGATGTACCTTGTAAGAGGTCCGAGCAGATGTAATTTCGATGTATTGCTCACGCGCTGCCGGCGATATGCAAGGTATAAGAGAATCTCAGACCAGAGAGCAGTGTTGACTGCAGTAGGAACTGTGTAGCTGTAGCAGTAAGTTTTTGCTAGCGAGCAGTCTGGTCTGGTGTATCGTGTTGGCGGGGCCGGTCGTGGTGCAGCGATGCCGGAGCCTGAGCATTATTGTATAAGGTAAAAAGCAGCCTCGCGCATATGTAGTATTGTTATCTCAAGTCACATGTAAATGTTTTAAAAATCTCCTAATAATAATCTTTCTCATAAAAAGTAACTTTTAACAACCATTCATTTCAATTTGAAGAATTTACTAATTTCTCCAATCCTTGACCATCCCGATGATTGCAAAAGAAAAATCAGTTGTTTCCTTTCATAAATGACAAATCTATCGGCCAGCACTGCACAGGGCTGTGTCAGAAAAATTTATTGTAAGAGCAGATATAAATGCGTTATCCGGCGACTTCATTGAGGTAAGAATTTTTCTTTTTTTATTCAGAATAATCTTTCAGGGCCATGACGCAGCACTGCTGACGTCCAAATTTTCCAGGTTAAATTCACAGTCAATTATTGAAAAGTTATAAGTGAGCGACAATTTAGTTGAGAGGTTAGTTACAGTGTATTACTACCAGGTCACTGAATTTATTTTTTCGTTGGGACGTTACACTGAATGTGAACGACATAATTATAATTTTACTGTTAAGAAGTTTAGGAATTTTTCTGTTTTGAGGTTACACACAATGAGGATATTATTTATAATATTTATTTTATTTTGTGGGGAGGTTACACTTGGCGACCCTGCCAGGATCGTATTTCTTTTTAAATTTCTGCGAAGTAGTCAGTTATATATCTGCTCTTATTTACTTAAATGTAGTTTGCATCTGGCGCAACGCATTTACTAATTTGTCACTCTTTCTTTCACAGATCATCGGCAATTTATTGCTCTTTGTTGTAATTGTGTTTGTTCCATTTTGCTTCGTCTTTGTTTCATTTTGTGCTTAATTTTGATTTGTGAAAAATGCCGCGAAAAACTGTTAACAGTACATCGTGATGTGCAATGAGTGAAATAGCCGACTCGAATAATTTGACCAATAATACTTGCGACATTCAGTGTAATAGTGATAATCGTCTAATTACTGATAATCAATGCCTGCCGATCACTAGTATTGAGTTAAATCCTAACGATGGGCAAACAAATTCAATTATGTCCACAGTAAATTTAACAACTGATGACGCGGCACGTTGCAATACAATGGATGCTGCCCAGTTTGTCACACCCGGTTTGCAAAATTTGAATTGTGAACAGATAAATTTTTCTCACGAAGATGAACAATGTAGTGAGAATACGTCAGATTTATTTGATTCCGATGTAGTGACCAACAGTGCACGTCCGATTGGCAAACCTTTTCAAGAATCAGAGAATGACCAAATGGGTATACAAAACGCGACAAATGCAGATCCACCAACACACAGCATAGAAAATAAAGTCGCTAATTTTGGCATGGATCAAGTTTTAGCATTATTACTACAATTCAAGAAAGAACAAGACGACAATTTCAAACGACTTAATGAATCGCACAAAAAACTTAATGAAAAACACGACAAACTTAATGAATCGTACAAACAACGTAATGAAAATCTCAAACAATGGAATGAAAAACTAAACAGCAGTTTCAAACAACTTAATGAAATACAAGACAACAGTTATAAACAATTTAATGAACAGAACAAACAACTTAGTGAACAGACTACAGCCATTGCCGTGCAACGTCATGATACTAAAGAACAATTACGTGAGGAAAGTAAGGCTTGTGCTAGGAACAGGAGTGAAGAAATTAGATCTGTTGCACAAGAATTAAGTAATACACATGTAGTTACAACGAAATTACTTAGAGATGAAATTAGTGTTGTCGCTAAATAATGTCCTGAAAATGTAACACAGTTACGCGACGAGTTTAAATTAATGTCAGCAGAACTTTCACGCACTCTGGAAGCGAAAGTCGATAAGAAATTTGAACAACAGAACAGCCAAATTGACGAACGTTTTAAAGTGACAGAAATGAAAAAGGTTTCTGTCACTAACACGTCACAGCATACGCCACATTCCGAATATTTCTCACACTCGCACAGCCAGTATAACTTACGTAATTTACAGAGAGTACGTGAGTTAGATTCCGAACAGTCACAGATAAACAGATTATCATACAATCCTGAACCAGTTGACACATTTAGAGATGATAACGTTGATTATAAGCAATTTTTATCTGTGAAAAAATCTAAGGTATTTAATAATGACGGAAAACAGATTTACCCTTTGGACTGGATACAACGATTTACTTTTGAATTTTCACCGGCATTGCCTGTAATGCAGAAACTAAAATTTATTTACAGCGCGTAAAAGACCTCAGGGGATTCATTACACTTCGATGAATATGTGCCGTAGCGTGCACAGGGGCCTGAGCACTGCTGCCTTCTCTTCTACTATCCTTTATATCTATCAAAACAGCTCTTCAACTATCGATCTATCTAGAATTAAGAATGAGTAAAGAAAACCTGATATGACAAGTTTTACCGAAAGTGACAGTTTCATTAGACACTCCCAAAATGACAAGAACTATCAGCGTAATTTTAATATCAGACAAAATTTTAATCATCAGTATTATCAAAATTATCGGCAAGAGGAACCACATTTTGGTAACAATAAATGTTTTTCCCAACAAAAGCAACAAAACCAGCCGGTTAGTATACCTAACCAACAATGTAATGTGCAAGATCAACCATGCTTTAATGTTTCGCCGCCTACACGTATAACGTCGGCTCCGCCAAATAGTAACGCACAGCAACAAGGAAATCACTACGTACAGAAGACACATCATTTCAATTCCTATCGTAACGCGCCTTATAGCAATGACTATCATGACAGACGTAAAAGTAATGACCACAATTTTCAGCGTACGTTTAATAACAGTCGGTCTTTCCAGCAGCATAATCAACCACAACAACAGATTATCATAAATGAACCAGACAGTAGGTATCATCCCGAACCTAATACGTCAGGACGAAGTAACAGAACAGTACAAATAGTTGAAATGCCACAGCAGCCTCCCGCAAATAACAGCACGTCAGAAAGAATTTGACTAGATACAGTACAGGTTGCATCTTCCAGCAACGCAAGCAATACTTTTGACACAGGTTATCTTGTTACTTTTGACGACATCCGAGACACACGTTTGCATGAAAAACCAGTTATTCAAAAAGCCATTTCCCACCCTGTCATTGAAGGAAAGATTGGATTATCCAAATTTGCAGCAGCAATCGATTCTGGATCACCTATGTCAGTTATAAATGAAGAAACCTTCAACGAATGTAATAAAGAGAATACCTATCCTACGTTACCATTAGGTAAAACTAAAGTAAAAGGAGTAGTATCTGATAAAGGAGTATATGTAAAATTACAGACTCACTTATCGTTTTGTATTGCAGGTCATACGTTTCACGCAAATATTTGGATTGTTCCCTTATTGACAACAGACGTTATTTTAGGTACGAATTTTCTAGTACAACATGACGCAATTATTGACTTTCAAAATTCCTATTTAATGTTAAAGGACGAAAATGTACAACTGCCATTAGAATTTCAGCACTCTTTATCTGTGGAAGAACAAACAATTAATCGAACAGAGGTCATTTCTACATCGCGTTACATAGACTGTCATTTGACATCGTTCACAGATACGTACGTACACAATTATAATACTCCAGACGAAACCGACTATGACGTTATGCAAATGATTTCTGATAAAGCAAAGCAAAGCAGTGCAAATACAGACGACGAACGTACAGAACTGCGCAATATTCTTTTACAGCAAGCTCCAGTTTTTGACAACGTCCCTGGTACTATGTCCGGTTTTATGTATGAATTTCTAGTTAAACAGCGCCACACATTTAAAGCTAAACATTATTCTATTCCATATATTCACAGACAACAAGTTAAGAAAGAATTGCAAGCTATGCTTGACCAAGGAATTATTGAACCGGCAGTTAGTCCGTACATAAGCCCGTCCATATTGTTAAGAAAAAGGATGGTTCACTTCGCCTCGTACTTGATTCACGTCATATCAATGACATTATTATTAATGAACAGATCGCCCACAGACGCTAGGAGAACTTCTACAGAAATTTCATGGTACTGCTATTTATTCCACGTTGGATTTAAAATCGGGATTTTGGCAAACTCAGCTCCATCCGAACTGCAGAAAGTACACAGATTTTCTCTGTTTTGGTGACTGTTATCAATTTTGCAAATTACCGTTCGGTTTAACTATTTCTTCAGCAGCATTTATTCGCGATTTGAATACTATACTTCCGACAGAACTAAAAGACAGAATCATAACGTATGTAGACGACATTCTTATTGCAGAAGCTAACTGGTCTGAACATAATCTGATTCTTGAACAACTGTTACAAACTTTTCGTGGACAAGGACTCACAGTTAATCTTCACAAATCGCACTTTGGTAAAACTTCCATAAAATTTCTTGGACATGTAATTTTAGCAGAAGGCATTGCGCCCGACCCAGAAATACTTCAAGCTTTACGTGACATTACTGTTCCTACGACGAAGAAACAATTACGCAGCTTTCTGAGATTAATTAACTTTTTACGTAAATTTATTCATTACGCTGCTTTAGACACCCCTAGATTATGCCAGTTGACGGGTAAAAACACTATTTGGTCCTGGGATAGCCAAGCACATTCTGAATTTGTTAATCTGAAACAAGCTTTGTTGAATGCACCACTTTTATCACACCCAGATCTTACTAGAAATTGTTCCATTGCCACCGACAGTTGTAACACAGCTTTAGGCGTAAACATTTTTCAGGAAATTGAAGAAGACGGTACTACAGTAATTAAAAACATCGCCTTTGCGAGTCGCATTCTGTCACCTGCTGAACACAATTATTCTGTTACAGAATTTGAAACATTACGTGTTGTATGGGCATTTACGAGATTTAGGCATTTTCTTTATGGAAGACAGACGACCGTTTACACAGATCATAGAGCTATACAGTTTTTACTTTCAGCAAAATTTACACATGACAGATTAAGCAGATGGAAACTTTATTTACCGGAATTTAATTTTAGAATTGTTCACATTCCCGGTACACAAAATATCGTAGCAGACGCACTATCCCGTTCTCTCAGCAACAATCAGCAAGACATCGCAACCAACTTCTGCCAAGCAAATTTTAGCGTCATGTATATTCAACAAGTCGCATTTGAAGACTTCATTTCATCGTCATTACGAGACATAGCACAATAGCAGAGCAAAGACAAAGTATGGAAAGAAATTAAAACACCTTTGGCAGGATAGAAATAATGTTACCATCAGAAACCATTACACTGTACGCAATAATATTCTGTTTCGCGGCTCTCGCCCTGACAGCAACAACTGGTTATTATGTATTCCTGATGAGCTAGTTAACAAATTAATTTGGTATACTCATTTAAGTTACGCACATTACGGAGCCAGAAAATGTTTTCTAATACTGAGACACAACTGTTATTTTACCAACATGGAGAAACGTATTCGATGAGTTTTAGCGTCATGTAAAATCTGCCAGAAAGCTAAATCAGACACGACTTCACATATTCCTTCGTTACATCCCATTGTACCTGTTAAATTGAGACACATGGCCGCTGTAGACATTTTTGGTCCGATTCCCAGAACTAATAGAGGTTTTTGCTACATCTTTGTCGCTGTTGAACTCACTTCAAAAGTTGTTACCTTCACTCCGTTACGCAAAGCTACTGCTAAATCTGTTTCGAATGCATTTGTAAAACATTTTTTATTTCATGTAGGGCATGTATTGAAAGTAATTTCCGACATTGGACCACAGTTTCGATCTGCTATATGCACACGTACGTTACGATCAAGAAACATTTCTCCGATCTATATATCCAAGCATCACGTTTCTTCGAAACCTTGTGAACGTCTAATGAAAGAAATTGGTAAGCTGTGTAGAATATACTGCCATAAAAAAACATATTGATTGGGACACACACATACTCTCATTCCTGGATGTAATTAACTCCATACCAAATGAATCTACTATGCTATCTTCGACTGTTATATTCAAAAATGTTGAACCACCCGACAAAATTAAAGAACTAGTATCTTTTCCTACATCTCGTCGACTACGCCACCATGAAATAATTGATATTGCGCTCAACAACGTCAAACATGCCGCAGAGCGCCGGAGAAGACAGCAAAAACAGGTTTGTACACGCCGTGACTTTCACGTTGGACAGAAGATATTAGTACGTACACACTATTTATCCAACAGAGGAAAGAGTAGATGCAGTAAATTTGAGCTTCTATACGCAGGTCCATATCGAATTCGCGGCATTCCTCACCCCAGTGTAGTACACGTCGAAACTTTCACAACCAGAAAAAGCAAGGGCAATCACCATGTGTCCAATATTAAACCCTTTATTGAATTAACATACTTTATCACACTGTAATGCCATTTCCAGATATTTATATGAACACTTACTGATGATTATCATATTTTTTCCTGGCTAGTGTCCGGCAAGGTAAGGTTAGCAGGTCGCTTTTCTTGTCGTTACACATCAGACCGTGCACATTTTTCCAGATAAACTTACATACTTTATGACCACTTATGCAATTCTATCTATGTGACTACTTACTGATGATTATCATATTTTTTCTTGGCAAGTGCCCGGCAAGGTAATGTTAGCAGGTCGCTTTTCTTGTCGTTATATATCAGACCGTGCACATTTTCCATTTTTTATGTATGTATGATTGTTTTCCTATCGAAAGTAGAATTTTTGTCTGTACGCACTATGTAATCTTTAAGATATAACAAACACCAGTTGACTTTGACATTTTTCCTTATGATAGCTCAATATCTTGACTATTCTACACTTTTTACCACTACATTATGATACTGGGTGGACATTTTTTGCACTTGAAAACTGTCTATGTTTTTGACATAATACGTTTTCTGTCATGCTATGCTGTATGATTAATTATATCACTAGAAACAAGATTTTATTTAAAGAGTATATGATTTAAATGCAAGATATTAATCCTTATTCATCGTTTTCAGAAAGCAATAACGTGTAAAAGAAGTAAATTAAACAAACCACAGTGGATTACTATGAAATGGGAATTTCTCCTTCGGAATGAAAGAAAGAAACTGCAATACCTTGTCATGAAGGGTAAATGGATCAGAATTAACAAGCATTAAGCAGTATATACTATACACATCGTATGATAGCAGTATTGGCTGATTATTTTTCTTTCAGAATACGAGGTTGTTGAGCAAGCTGTCAGAGAGAACTACACACCTTAGTTTTAGTGATGAAATATGCTAGAAATAAGAAACTCTATACTATGAATAGTTGTATGAAGTAAATGGTAATATGAATAATGAAGTGTCTATTTTTTGCAGATGATAATAAATGATGATGAGTGGTTATATGAAGAATGTGCTAATATGAATAATGAAGTTTTTCTTTGCAGGTGATGATAGTGATGAAGTTATGGTAACATGAATAATGAAGTTTTTCCTTGCAGATGATAATAATGATGAAGTTTATATATTTACTGTTAGTTAAGAAATGCTATGTAGTTATTTAAGTATTTGTTGCAGTTCCTTTTGACAGTATGCCTTGTCGCATGGTATAATGACTGAGTGTTTTGTAAAAGACAGCTAGAGTACATACATATTGAGTACACGTTTCATTACCTGTTAATTCGAAGTTCACTACTTTTCAGCATAATATGCATTTCTTTTTTCAGCTCAATAAGCCATTTTGTATTTTTTCCAGGAGAAGCTTTTCATGGTATTAATTTGCTATTAACACTTAGTTATGAAACCTGTTCTAATACTTGCATTTTTTTTTACCCATTTGTGTGTATCATTCATGAATGTGATCACACATACTCTACTTGTTTCATAACCTTGCTACAGATGACTCGTGACAAATGACGTTATTAATCCTTATTTCCAGCAATAAGTCAAAAGCAAATATTTTCACGCCCCAGCAATTAATTATCGATATCAACGCAATGCATTGCCAGCACAAAAAGTCTATTACCAGTCCCAGCTTTTACCGGTATACAATCAAATAATGCTACCAGTTTAGAATATGTATCTAGTCCTAAATGAAACGCAAATTTCTCTGATGTATTAATTCCATTGTGTCTACGTATTATTGTAATACAGACTTTGAATAATAGTTCCAATGTCTTATATTTTAAATTTGTCTTATGTCACTTACATGATATCATATGTGAATACCAGTAGCTTGATGCTACACTCATTAGCTCCTGTTTTGAATGATGATTTCTAAATAATACTGAATAATGTTTTGTAAAACTATATGAATACTTTGTAACTGGCCAATGAGTGCCAATAATTACCGCAGTCAGATGAGTTATGAAAAGTGTTTTGTAATATTCAATACTTGCTACATGTTTAGTAACTGCCCAATGAATGCCACTGTTTACTGTAGTATGATGTCTTATGTATAAATGCTATGCCATTAATTAACTCTTGCTTTGAATGATGACTTCTGAATAATGCATAAAAATGGTTTGTAACTGGCCAGTGAGTGCCAATATTTACTGTAGTCGGATGACTTATGAATAATGTTCTGTATTACTCCATACATAGTACAGAAATGTTTAGTAACCAAGCAATGAGTGCCAATAATTACTCAAATCGGTTGATAGACTAGTGTAATTCTCTATGATGTCTGACATAAGACTTAATGTCCTTCACCTTCTGACTTAATTACCAGAAATTACTGGAATATCCGTTTGTCCTGTCCATCCTCATGATCATGGAGCACTATATTTGGTTTTTGCACTAATTCTACGTTGGTGAAAGAGTATGGATTCTACAAGAATGTGGTGTTGACACATCATGCTGTCCACCACCTTGAACGATTGAGATGTTATTATGGTCCTACTGTTTGGTGTACCTAATGTACTACCAAAATGATAACATTGAATATTAATACCACATTTCAGTGTCCTGGCTACACTGATAAATACTTCAGGGAAGAGAACTTCAGATTGTCTCACTTGGTGTTGTGCTTCTGTACAAAGATATGGACTTTCGGTGCAATTACGTGCAACCTGCTGTGCTACAACCATGATGCAATCCTTCCCATTCCTTTCCTAGTTCTTGTAAAATGCTAAAGATTTTTACAGTGCGTGTGCACTTTATTTCATTTGTTAATACGATCAGTCGTCCTAAATATGGTAAAGAGTTTTACAGTGCGTGTGCACTTTATTTCACTCCATGATATGTTGTAAATATGCTAAAGACTTCTACAATGCGTGTGCACTTTATTTCACTCCATGACACGTTGTAAATAAGCTAGATACTTATACAGTGCGTGTGCAGTTTGTCATTTGTTAATATCTTTTGTACTCACTGCGTATCCATTTTGTCATTACTTAATATGTTCTGCACTTATCAATAATGTATATGTTCTGTGACTGTAGACTTAGTTAATTAAGTAGATTATAACAAAATTTGTTGTTCATGGCAAGTCCAATTGACTCACCATCACTGCCAAATTTTTGCCCCCCCCCCCCCCCAGAGGAGGGTTATGTAAGAGGTCCGAGCAGATGTAATTTCGATGTATTGCTCACGCGCTGCCGGCGATATGCAAGGTATAAGAGAATCTCAGACCGGAGAGCAGTGTTGACTGCAGTAGGAACTGTGTAGCTATAGCAGTAAGTTTTTGCTAGCGAGCAGTCTGGTCTGGTGTATCGTGTTGGCTGGACCGGTCGTGGTGCAGCGATGCCGGAGCCTGAGCATTATTGTATAAGGTAAAAAGCAGCCTCACGCATATGTAGTATTGTTATCTCAAGTCCCATGTAAATGTTTTAAAAATCTCCTAATAATAATCTTTCTCATAAAAAGTAACTTTTAACAACCATTCATTTCAATTTGAAGAATTTACTAATTTCTCCAATCCATGATCATCCCTAATGATCGCAAAAGAAAAATCAGTTGATTCCATTCATAAATGACAAATCTATCGGCCAGCATTGCACAGGGCTGTGCCAGAAAAATTTATTGTAAGAGCAGATATAAATGCGTTATCCGGCGACTTCATTGAGGTAAGAATTTTTCTTTTTTCATTCAGAATGATCATTCAGGGCCATGACGTAGCACTGCTGACGTCCAAAATTTAACAGGTTAAATTCACAGTCAATTATTATTAAGTTATAAGTGAGCGACAATTTAATTGAGAGGTTAGTTACATTGTATTATTACCAGGTCACTGAATTTATTTTTTCGTTGGGACGTTACACTGAATGTGAACGACATAATTATAATTTTTACTGTTGAGAAGTTTAGGAATTTTTCTGTTTTGAGGTTACACAAAATGAGGATATTATTAATAATATTTATTTCATTTTGTGGGAAGGTTACATCCTGTAATTATTCTGTATTACCCCATTAGCACTACAACAAAGGGTAAAAATTTTCACATGTAACAGCCTTGCATACTGTTTATGTAGGACAAAAAAATACAGTATAACTATAAATGTTAAAGGAACTTATGTATAATATTATGGAGGGAGGAGAGGTAGCAGACGACCTTGAGACGTGGGATGTAGAGCCGTGAGACGAAGAACGACATTCACTCTGAATTACTGAGGTCCTTGAAAGAACCAACCACGACTCTTTGTAAGAGGTATGCGATGTATGCGCTGCCTGCAACAGGCAAGACTTAGGAGAGTCTCGGACCAGAGAGCAGTATGTAGTTAGTTGTTGCTTGTCGCTAGTCGGCATCAGTCGGCAGTAGTCTTGAGTAGTCTGCAGTAGTCGGCAGGAGTCGGCGCGTGTCTGCGCTTGTGTGCAGTCTGTTCTGGTCGGGGCTCCGGAGGATGAGTATTATTGTAGAAGGTAAAGAAGCAGCCTTGCGCATATCTAATATTGTATGTCAACTGTCATTCAATTTCTTTTAAAAAATGCCCCAATAATAATTTTTATAATATAAAGTAATTTTTAAAAAAATTGAACCCAGTGTAACCTCCCCACAGTACGTCAAATTTATTTGATTCCGATTTAGCGACCAATAGTGCACATCCGATGGGCAAACCTTTTTGTGAATCACAGAATAACCAAATGGTTACAGAAAACGTGACAAATGCAGATACACCATTACACATTACAGAGAATAGAGCCGATGATTTTGGCTGGGATAAAGTTATGGCTTTATTACAACAACTCAGTAAAAAAATAGACAATGAGTACGAACAACTTGATGAAAAACTCAAACGAATTCATGAATCGTACAAACAACGTAATGAAAATCTCCGACACTGGAATGAAAAACTAAACAACAATTTCAAACAAATTAATGAAAAACAAGACAACCTTAATGAAAATTCCAAACAGCTGAATGAAAAACACGACAACCATATTAAACAACTTAATGAATCATGCAAACAACTCAATGAAAAATACGATGACAATCCTTCAAATACAGACAATCAGTGCGTACCGACCACTTGTAATGATTCTAATGCTAATGAGGAACAAACAAATTCAGTTGTGTCCTTTGTTAATTTAACGACAATTGATGACGCGGAACGTAGTGTTACAACGAACGCTGCCCAGTTTGACACACCAGGTTTGCAAAATTTACGTAACGAACAGATAAATTTTTTTAACGAAAATGAACAGTGTAGTCAGAATACGTCAGATTTATTTGATTCCGGAGTAGTGATTAACAGTGCACATCCAAGTGGCGAAGCTTTTCAAGAATCAGAGAATGACAAACTGGTTACACAAAACGCGACAAAAGCAGATACACCATTAAACAGCACAGATAATAGAGGAGGTAATATTGGCTTGGATCAAGTTACGGCATTATTACTACAAATCAAGAAAGAACAAGACGACTTTCTCAAAAAACGTGATGAACAGAACAAACAACTTAGTGAACAGATTACAGCCGTTACCTTGCAACGTCATGATACTAAAGAACAATTACGTGACGAAATTAAGGCTTGTGCTAGTAACAGTTGTGAAGAAATTAAATCTGTTGTTCAAGAATTAGGTAATATACATGCAGGCACAACAGAATCACTTAGAGATGAAATTAATGCAGTCACTGAACAATGTTCAGAAAACGCAACACAGATACGCAATGAGTTTAATTTAAAGTCACCAGAACTTTCACGCACTCTGGATACGGAAGTCTATAAGAAATTTGAACAACAGATCAGCCAAATTGACGAACGTATTAAGGTGATAGAAATGAAAAATGTTTCAGTCACTAACACGTCACAGCATACGCCACGTTCCGAACATTTGTCACACTCACACAGCCAGTGTAACTTAGGTAATTTACAGAGACTACGTGACTTAGAATACGAAGTGACACAGACAAACAGAATCTTATGTAATCCTGAACCTGTTCCCACATTCAGAGACGATAACGTTGATTATAAGCAATTTTTATCCGTAAAAAAATCTAAGGTATTTAAAAATGACAGAGCACAGGTACACGCTTTGAACTGTATATGACAATTTATTTTTGTACTTTCACCAGCTTGGCCTGTAATGCAGAAACTAGAATTGGCCTGGATACAACAATTTGCTTTTGAATTTTCACCGGCATTGCCTGTAACGCAGAAACTAAAATTTATTTGCAGCGCGTAATTGACCTCAGGGGATTCATTACGCTTCGATGAATATGTGCCGTAGCGTGCACAGGGCACCGAGCCATAGTAGTGCTATTTCATCTTTAGTTTTCTGCACTGCTGCCTTCTCTTCTACTATCCTTTATATCTATCAGAACAGCTCTTCAACTATCGATCTATCTAGGATTAAGAAACGTGTAAAGAAAACCTGATAAGACAAGTTATACCGAAAGTGACATTTTTCAATAGACGCTCTAGAAATGATAACCACGAGAACTTTAATACCAGACAAAAATTTAATCATCAGTATGTACAACATTTTCAGCAATCGTCAAAATTATCAGCAACCGTATTTTGGTAACAATAGATGTTTTTCACAACAACAGCATGAAAGCCAAACGGTTAGCATACCTAACCAACAATGTAACGTACAAGGTCAACCAAGCTTTAATGTTTCGCCACCTACACGTATAGCGTCAGCTCCAACAAATAGTAATGCACAGCAACAAGGGAATCAGTACATACAGAAAACACACTATTTCAATTCCTATCGCAATTTACCGTATAGAAAAGACTATCATGACAGACGTAAAAGTAATGAGCACAATTTTCAGCGTACATTTAATAACAGTCGGTGTTATTAGGAGCAAAATCATCCGCAACAACAGATTATCATGAATGAACCAGACAGTAGATATCATCCCGAACGTAATACGTCAGGAAGAAATAACAGAACAGTTCAAATAGTGGAAATGCCACAGCATCCTCCCGCAAATAATAGCACGTCAGATAGAATTTGACTAGATACAGTACAGGTTGCATCTTCCAGTAACGCAAGCAATACTTTTGACACGCAGAATCTTGTTCACGAAAATGTTATTTGAAACATGCCTTGTTGAATGCATCACTTTTATCACACCTAGATCTTACTAGAAACTTTTCCATTGCCACCGACAGTTCTAACACCGCTTTAGGGGTACTCATTTTTCAGGAAATTGAAGAAGATGGCACTACAGTAATTAAAAACATCGCCTTTGCGAGTCGCATTCTGTCACGTGCTGAACGCAATTACTGTATTACAGAACTTGAAACATTATGTGTTGTATTGGAATTTACGAGATTTCGGCATTTTCTTTATGGAAGACAGACGACCGTTTACACAGATCATAGAGCTATACAGTTTTAACTTTCCGCAAAATTTACACACGACAGATTAAGTAGATGGAAACTTTATTTACAGGAATTTAATTTTAGAATTGTTCACATTCCCGGTACACAAAATATTATAGCAGACGCACTATCCCGTTCTCTCAGCAACAATCAGCAAGACATCGCAACCAACTTCTGCAAAGCAAATTTCAGCATCATGTACATTCAACAAGTTGCATTTGAAAATTTCATTTCGTCGTCATTACAAGACATAGCACAAGAGCAGAGTAAAGACAACGTATGGAAAGAAATCAAACACCTTTGGCAAGATAGGAATAATGTTACCATAAGAAACCATCACATTGTACGCAATAACATTCTGTTTCGCCGCTCTCACCCTGACAGCAACAATTGGTTATTATGTATTCCTGACGAACTTGTTAACAAATTAATCTGGTATACTCATTTAAGTTACGTACATTACGGAGCCAGAAAATGTTTTCTTATACTGAGACAAAACTGTTATTTTACCAACATGGAGAAACGTATTCGAGGAATTTTAGCGTCATGTAAAATCTGCTAGAAAGCTAAGTCAGATACGACTTCACATATTCCTCCATTACATCCCATTGTACCTGTTAAATTGAGGCACATGGCCGCTGTAGACATTTTTGGTCCGATTCCCATTACTAATATAGGTTTTTGGCTACATCTTTGTCGCTGTTGAACTCACTTCAAAAGTTGTTACCTTCAGTCCGTTACGCAAAGCTACTGCTAAAACTGTTTCGAAAGCATTTGTAAAACATTTTCTATTTCATGTAGGGCATGTATTGAAAGTAATTTCCGACAATGGATCACAGTTTCGATCTGTTATATGGATACGTATGTTACGAGCTAGAAACATTTCTCCGATCTACATGTCCAGGTACCATGCTCCTTCGAACCCCTGTGAACGATTAATGAAAGAAATTGGTAAGCTGTGTAGAATATACTGCCGTAAAAAACATATTGATTGGGACACACAAATAATCTCATTCCAGGATGTAATTAATTCCATACCAAATGAATCTACTATGCCATCTCCGTCTGTTATATTGAAAAATGTTGAACCACCCGGCAAAATTAAAGAATTAGTAACGTTTCCTACATCTCGTCGACTACGACACCATGAAATAATTGACATTGCGCTGAACTACATCAAACGTGCCGCAGAGCGCCGGAGAAGACAGCAAAAACAGGTTTGTACACGCCGTGACTTTCACATTGGACATAAGATATCAGTACGCACACATTATTTATCTAATAGAGGAATAAGTAGATGTAGTAAATTTGAGCTTCTATATGCAGGTCCGTATCGAATTCGCAGCAATCCTCACCCCAATGTAGTACACGTCGAAACTTTGAGAACCAGAAAAACCAAAGGGAATAACCATATCTCCAACATCAAACCCTTTATTGAATGAACATACTTTATGATTTATCACACTGTAATGCCATTTCCTAATTTTCCTAATTATATTCACATGAACACTTACTGATGATTATCGTATTTTTTCTTGGCAAGTGCCCGGCAAGGTAAGGTTACCAGGTCGCTTTTATTGTCGTTACACACCAGACTGTGCACCTTCTCCATTTTTTATGTATGTATGATTGTTTTACTGTTTTGTTTGCAAGCACTATGAAATATTTAAGATATAACATGGCTGTTGATATACTTTCCGGGATGTGAGGTCGTGGCCCAAGAACTTTTCTGCTCCTTACGTTTCGTCCAGAACTGCGCTGGACTTCCTCAGAGGCGCTGCTCCGCTGAGTCTTGCCTCTGAGGAAGTCCAGCGCAGTTCTGGACGAAACGTAAGGAGCAGAAAAGTTCTTGGACCACGACCTCACATCCCGGAAAGTATATCAACAGCCATGTCACCCGGTTGTGAAAGCCTTTATTCTACAATAAGATATAACAAACACCAGCTGACTTTGACATTTGGCCTTATGGTATCCCAGCATTGTGACTATTTTTAAATTTTTTTTTTTTTTTTTGCTGCTACATTGTGATACTCTGTGTACATTTTTGCATCTGAGCACTGTCTATGTTTTTGACATATTACGTTTTCTCTCATGCTATGCTGTATGCTCAATTATATCACTAGAAACCAGCTTTTATTCAATGAGTATATGATTTAAATGCAAGACATTAATCATTGTTTATCATTTTCAGAAAGAAATAAAGTGTAAAAGAAATAAATTATGGGAATTTCACCTTCGGAATGAACGAAGAGTAAATGGATCAGAATTAACAAGCATTAACAAGCATTAACAAGAATATACTATACACATCGTATGATAGCAGTCTTAACTAATTTTTCTTTCAGAATACGGTACGATTGATGCAGGCTGTCAGACAGAACTACACATCTTAGTTTTATTGATGAAATATGCTAGAAATAAGGAACTCTATACGATGAATAGTTGTATAATGAATAATGAAGTGACTTTTTTGCAGATGATAATGAATGATGATGAATAGTGATGAAGAATACGCTAATATGCATAATGAAGTTTTTCTTTACAGGTAATGATAATAATGGAGTTATGATGATAGTGATGATAATGAAGTTTTTCTTTGCAGCTGAGGATAATGTTAAAATTTATGTATTTATGCTATGTAGTTCTTTAAGTATTTGTTGCAGTTCGTCTTGACAGTATGTCTTATGTCGCATGGTATGATGACTGAAGGTTTTGGAAAGGACAGCTAGAGACCATATATATTTTTTACACATTTCATTACCTGTTAATTCGGAGTTCACTACTTTTCAACATAATATGCGTTTCTTCTTTCAGCTTAAGGGGCTCCGGAAAGGCTCAAAATCATGAAAAGTTCAATTTTTACTTTTTTGCGTTTTCTTAATAGATATATAATTTATTCAATTCCGAAGACTACAACTATTTTTAAATTTTTTTTGAAATGTGTTCTACATGGGCGTGACCCACTGTGGCGCTGTTAAACTGCTGTCAAATGGTGTTATTATTAACGTCCGTGTTCATCAGGTACATTTTAGTGATGTGAGATAAAGTATGTGTTGTGGCTAACCTGTGATGGTTCAATATATATCCGTGACCCACTGTGGCGCTGTTAAACTGCTGTCAAATGGTGTTATTATTAACGTCAGTGTTCATCAGGTACATTTTAGTGATGTGAGATAAAGTATGTGTTGTGGCTAACCTGTGATGGTTCAATATATATCGCTGGTGTGATTGTTGATTGTTTCATGTTTATTTACTCTGTCGTTATCTCGAAAATATTCGTAATTAATTCTGTTTCTTGAGTCTCTGTTTTGTTGAAGTATAATAATGAGTAAAAGTAAAGTTATTAGAAATCCTCTGAAGGCTTTTAGTAAAAGGAGAAATGTTGGAAAGCCAAAGGTATTTAGAAATATGGGAATGAAGATAGGTTCTAACATGGTACGAGCGATGCTTGCTTTAGACAAGGAACGCCTTCGGGCTGCAGACAGGGCTGTAAAGAGTCTGGAAATACAAGCAAGAGTAAACAGGAGTAGGAACAAGAGGAAGCTGGAGGAGGAGTTTGCAGAGGATGAAGATAATCCATCCTATGGACCTGGAATGCACTAAAAAGTTAATCCAATCTTTGTCGCTCGATTCCCAAAACTTTTATTTTCTCATACTAATTACATGTTTTCTAAGGATCTTCCAAACATATTTGTTTCAAACTTTCAGTAAATGTTACACAGTACCTTCTGCATAATTTAACACAGCCTTTTTCCAAAAAACTGTATATTTTTGAATATATAAATAAAAAATTGCAACAAAATGTTGTGAATTTTCATTACAATTGAAAAAAAATCATCTTTAATAACTGAACTAAAATTTTGTAAAATCCCTGTGTGAAGTTGTATCCCATATTCCAATAAATAATCTGTAAAAAGTTCAACTTCCTACCTCAAATACTTTGTGAGGAAAGATGTAATTTATAAGCGTTATTTTAACATTGCAAGTATAGGGCGTTCCGGAGCCCCTTAATAATCCATTTTGTATTTTTTGCAGGAGAAATTATTCACGAAATTAATATGCTATAAGCAGTTGGTCATTACACCTGTGTCATTCATGAATGTGATCACATACACTCTATTTGTTTTAATAACCTTGCTACAGCTGACTCATGACGCAAGACGTTACCCATCTTCATTTGCAGCGATAAGTCAAATGCAAATATTGTTATGCCCCAGCAATTAATTATCAATCCCAACGCAATGCATTGCTAGCACAAAAAAATGTATTACCAGTCCCAAATAATGCTACCAATTTAAAAAGAGTTATGAGTAATACTGAATGATGTTTTCTAATCACAGACTTTGAGTAATAGTTAGAGAGTGTTACATTTTAATTATGTCTTATGTCACTTAAATGATGAGTTCTGAGTAATAGTGAATGATATTCTGTAATAATGCATGCATGCTCTACACTCTTTAACTCCTGTTTTGACTGCTGACTTCTGATGATTTGTAATTGGCCAATGAGTGCCAATAATTATTTTTAAATATATCATATGTCACTTGAATGATGAAAACTGTTATCTAATATCCAATGCTTGCTGACTAATGAATGCCATTGTTTCTTATATTTTAAATTTATATTATGTCACTTTCATGCTATATATATGAATACCAGTAGCTTGATGCTACACTCATTAACTCCTCTTTTGACTGATGACTTCTGATGATTTGTAACTGGCCACTGAGTGCCAATAATTATTTTTAAATATGTCATATGTCACTTGAATGATGAAAAATGTTTTGTAATATTCAATACTTGCTGACCAATGAATGCCACTGTTCTCATATTTTAAATTTGTATTATGTCACTTACATGTTATATATATGAATACCAGTAGCTTGATGCTACACTCATTAACTCCTGTTTTGACTGCTGACTTCTGATGATTTGTAATTGGCCAATGAGTGCCAATAATTATTTTTAAATATGTCATATGTCACTTGAATGATGAAAAATGTTATGTAATATCCAATACTTGCTGGCTAATGAATGCCATTGTTTCTTATATTTTAAATTTATATTATGTCACTTTCATGCTATATATATGAATACCAGTAGCTTGATGCTCCTGTTTTGACTGATGACTTCTGATGGTTTGTAACTGGTCAATGAGTGCCAATGTTCTCTGTAAAAAAAATGACTTATGAACATTATTCTGTAATACTTCATACATGGTACAGAAATGTTTAGTAACTGGGCGATGAGTGCCACGAATTAGTCAAATCAGTTGATAGACTAGTGTAATTATCAATGAAGACTGGCATAAGACTTAACGTCCTCCACCTTCTGACCTAATTACCAGAAATTACTGCAATATCCGTTTGTCCCGTCTATCCTCATGCTCATGGAGCACTATATTTGGTTTTTGCACTAATTCTACGTTGGTGTACCTTACAAGAACGTGGTTTTGACACGACATGCTGTCAACCACCTTGAGCGATGGAGATGTTTTTATGGTCCCACTGTTTGGTGTACCTAATGTACTACCAAAATGATAACATGGAATATTACTACGACATTTCAGTGTCTTGGATACACTCATTAATACTTCAGGGAAAAGAACCTCAGTTTGTCTCAGTTGGTGTTGTGCTTCTGTAGAAACATATGGACTTTCAGTGCAGCTGCGTGCAACCTAATGTGCTAAAACCATGATGCAATCCTTCCCTTTCCTATCCTAGTTCTTGTAAAATAGTAAAAAAAAGTACTACAGTGCGTGTGCACTTTTGATTTGTATTCATTGCGTATACATTTTGTGATTTGCTGATATATTCTGAACTACAGTGCGTGTGCACTTATGTCATTTGTAATATGATTTGTATCCATTGCGTATACATTTTGTGATTTGCTGATATATTCTGTACTACAGTGCGTGTGCACTTTTGTCATTTGTTAATATGATTTGTACTCATTGCGTATACATTTTGTGATTTGCTGATATGTTGTGAACTACAGTGCGTGTGCACTTTTGTCTTTTGTTAATATGTTTTGTACTCATTGCCTATACATTTTGTGATTTCATGATATGTTCTGTACTACAGTGTGTGTGCACTTTTGCCATTTGTTAATACGTTTTGTACTCATTGTGTATACATTTTGTCATTGCTTGATATGTTCTGTACTCAGTACATGTGCATTATATTTTATTTCATGTTTTGCACTTATATATATGTATATACTCTGTGATGGTAAACTTAGTTAATTAGGAAAAATTTGTTGCTCATGGCAAGTCCAATTGACTCACCATCGCTGCCAAATTTTTGCCCCCCCCCCCCCCCCCCCAGTGGAGGGTTATGTAAGAGGTATGCGATGTATGCGCTGCCTGCAAAAGGCAAGACTTAGGAGAGTCTCTGACCAGAGAGCAGTATGTAGTTAATTGTTGCTTGTCGCTAGTCGGCATCAGTCGGCAGTAGTCTTGAGTAGTCTGCAGTAGTCGGCAGGAGTCGGCGCGTGTCTACGCTTGTGTGCAGTCTGCTCTGGTCGGGACTCTGGAGAATGAGTATTATTGTAGAAGGTAAAGAAGCAGCCTTGCGCATATCTAATAATGTATGTCAACTGTCATTCAATTTCTTTTAAAAAATGCCCCAATAATAATTTTTATAATATAAAGTAATTTTTTTTAAAAAAAGCATTCATTTCAATTTAAAGATTTTATTTAATGGATTATCTTTCCTTTCATGAATCACAAAGCATAAGCCAGCATTGCACGGAGCTGTGCCGAATTTTTTTTATGTAGGAGCAGATATATTTGCAGTTTTTATTCAGGTAAGAATTTTTTTTTTTATTCAGAGTACAGGGCCGTGACGCAGCGCTGCTGTCGTCATAACATTTACCAGGTTACTGAATTTTTTTATTATTTTTGTGTGTAGGGGTTTTTCTGTTTCGAACTTAACATTAAATGAGAAAAGAATTTTGCGGGAACATTAAGTGTGAATGCATTTCTGCACAGAGATTATAAATGGGAGCCAATTTTGTTCAGAAGTAACAATATTTAAAAATTCATTTAATTAAATCATTTTGTTGGGGAGGTTATACTATGGTTTATTTTCATTTAATTATTATTTCAGTGGGGAGTTTACACTTGGTTCATTTTAATATTTTTGTGGGGAGGTTATACTGGGTTCATATTTTTTTTTAATTATTTTGTGGGGAGGTTACAACTTCTATTACACTCGGATTATAGCATGTCTGAAACAGGCTAAATACTCTCAGAGTTCAAAAGAATACGACATGCCCAACTGCTGAAAGGCAGGTATTCACATGTGTGAATATTACCAAACCTCCAACTAAATAAGTCAGGGTTGTAAAATACTGAAACAATGATTTACTAAAGAGTGAAGAGATAGGTAGCAGATGGCATCGGAAAAATCAGAATTCTGATATGATGCAGGAGCTAACTAACAAATACTGCCCTCCAATTTACACTACTGGTCATTAAAATTACAACACCACGAAGATGATGTGCTGCAGACACGAAATTTAACCGACAGGAAGGAGATGCTGTGATATGCAAATGGTTAGATTTTCAGAGCATTCACACAAGGGTGGCGCCGGTGGCGACACCTACAACTTGCTGACATGAGGAAAGTTTCGAACCGATTTCTCATACACAAACAGCAATTGACCGGCTTTGCCTGGTGAAACGTTGTTGTGATGCCTCGTGTAAGGAGGAGAAATGCGTACCATCACGTTTCCAACTTTGATAAAGGTCGGATTGCAGCCTATCGCGATTGCGGTTTATCGTATAGCGACATTGCTGCTCGCGTTGGTCGAGGTCCAATGTCTGTTAGCAGAATATGGAATCGGTGGGTTCAGGAGGGTAATACGGAACGCCTCGTATCACTAGTAGTTGAGTTGACAGGCATCTTATCCGCACGGCTAGAACGGATAGTGCAGCCACGTCTGGATCCCTGAGTCAAGACATGGGGACGTTTGCAAGACAACAACCATCTGCACGAACAGTTCGACGACGTGTGCAGCAGCATGTACTATCATCTCGGAGACCATGGCTGCGGTTACTTTCGACGCTGCATCACAGACAGGAGCGCCTGTGATGGTGTACTCAACGACGAACCTGGGTGCACGAATGGCAAAACGTCATTTTTTCAGATGAATCCAGGCTCTGTTTGCAGCATCATGATGGTCGCATCCGTGTTTGGCGACATCGCGGTGAACGCACATTGGAAGCGTGTATTTGTCATCGCCATACTGGCGTATCACCCGGCGTGATATTATGGGATGCCATTGGTTACACGTCTCGGTCACCTCTTGTTCGCATTGATGGCACTTTGAACTGAGGTATCGTGTTGTAGCTGCGTGGGCTGCTATACCTGTCCACGCCATTTACATTCTGATTGACTCAATGTCCAGGCGTATCAAGGTCGTTATTACTGCCAGAGGTGGTTGTTCTGGGTACTGATTTCTCAGGATCTATGCACCCAACTTGCATGAAAATGTAATCACATGTCAGTTCTAGTATAATATATTTGTCCAGAGAATACCTGTTTATCATCTGAATTTCTTCTTGGTGTAGCAATTTTAATAGCCAGTAGCGCACCTTAGAACAGAGATGGTGAAAGGCTAATTCAGGTTTATGGAATTGACAGATGTATAGGAAACTTGTGGCAACACTTTCTGGAAAACACTATTTGGAATTGTGATGGAAGTGAAAGGCTGTATATAACGTGTACATAGAACATACTTCATCTATGAAAATCTAAGGACATGGCAACGTACGCTAATTTCTGCGTTTTGACCCTACAATGGCCAATCGTGACCGACGAACCGCCACGTCATCCTCTGCCAATGTCGTTACTGGGTGCACCATGGAGAGGCATGTGTCCAGCACAGCGCTCTCCGCTTGGTTGTCGGGTTCCATGACCGAGGTTTAGTGCACTACATACCAGTCCTCCCAAGAAGGAAACATTCTTGGCAGTACCGGACTTCCAACCTTGGTCCTCCTCGTCTTTCAACTAATCAGTCACTCACCTACTAAGGCGGGCACTTCGGACGATATGAAATGGAAATGTAGTTGTAGCCTACCTCTCTAGTGATACATTCTAGACGTTAAGCAAGCTGTAAAGGAACAGAAATTGTACTATCTTTCTGGGACGAGAAGTAAAAGCTTTAAGAGTTTACAAATAACACTGTGATTGTTTCGGATATGGCACAGAACTTGGAAGGTGGAATGTTGGTTGGTTGGTTGGTTTGTTGGGGGAAAGAGACCAGACAGCGAGGTCATCGGTCTCATCAGATGAGGGAAGGATGGGGAAGGAAGTCGGCCGTGCCCTTTGAAAGGAACCATCCCGGCATTTGCCTGGAGCGATTTAGGGAAATCACAAGGTGGAATGTCTGATTAATAAAACATGCAATACTGTGGGGCATAGAAAACGAAGCACTAACGCTATTCATGGAGCAAATTACTAAAGTAACGGGGCTATGAAGTGCAAGAGCGAAAACAGGAAAAACGTTTTTCCGTGGAAAAAAGAAACTATAGTATTTAATCTGTTCTTGCATTAACTGTTTCTCCACGTACAAGGCTTTAACAGTGTGGGAATTCATATAATGGTGAAAATTAGTTGGGTTGATCCGATACAGTGGCGGCCGGTGATCATGTACTAATGTGCTACATCACACTGTAAATGCAGCACAAAAATATGCCATTTCTCTTCGAATACGTGCCGGTAATTACATTTAAAATTGCGCAATTTCTCTACGAACGCGTGCTGGTATGCAAATAAAACAGACGAAAACTTGTTTTGTACCGCTCTCCCCGTGATAAGTAGAAACCAGTTTCGAGCGTTGAAATGATAGTCAGTCGCGCTACAAACAACCCAGAAAAGAGACGCACCTTTCTGTTTTCTACTGTGCTTGCTGTTACGTGATGTCATCGCTACCCTACCGTCACTCTTATCGTCTTTGTTCCTGGGCCGGCACTAGGCGTGCAACATTCCTCACACCACAAGGTCAGATATTTTTATTTATTTCTTGAAAGAACATGTAAAGTATTGTGCAAGCAACGTGGCCGATTCTGTACGTGATCTGTTAATCTGCTGAAGAGGTCTTTTTCCAGTAGATCGTTGGAGGAGAAATTGATGGTCAGAGGGTTAGGTAGACACACTCCTAATTTAAATCCAATCAGTGAAGGTTGTGGGGTTTGGCTCAAGAATTTGGCTCAAACTTTCTGAGTAGAAACAAGGAGACGAACCTTTCTAGTACTTATAATATTCCACCTGCATGGGCCATGGTAACAGGCAGAACGCTGTCTAGAGAGTTAGCTGACTATGATTTTAGAGAAGTACTTAATGTGTCAGTGCTGTGACTCAGTTGTAACGCCCTCTGCCTGGCACTTCGTTGTCACGGATTTGATTCTCTCTGCTATCGTCCTTTGTTTCTCATTTTCTCTTATTTCGCGATGTCAACTGTTAAGTATAAAATTTAAATTAAACTGTTCTGTTTCTATATGTAATATTAATGTATCCTGTTTAGCTACGATTACTAGCCTTGTAAGTCAAAAGGTCATAAGTGGGTGTAAACAAAAAGCGAGTGAACAACAAAAAGTTGGTATGTAAGTGTATGAAAAGGGCTGGATCTGCTGGTGTGATGTTTGCTTTCCATGTTTGTTATTTAGGGACCGTGAGGCGTGGGATTCAGGCGGAGTGAAACACCTAGGACATGCGGATATCATAGACACATAAACAACATACTTGATGTTAGTGCATTAGGTACATGCAACACCACTACAGTGTTAAGTCGCACCCATCATGATGATATAGTGAACACAGTATGTTTGTTTTCATAATATTGTAACAAATTGGTAAAATTATGCACGAGCCACCACTGATCCGATGACTAACGAAAAAGTACACTGTCGATTAGGGGCGACTCCGTAATAATGTCTCATATTATCTAAACACAGGGATCAGTGAGTAAGACGCATCATCAAGCGACATGGAGTAATAAGTTTGGTAACGGAGGAAAGTGTGTGAGGAGTCGGAGCGGGAAGGCGGGGAGCGGACGTAGTGTACGGTTAAAATGGGAGAGAATGAATCCCGATTACAGTAAGCCGGCTCATGTCTAAGAGGGTTGCAGCAGTTACACAGGGAAGACTACCAAGAGGAGCAACATAAAACCTGTCGTTGGACGGAATACCACATCAACAACATCCGGTTCTGCAAACTATTCGTTGACACCCTCTGTCGGCATATTCCCGCAGTTACCTATTAATGCCGAAATGATTTTTTGACGCAAATTATCGTCATAAAAGAGAGGAAAAAACTTCTGATTATACAGGGTGATTATGATTAAAGTTAAACTTTCAAAACGCTGTATAAATAACACCACTGGTCAGACGTCGAATTACAACGGAGTATTATCGGAGAAGAGGGAAAACGTATCACAGAAAAAGAATTGTGTAAATATTGATCAACAGATGGCGCTGTATGTCGCAGAACACGTAAATGAAAACATCTGTCATGCGCTCGACCCATTGAAGTTACTATAAACACGCCGGGTACACGGACTTTCCTCCTATCACATCTGCGACGACCGCCATGACTGTTTCAAGGCAGGATCGCGCTCTGCTTTGTAAAGCTGTGTTACAAGAATGATGACTGTGCACACGTCGATCTGCAGAAGTTCCGGACTCGGAAAGGTTTGAAAAAAGGCATTGGTCTGACGACTGCCGTGAGCTAGGAGAAAATGATTCAAAAATTCGACCATATTACGTTGGCTGGGGCGGGGCAGCACACACAGGGTTGAGATAAGTAATATTATTGACTTGGTACATGTGTACTGTGTATTTGTAAAAATATTTTATGAGATCTTGCCACTGTATGTGTTGATTTTAGCCTTTGACTATGCCTATTTAGGCAAGCTGTTTCATATTTGTTCTGAAGAAGGCGTGGTTACCCACTCTGAAGCCTAGGTAAACACCAGGTAGTTTGTGCAATCGAGGCGGATTTTTCATAATTATTTCTTTCGCTTTTCGTTGTTTGTACAAGGAAGATGTGCTTGGACATAGGTACATTTCATTCCCTGTGAATGAATTGTACATCAGCAATACATAGTCTCCGTAGACTGCCTGCCGTCTCTTCGACGACATTGTTCTTCTGGTCTTCAGTCAGAAGCCTGGTTTAATGCCATTCCACCACTAGTGGAAAGCTTTTCATGTCTGCAAAGATACTGTAACCTTCATCTGTGGGTCAAGCGATTCTCAGTCTGAAGTTTTGCTATTTCCCACATCCCTCCGTTACAAAACCGAGTGCCTTGAAGCCTCTGGATTTTCCATCAATCGCCTTCTTCTGGCTGTGACGCAGTGCCATAAATTTCTTATCTTGTTACCAGTTATTCTTTCAACCCAACAAGTTCAGAATTTAGGAAGTCTCTGTTCTTTTCTTTTCTGAACGGTTTGTCATACACGTTTCACTTCTACACAGATAATTTCAGAAAATACTTCCTAACGCATTTGAATTCAATGTTAATAACTTACTCTCATTCGAAAACGATTATCTTGCTATTGCGAGTCTGTGGTACTTCGACCATGGTCAGCTATTTTGGTTCCCAAATAGCAAAATGCATCGACTACTTTTGGTGTCTCATTTCACAATCTAAGTCTGCCATTGCTCTTACGGGCGCCCATACACAGAGGCAACAGGAGACTGCATCGCCGACCCTCCTCATCCAAGCTCTCAGGGAGAAAAGAAAAAGTATAGTGCAATCACATGTTTCTCTTTCAAGAAAATTATTTCCAAGTATTAGTCATGTTTACAACAGGGTTGGATCTGGAACTTTTTTATGGCTACTTAAAAATTGCAATTTGTCTTCCAAAATATTGTCCAATTCCAATTTGTCCCAGGCCTATCCCTCCCTCCCCCCCCCCCAACCAACCATCGTATGGGCGCCCTTGGCTGACCTGTTATTTTGGCTGTCATTCATCTTCGATTCTGTTACATTGCAGCCCGCATCTCGTGGTCGTGCGGTAGCGTTCTCGCTTGCCGCGCCCGGGTTCCCGGGTTCGATTCCCGGCGGGGTCAGGGATTTTCTCTGCCTCGTGATGGCTGGGTGTTGTGTGCTGTCCTTAGGTTAGTTAGGTTTAAGTAGTTCTAAGTTCTAGAGGACTTATGACCACAGCAGTTGAGTCCCATAGTGCTCAGAGCCATTTGAACCATTTTTTTGTTACATTGCACTTCCAAATCATTTGACGTGTCTAACAGAACTAAAATGCCATCGGCAAACATCAAGGCTCTTATTTCTTCTCCCCGAATATTAATACCACTTACAAATGTTCCATGAGTTTTCTTTACTGCTGGCTCAATGTAAAGTTTGAATAACGTCGGGGAGGGACTACAAACCTGTCTCACTTTCTTCTCAATCACTGCCTCTTTTGGCTCTCTGCAGTCTGGCTTCTGTACATGTTGTAGAAAAAACTTACCTCCCCGTATTTCTTCCCTTCTGCCTTCAGAATTTTAAACACTGTACTCCAGTCCACATAATCAAAACCTTTATCTAAAGATAAATTTTTGACTATATGGGAAGAGGAAACTGCACAAGTTTCAAAATGTCGTGTAACATAAGACGTAATGTTTGTGATAGGAAGCATATTCCCTTGAAGGAGCGACGTATAATTACATCAAATAATGACTTCTCACACAGACGGGAAAACTGAAATCCGGCTTATTCTGTTTTACTGCTACGTTATGTGGTCTTACTCTTCTCTATCTTCCTGATAAAAACGAATGTTTAGATAAAACATTTTACTTTCTCTACACGGGCTTAAGACACATTCCTAAATGCTGTACGTAATGTTTCTCGAATTCTTGTGACCTTTGCCGTACCATTCGCTGCCAAAGTCACTTCAGTTGTCATTCGGTATAGTACTTCCTGTTTAAGTGATGACGTGTCGCTATTTACGACAGACTCTGTAGGAGACCACATCGTTTAGTGGGTCTCAAATTGTGGGCAGATCGGCGTAACACGCTACTGGAAGCTGGCCAATATCGATAGTTGTTCACCCTGATAATTTGCGGTCAGTTGTCCGAAAGATCAGAGGTCAAACAGTGTCAAATGCTTACAGTTCGTAGCTCCTTTTCTTTTGTCGGTAGCGAGTATTCTGCTCCTACTGTGGCAGAATATTTGTTAGCAATGGTAGTAATTCACGTGATTTTGAGAATGCAAGCTATTTTAATTCCTCCAGTTCTTGAAGAAGTAGTCACTACGAAAACTGGAACAATGCAGGAAATATCAGAACGGAATAAATTTAGTACAGGTCTGAAACAAGTGACCGAAATAAATGATTCAAGTTCAGATGAATGCATTCCAAACGTAGACCAAAACTGCCGCTACTTCTAGCCGCGTACTCAAGTTTACCCCTTGCTGCTGGCCTCTGTTCGTTTCCCTTTCTTTTTTAAATTCTTTTATTTACTTTTTTCCTTAGAATTCTGTTTTTAATTTTGTAATCTATTTTCGATTTTGTAATTTTTCATAGCATGCTTTGTCATGCATAGCTACTTCCTCTGTTTTATTGTTTCATGTAAAACGTACTCCCTTGTTTCTCTCACTACCGTCCTAACATACTTTTAAGCTTGTATACCCATAAGCGGCTTATTCTTTCAAGTATCTATGTACTTATGCACTCGTGATCTAGGGATAACGTCCTCGATTCTTATCAGAACGTCTTCGGACCCGATTTCGTATCCCACGAGGTCTGAGGCGTCTTGTCACGGTGCGCGCGGCTCCCCCCGTCGGAAGTTCGAGTCCTCTCTCGAGCATGGGTGTGTGTGTTGTCCTTATCATAAGTTAGGTTAAGTAGTGTATAATCTTGGGGGCAGAGGACCTCAGCAGTTAGGTCACATAGGAATTCACACTCATCTGAACATTCGAATCCCACCGCTCCTTAAATTGTGGTTAATAACCAGCATTGGCGGCCGAAGTCGCTGCCAACGGCCTTGTCAAAGTAGGCGGAGGAACGGACAAAGCTTCAGGGCACTCTCTTGTCCGAGGAGTGGGAAACTGCCCTAAGGGGGGAAGAATCAGCAATGATCAACGGCATCAGTATACAGAAGGCAATGGAAAATACTGCATTAAAGACTAGTAACGTGTAATACACAGGGCATGTGGCGTGTAGTTGAAGAATTGTCATGATGATCTTCCCGTTGGCAAAAGATTCCGGAATAGTCCCCCATTCGGACCTCTGGGAGGGGACTGCCAAGCTGGAGGTTACCATGAGAAAAAGACTGACTAATCAACAGAAGGATAACGTTCAACGAGCCTGGCGTCGAATGTCAGAAGCTTGAATGTGGTAGGGAAACTAGAAAATCTGAAAAGGGAAATGCAAAGGCTCAATCAAAATGTAGTTGGGGTCAGTGAAGTGAAGTGGAAAGAAGCCAAGGATTTCTGGTCAGATGAGTATATAATATCAACAGCAGCAGAAAATGGTATAATGGGAGCACGATTCGTTATTAATTGGAGGGTAGGGCAGAGAGTGTTTTACTGTGAACATTTCAGTGATGGGGTTGTTCTTATAAGAATCGACAGCAAACCAACAACGACAACGATAGTTCAGGTACACATGCCGACGTCGCAAGCTGAAGATGAAGCGATAGAGAAATTATATGACGATATTGAAAGGGTAATACAGTATGTAAAGGGGTATGAAAGTCTGATACTCATGGGGGACTGGAATGCAATTGTAGGGGAGGAGTAGAAGGAAAGGTTACAGGAGAATATGGGCATGGAACAAGGAATGAAAGAGGAGATGGACTAATTGAGTTCTGTTAAAAGTTTCAGGTAGTAATAGTGAATACCCTGTTCCAGAATAACAAGAGGAGGAGGTATACATGGAAAAGGCAGGATGATACGGGAATATTTCAGTTAGATTACATCATGGTCATACAGAGATTCCGAAATCAGATACTTGATTGTAAGGCGTAACCAGTAGCAGACATAGACTCAGTTCACACTATAGTATGTAAGTAGGCTGTTTAGGTTTTTTTTATTGGTAACGCCACCTCTGTATGAAAATCACTGGCTGTGCTGTGTGCAGTCTGTGGCTGCTTTGCATTGTTGTAATACTCGCCATTGTAGTGTTAGGCAGCTGGCTGTGAACAGCGCGTAGCGTTGCGCAGTTGGAGGTGAGCCGCCAGCAGTGGTGGATGTGGGGAGAGAGATGGCGGAGTTTTGGAATTTGTTATGAACTGCTATATATATATATATATATATATATATATATATATATATATATATATATATATATATATATATATATATATGATGATATCAAGGTAAATACATTGTTGGTTCTCTATTAATATCTTTCATTTGCTAACTATCCCTATCAGTAGTTAGTGCCTTCCATAGTTTGAATCTCTTATTTAGCTGGCAGTAGTGGCGCTTGCTCTATTGCAGTAGTGGGAGTAACCAAGATTTTTGTGAGGTAAGTGATTTGTGAAAAGTACAGGTTAATGTTAGTCAGGGCCATTCTCGTGTAGAGATTATTGAAAGTCAGATTGCGTTGCGCTAAAAATATTGTGTGTCAGTTTAAGCACAGTCCTGTAAAATTGTCAAAAAGGGGACGTTTCATATGTCGACCCTTAGCCTAGGATACCTCACTGGAATCTTCTGATTTTTTTCTTGTAGTTTGTGTAATTAGTGTAGATTTTGTTTATTGCTAGCGCGTGATTGTAGAGAGAATCTCCTTTGTAGTTGCAGTCTTTCATTGTTGTACAGTAAAACAGGTGTGGCACGCATGTAGATTTGCACCAAGTATTTCGCAGCTGCAATTAACTAGATATTATTTTCAGTGCTATGTTAATGTGTTCCCCTATTTTTGCTCTTCAAATTGTGTTTTTCTGTGTTGTCGTGTGAAATATTGTGACAATAATGGCGTGTGAAAAACGTAACACTAGGCTCCAAAGTAAATTGAGAAATGACAGCGAAGACGAAAGCAGTGTGTTAGCGCCACCGAGTAATGAATTAACTGATGTTCAAAGTAGTAATTTGGTAATTGTGCATAGGGAAATGGAGCGGGCGGCAAACAATGGCGTGCACAGTGAAACAATTAGTGAAGAGGGAAGCATTATCGATCGGTCGGTCGACAACAGCCCGCCTCAGGAATCGGGAATGACAGGACACAATTTTGCTTATATTGTAGACTCAGGATTTGGGTCCTCACCGTTTTCTCAAATGAGTCAAGACACATTTTCTGCTTGTCAAAATGTGAATGTTGACGGTGAAAATGCACTGCAAAAAAGCATAGAGAAACAGATTCCAGACACTAATACATTATTATTGCAATTAATGCAACAAATGGGACAAAATCTTCGAAAGTTAGACACAGTGGAACAAAATCAGAGACAAACACAGCAAAAGCTTGAAAAATTAGACACAATGGAACAAAATCAGAGACAAACACAGCAAAAGCTTCAAAAATTAGACACAATGGAACAACACCAGAGACAAACACAGCAACAGTTAGACGCAATGGAACAAAAGCTTCAAAAGTTAGACTCAGTGGAAAATAAGCTTGAACAAACAGGTGAAGATTTAACTACCGAGTTACATAACATTGAATCGAAATGTCAAAAAGTCTGTAATGATGTAAAAACACAAATTTGTGAGAATTTTCAACCTATTTTTTCGCGGCATGAAAATGCATTACAGAATCACGAAGCAGCCATAAAAGAACTGCAAATTATTGTTCATGAAAATCATGAGACCTTGCAAGCTAAAATTGACTCAGTTGCATCTACCGATTCGGTTACGCAACTTGCAAAAACCCAGGAAAACTTAAAGGACACAGTAGAAAGACACATGGAGGAAATTAGTACATTATCAGAGAAAGTAGTTGAACTTTCGGATCAGCTAAATAATTTATCTACGAAGGTAGATGATAATCTGAATGACACAAAACCGGTAGTCTTTAATGACACAGAAGAGAGCGAACAAATTAGGAAACTGAAACAAAATCTGAATCAAATTAATACGCAACACCAAGTAGAAATCCGGGAAGTACAAGATCAGCTGACACAGGTAATACAAGAATTACGTATTTCAGAGGACACTCGCGCTCCAACACGGGAAGAGGGACATAGAAATACGGAACAACCACAAAATAATAACACAGGACACTTCGGAAATTATGAAAGAAATTGCCAAGGCGCATTGGATTTTGAGATGGAACCGCCGACACGACGTAACAATGACCGATATACGACTCGCCGACACGATGATTTTGACTATAAGCTGTTCATTACTACACGTAAATTCAAAACGTTTAAGAATTCTGGCAACGACATTCATCCACAAGCATGGCTCCATCAATTCTCTCTTTGTTTTCCTCCCAACTGGTCGTTAGAACACAGATTAGAATTTATGTGTGGCTACTTGGAGAATGAACCAGCTGTAAGAATGCGATCGGTCATTCACGATTGTCACAGTGAAGGAGAATTTTACCATGCCTTCCTCTCAGCATATTGGTCTCAAGCTACACAAGACCGAGTAAAACATAGCATCATGATGATGAAACACTTTGAACAATCTGAATTTTCCAGTCTTCTCAAATATTTTGAAGACATGTTGCATAAGAACCAGTATCTTTCATACCCATACAGCCCCTCAGAACTCATCTGCATTTGCTTACTCAAATTGCCTGAACATTTACGACATATTATTTTAGCAGGACGTTGCAAAGACGACATTGAAGCTTTTCAGGGACTCCTACAAGAATTAGAAATTGACACTGACAATCGCGGAACGCAGGAGCACAACAATTACAGATCACATCCATCGCAATTCCGCGATGAAAGAAATAATAACTGGACGCGACAAGGCTATTCTCACAACACAAATCGTGACCAAAACAGACACCACCCTTATGACAACCGCTGGCAGAATAATAGTTACAGAGAAAGATCGCATTTCCGTAGTAATGAATATGACAGAGATAACCATAGAAACAGACAATATGGTAACCAGAACTATTATTATCAAGGGAGACAGAATAATTTCAGACGCAACAGTTCAGCGCGCAGTTACGATTCAGGGAGAAATTCTCCACCACATGACCGACAAACAAGAAACTATGTAAATTACCGACATGACGACAGACGATATATTCGTAACGACAGACCTGAATTGCATCAGAACTGGCGGGATTTAACCAGGGCAGGGCCTTCTCGTCAAAGTGAATTTGTAGAAGTTAGGTCTCCTAATCCCAATAACGGCGCGCGCCAACAAAGAGACAGACAATGACTCGCACAGCAGGCAGCCGCGTGCGCCAGCTGGCTCAGGGAAAAATAACATAGACGCTAACCTTGAGAAAAATTCCAGTATTTTTTACCGACGTATACCACTTGATAATTGCGTTAAAGTTGAAACTCTGCGTACTAGGAAGAGCAAAGGTTTACACCACATTTCACACATAAAACCGTTTATTGAGAGATAATGTGCTTTTTAACTTGAGATTTTAATGCAACATTTTGGTTTACTTGAAAATACATTCTGGATTTAAAGTACTTTCTGTGAGATACCAGATGACACAGTGGTTAGTTTATGTGATAGCTACACGATTTTATCACGACGCTACTAATGAGTGACAATTTACAATGTTGCTTTTGCAGTGTTTCTGTTTTATATCTGCACAGTTTTCTGAATTCTTCTGGAAAGTAAAACATGTGTTAGTAGTAACTTTTGTGGTATAGCAACAATGAGACAGCCTTTTTCGTGGCACAACATTACGTTACAGTACAGTACTTTCTTCATCATGGCAATAAGCGTAATAACTGAGATATCTATACGCAAAGCATTTCACTTTTGTTTATCATGAGGTAAGTACATTGTCTTCTGCAGAACTTAGATTTCGGAGGACGACAACTACGACACTTCCACAGAGATTATCTTACAACATGACGCACAGTTTAGCGCTACAGGACACGTATTTGAGTGATTAATTTTGTGCTTAAAACATTTATTTTTAAAGATTTTTGAATTGCAAAGAAAGTTTTCCGTGATACATTTCATTCCATTGCTGTAATCTGTAACACCTGAGGGTATAATTACATTAATCCTCAGGGGGGTACACGCTTACTTTGTGTACCATGTGTGTGGCAACCACAAGGAACCCTAGCTAATATGGTATTTGCTTATGCAACTTTACACATCGGTACCATATTTCTCTAACACATAAATTACACAGCTATCTGATGATTTAACTGAAAGAGATAAACATTTTTTTTTATATACATCAGTGACACATGTTTACGCAATTACACAGTTGGGTAACTTCACACTTATGAAATTGTATTTTGTCTGTACTTTGTGAACTGTTCATATTTTTTTGGAACCATTGTGATACTATGAGAGCTTTGAAAGATGTATTTGGTAAGGGAGCATGATTTTAAAGTACGTTTGAGGTAGATGACACTATTGAAATGAGCAGAGAATTTTTTTAGGTTTTGAAATTATTGCAGAAAGCTACGAAGATTTTGAGATTTGACTGAGGTGTTATGATGTTATTTTTACGACGACGATGTGTATTATGCTGTTGCGGTATGTTTATGATCAATAAGATGATGCTATATAAGGAATGTGATTACGTGTTTATATGTATATGAATAATGACTAGAAGGTAGGGACTCTGACTGGTGTAAAAGGATGTTGTAAACCGAGAATCGTACTTTAAGAGTTATGAAATGTGTGTAAATGCGTGAATGTATCACAATGCCGGCGAAAATTTTTTGGACACTGTTATATTCATACGATTTTGTTTCTACAGATTTGTAACGCAAATTCTTGACCTATGAAATTTTTATATGAGACTGTCGCTGTAGAGAAAACTGCTGTCGTAAATATTTCGGTAAGAAAGGTAAGTGACCTTGACGTAATGCGTCTTGAGCGGCCACCTGTGCCAGCCACCTGGAGAAACAGCCATTAGGTAAAAAAAAAAAAAAGAGGCCATTAACCTCGCTTCTGACATTCCTTCGTAGAAAGCATCGCAAATACGACACGCTAATTACTTGGAAGCATATCGTACTTTCTGATATTTACTGAAATGCCTAATGAAATGACAAGAAATAGATTGTCTACACACCTGACTATGAATACTGTCTTTCTAGACGAGAGACTTTTTTACTACTTATGAAATGCCACATGGCTATTGAACGATGTTCTTATGCTTTGCTTTGTACATAGTTGCTTATTTCGTTTAATATCTAGTTTCTAGCTGCACTGCAGCATTGGTTAAAATAAAATTTTATAGATGTACTAATATCAATATTTTCTGTCTACAGATCGAGTAAATAATAATTTTTTCAAAAAAAATGAGGGAGCACAAAAAGACATTTACCTTCACAGGAACTGCAATCATAGTTTTTTTTTCAAGTACTTGTTAATTTCTTTTGTAGAATAAATTGTGATGCATCACTCTAGTGTTAAGATGTGACATAGGTATTAGACATGGCCATTTTTAGTGTAATACTTTTTCTGCTTGAACTTTGTCATGTTTAGGTATAAGTTATGCTGTTTGCCAGGCATAGTGCTACTGAATTTTAATTTGTGTTACTCTGCTAAGCCAGATTTATTTTTCTTGTTTGCTGCACATTGCCTTATGTTAGTCGTAATATTGCAATTGCTTTGCTAATTTCTAAAATGCTGCTTCTTTTGCAAATCTGCACTTTTTTGTCATTGCTGTTTGCGTTAGTTGTTTTATGCGCTGCTGCATTGCCTCGTCCCTTAGTTTAGCATCTGAGCTCAGTAGATTTAAGTTAGCTTAAGAGGGGGTAGACTATATAAGTAACAAGTTGTGATGAATGGAAAGAAATGCAATGAAGGTATATGAAAACGTTTTGGGCCAAAATGAGTATTGTACAATGATCCGTAATTATTTTGAAAGAAATATGAACAGAGTAGAGAAAGCAGGTATTGATAGGACTTTTTGGAAATAATGAGGAACGAAGGGAGATCTCCGAGAAGTAAAGAAAGTTTTTTTTGCCAAATACTGCAGTAAAAGAAACCCTGTCCTTTCCTTGTGTTTTCCCACTATATGTTTGTGTACCCTTGCGTATTTGTTTTCTTCCTGTCTCTGTGTAGCTTCATAGAATTTTTTTTCTAATACTATTCACTATGATGAGGAATACTGTTATCCTCAAATATAATTTGCATTAATAATATGTTATTTTCTTTGTAAAGATGTTAGACATTATTTATTCTGTTTTGTTTTAATGCTCATGTGTGAAGTTGATGTTTCAAAATTTATTCTGATCTTTATGTATGTACTTATGTCATTATTTTTGTAACACTTATGTATATGTTTATTTCTATTCTATTGTAAAACCTGTACTACAAATGTTATCTGTATTGTTATGTTCTTTAATGATGTATTTTGTACCTTTGTAATTGTATTCTTCTGTTATAAAATTGTAATTGACACCAGGTCATCAAATTAAGTAACTTGTAAGTTACATTTCACTGCACACGTTTCTGTTGGTCATAGTATATGGACAATATGTGAGAAGTAGGGACTGTTAGTGTTTGCACGTGTGTTAATAATTCAGCAAGAGACTGGTTAACAGCATTGCTGGTTCTAAGGACAATTCCAAAAACTTTGTGAGTGCACAAGTGGTGGTTATGGACTTGCTATATTATCCGCAAGACTCTTCAATGGTGATTGTGCACCTGCACAGTCACAACAGATGGCTGCTGGCCATCTCTACAAGGACTGCAGTGGGTCTGCACCTCTGGTGGCCCACCAGTACCATTATCTCTACACGGACTACAGTGGGTCTGCGTCTTTGCTGACTCACCAGTACCATTATCTCTACAAGGACTACAGTGGGTCTGCGTCTTTGCTGACTCCCCAGTACCATTATTTCTACAAGGCCTGCAGTGGGTCTGCACCTCTGGTGGCCCACCAGTACCGTAATCTCTACCAGGACTACAGTGGGTCTGCTCTGTGATGACCTACCTACCAGTACTCTTCAAAACTTCGACTGACTCTGCGGTGGGTTTACTCTGTTGTGGGCCATTACTTGTCTGCATTTCAAGAGTCAGTACTGTCTTTCCGTTGGAAGGACAACGCTACTTCTTCAAGATTGCATGGAAATCCACTACTTCCGTGTGCATTTTCTTTTACTGCTCAGGCTTTGAGGAAAACACTGCAATGTGATGAATGATCAGGACTGTCTTTATGGACTGTGAGAAAATTTTAGCTTTTGACCAACATTGTATCAATAAGTGTGTGCATTTGATATCTTTGTTATTGTAATTATGAAAAATTTCTTCAAATCCGTATTGGCCACTGTCCAACACAATTTGTAAAATTTTTTGTGGGGAGCATGGGGGCTATGTAAGTAGGCTGTTTAGGTTTTTTTTTATTGGTAACGCCACCTCTGTATGAAAATCACTGGCTGTGCTGTGTGCAGTCTGTGGCTGCTTTGCATTGTTGTAATACTCGTCATTGTAGTGTTAGGCAGCTGGCTGTGAACAGCGCGTAGCGTTGCGCAGTTGGAGGTGACCCGCCAGCAGTGGTGGATGTGGGGAGAGAGATGGCGGAGTTTTGGAATTTGTTATGAACTGCTATATATACACTCCTGGAAATTGAAATAAGAACACCGTGAATTCATTGTCCCAGGAAGGGGAAACTTTATTGACACATTCCTGGGGTCAAATACATCACATGATCACACTGACAGAACCACAGGCACATAGACACAGGCAACAGAGCATGCACAATGTCGGCACTAGTACAGTGTATATCCACCTTTCGCAGCAATGCAGGCTGCTATTCTCCCATGGAGACGATCGTAGAGATGCTGGATGTAGTCCTGTGGAACGGCTTGCCATGCCATTTCCACCTGGCACCTCAGTTGGACCAACGTTCGTGCTGGACGTGCAGACCGCGTGAGACGACGCTTCATCCAGTCCCAAACATGCTCAATGGGGGACAGATCCGGAGATCTTGCTGGCCAGGGTAGTTGACTTACACCTTCTAGAGCACGTTGGGTGGCATGGGATACATGCGGACGTGCATTGTCCTGTTGGAACAGCAAGTTCCCTTGCCGGTCTAGGAATGGTAGAACGATGGGTTCGATGACGGTTTGGATGTACCGTGCACTATTCAGTGTCCCCTCAACGATCACCAGTGGTGTACGGCCAGTGTAGGAGATCACTCCCCACACCATGATGCCGGGTGTTGGCCCTGTGTGCCTCGGTCGTATGCAGTCCTGATTGTGGCGCTCACCTGCACGGCGCCAAACACGCATACGACCATCATTGGCACCAAGGCAGAAGCGACTCTCATCGCTGAAGACGACACGTCTCCATTCGTCCCTCCATTCACGCCTGTCGCGACACCACTGGAGGCGGGCTGCACGATGTTGGGGCGTGAGCGGAAGACGGCCTAACGGTGTGCGGGACCGTAGCCCAGCTTCATGGAGACGGTTGCGAATGGTCCTCGCCGATACCCCAGGAGCAACAGTGTCCCTAATTTGCTGGGAAGTGGCGGTGCGGTCCCCTACGGCACTGCGTAGGATCCTACGGTCTTGGCGTGCATCCGTGCGTCGCTGCGGTCCGGTCCCAGGTCGACGGGCACGGGCACCTTCCGCCGACCACTGGCGACAACATCGATGTACTGTGGAGACCTCACGCCCCACGTGTTGAGCAATTCGGCGGTACGTCCACCCGGCCTCCCGCATGTCCACTATACGCCCTCGCTCAAAGTCCGTCAACTGCACATACGGTTCACGTCCACGCTGTCGCGGCATGCTACCAGTGTTAAAGACTGCGATGGAGCTCCGTATGCCACGGCAAACTGGCTGACACTGACGGCGGCGGTGCACAAATGCTGCGCAGCTAGCGCCATTCGACGCCCAACACCGCGGTTCCTGGTGTGTCCGCTGTGCCGTGCTTGTGATCATTGCTTGTACAGCCCTCTCGCAGTGTCCGGAGCAAGTATGGTGGGTCTGACACACCGGTGTCAATGTGTTCTTTTTTCCATTTCCAGGAGTGTATATGTGATGATATCAAGGTAAATACATTGTTTGTTCTCTATTAATATCTTTAATTTGCTAACTATCCCTATCAGTAGTTAGTGCCTTCCATAGTTTGAATCTTTTATTTAGCTGGCAGTAGTGGCGCTTGCTCTATTGCAGTAGTGGGAGTAACCAAGATTTTTGTGTGAGGTAAGTGATTTGTGAAAAGTACAAGTTAATGTTAGTCAGGGCCACTCTCTTGTAGAGATTTTTGAAAGTGAGATTGCGTTGCGCTAAAAATATTGTGTGTCAGTTTAAGGACAGTCGTGTAAAATTGTCAAAAAGGGGACGTTTCAAGTAGTGACAAACAGTAGGATGAAATTTAAGATGGTTGGTTGGTTTGTGGGATGAAGGGACCGGACTTCTACGGTAATCGGCCGAAATTTAAGACTTTACTCAGGAAGAATCAATACGCAAAGAAGTGGGATACAGAAGTACCAAGGCTATAGATACAGCAATAATAAATTTCTCAGTAGGCAGTACAGTTGAAGAGGAGTAGACATTTCTAAATTGGGCCATCGCAGAAATTAGGAAGGAAACCATAGGTACAAAGAATCATGGCTAAGAGAAGCAATACTTCAGTTGATTGATGAAATGATGAAGTACAAAAATGTTCCGGGTTACTCAGGAATAAAGAAATGCAAGTCGCTGAGGAATGAAATAAATAGGAAGTGCAGGGAAGCTTAGACGAAATGGCTGCAGTAAAAATGTGAAGCCTTGGAAAAAGAAATGACTGCCAGAAGGACAGACTCAGCATACAGCAGAGTCAAAACAACCTTCGGTGACATTAAAACCAAGTGTGATATCATTAAGAGTGCAACGGGAATTCCACTGTTAAATGCAGAGGAGAGAGCGGATAGGTGGAAAGAATACATTGAAAACCTCCATGGCAGGTAAGTTTTGTCTGATGTGATAAAAGAAGAAACAGGAGTCCATTCAGAAGACATAGGGGATCCACTATTAGGATCAGAATTTAAAACAGCTTTGTAGGACTTAAGGTCAAATAAGGCAGAATGGATAGACAACATTCCATCGGAATTTCTAAAATCATTGGGGGAAGTGGCAACAAAACGACTATTCACGTTGGCGTGTAGAATGTATGAGTCTGGCGACATACCATCTGACTTTCGGAAAAGAATCATCCACACAAATCCGAAGACGGTAAGAACTGAAAAGTGCGAGAATTGTCGCACAGTCAGCTTAACAGCTCTTGCATCCAAGTTGCTTACAAGAATACGATACAGAAGAATGGAAAAGACAATTGAGGATGCACTAGAAGACAATCAGTTTGGCTTTAGGAAATGTAAAGGCATGAGAGAAGCAATTCTGACGTTGTGGTTAGTTACGGAAGCAATACTAAAAAAATCAAGTCACGTTCACATGATATGTCGACCTGGAAAAAGCGTTGAACAGTACCAAAGGGTGCATGATATTCGAAATTCTGAAAAAGTGGGGATAAGCTATAGGGAGAGACGGGTCGTATACAATATGCACAACAAATAAGGAATAATAAGAATGGATGACCAAGAACGAATTGCTCGTATGAAAAAGGGTGTAAGACAAGGACGTAGCCTTTCGCCCCTACTGTTCAATTTGTACATCGAAGAAGCTGTGAAGGAAATAATAGAAAGGTTCGGGAGTGGAATTAAAATTCAAGGTGAAAGGATATCAATGATACGTATAGCTGATGACATTACTATTCTCAGCGTAAGTGAAGAAGAATTACATGATCTGCTGAAAGGAATGAACAGTCTAATGAGTACAGAGTATGGACTGAGAATAAATCGAAGAAAGATGGAGACAATGAGAAGTCAGGGGCGGCTACTGTATAGGTCTGCAGGTTTGCGCTACCCCCAAGAAGAAATTTTGTTCAACTCTCTTTGCCTTCTAAGCGTTCTGTAGTAGTGGAGAAGTAGCGCTCCGTTTATGTCTTTTGAAATGCCCAGTCTCCAAACGACGAACGCAGCGGAGTTGGATGGAATGTGCCGACGGCGACAGGGGGTTGTACTGTGGCTGCTAACGTGGAATTGGTTGTCTCAGAGGGGTTGCGGGGAGCGGGGGCAACGGTTGGCAACACTGTACTCGTATGCGGGCCTTTTGTGTATAAACACCTCACCGGGGCCACCCTGCCAGCCGCAGGAAGAGGGCCCGAACTCTTCCGAAGGGAAACGGTACTATAGGGTCTTCGAACAAAGCGGGATTCTCGCGCTATCTTACCAATTCTGGTGTAGCTGCGAGCGAACTATTTCCTGTGCGTTGTGTTAGTTATTTTAGGGCGTGCTACAGTGAATTTTGAGGCTCAAGTGACAAGTGAATACGTGAAATAATGAATCAGGTAATTGAAGAAAAATTTGAAATCAAGAAGCTAAGTATGCCGACTCCTGCTTTAACAATCTCGCAAACAGTTAAAACGAAAAGTCGTCAGTTCAATAGGAAATTTAACTCTGAATTGTACAACAAGCATGAATGGCTATGTAGTTGTGACACGAAAAATGCCTTATTTTGTTTTCCTTGTTTATTATTTGGAGGAGATCTTTCATGGTCTAAACATGGAGTGTGTGATATTCAGCACCTCCATGACAAAATTAGAGAACACTAACTTTCTTCAGTCCACGTAAATAACGTTTTGAATATGGCAAGTCTGGGCAATGTAAATATAGCTACCCAGTTATACAGTCGGTACAGAAGGTCCGTGGCTTTACACAACCAAAAAGTTTCCGATAATAGGTACATACTGAATCTAACTATTAACTGTATTTGTTTCTGTGGTAGGTTGGAACTTGCCCTTAGAGGACATGATGAGATTGAATCATCTTCCAGTCCTGGTGTTTTTCGGTCCTTCATTAATTTTAGTGGAGAATTAGACTCTGTATTAAAATCGCATTTAGAGAAAGCTACAGTTTTCAAAGGAACCTCAAAAACCATCCAGAATGAACTCCTCCGGTGCATGCTTCAAGTCTGCCAAGAGGAAATTAGAAAGGAAATTAAGGGTGCTGACTTTTTGGCCGTAATAGCTGACGGAAGCAGTGACGTAGCCTGTGTTTTCCAGATGGTTATAGTATAGAGGTACATCATTAAGGGAAATCGAGTTGAAAGATTTTTGGACTTCATAACACCAGAAAAGCATGATGCCCAGTCTTTGGCAACGTCCATCTTCGAACAGATAAATAATCATTTGCGGAACTGTCCACATAAGCTAATAGAGTAAATATATGAAGGTGCAGCAGTCATGAGTGGTTCGTCACTTGCCGTGCATGCTCTTGTGTGAAGCTCCTGAAAGCGATAATTACAATTCCAATGACCCCAACAGAACCATAACGTTGTTTTTCTTCGTTGAAACGCATCAACACCTTCTTGTGGAATACTATGTAGCAAGAAAGACTGCCGGCCGCGGTGGTCTCGCGGTTCTGGGCGCGCAGTCCGGAACCGTGCGACTGCTACGGTCGCAGGTTCGAATCCTGCCTCGGGCATGGATGTGTGTGATGTCCTTAGGTTAGTTAGGTTTAAGTAGTTCTAAGTTCTAGGGGACTTATGACCACAGCAGTTGAGTCCCATAGTGCTCAGAGCCATTTGAACCATTTTGAACCAAGAAAGACTATCAGCATTCGCGATGCTCTCTATTGAACGAGACCTCGTTTTAGGAATTGCAGACATCAATCAAAGAGTGACTGAAAGATTTGCAAATATGAAGGAAAGAAGAATACAGTTCCTGTACAAGTGAGCACCAGCACATCCAAATTCAGAGATAAAATCTAGCGGCGTTAGCATCAGTCCTGCTGAAAAAGGTTAGTAAGGCATGCCTACCACTTTTTGAGTACATACAGCTGCAGTTCACTTTAATTGCTTTTATTCTGCAAAAGTAATACTTTTTTCTTTCTGTGTACACCTTTTGGTTTTATTATGAGTGGATGCAGGAGTGACACGAGCGAGCGGTCTGTTTATATCAGGCATTACAAAAACATGAGCAGTGTACTGATTTACTCTCTTTTGTGATGTTGTTCTTCGTGAGCAAAGTGCACCACCATCTTCATTGATCACGAGCCGCCACTGTGAGAAGTAATAGAAAAGAGAACAGCGAGAAACTTGGAACATCTGGATTGACGGTCATGAAGTAGATGAAGTTAAGGAATTCTGCTTCCTGGGCAGTAACATAACCAATGACCGACGGAGCAAGGAGGACATCAGAAGCAGACTAGCACTGGCAGAAAGGGCGTTCCTGGCCAAAAGAAGTCTACTAGTATCAAATATCGGCCTTTATTTGAGGAAGAAATTTCTGAGAATGTGCTTATGAAGTACAGCATTGTATGGTAGTGAAACATGGACTGTGGGAAAACCGGAACAGAAGAGAATCGAAGCATTTGAGATGTGGTGCTGTAAATTGTGACGTCTCCTGGCAAGCCATTTAAAAAAACGGTAGAATATAAAAAATTTATAATAAAAATAAACATTTATCTGTATTATTATTATTATTATTATTATTATTATTATTCGTTACTGTGTGGATGGTTGTAGATTATGTAGAAAAGGATAATAATTTTTCATTTTTTATGTTTGTGCAATATTACGTATCTATATTTCACAAATAACGTCTGTGGTCGGCGAATGTATGTATCAAAGAAGATAATGAAAAATAATTACAAAGATGCTTATTAAATTGCCTATAAATAGTGGAGGTTAAAACATTACTCTCTCTCTGTCTTCCTGTAGCCGTTAAAGTTCTAAGAGCCTGTGACGCTCCGTTGAATGCATAGGTAGCCTTCGTTTGTCCTTTGATCGAGAAAGACGCCATTGGAGGTTGATATTTGTAAAAGATGTGTACTTTCAATTTATGTTGATTTTTTTGAATATAGAAATTGTTAAAATTATTACCTGTAATAATTTATTGCTAGCTTGCCCAAGATTTCATTCCACATTCTTAGTCGCTTTCAGCATATTAGGAATTTTTCATGACGCAGAGCCGTCAGGCGATTGGGGAACCGCTGCAGCGGCAAATTCAAATGAAATTGAATGAAAGCAGTTTTCCCGAAATATAGCGGGTACGTAACGGTACATTAAAATCATCTCTTTACGCTTCCTGGAGACTTCAGAGGGAAATTGTGGATTTTATTATGTCATTTTCAGGTGGACATGGGCAGCTGCTATTATGTTATCAGGTTCGTAAATAAGTCATGAGTGATGAAATTTTACTTGTGTGTGATCAAAGACTGCTTTGCAAAACCTGTTATGACTAATAACATAATAATTAAATTTCATATTTTTTGTTTCATGCTGTGTTGTTAGTCGTGGCAGTCAATAGTCTTCATACAGTAAAAAAATCCACTGGAGCTTTTACGTTTAATGAACATAAGATACTGTAACTTCCGTACAGGCAATAAGAGTAGTTTCCTGGGCATTCAAGAGATGAAAGTAGCGAAGGGCATTTTTTTTCATAATTAGTTACAGTAATGATACCATGTTCCATATCTAACAAGCCAGATCAGTGTTATATAAGAATAGTTTGCAAATTAAAGATCGTCGTCCACAGCAGGAAATCTTTCAGTGTTGAGCGTATCCCCACATAATAGGTCGAAGTGCATAAAGTTAAAATATCTTCAACTGAAGAAACTAATAGTGAAAATCGTATTTTATCTATCGCGCTCGCAACAATAGGCAACATGAAATTAATTAAAATATTATGCCATATAAACTGCATATAAAATAAAAAGTGTGTGCGGTGGGGATTACGCGACAATTGGGCGCCCACGAGCGCGGGGCCCGAATGAGCAGTGGCCACGAAAAAAAATATATATATATATATACAGGGTGAGTAGCGTAAGACGTAACACCCGCATTATTCCGTTGGCAATTGTACGTATCACCAAGCGGTTTTCGGCGATTCATGGCCGACTGTGGGGCACATACTTTGGTACATGCTCAATGATCACAACGTTTATATCGACCGAGATAATGAGGCAAGTACACGCTTTTTAAATGGACGCTCTACTTTTTTACCATCATTCGAACGCTCTGAAAAAGACGCGTATAGTGACGTAACGCATGTTGCTATTGTGATTCAAACTTCGCTTAAAAGACGCTGGGAAATATTGTTCGATTGAAGGTCGATTCGGTCGGAAGCGGCTGCAGACTGTAAAAACGCCTCGCGCGACCCGCAGGCCGAGTTACCGTGCTCTATGCAGCATGCACGGTCTACGCTACGTAGGTAAATCCTCATCCGCCCTCTTTTAAGCAAAGTTTGAATCACAATAGCAACATGCGTTACATCGCTATACGCGTCTTTTCCGGAGCGTTCGAATGATGGTAAAAAAAGTATAGCGTCCCATTTAAAAAACGTTTACTTGCCTCATTATCTCGGTCAATATAAACGTTGTGATTATTGTGCATGTACCAGCGTATGTGCCCCATAGTCCGCTATGATTCGCAGAAAACCGCATGCCGATACGTGCAATCGCCCCCGGAATAAAGGGGGGTCTTATGTGACTCACTCTGTATATACAGGGTGTTTCAAAAATGACCGGTATATTTGAAACGGCAATAAAAACTAAACGAGCAGCGATAGAAATACACCGTTTGTTGCAATATGCCTGGGACAACAGTACATTTTCAGGCAGACAAACTTTCGAAATTACAGTAGTTACAATTTTCAACAACAGATGGCGCTGCGGTCTGGGATACTCTATAGTACGATATTTTCCACATATCCACCATGCGTAGCAATAATATGGCGTAGTCTCTGAATGAAATTACCCGAAACCTTTGACAACGTGTCTGGCGGAATGGCTTCACATGCAGATGAGATGTACTGCTTCAGCTGTTCAATTGTTTCTGAATTCTGGCGGTACACCTGGTCTTTCAAGTGTCCCCACAGAAAGAAGTCACAGGGGTTCATGTCTGGCGAATAGGGAGGCCAATCCACGCCGCCTCCTGTATGTTTCGGATAGCCCAAAGCAATCACACGATCATCGAAATATTCATTCAGGAAATTAAAGACGTCGGCCGTGCGATGTGGCCGGGCACCATCTTGCATAAACCACGAGGTGTTCGCAGTGTCGTCTAAGGCAGTTTGTACCGCCACAAATTCACGAAGAATGTCCAGATAGCGTGATGCAGTAATCGTTTCGGATCTGAAAAATGGGCCAATGATTCCTTTGGAAGACATGGCGGCCCAGACCAGTACTTTTTGAGGATACAGGGACGATGGGACTGCAACATGGGGATTTTCGGTTCCCCATATGCGCCAGTTCTGTTTATTGACGAAGCCATCCAGGTAAAAATAAGCTTTGTCAGTAAACCAAATGCTGCCCACATGCATATCGCCGTCATCAATCCTGTGCACTATATCGTTAGCGAATGTCTCTCGTGCAGCAATGGTAGCGGCGCTGAGGGGTTGCCGCGTTTGAATTTTGTATGGATAGAGGTGTAAACTCTGGCGCATGAGACGATACGTGGACGTTGGCGTCATTTGGACCGCAGCTGCAACACGGCGAACGGAAACCCGAGGCCGCTGTTGGATCACCTGCTGCACTAGCTGCACGTTGCCCTCTGTGGTTGCCGTACGCGGTCGCCCTACCTTTCCAGCACGTTCATCCGTCACGTTTCCAGTCCGCTGAAATTTTTCAAACAGATCCTTTATTGTATCGCTTTTCGGTCCTTTGGTTACATTAAACCTCCGTTGAAAACTTCGTCTTGTTGCAACAACACTGTGTTCTAGGCGGTGGAATTCCAACACCAGAAAAATCCTCTGTTCTAAGGAATAAACCATGTTGTCTACAGCACACTTGCACGTTGTGAACAGCACACGCTTACAGCAGAAAGACGACGTACAGAATGGCGTACCCACAGACTGCGTTCACATCACTTGCAGCGCCATCTGTTGTTGAAAATTGTAACTACTGTAATTTCGAAAGTTAGTCCGCCTGAAAATGTACTGTTGTCCTAAGCATATTGCAACAAACGGTGTATTTCTATCGCTGCTCGTTTAGTTTTTATTGCCGTTTCAAATATACCGGTCATTTTTGAGACACCCTGTGTATTAACAATTTTATGTTTTTTCTTTTGAGAATAGTTAGTGGATATATATTCTGATAAATGTACATACGTATTTTGCAACAAATGCTATGTATTAATGCATGTATAATTCTTTCATGAAAACTACACCACTGGGAGCAAACTGAACGAGTAAAGACTGATTCTACAGAGAAATTGCAACAACGTAGCCTGGAGCAGCCGAAATCAGAAACATGCAAATTAACGGTAACACTACAGTGTAGTTGTCCTGTCAGTAGACTATGAATTTCAGTGATGTCGTCTCATGTCACTAGTGGTGTGTGAGTGTGTGTAGTTCAAATATAGTTGTTTGTGACAGGACAGAGTTTGAATGTAGATAGAATTTTTCATTATGTAGTTTATTGTGCACCAGTTCATATATTTTGTGTGCAACAAGTAAGACGATAGATATTGTATCCAACTTCGAAGCCATAAATATGATCAAACTGCGTAGGCAACGCACTGGCAACGTGGATACTGAGGAACATCGATTAACCAGTGCAGTAAATGTAGAAGCGAGTGCTTTAGACAGCACAAGCAATCTGTTTGAGGAAATACCCTGTGAAACAGTGGGGGCAGGGGCACAGGAAGTGTTGCCACCGTCCACCAGTGTCCAAGCAGACGTAGAAAAAGAAGTAGTACAACCACCAGCAGAGCAGGAACCGAAAACACACTTGACCTCTTAGCCACAAACAATCCAGAGCTAATAGAGAACATCATGACTGATACAGGGATTAGTGATCACAAGGTCGTTGTAGCTAGGCTCAATACCGTTTCTTCCAAATCGACCAGAAACAAACGCAAAATAATTTTATTTAAAAAAGCGGATAAAGTGTCACTAGAAGCCTTCTCAAGAGACAATCTCCATTCCTTCCGAACTGACTATGCAAATGTAGACGAGATGTGGCTAAAAATGATTGAGAGATTCTGAAACGTGTATGTACTCGGTAGCAGCGATAGTGAGGCATGATAAAATCTTTGACCAGAGTTCCTAGTCTGCGCTTGACCGCGCGAGAGAGCAGTTCTGTTGCAGTCGAGTTACGAGATAGTTCAGTTGCGAGTTAGCAGTTCTAGAGTAGTAGCACATGCGAGATGACGTAGTCTGTGGTAGTAGCGCGCGAGAGATAGTTTGGTTGTGTGTGAGCAGTCGGCGGGCGTCGACATCGCACTCTGGTCATGATTCAGGACGAGGTATATTATTTTTAAATAAGGTAATGAAGCAGCATTGCGCTCAGCTAATAATGTAAATTAACTGTAACTAATTTGTGAAAGAATCGCCCCAATAATAATTTTCTTTTCAAAGCAATTTTTTAACAAAGAATCCTTTAATGAAAGAAATATTCCCTTGCTATTCCTTAAAGAAAAGTTTCCCTTAAATTCAAAATTTTTGCAATGAATTTCCTCCAAGCTATGGCGAAAAATAAGAGCAGATGCAGTTTTATTAAGGTAAGAATTTCAGTTTAATTAGTGAACAGGGCTTAAAGATCAACATTTCGGTCTATTTGTGTTTTCATTGTCACTGAGATTTTATTATCACTGAATTGACTTTCATTTTTGTGGGGAGCTTATACTTGGGTGAGATTGCGATTTTTCATTTAATTGTCATTGTCATTAAATTTCTCTGGGGAGGTTACACTTGGCTCCATTTCTAATAAATATTGTCTTTCAAATTTTTGTGGGGAGGTTACACTTGGCGACTTCCAGTCCAGGATCGTATTTCGTTGAGAATCTTTTGAAAAACAGTCAGATATCTGCTCTTATTTGCTTAAATATAATTACAATTTGGCCAACGCTTTTACTAATTTGTGACTTTCTTTCCTCAGATCATCGGCAATTCGTTGCTCTGTTGTATTTGTGTGTTGCTTTTGCATTGTGCTTATTTCTTTTTTTTAATAATTGTGACTATAGCAAAAATGCCGCGAAAGACTGTGAATAGTGTTTCGCGAGGTATTATGAATGAATTTACCGATTTAAACAACGTGACCGATAGTAATTGTGACACGCAGTGTAATGACGACAATCCTGCGTTCACTGACAATCAGTGCGTTCCAACCATTAATAATGATGTAGACCTTAATGATGAAGAAACGAACTCGATTGTGTCTTCTGTTGATTTGACGACAATTGATGACGCGGGGGGCACTGTTGTAATGAGCGCTGGCCAGCATAATACACCCGGTTTGGAAAATTCAAGTAACGTACAGACAAATTTGTCTAATGAAAATGAACAGGATACACAAAGTACGACGGATTTATTTAATTACGAAATAGTGAGTGACAGTGTACGTCCGACTGATAATCCTTTTTGTAAATTGCAGAATGACCAAATGGTCACACAAAGCGCGACAATTCCAGGTACACCACTAAACAGCACAGATAATAGAGTAGGTAATGTTACTGAGGATCCAATCATGGCATTGTTGCTACGAATTAATGAAAGTATTGAAAAACTAGATAACGATTCTAAACAAAATAAGGAAGAGTCCAAACAACAGAGTGAAAATCTCAAACAACACTTAAATGAAAAATTAGACAACAATTCCAAACAGTTAAATGAAAAATTAGACAACAATTCCAAACAGTTAAATGAAAAATTAGACAACAATTCCCGAAAGCTTAGTGAACAAATTAGAGACGTTGCCGCGCAGTGTCATGATACCAAGGAACAGTTACGCGAGGAAATAGAGGCTTGTTCAAGAAAAAGTAGCGAAGAAATTAAGTCTGTTGCTCAGGAATTAAGGGAATTGCAAATAGCTGCAACAGAAACACTCAGAGACGAAATTAGCGGAGTCGCCAAACAATGCTCTGAAAAAGCTACACAATTACGCGACGAGTTTAAAGCAATGACAGCAGAACTTTCACGCACAATGGATGAAAAGATTGACGCGAAATTCGAACAACAGAACACTCAAATTAACGAACGTCTTAGTCTTCACATACAAAACAGTGATACGCGTTTCCGCAAATTTATTCAGGATCAAAATAAAGTCAAACGTCAAGTCATGGAGACAATCACTGCTCAGAGACAAGAAGACAAACGTAAAATGTTTGCGAAGGCAAAAACGTATGTAGACAATAATATTGCCACAGTGTCCGACGAAATTAATACCATCAAACAGTCGAACACAGAATTACGTGACGAAATTTCGGATCTTAAATCGAAAACAGACACATACACAACCGATTTTCAAACAGTGACCGACAGACTCGAACAATTAGAACTAACACAGGATTCCGATGTCGTCAAAACTGACGTTAAAAAACTGAACGAGACTACACGTAAATTGCAAAAACAGATTAATGCCACTGACACTAAAACCGATGATCAGGTAAAAATACTGACTGAAAAATGTGATGAACTGGCCAGTCGTATTGATGTCATTGAAAGTAATAATGACAGCAAATCAGACGATACTTCACCGGTTTCATTTAATCAAACACCTGAATTTCAAAATTTACAGCAGACAATGAGATCGATTCGTCTAATAACACGTTGCGTAGAAAGTTGTCAAGTTTACAACAAGAAGTAACAGAGATGAAAAGTATTTCAGTTAATAACACATCACAGCAGACGCCACTTTGCGAACATTTGTCAGACTCGCGCAGCGCGTATAATTTGGGTAATCTACAGAGAGTACGGGACTTAGATTCCGAACAACCACAGTTCAATAGATTCTCATACAATCCTGAACCTGTTCCATCACACAGAGAGGACAATTTCGATTACAAACATTTCCTGTCAGTAAGAAAATTCAAAGTGTTTAAAAATGATAGAACACAGATTCATCCACTGCATTGGATTCCACAATTTAGCTTTGCCTTTCCACCGACTTGGCCCGTTACGCATAAACTTGAATTTATTTGCAGTTTTTTGGAAGGTGAACCGGCAACTCGTATGAGACCGATCGCGAGACAATGCTATTCGGTAGTAGAGTTTCAGAATGCTTTTCTGTCAGCGTATTGGTCGAAGACGACACAGCGCGGAATTAAAGATCAACTAATTAGTTTGCCAAATTATGAGAACTCCAATTTTCCCAGTGTGACGCAATTTTTTGAGCACATGGTGCAACAAAACCAGTACTTAAGTGAACCGTACAGTGAATCTGCACTTATTCAATTATGCATTTCCAAATTACCACGATCATTAAGAGTATCACTTCTAACAGGTCAGCAGAAGGAAAATATTTCAGCATTCAGAGATCTGTTGCAGCTTTTAGAAGTGCAACAATCTGATTATTCTTTTGTAAACAAAAATCTTTCATATAATAACCATGGCCAGCAAACTTACAGTAATTACGGTCAACCACGTAGTTTCAATAGCAAAAGTAACAGACGCTTTAGGAACGACGACCACCAGAACTTTGATAGCAGGCAAAATTTTAATTATCGGTATCGTCAAAATTATGAGCAACAGGAACCACATTTTAGTAACAATAGACGTTTTCCACCACAACAGCATGAAAATCAGCCGGTTAGCATACCTAACCAACAATGTAATGCACAAGGTCAACCTAACTTCAATGTTTCGCCGCGTGCACGTATAGTCCCAGATCCAACAAATAGTAACGCACGGCAGCAAGGAAACAACTATGTACAAAGAAGACAGTATTTCAATTCCTGTCGCAATGCACCGTATAGGAATGACTATTACGACAGACGAAAAAATAATGACGACAATTTTCAGCGTACATCTAACAACAGTCGCTCATACCAACAGCAGAGTTATCCACGAGAACATATTCTCATGAATGAACCCGATAGTAGGTATCATCCAGAGCGTAATACGTCTGGAAGAAATAATAGAACTGTTCAAATAGTAGAAATGCCACAGCATCCTCCTGAAAATAATAACACGTCAGATAGAATCTGACTAGATACTGTACAGATCGCATCTTCCAGTAACACAAGCACTACCTTTGACACGCAGAATATTGTTCACGAAAATGTAATTACTTTTGACGACATCAGAGACACTCTTTTGCAGGAAAGACCAGTTATTCAGAAAACTAGTTCACATCCTGTGATCGAAATTAAAATTGGTTCATCGAAATTTTCAGCAGTAATCGATTCCGGATCACCTATGTCAGTAATAAATGAAGAGACCTTCAACGAGTGCAACAAAGAGAATACTTATCCCACATTACCATTAGGCAAAACGAAAGTGAAAGGAGCAGTATCGAGTAAAGGAGTAGACGTTAAATTACAGACACATTTATCATTTTGTATTGGAGGTCATACTTTTCACTAAAATTTTTGGATTGTTCCTTTATTGACAACAGACGTAATTTTAGGTACTAATTTTCTCATACAACATGACGCAGTGGTCGATTTTCAAAATTCTTATTTAATGTTGAAGGACGAAAATGTACAATTAGCTTTAGAATTTCAGCATTCCTTATCTGCGGAAGAACAAACAATTAATCGCACAGAGGTCATTTCCGCAACACGTAACATAGACTGTAATTCCACATTGTTCACGGATACGTACGTACATAACTATAACACTCCAGACGAAGCTGACTACGACGTAATGCAGATGATTTCCGATAAAGTTAAACAAAGCAGTGCAAATACAGACGACGAACGCACGCAACTACATAAAATTCTTTTACAGCAAGCTCCAGTTTTCGACAATATTCCTGGTACTATGTCCGGATTTATGTATGAATTTCAAGTCAAACAGCACGACACATTTAAAGCTAAGCATTATCCTATTCCGTATATTCATAGAGAACAAGTTAAAAAAGAATTGCAGGATATGCTCGACCAAGGAATTATAGAACCAGCAGTTAGTCCGTACATAAACCCGCTACATATTGTTAAGAAAAAAGATGGCTCACTTTGCCTTGTACTTGATTCACGTCACATTAATGACATTATTATTAATGAAACAGATCGACCACAGACTTTAGAGGAACTTCTACAGAAATTTCACGGTACTGATATTTATTCCACACTAGATTTGAAATCGGGATTTTGGCAAATTCAACTTCATCCGAATTGCAGAAAGTATACAGCTTTTCTCTGTTTTGGTGACTGTTATCAATTTTGTAAATTACCATTCGGTTTAACTATTTCTTCTGCAGCTTTTATTCGCGGTTTGAACACTATACTTCCGACAGAACTTAAAGACAGAATCACGACGTACGTAGACGACATTCTTATCGCAGAAGCTAACTGTTCTGAACACAATGTGATTTTAGAACGACTATTACAAACTTTTCATGCACAAGGACTCACAGTTAACCTCAGTAAATCGCACTTTGGTAAAACTTCCATAAAATTTCTTGGACACGTAATTTCAGCAGAAGGCATTGCGCCTGATCCGGAAAAACTTCAAGCTCTACGTGACATTACTATTCCTACAACGAAGAAGCAATTACGCAGTTTTTTGGGATTAATTAACTTTTTTCGTAAATTTATTCATCACTCTGCTTTAGACACACCTAGATTATGCCAATTAAAAGGGAAAAACACTATTTGGTCATGGGATAAGCTAGCACATTCTGAATTTGTGAACCTGAAACATGCTTTGTTGAATGCTCCACTTTTATCGCACCCAGATCTTACTAGAAATTTTTCCATTGCCACCGACAGTTCCAACAGAGCTTTAGGCGTACATATTTTTCAGGAAATTGAAGAAGATGGCTCTAAAGTAATTAAAAACATCGCATTTGCAAGCCGCATTTTGTCACCTGCTGAACGAAATTATTCCGTTACAGAACTGGAAACATTATGTGTTGTATGGGCTTTTACCAGATTTCGGCATTTTCTTTATGGAAGATATACCACCGTTTACACAGACCACAGAGCGATACAATTTTTACTTTCAGCTAAATTCACACACGATAGATTAAGTAGATGGAAACTGTATTTACAGGAATTTAATTTTACGATTGTTCACATTCCCGGCACACAGAATGTTATAGCAGACGCACTATCGCGTTCTCTCAGCAACAATCAGCAAGACGTAGCAACCAACTTCTGCAAAGTAAATTTCAGTGTCATGTACATTCAGCAAGTTGCATTTGAAAATTTTATTTCATCGTCATTACAGGACATAGCACAAGAGCAGAATAAAGACAATGTGTGGAAAGAAATTAAACACCTTTGGCAAGATAAGAATAATGTTACGATTAGGAACCACTACACCGTACGCAATGACATTCTATTTCGCCGCTCTCATCCAGACAGCAACAATTGGTTATTATGCATTCCTGACGAACTTGTTAACAAATTAATTTGATACACTCATTTAAGTTATGCACATTACGGAGCCAGAAAATGTTTTCTTATACTGAGACAGAACTGTTATTTTACAAACATGGAAAAACGTATACGGTGAGTTTTAGCGTCATGTAAAATTTGCCAGAAAGCTAAGTCAGACACAACTTCACATATTTCTCCATTATATCCCATTGTACCTGTTAAATTAAGACATATGACCGCAGTAGACATTTTTGGTCCAATTCCGAGAACTAACAGAGGTTTTTGTTACATCTTTGTCGCTGTTGAACTCACTTCAAAATTTGTTACTTTCACTCCGTTACGCAAAGCTACTGCTAAAACTGTTTCGAAAGCATTTGTAAAACATTTTCTATTTCATGTAGGGCATGTGATGAAAGTAATTTCTGACAATGGATCACAATTTCGATCTGCTATATGGACACGCATGTTACGAGCTAGAAACATTTCTCCGATTTATATATTTAAGTACCATGCTTCTTCGAACTCCTGTGAACGATTAATGAAAGAAATTGGTAAACTGTATAGAATATACTGCCACAAAAGACATATTGATTGGGACACACACACATTCTCATTCCAAGATGTAATTAATTCCATACCAAATGAATCCACTATGCTATCTCCGTCTGTTATATTGAAAAACGTTGAACCACCAAACAAAATTAAAGAATTAGTAAACTTTCCTAGATCAGGTCGACTAAGACACCACGAAATAATTGACATTGCGCTGAACAACATCAAACGTGCCGCAGAGCGCCGGAGAAGACAGCAAAAACAGGTTTGTACACGCCGAGATTTTCACATTGGACAGAAGATATTAGTACGTACACACTATTTATCCAGCAAATTAAAAGGTAGGTGCAGTAAATTTGAACTTCTATACGCAGGTCCATATCAGATTCGCAGTATTCCTCACCCCAATGTAGTACACGTCGAAACTCTGAGAACCAGAAAATCGAAAGGAAACCACCACTTATCCAACATAAAACCCTTTATTGAGTGAACATACTTTACGATTTATCACACTGTAATGCTATTTACTAATTTTTATGATCATTTCTGCAATTATATTCACGTGACTAATTATTGATGACTATCGTATTTTTCCTTGGCAAGTGCCCGGCAAGGTAAGGTTAGCAGGTCGCTCTTCTTGTCGTTACACATCAGACAATGCATATTTTCCAGATGAACTTACGCATTTTATGAATAATTATGCAATTCTATGTAATGACGCATTAATTTTATCAAATTCTCTCTCCATTGAAGTCTTTAATTCTCGCCTCTATTAACTACATTACATACAAGCTGAACACAACGAACGTCACATTTTGTCTTTTTTATGTACGATTGTTTTCATGTTTTGTTTGTATGCACTGTGAAATAGATAAGATATAGCAAACGCCAGTTGACTTTGACATTTTTTGCCATATGATATCTCAACATCGTGACTGTTTTACATTTTTCTTTTTTGCTGCTGCATTGTGATATTCTCTGTACATTTTTGCCTTTGAACACTGACTATGCTTTTGACATATTACGTTTTCTGTCATGTTATGCTGTATGCTTAATTGTGTCACCATTAACCAGTCATTATTTAGTGGGTATATGACTTAAATGCAAGAGATTAATCTTTGTTCATCAATTTCAGAAAGAAATGATGCGTAAAAGAAATAAATTAAACAAAAATGGGAATTTCAACTACGGAATAGACGAAAGAAGATACAAACACCTTATGAGGAAGAGTAAATGGATCAGAATTAACAAGCATTAACAAGAATATACTATACACATCGTAGAATAGCAGTCTTAACTAATTTTTTCTTTCAGAATACAAGGCGATTGATGCAGGCTGTCAGACAGAACTACACATCTTAGTTTTAAGTGATGAAATGTGCTAGAGATAAGGAATAGTTGTATAATGAATAATGAAGTGATTTTTTTTTGCAGATGATAATGTATGCTGATGAAGAGTAATGATGAAGAATATGCTACTATGAATAATGAAGTTTTTCTTTACAGGTGATGATAGTAATGAAGTTATGATAATATGGATAATGAAGTGATGGATAATGAAGTTTTTTTCTTTACAGATGAGGATAATGTTGAAGTTATGTATTTATGCTATGTAGTTATTTAAGTATTTGTTGCAGTTTGCTTTGACAGCAGGTGTTATATTGCATAGTAGGATGACTGAAGGTTTTGGAAAGGACAGCTATGGAACACATTTTTATACACATTTCACTACCTGTTAATTCGAAGTTCACTACTTTTCAGCATAGTCTGCGTTTCTTCTTTCAGCTCAATAATCCATTTTGTATTTTTTCCAGGAGAAGCCTTTCATGGTACTTACTAAACTTGTTACTTATTATACCTGTTCTAGTACTTGCAATTTTATTTTTTACCCATTTGTGTCTATAATTTACAAATATGATCACATCTACTGCTTTGTGTCACAACCTTGCTACAGCTGACTCATGACGAATGACGTTACACATTTTTCAATTGCAGGAACAACCTAGAAGCAATTTTTTTTCTTCTTGCTTTCCCTTATAATTACCCAAAGCAATGCATTGCTAGCACAAAAACAAAATCTATTACCAGTCCCAAATAATGATACCAGTTTCAGAAAATTCTGAATAATACTGATCAGCTCTGAATAGTATGTCACTTCATTAATGACTTCCTAACGTTACAAAAAAAATATATAAAATAATGCTTTGTAACTGGCTAATAACTGCCACTGTTTATTGTAATGAGACTACTTATAATGCCCATGATTATTAATTCTATGATTGTAATTAACTGATTTTTAATAATGACTTCTTAATGATCTGAATAATACTGAATGATGAACAATGTTTTATACTATTCAATACTTGCTGGCCACTGAGTGCCAATAATTAATATAACTAAATGATTTATGACCTGTCATGTTCTGTAACTGGCCAATGAGTGCCAATAATTAGTGTCACTAAATGAATTATGTTATTAATTATGAGATTAATTAGCTATTGTTTTCAATAATGACTTTTCATGTTTTAGTAAGTGGCCACTGAGTGCCGATAATTAATGTAACTAAATTAGCTCTTGTTTTCAATGATGACTTTTCATGTTTTGGTAACTGGCCAATGAGTGCCAATAATTTGTTTAACTCAATGTTATATGTTCATGCTAGGCCAATAATGGACTCTCCTTTTCAATGAAGACTTCTGATGAACATTATTCTGTCATACTAAATATGGTTTGTAACTGGCCAAGGACTGCCGCTGTTTATTGTAATACGATTACCCATGATGCCAATAATTTAATTTTATGATCATTATTCTGTAATACTAAATACATGGTACAGAAATGTTCAATAACTGGGCTATGAATGCCGCAAACTACTAATGTAATTACTAATCAAGACTTGTCTGTTACTTAATATCCTTCACCTTCTGACATAACTACCTGGAATTACTGTAATATCCATTTGTCCTGTCCATCCTCATGGTCATGGAGCACTGTATTTAGTTTTTGCACTAATTCTACGTTGGTGTGCCTTGTAAGAGCGTGGTGTTGACACGACATGCTGTCCACCACCGTGAGCGATGAAAACGTTATTATGGTCCCACTGTTTGGTGTACCTGATGTACTGCCTAAATGATGACAAGAAATATTACTACGACATTTCAGTGTCTTGATTTTTTTTACCTTTGCGTTTATTTGTTATGAAAATGTTCAAACGTTTTTCAGTGCATGTGTACTTATATTATGTGTTAATATGTCTTCTACTGAACTTTAGTGCCTGTGCATATTTCTCATTTTTCAATATAATTTGTACTTATTCTGTATACCTTTTGTCAACATGATTTTTTGCCATTATATTTATTTGTTCTGAAAATGCTAAAGAATTTTTTCAGTGCGTGTGCACTTTGTTATCTATCAAAAAATTTGTATATACATTTTTCTGATATGTTTTGTACTTATATTTTGTCTTTGTCTGAAATGTTTTGTACTCGGTGCATGTGCACCACATTTAATTCATGTGCTACATCTGTATATATGCTGTAATTGTAAATTTAATTCAGAAAAAATTTTGCCGCGCTTGGCAAGACCAAATGACTCACCATCGCTGCCAAATTTTTGCCCCCCCAGTGGAGGGTTATGAAACGTGTATGTACTCGGTAGCAGCGATAGTGAGGCATGATAAAATCTTTGACCAGAGTTCCTAGTCTGCGCTTGACCGCGCGAGAGAGCAGTTCTGTTGCAGTCGAGTTACGAGACAATTCAGTTGCGAGTTAGCAGTTCTAGAGTAGTAGCACATGCGAGATGACGTAGTCTGTGGTAGTAGCGCGCGAGAGATAGTTTGGTTGTGTGTGAGCAGTCGGCGGGCGTCGACATCGCACTCTGGTCATGATTCAGGACGAGGTATATTATTTTTAAATAAGGTAATGAAGCAGCATTGCGCTCAGCTAATAATGTAAATTAACTATAACTAATTTGTGAAAGAATCGCCCCAATAATAATTTTCTTTTCAAAGCAATTTTTAACAAAGAATCCTTTAATGAAAGAAATATTCCCTTGCTATTCCTTAAAGAAAAGTTTCCCTTAAATTCAAAATTTTTGCAATGAATTTCCTCCAAGCTATGGCGAAAAATAAGAGCAGATGCAGTTTTATTAAGGTAAGAATTTCAGTTTAATTAGTGAACAGGGCCTAAAGATCGACATTTCGGTCTATTTGTGTTTTCATTGTCACTGAGATTTTATTATCACTGAATTGACTTTCATTTTTGTGGGGAGCTTATACTTGGGTGAGATTGCGATTTTTCATTTAATTGTCATTGTCATTAAATTTCTCTGGGGAGGTTACACTTGGCTCCATTTCTAATAAATATTGTCTTCCAAATTTTTGTGGGGAGGTTACAATTCATACCCCATAAACTGGTAAGAGATGGAACTGATTCCCCATAGTACACAAAACAGGTCCGAACGCTGTTGCAGAGGCAACGGAAAAAGCATGCAAAGTTCAGAAGAACGCGAAATCCCGAAGATTGGCTAAAATTTACAGACGCGCCAAATTTGGCACTGACTTCAATGCGAGATGCGTTTAATAGGTTCCACAACGAAACATTGTCTCGAAATTTGGTAGAAAATCCGAAGAAATTCTGGTCGTATGTAAAGTACACAAGCGGCAAGACGCAGTCAATACCTTCGCTGCGCAGTGCCGATGGTACTGTTACCGACGACTGTGCCGCTAAAGCGGAGTTATTGAACGCAGTTTTCCGAAATTCCTTCACCAGGGAAGACGAATGGAATATTCCAGAATCTGAAACACAAACAGCTGCTGAGTTTCTTAGAAGTAGATACCTTAGCTTGATACAGGCAAGTCTTCAGGACCAGATTTTATACCGATTATGTTCCTTTCAGATTACGCTGATACAATAGCTCCCTACTTAGCAATCATATACAACCGCTCGCTCACCGATAGATCTGTACCTACAGATTGGAAAATTGCGCAGGTCGCACAAGTGTTTAAGAAGAGTAGTAGGAGTAATCCATCGAACTACAGACCTATATTATTGACGACGGTTTGCAGTAGGGTTTTGGAGCATATACTGTATTCAAACATTATGAATCACCTCGAAGGGAACGATCTATTGATACGTAATCAGCATGGTTTCAGAAAACATCGTTCTTGCGCAATGCAGCTAGCTCTTTATTCGCACGAAGCAATGGCCGCTATCGACAGGGAATCTCAAGTTGATTCCGTATTTCTAGATTTCCGGAAAGTTTTTGGCACCGTTCCTCACAAGCGACTTCTAATCAAGCTGCGGGCCTATGGGGTATCGTCTCAGTTGTGCGACTGGATTCATGATTTCCTGTCAGGAAGGTCGCAGTTGGTAGTAATATACGGCAAATTATCGAGTAAAATTGAAGTGATATCAGGTGTTCCCATGGGAAGCGTCCTGGGACCTCTGCTGTTCCTGATCTATATAAATGACCTGGGTGACAATGTGAGCAGTTCTCTTAGGTTGTTCGCAGATGATGCTGTAATTTACCATCTAGTAAGGTCATCCGAAGACCAGTATCAGTTGCAAAGCGATTTAGAAAAATTGCTGTATGGTGTGGCAGGTGGCAGTTGACGCTAAATAACGAAAAGAGTGATCCACATGAGTTCCAAAATAAGTCCGTTGGAATTCGAATACTCGATAAATAGTACAATTCTCAAGGCTGTCAATTCAACTATGTACCTGGGTGTTAAAATTACGAACAACTTCAGTTGGAAGGACCACATAGATAATATTGTGGGCAAGGTGAGCCAAAGGTTGCGTTTCATTGGCAGGACACTTAAAAGATGCTACAAGTCCACTAAAGAGACAGCTTACACTACACTCGTTCGTCCTCTGTTACAATATTGCAGCACGGTGTGGGATCCTTACCAGGTGGGATTGACGGAGGACATCGAAAGGGTGCAAAAAAAGGGCAGCTCGTTTTGTATTATCAAGTAATAGGGGAGAGAGTGTGGCAGATATGATACGCGAGTTCGGATGGAAGTCATTAAAGCAAAGACGTTTATCGTCGCGGCGAGATCTATTTACGAAATTTCAGTCACCAACTTTCTCTTCCGAATCCGAAAATATTTTGTTCAGCCCAATCTACATAGGTAGGAATGATCATCAAAATAAAATAAGAGAAATCAGAGCTCGAACAGAAAGGTTTATGTGTTCGTTTTTCCCGCGCGCTGTTCGGGAGTGGAATGGTAGGGAGATAGTATGATTGTGGTTCAATGAACCCTCTGCCAAGCATTTAAATGTGAATTGCAGAGTAATCATGTAGATGTAGATGTAGATGTAGATGCAGATATTGGTAATCTGCCTGGTGGATATTCGCTTCAGGCTACGTTAGAGCACATGCTAAATTATCAGGCAAATTAAGCGCAACAGCAAGGACAAGCAATTGGAAACCTTTTTCTGCCAACAAGTTGTGCGGGACCGCCAGCAAGCTGAGCAGGACCGCCAGCAAGCTGAGCGTGACCAACAAGTCCAAAAGTTCAGATGTGTGTGAAATCTTATGGGACTTAACTGCTAAGGTAATCAGTCCCTAAGCTTAAACCTGCTTAATCTAAATTATCCTAAGGACAAACACACACACACCCATTACCGAGGGAGGACTCGACCCTCCGCCGGGACCAGCCTCTCAGTCCATGACTGCAGCGCCTGTGACTGCTCGGCTAATCCCGCGCGGCTGACCAACAAGTAGTACAGTCCTTAGAATCCGTGCAAAAGAAGATAGTAAACATGAAACTAAACCATGAGTCAAGATCTAAAGCTGTACAGGAGTTAAATGCGCAGGTGAATAATCTGCAGTTAGCGAATACTACCATTGTAGATGAAATGGGCATTTCAGCTAACCGAATCGAAAAGTTAGAACTAGATTCCACTCAGCTTGTCGAACACAAACTGGACGAACAAACTACTAAAATGGAGGCTGAGTTTAATTCCTGGTTAGAATCGAAAGAGAATGAAATCGAGAAAAGGATTGATTCAGAGGTAAAAGCAGCTTTTGACAATAGGAACTCTGAATCTTTTAGCGCTGTAATAAACAGCCAGGTACAGAGTGATGTTCAGACCATCAAACAAATACTAAGTGATGATATTCCGCTTTGGCAGATGAATATAGCTAAGCGGATATCAGACTTGGAAAAAGGTTTAGCCGATAGTAGCAAACGAGCAGAAAATGAAAGTATGTTGCCAGTAACCAATGTTTTTGGTAACGCACAGACGTATGCGCGACGCAATAATGAGAAATCTTCGTGCGACAATGCGAATAGCCGCAGCACCAGATCAGAGCAGGCAGCCTATGCACCAAGCGCAAATGCTTACAATTCAAAATTATTGGTCGAAGAAAGTGTAATTAAGAATAGACAATTCCAGACTTTCACTACCGAACGAAAGTCAGTACATTTTGGTAGTGTTTATTAAAAGTTCCAGAAACATCTTGCCAAGCGCATGGAATGAAGCGCAGAAAATACAATATGTCATGTCATACATTCAGGTTGACGCAGAATTATGGGTTACTGAAGCAGCGGACAGCTGCATGACAAATGCGCAATTTGAGAAGGAATTTTTAGCAAAATATTGGTCGCCTTGCATCCAAGAGCGGCTTAGGAAAGAGGTCTATAATCCTGAACCTTATTCAACCCGTCTTGGAAACCTGAGACGATATTTTGAAAAATACATTAACAAGACGCGCTACTGGGACGAGCCTATATCGTCGAGGGACATTATTAGGCAGCTTAAATCACATTTACCTACCCACATTAAGTAAAAGTTAATTAACGTACCCGAAAACGACATGGAACATTTCCGGTCAGTACTAGATTCTATTGACGTAATACAGGAAGACGTGAAGTCAGCGTGCGAACACGCAAGAAATAATAGCTCAAGATGCACAAACGGTAGAAATGATAATGCACCGAACCACAACCATGGAAATGGTGGGGGCGGTGGTAAAAGGCATGAATATCAGCCGAGTAGTAGCAACAACCTAAATCAAAATGGTTGTGGTCACCCGTCAAATAATAAAAAACGTAGATTTTACGATCGATATGATTCCGGACAAGCCGGGGCCAACCGCTGGAAAAATACCCGAGGTCAATGGCACGACAATTACAATGGAAACAGCCGTAACTGGAATCATAATCACCGACCTAACCAAGACCGACAAAATAACGGGAGGTACGATAACAACAAACCACCGCTGCAAAACGCGCGTATTGCGCAACCGTGGCGGCCTGCAAATCAAAATGTTCATATTATAGAGGTCACGGACAACAACCGTCCAAGCACCTCACTCCAAAATAGTTCAACAAACTAGAATCGGCCACGATATGCTCTCCGTAGCTGGCCGTAGGTTGGAGTAAGAACATCACAAATGATAGTACACCTGGAGTCAAAATGCTGCGTTATAATGACGGAATTAGTATGGAGCGCGACCTCATAACAGAACTGCACGAATGTGCAAAGAATAACAATGAAAACATACAAGCAATCCTAGAAGCAAAAATCTACGATATTGGTGTAAACATAATCATTGACACAGGTGCCTAGGCCAGTGTGACGAGTGCAGAACTGTATAAATCACTTGGGAAGGGACGAAATATACCGGCTTTCCCAGTGAGTAACTGCAAGGTGTCTGGAGCCATAAGTGCACAGAACCAGTTAATTAAGCGACAGGTGCAGGTAGAAATGTGTAAAGAGGGCGTAGCGATATTGAGCTCCTTCCTCGTTGTTAAGGGGTTAAGGGTGGCCTGCATTCTGGGAGTAGATGTTCTCTGTTAGAGGAACGCAGTGATCGACCTCTCCGCAGGAAAACTAAGCATACTTAACAAGGGCAGAAGGGTTGAATTGTCAATGATGCGAACGAGAGAGGTACTTGTGCCACGTTGTAACAGAATAAATATCAAGGGTCGGAACCCGTGTATACTGCACTTGGAAAATAATTCAACAACGACATATCTTTACTATACCAATAAAGAAAGTAATGATTTTGAAGTAAACGTAGATGCATCCCAGAATAAAGTCCAAAAATCTGAAATTTTAAATAATATACAAAAACAACAGCTAACGCATCTGCTGCCAGAATATAACATGGTATTTTCTGAACGACCAGGAGTAATTAGGGGTTGTAATTATCATATCGAGGTAACGCTCCACAAAATTTATCGTCGAACGTCTTACCTCATCCCATGGTCCAGGAGGGAAGCAGTGGCGAAAGATTGTAAATAGGAGCTGTAAGAAAATTTCACATTTGTGTTTTAGAATATAAGTGTGTTTAGTTTTAAGTATGCATTTGTGTATATTCAGCTCTGAATATCTATACAGTAAAGAATATTTATGGTGTGAGCAAGGCTCACAAGAAAGTGTAATAATGCACTAGATAAAGACTTGCCTACAAACAGATTAGTGTCAGTAAAGAATATTTCATGCTCATCACGAAGTGAACAATCTCTTGTTTAAAAAATATAAAACAATTTTATGAGTCATTTTTCAATACTGTGTGTATAAATAATTGATGATTAATTTGCATGTAGTAATATAATAGATTTAATTTTATTAGTTTAATGTAATGCCTTGAGAGGATATTTATTTAAATGAAAGTAACTTTGATTCGTAGAATGATTTTTTTTTTTTTTTTTTTTTTTTTTTTTTTTTTTTTTTGGTCATCAGTCTACTGACTGGTTTGGTGCGGCCCGCCACGAATTCCTTTCCTGTGCTAACCTCTTCATCTCAGAGTAGCACTTGCAACCTACGTCCTCAATTATTTGCTTGACGTATTCCAGTCTTTGCCTTCCTCTACAGTTTTTGCCCTGTACAGAATGATTAGGTATACAGTATTAACACCAATCGTGATATGAGAGTGACACTTGAATAAATTCAGTCTAAACCGAACCCATTTTATATGACGTACACTTTGTACATACCAGTGCATCAACTGAAGCCGGTATATTTCATACACGTCTTTGAACGCTGACTGCGCATTATGCGAATTGACTCATTCTATGCGGAAACTGCACTGTAGTCCTGTAGGACAGATTATTCGTGCAAATGTTGTCGCCCAAAAATATATGATATGCACATGATAAGGTCTGTTCGCTAGGGGAGTGATAACTTGCCAAGCTACACAGAAAAAATTAATGTACAAAGTCACACACTTTCATGTAATTACAAAAAAGTCATTTATGCATCGTAATACTGTTAAGAAACGTGCAATGGACACTGTAAATGTAACGGACTCACCATGAGTGAAAATAATTGTGTAAAGAAGGAGCAACATACCTTCCAGATAGACTGTGTGTACACACGCAACCTTGCAGACAGACGGAATATTTTGTGTAGAATGGGCAGAGAGTGACTGTTGGAACTGCACCAATATATACGTCGAAGAGGATAGAATGCTGAGTTATAAACTGTTATAACGGAATACGTCGAAGAGAATCGAATGCTGAGTTATAAACTGTTATAACGGAGTGCTCAAACAATAACAAACTTACCGTGTGTAATGAAATAGGTAGTAATCCTTTCAGAGACGATAACAATAAGCATCACTCGACGGAAACAATTAGTGTGTATGAACTGAAATGATTTCACATGTCGAGAGACACTCTGAGAGCGCATCGCCCGTGAAAAATAAGTAAAAGTGTGTAGAGCAACTTGCGCGTGATAAACTCTTAATAGGAGTGTCACAGTGCAATTTGGTTGCCAGGCCATGAAAACCGTTATAACACCAAAACATTCTGTGCAAAGCAGCGAAACGACGGCTTACTGGACAATAAACGCGGATTAATCCAATTGCATTCTATTCTCGCAGCTTATAATGTGTATCCTTAAAGATAGTATACTGTGGTGGAACGTCTGTTACATGTATTTTGACGGAGATCCGTGTGGAGGAGCAGCAAGGGGATGCAGTGCCGCCTCCAATCAGCTGGTCGCGGGCGAAACATCTGTCGCACGCCACGACAGCGGAACAGGCCGGCTCAGATCGCGAGTGCGCAGGCGCCACCTACCGCCGCACCGTCGCTGCTTCTGCGAGTACGCGGCGTCGATCCCGATGGTCACTGAGACATCGTGTCCCAGCAGACGCTCCAGGACACAATACTGACCTCACTCCACCGCACGCATCGTCCAACGTCATTGTGAACATTTCGTTGAACATGAACTCCAATATTGATGAACTAAACAACGGAATGATTTTTGTAGTACGAACTTATATCAAGTGACGAACACTTTTAATTTGTTCCAGTCATGAACTCAAACTATGAACCTATAAGACACCATATGTGAGATGTTTTCTTGATATTAGCAATATAAATTGAAATGCGTAAATTGCCCCGGTAGGATGAACAATTACGTGGCAAAGTCATAACACCACTTTGAACAATTTAATGTACAATATTGAACATTCACCAAAACATAAACTTGAGCATTTCCACGGATGTGGAACGTCATAAACGTACACTGTCGAAAAGGACCAAATTGACGATGTCGCAGCTTGTGAGAATAATTGTTGTGTTTTGTGCTTCAATTGTGAACACTTGCACAAATGTCGCACTTCGTTCGTGAACTGAGAGAACTGTGTTAAACTGCGAAGCGAACGAGATGACCATGGCTCCGGCGCAGTTTTCCCAGGTTTTCTGAACGCACATAGCCCATATGGGGGAGCCAAAACTGTAATGCCCCTTTCCTCGAGAAATTATTGGGCAGTGTGAACAAACTACAGTGCGAACATAGTGAATAAAATGAGCCTGGTGTTCCAAACACCAAGTGATATACAGTGACTGTGTTGACGCCAATGGCAACATATCGACAAAAAATTGGCCAGTGTTAGTCATATGCTGCCAAAGGGCGTTGTGACGTCTCCTGGCAAGACATTTCCAAACTCGGGAGAATATAAAATTATAATAATAAAAGTAAACATTTATCTGTATTATTATTATTATTATTTCTTTCTTTTCTCAGACGTTATGTCTGGCTTACTATTATTATTATTTCATTACTGTATGAATGGTTGTAGATTATGTATAAAAGGAAATAATTTTTCATTTTTTATGTTTGTGCAATATTTATGTATATGTTATTGTTGTTGTGGTCTTCAGTCCTCAGACTGGTTTGATGCAGCTCTCCATGCTACTCTATCCTGTGCAAGCTTCTTCATCTCCCAGTACCTACTGCAACCTACATCCTTCTGAATCTGCTTAGTGTATTCATCTCTTGATCTCCCTCTACGATTTTTACCCTCCACGCTGCCCTCCAATGCTAAATTTGTGATCCCTTGATGCCTCAAAACAGGACCTACCAACCGATCCCTTCTTCTAGTCAAGTTCTGCCACAAACTTCTCTTCTCCCCAATCCTATTCATTACCTCCTCATTAGTTACGTGATCTACCCACCTTATATTCAGCATTCTTCTGTAGCACCACATTTCGAAAGCTTCTATTCTCTTCTTGTCCAAACTAGTTATCGTCCATGTTTCACTTCCATACATGGCTACACTCCATACAAATACTTTCAGAAACGATTTCCTGACACTTAAATCTATACTCGACGTTAACAAATTTCTCTTCTTCAGAAACGATTTCCTTGCCATTGCCAGTCTAAATTTTATATCCTCTCTACTTCGACCATCATCAGTTATTTTACTCCCCAAATAGCAAAACTCCTTTACTACTTTAAGTGTCTCATTTCCTAATCTAATTCCCTCAGCATCACCCGATTTAATTTGACTACATTCCATTATCCTCGTTTTGCTTTTGTTGATGTTCATCTTATATCCTCCTTTCAAGACACTGTCCATTCCGTTCAACTGCTCTTCCAAGTCCTTTGCTGTCTCTGACAGAGCCCGCATCTCGTGGTCGTGCGGTAGCGTTCTCGCTTCCCACGCCCGGGTTCCCGGGTTCGATTCCCGGCGGGGTCAGGGATTTTCTCTGCCTCGTGATGGCTGGGTGTTGTGTGCTGTCCTTAGGTTAGTTAGGTTTAAGTAGTTCTAAGTTCTAGGGGACTTATGACCACAGCAGTTGAGTCCCATAGTGCTCAGAGCCATTTGAACCATTTTTTCTCTGACAGAATTAGAATGTCATCGGCGAACCTCAAAGTTTTTACTTCTTCTCCATGAATTTTAACACCTACTCAGAATTTTTCTTTCGTTTCCTTTACTGCTTGCTCAATGTACATATTGAATAACATCGGGGAGAGGCTACAACCCTGTCTCACTCCTTTCCCAACCACTGCTTCCCTTTCATGCCCCTCGACTCTTATAACTGCCATCTGGTTTCTGTACAAATTGTAAATAGCCTTACTCTCCCTGTATTTTACCCCTGCCACCTTCAGAATTTGAAAGAGAGTATTCCAGTTAACATTGTCAAAAGCTTTCTCTAAGTCTACAAATGCTAGAAACGTAGGTTTGCCTTTCCTTAATCTTTCTTCTAAGATATATATTTCACGAATAACGTCTGTGGTCGGCGAATGTATGTATCAAAGCAGATAATGAAAAATAATTACAAACATGATTATTAAATTGCCTATAAATAGTGGAGGTTAAAACACTCTCTCTGTCTCCTTGTAGCCGTTATAGTTGTAAGAGCCTGTGACGGTCCCTAGAATGCGTAGGTAGCATTCATTTGTCCTTTGATCGACAAAGACGCCATTGGAGGTTGATATTTGTAATAGATGTATACTTTCAATTTATGTTGATTTTTTGAATATAGAAATTGTTAAAATTATTACCTGTAATAATTTATTGCTAGCTTGCCCAAGATTTCATTCCACATTCTTAGTCGCTTTCAGCATATTAGGAATTTTTCATGACACTGAGCCGTCTGGCGATTGGGGAACCGCTGCAGCGGCGAATTCAAATGAAATTGAATGAAAGCAGTTTTTCCGCAATATAGCGGGTAGGTAACGGTACATTAAAATCATCTCTTTACGCTTCCTGGAGACTTCAGAGGGAAACTGTGGATTTTATTATGTCATTTTCAGGTGGACATGGGCAGCTGCTATTATGTTATCAGTTTCGTAAATAAGTCATGAGTGATGAAATTTTACTTGTGTGTGATCAAAGACTGCTGTGCAAAACCTGTTATGACTAATAACATAATAATTAAATTTTATTTCTTTTGTTTCACGTTCTCATGTTAGTCGTTGCAGTTAATAGTCTTCATATATTAAAGAAAATTCACTGCAGCTTTTACGTTTAGTGAACATAAGATATTGTAACTTCCGTACAGGCAATAAGAGTAATTTTCTGGGCATTCAACAGATGACAGTAGCGAAGGGCAATTTTTATCACAATTAGTTACAGTAATGATACGTTGTTCCATATCTAACAAGCCAGATTAATGTCATATAAGAATAATTTGCAAATTAAAGATCGTACGTCCACAGCAGGAAGTCTTTCAGTGTTGTGCGTATCCCTACATAATAGGTCAAAGTGCATCAAGTTAAAATATTTTCAGCTGCAGAAAACTGATAGTGAAAATCGTATTTTATCCGTCGTGCTCGCAACAATAAGCGATATAAAATTAATTAAAATGTTATGCCATATAAACTGCATATAAAATACAGAGTGTTTGCGGTGGGCATTACGCGACAAGACGAATGTTGAAAATTAGGTGGACTGAAGGTAAGGAAGGAGGAGGTTCTGCGCAGAATCAGGGAGGAAAGGACTATGTGGGAAACACTGATAAAAAGGAGGGACCGGATGATAAGACATCCGTTGAGACATGAGGGAATGACTTCCATGGTACTAGAGGGAGCTATAAATGACTAACACTGTAGAGGAAGACTGCGATTGGAATACATCAAGCAAGTAATTGGGGACTCTGGGATGAAGAGGTTGGCACAGGAGAAGAATTCGTGTCGGGCCGCATCAAAGTAGTCAGAAGACTGATGACCAAAAACAGAAACAATGAAAAATCTAAATACAGTTCAGTAGGGTTTTGTGGATTTTGTTTTCGCTCATCCAACAGTTTAAGCAGTACTTTCTTTACTTTGATTTCCTCAAAATTTTACTTAGATCCTATTTTAATTTGTTAACGTAGCATGTCTTATTATTCATTGATACTTCGCCTTGTTTTGATACTTCATAGCTTATGACTACCATCCCTCGCCCATTACGCTTGTATTTTTATCTGTTACAGGAATCTTCTCATTCATTTTTGTTACGTGACGATGAATGCCGCTCTATATATTTATGCCTGTTTAACGTCTTGTTAACAATTTCTACGAAGCATATTGACTTCTCACATTCTCATTTAGCACGGTCCCGTATTTATTTAGAAGTTCTTCTCGTGCTCCTTTATGCACATGAAAATAATTAGAGCTGTTTACCACAGCCTGCCTCCTCTTTACATTCTTTATGACTTAAACGCCTCCATCCCCCCACAACGTCAACCCTTTTTTCCTATTTTCATTGGTCTTATTCTGTTTAAATTTTAGCTATTGAACATTTTTTTTTTTGCTGTAGCAGGCATTGGCTATTCCAATGTGGAGCATGCGATTGTTGCATCTATGGCCAGTGCCTGCACGTCACCGAGCGAGATGGCGCAGTGTTTAGCACACTAGACTCGCATTGGGGAGGACGACGGTTGAAACCCACGTCCGGCCATACCATTACATGATTTTCCTAAATTGCTTCAGGCAACTGCCAGTTGCTTTGAGAGAGCATAGGTGATTACCTTCCCTGATCAGCTGGAACTGATGACCTCGCTGTTCGACCCCCTCCACCTTATTAACCTATCAACCTGTACCAAATGATCTATAAGGGACAAAATGTACCGATTATTTTTGGAGCTCACAGGGAGAGGACCGACAATATCTGCCGCTACTACGGTCCAGGATAAATGGCTTCTGGTACCTGCTGTAAAGGCACTTTCGTTCGAGGTGGCAATGACCTCTTAACGCAAGGTAGACAATTTTGAATGTACTTTTGCACATCTTTCCGTCATCCTACCGAGAAATAACGGGCAGCTGTTCGGCAATATGTGTCGCGAAGGCGGTTATGACATGTTTGCAGGCTATCGTGACATTGTGCGATTATCTTGGAACGTAATTCTTTAGGGATTACTACCTGTTTACCGAAGTGGGTCTCTCGATATAAAATTCCAACTTCAACGGAAAATTCTGGAAAAGTCACATATTTATGACATTCGACGTCTCTTTGCTGTGTTTCCCATAATTCTTCAATAGAAACGTCATTAGCTACGATCACTCTTACTTTTCGGCTTAATGCGTCGGCGTTTTGATGTAACTTGCCCGGTTTGTGTTTTACCTCATACTCAAATTCGCTCAATTTCAAAGCCCAACGAGTTAGCCTACTACTAGGGTCTTTTAAGCTCAACATCCTCTGTAACACGGCGTGATCAGTGATGACAGTGAATTTTCTCTCATACAAATAACATCGGAAATAAGTTACACCAAACATGAGTGCTAGAAGTTCCTTCTCAGTTGTGTTGCAATTTGACTCTGCTTTATTAAGCTGTCGAGACGCATAACCAATTGGTCGTCCTTCGCCATCTATCTCTTGTGATAGAATGGCTCCTACAGCATAATCTGAGGTGTCTACTGACAGTATGAATGGTTTTTCAAAATCCGGGTACGCTAGTAATGCGGCGGGCGACGGTGGGCGGCGCGGCGACGGATGACGGCGGCCCGGCCGGTCGCGCAGCGCAGGCCCCTCGAACTCAGGCAGCGGGCAGCGCGGCGGCGTCCGGCTCACGTGGCTGACTAGCGTGGGCTGCCTCGCTGCAGCACGCGCTCTGTGCGTGTTCAGTGGAGCAGCCACGGCCCGCGTGGAGCAAACGTGACGGCCGGTTGGCGCATTCCATGCGCGAAGTGTACGGCGTCTTGCCGGAAAGAAATTAATGTAGCGACAAAGTCTATCGGGAACGGATCAACACTTCTTACACCTGTTGTACAAGATGGGCGTATGGGCAGGCGGTGGGAGTTATTAAATGAACAGGACAAAATTTAGACAAAGGCCATTTATTGACAAAAGCATGTTAAAAAGGGGTCACTTGGGCTTGGGGAGGTGAGGGTGAGCCAGAGCGTAGAGTTTGGCGAAGCATAGTCCGCGAAACTAACGGAAGTTGTTGTCTGCCAAAACTAAGTCCACAGTGTCGCAGCACCGGGAGAAGCGGGAGATGTTCAAGGGTACAGGGCGCGCATCCGACTGGCGGGTGAGCCAGAATACAAGAGAGCGGGTCCGGTGACGGTCGGCCAGGTATATTCGACGCACCGCGCGGCTTCCTCCACCCTGAATGGTCAGGACCGAGAAAGCCGCGGGGGCGGCAATAGAACTTTCCAGAGGGTTGTCTACTAATCGACGCCTGGGGCGGCGTTACCTGGTAAGCACATGAGAGAGGCGCGTGATCAAGGTGCCCTCGGTGCTGACTTCCTGTTACTGGAGTGTGGGACGAAAGAATTTACTGGCAGGTAACACTGCCGGTCGTGGCTTGGCCGCAACGGAAAAATGAAGTTACCGTTTGGAAGCTCATATAATAAACTAAAATCTCCCACTGCCTGGCTCATTCACTACGTTGCTAAAGTTTTTAACTTCCCTTACAAATAAAAGTCGTATTATAATTGTTGTAATAAAAAAAATGTAGTAAACAGCGAAATGACATTGGAAATTTAATGCGAAAACCCGTCATTTCACCACATTACCTTTCAAATGTAATAACGACTAGCGCTGAAAAAAATAAATTAACAAAAAAAGAATGAGCGGGATTCCATTCGGCGATCCATCGATTACGGAGTCTGAAAACAAACCAATCAACAGCCGCCATCTCGGACGGTCGGTCAACGTACAATTACTTCAGTGAGACGTAAAATTTCTTCAGTAGTTTTCTCTAGATTGCCTAAGTTTGAAATAAATCCATGATCTGAACGTCATGTCTTCCCCTTGCAAGTCAGTTGGCTTATCTAACTAGCCATATACACTATGTGATCGAAAGTATCGGGACACCCCCCAAAACGTACGTTTTCCGTATTAGGTGCATCGTGCTGCCACCAACTGGTAGGTACTCCATATAAGTGACCTACGTAGTCATTAGACATCGTCAGAGACAAGAATGGGGCGCTCCGCGGAACTCACGGACTTCGAATGTGGTCACGTAATTAGGTGTCACTTGTTATACGTTTGTACGCGAGATTTCCACTCTCCTAAACATCTCTAGGTCCACGGTTTCTGGTGTGGTAGTGAAGTGGAAACGTGAAGAGACACGCACAGCACAAAAGCGTACACACCGACCTCGTCTGTTGACTGGCAGAGACCGCCGAGAGTTGAAGAGGGCCGTAATGTGTAATAAGCAGACATCTATCCAGACCATCACAAATGAATTCCAAACTGCACCAGGATCCACTGCAAGTGCTATGACAGTTAGGTGACAGGTGAGAAAACTTGGATTTCATGGTAGAGCGGCTGCTCGTAAGGCACACATCACGCCGGTAAAGCCAAACGACGTGTCGCTTGGTGTAAAGAGCGTAAACATTGGTGAATCGAACAGTGGGATAACGTTGTGTGCAGTAACGAATCACGCTACACAATGTGGCGATCCGATGGCAGGGTTATTGGTATGGAAAATGCCCGGTGAACGTCATCTGCCAGCGTGTGTAGTGCAAATAGTAAAATTCGGAGGCGGTGGTGTTATGCTGTGGTCATGTTTTTGCACCTCTTGTTGTTTTGCGTGGCACTATCACAACACAGGCCTACATTGATGTTTAAAGCGCCTTCTTGCTTACCACTGCTGAAGACCATTCCGGAATGGCGATTGCATCTTTCAACACGATCGAACACCTGTTCATAACGCACGGCCTCTGGTGGAATGGTTAGACGACAATAACAGCCCTGTAATGGACTGGCCTTGTCAGTGTCCTGACCTGAATCTTACAGAACACCTTTGGAATGCTTTGGAACGCCGACTTCGTGCCTGGCCTCGCCGACCGACATCTATATCTCTCTTCAGTACAGCACACCGTGATGAATGAGCTGCCATTCCCCACGAAACCATCCAGCACCTGATTGAACATATTCCTGCGAGAATGGAAGATGTCATCAAGGCTAAGGGTGGGCAAACACCATACTGAATTCCAGCCTTATCGATTGAGGGCGCCACGAACTTGTAAGTCATTTTCATCCAGATATCCGGGTACTTTTGATCACATAGTGTATGTGCTGTACTAAATGTTGGTTGTATTCAGTGTCATGTATGTTTTATTTTATAATCCTTATGACAAACATCATACTGAATTGCCCCTGAATCCAATGACTTTTGTGGGATATTTTCAATATTTTACAAGAAATACCTACTCGATTGGTCTACCATATTCAATTCTGCATTTCTAAGTACTGATATCTGTGATGGCACATCGACCGCACAAGAGGCTTCTGGCTCCAACATCCGTTCTTGTGAATATGTAATTCTACGTGTAGTATGCTCTTCTAAAGAAATTTTTATAACATATTGTTTAGCGATTTTTACTCTTTTCTGGTTGACATTTGCAACTATTCGTAATAATCTGTTTCATAGTTCCATTTCCCTTCTAAGTAAGACATTTATATGTCGAAATCATGGTAAGGGGTTAATACACTTTTCATTCGGCAATGGGTTGGCTGAAATTTTATAGTCCTATCAATATACTTTCCGATGTAGGTACCCCGCAGCTCTTATGTATGTCATGTTACCACCTTGAGCTGCTGATCTGTCCAAAGAAACATTTTCAGTCGTCTGACCATCATCAGGTTCATGAAAGTACTCATAGGGTCAATATGACTGTGTACACTCCGTAGCACAGTTTTATAGACTGGCGAAGAAACGTATCATACGATATGATAACACTGTATTATTTATGGTTTTATCATCTGACGATAACGATTTATGATTTCGCCTAACATGATGTGAGTAATTTTAGAGAACATGACGACGGTCAGACGACTGAAACTGGTTCTATATATAAAAAAAAAAGCAGTTTAACCGCAGCACATTACACTTTTTTTTGCGTCACCAGTCTTCAGATGTCCTATCATCCGGCCCTGTCCCCTTATCAGTATTTCCTATAGATTCCTTTCCTATCCCATTCTGCGCAGAACCTCCTCGTTCCTAACCTTATCAGTCCACCTAATTTTCAGCATTCGTCTGTAGCACCACATCTCAAATGCTTCGAATTTTCTGTTCCGCTTTCGCACAGTCCATGTTTCACTACTACGCAATGCTGTACTCGAGACGTACGTTGTCATAAATTTCTTCCTCAAATTCAGACCTACGTTTCATATTAGTAGACTTCTCTTGGTCAGGAACGCCCTTTTGGCCATTGCTAGTCTGCGTTTGATGTATTCCGTGCCCCGTCCATCGCTGGTTATTTTACTGTCTAGGTAGCTGAATTCCTTAACGTCATCTGCTTCTTGACCATCAATCCTAATGTTAAGTTTCTCGCTGTTCTCATTACGGGCCTGATTCGTAATAACACTGCGTGGCATCGTAAACAAAATACAGAGTTTAAAGGCAAAGACGAAAGTATTCAACTATCAAATCAATAAAAAAACAAGGCGGAGCATAAGAACATCGATGAACTGAGGAATAATTTTGTACAAGATAGTAAACTGCGTTTCACCAAAAAACATCTAACTACTACTATTGTTACGGAGTGGTTTCGAGAACAAAATATATATCCCTGACTATTTTACTATCGAAGAGCTTACAAAGCGAACGACTGGCAGAGCTGTCGCCAAGTGTAACTTCCTCTATAAAAGAAAACATTACGATTACTTTGAATTGATGCTTGACTTAGGATGGATACTAAACTCGAGTTTTAATGTAGAGTGTTGTAACTGTAAGTGGCGTACTTACTCTGTCCTATTGTTAGCAAACACTTTAAACGAACTGATTGTGAAATGCAACTCCCAACACCAATGAAGAAATACAATCACTGCAAAATACGTTCAGCTGCTTAGGCAGTGAATCCTCTGGACCTGTTGAAAACTGATAACTTTTGTCCCTGTGCACACGACAACAAATTAAATTGTCTTACTTCTAAAGCAGCAACGGTGCTAGCTACAGGCTCAGCGGTATACAATGCTGGCCATAATGCTTGAAATTCACATGAAATTCTTTTGGCTGATAAAAAATAACACTTAAGAAAATCCAACTGCTTCGAAAAACGTATGACCTGGACAGGGAGGCGGTACTGATTGTGGTGAAATTATATATATTAAGTTTGGATTGTCAAAAACACTGGACAACTGAAGTTACATAGGTCAAAGAAAGGATATATTATATTCACTAATTGACTGACGAGAGATTATTACAGAAAGTACTATCTAACCGCATCAAACCAGCATAAATGCAAATCATCAAATTACATATAGCTCAATTAACAAATCTTAGAAGCATTACAGAAGTGAAGTATCTAACTAGCCTTTTTATCATTCAGTTTACGCGCATCGGAGGACACCACAAAAACTGCCTAAATTATACTCTTTAATTCATAGACAGCTACCTACAACTGTGCGCCCAGCGTTCTCTTTCTCCAACTCTAGAATCTCAGAACAGGGTGTTTTTGGCTGTGCGATCGTGCATATTCAGCGATCCGTATTATAAAGACTATCAGTGACATACATCGTTTATAGTATCAAAGTTTTATTTTAATTTGCTTTGATATTGTTATCATATTCGGGTGCCACATACAAGTGCACCCGCGTAGACACCGTTCACTATTATCTTCGTCTTTCCCCGATTTATAAGCACTCCATATTCAGTACTCATTAGATTGTTCATTCCGTACAGTATATCACGCAATTCTTCTTCACATTCCCTCAGGCCATATCATCAGAGAATCATATCATTGATATCGTTTAACCTTGAATTTTATTTTCACTCCTGGACCTTTCTTTTATTTCTCTCATTGCTCCTTCGATGTACTGATTGAACAATAGGGGGGGGGGGGGGGCAGTAGTACATCCATATCTTACAACCTTTTTAATCGGAGCACTTCGTTCTTGATCGTCAACTCTTATTATTCCCTCTTGGCTCTTGTACACATTGTATATTACCCGTCTCTCCCTATACCTACCCCTATATTTCTCAGACTTTCACACTTCTTGCACCATTGTACATTGTCGAAGGCTTTTCCCAGGTCGACAAATCCTATGAACGTGTTTTGATTTTCTTTAGTCTTGCTTCCATTATCAACAGCAACGTCAGAGGTGCCTCTCTCATGCCTTTACCTGTTCTAAGGACAAACTTATCGTCATGTAGCACATCCTCAATTTTCTTTTCTATTCTTTTGCATGTTATTCTTGTCAGCGACTTCGACCCACGAGATGTTAAGCTGATTGGGCGATCGCACTTTTCAGCTCTTGCAGTCTTCAGAATTGTGTGGATGATATTTTACCCAAAGTCAGAGGGTATGTCGTCAGACTGATAGATTCCATACACCAGCGTGGACAGTCGTTTTGTTGCCACTTCCCCAATGATTTTAGAAATTCTGAGGAAGTGTTATTTATCCTTTCTGCCTTATCTGATTTTAAGTCCACCAAAGCTCTTTTAAATTCTGATTTTAATACTGGTTCCCCTATCTCTTCTAAATCGAATCCTGTTTCCAATTCTATAACATCATACAAATCTTCCCCTCATAGAGGTTTTCAATGTAATCTTTCCACTTATCCGCTCTCTCCTCCACATTTAGCAGCAGCATTCCCGTTGCACTCTTAACGTTACCACCCTAGCTTTAGTGTCACCGAAGGTTGTTTTGACTTTCCTGTATGCTGAGCCTGTCCTGACAATCATTTCTTTTTTTTTTTTTTTTTATTTCTTCACATTCATCATGCAGACGTTTCGTCTTACGTCCCTGCACTTAATGATTATTTCATTCCTCAGTGAAATGTATTTCTGAGTTTCCCAATATAAGTATAAAAAACTGTTCTTTTGTAAATCGTCAGCAACACTGCCATGACATTTTACACATCCTGGCATCAAGTCAAATCAGCGTGGCACTGTTTTTACTGCCTACCAAATTGCATCACTTTGTGGCCGCAAGTTATTTGAGCGGAGAGGGTGGGAGAGAGGGGAAGCCAGTCGCTGATTGGATATAATCTTCTGTAGCAGGTTATGTACTGATTTAAATCATCCAGGTAGATGAACACGACGTACAGGACTGTGTCTCGAAAGTGGGACCTTCAGTTTTCGCGGGCAAATACTCTATCGACTTAGCTACCCAAACACAACCTGCAACTTGCCCTCCAACCGTTACTTCCATCTGTCCATCGTATTCTACCTTCCAGATTTAAGAGAATTTATCCTATACACCTTGCGAGACTACCGCTATAAGATGAAAGGATATTGCGGGGACATGACGGCGGCTTCACCTTTCAAGTTGTAGCTTTAAGAGGGTTCGGTTGTCCGGGGTAAGGTAAAGTTTTGGAAGCAGCTGCATCAGAGAGGCGGTATCCTACGAAACGAGTATGAACCGGGTGAAGGTGGTTATGAGAATATTCATCGACTGCAGAGAGTCGATACTGGATCTGCATGGGATGAGATTGTAAAAGAAAACTCACGTGAGCAACGAATACTCTTTCGAAAAAGGAAAACAGAGTTTTAACACTCGTGAGGTTAAGCATTGGACTGAAATGAAATCCAGCAGAGACTGGAATGGGAATCAAAATGGAGTAGGTAGTGGCCGTCAAACTACGGCCAGCGGGATGCTTGCAGCCCGAATCAGCGTACGAGGGTTCGAAATTTAATAATGGCAACTATTTATTTACAGCTAGTACAAAATAGATACATGTTTCAAAGTTTCACTGGTCTTCAAAACAGTCACCAGAATTGTGTATAACCCGTTGCCAGCGATGTGGAAGTCGTAGGATACTCTTAGCAGTGCCAGTTTTGTTGACAGTTCGAGCGGTGCGGTCTATAGCCCGACGAATTTGTAGCAGTTCTGAAACGAACGCCGTGAAGTGTTTCCTTCAGTTTAGAAATCGAATTGAACTCACGAGGGCTTAAGTCAGGGGAATGGAGTAGGTTTTATAGCACTTAACAGCCCTATCAGTCAAACAAATCAGTGACAGCTTACACTGTACTTGCTTGGTCATTGTCCTACAAAATGATGGTCAGGTCCTAAGGAAAGTGTAATCACTTCAGTCTCTATGCTGTTCATTTTCGGAACACAGCGTACGACCAGCTTAGAGACGTAAGTGATGACACTTTCTGCAGGACCTGACCATCATTTTGTAGGACAATGCTCAAGCACTTACAGTGCAGACTGTTACTGATTTGTTTGACTGATGGGGCTGCTAGGTGCTATACTACCTACTCCACTTTCCTGACTTAAGCCCTCGTGAGTTTAACTCGATTTCTAAGCTGAAGGAAACACTTCACGGCATTCATTTCAGAACTGCTACAAATTCGTCGGGCAATTGACCGCGCCGCTCGAACTGTCAACACAACTGGCACTACTAAGGGTATCCTACGGCTTCCACATCGCTGGCAACGTGTTATGCACAGTGCTGGTGACTACTTTGAAGGTCGGTAGGACTTTGAAACAGCTATCTATTTTGTACGAGCTGTAAATAAACAGTTGCCACTATTGAAGTTCTAACCCTCGTACGTGAGACCCGCGGTCCTCAGCCTATTCTATAACAACACTTTTCAAGCAGCTTACAACCCAACGCAAAAAGTCAACGAAGTTTAAGAGCTCCTTGGGAGCGTAGTTTTCCATCTGAGTGACAAACAAAAATTGATAAGTTGGTAATAATAACTTAAGACGGTTGGTTGGTTGGTGAATTCGGTCGGGTGCTAACTTCAGAGACAGAGTGGTAATTGGTGTGGCCATTGCCAGGTTACAAGACTTGAGATTGAGAATGTTTTAGTCCTTGTCTTGAAGTGCTGTGAGCTCGCGGTCTTACACGACTCGTACCGATCAGCTGCTGCGGTATAAATTTTGGCACGGAAATAAGAAGGATTCGTGAATGCGCTTTGCAGAGATGGTCACATTTAATATCAGTACTTACATATACCAAGGAACATTCAGTTAATTAAGGCTGTTTGAACACAGCGAAGTGAGTGCAGGGAAAGTGTAATGAAATACCACTCGCACACACAATAAAATCAAAAACACTTCACCATGTAACTACAGTGTCATAATTCTTAGATCGCAGAGCGTGGTATCAAGATGAAGTAGAGACCAAATTGTTCATAATTACTACAGTTAAGCTATTAGTGGCTCATAAGGTTCTGATTTATATAGGTTACCTTTTAGTAAAAGCACAGCTACAAATGGGGCCCGACGTGCCGTCGCACAGTGTCAGTATTGGCTCCTGAGCAAAAAGGTTTGACGACAGCTGGTGTAGACTGAAGTCGCAGGATCAGATCAGCAGCAAGGCCGTGTGATGATCAACTTCTGACTACGAAATCTTGAAACAAAGTACCACTACGAAGACTCTCGAATGACTACTCATGGACTCTGAATCTTCAGTGGGAGTCTAAACCGAAAAATGAAGGGTTTTCGCTACGTCCGCACTGTCCGTCGCCTGTGTGCCGAGGAATAGTTTCCACAGCCCGAAACAGGCACTTTGCATTTCCTTTCGTATGCAATGCCGATGAATCACATTCAAACGCTGTCTGCTATACTTTAACATTAACTAAAGCTGGTTTATCAATGTTTTGAAGTGATGTATTTTTTTGGAAGCAGGTACTATTTCTCTTTTATTCTAGCTGAGGTAACTGACATTCTCTGTATTGCAGGTTATGACAACACCCAGCACAACTAATTAAAATGACATTGTTAAACTATCACAGGGTACGTTCGGTCTGTATCAGATAAAGCTATTTTGGCCGTGCACAGCAAAACAATTATCATAAGAAACTTAAAATTAAAACTTCCTTGCAGATTAAAACTGAGTGCCGGGCCAAGGCTCGAACTCGGAACCTTTGCCTTTAGCGGGCAAGTGCTCTACTATCTGAGCTATCCAAGAACGACTCACGCCCCGTCCTCACAGCTCTACTTCTGCCAATATCTCGTCTCCTACTTTCCTTTCTTCCAGAAGTTCCAGTTCTGCAAGGTTCGCAGGAGAGCCTCTGTGATTTTGGAAGGTAGGAGACGAAGTATTGGCAGAAGTAAAGCTGTGAGGACGGGGCGTGAGTCGTGCTTGGATAGCCACAGCTAAGCCATGTGTCCGCAATATCCTTTCTTCCAGAAGTGCTAGTTCAGCAAGGTTCGCTGGAGAATCTCTGCGAAGTTCGAAAGGTAGGAGACGAGGTACTGGCAGAAGTAAAGCTGTGAGGACGGGGCTTGAGTCGTGCTTGGATAGCTCAGATAGCCGGCACGGTAGCTCAGCGTGTTCGGTCAGAGAGTTTAACTACCCTCTGTAATAAAAAACCTGAGTGAACGGATCAACGACGAACCTGAACGAGTGTCATTGGACGTACGCCACGAACAAATTCAACGAACAATATATAGCAAAATAAGATCAATGAAACAAAAAAAAAGAAGATGGTAGAGCACTTTTTCGCGAAAAGCAAAGGTCCCGAGTTCGAGTCTCGGTGCCGCACACAGTTTTAATCTGCCAGGAAGTTTCATATCAGCGTACACTCCGTTGCAGAGTGAAAATCGCATTCTGGAAACTTAAAATTGTTTTATTTCATTCTTTAACAGCAAAGACAGAGAAGTCACTACATAAATGGGTTGCAAATAAGGTGAAAGAAACTGTAGAAAAAGTCAGTCGTCTTCCATTGGCGATCAGTGAAGCGATTTCGGAACTGTTCAGTTCCAAGAACATAATTTGGTGGTAAATTTACAGTTTTAAGGGTAAGCAAAATGATAGCTGTACTGTATACCACAAAAAAGGAATAAAGAAGATGGTGAAGTGATTTTTTGACTACTAATTGTTCGAAAGATGAGACACATCACACTGACGACAGCCGGAGTACAGTAATAATGACATGGAGTCGTAGAATTTTGAATTAATGATATAACTGAAACTCTTGCTGCATCGATGAACATTAAAATACCTCGCAGTTCAAATACTGAAGAAGTCAGGAGCAGATGCCATCGTGAGAGAGCGGAATAGATTTGTGACGCAGGACCGTGATACTATTAAGCTGCAATGAAACGCATGATTTGTATCCTAATAGCAATGATGATCGAAAAGAAAGTTCAGCCTGCTACCTGGACTTGTGAAAATGTATATATACTTCCGACAGCGCGTTGATGGCGAGCAATTCCCGCGTTACCAAACCGTTCACTTCCAACGTCCTGATTAGCTCGAAACATATAAATGGTTCAGTAATTAGCGGGACAGGATCATAATAACTATGGAAACGAATGAAACATGTGCATTCCTCATGACTCAGTATGTCAGCCTGCTTTTTTGCACTTACATTCGTTAGAGCGAACAAGTAGCAAAAGACAAGAACTATAACAAAATTTTGTATTACATCAATTTTTTTAAAATAGATGATTCACACGGTTTACATAGATTTTATCCTGTACCGTGGAGGATTTTTGTGGCCTTGAGACCAGTAAAGAACTGTTACACAGCCATGATACCAGTTTTTGGAAATAAACTTGTCCTGAGTAAAGCACTCATGAACAGGAAAAAATATTACAGTAACAATGAAATTTTGGAAGAAGACAGGACTGAATGCCACATTTGTGAGTGTTGGACCTTCAGGAAATGTGCCCAGACACAGGGAGTTTAAGGTCAGCTGTTCACCTCAGCCACATCCTGACCCGTTTAAGGTACCGTAATTCCATTTCGACCCAAATTAATTCTGAAGAAATCCTCACAAAATGACATATTGTCCCTTGCAATAGCTGTATTAACTGCAGAGACATCTCTACAAACCTCGCTTTTTAAAATGGAACTAAAGTAATTTCTACTGCTCTTATAGCAGATTTAAGACAGATGAATTCCACGGAATTTTACGGCGTTCCAAAATCGTGTTAATAGTTTCGAAGAAAGTACGATATGTAGACCTCTAGAATTATCTGTTTTGAACATGAAGCCAGCTGTTGTCTTGGTGATTCCTGATGTTTTACGGTAGTGTGGAAATAGGCCTATGGGACGCTGCAGCTTATCATAGGTGTGACAGTGTACTTGCAGAAGCGAAACACTGGAGTAAAGTATTAATAATTTTAAACTGTTACTAATCATACTCCTACGTGTGGCTATTCCGACACACCAACCGGGCGGTTAATGTTGTGGTATCTATTGAAGATTCGTCATTGAACTACGGTAACATTTCTGCTCTTGTTTCTACCAGACTTATAAATTAAAGTTTAAGGTAAAAAATCGAATGGATTTGTGGAACAGTAAAGTGAGCGACAAAGAAAAATTTTTGTCGTAACGTAGGTAATTATTCCGAGTCTTTCTACTTTGCAGTGACGTAAGGTATCTTATATTGTGTCTTGTGTAACCGTTTTTTTTTTCCACATCTGCACAGCTGTAGTTCTGGGCAATGGAGCCATTAGCTGGCTACCACGTGCCTACGATCCGTTATACACACTCACTACGAATCATAAGAAACAGTATTGCATTTGTTAGACCTTTCTCATATTCCGAATACAGACTTGTACTGATAATACAACTATACTGCAAAAATCTCAGTTCAGTTATTCAATTAATTTCGTGAGACGTACTTTTACCTAAAAACCATAATAACCGTTCTAGTGAGCTAGGGGCTGTGAAAAATTAACATACGGTATCACTTAAATCTATAACTAAAACGGCTCAGCCCATAGAAGCTATTTTTCCAGACTTTTCATTGCTTTCATTACAATAGTGCTGATGTATAGTAACCACTTTAAAATTATTATTATCATTAATTATCTCTGTCTTGTTGTGCGCATGTTGTGGAAAGTGTGAGAGAGGGTATGGAGGACATACATGATGTATGGATGTTTAATTTTATTAAAAACTGTTTTAAAAATTCTTCAGCAATCACGAATCATGTGACATGTGTGATGCACGTCCTACTGTGTGTGCTCTTCTATAAAAGCAGCCAGAAGAAATGTTATGTTAAGCCAATTAGAAATTAACTTGTTGTCATAATTAATACATCGTTTTATTAAAATTAAATTTGGTTTCGCTAATTCAGAGTTTCATTCATGATATGCTTTCTGTGATTCTGCCGGATGCCTTAGGAATTATGGTGGGTATTTGAGGAGAGGAGCTGTTCTGATTAGTTGTCAATTCAATAAGAATGAAGCAGTTCCCCGCTTTGGCTAGTGTTTAGTACTACAGGAACCGCTCGGATACCGTGTTAAGGTACACATCAGCGTTAAACGCGGTACGTAAATTTCCGCCAAGATGCAGAAAATCTTGCATTTTGTCGGTTCCCCTTTGGTAATTGTAAAGTGACTGCAATATTATGTATAGTAGTGAAAATTTGAACATTTGAAGTGGTTTGATTTGGAAGTTGTACTCCTGTGGCGTACTTCCTGGACATCGCTGGACATTTTGGCGAGCACTTCTTACTAAGAAACCCACTGGACGACTTAATGCATTTTATCGCAAATAGATGTGCTCTAGTGACTGTATAGAACGTTAAAATTATTCGGGTAAGACTAGTGAATTTCAGGCTGCTTTCGTGTAAACGTTGATATTAAAACAGCAACCAGCTTGCACCAGTAATAGTTTGACAGTAAATATGGACTTGTTAGAAACTTAAAATATGTTTTTGAAGCAATAAAGTCTAATTAGTTGAACTTTAAATATTTTCAGGCAAATTAATTTAGTACCCCGAAAGCCCAAAATTGTAGATATTCTACCTCGAAACTAGAGTTAATTTAAGTTTAATAAATATTTAGTGGGTGTTTTTTCAACACTTCTTTTCAGCAGCTGAGCTAGTAGCTGTGAAGGTAGTGTGAAGGGGACTAACAGCAAGAAGCCTATAGAGATAGAAAGACTAAATGTTAGCGATAAGAAGTTATAACCCCCCCCCGTAGTGTCAAGCGTTTAATGTCAAGATACAAACTTACTCTGCTACATTACATTACCAACAGCAACAAAAAGCAAATCACAGCAGAACTAGTAATCAATACTTCCTAAAAATTTTATTCATGTCATAAAGTTTTCTAAATGCTCACCGCCTACTTCGCTAAACGTTCAGAGTGACTGCTGCAACTAATTCTGGACAAGCTTCTCAGATTGCTTCGATATCATTACAAACACATGTTGCAACAATGTGATGTCTTAGATCCTCTAGCGGGGTTTTAACATCTGCATGGACTTCACTGGAAAAAAGAAATGCAAGGCATCAGTTCAAACGAACATGTGTGGTGAATGATAACGCTTTGACATTGTATCCAGCGATCGTGAAATACGTGGGCAAGGGCCTACTCAAGTGAATAGTGAGGCCGACACCAAATGTTTTCAACCACATAGCTCTACAAGGTGACAATTATTGAACTATATGAAACAAAATCATCGTAACTTCTTGACGTTAGGACTTTGAAATTGCATGGTTAGCCGCAACTTGTTGTTGTCGGCCATTTGCACTTGAAACTCTCACGGTACGGCGTGTCTGAGCGTATAGCGCTTGTTAATGCCTACTATGCCAGCAATAACAGCCCAACTGCGGTTCAAAGGAAGTTTGCGACCAAGGTCAAGCTGAAGACAACCGGTCGAAATGTGCTAACAATCAAGGAATTTATTCACAAGTTTGAGAGAACGGGTAATGTTCGTGATGACAGTGTTGTCAATGTCGCTCGTCCAAAGAGGGTGAAAATGCCTGATAACATCGAGAAGACACGCGCTGTGTTGGAAATTGTCCGCAGGAAATCGATCAGACGAGCTGCACAGAAGGTGAGAATAAATCGGGAGACGCCAAGACAAGTTGTTGTCGAAGACCTGCATTTCTTTGCATACAGAATTTAAACATGTTTGCTACTACGCCCGTAGAGCCATGGAACAGCGGTTGTGTTTCGCCATCCTATTATCCACAGAATTGACGAACAAGACTTTGATGTGAATATGGTTTGGTTCAGCGACGAAACCCATTTTCATATCGATGGGTTTGTCAATAAGCAAAATTTTCGCATTTGTGGATCTGAGAATCGGCATTTCAGGATCGAGAAATCTCTTCACCCTCAATGGGTGACTCTGCGGCATATAGTGCCCAGTCATGGGATAATCGGTGCGATATTCTTTAATGGCACAGTGACTATCGAACGGTACGTGAAGATCCCCACTATCCAAAATCATACCATTGAGGCAAGATGTGGTTCATGCGAGACGCAGTTCGAACTAATCGAAGCAGGAGAGTGATGTCTTGCAGGCGCACGTTCGAGACCGCATTCTGACTGTCGGGTAACCTGTGGCCAGTGCCATGGACGTCAATTGGCCGCCGTATTCTCCTGATCTGAACATATGCTGCTCCTTTTTGTGGGGCTTTATTAAGGACAAGGTGTGCAGCAATAGCTCAAAACCATTGCTGAGCTGAAACCAGCTATGCTGGAGGTCATCGACATCTTCGATATTCCGATACTTCAGCGGGTCATGGAGAACATCGCTGTTCGTCCTTGCCAAATCATCGCCATTAATGGCACATACAGTGAACATGTCATAACCTAAATCCGAATGTTTGTAGTGAGGTTTCCATGTTGAATAAAGAGTGTGCACGCCGTAGTTTTAACAAATATACGTTTTTCTTCAAATAGTTCAGTAATTGTTACCCTATGTGTGCTTCCTCTAGCATAGCCGGCAGCACTTCGGTAGGAAATAGAGTTTACCTTTTACCAAAAAATGCTTCAAATAGCTATGAGCACTATGGGACTTAACATCTGAGGTCAGCAGTACCCTCGAACTCATAATTACGTAAACCTAACTAACTTAAGGACATCACACACATCACTGCCCAAGGCAGCATTCGAACCTGCGACAGTAGCGGTCGCGCGGTTCCGGACTGAAGCGCCTAGAACCGATAGGCCATAACGGCCGGCTAACTCTTACCCTTTAAGGTTCCTCCAATGAAGTGAGGACCAATGATGTAGTGTCCAATAATCCCGTACGAAACATTGACATATCTCTGCTTCAAACAGAAGGGACCCGTACCTGCGCAAAAGTTCTTGTATCTTACATTTATCTCTCCAGATTTGTGAAGGTAAGAGGGTGTAACGTAAGGACCAACTGTTCAATTTTTGTAACCAAGAAGCAATGACCGAAATAAAAGAAATATTCAATAGTGGGATCAAAATATAGGGTGGGAGGACGTCAATGATACAACTCGCTAATGACACTGCTATCCTCAGTGAAAGCGAAAAGGAAATACAGGATGTGTTGAGACAAATCATCAGTCTAATGAGTACAGAATAAGTGTAAATCAAAGAAAAGACGAAACGACTGAGAAGTAGCAGAAATGAGAACAGAGAGAAGCTTAACACCAGAATTGTGGATAACGAAGTAGACGAAAATAAGGAATTCGGCTAAGTCGGCAGTAAAAGAACGGGTGACGGAAGGAGTAAAAAAAAGTGGACTTGCATTGGCGAAGAAGGCATTCCTGGCCAAGATAATTACACTAGTATGAAAAATAGGCCTTTATTGGAGAAGGAAATTTCTAAGACTGTACATCTGGAACACAATATTGTATGATAGCGAAGCGTGGTCTGCGGGAATACCAGAACAGAAGAGAACCAGAGAATTTGAGATGGGGTGCTACAGACGAATATTGAAAATCAGGTGGACTGATAAGGTAAGATTCTGCGCAGAATCGTCCAGGAAAGGAGTATATGGAAAACACTGACAAGAAGAGGGGACAGTATGATGAGCCATGTGTTCAGACATGAGAGAATAACTAGAGCGATCTGTGGAGTGTAGAAACGGTAGAGGAAGACATACACTGGAACATATGCAGCAGACAATTGGACGTAGGTTGTAAATGCTCCTCTGAGATGAAGAGGTTGGCACAACAGAGGAATTCGTGGAGGGCCGCATCAAAACAGTCAGGAGACTGACGGAAGAAAAAGAGACATTTTGTATGAATTGTGTGCTAACTGCGAACAACGCTTGACAGATAGACTCCAGTTGTAGTTTCGCTGGGGCTAATATGTAGATTATGAGCAACAGCTGTCAGAATATCTATTTTGTTCGCTGCGTCCATCCTTACACTCCGTGTAGCACAGTTGCGTTTTATTACTGTTCCCACATTCACTTCATTGTCATTCCCGTTGGACATCGTCTGTCAGAATACCACTGTGCGTACAGCTCAAGAATTCTCCTTGTGGTCCTTCTGCATTCTCCGTAACTACGTAGAATTGTCTTTTCTTCTTGTGTATGAGAGACATTTATTTTCTCGAATTAACCAGCATTCGAAATACGTGAATGCCAGAGACACCGAAGGCTCATTTCGTCCGTTGCCACTGCATACTTGTATCGCGGCGGTACAACAGTCTGGTTCTTTATTGTACGCTGTTGAGCCGTGGCGCCAGTAGGCTTAGCGTGCTTTGTCGTGGCGTGGTTGGCCACATGACGTTTACAGAGAGGCGGCTAAGACGAGCTGACACGTCGGTTTCCAGCGAGGTTGGAGGGAGTTACAGCATTTCTGTGAGAGGGCACTATTCTCGCGCACCGAGTGTGGTACGGTTACGGCGGCCGCAGCGAGCAGTTAGCGCTGGAACAGTGCCGGGCCGCTGATGGTGTGGCGTGACTCAAGAGTGCATCGGCGCCGCGAGTCCGAGTTGGCGCACCGGAACTGGGACCGGCAGTGTCCGCTGGGGAAGCCATTGCTGCCAGTGGTCGATTTATGCCTGGGTATGGCTGCGTTCTGTCCTCTGGCATCACGCAGTTTCGTTAAGCGTCATGCTGCTGTTACTGATAAAGTCCAATATAGCGGATGGGCCCTTTTCTGTGCTACGAAATACCAAGTTATTGGATGTTGTTTTTGTGTTGGGAACCGTATCGTCGTGTGACAGCACTACTTCACTTTCGGCCTCAGCAGTACCTGACTAATGCCCTTCTACACTGCTCTTTTCATTTACTTCAGCTTGTTGTAAATGTTGCCGTGGCGTGTGTCAACGATTGTGAATTAAAAACGAGTTTCCGTGGCTGTGACAGGCATATACCATTTAAAATGTGAAAAACGCTAGGCATCTCTAGTTGTGTTAATGATTCTTAAACTACATTCAGCCTGGGAGGAGTCATTATAAACACTGTAAATTTCAGATCTGGCTGTTGAACGCTTCTGCATTCGGTGCAACTTAGGTTAGTTAATCTTCATAATCACGCTGTGCTTCAGTAACTTGTGTTGTGTAATTATATACTACCATGCTGTCAGTATGCACGCTGTTAAAGAGGAAAGATAGAATCCTACCAGCCACAATAAATTTTAACCTCTTGGCCTGAAAGTTCGTCTATATGAACCGCAATACAAGCTGCGTGGTACTTACCGAAATGACTGATTCGTTGTGTCTGCCATCTTAAATTAGGGATACATAAGTCTCACTGCTTCACAAGAGCCGTAACTCTTGGCTATAAATTTATTGGTTTTTCCACTTGTTATAGGGTGCAGCTGGTCTGTCTATATCGTGTCCAAGGCAGCCATTGGTGCTGCCGCCGCCGGGCGCTGTGATCGGGTACTACGCCCTCTCAAGGATGCCGTTGCGCAACAGCACAATGTTGATAGGGAAGTGCTTCCTTTACAAATTTTAAGTAAGAGGCCGTAGAGGGGACTGATCCTACTGGACCCATCAGACTGCAGAACACACAAACTAAAATTTCTGTTGAAGGATTTTATTTCTCTACTTTTCTCTAACATTAGTTGAAAGGGTCCTATAGTCCCTTTAATTATCCTTTTGTTTGCTTTCCAGTGCACTTTGCATCGTACAGAACAATTCGGGTGTTGTCGTTCGTAAATTTCGTACTAGAGAAGACTGAGCTATGATTCAATCTAGCAATAGCCTATTCCTTTCTAGGATTTGCAAGCATCATATGGCTGTTATGCTGGTTCTTTTCAGACTTGCAAATGCCTCTATGAAGCCATTATAAGACTTCCATGTTTATACATGTAACCCAACTCACGACTGTGATTCCATTACATGTTTATCCCTTGTTCTCCTATTCCAAAACTCTCCAGCATACGTGAGTGAATGAATGTGGGTGTGTTTCATTTTGCTGTACGGTGGTTTAGTCTGCTGCAGAGATTCTGCGGTAGTCTTAGAGAATGGCCAACCCTTGTAGTTTTCAGGTAGGCAAAGGGGTTTGTTCCCTTTGCTTTAAAGTTATCGGTGTTAGGTAGTTGGCTGAAGCCGCATCTCTGGGTTTTTCTGGCCACGGGGTTGTGTGAGAGAAGTTTTAGTGTGAGATGGGCAGTCTGCTTCCAGCTCTCAGAGGGTCTGCAGCCGAGGTCTCTTCGAAGAAGGGTGAACTGATCTAACCGCGTGGCGCTTTGTCTCATAGGCAACGGCCGTGCCGCAGTGGATACATCGGTCCCCGTGAGATCACCGAAGTTAAGCGCTGTCGGGCGCGGTCGGCACTTGGATGGGCGACCATCCATGCCACCATGCGCTGTTGCCATTTTTCGGGTGCACTCAGCCTCTTGATGCCAATTGAGGAGCTACTCGACCGACTAGTAGCTTCGGTCAGGAATACCATCATAACGATCGGGAGAGCGGTGTGCTGACCCCACGCCCCTCCTATCCGCGTCCTCCTCTGAGGACGACACGGTGGTCGGATGGTCCCGGTAGGCCACTCTTGTCCTGAAGATGGAGTGCTTTTGAGTGCTTCGTCTCACAGTGAGAAGGGAGTTTTTTGTAATTTAGTCTCACTGAACTTGCACCTTATTTCACGGTGTCAGTAAGGAATGCAAACCTTTTGCAGACTTTTGGTTTGATTCCTAATTCAGACTTTGGCCGGTAGGAAGAACGTAGCACAAAGGTGTTGCATATGCTGAAGCGATCTCACGTAGGAAGTGCGCCCTCGGTTCTGTGTGAATGTTTGTGTGCCAGCGACTGCCTGTGTATACATTCTAATCCTTTGTGGATCTTAAAAATTTTTGCTCCTTTGTGAATTTTCTTTGTTTCATTACTATATGTCCGTTGGAAACCATCCACATGGGTTAATATTAGTTTGTTGGTGCTCTGCCATTACCCTTTGTCTATTCAAATGTGTCCTCTGTGTAATGTTAATTGTTCGCGGCTCTGCGGTTTAATGTTGCAAAACTTGGGCACAGTACATAGAAATTAGGTCTCCATGAACCACGTGAAACCACGAGTTAATTGTGAGCCTAACTTTCCTGTGGCCCCTTGTCTCTCTCATAGAGTTTACTTAAGTATTGCTCTGATTAAGGAATATTAAATACATGCTGTGCGGATTACTGACTTGTACTTGTGGTTTCTGATTTCATGTTAAGCACGTAACCGTGTATGAGTGGCCCTCTTTGAGTCTGTCTCTCCAAATCGAGGTTCAACTTTTAATTCAGATTAACTTTTTTATTTAATCATTCTTAACATAGCGGAACAAACCTCCTATATTCGTTGCATGATGGTGTTGGGGCTGTCCTTGCTGTTCTGAGTGAATGTGGGTCTGAATGCGAGTATTAAACCTTTGTCGTACCTTCTAATTACCACCGCGATCCCAAATTAAGAGATCCTGTTGCGAATCATATAGCGTTTGACAAGGCAACATCAATTACATAGATGTCTTATATCAATGTCTTAAGAAATTGATAATTCGTTTAAAGTGTTATTCAGTGTACCAAAGTTAAGTCTCCTTTACCTACGCCATTTACCTTGTATTTTCCTTGTTAGTCCATCCATAGCGTTTCCATGTGCACAGGTCCAATAATTAGTGTTCCATTTCTAGTTAAAACAAATTCTTTAGAAAGCTCTTGTTTCCAGGAATTTTCGTGCAAGGTGGTCTTATTCAGTGTTCACACACTTTTTATTTCATTCTGATATTTGATTCATGTGAACAATCCCTGGATCATATTAATAATTACATCCCATATTCATGAGTGACACTGCAATGAATGTTCTTTTATGAGTTTTTTCTTATGACTAAATTAATTTTCTAACTCAGACTAACTTCCTGTTTTTCGAGTGGCTAGAGCTGGTGGTGACCCAGTCTTTTACTTTCATTTTAATATCAGATAGCATTTCCATTTGCATGTGGCTCTTCGAGCCATCAGGATATAGCTCAGGGCTCCACTCATTTCATAAACACCATTTAACTTCACGTAACTTACATAGTCTGTAAAACTGTGTTACTTTGTCTTCTTGACAAGGGATTGGATGTATCCTTGTGATGATCAGTTTCTTATGGAATTGCGATACTTTAATCTGAAGTTCATTTGAGATATAATTTCACTAGCCGTGCCCAGGAATGATTTTGATTTACGTTGAGGCATTCATAGATAAACGTTATATTTTTCTTAAGAATTTTCAGTTATTATTGTGTGTATTATAATTCACGACCAAATCGCCGGTGGCTGCAGTCTTTAAATCCAATATATTGTCAGTTTCAGTCTTTCATTTGTTATATTATATTTAAATAGTTTACCGACGTAGTCTATGCTGATTCCGTTGTGCCAATCTATTAGGCTATTATGTTGAAGTAAATAAAGGAAGAAAGAAGGGTATATCGTTTAATGAATCTGGTCCTCCTACTCCTGCAGCCATGTGTCTAGAATCATATATCAGTTCTGACGTATTTGATTTTTTGGTTAAGAAACAGCGAATTTCCATATAAGATAGCAATGTCTCTCATGTTTCGGCTAGATAAATCCTAAATTACGAATATTGCAAAAAAATGGGAAATCCAGGATGGTATGAAGCATTATTAAGAAAAGTATAGTATTAAGAAAAGTATAGCTGGTCCAACTGCCAGAGAATGGGTGGGTTTGGGTGGGTTTGTGTGGGTCTGGGTAGGTTTGGGTGGGTTTGGGTGGGTTTGGGCGGGTGAGAGAAGTTTGTTTGTTGTCTATGTTCAACAAAAGCCTTGTTGGCTGAAAGTTAACTTTCTGACACTATTTTTGTTGTGCATATCTGCGACTCTGTGTCTCCGCTATGTGGTGAGTAGCTACTACTTTTTTCTAAAGATTTTATTATTGCCAAATCAGTAATCAGATTCTGAAAAGTGAAACTTCATAAACTTTGTCTTTTTTAGAATTGTGAGACTAGCGTCACATCTTGATACATTTCCATTTCAAAAAGCGAAGTTCATATCGATGTCTCTGTACTTTACATAGCTATGAAAAGAAACTGTACATCGTGTAGTGAGGCCCTCCTCGTTATGTGTTTTGGTGAAATGAGAATTGCGGAATTTTAATAGTTCCGTAATATTTGAGGTGAATAGTAGAACCGAATCATACAGCTTAACTGAGCAGCCCTTTTTATATGCTTGATAAATATAGCTCTAATGGTAAAACTAAATTTTAAAGTAACTCCGTTATCCTCAATAATTTAAATTTACATCTTTTCCCAATGTATAAACTGATCACTCAGACGTATAGCTTCCTTAATGTTTATACATATATATGTATCGTATAATTAAAACTTTTCTGTTACAAAAATTAATTTTCTCCCCTTTACAAATTAAACACCAAAAATTTTATTGTGCAGATTTCATAATGTGGCAAAAATATAAAAATCTAACCTACATTCTTAAGACAAAGTTTTAGAACTCTGTTAAGTGAGGTACTATAATATTCCATACAGGAGAAAGGGATTCAGCAAAGAGTCACGAATCCAGTCAATATTCTCTGCTGTAGATCTAGATGTCAGCTATTGTATAGCTATCTATAAGGCATTTAAATCGAGACATACAGACTCGTCAATCTTTGGATTCTATTTAAATGAACTGAAGATAGCTACTGAATATTTTTACGTATATAGATTGAAGCAGTGACGGAAAACTTAAACCAAGGCTGGGAATCGAAAACGGGTCACCTGCTCGTTAGCCTCTACGCCACCCTGGTGCAGCGGTTCACACAACTGCCAGATGTCCATGGCACGCCTCCCTCCTCTATCCAAATTCTCAGTACTCCCGCACTCTACTTCAAATTCCCCCGGCACCTCAACATAGAACGTACAAATGGGGATCCAGACTGAAGCCGAGTAGCAGCTACTTACCAAAATTAAGACAAAATTTCTGAGACTTTACTGGTCTCATGCAGTCTATAAACGTAAACTAATATATGCTTTTTCATGTTTTTCAGTCATCAGTCTTCTGACTGGATTGATGCGGCCGCCACTAATTTCTCTATTCCTGTCCTGCGCCAGTCACCTGATCTCAGAGTAGGACTTGCAACCGACGTCCTCAATTATTTGCTGGATGCATTCAAGTTTGTCTTCCCCTACAGTTTTTACCCTCTACGGATCTCTCTATTACCGTGGAAGTAATTCCCTGCTGCCTTAAAAGATGTACTATCATCCTGTCCCTTCTTGTAGTCGGTGTTTTCTACATGTTCCTTTCCTCCCCGATTCTGCCTAGAACCTCCTCATCCTTACCTCAACAGTAGACCTAATTTTCAACATTCGTTTAAAGCACCGCATCGCAAATACCTCGATTCTCTTCCGTTCCGATTTTCCAAGTCCAAGTTTCACTACCATACAATCCTGAGCTCCTAACGTACATCCTCAGAAATTATTTCCTCAAATGAAGGTATATTTTTACACTAGTAGACTTCTATAGCTAACTAATACCATTTTTGCTAGTGCTAGTCTGCTTTCGATGTCCTCCTTGCTCCGTCTGTCAATGGTTATTTTGCTGCTCACGTATAAGAGAGTTTCTCGCTGTTCTCATTTCTGTTATTTCTCATTATTATTTGTCTTTCTTCGATTTGCTCTTAGTTCATGTTTTCTAATCATTAGACGGTTCATTCCACTCAGCAAATCATGTAATTCTGTTATACTTCCACTCACGAGGGCAATGTCATCAGCGAATCGTATCATTGGTATCCTTCCACCCTAAATTTTAATGAACTCCTGAACCTTTGTTTTACTTCCATCACTGCTTCTTCGATGTGTAGACTGAACAATAGAGTCTAAACACTACATCACTGTATTACACTCTTTTTAATCCGAGAACTTCTTTCCTGGTCATCCACTCTTACAACTCCCTCTTGGTTCTTGAACACACTGTACGTCGACTATAGGTTACTTCTATATTTCTCCGAATTTAACATGTTCCACGACTTATTAGCGAATGCTCTTTCCAGGTCGACAAATCCTATGAACATGCCTTGATTTTACTTTCATCTTGCTTCCATTACCAACCGCCACGTCAGAATTTCCTCTCTGGTGCCTTTACCTTTCCTAATGCCAAAGTGATCGTCATCTAACACGTCCTCAATGTTCTTATAAATGAGACCAGTAAAGTATCTGGGGATGTCATTTCATTTGTGCTGGTATTGAACAGCTGTAATCTAAATCTGCGTTACAAACATACAGATTGGGTTTCCGGCTGACTGCGTCTTCCCTTTTCCTTTTCGAAACGTATTCTACTGTCGGTGTGCACAACGGTTTCTACGGCAGCAAATTTGGTTTGCGTAGTGTTGTTTACGGCTATGAATGTTTCAATACAACACTTTGAAATATTATAATGTCGAAAAAGTTTACGTGTTTGATAATACCGCGATTCCTACTATACAAAGCTAAACGTTGGTAGCTGAGTAGACAGCAGTTACACGGTAGCTAATATGGTAAGTGGCAAGTGACGGGAATAGTGAGTGCCAAAAGACGAACTTTAGCGCTGATGACAAAAATACAATGGCACAACGAGGGTGTCGTCGTGCAATTTTAAATTATTACATGGGACCAAAAGTGAGTGCATGAAGTTTTACCGAAATTGCGGTATGCATGAGAATTTTAACTCTCACTTTCCATTGCCATTAGTTTCATATTTCGAATTGAAGTTTTTCTTTCATACTGGGCATTTCATCATAGCTGTTCAAGACATTGCATAAAATTCTTAACATTTTATTTTTGGAGGGTCCTCAGCCTCTAGGTGTTTACGTGGTCCAAGTAGCCTACATGGACCATGTTTTCATTCTCAAAATTTTTGTTCTAATGTCAGAGAAGTTATATGTAGCCGCCACCTATCGACCTCTATGATATCTGAGGTCTTCAGGCGGGAACCGAATCAGCGCGGCCGTGGAGAGTCTGTTAGGCCCATCTGGGCTCCGCGTCACCCTTCAGCTCGTGATGCGAGGCCTCCGATATCTTTGGGCGGCAAGTTCTTCAGCCACACCGGAACTTTGACAGTTCCATTAGCGAAAGACGCCCCCTCCAGAAGAGTCTGTTCCGCGGCGGCATGCGGGTCTAGCGCCGCCACTGATACCATCAGCTGACGCTCCCCCTGCCACCCTGCCGGATGGTTCGGCGGGGGCCACCCCTTCCACGCCTTCCGCTCGCCTTTCCAGAAGACGTTCGAAGGTGAATGGGGTGAGCGTCTTAACGGCTGTGAGAGCAGAGGGCCTGTCGCTAAGCTACGTACACTCATACACAACAAAAGAGGCATCACGAAAGAATTATCCGACTGGACGGAGCTGGTAGATGAGATTCACAGAAAAACACATTGTTACAATTTCAGAAATATTGGATGATTTATTCAAGAGATAGAGTTTCACGCACGTGTTGATCTTCTTCTGGCTCTCATGCAAGCAGTTATTCAGCTTGATATTAATTGATAGTTGTTGGAGATCCTCCTGAGGGATATCGTGTCAAACTCTGTGCTTGGCGCTTTAAATGGTTAAACTTCCGAGGTGGTTGGAGGACCCTGTTCATAATTCTTCAAATTTCATCTATAGGTAAGAGATCCGGCGACCTTGATGGTCAAATATAGGGTCTACCAAGCACAAAGACAAGCAGTAGAAACTCTCGCCATTTGCAGTTGGGCATTATAGTGTTGATGTATATGCTCAGGACGGCTTTCCATGAAGGGCTACTAAACAGTGACGAATACCATAGACGTACGGCTTGTGGAACAAGGACGCCGCGGATGACAAAGTGGTCCTGCTACAACAAGAAACGACATCACACCTTTCATTAAAGATTGTGGGGCCGTAAGCCGGGAAACAGTTAAGTTGGTATCTTACACTTTCTGGTGCGTCTCCAGACAAATCTTCGCAGGTCATTGCCGCTCAGGAGGACGCCATATTCACCACTGAAGGAAATTCTACTCCTGTCAGTGACATTCCAAGCTGAAGACATGTATGGAGACGGCCCTCTCAGCGGTTGGATAACAACCTCACTGTCGACTGCCACACGGCTCGACAGCCAGGAATGCCATTTCATTTTAAAACGGGAGCCCTTTGGTATCATCCTCAGCATCCTTACAGCACAGCGATACATTCACCGTATTAAATACACCGTTTGCTGCCTCTCACGTACACTCTCAAATTTAGGCAAGATAAAGCCCGCCCACACACAGCGAGAATTTCTACTGCTTGTTATCGTCCTTGCCAAGTGCTACCTTGGCCAGCAAGGTCACTGGATCTCTCTTCAATTGAGAAAATGTGGAGCATTATGGTCAGGAGCCACCAACATTTTCGGGAGTTTGACGATTTAATGCATCGATTGGACAGAAATTGGCACAGTACCCCTCAGAAAGACATCCAACAAGTCCACCCATCAATGCCGTGCCAAATATCTGCTGGCTTTAGGGCCAGAGGTTTGCTCTAATTGTGAAGCTCGTTTTTTTAAGAAATCGTCAAATTTTTCTGTAATTGCAATCGTTTGTTTTTCTGTACATCTACTGATTTTTGTCGCATTCGTATAATTCCTTCATGGTGAACCGGGTTCCTTTTTTTACCTTAAAGAGTATTTAGAGAAGGCATAAGGAGATCAATAATTGACGTCGAGAAACATCATACGTTTTGTAGAAAATGCTGATATATTCTGATGGAGCGGTGGACGATGGAAAATTGTAAATGAAGAAAAGTACTGAAATGAAATTACTGATTGTACATGAAGAACATAAAAATACTAGAAAAAGTTCTCTAAAATTGCAACGTTTCAATGCTGTTGACAGGATCTGATTGCTTTTCTTGTTGTGGTATTCAGTTCGAAGAATAGTTTGATAAAAGTTGTACACCCTACTGTATCCTGTCAATCATCACGTCCTCATGAGTATTGCAGCAGACACTCATTTCAACCTCCTTACTGCAATCAGGTGTTTGTTTCCCTTTGCAACTTCTACCCACACATTTCGCTACATAAAACTTATTATTCTTTATGCCTGAAGATATATCAGGCGATCGTTTCTAATAGGAAAATTGCGGCACAAATCCCGTTTTTCTCCAATTAGTTTCAACGTGTTTCTCGGTCTACCTCCTAATGTTTGCATTTTTCTGTAGTACCACATTTCAGTTACTTATTTTCTATTCTTGTTTGAACTGCTTACAGTTCACGTTGTACTTTCGCTCAACGCTACACAGAAGACAAATACCTTCAGAAAACAGTTAAATTTATATTACGTGTTATCAAATTCCTCTTTTTGAGAGCTTTTGTTGCTGTTGCCAGTCTCCATCTTGTATCCCCTCTGTTCCGGCCATCATTAATTATTTTGTTGCCAAAATAGCGAAACTCACCTAAAACTTTCCTTTATTTCTCTTGGCGTTTCCTATTTTAATTAGGCTGCGTTCCATCGTTTATATTTTTTATATCCGTTCTATAGTCTTCAGCCAAGATAGTATACTATAGGATATACGAGATCTATTCAAAAAATAAGTTCCAGTCGTTCGCGAAATGTAAATCACTGTGACAATTAAAAATGTTTTATTTGTAACAGTTAGCTACAACTTCAAATCAATTCTCTTATAGGCGCCGTAGCATTGTACTAACCTTCCAATACCTTTGTCATAGAGGCACCCGCCTGTCCTTTCTGCCGATTTTCTACCATGATTTACAGCTCCTTGTCTTAGCAAGCAGTTAATGTGAGCAAAGTCGAACCTCAGCACGAACCAATTACGGGCCGTATTGTGGATGATCAAACACTTTCTATTGAAAACTGTGGAGGAGCATCTTCATTGGCCCTGCAGAGTGCGGCAGAGAATTAAGAAGGAACTATGTGACAGTTGTGTTATGTGAGCTACATGACAACAGGAATGATTTCTCAGAAGACCCTCATACTTGTCGAGAGGCACCATTTTCTCGGAATTCTTAGGTGCTCACCATTCGCTTAGAACTGGAAAGAGCGATGTGACGGGACGATTGGCCATTCTAGAGACACTGCCCAACACATATGTGCAAAATTCATCGTTTTTTCACATTGGTTTCCATTTCGTGACCGATCGGAACTTACTTCTGTTACGTGAAGGCCGTCGGCCAGTGCGTTCTCTGTGGTGAGAGGTAATGCCTGATATGTTGTATTCTCGGCACGCTCTTTACTGTGGATCACAGAATACTGAATTCATTAACGATTTCCATGGAATGTCCCATGCTTCTATCCCGCCTTAAAAGTCCTTTACTTCTCACAGTACGGCTATGATCATGTCGGAAACCTTTCCATGTGAATCACCTAAGTACAAATGACGGTTCCGCCAATGCACTAGCCTTTGATATCTTGGCCATGCGATACCATCGCCATGTGTAGCTGTGCATGTTACTACCTCATAACTTTTGTCACCTCAGTTTGGCTACATTCCATACGTCGGCTCTTCCGAATTCTTAGCCGTCTTCAACAGAATTACAGTGTCACCTGAAAAGCTCAAAGCTTTTGTGACTTGACCCTCATCTTTAAATCCCTTTCCAAATTTCTCCTCGCTTTCATTCTCATCTTGCTCTGTGTACAGATTCGGTAACGTCGTGGATGGCTCACGACTTCGTCTCACCCCCTTTTTGAACCACAACCCGCAATGCGTGTTGTCCATCTCTCGCAACTGCTATCGGGCTTCCGCACCTTTTAATTCCTACAATTGATCCCTGCTTTGTTAACAAATTGGAATATTTCCACTTGATTTTATCTATAAATCTTCAAATGTTGTAAACGTAGATTTACCTATCTTTAACATATCTTCTAAGTCAGTACTGCCTTGCATGATCCTACATATCTTCGAAACGCAAACCGATCTTCTCCAAAGTCAACTTCTGGCAGTTTTCCAGTCTTTTGAAATAATTGGTGTCAGTATTTTGTAATCATACCATATTATTGACGGGATCTCTAGTATTTAAACCGTAATTTATGTAGCAAAAATTAAAATTGTTGACAAAATAAAAAAAAAAATCAGAACGCGGCTCCCACACTCTTTCAATCGACTGGGCCATCAAGGCAGGCTCACCACCCACCTTCACAACTTATTCCCGACAGCACACGTCCGCTACTCTCCATCTTCACTGTTCTGCTACATACCTAGCAGACTCATATGTTATGGATAAAGAACTGGTTTCATCAGGCAACAAAAATAGAACATCCTTGGTAACAGTGGTGCCACCGTGATTGAATCACTGATGTGGCCGAATTTTTCACCACGCGTATCTGATCTGAAAATGTGTGGCGTGGGATTTATGTGGATTGCAGTTCGGCGTGAGGTCGTACAGACGTGCGATTCAATTGAACAACTATTTTATTTAGCATCATAACATTTAGCCAAATAACAGAAACCGCTAATAACACAATATAAATTTTCTCTTGTCCGATGAAACTCAACTACAGTATAATAACAAAGCAGAGTTTATTTTTTTTTCACAAAATCAATGTCAAATATATAAAAAGATAGGATCTGGTCATCCAACGTGACATCAGGCAACAACATACTTCACAAGTCTGCCGCACTACCACGGTCTACAGTGACAGCAAGAAACTAAAACTGCCAAATGAATACTTAACTTACTTTTTTATTGTCATCAGTCTTCTGATTGATTTGATGCGGCCCGCCACCAATTTCTATCCTGTGCCAAACTCTTCAACTCAGAGTAGCACTTGCCACCTATGTCCTCAAATGTCCGCTGGATGTAGTCCAATCTCTGTCTTCCTCTACCGCTTTTGCCCCATACCGCTGCTTGTAGTACCATGGAAATCAGTCCTTGATGTCTTCAGATGTCCTGTCATTCTGTCCCGTCTCCTTGTTTTTTCCACATATTCCATTCCTCTCGAACTCTACACAGAACCTCCTCATTCCTTCTCAGTCTATCTAATTTTCAACATTCGTCTGTAGCAGAACATTTCAAACAATTCGATTTTTCTCTGTTCAAGTTTTCCTACAGTCCATCTTTCACTACCATGTAATGCTGTGCTCCGAACGTATATTTCAGAAAATCCTTCCTCAAATTAAGGTCTATGTTTGATACTAGTGACTTGTTTTGGCCACGAATGCTCTTTCTTCTAGTGCTAGTCTGCTTTAGATGTCCGCTTTGCTCCGTCCGTCATTGGTTATTATCCTCCACCGTAGCAGAATTCCTGAACGTCATCTACTCCGTGACCATCGATCTTGATGTTACGTTTCTCGCTGTTCTCATTTCTGCTACTTCTCATTACTTCTGTCTTTTTCGATTTACTCTCAATCCGTATTCTGTAATCATTACAGTCCATACCAATCAGCAGATCATGTAATTCTTCTTCACTTTCACGCAGGGTAGCAGTGTCATCAGTGAATCGTATCATGGGTATCCTTTCACCTAGAGTCTTTGTTCCACTTATCAATCTTTCTTTTATTTCCATCATTGGTTCTTCGAAGTACACATTGAATAGTCGGGGCGAAAAGCTACATCCCTGTCTTACACCCTTTCTATCCGAGCACTTCGTTCTGGGTCGCCCACTCTTATTGTTCTCTCTTGTTCTTGTACATATTGTAGATTACTCGTCTCTCCCTGTAGCTTACCCCTATTTTTCTCAGAAATCCATACGTCTTGCACCATTTTACATTGTCGAATGATTTTTCTAGGTCAACAAAACCTATGAAAGTGTCTTCATTTTTCTTTAGTCTTACTTCTTTTATCAATCGCAACGTTATAATTGCTTCTCTAGTGACTTTTTCTTTCCTTAAGCCTAACTGATCCTCATGTAACACATTCTCAATTTTCTTTCCCTTTCGTCTGTATATTAACCTTGCCAGTAAGTTGATTCCATGAGCCGTAAAGCTGATTGTGCTCTCGCAGTCTTAGGAATTGTGTAGATGATGTTTTTCCGAAAGTCGGATGATATTTCACCAGACTCATACATTCTACACACCAACACGAACAGTCGTTTTGTGGCAATTTCCCCTAACGGTTTTCGAAACTCTGATGGAATGTTATCGATCCCTTCTACGTTACTTGACCTTAAATCCTCCAAAGCTCTCTTAAATTCTGATACTAATACTGGATCCCCAGTCTCTTCTAAATCGATGCTTGTTTCTTCTTCTATCAAATCATACAAATCTTCCCCCTCACAGATGCCTTCAATGTATTCTTTACACTTATTAGCTCTCTCTTCTGCGTTTAACAATGGAATTCCGCTTGCATTCTTAATGGTATCACCCTAGCTTTAAGTTTCGCTGAAGGTCCTTCTGAGTTTCTTATACACTCAGTCAGTCCTTCAGACTATCATTTATTTCCCGATTTCTCCACATTTATCATGCAGTCATTTCGTTTAGCTTCTCTGCACTTCCTATTTATTTCATTCCTCGGCGACATGTATTTCTGTATTCCTCAGTTTCCCTGGACATTTTTTCCTTTTTTCTTTCATCGGTCAGCTGAGGTATTTCTTCTGTAACCCATGGTTTCTTTGTAATTACCTTCTTTGTACCTATGGTTTTTTTGCAGACCTTGTGATTGCTCCTTTTACCCATATCCATTCATCCTCAATTCTACTGCCCCCTGGACTATTGTTTATTTCTTTATCTACAGCTTTAGAGAACTTAAAGTGTAACTCTTCATTCATTATTACTTCTGTATGCCACTTCTTTGGGTATTGTTTCATCGTGATTAATGTCTTAAAATTCAGTCTACTCTTCATCACTACTGTATTGAGATCTGCGTCTATATCCGCTCCTTGGGAAAGCCATACAATGCAGCATCTGACTTCTGAATCTGTCTAACCATGATGCAATCAAATTGAAATCTCCCCATATCAGCCAGCATTTTTCAAGTGTACCATCTCCTCTTGTTATTCTTGAACAGGGTATTCGCTATTACTTGTTGAAATTTATCACAGAATTCGATTAGTCTTTCTTCTCTCTCATTCCTTCTGCCAAGCCCATATTCTCTAGTGACATTCCCATCTACTCCTTCCCCTGTAGCTGCACTCCAGTCCCCCATGACTATTAGATTTTCATCTCCCTTTACATACTGTATTACCCTTTCAATATCTTCACATACTCTTCCTATCTCTTCACCTACAGCATGCGATATCGGCATGTATACCTGAACTATCATTGTCGGTGTTGGTTTGCTGTCGATTCTGATAAGAACAACCCTACCATTGAACTGTTCACAGCAACAGTCTCTGCTCCACTTGCCTATTCATAACGAATCCTATCCCGTTATACCATTAATGTATACACATCTGACCAGAAATCCTTGTCTTCTTTCCGGTTCACTTCACTGATCCCTACTATATATAGAGTGAGCCGCTGCATTTCGCATTTTAGATTTTCTAGCTTCCCTGCCACATTCCAGCTTCTGATATTCCACGCCCCACTCGTAGGACGTTATCCTTTCGTTGATTATTCAATCTTTCCTCACGGTCACCTTCCCCTTGGCAGTCCCCTCCCGGAGATCCGCAAGGGAAACTATCCCGGAATCTTTTACCAATGAGAGATCATCATGACACTTTTCATTTACAGGCCACATGTCCTGTGGATACACGTTATGTGTCATTAGTGCAGTGGTTTACATTGCCTTCTGCATCCTCATGCCGTTAATCATTGCGGACTATACCGCCTTTAATGGCAGTTTCCTACCCCAAGGGCAAGAGAGTGCCCTGAACGTCTTTTCTCTCTTCTTACATTTTTGACAAGCCCGGTGACAGCACTGCTTATACTGAAGTTTTTGGCCGCCAATGCTGATTCATAATCAAAATTTAAGCGCTATTGGGTTTCGAACACGGATCTAGGACGTTTTGATTATGAATCAAAGACGCTGCCCCTAGACCACGGGTGCGACGTGTTAGTGTGATTATACTGTCACATACCGCTATGCGATTTTGTTTTATTTTCTGCCACAGAATTTCAGGTTTATTACTTTGTGGATGCTGGACCTGTGTACTCAGGGAAAAAGCTCTGCGTTTTTCGGGCTGGGACGGTTCGCCCCCGGTTCTACTCTTGGTTTTGGTGTCGGAACACAGGTAGTGAATCCGGTTGTGAAGAGGCGTTACTGAGCAGGAATCTGGGCAGTTTACGCAGAAGCTGGACTGCTGCCTGCTTCATACTATTGTGTATGGCGCCGGTGCTCTGGTCTTGCCTTTTCTGTATGAAAAACGAAGGCCATTGCGTTTAGACACTGCCTAGCCAGCTTGAGGACGTCGGTTGCTTTCGCTCAAAAATGTTGTTAATCCAATCAAAGTGACTTGTTGCACTGTTGTGCTTTGTGCGATGGGCCCACCAAAACGAAGAAATACTGCTCCACACTGGAGTATTATTTTGTGTGCCAACAGTGGGAAGTTTCTGCTGTGATCCCTTGATTGCTCGTGAAATGATATTCGCATAGGTCACATCGCCAAGAGCATTGAGTCGTCCACATGAAATGAGAGAGTAGAGAGTGGAGGGCTGTGAACTTAAGATTCTGGCGTTCACCTCCGGTCTCTCATTGAAGCCCTCTGCCCGCCATTCCTTTCTGACTGGATGCAGCTAGCTTGTTTGGAGAAAATTGTCACAAATTGCGACAGTGTGAACTACATTCTTAGCAGTTCGTTAGTAGCTTCCTTTTCCTTGCAGTTTTTTTTATTTTGATTATGATTTGTGGCTTCACCTTGTATCGTTAACTTCAATTTCACGGGCTGTCCGGGATATCAGATTTTGATGCTCTTTCTTCTTATTATTTTCCACATGTTTCGGTACGTCCCCACAGCTTTTGGGGGTAATGAGACGGCGAGATCATGAGCAACGAATTTGTCTGTATCAGAATTTGCAGTCAACTATTGCCATGGAATCCATGTTTCAGATATGCGTTGACTTGTGAGTAAACAAATTAAGAGCGGAATATTAATAAATGGTACGGTTTGTGACATAGCGGGAACGGAATTTCGTCTACCAGCAAGGGACACTTGTACACCCATACTCAAATTGACACAAACTACATTGTACGACACGAGGAGCTGCTAGAGGTACTGACTACCAAAAACATAACCTTCCAAATTAACATCCCAACTCCAGACCTCCTAAGATCACTTGATGAACTAGCAGGAACACAGAGATGGACAATTACAGCTGAACAAACGCTACAGCACACATACGAATCTCGCGATAGCCAATTCACAGTGTCAAAACTATAAGCGTGACACATTCCAGCGCTGTTGTGGTTCTGATTGTGATTAGTGTGATCTACTTGTGTTTTAGATGAACTCGTGGATCCACCACGTTTAACGGTGCAACTGATACCAGTTGATTTGTTTGCAAATAAGGCTAAGTAGTAGGAAGAGATTAGTTGTAAACTGTTAGATGAAGTTGTAATTATTTGGAATATTCGAATTAGCGAGGAAGAAATACTTTCGATAAAAATCAAGGCGATTAACTCGATGTCTTGAGCAGAGAATGTAATGCTTTTTAAGTAAGGATCAATCCAAGAAATCATGTCATGAATCTGCATGGGCATGGAAGAATAATGAAATTGAACAACATATACATATTATTGTAAAATGTACGTAATGAGACTGTTACAGTAATACGAGAAAATTCGATCCCAGAAGCCAAGCCACCCTTGAAAGTGACTGGTAGACTGCCAGCTAGGGGAAAGTTAAGTAAATATTCCCCGAAAGTCGATAATATTTCTTTTCTTTTGTGCATTACCTTGTCATAGCACGTATGTATCATTTATTTCGGCTATACTTTATTTGTTAATATGTCACATTGTTTCTTCATTCATTTTGCTACTGTTTCATATTTTATATTGTACGATTATGAATGTTCTGGATCTATATGCTTTGTAAATCTTTGATTAGGCTAGGAGAAGTGCTGTCAGAGAGAGAGAGAGCGAACGACTATTGATAGAGAGCGTGCGAGTTGTTGTGGTATCGTGGCCGGTTCGCGGGTGGAAAAACGTGGTAAAGTTCGGCGTGAAAGACGGTGATACGTGGAGGAACAATTAATTACAGTGCGTCTGCTGTGTTAATAGGAGATCGTGCATTATTAAGTGAACAGTAAAATCTGAAAAGTATATCGAGTGTTTGCGGTGACGATTTTACGAACTGTGTGAACTTGTGACAATTAGCCATGAATCAGACACCATTGTCGTGTGGAGGCATTAACTGTTAGAATTGCGTGAAAGTGGAACAAACCGAAATGTTAAGTAAAAGAACAGTGCTGTGATTTCATCAAGAAACATTTACTATATCGTCCAAACTGTCTTAAAGACGACGACGTAAATTGAACTGATGTTTAACGGACTGTTATAGTGGTAAGCACATGTGACTGTTTCCCTGTGGCAACACCGTGATAGAAATGTGCGAAGTATTGGCATTAACCGGCTATATATCGTAAATACTAAAGAAATTGCATAATTCCGACCTACCCCCACCGCATGATTAATAAACTTTTAATAATAGAACGTCGCGCACGTAATGACAACGCACACACTGTAACTATTATTATCGCGCTAGTGATGCCAGCTGATTCAACTACAACGGAGATGTGGACCACCGCCGTAACTGAAATATTAATGAAACAGGAGGATCCATCATTATCTTCACGCCACGAACCAGGATTTACTTCACACATCGTCCGCGCGGACCACCGCTGACGTCATTGCACTGCCTGCAGCAACTGTTAAGATATTAAAAGAAAATTATTACGCTCTCTCTCTTTTCAAAATTAGAGACAATTGCAGTTAAATTATCTATTTTAAAATACTGTCACAATATCTCAATTTTGTTTAGTTCCAGTAAATATTCTTTCCATTATTTCGTCTTGATGACATTGTTGGAAACCCGCCAAATTAAAGTTCAATTACTAATTTTCCTTCAAAATTCTTCTCAGTCATTTTGCTGCTCATTACAATTTTATTTTAATGTTTGTTTGTAACTTCTTTTGAAGGGATTACATATTTTTTTTGGGTAGTAAAAGTTAGCCACCTTAAAATTACGTTTATTACCAGCTGATGCTGTCCGCCATTACTGCTTGAAAACTGCACCTATTTTCTCTTTGGCTGTCACCTTCTAAACAAAATTACGTATTTCGTGGGCATCTAGCAGATGCGCGATGTCTATGTAGGCCCCTACAATAAACTGTTTCTACTTTTGCAGGTTTACTGGAATTATATTGACTTTAATTGTTCGTTTGGCCCCCGTTAAAGTGATTTATCGCATCTATATAATAATTGTACTGAATTACCTAATTAATTTTTTTCTTTCTTTTTCGTCCATGACTAACAGGGGTAATCAGATTCCTTGTACAGGTCATGTTTTATTGTTTAAAAGGTTTTTTTTAGAAGTATAGAACCAGTTTCTTTACAAATGCTATAGTGTGTTACTAGCTGTCGAGACAAACTTGCTTTGCGACGGAAATGTTCGTACACACAAATAATTTTGAGATATTTTTATGTACTCTGGTGGGCTTGATGGATCAAATTACTATGTTCAATTTATGATATAACTTCCCTGCCTTTTACGCCGTCTAATCTAGATAATGGTAAGTGACCGAAACAATTAACGAAATGTGCAAAATAAATGATAGCTGAAGGTTTCACCATGAATTTTCACAATTACTTGTCGGCTGAATATCCCCACCTGCAAACATACCATTAGTTGTTCTTGTTAAACAGAAATGTATTCTTGAGAACTGCAGTTCCGTTTTTGTGTCGATTACGCAGCTGTGAATACAGTAACCACACTAGATATCTACTCCTTACGAAAATTCGTAGAAACCCAAGATTATTTGGGCAAATGTCGAATTTTTTTCGTTGTGATCTAGCAAGTGCATCCAGGTGAACATCCAACAGGAGTCTGTAAATAAATACCTACATATGCAATGCACTAGTCAATTTCTTGCGCCTCGTGGGTTTTACGGGGACTCACACCAACGCAAGCTCTTCAATACTTCGGCGACATAATAACTTCCGGTGCGAACATGAATCAGTATTCCCAGAGATATCAAGCAGTTTTGGAGTTTATCAGAAGTGCAAAACATATCTTCATTAATACGTAAATATAATTTTGCACAATGCCAAGTGAAACACCTTGGACATGTGATATCTAGTAAAAGCATCCGTCATGATCCAATATTAAATGTTGGCATCAAGATCTTTTCTGAACCACAGAATTTAAACGAATGACAATCATTTATGGGGTTTGCAAATTTGTTTGGTTGGCTCGTAGCCGGCTATGCGAATATAGAATGTCCAATGATGCAGCTACTCTAAAAAGGAAACCATTTAATTGGTCAGCAAAATGCAAAATGGTGATGGCACAGCTAAGACCTGTCCTAACCATAAATTCACTATTAGCATAACAAGGTTTCGGCAGTCTCCTAATTTTTTTCAGTTGACGCTTCAAATTTTGCTGCTGATGCTATTTTTTGTCAATAAATTAAGTCACCAAAAATATCATTTGATTCCTAATGATTAAAAAAAAAATAGGATGTAACTATACTATAATCAAGTAGGAGCTTTGAACCTGGGTTTTTGGTATAACACATAACAGATGTTTTTTGACAAGAAGAGAATTTATGGTGATTACAGACCATGTCGCACTTAAATGGCTATCGAGCTTAAGGGCCCAACTTCCATATCAACAAGTGGGTTTCGAGAATGAGGGAGTTCCATTTTAAGGAAATTCACCGATCTAGCCATAAACATGCAAATGCTGACTTAATGAGCCATAAAGGTTCATGATCGTGCTACCAGAAGTAACGAGGAAGAGCTTAAAGCAGCCCAAGAGAAGAACCTTCATTGCAACATATAGGAAAAATGATGAACGTATTGTAGAAATAGATGAATTGCAGTAGAAAATCACTAGTAAAGGAAAGTGCCTATCATGACAGAAAAACTAGATGCTTTATTATCTGGAGACCACAGTGAAAAAATGAATCAGATATTAAAATTGACGTGTATTTCTAGCTACGTTTTTAGTTTGTTTCACAAAGTGATTCCTGTAAATTATGTAATTGGGAAAAAGTAAAACACTTTTACAAAAACTGTCATACTAGTGACCATTCGAAATAGTATACTTGGGTGTATTTCGACCATTATCTGAGATTAGAGATAGGAATAAGTACATATAGACCATGTTAGATTATTTTTCCAGATATCCTCTCTTGATACCAGTACCTGAGCAGAGTGCCAACACAGTAGCTAATGTTTTCCTTAAGTAGTGAATTCTACAGTCTGGATCACCATTAAGCATAATCTCCGACCAAGGGACGAATTTCATAAGTGAATTGCTTAAATAGACTCTTAACCTGATGTAAATAATGCAGCTAAGAACTACACCAGCACAAGCTATACGAAGTGGACATGTCGAGCAGTTCCCCACTACAGTACAGAAGCTAGTCATCCATTATGTGAACAGCAAGCGTGCTAACTGGAACGTATGTCTATCATACATATGAGTACTTACGGTGCGAGGATGCACATGCCCGCTTACAGAAATCCGTATAAGGAAGGAGGATACATTCACCCTTGGGCATGGCCTGATCGACTGCTGGAATCAAAATGAACTCATAATGGAATTACTGTGCAAGCTGAACGAGGCTAGGAAGGGAATGAAATAGCAGAGTCATCAGAATACGTGTTACATATAATTTTATCGATATTTGATAGCTATAAACGTGACTGTATTCAGTACACTGCAAGTAAGAATTAAAAAAACGCCTTCAGTTACAAATTTTCATGTTTTATTAATACAAGATGTATTTCTGACAGTGTGGCCGTGTATTAAGACAAGTTACACACAATGACGGTCATACAGGCTCCGAAATGCATTGGGCATTTTAGTAGAACACAAACGTTTGTTACCGAAGTCGTATTTAATTCATATTTCCACCACTATGTGTTCCAATTATCAACATAGCATCGTTGCTCCATTTCCTCGTACTTATTCTGTTTCTACCGTAGGATATTTTTCCATTGTTTTTTTTATTTTTCTGTTTATTTTTAATTAAATTTCCGATATGTAAGTATAAATTACTTTTAATTTATGTTACAAAATTTGCTGCATGCCTAAATGACATGTCATCATCAAAATAACTTTGTAAAATGGCGGAAATGTCTTTCAAAAACTTTTGCACAAGAAGGAAAAATCTTTCTTTTGTTATCATTAGTTGCCATTTAGTCGTACATAATCACATTACCACGTAAAATAAATAATTTCGGTGCCAGATGGAATATCATGGTCTCGCTAGAAAAAAAGTGCACATATTAAGGTTGATCGTGTTTTGTCACATTCTGGTACCTTTACTTGAGGTGAATATAATTTGGGCAGAGGGGAGTATATTTGTATATTGTTTAATAATAACCATTCAAGTAAAGAAATCAGTGTACATAATTATTAGTGCACTCCTGTGGCACCTCCTAAGGTAGAGAAGGCGAAAGAGTTCAGCGATTCGTTGAGGCATAAAAGGGGGTAAGCGAAAACATATTAATTCCTGGATGGCTAGGAATGCGTCAGTATGGCCGCTTGCCAGACACGTAAAAATTTAGAGTAATAACCACCTTTCTGAAGACCTTGCAGTCCTCAGTTTTCGGTTTTCACGGTCACAGCACAATAAGAATAATAGTTTTCATCAGGTTAGCTTATCAGAGAAGCCTTCTGCAGCATGCATTTTTCTCTCGATAAGCAGCCAACAACTTCTCTATCCCCGTCAGTAAGAGCAAGTCACACAGAATGAGATTTTACACCATCTTAGATAAGAGTATCGAGTAGATAGCTCTAGAAACTGGAACCGACATTTGTCACGCATATTGAACGATAGCCTAATTCAATACACAGGCAGTCTCAAGATTTTCCACAGAAATATGCAGGTTTTAGCATCCATATAATTAAAAGCAATTCACTCTAAAAATTCAAAACGCGTTCGCTAATCAAGTTTTGTTGTAGGGTGAAGGGGGTCAAATTAGTGAACTCGTTGCTCTACGACATGTAATTCGTAATAGGAATTGTAACATCATTTCCAATCTCACCAGACAAAAGAGAGAAAGGAACATGTGACATGAACCTAATTAGCAATTACAGGAACCAATTCGGATAGCCCGAATACCAACGTAACGTTGACTATGCACTAGCTGTAGCAAGCGCAGGGGGTCAGCGCCCCAGATTAAATTCAAACTCGTTGCGCGTCTTTTGTCGGTTTCTCGTAGTCCCTCAGAATGCGGTTTAATTAACACTTCAGTCCGCCTGTGGCTAGACCACTGCCCCTCCAACCTTACGCAATTGGAGTGCTATCTCACACTCTATCGTTCCTTTGTAATCCAAGAGCGAGGTTAAGCACGTGAGGAACGAGAAAGAGTGAATACGGAATTCAGAGAAGTCGCCGAAATGTGGTGACAGGAAAAAGAGCATAGCCAGACTGGGACTTCGATGGAAAATTGATATGGCGAGACTGTGAATTTCTGGTTCAGTTCTGGTGCACAGCTTTGATCTCTCAGATATTTTATAGCTGAATCTCTCTACAAATCACACAAGCTGCCTTACAGTGCAAGATCAACACATAAAGACTAAAATATCATTCCATTTTTGTACTGTTATTGTACTGAGCGACAGAATAGGACAGACAACACAATTTCCTTGTTCTTTCAGAGTCGTAAAGGACTTGGAAGTCAGTTAAACGGAATGTCTGTTAGGTTATGAAATGAGACACCATTTGCTTTTCGAGCAGCAAAATAAACCACGATGACTGAATCAGAGACGATGTAAAATTCTGAGAAGCAACTGCAATAATACCGTCTCTAAAGATGAAATTTTCAACTATTATGAATTTAAAGTTACGGAGTCTTTTCTTAAGGTATGTCTCCAGTGAAGCATAGGCAATGAACAGTTCAAAGAAAAGAATAACGCGCCTTGGAACGTATCTTTACAGAAAACTTCTTAAGATTAGATGATTTTATCATATAACAAATGAATATCTATAATCGAATTGTGGAGAAAAGAAATTTATGGAATGTGACCAAGAAGGTGGGATCAATTGATGTGCCGAATTCGAAACGGATGTAACTGTCGGTGCTAAAAATTCAAGGAGATCTCCGTTTGAGTACGGTAAGTAGCTACAAATGGATGTTAGAGTAACTGCGCAGAGATAAATTAGCAGATGGACATCAGAGTGGAGAACAGTATCAAAGCAGTGTTCGGACTGATCCCAGACATGAGCAACCTGAAATCCGGAAATATTGTCAAGCACATGAAGACTAAAATATTAATGCAATGTAAGGTGTGAAGTGATTTTAGAGGAAGCTGTGTCAGTCTAGAAATTTGTTGTTTCATGGTACATTAGGAAATACGTGTTATGGAGCGAAGAAAGTTACTGTTCAGACAGATTTCGACACAGAATGCTTTCGCACAGCATGAAGGTTTCGTTTATTTTTTATATGTGCATTTCCATGGGAAATGAGAAGCAAATCTCAAAGATCGTGGAACGTGTCAGTACATGAAATTACAACATACTAGTACTAACACAAAAAATAAAATGCTTATGAACTCAAATAATGACGAGCCTTAAGTTCATGTAAACTCACTGAAGAATATAACAGAGGAGTCATCTTAATTTTTTAGGGAACTTTTCGACAGAATAGGAGTGACGCATGAGGAAACACTTCATTTTCAATTTTCAAGCGCTTGGATTACTGATAATGTTTTTGAATTCTTGTGGTAGCTTATTCAAAATGGATGCAGCAGTGTACTGCACACCTTTCTGCACAAAGCAAGAACGTGCGATCCAAATGCTCATTGGATTTCTGCCTAGCATCAAATGAGTTAAAGCTGATAATTCATGTGAAAAAGCTAATACTGTTAGCAAGAATGACAGTGAAGAATATATATACTGACATGCAAATGTCAGAATACCCAGACTAGCAAATAGAGGTCGATAACAGGTTCGCGAACCTACAACACTTATTGCCCGAACCGCCCGTTTCTGAGTAAAAAATGTCCTTTCCGAATGGGAGGAATGCCCCAAAATACAATACCATACGCCATAAGTGAATCAAAATAAACAAAGTACATTACTTTTCTTGTCGAACTAACACGTCAGATAGCCTTAGAATAGTAAAAATGGCAGTATTAAGTCTTTGAACAAGATCCTGAAAGTTTGCTTTCCACGACAGTTTACTATCTATCTGAACACCTAGAAATTTGAACTATCCAGTTTCACTAATCATATGCCAATTCTGTGAAATTAAAACCTCGGGTTTTGTTGAATTGTGTCTTAGAAATTATAGAAACTGAGTCATACTGTGATTTAGCGTTAGTTTATGTTCTACAAACCTTGAACTGCACTATTCCAAATAATGTCAATGTTGTACACAAAATCCTTTACTACCAAGCTAGTGTCATCAGCAAACAAAAATATTTTATAATTACCTGTAATTTATATAAATAAAGAACAGGAGTGTCCCCAGCACTGATCCCTGGGGCACCTCCCATTTGACTGTGTCCCACATAGACCCCACATCATAGCCATTCTTAACATTGTGGATGATAACTTTTGTCATCCCTTGTTAAAGTAAGAGGTGAACCAATTGTGAGCTACTCCCTGTATTCCATTATATTTCAATTTCGGAAGCAATCTTTTGTGATTAACACCATCAAACGCCTTAGTTAGAGCAAGTAAGATGCCTAGCGTACGAAACCTTTTGTTTAATCAATCCAGTACCTCACAAAGAAAAGTGAAAGTATCATTTTCGGCTGTTAAGCCACTTCTGAAGCCGAACTGTACATTTGCAAGCAAATTACGTGAAATAAAATGATTAATTGTCCTTATATACAAAACCGTTTCAATACCTTCTGCAAAAACTGATGGCATAGAAATAGGTTAAAACTGTCTACATTATCCCTTTATCCCTTTCGCCCTTTTTATAAGGCGGTTTAATACTGAATACTTTAATCGTTCCGGAAACTGACAGTTATTAAAGGACAATTACAAGTATATATAAGTATAAGGCTAAAATGTGCAGCACAATACTTTAATATTCTGCTAGGTACTCCATCATATCCATGAGAGTCCTTAGTTTTCAGTGATTTAATTACTGACTCAACCTCCCCTAGCGAGTATCACAGATAAGTATTTGTCTTGGAAAGGCATTTTCCAAGAGAGTTGCGTGATTCACTGTAGAAACTAAGTTTTTATTTAATTCACCAGCAATGCTCAGACAGTGATTTTTAAATACATGACATATATCTGAGTTATCAGTAACAGAAATATTTTTACTACGAACTGACTTTATTTCGTCGACCCTGTGCTGCTGATCACACTTTCTTCACAACCGACCATGTGGTTTTAATTTTATCCTGTGAATTAAATATTCTATTTGCGTACGACATAATCTTTGCCTTCCTAACAACATTCTTAAGCACATTACAATACTGTTTGTAATGGGCTACTATAACTCGATTGTAACTACTTTTAACATATTGATATAGGTTCCACTTTGTCCTACACGGTATCCTTGTGACATTAGTCAGCCATCCAGGCTCCCTTTTATGGCTAGTATCCTGTTTATAAAGTTCTAATGGGAAGCAACTTTCGAAGAGCGTGAGGAATCTGTTAAGGAAAGTATTATATTTGTCATCTACGTAATCAGCTTTGTGAACATCCGGCCACTAGCATTCATTAACGAGGTTTAAAAAATTTTCTATTTACGTTGGATTAGCTTTTCTACATAGCTTGTAATTATACGTAACAGTTTTTTGAGTCCAAAAACCTTTGTGGTAAAATTTGTGCGTCATGGCCTGAAGGGGCATTCACCTTTTCACTAGCAGAATGCCCTTCTGGTGAAGAAAACTGCATAAAAATATCGTCGCTGGCAGTGCTACTATTCCCCTCCACCCTAGTGGGGAAAAAAACACTACTTCAAATTATATGAATGTAGAAGATTCTCCAACATCCTTCTTCTTGCACAATCAGACACAAAATTAATATTGAAGTCACGAAATATAATTAATTTTTGGTACTTCCTATAAAGTGAACCAAGCACCCTCTCTTGTTTGAGCAGAAATGCTAAACAGTCAGAGCTATGGGGACTTATCAACAACAATTAGAAGTGTAGCTTCACTAACTTCAGCAGCCCCTCCACAACATTCCAGTGCAGTGCTAAATGGAATACCGTTTTCTACGTACATGCCCACCCCGCCACTTCGCAAAGAACTCCTTGAAAAACAGCCAGCTAATCTCTATCCTGGTAAAGGAAGACTGAATGCGTTACAAAGTGCTCCATGCTAAGAAATAGCTAAGAACTACAACCTAGGGCTTGAAGTAAGTGCACTTCACAGACTAGAAACCACCATGCACATAGCAATAAAACAGACAGATATGACAGGAAGCGCTAAATCAGTAGAATTAAAGCAAAATTAATCTTTCTCAGACAGAAAGCTTTATCGAAGCTAGGCAATCTGTGTTTTTTTCTGGTATGACTTTTATTTGTCCATAGACTTGTAATGGGGTGTTTGTACATAAACGAGAACTTCAACAAGTGCTGCAACGCGTATTTGTCCTAGACCAATTTCATTTTAAAATACGCGTGTTTTGTTGTGGGATATCGTGGAACATACCCGCTTCATCCCCTATGCACCGGGGTGACAATAGCCACGGGACAGTGATTTGCGCATATAAAAATTGTGATAATATCGAGTACACAAGGTATTAAAAGAACAGCGCTTTGGCGGAGCCGTCATTTGTACTCAGGTGGTTCATGTGAAAAGGTTTCCAATGTGATTGTGGCCGCACGACGGGAATTAACAGACATTGAACGTCGATTGATAGTTGGAGCTAGACTCATGGGGCATTCCATTTCTTAAATCGTTAGGGAATTCAATATCCCGAGATGTACAATGTCAAGCGTGTGCCAAGAGTATCGGATTTCAGGTATTACCTCTGACCACAGGCAGTGTAGTGTCCGATGACTTTCACACCGAGGGCTACAGTGTCTGCGCAGAGTTGTCATTGACAACATACAAGCAGTAGAGCGTGAAATAACCGCAGAAATCAGTGTACGATGTACCAGGACGACATCGCCTGCATCGTACCTCCTGAGCTCGTAACCAAACCGATTGGACCCCACACAAATGGAAAAACCTTTGCCTGATCATTCAAGCCCCGCTATTTCATTTGGTAAGAGCTGACAGTGGCATTAGTGTGGCGTATACTCCACGAAGCCATGGACCCAAGTAGTAAACAATGCACTGTGCTTCACAATGGTGTTGGCTGTGTTTACATGAAATGCACTAGGTCCTTTGGTCCAGTTTAAAAGATAGTTTTCTGGAAGTGGTAATGTTCAGCTACTTGAAAAGTTTCAGCATTCATGGACTTAATTACAATGCGACGCGTCACCAGACCACAAACGTTTGCGATTGGTTTGAAGAACAATCTGGACAGTTAGAGCGAATGATTTCTCCACTCACATCACCCGACATGAATCCCGTCGAACATTTACGGGACATAATCGAGAGATCTGTTCACGCACAAAATCCTGCGCCGGTAAGATTTTCGCTGTTTTCGACTGTTATAGACGCAGCGTGGCTTAATATTTCTACAAGGGACTTCCAACGACTTGAGTCCATGCCACGTCGAACTGCTTGCACTAAGTCGGGAAAATAAGCTCCGACACCTTATTAGGCGGTATCCTATTACGTTTGTCATCCGCCTAGTTTCATGAAATCCGATTGGTGGCGATATTATACATAGCCTTCAAAATGACATCTATAACAGAGATGTGTTCCATGAAGAGAGCTGTTATTACACTAGTTTTGGTGGATAACTAGAGAATCACAGATATTCGTAGGTGCTAACAGAGCTTTTGCGGAGCCCTGGCATATAACAAAAGCACGCGTAATCGTCGGGCGAGGCGTCTGTCATCACCGCGAGAGCGTCGCACGAACCTCTCCGATCTCTCACTTGCTGGCCAGCTGCACGAGGCTGTGACTCCTGCAATGTTGGAAAGTGCATCTCATCTCATTTGACGGGACCGTTGGATCGCAACCATACATCTCACTGCTCAGCAGAAGGTTTCTGTTGGTGGTGTTGGCACACTTGTCCTCCAGCTGAACTACTGAAAGGTGTGTGCCTATTGGGTTTCTCGCGACCTTACGGAAGACCATAACGAGCAGCGATGGACCATCTGCATGTTATCATTTGCGCATGACGATGCTCATCGCGGCAATTTTTTTCGAACATCATCACAGACGATGAAACAAGGGTTCATCACTTCGAAACAGAAACACTACCGTAATCCATGTAGTGGCCCCATACCACCTCTCCTCCGAAGATCGAAGCCGCACCCTCAGGTGGTAAAATCATGGCGATGATTTTATGGGGCTCTGGAGGTGTTATGTTTAATATCCACCTTCATGGTGCAACGATCAACGAAAGTGTAACGTGCTACACATAGAAATTGAAGAAACAGCTTCTGCGTGAGCATCACCACAAACGTGCAAACGAAACTCGCATCCTTCGCGCCAACATCAGGCGTCATAGAAGTATGTATCCTGAGAGGAGCTCAAAAAACTTCGCTGGACTGTTTTGCCTCATCTAGACTACAGTCCGGATCTAGTGCCTCCCATCTGCTTCGTCCAGTGAAGCATGCACTCGGAGGAAAGCAGGAAGTGGATGAGGTTATTGATGCAACAAGATGTGGTCTCTGAGGTCGACCAGTAGCTTTAAGGACGTCGCACTGAACAGTGCTTATGTTAAAAAATAGGGTTTTGTAGTAATAAGAGTAAGGAATAATATGGTGTATTGCAATCATGAATATAATCAACCTTCTTTCATAAAATATGTATGTTGCATTACTTATTGAATTCCCCTCGTAACATATAAGAACTCTGATTGCCTTAGCATATGTTCTAACCTCTTATAAATTGTTCACGTGATCCCTAGACGATAAGGCGTGTAGTAGTGACATATTTTAGTCGGCTACATGATATTCTAAATTCCTGACTGATTTTGTCACATCTGAAGAAAGCAGCTTGTTAGCAAAGCCAATAATGTGGATATTTTATGTATACAGGAACTTTTCACCGACAATATCTCTGGAACTACAATGGATATTTACAAACGGCTTTCACGGGTATAAATGAACGGCAGGGGCTCACGGATGTTTATACTACGAGACATCTAAACCGTGTGCAAATACTGGTTTCAGCACTTTCTTTTAATGGGCACTCCAATGTTATTCCATACCCAATCAATAACACGAGAAGTGGCAACAATAATGGCGCTAGTGGCTTCGTAATACGTCAGTTACAGTCCGCGAAATTGGAAAGCGAAGTTGAGGCGTGAAATGCACGTAACGCACTGCTGTTGCACATCCCGCGATACAAGCGGAAACCGCACATTGCTCATAATCTCGATGTGATTGACGTTCGTACTTTTACCATCATTGTAATCACGGCAGGCGAAAGCAATAATAGATATTTCCTGTCATAAACATTGCTATGTACGTAACAGTGTCTTTCGTGCGTGTTGTATTTATCTAAGTACAGCCTACGCAACATTACCGGCACCTATTATGTGAACCCTTCGCCTCCGCAGCTGTTACAGGAACGGACTGCAAACGGCGCCGTGTGTGGGAACTGCTGACTACGACGCAGGTGTAGAAGTACATACATGTACATGGCACCAGTGTACTGTACACTGTGATGGGTGTCACTTTTGTAATAGTGATATTCATTTACATGTCCATCCGTTCTAGGTAGGCATTCGACATGGTATTCACAAATGAGGAAATAGTTGACGTCATATTGCTATACGGAGAATTTCATCAAAAGGGCACATGTGCAGCGCAGGTGTATGCTCAGACCTTAATAGACGTCATCCGACCGTTCTACCTTCATGAATATTGTTAGAAGGCTTCTCGTGACAAGACGGTTGTCTCCATGAACGCAGATCCGTAGCGTTCTGGTGGGCGCTGCAATACATGCCATGCAAGTATTCTTGAAATGGAAAGATAGATGGGAATCACTCGAACAGGCATGATACGTATTGTACAGTGGTGTAGCTACCACCCATATCACGTGGCACTACATCAGGGCCTCCTTGGCCACGACGCTCACAATCGCCTTGAATACTGTCAGTGGTTTCTGCAGCAAGGCCATGACTTCATGAGAAGGCTACTGTTTACTGATGAGGCCACGTTTACAAACCAAGGGGAAGCCAACCTATACAATATGCACTACTGACCATCATGAAACCAGCACTAGATTCGACGGGTTGAACATCGACGTCAGTGGAGTGTCAATGTATGGTGAGGTATCGTAGGACACCACATCATTGGTCTATATTTAATTCATGACTCTCTCAACGAGTGACAATACGAGCGGTTCCTGAGGTATACCTTACCTGGACTGTTGGAAGATTCACGTCAAGTAATGTGGTATCAACATGTTGGATGCTTGTGCATATTGCCATGGTTGCACAACATGCGCTAAACCATCAATTCCCACGTCGAGGGATTGGACGGGACAGTCCCATTCGGGGATTTCATGCACAGTCGCCGGACCTCACACCCAAGGACCTTTTCTCGAGGGGCATGTGAAACACCTGGTGTATCAGCAGGCCTCAGCAACAATGACCAACATGAAAGCACGCATTATCGCTCCAAGCGCTGCAAAAACATCACGAACACTGTCAGCCGTGAGTGGATCCGTGATGGAGTGTGCACAGCGGTTGTGCCAAGCAAATGGCAGTCCCTTCGGATATACCTTCTAGTGTTTCGGCTGTGAGACATGTGATTGTACACCATCTTACGTTTTATGTATTACAGAGAAGACGTACGTTTCTTTTGTTGATACTACCGTACGTTTATATATACGTTGCACGAATGGCGATGGTTCAATTGGGACGCAATCATTGAAGATGTTGAGTGACATGGCATGTACGTGAAATGTACCATTGTGTAACTGATGTACAACTACGTACAATAACGTGTGCCCCTCTGACAGGCATTAATTTTGTTTAAACTGGCCAGATTTCATCGGTATTTTGTTAGCGTTATGTCCATTGTAGTACTCTAGAAACGTTCAATAAAGCACATACTAGTAAATAATGTCCTTGTTTCCATTACGGCTGACTGGACATCCACATGTTTCCCAGGCCACGTACTAACAGTGTACATGACAATATGTAAGTACAGCGTGCGTCTCATCGTAGTACGTCAATCACATCGCGATTACGAGCAACGTCCAGGTCACACTTGCATCGCTTGAAATGCAATAACGGAGCGTTTCCTTCATTTCAGGCGTCATCTTCGCGTTCCAATATCTCGGGACGAAATTGGCGTATTTCTACGCAGCTAACGCCCTTATTATCGCGATTTCTCATGTTACTGATAGCGTATGGAATAATGTAGCATAACCTTTAAAAAACAGGAAACATGAGTTTGTTTTGAAACCAGTATTTGCACACGGCTTATGATGTCCCATAGTATCTACTGTTGTGAGCCAATGCCGGACCTTGAAAGCTGTTTGTCAGTATCCATTTTCGTACCAGATATATTGGTGGTGAAGGTTTTAGGTGTAGCTTCCTGTATTTACTCGAGCATTATAGGAACATTTACAAAAGTCTCTTACTTACAGTTCACAAAATGTCAGTCTTCAAAAAAATAAACTGATGCACTGACATTTTTGACGTAAGTGACTGAAACCATAATGGGCTGTTCATGCAAAGGACTAGTTATCTGCAAAATCGGCGAGGAATAAAACCACTAGATGAAATGATAAGATAAGAGGTAAAGTGTTCAGGCATAGGAGATAAAGTTGAGTGTGGATAGCTGAAGTTCTGACTCTGTGAGATGGGCATTGTTGGCTATCCGATGGAGAGGGGAGGGGAGGCTAACCTTCCAGGTCTGCATAACATTATTCCCTATTGCGGGAAAAAGATAAGGGAACATACTTTCTGAATAAACATTGTAAGTTAGCCAAAGTTTGGGGTCCGACGCGACTTGCCATTGTAACGTAATTACTGCAGGCCACCTTCCACACTCACTCAGAGCTCACTTCTGTTGCACACAATTATGTGGTCTGTCAACTAACGTCCAGTATAGCTCTGGGTGAGCTGGCTGACTTACGGAGGTTGGAGAAACGCCACAGTACTTTAATAAACGATGATTTATTGTCTAAATGACACTTTGCCTTAAACTGTGCATAAAGCTGGTTATAATTCGAATATTTCCTAGAGAGTCAATTTATTCAGTGACACTTTGTGACATAAAATGCATTGACAATACTTCTGGTTGGGCGAGAATGATGATTACGAGTGCTCGGTACGGTGCTGTCACACCCCTATTATCAATCTGAACGGACAACTAGCAAGTGACATCGATAGTGCTGTGGTTGAACACTCCTCTATGGCTTGTTCACACTACAAGGTGCTACTGTGGAGGTCTGCTGCTTTGTGTGAGGGGGGGGGGGGGGGGTGTTGGATTCGTGATGGAAAAATGGATCAAATGGCTCTGAGCACTATGGGACTTAACATCTATGGTCATCAGTCCCCTAGAACTTAGAAATACTTAAACCTAACAAACCTAAGGACATCACACAACACCCAGTCATCACGAGGCAGAGAAAATCCCTGACCCCGCCGGGAATCGAACCCGGGAACCCGGGCGCGGGAAGCGAGAACGCTACCGCACGACCACGAGCTGCGGACCGTGATGGAAAAGCCCACAAGCCGGGGCAGTACATACTACTGTACTTTTTTCAGACGGAACTGCGTCCTGCGGTGTGTCTGGCGACGCGGATTGTTGCGTGCCGCCGGTTCCATAGATGACGCCAGCTGATGCCCGATCCAGACTTTACCAAAAAATTGGCGCAAATGCGGACACACAAAACTGAGAAATCAAACTCCTACGAAAAGTGTACAAGAGCACCGAAAAGAACCGTCTCCAGTGACGACCACGATAGATCTCTCCCAAAACTTGTGCCAACCGCACGACGAGCAGCTCCTCTGTTTCTACAAGCGATGAGCCAATCGTTGCTCTGCAACAAATTATCTACCAACCGAAACTCTTCCCCCCTTTTGCGCTGGTGGCCCGATTCTAGCGGTGACGTGTAAGTCAAAAGAGCCACTCCTAACCTGGACCAGAAGCGGGCGCGGAACGCTTTTCTGGAACGTTCGGTGCGACACCCTGGCGCTCAGGAGGCATCTTGGCGGGCGTGAGGCAGACTTCCCAGAACTCGCCTCGTTGTGTCTCGCCTACGCAAGCACCATCGCCCGTCCAACTTCTTTGAAACAAGCCGTAGTTTCACAGCGTCTGCAGTGTGAATGGAAAGCTATTTTGCGAGTCGCCAGTCCTAAAGGAACCGCCGGTGGCTGGAGGAGTTCACATTCCTCTCGCCACGCGGCCGACACCGGTGTCCATTGTCCGGCCAGGAGATGGCTGCACGTGCGCAAAGCGGCCACTTTGCAACCTGCTCTGAGCCCGCACGTCTCTCCGGCTTTTCAGCACAGCCAGAGGAAATATTTTTGTGAAAAAGAGATGGATTTTCCTACTCATGCGCGTATAGACTCCTCAGGTGCATATTCCATGGCCCTGTTCACTGCTATTACCCTATCAGACTGACCAGACCGCATTATGCAGATCGAAGTTCGAGAAGTAAAGAGAACTGATTATCGATAGATATGGAAGATGGCTCGGGCGGTGGGACTTATCTACATGTTGTGGAGTCACAAGGATTGCAATCTTCCAATATCATCGCTAAGTAGATTTACAATACTACAGCCAACACGTCAAGAAACACAACTAAACTGACTTTTTTCTTAGACTTGCAAGATATAATATCAAAACATACAGAGAAGCTGCTCTCGTTGAATGTAGGAACTGATCTGCCAATTAAATCTTACGATTGTTTGAGGCCTTGCCATTAGATGAGGAATGGGATATGGCATAATGTACCTTAAGATATAGATATGCTATCTGCAGGAAATTTATGGGAGCTGAGTACTGTCCATCAGTGTAGACAAGTTTGGTTCGAAAGAGGTGAAGTTATCAAGTGGTGCACTGACAACTCACTTACAAGTGTTAGAGTAAGATTCTTTGAATATGTATTTCACTGTACGAAACTTGAAGATGGGACAGTCTGTCGATTTAACTACACTTGAGGGTAGGTGCGTACTTGAAACGCCATGATACAGTGGACACTGACAGATCATTGTAGAAGTATGTACTCTTATGAATCCTGCCCGCACCATTTCCAGCTATGGCTCTCGTGCAGCATAGTATTCCCACTAGCAATGGCTACCTGTATGCAAAAAACTGCATGAAATCTGCAACGTCTACTCCCACTGTTGAAGTAGTGTACTAACCAGCTGCCGTATGATGGAATTAGTGGAAAGCTCTAGTTCCTCGAGAGCATCCCTTGCCTTCATTCAGAAAAGTCCGTAGATGGTAGTGAAGTTCATACTTTCTGCTGTAGCTATAAATATTTAAACCAAGAAACAGTTACACGTACTAACCCAGTGGCTAACATTACCGAAACCTACGACACTCTAAGGCAATGTCGTTATCTTAGTACTTAGGATTTGCTAAGTGGGTACAACCAATTAGAGATAGCATTGCTGGATTGGATCAAAACAGTGTTCAGAGTTCCATCTGTCTCTTATCGCCAAACGTCATTCGAATTGAAAAACCCACTGTATATTATTCAATGTTCTATCAGACTGTATGCTACAAGTTCTGAAACTGAAACAACACATGATTTATATAGAAGAAATCGTTGTATTTTCCAAGGATATCCAAAGGTTTGTGGTATGTCTATGTGAGGTCTCTGATCAGTTCTGGCAACTCGCCCTTCATTTCGTATCACTTCATACTACAATAAGATTGTTATTTAGGCCGTGTTATGGGCCATTATGGCGTATCAACTGACTCAAGACATGTATAACCCATAAAGTGTTTCCCGGGACCTATTGAGGCAAGAGGTTTACAATCGTTTCTCCGGGTCACTTATTTCTACAGAAAATTTATTTTAACATTTGCAGAGGAAACAAGACCGTCATGCAATTATTAAAGAACGGAGTAGAATTTTACTGAACTCTTCACTACGAAGCAGCCTTTAAGCAATGAGAGGATTTACTGGTTGATGTTCCTGTCCTCTGTTTCCCGTACTATGTTACCGTGTGATTGTAGCAGCCATGGTCTAGTCTGTGTTTTCAGTCAAGAGAGAATAGAAAAACAAACACCCAGTAACCTATGCTTCTGCGTTGATCAGCAAGATGGATAAGTCTTATTCAGATAATTAAATGCATCCCATATTTTCTTTATTATTTTTGTGGCCAACACTTCATAACAGATCACACAGCATAGATCCAACAGCAAGGATCCAACTAATCACTTGGCCTACAGTACTTTATGGGTAAGCAAATTGGATTTGCAGATTGTACATCGCCCAGGGAAATCTCATGGTACTGGAGACCCTACTGAATGTAATGGTGTAGGTGCAACAGATTATGCAACTGTCAAGCCAATGAGCTCTACTGTCAACAGTATGTGAAGAAAGCGCAATTCAGCACGAAGATAGTGCTGTAAAAGTAAACAAAGTGTGGTCACTAACTAGTTGCTCCAGGAAGTCGGGAGGAGATGAAGTATTGAAATCACATACATGTATTATAATGTTTTTACAGAACTTAATGGACGAGGTGCATAGAGTGCTTCTTTGCAGAAAATGATAGGTCGAAGACAGGGAAACAATTTATAGAGCGTTACACGAGGAACTGCGTTCCTTGAACCCAAAGAGCTGATCTGTCTCTGAGTGAAACCGTTTACAAAGATTTCCCGAGGTGGATAGACGGTACCAAATGAACATTGTGGGCATGCTTGCCCCTTCACAACACCAACAGGAGCTCGCTATGTATTAACTATAACTAATCATTTCTCACATTTTGTGGCCATTATAACTATACCAAATCAACAGGGAGAAACGTTGGCCAAGGCTACGGTTAAACAAAGGAAACTAAAGTTTGGGACACTGTAGACCACGCTAACTAACCAGGCAGTAACTTCATATCCGAGCTTGTAAAGGAATTGTGTTGACTTTTATGCATAAAAAGTATATTAAACTGTGCACTACACCCGCAAGCAAGCGGGAAGAATGAAATCGTGCCCAGAATGATGGTTTTAATGCTGAGATGGTACATAAAAATTCACTATCGTGATTGGGACGCTTTACTTCCGTATGTAATAGCGACGTATAATCCAAAGATTCAAGAAAATACAGGCCTGTCGCCAATTGAGACTTTTTGGACAAAAAATGCCCTCGTCTTTGAGAAATATGCAATCCACCCACCGGAGAAGATGTATCCTGTGACCGAAATTTCGGTAAAGGGTTGGAAAGTATTTGGTAAAAGGTTTAAAAGATGAGCACAAGGGCTGTAGAATGGCAGGAAGGGATCCACAATAAAAACAAACATCCCCTATGTACCACATCAGACAGTGAGTAATGTTAACTGATCCTTATGTGCCGAATGAAAAACTACAAAGTCAATTTTGTGTCACCTATGTCCCTATGAGGTATTCGAGATGGCAACCCCAGCTAATGCGAAACAGCTACTTGTGACTTGAAGCAGGTTGTCCATGTAGGACGAATTTGCCCACTTCAGGACCCCGCAAGCGCTGTACCAATGACAATGACAGGCAGCTCCTCTTAAAGAGACAAGTGAAAGGAAAGACTAGGAAACTTCAGCAAGATTTATCTACATTTATTTCAGTGTACTCGTACACCTTGAGGTTACGAGAAGGTTTTGCGAACAAATTGAGGGCACAACACAAACATGTATTTTGTGCTCTCTTATAAGATATTAGGAATATGTATGCTTATATGTTATGGTAATAATTATGTTTTAACAATTACCCGATCCCTGAGGGTGTTGATTCTATAAAAGGCACTTGTGGGTGAGCCTAAAGCAAACTTTTTGATTAGATAATTGGTTACAAGAACTTTACGAAGAATATTTTATTTATAGTATTAGTGGAACTCTAGTTTAGTTTGGCAGGAAAACATCGGGGTTTCATAGTACTGTAAATTTATTGTTTGGTTTAGTATATGGTTAGCATAGTAGTTACACAGATATGCAATGGGAAGTACACTGGTAGTAAATGAGTGCGAGCGTGAGAGTGTATGTTACAGTTTGCATTTAATTTTAGGTTAATCATTCTTCGTAATAGATATTCACTAAGTCAGTTTTGTCATGCTAGAGGATGGGGATCTGAGAACGTCTCGTTCACCACTCCCCACCCCATAATTATTGCAGTGCCGATATGTGAAAATTACCATTTGCTCCATAGAATGGATTTACACAGTCTCTTGGTCATGCGAGTTCTTTATGAGACTTTGTTCCATTCGCAAAGGCCTATTACCTATTGCCCTAGAGAGGTTATTACACGTGGAACCAAATTCTTTCAAAAGAATGGCAAAACCAATATTCCTCTTTTGCACCTGCTACGGTTAAACAAAGAAATGGTTGATTCAAATGGCTCTGAGCACTATGCGACTTAACATCTGTGGTCATCAGTCCCCTAGAACTTAGAACTACTTAAACCTAACTAACCTAAGAACATCACGCACATCCATGCCCAAGGCAGTATTCGAACCGGCGACCGCAGCAGTCGCGCGGTTCCGAACTGAGCGCCTTAACCGCGAGACCACCGCGGCCGGCAGAAATGGTTGAGTGAGGCATGTTGAAACCTACCCTAAAAAATTTTTAACGTGAAAAATTCAGCTAAAATGCCATCAAAATTGTACCCGCTAAGACGCATTAAATGTGTTTCAATGAAAATATTGAATTTGGCACAATTCGCAGACCACAAGGCGGCCAACTGAATGCACTATCCCACTAGAGCTGTGGCTTACCGCGTATGCGCAACACGGCAGGCGAGTAGACTGTCTTGATTGACGGCGCATCGGTACACAGATGATACGACGTGATGGTAACTATAAATAGAATTTCGGTAAGTGTTAGCAATGGAGGTGAAACCGAATTAATATTGATCATATGTCTTCTATATGTCTGCTAATACCATCTGTTGGTGCAGGTTCTAGAGTTCCACAGTAACGCGAAATCTACTTAACATTCCCAGTTTTGGAAAGATAAAACGTGAAGAACGTGGTTCTCTTGAAGACCTACATTAGGGTTATTGGTTAATTTCTTGGACATTGAATCGAATTATGTCGGCATACAGTTAGAAATTGCGAATACTTTAGAAGAAATATGACGAGTCCATAAATGGTGGTTCGAACGATGACTGCTGTTCCAGTAAGAATCAGGAACAAGAATACCTTCCTAGTTCTAAGAAAACAGGTACAATAATAGCTCTAAGTGACAAAGAATAAACTATGAATGTTGGGTTAAACAAAGGAGGGAGATATCGCTTAAAATTAAGTATCGCAAAAAGCTGGGTTCGTTTAATGAAAACTGGGTGTGAATTTTGTCTACGAAAGGAAGATTGAGGCGAAGTGAGAAATATGCACCAAAATGAAACTCGCGAAATTGTAAAGAGACATTACTCGACAGATTTAAAATTTCTCGTGAGAGATTCTGGATAGCTGTAAGGCCGAACCGTCCAAAATGAAAGTGACAAAACTGGTGGGTTTCCAAGTATCTTCTATCTTATTCAGTAGATTCAAGAATCCACACAGAATAGGAAATCGTAAAATTAGGAAATTTACTTCAGGTCATCATGTAAAAGGAACGACTTTAATAGGCAATAATAGAGAGATTCGTACCTCACGAAACTTACTGTTAGTCCCTCATTTGCTTCCTATTAAGCCAGTCAGTCAGTTTTCGTAAAAGAACTTGCAAGCAAATTAAGCTGGGTAATTGTGGGGCGGAAAAAATATTTGGTTGCGCAATCGATTAATGCTATGATACATTCGTAAGGATTTATGACAGCAATACGTATGAGTCAATATATGTTTCTGCAGCTTTATATCTGTTGTTGTTGTTGTGGTCTTCAGTCCTGAGATTGGTTTGATGCAGCTCTCCATGCTACTCTATCCTGTGCAAGCTTCTTCATCTCCCAGTACCTACTGCAAGCTACATCCTTCTGAATCTACTTAGTGTATTCATCTCTTGGTCTCCCTCTACGATTTTTACCCTCCACGCTGCACTCCAATACTAAATTGGTGATCCCTTGATGCCTCAGAACATGTCCTACCAACCGATCCCGTCTTCTGGTCAAGTTGTGCCACAAACTTCTCTTCTCCCCAATCCTATTCAGTACTTCCTCATTAGTTATGTGATCTACCCACCTAATCTTCAGCATTCTTCTGTAGCACCGCATTTCGAAAGCTTCTATTCTCTTCTTGTCCAAACTATTTATCGTCCATGTTTCACATCCATACATGCCTACACTCCATACAAATACTTTCAGAAATGACTTCCTGACACTTAAATCTATACTCGATGTTAACAAATTTCTGTTCTTCAGAAACGTTTTCCTTGCCATTGCCAGTGTACATATTATATCCTCTCTACTTCGTCCATCATCAGTTATTTTGCTCCCCAAATAGCAAAATTCCTTTACTACTTTAAGTGTCTCATTTCCTAATCTAATTCCCTCAGCATCACCCGATTTAATTCGACTACATTCCATTATCCTCGTTTTGCTTTTGTTGATATTCATCTTATATCCTCCTTTCAAGACACTGTCCATTCCATTCAACTGCTCTTCGAAGTCCTTTGCTGTCTCTGACAGAATTACAATGTCATCGGCGAACCTCAAAGCCGGCCGCGGTGGTCTAGCGGTTAAGGCGCTCAGTCCGGAACCGCGCGACTGCTACGGTCGCAGGTTCGAATGCTGCCTCGGGCATGGATGTGTGTGATGTTCTTAGGTTAGTTAGGTTTAAGTAGTTCTAAGTTCTAGGGGACTGATGACCACAGATGTTAAGTCCCATAGTGCTCAGAGCCATTTGAACCATTTTTGAACCTCAAAGTTTTCATTTCTTCTCCATGGATTTTAATACCTACTCCGAATTTTTCTTTTGTTTCCTTTACTGCTTGCTCAATATACAGATTGAATAACATCGGGGAGAGGCTACAACCCTGTCCTACTCCCTTCCCAACCACTGCTTCCCTTTCATGTCCCTCGACTCTTATAACTGCCATCTGGTTTCTGTACAAATTGTAAATAGCCTTTCGCTCCCCGTATTTTACCCCTGCCACCTTTAGAAGTTGAAAGAGAGTATTCCAGTCAACATTGTCAAAAGCTTTCTCTAAGTCTACAAATGTTAGAAACATAGGTTTGCCTTTTCTTAATCTTTCTTCTAAGATAAGTCGTAAGGTCAGTATTGCCTCACGTGTTCCAGTGTTCCTACGGAATCCAAACTGATCTTCCCCGAGGTTTGCTTCTATTAGTTTTTCCATTCGTCTGTAAAGAATTCGTGTTAGTATTTTGCAGCTGTGACTTATTAAACTGATAGTTACGTAATTTTCACATCTGTCAACACCTGCTTTCTTTGGGATTGGAATTATTATATTCTTCTTGAAGTCTGAGGGTATTTCGCCTGTTTCATACATCTTGCTCACCAGATGGAAGAGTTATGTCAGGACTGGCTCTCCCAAGGCCGTCAGTAGTTCCAATGGAATGTTGTCTACTCCCGGGGCCTTGTTTCGACTCAGGTCTTTCAGTACTCTGTCAAACTCTTCACGCAGTATCGTATCTCCCATTTCATCTTCATCTACATCCTCTGCCATTTCCATAACATTGTCCTCAAGTACATCGCCCTTGTATAGACCCTCTATATACTCCTTCCACCTTTCTGCTTTCCCTTGTTTGCTTAGAACTGGGTTTCCATCTGAGCTCTTAATATTCATACAAGTGGCTCTCCTTTCTCCAAAGGTCTCTTTAATTTTCCTGTAGGCAGTATCTATCTTACCCCTAGTGAGATAAGCCTCTCCATCCTTACATTTGTCCTCTAGCCATCCCTGCTTAGCCATTTTGCACTTCCTGTCGATCTCATTTTTGAGACGTTTGTATTCTTTTTGCCTGCTTCATTTACTGCATTTTTATATTTTCTCCTTTCATCAATTAAAATCAATATTTCTTCTGTTACCCAAGGATTTCTACTAGACCTCCTCTTTTTACCTACTTGATCCTCTGCTACCTTCACTACTTCATCCCTCAAAGCTACCCATTATTCTTCTTCTGTATTTCTTTCCCCCATTCCTGTCAATTGTTCCCTTATGCTCTCCCTGAAACTCTGTACAACCTCTGGTTCTTTCAGTTTATCCAGGTCCCATCTCATTAAATTCCCACCTTTTTGCAGTTTCTTCAGTTTTAATCTACAGGTCATAACCAATAGGTTGTGGTCAGAGTCCACATCTGCCCCTGGAAATGTCTTACAATTTAAAACCTGGTTCCTAAATCTCTGTCTTACCATTATATAATCTATCTGATACCTTTTAGTATCTCCAGGGTTCTTCCATGTATACAACCTTCTTTCATGATTCTTAAACCAAGTGTTAGCTATGATTAAGTTATGCTCTGTGCAAAATTCTACCAGGCGGCTTCCTCTTTCATTTCTTAGCCCAATCCATATTCACCTACTATGTTTCCTTCTCTCTCTTTTCCTACACTGGAATTCCAGTCACCCATGATTATTAAATTTTCGTCTCCCTTCACTATCTGAATAATTTCTTTTATTTCATCATACATTTCTTCAATTTATTCGTCATCTGCAGAGCTAGTTGGCATATAAACTTGTACTACTGTAGTAGGTGTGGGCTTCGTATCTATCTTGGCCACAATAATGCGTTCACTATGCTGTTTGTAGAAGCTTACCAGCATTCCTATTTTCCTATTCATTATTAAACCTACTCCTGCATTACCCCTATTTGATTTTGTGTTTATAACCCTGTAGTCACCTGACCAGAAGTCTTGTTCCTCCTGCCACCGAACTTCACTAATTCCCACTAGATCTAACTTTAACCTATCCATTTCCCTTTTTAAATTTTCTAACCTACCTGCCCGATCAAGGGATCTGACATTCCACGCTCCGACCCGTAGAACGCCAGTTTTCTTTCTGCTGATAACGACATCCTCTTGAGTAGTCCCCGCCCGGAGATCCGAATGGGGGACTATTTTACCTCCGGAATATTTTACCCAAGAGGACGCCATCATCATTTAATCATACAGTAAAGCTGCATGCCCTCGGGAAAAATTACGGCTGTAGTTTCCCCTTGCTTTCAGCCGTTCGCAGTACCAGCACAGCAAGGCCGTTTTGGTTATTGTTACTAGGCCAGATCAGTCAATCATCCAGACTGTTGCCCTTGCAACTACTGAAAAGGCTCCTGGCCCTCTTCAGGAACCACACGTTTGTCTGGCCTCTCAACAGATACCCCTCCGTTGTGGTTGCACCTACGGTACGGCTATCTGTATCGCTGAGGCACGCAAGCCTACCCACCAACAGCAAGGTCCATGGTTCATCGTTCATTTATATCTATCGTTAGGCAAATTGTGGGTACAAATACAAAGAAAGGAAAGCTTAGCTGCAAAAATCTTGTAATGGACTATGGAACTAATGCTTCGAACCTCGACAAGTAATATTTTCGGCAACGGAAAACACTCTTCAGGAAATAGTTGGGCAATGTAATATCCGATAGTTCTTTGTCGTTTTAGATTTAACATCGGAACAGTATTACTCTCTTCAGTCATCGTTGCATTATCAGTTTTCGTCAACTCGTTTGCGAATTTGATTAACTACACCTGGTGCAAAGCGCAATATGCAGAAACAACGAAATCAATTCCCAGTCTGTTCAAAGTAAACTAGTAATTACCGTGACGTGCTTGAATGTATTAATTTTTCTTTTATCGGATGTGGCTTTTGTATGAAAACTGTTCGTTTTCATTATTCAACATACAGTTCACAATTCTGCGGAAGCTACAGCCTCATTCACCGCATCGGATACTAGGCAGGTAGGGCAGTACAAACCGCTGTTATAAGCAGTTCTTCACATGTCAAAAATTTGTGCCTTCAACATAAGGAAAGAAATACTTGCTGTGCGTCTTAGTAGCTAAAATTCTGCAATTGTATTTCTTCTGGCGTATTCTTCCCTTCTAAAAAATTCTAGGGTAGCTGACGACGTGATGGACTGGACCATTTCCTTCTAAGTCATTAAGGTAATATACACCAATTACAACACAGAGAGGATGGTTTTACAGCCGGCCGCGGTGGTCTAGCGGTTCTGGCACTGCAGTCCGGAACCGCGGGACTGCTACGGTCGCAGGTTCGAATCCTGCCTCGGGCATGGGTGTGTGTGATGTCCTTAGGTTAGTTAGGTTTAAGTAGTTCTAAGTTCTAGGGGACTTATGACCTAAGATGTTGAGTCCCATAGTGCTCAGAGCCATTTGAACCATTTGATGGTTTTACACTACGCGACACTGAAAGACCTACCTTTCAGTTACCCACCACTGTTACGGGAACCACTGCACTTAATATCCCTACTCGTTTATCAAGCAGCCGAACGTTTCCCTCGACATTCTGCCAAAACTAAAAATACTACTATACTTTGACATCTCTCGCCTCCCTAGATGAGTTGATAGCTGCCCAAAATGGCTGCTTGAAGATGGAATATCTACTCGACCATGTGCAAAAATGCAGGCCCTAGCATCATTGCCGACTAGTCACCACGGGAACTACTACACCCAATGCATCCATAATTCTTGTGACAATAAATATTGTATACAGCCTCATAATGCGACACTTACCACTCTTTAAGCTGTGGGTCCATACTAGTCATTCTGGCTGAAGCACAAAGGGTGAAGTGTAGTAGGGCAAGAAAGCGGACCTATAAACCACGTTCGAGCATCGTAAGTGTGAGACAGTGTGCAGGGTATGCTGCAGGAAAACGAAGTAGGACACGCAAAGGTGAAAGTTACTCGGGGAGTGTTGACTCTGAACTCAGGTATGAGAAAGCAAATTGTAAGTCTGCTGGTGTTAATATTACTGCTAGTTCTCAAGTAGCAATCGTATGGAGCAAATTTTTCTAAGGCCAGAATAAATGTAACGACACAAGTCCAGAGTCCTATCTAGGGCACAGCCAGCGCCGATTGCTGCAGTCAATGACCTGCTGACATCAGAACACCTGGCCATGAGCCTGATTCCACATCATCCTCCTCCTACGGTTTAACCTGCTGCTGCTGTGTGGCAGTAGTCGGGTCCATTCACTGGCCCTGTTCAAGAAGCTTCCGCGTGACCTGGGAATGCTGTGCTGTTTCGTCACCTTAGGCTGGTCCACTGGGTGGGGCCTACCTAGCACTGGCTACCAGCCGTCGAGTGGCTGTCCCATCATGCTGCCCAAGCAGCTACCGACCACCGCATAGCAGAGGTAGCAGAGCTGTATTCTACCATTCGCTTTCACAGAACAAACTTTTGTCAGCGTGATACCACGCCTGGGACCGAGTTCCAACGGTTGCCACCTGTCGTCTGCATATTGCAGACACAAGCTGCCGTAAGTTTATTTATGATTTGAAATAAAGAATTTTAACAACAAATTAACTGCCAGCATCGTCTTCTGTTGAACCCACATCCAGCAGAGTGCCGCTTGCCACCACTTTCCTGTCAAACAAAATTCAGTAGTATTACAAGGAACTGTTGGATTTTTTTGAGTAAGGATTCTGTGAAGAAAGTCGAAGATTGGAGTTCACATAATGTAATCGTTGAGTATAAGTGTTACTTCGATGCAAAGGTGTCACAGGACTAAAAACTGTGACTGCTATGTCAGATCAGTGAGAAAATTGGTGACAAAAAATTTAACAGTAATAGCAATGATTAACGATTTACAGATAACTTCTTCTACATGTCAGTGAGTCCTTCGTGGGATAGATATCTTCACGACGGTGTCTCTCAAAGACGATCCGTCACTTCGCTGACTTACACCAATTTACAGCTAGCACCCTGTTCTTTCACCATTGTAGAAATACAGATACTGGACACAAGGAAGGTCACTCTTTTAATACAAGAAACACAGTCTCTTTCTGTCTGTCTGTCTCATGAGTTGAAGACAACGATTCATAAAAACTATACATCGGAGCTAGCCTACCGTCCAAATGTGGAACATATCCTTTGAAACTTCTCCAGAAGTTCGCATCAGGTGACAGCATAGTTCTCATGTGGATACTGCGCGGTGTTAAGAGTACCTATGAACTACAAGTGTACAACCGCAACAACGAACTCCTCTCCCCCTCCCCCCTTCACCCTCATCATTATTGATGTGGCTCGATTTGTAATGGCCGCAGGAAGTGTACTGCGATTGACTCTCCCATCAATATCTCGCCATCTTGACAACGCATAACCATATATTCTAAATTTCAGGGAAGGTATAAAAGTCAAAAAGAGCATCAATGATTGTTACAATTTTGCAGTTATTCTACCTGTAATTATGGAAACAACTATACAACGAATAATGAATATTTTATTGTTGGTATAGTTACATATATTGTTTACCGTTAGTGATTTAAATAGGCCATTTATTTGGAATGACAAAGCATCGTATCCCCCAGATTTCGACAAATAATGACACAACGTCATTTTATGTGGAGAAGTATCTCCTTGAGTAACAGCCTCCTGAACTATACATCTTACTTAAATGGTTTTCGGTTACTTCTTTCATATTTCCAGTAATAACAGCAATTTAGCATACTTAAATTCCCATTATGCTTACATTAATTTAGAAGCATAAGTGCGAAATAAATCTCGTATAACCCTCGCCCACCACATACTCTTTGATGGTATTCTGTATATCATCACAATCACAAAAATCTCCCGTATAGGGCAGCACAGGACATCACATGTGTAATAGAGGCACAAATTAAGTTACTTTCATTCAGTGCTTTGTAGACTACCATTATGTGTTTTAAATAGCTTTTCTTTCCATCCATTATCCATGAAGATCCTCAGTAAGTCTCTTATTATCCTCTATCACATACACCGTGATTAAAACATTAAGTTTCATTTAGTGATGCTGATACCTAAGAACCAGGAGCGACTGAAAATATATTGTCGTAGGAGACGATTGATTCACTTTGTGAATGACAGTGTTTCCTTGGCAGCAGGAAATTTGTATGCGGAAGTTATAAATGTTCATTATCATGCCAAGTTTGTGAAACTTACCGAACAGAGTCGTTTAGTGTTCAAGGTAGCTCCACGAAGAAGGGACTGAGTTTAAGGACTGATGGATCGATGGAGCAGACACTTACATATTTTTCGTTTGATGTATAAATCAAAGCACATCAGAATCAGTTGTAATATAAGTATGAAAGAGATTCCCGAAGTCTCTTTATTGTTTTGATTCAGTCACTCTTGTCTCAGCATATTACTATTTTTCTGTGTCAGCATCTTTCAATTCAAACTTGGTACTGTCTACGAACTCTCCACTACTGACATGCGTTAGTGGGCAGTTTATTTGCATTATTACAACATTATGGATTTTTCCTACTGTCTTCTAAAACATTTTACCGCACGCAGTGCAAACCATTTCGATCTATCATTTTTGTTGGCGTTGTCAACGTTAGAGACAAGCGATCTGACGTAATTATTACATTGGGGATTGAAAATTCCTGAAGTTAGATTCGCAAATAAATTTTGTTATTCATCACTAGTTTCAGCTACATACGAGCAGTCTTCAGATACAAGGGACGAAACTGCACATGAGAATACAGCAACATACAGCTGAATAGAGGAACCACAGTACAGCTTCACTATACAAAACAGCACTTAATATTACATACATGTTCAAATGTATATAACAAACTAATATTGTACGGATAAAAGATTCTTGATTAATGTGATTGCCACGACAACTCAACAAATAGTTAAAATCTTCTTTAAAACTAACATCCTACCAGAGCGTATGAATAAAGTATTTTTACATAGTTCATAATCAATCTAGTATAATGTTCATGAAACTGAATAAAAAGATTATTAAGGTAAGTAAGAGGCAGTGAAAATGAGAGAACGTTTACATAAGTCAAAAATTACCCTCTAGAATGAATACATTTATGACAGATATCGTCATACCTAAGGCATTAGGGTTTTATCTTACGTATCCTATAATTACTTTTTTATACATGCAGTTTTGTATTTTGGAAGTGTAAAGTGATTGTGGTGTCACCGCCAGACACCACGCTTGCTAGGTGGTAGCTTTAAATCGGCCGCGGTCCATTAGTACATGTCGGACCCGCGTGTCGCCATTGGCAGTGATCGCAGACCGAGCGCCACCACACGGCAGGTCTCGAGAGACGGACTAGCACTCGCCCCCAGTTGTACGGACGACTTTGCTGGCGACTACACTGACGAAGCCGCGCTCCTTTGCCGAGCAGATAGTTAGAATAGCCTTCAGCTAAGTCCATGGCTACGACCTAGCAAGGCGCCATTAGCCTTACATAGCAATTGATACTTATTGTATAAAGCATGTCTCATCAAGAACGATGTATACAACAAGGATGGACTAAAAGTTAAGTATTCCAGGAGCTACGTACTTTTCTTTATAGCATTCATTACGTATCCTGTTTCAGACCTATCTCTAGCCTGCGTCAGTAACGCGTGACTTTCGGCTACTTCAAAGTGGCGTGGTTGTCTTACTACACTACAACAGTTGGCGACGAGGATGGGATAGAGTTTGTATTACTTTACTTGTGTCATGGCTTCGCCACATTCTCCAGATGTACTGTCCGAATTTTATCGCTTGCAGAATCAGCAGACGCAGGCGTTATTGGATGCCCTTGGACAGCTCGTCCAGGGTCAACGTGCACTGCAAACCGATGCGGCCGCCGCCGCTTCACCGCTACCACAGCCACAACACGCAGTTGCACCCCCATTCTGGCCATATCACCCGGCCAAAGAAACCTGGACGGAGTGGTCACGACAACTTGGATTCCATCTCGCCGCCTACAGAATTCAAGGTAACGAGCGGCAGCCTCACTTATTGTCTTGTGTCGGCGTGCAAACATACCGTGTGATAGTGAAATTATTTCCCCGACGCGACGTAGCAACTCTGTTATACGACGAAATTTTGTCTGCTTTAGATGCCTATTTCAAAGAAACAGTTAATGTAGTTGCAAAACGGTATACGTTCTTTCGTACAAAATGTACGGCCGGTCAAACTAATAGGGAGTGGGTTGCATCATTGCAAGGACTTACTAGGGATTGTGCTTTTGAGTGTGAATGTGGACTCCCTTATTCAGATACAATGGTGCGTGATGCAATTGCACAGAACGTTTCGGATGTTCGTATACGGGAACAGATATTGAAACTAGTCAATCCCTCCCTTCAACAAGTGATAGACATATTGGATAGGCAAGACACACTTGACTTTGCTCAGGAATCATTTGCAACTTCGCCAGCAGTGTGTCACATTAACCGGCCCGCCGGGCGCGCTGCACGGAACGTTAAACAGCCCTCGCACCCGTCCGCGCAGCTGCGGCCTAGCTCTCAAACACGTGTGCCGCGTAAGCATGCCAATGCAGTTCTAAAATCATGCCCGCGGTGTGCAACTAGACATTTGCGTGACAATTGCCCGTCACACCAAGCTATTTGCTTTTACTGTCATAAGAAAGGACATGTTCGAAGTGTTTGCCAGAAAAAGCTCAGATCACACTCTTAATCATTCCAGGCCCTTTGCTTCGCGCCGGAATCGAACCAAGAACAATCAGGCTCGTGAACCTTCGCCCATGGCCATTCATGTAGTTAATTCCACCCCGTCCAGTGCCACTATCTCAAACAGTGACTGTGTTCGTCCCACACAAAGTGTGCGTCGACGTCGCCGGAAATCCCGTAAAGTCGCAAGTGCTTCTGTACCTGTATCAGTTCAAATTGCTCGTGAAAGTCGCTCTTGTCGTCAGTAGGACAATAAACTTTTTGTCGACTTGGACTTTGAAGGCAAAGTGACCCCATTCCAGCTCGATACCGGAGCTGCAGTTTCATTGATCAATCACGACACGTACAAACAACTGGGCAAACTGCCATTGCGTGCCGCAAATGTTCAGCTCACTAGTTATTCAGGACAGCAGATCCCTGTGTTAGGACAGTGCACTCTTCTTGCAACGTACAAGGGACAAACAAAACATGTGTCGTTTTACGTCCTTCGTTCTTCTTCTGCAGTGAACTTGTTTGGTTTCGATTTATTTCAGTTGTTTAACTTGTCAATCGTAAATCAGGTCCTATCAGTGAACCAGACTGTGCCTTCCGCCAGTGTTTCTCGTCTATGTGAGGAATTTGCAGACATTTTTGCACCGGGCCTTGGTTGCGCTAAGAACTATGAAGCACATTTGGAACTGAAAGTAAACGCGCAACCGAAATTTTTCAGAGCGCGCAATGTTCCCCACGCATTGCGTGATGAGGTCGCAAGCTCTTTACACGATTTAGAATCACAAGGTGTAATTGAACGTGTGCAGGCTTCTCTCTGGGCATCACCCTTAGTAATTTTGCCAAAACCTTCCGGAAAACTGAGACTTTGTGTGGACTTCAAGGCAACAGTGAATCCACAATTAGTGATTGCAACTTATCCTTTACCCCGCCCGGAAGGTCTTTTTGACAAACTGTGCCCGGGTAAATATTTTCTAAGTTGGACCTAGCAGATGCGTACTTGAAATACCAGTGGACGCGGACTCCCAGCGCGTCTTGGTAGTTAACACGCATCTTGGTTTGTACCGATTCAAAAGACTGCCATTCGAGTGCGCATCCGCCCCTGCATTGTTTCAGCAGTATCTACAAACTGTTTGTGCGTCGGTCCCTACTGCAGCAAACTATCTGGACGATATTGTGATCTCCGGAAAGACAGAAGCCGAACATTTAGCCAACCTACGCACATTATTTCAGGTCTTGCGACAAAATGGTCTTCGCTTGCGGAAGGACAAATGTGTGTTTTTTGCTCGTGACTTACCATATCTGGGACATGTCATCAATGCGCAAGGCATACATCCCAGTCCAGAGCACCTCCGTGCCATACGAGACTTGCCTTCGCCGCAGAATTTGAAGCAGCTACAGTGTGTGCTGGGAAAAATCAACTATTATCATCGCTTTCTGCGCAATGCCTCTTCCATTTCAGCTCCGCTTCATCGCTTACGCCGTAAAGGTGTTCCGTTCGTCTGGACGACGGAATGCGAACGTGCCTTTCGCCAGTTGAAATCGGCGTTGCTTTCTAATACTTGCCTTACGCCATTCGATCCCCAGAAATCCCTTTTGTTGATGGTAGATGCATCGGATTTCGGGATCGGAGCTGTGCTTGCGCACAAAGATGGATCGCATGATCGTCCTATTGCCTTTGCGTCCAAATTGCTCTCATCTGCGCAAAGAAATTATTCACAGATAGAGAAAGAAGCTTTGGCTCTCGTATTTGGTGTTACTAAGTTCCATGATTTCTTGTATGGTCGTCACTTTACCATCATCACAGACCACAAACCTTTGACATCGCTTTTTCATCCGAACAAGCCTGTACCTCCACGTACAGCGCAGAAATTCATTCGCTGGTCTATTTTTCTCTCGCAGTACCGCTACGATATCTTGTATCGGTCCACTGCTAAGCACGGAAAACGCTGATGCGTTGTCCCGTTTGCCTGTTGCTGAGGACAGGGCATTTGATTCTTCCGAACTTGCTTGTCTGTTCATTGATTCGGAAACCGATGACGTGGTCGAATCGTTTCCGATTGATTTTCGTCGTGTAGCTACAGCCACAGCTGCTGATCCTGTCCTTGCTACCGTTTTGCGTTTTGTTGCTACGCCATGGCCCTTGTCAGTCACGGATCACGGTCCCGTTGGTTCGCCGATGTTTTGCTCACAAGGAGAGACTTTTTGTACGACGTGGTGTTTTGTTGTTGCGTTCTGATAATGATCAGTCCAGAGTCGTGGTCCCACGTTCGTTACAGTCCTCTGTCTTACGGCTTCTCCACCAAGGACATTGGGGTATAGTGCGAACGAAACAACTTGCGCGTCAGCACTGTACTTGGTTCGGCATCGATGCTGCGATTACGAAAATGTGCTCTTCTTGCATGGCGTGTGCCGAACGAGAATCCGCCCCGCCGCGGAAATTCTTTGCATGGCCGAAAGCCACTTCCCCTTGGCAACGCTTGCACATCGATTTTGCTGGTCCATTCTGGAATGCTCGATGGTTGGTTGTGGTAGATTCCTTCAGTAAGTTTCCTTTTGTTGTCCGGATGTCTTCCACGACGACTTCTGCCACCATCCAAGCATTGTCTGCTATCTTTTGCATTGAAGGTCTTCCACAGACTATTGTTTCCGAGAATGGCCCACAATTCATGTCCGCAGAATTTCAGTCATTCTGCAAGGCCAATTGTATTCAACATCTGACATCCGCGCCGTTTTCGCCTCAGTCAAACGGTGCCGCTGAAAGATTGGTCCGGACTTTCAAGTCACAGATGTTGAAGTTGACAGAGTCGCAATCTCGGGAGGACGCGTTATTGCTCTTTTTGTACTCGTATCGCTCTCAGCCCCGCGATGGTCGCTCGCCGGCTGAGATGCTCCACGATCGTCCTCATCGAACCTTGATGTCTTTGCTGCATCCGCCGCATCAGGTTCCTGTGCAGCGGCAGACTCCTGTTTTTGCTCCAGGCGACGTTGTATTCTATCGCAACTATCGCGGTTCCCGGCGTTGGCTCGCAGGGCGCATTCTTCGCTGCCTCGGCCGCGCGATGTATTTGGTTTAGGGGCCTCTGGTGAGGTGCGTCGGCATCTCAATCAGCTGCGCCTCTGCCGTCGCCTGGGTTCTGCCGCTCCCCGTCTGCTTTCAGCGACGGTGCCATCCGGTCAGCGCCCTGGGGACCTATCTACTGGCTCGCCTCATCCCCAGGTGTTACCGACGATGCCTTCCATTTTGCCTCATGGCGACACGCCGCCGCCGCCGCCGCCGCCTGTTCTCCCGCTGGCGCCGCCCGCAGTGGACGCGTCGCTGCAACAGCCTGGCGCCTCCCTGGGTCACGCGCCGCCGATCGCTTCCCGTGCCCAGATGCCCTCCGCCATGGAACTCTTGCCCGCTCCGGACCAGATGTCGTCTTCGCCCGTCGGGTGCTCCGACCACGTGGAGGTCGACCCTTCGGCTCCTCCTGTATCTTTACGGGTGCATACACCGCATGTTGACGTGCACCCTGGACTAGGTTTTCAGGCGTTTCCTAGCTCCCCTCGGACCGAATGGCAGGGTGCGGGTGGAACAGCCTCGCCTGTTAGGCTCCCCACCTCGTCGCATACGTCAACATGGGGTCCTCCCCACGGCGGGCGGCAGCCTTATCACACGACCGTCCGCCGATTTGCGGGGGAGGAATGTGGTGTCACCGCCAGACACCACGCTTGCTAGGTGGTAGCTTTAAATCGGCCGCGGTCCATTAGTACATGTCGGACCCGCGTGTCGCCACTGGCAGTGATCGCAGACCGAGCGCCACCACACGGACTAGCACTCGCCCCCAGTTGTACGGACGACTTTACTGGCGACTACACTGACGAAGCCGCGCTCCTTTGCCGAGCAGATAGTTAGAATAGCCTTCAACTAAGTCCATGGCTACGACCTAGCAAGGCGTCATTAGCCTTACATAGCAATTGATACTTATCGTATAAAGCATGTCTCATCAAGAACGATGTATACAACAAGGATGGATTAAAAGTTAAGTATTCCAGGAGCTACGTACTTTTCTTTATAGCATTCATTACGTATCCTGTTTCAGACCTATCTCTAGCCTGCGTCAGTAAAGCGTGACTTTCGGCTACTTCAAAGTGGCGTGGTTGTCTTACTACGCTACAACAGTGATTCCTGTAAGCTGCTGTACATTGATGTATTCTTATGTGTAATTTTACATCTTAGACCTGCAGATGGCTCGTGCGTAACTGAAATTAATAATCAAAATAAAAATTTATTTGCGATCTCGACTTCGAGGATTATCAGTCCGTAACATATGTTTAAGAAACAGGTTCAGTATTTACTATATAATTCTTCGACGCTTGACTTTTGTACGTACAATACTTGCAATTATTCTGAAAATATACTGCAATACACATACGAAGATATACAAACATTAGAAATTTAAATTCTCTGAATGCCGCTACTGATTTTCTCTACCTAAATATGTTCTTCCAGAAAACTTGTCGATTGATCATCTCCTGCCACTTATTTCAGTTTGCCATTACTAAAGATTGAGAATTTGGAAGAGTTAAAAGACAAGTGCACTTAAATTTTCCACCTCATACCTTAAAAGACACGTACATCACCTAACTGAAAGGGAGAATTAAACTGGTTCTCATAAAATATTTGCAAAGATAAAGTTGGGTTCTCCAATGAGTCAGGTTCTGATAACCAAGGTTCTATTAAATGGACGAAAGTGAAATTGTACTTGTAAAAAAAAAAATCTCTTGTATCTTTTAAGAACCACCTATTACGAGTACCTTATTTTGAGAGTAGCGATAATCAAATAAAAAGTCAGTCAGATTATCAACCTACACCAAGGCATATGATCTCTCATACAATTATGCTTCTATGGAACTAAACTTGGCTTCCGGCTAGCTGACTTCCGGTAAATTAGGCGAGTTTGTTAATTAAGAAAAGCTAGGCAAAGTAATCCTGTTTCGGAAAACTATTTAGTTGTTTAACCACATTAGGATTTGTTAAAGTGGCAGCTGGGGACTGCGAGGATAAAACCGATTTGGAGCTACAGTTTACACATTTGGGGTGTTTGCCGTCGAGCTGCAGTCGGTAGTAATTGCAGACCACAGAACACTTGGAACAGCCAACGTGACAGGTGAACACAGACCTGCCCATGGAAACTACAGGTAACTCCATTAGACGGTCGGCGAGTGTAGGAGTCGCTTGCAGTAAAGCGACTTAGCCGGAAGGGAAGACGACGTTTCTGCTGTTAACTTGGCGGACTCGTCGAATTAGCCGGTGGTCTAGTCTTGAAACACAATCTGGCTCTGAAGTTCTGCCCTCTGTCTTATTGTATCTCAAAATTCCGAATGACATTTATCTGCAGAGGCCGGGAGAAAAGGGAAGCTAGCACTAGTATTTCGCGCAAAAGGATAAAGTTATAGAACAATAGGACAAAAAAATGTACACACAACAGGAAAATATATTGAAGAATGTCATTAGCTAACACTCGTAGTATGGTTTTGAAGCTATAGCCCAGACCCACGACACAAATATAATACAGACATATTTAAAAACGCCAAACTACAACCACAGTCTTTAGCAAAAGTTCACAATGGAAAAAAATCTTCCGCATGCACACGGCATTAGGGGAATGAAACAGATTATGAACGATTACACTACACTGTCGATTGGCACACTATTGAGCACATTCAGGTAACTAATTATACATTCGCACCACAAAATTACCCCTATAGATAGTTATTTGTTAACTCGGCTACCATATTCACAGTAACATTTACTAGCAGATGACGAGTTACAGGTATACAATAATGTCAACGTCACACGCTGGATAGGTAGTAAATACGACAGTAACAGACATAAACTGATTTTACGCATAAATTTAATTAACGTAATTAATACTTACGTGTTTGAATTTTACAGCACTGAAGGATGATGGAACAAGACTTAATTTTTGCGACCGAGGGGGTAGTGTCTTTATCTTTAAATTGTAAACGGTCGCTGACTAAGCTGCCATGTTTAAAACTTAAAAACCTTCCGTATGCCAATCTATAACTGGACCTGTGTAAAATAATGATTTCGTTCTGTTTGCGGGCATGTATGACAGAAATAATCAGAGAATGAGCTGCATTTCGCTTTCTATTGTGTGCACATTGTCACACCGTTCTGTTTCCTGAAGGGACAGTTAACAAAGCGTGCTACAAATGATTGTATTTTTTCGTGTATATAGTGTGGACATAATACGTGACATGAAGTGTGAAAATGTGAGCGGGATTGTACACAAAAGTGGTAAGTCCAACACCACCGGCAAACGAAGCCAACATTACATCTTAACCGAGACATGTGGGTGTACCCGAAAACATTACCTCTATCCATGCTCCACTACTCATTAGATAATTATTCCGGTCGATGTACGGCTTAGTGAATCGCGGGCATTGCCGTTGGTGGGGTGGCTTGCGTGCCTCAGCGATACACAAAATCATACCGAAGGTGCAGCTACATCGAAGGTATATCTGCTGAGAGGCCGAACAAACGTGTGGTTCCTGAAGAGGGGTAGCAGAATTTTCAGTTGTTGCAGGGGCAACAGTATGGCTGATTGATTGATCTGACAATTAACATATCTGGCTTTGTTAACATTAACAAAAACGTTCCTGTTGAGCTGGCGCTGCGACCGTTGAAACCAAGGGAAAACTATAGTTGTAACATTTCCCGAGCTCATGCAGCTCTACTAATTGGTTATATGATAACATTCTCTTGAGTAATAAATTCATGAAGTAAAAAAGTCGCCCATTTGGATCTCCGGGTGGGGACTAATCAGGAGTATGTCGTCATCCGGGAACAGAAACCTGGAACTCTGCAGGTGGAAACTTGGAATATTAGATCTCGGAAACTGGCAGTTACGTTATAAAATTTGAAAAGGGGAAACGAATATGTTGAAGTTAGATGTAGTGGAAGTCAGTGAAGTTCGGCGGCAGGAAAATCAGGTGTGTGCAGGGTTACATTTACAAAATGAAGTAGGGGTAACGCAGGAGTAGATCTAATAGTGAATAAGTAAATAGGAATGAGTGTAGCGGACTATGAACGGCATAGTGAACGCATTATCATAACCAGGATAGACACGAAGCCAACACTCATCACAGTAGTAAAAATTTTTATGCGTACTATGTTCATAAACGAAGACATTGCAAGAATATACGATCGGAAAAGTAACGATTGTTAAGGGAGAGGAAAATTTAATGGTAATCGGCGACAGGAATTCGAGATTTGTAGAAGGACGTGAAGAAATAACAGTAGAAGTATGTGGACTTGGGGAAGAATGAAAGAGAAAGCCGTGTCGCACAATTTTTGCTTGCGTATCTAAACGATACAGATAGCTGTGCCGTAGTTAAACCACAACGGAAGAGTATTTGTGAAGAGACAAGATAAAAAAGCGGATCTTTGTCTTAAGAATCATGAGTGAAAGGTATATGCGTGGAAGGGATCCGGAGATACTTGAAGGTTTCAAATTGATTACATAATGACAAGACAGAGATTTTGGACCAAGATTTTAAACGGTGAGACATTTACTGAAGCGGTTTTGATGATTTATTGTTGCAAATATGATACGTACGTCTCCTGGAAACGACACTGGGGACCACATCTTCAAATGTGACTAAATGTGACTACTCAGAGCATTATAACTTACGGTGAACTCATCGAAGTCTGAAAAAGTGGAAATATGACTATGTGGTGTTAAAGGAGGACTGATGATTCAGATTCTACTGGATACGACGAATGTACGTCTATTGTTACACCGAGGATTATTCACTCACTGAAAGGCGTACAAGCTTAACAAAGAAAAATGTGAGCAGACCAGTGCAGATCCAAACCTACCATCCAGATTGCATCCATGGCTTTTTAGTATGCTAGGACGTTTCTTCGCGCCTCTTTAACCATTTGATTCCTCAGATAACACGCAAATTGAAATGAACTTTTTCATGTTGCAGGTTCTGCTTTGTGTAAATTATAAAACTAAACTGCAAGAATTTAGATGGACTGCCCTGTGAGTTATGCCAAAATATACTGATACCTGCAAGCATATAAGACTAAATAAGTGAGATGACACGCTAATGCACTACATAATACGATTCTTATGCATATACTAATAAAATAACCGTAATGGATAGCAAAATAGTAGCGTAAATTTACTACCATTAGACTACTAGCTACGCAGTGTAGAAAATGTAACAACTATGACGGCAATAGGTTCACACTTATTAATTCAAATTTGAAAATAGTGATAACAGATGTAAAGAAGACGGGTGAAAAAATCCTAGTTATATACCTGGTTGTTCATTTGTGAGAAGTCTAATTTCCAGTCCTATTGTAAGTCGAAAGTGGACAATGATGGCTACTCTCTTTCCAACTGAACCAGCCCAGCCGGATTTACAAAATCTGAAAGAACTAAAGTACAGTGCGTAGTTAGTCATTATCAACGATGGATTGCTTAGCTTGCTATAAAACTTTCTGTATACCCCTTCTTGATTTAATTGAAATATAATCATGTGTTTATCATTATAATCATCATCATCATCTTGGACAGTTATATAAAATATAATCATGTGTTCAATTAATAGTAATAAATATATACAAAAAAAAATCTGCCGGCCGGAGTGGCCAAGCGGTTAAAGGCGCTACAGTCTGGAGCCGCGCGACTGCTACGGTCGCAGGATCGAATCCTACCTCGGGCATGGATGTGTGTGATGTCCTTAGGTTAGTTAGGTTTAAGTAGTTCTAAGTTCTAGGGGACTAATGACCTTAGAAGTTAAGTCCCATAGTGCTCAGAGCCATTTTTTTTGAAAAAAAATCTCTTCACCACAAATATTTTATACATCCCAAAAGCTATAACTTCGGACTCACACACAACCTGAACTTCCGTTTTTGTGTTGTAAATCTAGCTTTCAGATGCCTGACTGGGCTCAACAAAAGGGATAAAATACTGCTCCTATATGTGGCTCATATCGAGTTTCAACCCTTTTCCGATATTCACTTCCATATTTCCTTCGCAAATAATGGTGAACGTTTAATGCATTCATCTATTAAACTTAGGGTAGATTACATTTCTAGTAATGGGGTAAACTATGACGCAATGTGTTGCTTTCTCTTGAGTCCACTGGGTGAAAAGGAATTTACTGAGATTATGAAGTATACTGGACCAAATTTATGTACTAATGCTAATCGTAGTTAGTTACAAAAATGTATTCATTTCCAAAAGCATAACAAATAGCAGATCGCAGTACCGACGTCGTCAGTAAATTTATGCAAACTATAGGGAAAGATCATACAAAAATCAAGACGCAGCAATAGGAATGAAAGACCAAGAGCGAAGTGGTCGTATTCACAAGGATATATGACAGACTTCATGTCTACTGTTTAATACACATCGAAGAAGTAATGGTGGACATAAAATAAAGGTTTAGATGTGGGATTGAAACTCAGGTTAAAAGGGATTAAAACTCCGGTAAAAAAGGACACCAATGATAAGATTCGCTGATGACATTGCTATCTGCAGTGAAAGTGAAGACGTACAGAACGCCGGCCGTAGTGGCCGTGCGGTTCTAGGCGCTGCAGTCTGGAGCTGAGCGACAGCTACGGTCGCAGGTTCGAATCCTGCCTCGGGCATGGATGTGTGTGATGTCCTTAGGTTAGTTAGGTTTAATTAGTTCTACGTTCTAGGCGACTGATGACGTCAGAAGTTAAGTCGCATAGTGCTCAGAGCCATTTGAACGATTTGAACGTACAGAGCCCCGTTGGATGTAGTGGACACACTGAGTGTAGAATATGGATTTAAGGTAAATAAATAAAGGTAAATGTAATGAGAAGTCGCAGATAAAATTCCCAACAAAATTTGTGCCCACGAAGTAGATGAAGTTTGAGGATTTCTGCTACACCAGAATCAAAATAACACATGGCGGACGAAGCAAAGTGCACGTAACAAGCAGATGAGCACAGGCGAAGGGGCACTGCTGACCCAAAAAATTCTACCAGCATCAAACATCGGCCTTAATTTGAGAAACAAATTTATGAGAATTTACATTGGAGCGCAGGAAGTGAGTAAAGAACTGTACGAAAACCGAACAGAAGGATTATGTAACGGTTTGAAATGTGGTGCTATAGAAGAATATTGAAAATCAAGTGAACTGATAACATATGAAGCTTCTCCGGATAAAGGGCCGGTGACAGTAAATTGTGATAAACATTAACAAAAAGACAAAACTTGGAACTTGAAGAAGCCGTAAAGGGTTATAACCTGTAAGGGAAGATAGAGTTATGAATATATCCCACAAAAAATTGCTCCTGTGAGATGAAAATGCTTTCATAGGAGAAGAAGTCATGATGGGCCATATAAAAAAGAGTCAGAATAGTGACTATGGAAAACAGAGAGAGAGAGAGAGAGAGAGAGAGAGAGAGAGAGGGAGGGAGTGACAGACAGACAGAAAATGGCTTCTTAAGAAAATTATTATCTACCTGATGTCTTCACTGTGTTCAACAGGTATATCTGTCACACGTTTAAAGTAAACAGGGCATATGCTACAACAGCACAGAAGGAGAGTGATTCGACATTCGATTCACAGCAGTGATATCTTACCGGTAGCTGATGTGCCCTTGGTTTTACTTTATACTTTATTATTTCCCTTAACATACAACTGGTGCCTGTGTTCTTGCTCTGCTGGGTCTCTCGTGCTTCAGACCGACATCTGTTAAAATACCAACGATCCACTGACTCGAGTAACCAGCGTGTTCAAAGGATTATGAGCTTCCGCTACCTTTAGGCAATTTCCGGCAGTTAATTGTGTTTATTCTTTGCCGTTAGCACGCAGCAGAAGCGCGCTTAATGGTAGAGCTCAAACCCGGGTTATTCAAAGGCTTTCTACTCCCTCGTTAAATGAGCTGTCACGCTTAGAAAACATTATCGGCAAAAACAATGTTATACAAACTTAGTATTTCAACCCAAAGGAGAATCTCGGGCGTCACGATTCCCTCTCATCTTGCTTCCTACTTAGGGTGATACGTTGTTTTCATTTATCGATTCATGTCATATTGTTGGTCAGTGTACAATCTTCGGGATGGCCACACATGCTTCGTTTCAGTTACTCTATGAAAAGACCAGCTCTGTTGTCCGTACTTGATGTCTTTAAAGATTTACGAGGAATCTTTTGAATATGGTACCACGAAGCATGATTTTCCGAATTTCAGACCTATTATTATCATAATAACAATGAACCTTGAGTAAGAAGAAATAGTGACGTAAGTTGTGTTAGTGTTTAAGGAAAAGCCAGATGTACCATAATAGTCAGCTGATGCACTGAAGATCAAGAAACGTCTAAGGAAAGTAAGCAAACGATAGAAATAAAAAGTACCAAAGGAGGAAGAGACAGAGTTCACGAAAAACAAAAGTGAATTTGAGATTAGGATAGATATGACACTTCTCTATCAGACATGAAGTAGGCTGTTGAGGTATATTGAGATGGAAACCAGTTGACTGATTACAGGGGATGCCTGAATGCAAGTTGTGTTGAAACACATGCTCGTAGGTGTGTAGTTTGATCCACACAATGCTGAAGTGGAGTATATGAAGTAGCACTTAATTTTGTACGTAGATACAATCAACACAGCTTGTACTGCAACCATAAAAAACTACATGTGACAAAAGGTACTAAAGTTACCGTTGTGTATTTCATATAATGCTTTAAGAGTTTAAAGAATCGTCGAATGAGATTTTCACACAAATTACGACTCCCTGAACCCTTTCTTCTCGAAGTTAACATGGACAACAGTGTCGACCAAATAGTTCGGATATACGACCTTTTACATTTGACAATTGTAACCGTTTCTGATAAATTTATATTTCTTGTTTCGCGTAGGAGGTACAATGCGCAGCATTTAGCCGACACACTCTTCTCGTACAACACAACGGATCTTCAGGAATAATAACTTCACGTTGACATACAACCGTCAACCACACTGCTTAACTTTGCCTCATGAGAAACTGCGGAGATATCTAGAGGTTAAACACGAAAGATCCGTGCCCAAAGACTGGAAAGTTTCATAGGTCACACCAGTATTCAAGAAAAGAAGTAGGAGTAATTCACTTAGTTACAGGCCCATATCATTAACGTCGATATGCAGCAGGATTTTGGAACATATATTGTGTTCGAATACCTCGAAGAAAACTGTCTATTGACAAACAGTTGTCCGCAGCTCGTGGTCGTGCGGTAGCGTTCTCGCTTCCCACGCCCGGGTTCCCGGGTTCCCGGGTTCGATTCCCGGCGGGGTCAGGGATTTTCTCTGCCTCGTTATGACTGGGTGTTGTGTGATGTCCTTAGGTTAGTTAGGTTTAAGTAGTTCTAAGTTCTAGGGGACTGATGACCATAGATGTTAAGTCCCATAGTGCTCAGAGCCATTTGAACCATTTGACAAACTGTCAACATGGGTTTATAAAACATCCTTCTTGCGAAACATAACTAGCTCTTTATTCACATGAAGTGTTGAGTGATACCGACAAGGGATTTAAGATCGATTCCATATTTATAGATTTCCGGAAGGCTTTTTACACTGTACCACACAGCGGCTTGTAGTGAAATTGCGTGCTTATGGAACATCGTCTCACTTACGTGACTGGATTCGTTACTTCCGGTTAAAGAGGTCACAGTTCGTTGTAATTGGTGGGAAGTTATAGAATAAAAGAGAGGTGATTTCTGGGGCTCGCCTTTGCTGTACCTTATCTATATAAACGCTTTGGGGGACATTCTGAGAAGTTGTCTTAGATTGTTTGAAGATGACGCTGTCGTTTATCGACTAATAAAGTCAGCAGAAGATCAAAACAAATTGCAATACGATTTAGAAAAGATATCTAAATGGTGCGAAAACTGGCAATTGACCCTAAATAACGAAAGGGTATGTGGTCATCCACATGAGTGCTAAAAGCAACACATTAAACTTCGGTTACACGATAAATTGGAAGGAACACATAGGAAATGTTGTTGGAAGGCTAGCCAAAGACTGCGTTTTATTGGCAGGACACTTAGAAAATGTAAAAGATCTACTACGGAGCCTGCCTGCAATACGCTTGTCCGTCTTCTTTGAGAATGCTGTTTCGCGGTTTGGGATCCTTACCTGATAGGACAGGCAGAGTCAATCGAAAAATTTCAAAGGACAGTACGTTATTATCGCGAAACACAGGAGAGAATGTCATAGAAATGGTACATGATTTGGGCTGCACATCATTAAAGGAAAGGCGCCCGTTGGGACGAAGCCTCTCACGAAATTCCAATCACCAACTTTCTCCTCCGACTACGAAAATATTTTGTTACCGCTGGCTTACATAGGGAGAAACGATCACCACGATAAAATAAGGGAAATCAGAGCACGTACGGGAAGATATAGGTGTTCGTTCTTTCCGCGTAATATGCGAGATTGGAAAATTAGAGAATTCTGAAGGTGGTTCGATGAACCCTCGGCCAGGCACTTAAATGTGATTTGCAGAGTATCCATGTAGATGTAGATTTACCGAACTGAATCCGTCCTTCACATATTTTCGTTAGCCAAAAACCAGTGAATCAGTATTATCCGTTACTCACGATTAGAGAACCAGCTGTCACCCAGACGGCCGTCACAGCAAGATCACATATTAGCAATTTCATTTCCAGAGAATGGTAATACAAAAACGTCGTTAATAGATGTAGTCTCTGTAGGATTTTCGCTGCGGTTCTAAACTATGTGAAGTCCATTATCTCATAACGTTTCCGCACAAGTAATACATAGTTACCGTCGAATAATACTAAGAGTTGTTTTCGTCATTAGGAAAGTGACGATAGTCGAAATCACTATGGGCCAAAATATTGAATTTCCAGCACACGTTGGTTGCAGCAGCGCTCCGTCATAATCAAAAACAATGGATTTTTCGTCAATGCTTGTGCGACATATCTCATTAATGCTGGTTACCGACATTGAAATACTTTATGGGCTGAAATATCAATATATTGAAATTTAAGCCGAATAAAAAATTATTTGTTGCTTGTCTGTACTCTTGTCTAATTATGTGGTGCAACACTTGCCTTTATCACCGTTACATCATAACGCAGGTTATACTATCATTTTCAGATAGTGTTAGCACTGCCCTCAGATCGTTTGCTGAAAACGCCCTTCTCCTTGTGAATGGATTGCCGGTGCATGAAAAAAAAAAAAAAAAAAAAACAGAACTATTGACAGTGTATCGATCTGATGTACTGACAGACAGCTATTCTTAATGGCTGTCTAAGGGAAATATCCGACAAAACCACTTTAAAAAATAGCAGTTAACTTCCGGAAGCTGCGACTGAAATGTGAAATCGAGGCGGTACGGGATACATAACGTTTAACAATTTTTATAACATGAAGACGCGTAAAATACATTTTTTTAAAGATATAAAAAATCGTCTCGTAGTATAATCTAACGTACTTTATAGGAAAATATCAAAGAACTGTATTAAATTTAGTTTTCATATTTGTTCAAGGGATAACTTGCGTATTTCCCGTTCTTCTCAACCCACAGACTAGAAGGGATAAGGCATTTTTTGTGAAATTAATGCATAAAAGTTGTAATTATTAGGAATATCACCTAAAAAAAGGCAAGTACATGTTCTTCAGTGAAAAATTGAAACCAATTAATAGACTCATTAAAAAGAAGGAAATATATTAATGTCATTTTGAAAAATGTACAGTTTTTTAATGTTAATACCAACGGTAAATTGTCTGTTCAGACATAACGGAACAACGTCTATGGTACTAAAGGGAACTGTAGAGGATAAAAGCTGTAGAAGACGGAGATTGGAATGTATCTACAAAACAATGGAGGATGTACGTTGCTAGTGATACTCTTAGACCAAGAGTTGGGCACCGGAGAGGAATTCGTGGCAAGCTGCATCAATCCAGTCAAAGGCTGACTCAAAAAGAAGAGAGAAAAGGAAGAGACAAGTTACTGTTGATTTATTGAATCCCATCGCCCGTGCACCATATTTATTTTCTGGATTGCGAATACGCACCGTAGGACGCCCGATAAGATGTCCTACAAGGCAGTCCTGCCCATGCTTCGTCAAATATGTGTGTAAGCCATTTCTTTCAGACATACGGTAGGCTACTCAACTGATAATCAGATGTTTCGCCGTTGAACTAAAAAATCTGCTTCATTGACTTCAGGCATGCCACTATTTCGTTTATTTGTTCTGCAGAGGATGCGTTTTTAAATTTCCCATCTCCTGATTTGTAAGCTCAGTAGTTCAGATTATTGTTACCCTTAAGAACGTGTTTCTCCAACGATGATTTCGGTAGCTTGGGGCTCCTTAGGTGCCTTTGGACTCCCATTGCAGAAGACGAAAAAGGCTGAAACTGCCATTTCGATTAGTTTAATATCCAAGCCCTGTCTATCAGAGTCTCTAACGTAGGTTCACACCATTTGAAAAAACAACGGAGAAAAGAAATATACAGTCTGAAATCTACTTACATCAGGAAATGTCTGGGCAGAACGGGACATTTTCACATTCAGTCCCGCCCCGTTACGCTCTAAGAGCACATTTCAGCTTAACAACTTTTACGCAGCATAATAACTCACAGATTTCAACGTATTTTGTCACTAACGTATGCGAATGACATGCTCTTTAAATTTGCGTCTCATGTAAGGGCGTACAATAAAGAATAAATGAGTTACCTTACTTTTACATTCATTAAAAGCTATAAAAACTCAACTCGAAACGTGAAGGACCACCTGTTACTTACAAGTCGCACTCCAAATCAAATCAAAATGGCTGTCACAACTTTCTCTCCATTCCGAGACATAATCACATGTCACTACAATAGGTTCCAGCAGTCTCCACAGTAGAAAACAGCACTGTGCGCCGATATCCTGTTGTTCTATGACGAGTGTTCCTAGCAGTAATTCTACGAATAAATGTAGTCTGCTAAAAGAATAGGAAATCTGAAGATATGTGATGGGAGCATTTTGGGAAAATCCACTACATTTGTTGAGAAAGCCTGATGCTATGCTATTCTCTCCAATATTCTTTCTCTTATGAAAAGACTCTTCTTGAGGAATCTTGGGACTTGACAATCTACGAGAATGTTAAAAGTGGGAATAGTCCATACTAAACTGGAACAGACTTGGTGATGGCTCTTTTATGGGAATATCTCGAAGGAAAGTAAAGCTGATTTATCTTCATCGTATTTTACTCATTTAAAGAACATAAGTTTGAGGGCGTAATTCACGTGCTTCCTTTGTTTTTCACCGGTGTAATAATGTAAGAGATGCAGTAGCAAATACATCGTCAATACCACTCGCTGTTACAATGCTTTATTTGAGAGCAAAATAACACATTGACCGTATCATTATGGCACGAAGCGTCCTACACTACATACGACACACAATGATGTGGTTGTTTATTAGATCTATATTGCAATCACAGACGTATACCTTATCCTGTGGTTCACTCATAACAGCACCTATCACGGACGAGTTTTAAAAACAATGTATTCGTAAAATGAAATGTTGATGAGGCTAGATGCTATCAGCTTACTGCTTATTATTCGCTCGGCGTCTGTTTGGAGAGCGCTACGCTGTACGTGTCAATAACAGGAACAATGCAACCCTGTACAAAGCAGAACAGTAAACGGTACTGTCGGCGCAGCGTGAATGCCGATTGTCGGCTTCCGCTGTGTACACCATTTGTGTATTGACCAGCGTGGATCTGACTTACTATTGCCAACGCTGAATGAAGCACTAAGCAGGCACTAAGCTAGGTCATGCGGCATGATGCAGGCGCTCTGAGCGCAAACTGGAACGTGTTATTACGTCAAGCAGTGGCGGATCAGAAAAACCTCAAGGAGAGGGCGCTAAAGATATATTAAGCTATCTTTACTCTTACCGTAATAAAAAATAATCAAGTAAAATGCAACGTTTGAGAAAGTTTTTGTTTCAACTGACGATACATATATACAAGATAATGTAATCTTATGATATAGAAAAGTTACAATTATCGTTCTCTTCCTTAAATTGTGAATTCTATGCGCCTCTTCTTCCTGGCAAATAGGTTAATTACATCGTCAATAGGACAAACAATGTCAGGGTGAGTGTTCAAGAGAGCTGAGCCATTAAACCGATCCTCCTTCATTGTCGACCTCATGCATGTCTTTGTACGCCGCAATATTGAAAAACGTCTTTCTGCTATAGAAATAGCTGCAGGTAGAGAAGCAAATATTTTGTACAACGTGTGCGAAGTAGGGCAGTCATATCTAGGACAAACAAAGAACGCTTGCATAACAAAATCACGATCGTTAAAGGCGTTTAGGCTCGTGTGCTTGTACTGAAGGATCTCTCCCATTAGTCTCTTTTTAATCACACAGAGTGATTCTTCTTCAATGAACGGTAGTTCAGTTAAGCACTGATTCGATCCTTACCATCAAGTTTCAGTAGCTGTGAGGGTAAAAGTGTGTCGAAATTTTAATGATAAATATTTTCTTAAGCAAAACGCTCTCTCATGTCAGTCCTAAAATGATCCAGTATTAGAATAAAAACAGTTCTTGTCCAATATGTCATAGCATCTTCATTATGATCGCAGTTTCCCCTGTGTTTTTGTCTGCCTGTAAGACGAGGAACACATCTCTACGTCTCTCTCTTACATAACTGCCTTTGCCTCTTCAACAATACGAGAAAAGTGGCTATCAGTATTAACTCTAATGCTGTCGCACTTTTTGTGCGTCGAATCTAATTTTGCTTTCCCCATCGCGAAATCCAAGCAAGGGTCTTGTAGGGTTTTGATGACTGGATATGTTACTCTTACAATGTCACTCAGTGTAAACAGAGTGGTGATAAACTCGCAATTAGAGGGAGCCGAAGGAGAATATCCGCTTTGGCAGCCGTTGTTCTATCCCTCCAACACTATATTCCTTTAAAAACTTTGCAAACTGTTCCGAGATCAGCTGTTAAGTAAATCACAGCATCATGTCGCTCAACCAATCTTGTTTGACTATGTGACTTCGGCGAATGTTTTAGGAGACCCTTCAACGTTGCGAACTGCTTTCTAGACGCAGTAAAGGAAGATACTACTTCTTTAATAATGCTAAGTGAATTTCTCACACTTGTAACTTCGCAACTGCGCGAGACAGCGAGATTCACGTTATGACTTCGACACGGTGCTACTTGCGCATTGTTAGCTTCCTTTTTTTATTGTAGCCACGCTCCTTTCAATTCAATTGTAAGACAATCATTGTCTTTATGGATGTCAACGAAACCCAAAAGTCTTTAGTGTAATTTTCAGTCGCCATCAACATGTTATTGTTGTTGTTGTTGTTTGTTGTTGAGGCCTTCAGTCCAGAGACTGGTTTGATGCAGTTCTCCATGCTACTCTATCCAGTGCAAGTTTCTTCATCTCCCAGTAGCTACTGCAACAAATATGCTTCTGAACCTGTTCAGTGTATTCATCTCTTGGTCTCCCTCTACAACTTTTATCCTCCACGCTGCCCTCCAATACTAAATTGGTGATACCTTGATGCCTCAGAACATGTCCCAACAACCGATCCCTTCTTCTAGTCAAGTTGTGCCACAAACTTCTCTTCTCCCCAATCCTGTTCAATACCTCCTCATTAGTTATGAGGTCTACCCACCTAATCTTCAGTATTTTTCTGCAGCACCACATTCCGAAAGCTTCTATTCTCTTCCAGTCCAAATTATTTATCGTCCATGTTTCATTTCCATAAATGGCTACACTCCATACAAATACTTTCAGAAACGGCTCCTTGACACTTAAATCTATACCCGATGTTAACAAATTTCTCTTCTTCAGAAACGCTTTCCTTGCCATTGCCAGTGTACATTTTATATCCTCTCTATTTCGACCATCTTCAGTTATTTTGCTCCCCAAATAGCAAAACTCCTTTACTACTTTAAGTGTCTCATTTCCTAATCTAATTCCCTCAGCATCACGCGACTTAATTCGACTACATTCCATTATCCTCGTTTTGCTTTTGTTGATGTTCATATTATATCCTCCTTTAAAGACATTATCCATTCCGTTCAACTGCTCTTCCAAGTCCTTTGCTGTCTCTGACAGAAATGCAATGTCATCGGCAAAAGTCAAAGTTTTTATTTCTTGTCAATGGATTTTAATACCTACCCCGAATTTTTCTTTCGTTTCCTTCACTCATTGCTCAATATACAGATTGAATAACATCGGGGAAAGGCTACAACCCTGTCTCACTCCCTTCCCAACCACTGCTTGCCTTTCATGTCCCTCAATTCTTATAACTGCCATCTGGTTTCTGTACAAATTGTAAATAGCCTTTCGCTCCCTGTATTTTACCCCTGCCAGCTTCAGAATCTGAAGGAGAGTATTCCAGTCATCATTGTCAAAAGCATCCAAACTGATCATCCCTGAGGTTGGCTTCTACTAGTTTTTCCATTCGTCTGTAAAGAATTCGCATTAGTGTTTTGCAGCTTCGACTTATTAAACTGATAGTTCGGTAATTTTCACATCTGTCAACACCTGCTTTCTTTGGGATTGGAATTATTATATTCTTCTTGATGTCTGAGGGTATTTCGCCTGTCTCATACATCTTGCTCACCAGATGGTAGAGTTTTGTTAGGCCTGGCTCGCCCAAGGCTGTCAGTAGTTCTAATGGAATGTTGTCTACTCCCGGGGCCTTATTTCGACTTAGGTATTTTAGTGCTCTGTCAAACTCTTAACGCAGTATCATATCTCCCATTTCATCTTCATCTACATTCTCTGCCATTTCGATAATATTGTCCTCAAGAACACCGCCCTTGTATAGACCCTCTATATACTCCTTCCATATTTCTGCTTTCTCTTCTTTTTTTAGAACTGGGTTTCCATCTGAGCTCTTGATATTCATGCAAGTGGTTCTCTTTTCTCCAAAGGTCTCTTTAATTTTCCTGTAGGCAGTATCTATCTTACCCCTAGTGATATATGCCTGTACATCCTTACATTTGTCCTCTAGCCATCCCTGCTTAGCCATTTTGCACTTCCCGTCGATCTCATTTTTTAGACGTTGGTACTCATTTTTGCCTGCTTCATTTACTGCATTTTTTGTATTTTCTCCTTTCATCAATCAAATTCAATATCTCTGATGTTACTCTATCTTTTGTATTAGCTCTCCTCTTTTTACCTTCTTCATCCTCTGTTGCCTTCAGTATTTCATCTCTCAAAGCTACCCATTCCTCTTCTACTGTATTTCTTTCCCCCAATTCCTGTCAATTGTTTCCTTATGCTCTCAGTGAAACTCTCTACATCCTCTGGTTCTCTCAGTTTATCCATGTCCCATCTCCTTAAATTCCCACATTTTTGCAGTTTCTTCAGTTTTAATCTACAGTTCATAACCAGTATATTGTGGTCAGAGTCCACATCTGCCCCTGGAAATGTCTTGCAGTTTAAAACATTGTTCCTAAATCTCTGTCTTACCATTGTATAATGTATCTGAAACCTTCCAGTATCTCCCTTCCTCCATGTGTACAACCTTCTTTCATGATTGTTGAAACAAGTTTTAGCTATGATTAAGTTATGCTCTGTGCAAAATTCTACCAGGCGGCTTCCTCTTTCATTCCTTACACCCATTTCGTATTCACCTACTACTTGTCCTTCTCTTCCTTTTCCTACTATCGAATTCCAGTCACCCATGACTATTAGATTTTCGTCTCCCTTCACTATCTGAACAGTTTCACTTATCTCATCATATATTTAATCAATCTCTTCGTCATCTGCGGAGCTAGTTGGCATATAAACTTGTACAACTGTGGTAGGTGTGGGCTTCGTATCTATCTAGGCTACAATAATGTGTTCACTATGCTGTTTGTAGTAGCTTACCCGCATTCCTCTTTTTTTATTCATTATTAAACCTACTCGTCTATTACCCCTATATGATCTTGTATTTATAGCCCGGTATTCACCTGCCCAAAAGTCTTGTTCCTCCTGCCACCGAACTTCACTGATTCCCACTATATCTAACTTTAACCTATCCATTTCCCTTTTCAAATTTTCTAACCATCAACATATCACGCAGATAAACTCACTTGAGCGATGTGTTCTATGTACGCAGATTATGCTGTAATAATGAGTATCTTTTATTCCCTACAGTATTCTCCTTAACATTATTGTTTCACAACATTAACTAAGTTCGTTAAGCGTTGTTTTACTTAAGTGGCGTTCGCTTTAGTAGTCTCAAGGCGACGTTTTAGTTGCAAGTTCCCAGCCTGAATTCTAAGTTTCCCTAGTTACTCACTATAATTTCAGGATCATTTTCGTTTTCTAGTAGACTCCCATCGTCTCTATGCACCCGCAGAGGTGTATTATGCTTTTCATGAAATGTGATTGTTTTTATTATAGGTACAAGACGGTCTCTCTTTTCCATACTGCTTTCCATTCTTTATCTTGACGAGTGATTTATGACCCCAAGTTCGCGGTTGTCACATGTCGCCAAAGATATTTTTACATCTATTGACGCTTCAACGTGATACTTGAACTGAGAATGGATTCAAGGTAGCCATCTTTACCAATAAGTCTGTCAAATTTTGTTAGTGGTTAAGTCAAACGTTTCTTGGCAATAATTCATTTCTTTCCTCCAACCATTTTATTATTCACAAAAAATGAACTGTTAATGCAAAAAAGTCCCTTTTTAACTTGAGATCGCCCCAGCCATGGATACTGTTCAATGTGATTATCGGGAACTTGCCTGAGTTCAACCCGTCCACTCTTGTGCTCGGAAGTAGGAAAGATATAATCTTTTTCAGGTTTCCTTGGCGCTGTGAAGAGCTAGTGTTTTATAACATCACAAAAAATTTTTTACGTTAATATATCCAAATAATTGCCAGTATCCGTGCGATTAAAGGAATCAGTCGATGAACTTTGTTGTGGAAGTTCCGACGAAGTGCTGTGCTCTTCCTGTAAATCTGGTGGTGTTCATGCGGCTGAATGATGTTTCTACTTTTCCTTTTCTTATTACATAACGATCAATTTTATTATATTGTTACGACGTAGGTAGATTTGATGCCAATTATTCTCGAATAAACACTTCATTCGAACAGAAAAATGCAACACTGGTACACTTAGCACTAAAACACTCTCGGTCACACTCCGCATATTTCTAATATCACTAAGCACGACTCTAACTGTAGTCCGTGATAATAGCCAATAATCGCAATTGTTGTCAACCCCTGGTAGCTGAGTGGTCAGCGCGACAGTGTCATACCTAACGGCCCGCGTTCAATTCCCGGCTGGGTCAGATATTTTCTCCGCTTAGGGACTGCGTGTTGTGTTGTCCTTATCATTATCATTTCATCCCCACCGACACGCAAGTCGCGGAAGTGGCGTCAACTCTGAAGACTTGCACCAGGCGAACGGTCTACCTGTCGGAAGGCCCTGGCCACACGGCATTTCTATACCGCAGTTGTTCACTTTTTATCATTTCCAAGTTACCACCACGACTGTAGCTTTGAAAATGACTACCTTGCAGCGACTCTGCTTCCCTTATAAATATGTAGCACGGTTGTTGCTAGAACATTCACTGCCAGTGTGGTGTCACAGCCAGACACCACACGTCCTAGGTGGTAGCTTAAATCGGCCGCGGTCCCGTAGTACATGTCGGACCCGCGTGTCGCCACTGTGTGATCGCAAACCTAGCGCCACCACAAGGCAGGTCTCGAGAGACTGACTCGAACTCAGCCCAGTTGTACGGACGACAGAGCTAGCGACTAGACGTACTAAGCCTTTCTCTCTCATTAGCCGAGAGACAGAATAGCCTTCAGCTAAGTTAATGGGTACGAACTAGCAAGGCGCCATTAGCCTTACAGTGATTGTAATTAGAGTCTCACTTGTGTTCACCATAGAGATGTACAAGAAGAAATTAAAGATAAGTATATGAGAAACTCCGTTCTTTTCTTCATAGCATTAATTACGTATCCTGTTCCAGTACTTCACGCCCGTCTGCGTTAGTCTCGCGTGCCTTTTTAAGCCACCTCTATCTACAAGGTGTTGGCCCAACTGCCGACACATCAGCCAGAATGTTCGCTTCCAGACTTTCATGGATTGTGGACAAATACATACAGTACTGTGAAAACGACGTATAGCGCAAGTTTCCAATTGTGTCATCTGGAAATTTGTGTGTGTGAAAGTTTTAATGTCGATTCCATTCCTTTCTAGTGCATTCGATAGAGGACCCACATAGTAATATTGCTGTTTTAGCAAACTTCTCGAAAGTCACTATTACCGGAGATATACGCATCAAAATTTACCATACGTAACTCGTACTGCGAATTGGGTATGAGAAATTATTGTCACGTTATTAGTAAAAGTTTTATTACTAGTCTCGTAACAATATTTTTACTATGGATTACTATTAATAATACTTCACAATCAATTGATCTCTCTCTCTTGACTAATCTTCACACTTGCTACAACTAAGACTTTTTACTTCTTCATTCCTCAGTCTTAATATTTCTGCTTCTGCATGTAAACTAGTTTATAGTCCGTATATTTAACGCTACGTACTGAAGGTTCTCAGTATAAGAATACAGTAGAATATTCGCGACTTTTCACGAACAAATGCGAGACAGAATAACGTATCGAGAACACCAGAATGGCCAATCGCCGCGACTTTTCTCGTAGGTATGTGTTAGCTATCTATGTACCCCCGGCCGGAGTGGCCGAGCGGTTCTAGGGTATAGAATCTGTAGCCGCGCGGCCGCTACGGTCGCAGGTTCGAATCCTGCCTCGGGCATGGATGTGTGTGATGTCCTTAGGTTAGTTAGGTTTAAGTAGTTCTGTGGGACTGTTGACCTTAGAAGTTAAGTCTCATAGTGCCCAGAGCCATTTGGACCATATGCGCGACCTAATGCGCTGCTTCCTGGACTCGGGTAAGCGTGCTGGCCCGGATCGAATCCGCCCGGCGGATTAACGACGAGGGCCGTTGTACTGACCAGCGTAGTCTGGTTTTCAGGAGGGTTTCCACATCCCACAAGGTGCATACCGGGCTGGCCCCCTCGTCCCACCTCAGTCACACGATTCGCACACATTTGAAACACGTTCGCACTCCTTCATGATTTACACTAGACGCAGACATATGGGTTCACTGATTCCTCAAACTAATGCATGGAAAGTACATGTAAGAGCCCACCTGGGTTCTGCTCCAGTAAATACACGGATTAACGGCCACAGACATCGTGAGGAGAGCTCGGAGTTTTTTTGTTCTATTCATTTTCTTTGCCACAGACTGGTTCTGTCTGTGCTCATTCCCTGTAGCTAAACAGGTGAATGGCCTAACACAGCATAGAACAGTGTCTTGACAGATACTATGTGGTTGCAACTGTGCTTTATTGTAAGATTTTGTGTCTTTTCTTCATTCAGTATATGACACAAATAGTGAAATACGGCGCTCAGATGGGTCATTGGTCATAAGTTACCATTATGCTACTCTTGGTCACTTGAGGGTAACCATATTTGTAAATTATTTTAGTAGTGTCAATAAATGAGCCGTGTGTAGTTAGATACGTAATATAGGCAATTTAGAAGTAGAATTACTTGATTGGAGGATTCATTGTGCCCTGAAAAGTGTAGTAAAAGTTCTAACTATGATAAAAACAAGTGCTAGTTAAACGTAAGTTTCACCAGTAGAACTAGTATGCTATTCATGTTTCGTTTTGCTTTTTTCTTTTTTTAATACTGCACCCACTGAACTCATTACGGCAGTCTCATACGTATTTTGTAGTTGAAATCGGTATTTTTTTTTGATAAATAACTTTATTTTGGTGCAAAATGAAGCTTTCTTTCATGGTCATAGATCTGTATTTATACACTGATATTATGATACGCAGCCTGCTTCCATTTGCCTGTAGGTTTTATCAGTAGTGCTATTATATAAGCTATATAATTATTTTAGTATCCCATAACAGTTGATATACGACAATAGTGGCACATTTGTTTTTTAGTCGAAATGTAACACATTTTGAGAAATAATAAGATTTTATTTCGGTACAAGATTAAAACATCGTTTACAGTCAGTTACTGTAATTACCTATTTGCGTATTTTGAGAAATAATTTTATTTTGAAGAACAGTCATATTTTCGTGATAAAAAATTTCCCTTTCTATACGTGGGACTTCTCAGTCATTGCTTTTGGTCATATTTACATTTCTTATTCTGAGTATTACGAACTAACGTTTGCGTATTATGAAAATGAATAATTTAAATGACACAGTGCAGTAAAGATCTTCTTAAAACGGCTTTTTGCCCGTTAAAATGGTGCTTGATTAGATTTCTCTCATTTAGGCTTAGGATGGGATGCCAACTGATTGATTTCCACATTATTTAACACACCCCATGTGTTTTGTACAATTGCAGAACAATATAGATGCGAAAATATTATAAATTACACATACATATCTTAAACGTGAAACTAAAATTATGAGACTTAATGCAAACTACGTGTTGCTTTTCACGTACATTTTAGACGGGGAATTACTGTTACTCAAACCCCTTGCGTGTGTGTGTGTTGTTATCTTCTTCACCATAAAATGCTGTTTGGTATGCTTTGTCTTATTTAGGCGTAGAATAGAATGTCAACTGTCTGCTTAGGATGTTACTTCTGCAGGGTATATACGTTTTGTGCAGTTACATAATTATTCTGATGTTAAAGTAGAGTGAGTTACACCCTCTACCTAGCTTAAACATGAAAAGAAGATACTGATAATGTGTTTTTGTGATGAATAGTGAAAATTCACGCACTTCGTGTTAAGTTTAAGTAATTTCTTGTAGATACCGAAGTATAGCAACTATCTTTAATGATTATATGCATTTTGAACATGGTGGGCTATATACTGATTGGCTGTTTCGTTTTAGGTGAAATGATGTGCTATGATTGCTGTTTGATTTTAATGGATGTTCGTCTTTTTTTATTTCACAAAAGTGTCGTAGTTTATTTTTAAAATTTTTTCTACAGCCCTGTGTTGCATTTATTAAATTTGGTGCTATCATTTTCTTGATGATGTAGTGGTTCATTGATAATGTCATGGGTGGGAAGTATGTGACAGTCACATGTATGAGCTTTAGCAGAAAAGTGAAGGTCAAATCAGGCCAGACAGTCCACAGCCATACTAATTTGATTGGTGAAAGTGGTACAGTGTAGAGACTGCAAGACTGTGCAAAACCTCCTGGAGTTCCAAAACACTATTCCTGCAAGCTGGTTATCACTGTCAAAAAATAGACATATGAATGTCATGTACTATCACTGTTTTATGGCATAGCTTTACCTAAGGATCGTTTGGACAGCGTAGAAAGAGCTGTATTTCAGTGAGTGGACTGTGTAAAAATTTAACCAAGTAGAAATGTAACCATATTATTTGGAACAAACAGATGACTAGTTGGTAAATGTGACTGAGACTATTTTCTCGCTAGCTATCAGAGCTGCACAACACGAAATTTGGGGGACAAATTTCCCCGAAGGGCGTAGGTATGCTGCGGAGCGGATGGAATGCCTTGATGCCAAGCAATTTCAGGCTAAAGGCGGCTAGCCGACGACACAGCCAACCTACAAAGAGCCTCACTTCCTACATCAACGTATTCAAGAATCCGATAACGATGCGTCGATGCACATGCCATTGCTGCCAGGGAGCAGAACATCTCGGTGCGAGGATGCTATAAATAGCTGCCTACCGTTGGCGAAGATGTCAGTGAAGAGTTCGGCGACAGCGCTCGGGGGACATGTGCGTCAGGTCAGCCAGCCTCCCCTATCCAGCCGCCTCCTCGCTGCTCCGTGTCTGCAGCTCGGTACTGTCGGGATGCACATAAATGAAGGGAAAGTTTTGTCTTGCCTCTGCCAGCTGTGCTCTGCTCAGTCGCTCCGTCATGCAAGAACGCCGACCTCCCGCCACCTTCGCTGCCGTCGCCGCCACTATAACCCGCTGTGTTAGTGTGTTCGCTCCTAACAGTACTTGCGACCTTCGGAGACGACCGCCACCGCTTCATCGATACTATGGTATGCGTCATGCATGTATGAAGGCGGCCCAGTTTTCAAACGTTCTGAACAATCCCCTCCACTGACTGCTGGAGTAGCCAGTAACATTCATTCTCTTTTCGCGCGGTTAGTCGCGAGTTACAAGACTTGACGGCGAGAATCTCTCTCCTGAGTGCTGTGCTGTTGCCATTCTTCTTGGCAATGCAGTTTCATTTATCGTTCATATATCAATATTATTTTCTTATAGCAGTTTAGGCGTAACTTTCTTAGTGCGATTTCCAAATAAATGTCACGCAACGGCAATAAGTGTGAGGTGTTCCATAAGCACTATATTTCAGAAGTTGATTTGGAAGTGGACTCATATTGTTGATACTTTGAAGGCACAAGGTGGATTGTAAAAGCCTGTATGGGGATGATAACTGTACAGAGAATGGTAGATGGAAGTGTCAGATCTGTAGAAACACCAGGTTGATTGTTGATTGTGTGTTGCAAGAAACCTATGTCACAAATGGATGTGTTTGACAATGACATTTAAGGCGGTCCGAACTGGAAACGTATACCGTATATCCGTCAATAAACGGAGAGGCATGAGAAAACTAGCTGCACTGGTTTCAAATATGTTAAAAGCAATGATGTAAGAAAGTGATTAATAGAAAGACCTGATATAGCTGCGGCACGAACAGCATTCCAGAGAAAGATACAGAAAATACGAGAAGAAGGTAGTTCAAGAGTGTATTACCCTGATGAAACATGGGTGAATCGGAATCGTTGCAGGAATATATGCAGGACAATGAATGGCCGTAGTGACGAATTTAAAGTGCTTATAGCAAAGAATTCTCGGATAAATATTATGGATGATTGCCCTTCTTCAGAATTTGTTCCTGGGAGGAAATTTGTATTTAGGTGTAACAAAACCAGCAACAATCGGAAATGAACACTTTTAGTTTCGAGAAGTGGTTTGCTGAACGGTTCTTGGGACCTCTTAATCCGAAGACACACACAGTAACGTACTGTGCCAGTTATCGTCCCGCTGTTACAGCGACTACAGAAAGTACAAACACCAGAAAAGCGGATGTTGTGCGCTGCCTTAAAAATGAACATATTCCGCACAGTATAAAACAGACTGAGTTCGAACTCTTGCAGCTCGTTAGTTTATACAAGTCACGCAACAAAATCTACTAAGTGACTGCCTTGCACGTAAATGTGACCACACAATTTTGCTTTTATACCAATACCACTGATAGTATAATCCGACTGAAGTAATATGGGCACAGATTAAATGTTATGTGGCAGGAAAGAACAAACCGTTTAAGATAACAGAGCATGATGCAGTAGACAAGATTTCGACTTCAGCGTGAGCGGATTTTGTGGCAAGCTGACAAGCTCCAGAATGAGGACTTAAATTGGTAGGTGAAGATGGACAGAAGCCTCCAACAGAGGATCATAAGTTTTCAGTCATATACGGTAATCCCGACACAGAGTTAGTCAGTAGTGACAAAGATATTAGGATGTAGAACTTGGAACGAAGTACGGTAATAATGGTTCTTAGTTTTAAGGACTCATGACTTAAAAAATGTTTCCCATTGACAGCATATCTGTTGCTGGAATACTGTAGTATATGAGAACTTCCTGGTCTTTATTGATTGGGAATTTGTGCCCTAAGAAGTATGCAGACATTCTCTTGTTATGTGTGACTTAACTATAATTTTCAACATATTGCCAAAGGAGAAGCAGTTAGGTGAGAAACTGAAGCGTTTCCCAGAATGTGATTTGATTATTAATTCGAGGGAATGCGGCCGAATAAAGTCTACGAAATCTCGATATGTGTACTGATGATAGCCTGTCAGTTTCAAGGCAGAAACTGGAAAATTTCTTAAAATCTCTGAAGGTTAACTTTCAAAATACCGGTGGTTTTCGACGTTGTTTGGAAATTTGTGGTTAATTCCTATGGGACCAAACTGCTGAGATCATCGGTCCCTAGGCTCCCGCACTACTTAATCTAACTTAAACTAACTTACGCCAAGGACAACACCCATACCCATGCCCGAGGGAGGACTCGAACGTCCGACGGGGGGAGCCACGCGAGCAGTGGCAAGACGCCCAAGACCGCGCGGGTACACCGCGCGGCTTTTCGACGTTGTCCCGAGTTATTCAAAGATGGTGAGGTGTTTGCTTGTTCCCTGGAACATAAATACGGTGACTTACGGTACATTCACGCCAAACAAGTTAGCTGATACTACAATGCCCCCTGACAGCGAAAAATATGAGAACAACCTGACCATTTACACGACACTCATTGCTATCAGTAATTCTCCTCTAGGCATAGTCATTTACACTTAATTACAGTGAAAGACATCAACTCGCCAGAATTATAAAGTTACATATTTTTTAGAAGTTCTTCGTAGTAAAAGTAGTTGTCTAGCAAGTGTAATGGTTTCGCTTTGTGTTAGACGTTAATTTGGTTGTGTATTGCACTTTTACTTACAATACTGTCTAATATGTAATAAAATAACAAATTTTGTAAACGATTTCAATGACCTCGCCCTCGGAGAGTTGTCGTTTGGAGTGAAAGTTTAGCTGTACGTCTTCATAAAGCTGCACCAGTTGTTCTGTTGTTAGTCGCCCTCAAACATGCGGGAACTGTGGAACAGCGAAATCTACGCCGTCAGCATTTGTCTCATTCAGGCGAATGATCAAAATTCGTTCTAAAATTGTTCATCCTGCTCAGATTTTCCAACAACTAATAAGATGTACCGTAGGCACATGAACCTCATTGTTGCCCGTAGCTACAGTCTCTGGCAACACGGAAATTGTTTGCGCGCTCTCTGCCCTCATGTTAAGCAAACCTCCTCCCCTCCACGCTTCTCAATCGCACGCCTTTCTATGCGGAGGTGACTTCTTACTTGATGTTACAGGACGTCGTGAATAGACGCCAGGCAGCGCCCACCTGACGAGGGCGTTTATCTCTATACGCTGTGGTTTGACGTGATAAAGAAATCTCCAGTGACACACCACAAGATGCCTATATCTCCCTTGACTGGCTCTACACGATGCAAGTCTGTGTTGTCTGTGGTACTGTGTAAGTGGTAAACGAGGCATATACACTCCTGGAAATGGAAAAAAGAACACATTGACACCGGTGTGTCAGACCCACCATACTTGCTCCGGACACTGCGAGAGGGCTGTACAAGCAATGATCACACGCACGGCACAGCGGACACACCAGGAACCGCGGTGTTGGCCGTCGAATGGCGCTAGCTGCGCAGCATTTGTGCACCGCCGCCGTCAGTGTCAGCCAGTTTGCCGTGGCATACGGAGCTCCATCGCAGTCTTTAACACTGGTAGCACGCCGCGACAGCGTGGACGTGAACCTTATGTGCAGTTGACGGACTTTGAGCGAGGGCGTATAGTGGGCATGCGGGAGACCGGGTGGACGTACCGCCGAATTGCTCAACACGTGGGGCGTGAGGTCTCCACAGTACATCGATGTTGTCGCCAGTGGTCGGCGGAAGATGCACGTGCCCGTCGACCTGGGACCGGACCGCAGCGACGCACGGATGCACGCCAAGACCGTAGGATCCTACGCAGTGCCGTAGGGGACCGCACTGCCACTTCCCAGCAAATTAGGGACACTGTTGCTCCTGGGGTATCGGCGAGGACCATTCGCAACCGTCTCCATGAAGCTGGGCTACGGTCCCGCACACCGTTAGGCCGTCTTCCGCTCACGCCCCAACATCGTGCAGCCCGCCTCCAGTGGTGTCGCGACAGGCGTGAATGGAGGGACGAATGGAGACGTGTCGTCTTCAGCGATGAGAGTCGCTTCTGCCTTGGTGCCAATGATGGTCGTATGCGTGTTTGGCGCCGTGCAGGTGAGCGCCACAATCAGGACTGCATACGACCGAGGCACACAGGGCCAACACCCGGCATCATGGTGTGGGGAGCGATCTCCTACACTGGCCGTACACCACTGATGATCGTCGAGGGGACACTGAATAGTGCACGGTACATCCAAACCGTCATCGAACCCATCGTTCTACCATTCCTAGACCGGCAAGGGAAGTTGCTGTTCCAACAGGACAATGCACGTCCGCATGTATCCCGTGCCACCCAACGTGCTCTAGAAGGTGTAAGTCAACTACCCTGGCCAGCAAGATCTCCGGATCTGTCCCCCATTGAGCATGTTTGGGACTGGATGAAGCGTCGTCTCACGCGGTCTGCACGTCCAGCACGAACGCTGGTCCAACTGAGGCGCCAGGTGGAAATGGCATGGCAAGCCGTTCCACAGGACTACATCCAGCATCTCTACGATCGTCTCCATGGGAGAATAGCAGCCTGCATTGCTGCGAAAGGTGGATATACACTGTACTAGTGCCGACATTGTGCATGCTCTGTTGCCTGTGTCTATGTGCCTGTGGTTCTGTCAGTGTGATCATGTGATGTATCTGACCCCAGGAATGTGTCAATAAAGTTTCCCCTTCCTGGGACAATGAATTCACGGTGTTCTTATTTCAATTTCCAGGAGTGTATATCGAGGTCTCAACACAGCTTCCAGTAATCTAAACCGACATATTTTGTTGACTCTCTGCTAGTAACCTCAGCCCTTATTCAGGAGTTCTCATCATTCAGTTAGAGACAGTCTAACCTCTATAAATTTTCCCTTCCAATAGTTCTTTAGTGAGGATACTGCCGGATATAGAACATGTGAGAAAAATAAAAAGACGCAATAAATATTTTCAAAGACCAGCAAATGTGTTCATGTACCTTTCACTGATCCCAAGTGAAATTGTCCTCTTCGAAGTGTAATAAAAAAAAAGAGAAGAAAAAAGTAAGAAAGATATCTTAAGTTTATTTGCATTTGGAAACTAATAAATAACTTGCCACAAAAATGTAAATGTTCAACACACTGAGGTACATTAGTCACCCATCATTATGTACAAAAATCATCTTACAACACATATTTACAATGATCACATTACTGCACTGAATTTCGATGCAAGCCAGATTGTACTAATACTGGCAGTATTTTATGTTATTAGAAACATATACATATTTATTGGTTCTGACAAGAAATTCATGAATGGTGAATAAGGAGTTGGCCAATAATAAATCATTTAGGCTCCTCTTAAACCGAACTCCATTAGCAGTTAAACTTTTTGTCCGCTTGTCAGTTATTGAAAATGTTTGCTCCTGAGTAATGGACGTCTTATTCGACCAAAGTAGTTGATTTTAAACCTTTGTGAAGATTATTCTGATTTGTAGTACTGATTCTATGATCAGTTTCACACACAAGAAAGAGCAAGAACTGAACCTTGTGGGACATCACATGTGATAAAATCACAGTTTTATGTTGCCTAATAGGTTAATACACGGCTCTCTCCTAACAGAACCTGCTGAACCATTTTGTAGCACTTACTGTTAAACTATTATATTCAAATTTACTTCAAGATCATTGTGGTTTACAGAATGAAATGCCTTTGACACTTCACAAAATATGCCAGTAGTCTGCAATTTATAATCTAATGAATGAAATACTTTCTCGTTGTATGAAAGGGTAGCCTTCTCAATATCAGACTCCCTTAGAAAACCGAACTGTGACTTTGCCAATACATTGTTGAAGGTTTATTAACTTTTCTAACATTTTCGAGAGTGTTGACAAAAGTGAGATTAGACATAAATTTCATGGTATTTCTTTATCTCTTCTCTTAAGCAAACGCAGACATGATATTTGTAATAATGTGTTTATGGAGTTGCACCTTTTTGGTTTGGTACTTGGAATAATAAATTTTATTTTCATTTGAAACTTGTTGTTTTGCCCTCCATTTCCTGTGTTTCAGTATTTGTTATTAATTTTTCATTAATTACAGTAAAAATAAGTGGCTCCACTCAAATGAATTTCTGTGTTCAATTCTTTCCTAGCAATACATAAAAATAATGCTTTTTTTTTCTTTTTCATGTGAGTCCACAGTTCATGTAAGGCCACCTATCATACGCTTATGAATAACATTCGGTATGTATTTATTTGGTTTAAAACTACAATACTCTGTTTTCGTGTATAGCATTGATCTTATGAGATTTATACGGTCTCTTTGCTTGTTTATGTACTGTTTCATTGATCTGTCTATTTATTGAAAACGGTTGAAAATTAGCTTTTTAAATGTGTAGGATTTAAAGCGATGGTGCACGGTCAACGACTTCAGAAAAAGAAATTAAAATAAAGAAAAATGAGTGAAGAAGCTAAGAAATTACGTCAAGACATGGTCCACGAGAGCAGTCTATAACATCACTGGTGCACGTTTTAATAGAGATTTCTCCCGGACTGAATCGAAAATAAGATTGCTTAACCAATGTTGAGCTTCATGTTTCAAATTTCTGTCCACACTGGTTCTGTATTCGTGATTTCCTTTTGAAACTTTTAATTTTCAGATAGGATGTTCCCCTAAAGAACAGTGCAAGCATTTAATATAATATGAAACTTCCTGGCAGATTAAAACTGTGTGCCCGACCGAGACTCGAACTCGGGACCTTTGCCTTTCGCGGGCAAGTGCTCTACCATCTGAGCTACCGAAGCGCGACTCACGCCCGGTCCTCACAGCTTTACTTCTGCCAGTATCTCGTCTCCTACCTTCCAAACTTTAATATAATAGTTACTTAGCATGGGGCTAGAGATTACGCAGTGCAACAGCAGCAGGACAGACCACGTACCTTCTACAGAGTAACCATGAGAAGAGAACGCATGACCTACAGAGGCAGGAATGGATTGTAGATGATGGTATTTTAGGCTACCAGCGGCATGTAAAGTCTTCTTGTCGGCGACAGATGTGTAGACCGCTTCGCTTTAGGTATCAGATGGCAGTCAACAAGTAGTGGCTTCGCATCGTGGCGACTTGGTGGACAGCAGCTACGTGTTGGCTGCAGCAGTGCGGTGCAATCAGAGCCAGCGGCAAACGTTTTCCGCAGTGATACGGCGGGTGGCCGAAGTGGCGTTCTCACCTGCAAGAGTCAAACGCTAGCAGTAGCCAATTACGGAGAGCCACGGCCCTACGGGCGCCGAACCACTGAACCGCGCGGTGCGTTTGATTAAGTGTACCATGGATCTATACGAAAGAAAGACGAATCTGGGTGAAGACATAACAATGTTTTATTTTCTTTATGCTGTATTCCTTCACAAACTTCATTATTAATGTCTTCGTATTTCACCACAAACTGATTTGATGAATTATGTTCATTACTGTTCCCTGTCTCATTACGTAGCCAAAGAAATTTAGAAAAACGGTCGCTTCAGCACAAAAACTTGATAACACTCGTATTGGAATTTGTCATCCTAGGTACAGTTTATTATAAATGTACCTATATATTTAAAACTGATAATGTCTGTCCGTGCAGCCTCAGTATTTGCCATATTACGATCAACTTATCTAACCACTACTGAGTTACTGAAAAAATCAATTAAGGAGATTTAGAACTGAACAGAAATTTCTTTCATTTTTTGGATTTTTATCTCATTATACAATTTGCAATCTTCCGAATAAAATTTTATATATATATATATATATATATATATATATATATATATATATATATATATCACTTATAAACTCACATGGGAAGTATTTTATTTAATTTTTTAAATTAGAATGTACATCGGTTGAAAATTGTTAAAATTTTTACGAGCATTTCTTCAAAATCTAATAAAATCTCTAATTTTTTATAGAGAATGCTCTGGACTGCTGTGTTATAAAGGTCATGTCAAGAAGAGGATGGGCACCAGGTTGAGCAAGTTGAAACAGAGTTTGAGAGATAAGAAACTTCCTGATGGTAAAACCATAAGATGCAGGCTGACAGACAAAATGATTGATGGACTACAGCAGTAGTGTGGGATGGTCATTACAAATAATACTCAGAATTTATTGAAAATGAAGCAGGCAGTATGGGCTATCTTCTTCCACAGACTGTCAACTGATGAAAAACCAGTACACCACCTCTGCCCTCGTAGACCTTATTCATGGTACAATTACCGCAATACCCAGTACTGGCTCTGAGCACTATGGGACTCAGCTGCTGAGGTCATTAGTTCCCTAGAACTTAGAACTAGTTAAACCTAAGTAACCTAAGGACATCACAAACATCCATGCCCGAGGCAGGATTCGAACCTGCGACCGTAGCGGTCTTGCGGTTCCAGACTGCAGCGCCTTTAACCGCACGGCCACTTCGGCCGGCTCAATACCCAGTACTCAAAGAGTACATACAGCCAAAAACATTCCATACCGGCAGCACTCCTGGATATCATAAAATCTATTTACGGAATCCTGGAAAATCCTAAATTACTCAAAAAGTGCCTGCATGGTCAGACACAAAATTCCAATGACTCCTTCAATAATCTTGTATGGACTCCTTACCAGCCTGAAATAATGTATGAGGAGACAACAGAAACTGTTCATATACACACGTCAAAAAAAAAAATTGCATCACCTCGGTTCCAAGAGTTCCGGAATTTGTACAGAAAATTGGAACTGAGATCAACATTAACAACATTTCCGCCCTTTTTGTTGCTCATTGAAACCACACACTGCATGTTGTACCACCATACACCGAGGCCTTCAGAGGTAGTGATCCAGACTGCTGTACACACCGGACCCTCTGATACTCAGTAGCACGTCTACTTGATTTGATGCAAAGTCTCTATTCGTCGTGGCATACTATCCACTAGTTCATCAAGGCACTGTTGGTCCAGATTGTCCCACTCCTCATCGGCGACTCGGCGTGGATTCCTAAGAGCAGTTGGTGGATCACGTCGCCCATAAACAGCCCTTTTTAATCTATCCCAGGCATGTTCGACAGGGTTCATGTCTGGAGAACATGCTAGGCCACTCTAATCGAGCGATGTCGTTATCCTGAAGGAAGTCATTCGCAAGATGTGCATGGTGGGGGCACCAGTTGTCGTCCATGAAGACGAATGCCCCGACAATATGCTGCCGCTATGGTTGCACTATCTGTCGGAGGATGGCATTCACGTATCGTACAGCCGCTATGGCGCCTTCCGTGACCACCAGCGGTGTACGTCGGCTCCATATAGTGCCATCCCAGAACATCAGGGAACCTCCAGTTTGCTGCACTCACTGTACTATGTGTCTAAGGCGTTTATCCTGACCGGGTTGCCTCCAAACATGTTTCCGACGATTATCTGGTTGAAGGCACATGCGACACTCATCGGTGAAGAGAATGTGATGACGATCCTCAGCGGTCCATTCGGCATGTTGTTGGGCCCATCTGTACCGCACTGCATGCCATCGTGGTTGCAAAGATGGACCTCGCCAAGAGCGTCGGGAGTGAAGTTGCGAATCATGCAGCCTATTGCGCACAGTTTGAGTCGTAACACCACTTCCTGTTCTGCAGGAAAAGCATTATTCAACATGGTGGCGTTGCTGTCAGTATTCCTCCGGGCCATAATACGTAGGTAGCGATCATCCAGTACAGTAGTAGCTCTTGAGTGACCTGAGCGAGGCATATCTCTCTGCATCTCCTCCATGTCTTAACAACGTCGCTTTGGTTGACTCCGAGACGCCTGACACAAATTAACAATGCGTACGTGATCGAACCGCAGTATTGACCGTCTAGGCATGGTTGAACTACGGAAAACACGAGCCGTGTACCTCCTTCCTGGAGGAATGACTGGAACTGATCGGCTGTTGGACTCCTCCTTCTAATAGGCGCTGTTCATGAATGGATGTTTATATCTTTGGGCGTGTCAGTGACATCTCTTAACAGTCAAAGGGACTGTGTCTGTGATACAATATCCACATTCAACATCTATCGTCAGGAGTTCCGTGAAACAGGGTGTTTCCAAACTTTCTTTGATGTGTATTGTTAAAGGAGAAAATAGCTTAAAATGTCACGAGAGACTGGAATCGGTAGTAGGATAATGAAAAGAAGGGAAAATAGTAGGTGAACGTGGGTTCCCTAAAAGGGATAATGCAGAAACCCACATTGTAGGATTTTGCACAAAGCGTCATTTAATGACCGCTAACATTGGTTTACGAATCTGGAAAGAAAGTTCCTTACATAGAATAGACTTGGAGCCAGTGTAATGTTTCAGACTTACACAGGGTGCGGTAGCTGTGACAGATCACCCCAAATACACATACGTGAATAAATATATCGAGCTTCGATTTTCGCCAAGTTATAACGGATAATACAGAGTGTTTCCTGACGTTCGCAAATAAGTTTTATCGTCTGTAGTTGTCGAATTACGGCACCGATTTTCTCCCTAGCAGAATATTCTTCTGTGAAATTTGAGAAAAGCTTCTAAGAGAACTCTAGCGACATAATGTGCGGAGTACCTGATCAAACAGTATCCAGGTAACAGCGCTACAAGCCACTGCCAGCCACCATCAGTAGAAGAGGTTCCAAGAATGTCTGCCGTTTTACACCAAGAGTAAGCTAACCTCACTCATGTTGTAGGGCGAATGTTGTGTTTACGTTTGTGCCTGAAACGCATCAGTCTGTATTTTGCTGTTGCTGGAGTTGTGACATTCACATTACACAGGGTAATCGGAAATTCTCGTTACAAACTTCGTTTCCGTTCTACGACAGTTTCAATTCAGATGTGTACCTCGTCGACGTCTGCTTAGGCAGGGCAAGAGAAACGTCTCAGAGTTCCCTGTCCTGGTATGCAACAGGGTAGACACGATGGCGAGTACTACTGAGTGACTACTGAGATGAAGATACTACACAGGAGAGGAATTCTTGGCAGACCGCATCAAACCAGTCAGAAGACTGATGACCAAAAAACAAAATTATATGGCCTTTCCTTTCTGGCTTGTATCCGATCACTATTGTTAACTCTTGGGCCTAAATACAGCAGGAATAATTGTACTAACGCTGGGGTTGCCGTTAAACAAAGAGGGATCAGATTTAGCTGTTAACCGGTTCAATTCTTTGATTGTTAATTGCATTTCTCAGTCATTAGTTATAATCTGAACAACCTGTTGCACTAAGCTGTTCATTTCTGTGCTTGAAAGACCAGATCATTATTGATATTTTTTAGCTGGATCTTGTAGTTCCGCCGAGTGAGTTCTCTTGTAACCAGTGTTCACAGGCAATATTTTAAAACGATCGTTCAGAGCGGTCTTACAAACTGACAATCTCTTTAACTTTGAAAATATTAACAACCAGCTTTCACCAGGGCTTTAGTCAAAATAAAATTGTCATAAGGGACTGGTTGCAATCCAGTCGCACCTTGGTTGAAGATTGAAATTAAGAGGTTGGCTGCTTTGAAGTAAGCTTTATTACTGTCGTATTGTTTGCTAATCTGTTCAACCTTTGAGCGCAGGTGCGCGTCTTAACCCCGAACCTTTCGAAATACAGCTTATGAGTTAAAAGTTTAATCCCCTGTTTTGTGTGAGTGAATCAATCTTGTCTTCAATTATGCTTATATACTTTTCATGTATTGCGGAAGGACATTTAGTAAGACAATGTGTCCACTGCTGTTTCACCCGACAAAGGGCGGGCTGCAAATCTGGCCGTCTTGTAATCATTGTCATATTTTCCGCTGTTTTGCAATATAGCACTTCAGATTTCTTTTGCAAAGATTAAAAGCTTATTCAACTGAAGGTTTGAGGTCAAAAGAATTTTGCAAATTTGTTCATGTTGGTAAAGAAAATTTTATGTTTAAATGCTTCGATTATCTGTAAAACACAGTTTATATATTGTTATGTAAACAGGTTGTGTGAAAAGAGAGTTATATTGGTGGGTCCTTCTTTCCACGTTTTTATTAATTCGAGTAACAACCACGTATCGGTGATAATGTAGAGAAGGGAATACTAGCAAAGAAAACGGTGGGAGTGATATTGAGGGACGCACAATAACAGAAGTGTAAAAGATATGATTGGAGATACATGTAGAATTAAAATCTGTGACTGCACGTTGTGATGTACCAGTCCGAGATTTCTCTTCAGTCACCACTCTCTAGAATAGAAAGTTAAATATCAGCAATTTCACTTTCTCCTGCAATTCTCTTGGAGCCTGTAACAAGCTTCAAATGTTAAAGCTACAAAATACGAGGTAATTAATTGTACTTGAATTTTTAGTATCATTGGTCGTGGACGGCCATCGAGGCATAAGCAATTATAATGAAAGGTTAGCACGAAAATACAGAGCGAGGAAGAGAAGTAAATTGAAAGTAAGTAAAAGCCACACAGCAGCCAGACATGCAGGTGGGATATCTCGAGGGGTAGTGGCTGTGCACGAAACGTTTGATTTCGAAAATAAATGCCATCCTGTAGATATCCAGCAGAGATAGATTCGTAGATCTCCTGAGTGACGTAAAATTTGTGTAGATGCCAATAGATGTGGGAGCTCAGACAGCGGCTGATTAAAATGCTGAAAAGTTCGCTATTTGTGAAACTTTTACGCTTACTTTGGGTAAGCCAATACTGATTTCAAGGCGATGTCTTCAATGGACAAAGTTACAAAAGTAGAAGAGGAAGAATGAGGAAATATTGTGTCAGAGAATTACATAAATGGATTCACTTAGAACCACCGTTGCGGGTGCTGATGAAATTACGCCCATAAAAAGAAGACTTCGAGAAACATTGCTGGAGATTTTTTTCACACTTCTACTGATTCTGTGTCGGAATTCTCGAATTTTATTGAAATGGTGGACCAGACTTTGTGCTACAGGCCAATGTAGACACACCATACTGGGGGTACAAATAATGGAAATCGTGGCAGGGTTGACAGTAATAATATGTTAATAGTAATTCTGGCAGCAGATCGAGAGGTGACAGAAACGGACACAGTGATCAAGAGAGGGGCTGGACAAATTTACAGTGAAGAGAGCACAAGAGTTATAGAGGAAGAATGGTGCCTTATCATCAGAGAAGAGGACGTCTGAGGAAGGCGAAGACAGGAAGTTCTGTGAGGTACAAATTTCCAGCGCAGGCCATCTGGAAGCTAACTACTGCCTCATTTAAGATTTGCTGGGGGCAAATAACTACTAAATAAACAGGAGCAGGCCGGCTGATGATAATAAGCCACCATAATACTATTTAAAGAAAGGAGGAGAAAGGAGATACATTGCTATATCCAATATGGATGCCATTGTAGGACGTCAGAAGCTGTGGGTAAGGTATAATGAATGCAACATCCGCTAAGAGATCTAGTCAGGACTGAGAGGCGTTTTTTGGCCTGTAATTAATTTACGGGGCTCAGGTTTAGAATAAGAAACCGTATCATTTTATTTCATCATGGGTTGGAGAGGGGAGCTGAGTAGAAATTGCATCACGATTGTTGGCAGAAGGACGAGAGAAGATATCTCCAGTAGCCCCAGAGACGTCTCGAAGGAAAAGAGAAAATTGAAAAGCCGGCCGCGGTGGCCGAGGGGTTCTAGGCGCTTCAGTCTGGAACCGCGTGACCGCTACGGTCGCAGGTTCGAATCCTGCCTCGGGCATGGATGTGTGTGATGTCCTTTGATCAGTTAGGTTTAAGTAGTTCTAAGTTATAGGGGACTGATGACCTCAGATGTTAAGTCACATAGTGCTAAGAGCCATTTTAACCATTTTTTGAAAATTGAAAGACGAGGGTGCTAAGCCACTTAGTGTCTGTTCTAGACGGCGGCTCGGACAAGAAAAGAGAGATATTTTTCGGTTGCGTCTCCTAGAGCCCGCAGTCTCACCAGTCATGTGATTTGGTGAGGTGATTTGACTGACAAGGCAGCTTTGCTGACGGCGATTCGGCCTACTTCGTCGTGAATTTTCCGGCTGTTGTCGCACCAGCTGAAAGGTTACAGACAAAGTAGGTGGAAACTGTAAAATTCAAATAATAAAAATTGCTCTCGTTCGGGGCCTGGGGCACCTTGTACATCTCCTCGCCACTCTCAGATAGATGGTTCAAATGGCTCTGAGCACTATGGGACTTACTTCCGAGGTCATCAGTCCCCTAGAACATAGAACTACCTAAACATAACTGACCAAAGGACATCACACACATCCATGCCCGAGGCAGAATTCGAACTTGCGACCGTAGCAGTCGCGCGGTTCCAGACTGTAGCGCCTAGAACCACTCGGTCACCCCGGCAGTTCTTTCAGATAGAGTTCACCTGAGTGAACTCTGCAAACTTAATGGGACAGTAAATTTGTTACAACACAGTGTGGTGGCTACAGTTGTCGACTCGGAATTTTGAGGGTGGCGGCTATTCAAGGATAGCCAGTCGAAGCTGGTTTTGGACAACTTCGAGGTGTATAAGCAGCTGAAACACACAAGTCTAACTATATCCTTGAATGGTGAAATGCCATGGGCAGAGAAAGAATTCTACACTCCTGGAAATTGAAACAAGAACACCGTGAATTCATTGTCCCAGGAAGGGGAAACTTTATTGACACATTCCTGGGGTCAGATACATCACATGATCACACTGACAGAACCACAGGCACACAGACACAGGCAACAGAGCATGCACAATGTCGGCACTAGTACAGTGTATATCCACCTTTCGCAGCAATGCAGGCTGCTATTCTCCCATGGAGACGATCGTAGAGATGCTGGATGTAGTCCTGTGGAACGGCTTGCCATGCCATTTCCACCTGGCGCCTCAGTTGGACCAGCGTTCGTGCTGGACGTGCAGACCGCGTGAGACGACGCTTCATCCAGTCCCAAACATGCTCAATGGGGGACAGATCCGGAGATCTTGCTGGCCAGGGTAGTTGACTTACACCTTCTAGAGCACGTTGGGTGGCACGGGATACATGCGGACGTGCATTGTCCTGTTGGAACAGCAAGTTCCCTTGCCGGTCTAGGAATGGTAGAACGATGGGTTCGATGACGGTTTGGATGTACCGTGCACTATTCAGTGTCCCCTCGACGATCATCAGTGGTGTACGGCCAGTGTAGGAGATCGCTCCCCACACCATGATGCCGGGTGTTGGCCCTGTGTGCCTCGGTCGTATGCAGTCCTGATTGTGGCGCTCACCTGCACGGCGCCAAACACGCATATGACCATCATTGGCACCAAGGCAGAAGCGACTCTCATCGCTGAAGACGACACGTCTCCATTCGTCCCTCCATTCACGCCTGTCGCGACACCACTGGAGGCGGGCTGCACGATGTTGGGGCGTGAGCGGAAGACGGCCTAACGGTGTGCGGGACCGTAGCTCAGCTTCATGGAGACGGTTGCGAATGGTCCTCGCCGATACCCCGGGAGCAACAGTGTCCCTAATTTGCTGGGAAGTGGCGGTGCGGTCCCCTACGGCACTGCGTAGGATCCTACGGTCTTGGCGTGCATCCGTGCGTCGCTGCGGTCCGGTCCCAGGTCGACGGGCACGTGCATCTTCCGCCGACCACTGGCGACAACATCGATGTACTGTGGAGACCTCACGCCCCACGTGTTGAGCAATTCGGCGGTACGTCCACCCGGTCTCCCGCATGCCCACTATACGCCCTCGCTCAAAGTCCGTCAACTGCACATAAGGTTCACGTCCACGCTGTCGCGGCATGCTACCAGTGTTAAAGACTGCGATGGAGCTCCGTATGCCACGGCAAACTGGCTGACACTGACGGCGGCGGTGCACAAATGCTGCGCAGCTAGCGCCATTCGACGGCCAACACCGCGGTTCCTGGTGTGTCCGCTGTGCCGTGCGTGTGATCATTGCTTGTACAGCCCTCTCGCAGTGTCCGGAGCAAGTATGGTGGGTCTGACACACCGGTGTCAATGTGTTCTTTTTTCCATTTCCAGGAGTGTAATTTGCTACTGCTGTTCATTTTTATAAGCGGGTGAATTGAACTGTTTTCCTCAGAGATTTATTTTAATACATAATGACGACTGTTTAGTTAAGTCGTATCCATGATGTTTTAAGATGAACTTCATGGTTATTTACTTTTCCCACGTAGTACTGATGCTGACCTATTCACCACGAAATTTATGACAAGTTACTGCACAATAAGAGGCACTTGTAGCAATTCGAATTATTTCAATGGAAATCGGCAGTACTTCATATTGCCATTAAGGAAGTAAATGTAGTTTGAAGTGTGGGTGTTGTGACATTACAAGGCGCCAGTTGGTGGGGTGGAGGTAGTGTTGATTATTTGTTGGCTAAGATCATCCATCCAACTGAGTGGATGTAACGAGCAATGTAAGAGAGAAACTCGAGACATGCATATACCTGTGCTCTAGGTGCAGTTTCTTCCAGAGGCCCAGAACATCAGTTCTGCCTGGTGATAGGACACGGCACAATGGTAACTAAGAAGGACGAAATAAGAGATGAATCTTACAAATTCTCCTTGAAACTGAATTACAGACCCTACAAACATGATATAAAAAAACCAAGTACACTAAAAAAACGCAATGATGATACGAGATCATTGCAATTTAAAGCGTAGTTTGAGGATTAGTACTGTTTTTAATTGTGATAAATTATAAATCTAATAATGGCAAAAACACTTATGAAAGGCTGAAGCAGTACACAGCACAATAACTGCTTTTAGAAACAGACATACATTAAAAATAGGAAATAGATATGTGATAATTCTATAAATCCTCTACCGTTACATGTAATATGGAAGCACTGAGAGATTCCCAGATCGCTACCTGGTATTCCAAGAGGACAAGTAATCACAATTTACTATTTCAATTCCATTTGCCATTTATTTGTCGTGTTGCAGGAACAAATGTGGGTATGTTTCATTAGTTTTGTTAACAACTTGTGAAATACTGTGTTGATTTTTAATGATAGATTGTAGAATGATAAATATAATTTTCTCCATGTTGTAGTACATTAGGAGTATATTTAATGAACTTTGAGTTTAAAAGGTGTTTACTGTTTAAGTGTCTAACTCTAGCCGGTTGTGTGAGACATCATGCAAAGTATTGCAGGTGGAGGGGGAGGGTTGTGGCATATTCTGTCAGCTATAATGGTGATAGTGAACTTTAATGTTCCTCGTGTTGGTCAGTATTGGTGAGTCGACGTTTTTCGAAGACCTGTGTTTAAGAGTAACCACACATTTGGTAAACACATTACGTTACAGTGAATTTTAAGTAAATTTGCGAACGTGACTTCCTGATGTAAGGTTTTATTGAACTTAAAGTATCTGAATGTGTTACGGTGATGGAGTTTCTGTGAATATAGGAACTTTTATCTTAATTAATGAGACACGGGACAGCTGAGAACTATGACTATTTATTGCAGCTTATATACATAATCACGTGTTCGAGGACTTGTTGAAGATTTCGAAGTGATTATTCAGGAGAACGAAGTTTATTTTTCGTTGGAATTTGATACTGGCCACTGGCACTTTCGTTCTCTGACTGTTCGCTGTTGGTTTTAGTGAATTACAGTGTAATTAAAAAACTTTGATCACACATATGTCGTCATGCAACAATCTGCTTTCACTAAATAAAGATATTTATTGTTTCGTTTTCAACTGAGTAAGTATGCATGTAAGGGCACCATTCAGACTTGAGTAATTAATATTCAATAAATAATTATTTAGTTCAAAAATGCAACACTGGTTTCATCAGCATCATTAATCTTACAAGATTTATCCATTCATTTTATTTATTTATATATAATTTCGTTATGGTGGCTACATTGTGACCATATACAAGCTACCCAAGTGACAAAAGAAAAAGGACAAGTTAAACCAGCAAATTATCTAGTGCACTGCCTCCACAAACAGCGGACTATAAAAACGCATGTGGGGTTGTACGTTAACACACTGTCTGCACAAACTGTGTTACAAGATGCATTATATATTAAATTGTGTTTTTTAAGAGGCTACAGAAATTGTATTTTTTTCTTCGCATATAACAGCTAATTATGGGGTGAATGAGTGGCCTTTCGAATACTGACCAAGCTGTTGAATGTCAGTCTACAAGCTGTAATACACCAAAGACCATCGTCACTCAGAGCAATGCCAATATTCTACACTTGTTTTTTTCTGTGAGACATTTATCGTAATTCAAAAATTCCAGGAAGGAATATTGTCAGTATTTTGGAACAGATAGAATCCTACACGCCATATAGTGTACCTGTTGAGCCGCAGACAGGCACAGCAAAAAGACTGTCACAACAAAAAGCCTGCTAAACAAATAGGCTTTGAGCCTAAATATCTTCCTCTGAATTAGCGAACATGCAAACACACATTCACGCAAAAACAGCTCATACCTATGTGACCATATATCTCTGGTTGTCGAAGCCATAGCGGGAGAAGCAGTCTGGGTGGTGAGGAGATATAGCAAGGCAGGAGTGGGCGAAGGTAAAGTCCTGCTTATGGGATCATATATGAACATGGTGAGGAGAGGGTAGGGCAGCTAGACGCAGCCGAGAACTTAGATGGAGGGCAAGGAAACATGTAGAAGGTAGGAGTGCGGTTAGTGGTAGTGGTGAGGAGAGAGACAGATGCTGTGGACAGGTCCTGGGATGGGGCTAAGAATTTGAAGAGAGAGTGGATATCTTGCTGCAACTCTGGAATGTGGTCATTTTGTCTGAGTTTGTTGGCGGACGAATCTGACAGCTGGTGGAGTCATTCCGTCAGATAATCCTTGCAGCTCATGGCGACAGTGGTGAAGGCTTTCTCAGAAGGTAGGATTGTAAATTCGGAATCAGTTTTTAGTTGTTCGATGGGGATGTAAGGTTACCTTGTGCGTTGGTGGGTTTGGGGAATGGTGAATAGGAAGGGGCTAGCAGTCATTTTATTATGCCTGTTAATACTCAACATCTCCACTATATACTGAGTGGCAACGTTGGCATCACTTTATCGAGATTCGCCATTTTACATTAATGTAGTTGGACTGAGTACGATTTATCAGCTATACTTGTCGATTTTAATGTACAAAGCTTATAATATCAGTTAATGTTTATTAAAAAAATAAAATATTTATTAAAAATAAAGTAATAATTGTTCTGGATTTCAATTATCAAAGTTTACAGAGGAGATGGAAATAAACATTATTGGAAGAATGTATTTGAATTTTTTTAAAAAAACTGGAGAAGAGTTTAAGGGATGCATCACAACAGGCTGGTGAATTATTTAGCAATATGAATAACACTTTAAAACCAAGAATTTGGTTTAATATTTTTGAGCCATATGTAGGAGACCTCAGCCACTGAACGATGACTCATAAATACTAGCTGAGTAGAAACCTAAGTACAGCTTCAAACAGCGAAGATAGCTGTTTCACAGAATTTATTGTGATGACCAGTTTCAGTAAGATACGTTGTCAACCTCACAGTTTTCTGAATCGGGATGTCACAATAAATATTTCACAATAGCATCTTAACTTCTGAAGTCGTAATTCTGTTTCTGCATTAATCTAGAGCGCCCCTTAACTTGACAATCCAACGCATACGTAACTAATTGAGTAAGTGGTGTTGCCCACATAAATATTTATTCCAGTCTTCTGTTAGTCCATCTCCCACTTCCCTCTTTCTCTCTGTCTACCTCCTCAAACACCCGTCTACCTCCTCCACACCCATTCTTTCCACATATTCTGTCTCTCTCTCTCTCTCTCTCTTTCTCCATCTCTCTTCATCTCCACCTACTCCTCGGTGGAAGTGAAGAATAATTATAAGAGTTTTTGCAGGGATGAACAGGAACCTGTAATTATTCCTCACTTTCAGAGAGGATGGAATGAACTTTCTATTGGATACAGAAAATGGACTGAGAGTAAATCGAAGAAAGGCGAACGTAATGAGAAGTAGCAGGAATAAAATTAGTGAAATACATAACATCAGGATTGGGAATCACGAAATAGATGAAGTTAAGGAGGTCTGCTACCTAGACAAAAAATAATCCATGATGAACGGAGTGCGCGGAGGAAATACGAAACCAAACCACCACTTACAGAAAGGTCACAACTGGCCAAGAGAAATTTAATATTTTCAAACATAGGCCTTACTTTGGTAAGAAATTTCTGAGAATTTACTTTTGGAGAACAGTATTGTGTGGCAGTGAAACATGGACTGTGGGGAGAAAGGAATAGAGAATCGAAGCATTTGAGATATTCTGCTAAGGAAGAATGTAGAAATTTAGGTGGACTGATAGCGTAAAAAATGCGGAGTTCCCCGTAGAATCGGAATCAACGAGAAAAGAATGTATGGGAAACATTGACAAGAAGGAGGGACAAGAAATAAAACATCTGTGAAGACATCAGGGAATAACTTTCATTGTACTAGAAGGGCTATAGATGGTAAAAACTGTAGAGAAAAAAAGAAATTTGAATACAGCCAGCAAAAAAATTGCGAAGGTATGTTGGAAGTGCCACTCTGAGATGAAAAGTTTGGCATACAGGAGAGGTTCGTTGCTTGCCTCATTAAACTAATCAGAGGACAAAACAAACAAAAAAATCTTTACTTTGTGTCGAGTAATGATATCTTTTTGTACGTACACTCAGCAGCATATGTGGATACCGTCTGTGAATTTTGATGCGAATAAAGGTAGTAGCAAAGAAGTAATACACTGAAACTCATACTTCATGTGGCAGTTTTACTGCATGAACAGCGAAAACATAGTAAGTGGTAGACTTTATTCCTTTCGTCATAATTTGCGGATTGTCAGGGAGGAAAAGTACTTTAACGGTAAGAAATTATATGTAAAGTTAATTGCTAGTCAGTAAGTTCTCTCATTCTCAAATACTGGGTGAATAACATGTGGCCGCACACGTCTCGTGGTCTACACTGTGTCTCCACCCTCACCTCCAACTCTTTGATAGGTATGAGGTTCCTAACTCCACCGTCATTCTCTACAGACGGTAAGTGATACGTGTTGTAGGTTTGCTTGAAATCAGTCAGGTGGTTCAGGAGGACAATTAGAACAAACATACGTACATACTAACTTTATACGTGCATTCATTATTATAATACGTATAGGTAAAGTCAACGAGACTTACATTAGATGGCTATAACAGTCTGCATCCCTTCGTCTGCAGCTCATGGTCTAGTGGCTAAAGTTGCTGCCTCTGGATCCCGGGCTCCTGGGTTCGATTCCATGGACTGGGCAGAGAAAATCTGTTGTGTTCTCTGTTTGTGTTGTTCTCATCATTTCATCATGATAATCATCGTTCGTGACGTTGGCTAGATTTGACTATGCAAAAACTTGGACTGCATAAAAAAATAAAAAAATAGGGTTTTGTACGGGTGCTGATGACCACGCAGTTGACGGCCCCAAAACCATACCCCGTCATCATCATCTGCATCTCTCTTTATCGTATGTTATTATCTTTTCCTTCTCACGCTGTTCAACCGGCCAGATTGGCCGAGCGGTTCTAAGTGCTACAGTCTGGAACCGCGCGACGGCTACGGCCGCAGGTTTGAATCCTGCCTCGGGCATGGATGTGTGTGATGTCCTTAGGTTACTTAGGTTTAAGTAGTTCTAAGTTCTAGGGGACTGATGACCTCAGAAGTTAAGTCCCATAGTGCTCAGAGGCATTTGAACCATTTCTCGCTGTTCAAAGCCGAACAAGTTGTCTATAAATGGAATTTAATATTATCAGTCGATGAAGAAATTTGGTGCACACCAGAAAACATAGAACTTTGACTGGTGTGCTGTCTGGATTGTCATGTGATCAATGAAATTAGAGCAGATGAAGTATAACAATCAAAATTACCATTTCACCACACTGCAAACTTTGTGTCAAATAAATACTTACAGCTCCTCGTTGTAGGATTCAAGCTGGCCGTGCCCCACTGTCCCTTTGACGCCAAGAAATTTTCAGACAGCTTGGCGTGACCCCAAAGTGTAGGCAAAACTGGAACAAAACTTTGGCAATACCCCTTCAGGCAAATTCCGCACAACAACTACTTGTTCTGCATACCTTGCCCCATTTGCTCAAACGCACTCACACTTGCGCTCCCTCTGGGATAACTCCGGCGCAGCAAGAGGCGACACCACGCCTACAGGCGTGGGCGTCAAGGGCAGCGGTCTAGATTGCTTTGCAATGAGCAGTGTTGGCTGCTGCTCCGATCTCTGTTGTCGGTTACAGACTAACACTACATCGCCACCTCAGTTACGGGCTAACACTGCAACGCAAAGTAACTGCTTTCCCGATGTCAGACTCCTAGCGTGTGCCCTCCAAAGTTCGTATTGGTTTCAGACACGACGTCAGCATGAACAAAGCCCTATTCTACATAGGGCTCCGACTGCCTGGTATTTATAAAATGAATATTAGCGCTTTATTTTCCTGGAATAGCCTTCCATTCGCAAAATAAACGTTTGTTACACCGTTACTCGAAGAAATTCATAAACAGTTAAGATATTTAGTCGTCCCATAATTGTTTTCTCTTTCTTATAACATACATCTTTTACTGACAAATTATTTTCATTTATCAGTCACACAAAGGCACACATCTGAAATGTTTACCTATCAGTGACCGCAATCTGTGACCAAAGGCTACAGTTAACAAGAAATTTTACATTACGTTTTGGTTTTGCAGTGCAAGGTTAACCACATTCCTGCGTTTTGTAAAGTAAAGCTTTTCTGTGGCCTCTCAGTACGTTTTTTAGGCTGAGGGAGATCTCTCTTCTGCACAAGACATCAGTGGTGTGTATTTTATCGACACAATTGCTTGTGGCCTCCCATACAATCAACCTTAGAAATTCTCCTGATGGACAGTGGTGCACAATTTCTTCATATCTTCATAAGAGAGTTTCCTCAGAACCATATTCCTTAATTTCGTTACGCATTTTGTACCACAAGAAGTGATTACTCTAGGCGTTGAAATGCACTGACAGAAGTAAATGAGCTCTTAAGAATGCCAAAGATGTAGCATTATTTTAATTTTTAGTGTTTGTCTTGGTTTATGCAATAAATTGCGATTTCCTAGAGGCGAAAGTGTGTAGAACCTCTAAATGTTTTGTAGTGTTCGACATAATATAAATCTGCCAGCAGCCACGTGCACCAAAGTGTAGTTGTGGGCTCATGTAGAATAGGGAAGTTTGTAGCAATGTCCTTACAAAACTGGATGAAGGTACGAACTTGGAGAAACACTTTCTTAACAGAGGAAATGATTTTGTTGAATTAGGTAAACTATTTCTGACGTCCTCTACTGCGTCACAGATAACGCACATGCAATGGATCACAGTGGCACTGAATTATTTCATTATTAATCCCGACTTTAATAAAAAATAGGCAGCATGATGTCAACAACAACAAACAGTTCTGTCTCTCTCTTCTGCTTGGCGTAGTATGCGTGGACCACCCCTCACAGTGCGGATTACAGTACTGTGATTTCTCCTCCCCAGTCCATTACACAGAAGTAGGTGTGTTTTACTTGGTTCCTTGGAATCTAATTTCCTCACCAAGACATTAGCTATGAATCTGCCTCAAGTGTTAGCGGTCTCGTCTATTGAAAGCCAATGTCTGTTTTTATATCAGTACCAGTTTTTTCATAAACGTTTTGTATACAAGTTTTACGCAGTGCCGATTCAGTTTGTATACTATGGCCTCTGATACTCTCCAGGTAGCACGTTCCATGCCACCTTAGCCGCCATTAAAGTATCACACAAGCCTAGACTGAAGCTGCCTACTGCGCTACTTGTCAGAGAGGAAATTAATGGCTGAATTCCTTATTTGTTCTTCTTCGTAGTGACGATCGTAATATGAGCTACGAAATTTCTGGATTTAAGGAAGTGGGACGTTTTATCAAGGCTTAACGAAAACTGAAAGAAACGAACACTAGCAAGATGGTGGCAACTAAAATATAAAAACATGAATATGTAAAATGTCGTCTTCAATTGAATGATAAATGCATTTCGTTAAAACTACCGTAATTTTAAATTTCTGTCTGAATATCTGAGGGAAGAAGACAAGCTAACACACTGTTAGATAAAATGAATGATAAAAATGACATTGTGTACCTATTTGGTTTTAATATTCCTGTTATAAAATACTCGGTCGTCAGTTATGAAACTGCAGTTTTCCCCAACCCACTGGCCGAAAACAGGAATTTCGTACGTTTTCTGTTTAGACACTGCAAATTACGTGTAGAGCGCGCTACTCAGTGTGGGTCAACGCACACAAAACTAAATAGATTCAAATGTCATCGATCTGTTCTTTTAATATACCTCTTTATTGTCGGACGGCATTTAAGAGAAGACGTTAAATCTACAATACACATCTGCTCCAGACACAAGTTAAGTGGACCTCAACTTGCGCACACGCAAAGCCTACTCTACCTTTCTATTCTCAAACAGCTAAATGTATATGACAATTAAGAATACACACGTAATATCATTCTTAGTTTTCTAATCGGAAAGAAATGTAAAAAACAGCGAATATTACAGAACGTACGTATATTAGATTCATAAGAAAGCCCCAGAATGTGTTACAATGCTAAGATAAAAAAAAAACATTATCACATAGTAGGACGGAAACCAAAGAACCCATTTCGTCTGGCACTGCAATCCACGACGTCACTTATTACGCTACACCTTAGTTGCGTGAAAATGGTCTTTCGTCTAGGGCATCATAGTGTCTCTTGAAGCATATGTCGTTGACACGCCTCCAACTGACATGTAATGATAAGGATGACGTGTTTGTGATACATCTGCAATACTCCGTTACCTTCAGAAGATATGCTGAAAGTTGTAAAACAAAATAGTGAAATATTCCAAAATAAATATGGCTGCTGGCTCACCGACTAAGTTCCGTTAGGAGAAAGTACTTGTCGTAGGTTTAACGTCCTCATATCTAAGTAAAGGCTAGCTGTGTCAGTCCAAAAGCAGCGCCGTGTGGACGTATTCCCAAACGAACAATGCAGCGTCAATTGATCGTTTCCAGTCAAATTGAACTTCCGAACTTCCCCCATAACAGACAAAAAATTCCCCAAAATGTTAACATTTCTGCAACTTTCCCTAAAATTTCTTGAATATTCCAATTTCTGGAAACTATTATTTGATATCAGTATTGGCATCTTGAAGAGATGGGACTAAGTGCTGAGAACCGGAAGACTATCGTAAATATAAAAAAAAATTTAGAACATTAATTAAAGTTTTTAATTTGTAAAAAGAACAGAAAACTTGACCAGAAAAATAAAAAAAACTGCTCTAAAGGTGCTCCACTGCATTCTTCATGTTTTTTTTTCGTTGTTCTTTTGATACTCCAGCAGCACACCATCTATATTTTACTCCGCAACTCGACACTTTTATCCACGAGGCTACTGCGAACACACAAAATCACTGCCATGTTTTCTACACCTCCTTCTGAAAGCTCTCAACCGCCGACCTGTTATTATCTTGCACTTAATTATAAGAAATCATAATGATACCGAGGAGTTTTCGAGAGATTCTCAGTATTTGAATCAGTATGTATTCACAGAGTCTACCCTGTGATATTAAGTCCATCAAGCACACACTCCAAATAAAACGACGAAATCCAATACGGCGTCTCCTCAAAAGTCGATACGACCATGAGACTCGGCAGACATCACACACGGTGGAAACTGGGCATGGACACAAAGTCACGTGATAGAGAAGTATCATAGCGGCGAGCCTAACGTCTCCCACAAAAGGAAATGTGTGTCGGTTGATTTGAAGAAAGTCAGTATCATGTAGCGAATATCTAGCAAACATAGTATGTGCTGTTTGAGCTAAAATATCAGAGATGACGTTCGCGGTAAGGCTAGGCAGATGAAATACTTCCCCAAGGTATACTTTTCCTCAGAATATATTTTTCCCCAAAATTGAGGACAAAACCCAGTCTGGAGTCGCTGGGAAAACGAGTCACGCAGTGCTCATTTTAGTGCGACCTATGTCTTATACCTTATCAACTACAAAAATAGGTAGTCTAAATGGTCACCCATCTGGCAGCATGCTGTCACATTATGACGTTGTAAGGAGAAGTGACAACGCGCCACACACATTCCTAATTTCAGTGCAGTATATAAATTTCTGTATTGTGTAATTTGTTAAAATTCGCTTATTCAGTTTATCGACTTTCATTTGAATTAATTTAGAAAATTTACTTAAATACTCTCCGCAGATCTCGTCTTCAGCCCATACCTTTTCTGTGGAATAAATATGTAGTCCTTTCTAGACCCTTAAGTACGATTGAGACCTGCTTTGGCTGTGTAAAATTTAAACCTTTAAATCTGGGTCATGATCATATGTGACATTTTCCCAGATGTCTGAATTTTTAAGTATATCTCTTACTCTTGTAGTCTGTTTGGAATTCATTCATTGAAGGCATATTTCTGAACTACAGAAATATCTCTCCTCCGTTTGACATTATGACCCAACAAGATAATTTTCGTAAAAATAGAAGACGTGCTCTCGAGTTCCGAAGTGTAGTATTATTGGAACTTGTGTAAACAGCAGTTTTTTTCCCAAGAGCACTATGTTTTCTGTGCTCCACCGGCACCTGCACTACAGAAAGTGGTAAATCAGAAACCTGAGGGCAGTGGCAGCATTTCGAACGATGGAGGAACGTTCCTACCATAGCGCAGCTGATCCCTCTCAGGTAAATTCCACATTGCACGAGAAAGATACTTTCCATATGGCATGGTACGCTATGGTACCAGGAGCAGTCTTAGTCAAAATTCATGACACTCTTGCGAGCAATACTAAAGAAATTAGTGCTCGAAAAGTCTGGATGAAAAACCATCGGCTACGTCTGACGAAACAAACGTCAAATACCCTGTTTGTCGAGCAGAACATGAGGGAAAGACACAAACAATCTATTATTGCAGCTTGGGCGTAAAGAACTAGCCGTAAAAGAATGTACGATGGGTAGTGACAGGAGCCATATGGTGGACAGTACCACATGCAACCACAACTCGGATAATGATTATAAAGAAAATCTCAAATTTTTTGACACAATAAAGTATTTTCAGTCCGATTAAGCATTACGAAATGATCCGACATTCGAACGATTACATTTTAACAGATCATATCCCTCCCATTTTGGTCTTCATAACGTGTGGATCTGCCCCATGAACCATTGACCTTGCCGTTGGTGGGGCGACTTTCGTGCCTCAGCGATCCAATCACATCGCAATTGTAGTGTTAAAAGACCAGATAAACTTCTGATTCCTGAGCAGAGGTAGCAGATTTCTCAGTAGCTGCAAGGATGACGGAATGGATGATAGAGAGATCTGTCCTTGTAATGTCAATGAAACCGGCCCTGCAGTGCTGGTACTGCGACCGACAGAAGGCTACGAGAAATTACAGCCGTAATTTTTACCTACGGCATCAGCACTGCTTTATGGTTAAGTGATGATGACATCCACTTGGGTAAAATATTGCACGGGTAAAATAGTACCCCATTCAAATGTATCAGCGGGAAATACTCAGGAAGATTCTGTCATCAGGAAAAACAAAACAAGCTTTGCAAGCATCGGAGTGTCGAATGGTTAGATCCCTTAATCGGGCAAGTAGGCTACCAAAATAAAGGATTGAAGTGGTTAGTTGAGGTTGGACATGGAGGGAACTAGCGAAGTTCGGTGGCAACAGGAACAAGACTTCTGGTCTGCTTAATTCAGGGTTATAGATACAAAATGAGATAGGAGTCATATAGGAGTCAGTTTAATAGCGAATAGGAAAATAGGAAAGCTGGTAACGTACTATGAACAACATAGAAAACGCATTATCACTGTCAAAATAGACACGCAGTCCACGTCCACCACAGTAATACAAGATCATATGAAGAGACTGAACAAATATACGTTGAAATAAAAGAAATTATTCAGATAGTTACGGGAGATGAAAATGTAATTGTGATGCGGGGCTGGTGGTCGTTAGCACGGATATGAAGACAAGGAAAAATTGTACGTAAATGTGAATTGGGGAAAGAAATGAAAGGGCAAGCCACCTGATAGAATTTTGCACAAAACATAATTTAATAATCACTAACAAGTGGTTTAAGTGTCATGAAACAAGTCTGCATACGTGGATGAGACCTGGAAACACAGGAAGGTTTCAGATTGATTATAAAATGGTAAACAGAGGTTCTTGACCCAGGTTTTAAGTTTTTAGACTTTTCCAGGGGCCGGTGTGGACTCTGACAACAATTTATTGGCTATGAATTCTGATGAAAAGCAAAGAAATTGGAGAAAGGTAGGGAATTAAGGATGTGGGACTTAGGTAACTTTAAAGAGTCTGAGGTTGTTGCGAATTTCAGGGGAAGCATTGGCCTATGACTGACCAGAAAAAGGGGAACGGAATACATTAGAAGACGAATGGGTGACCTTAAGAGATGAAAAAGTGAACGCAGCAGCCGATCAAATAGGTAAAAAGACAAGGCGTCGTAGAAGTTCTTGGGTAACACGGGAAATACTGAATTTAATTGATGAAAGGAGAAAATATAAAAATACTGCAAGTGAAACAGGCTAAAAATGAGATTTACAGGAAGTGCACAATGGCTAAGCAGGAATGGCTACAGGACAATTGTTACAACATATAAGAATATATCACTAGGAGAAAGATACATACTGCCTACAGGGAAGTTAAAGAGGCCTTTGTAGAAAAGAGAAACAGTTCTTTGAATATTAAGAGCTGAAATGGAACAACTATCCTAAACACAGAAGGGAAAGCTTAAAGGTGGAAGGGTTATATAGAGGGTCTGTAGAAGGGAGATGAACTTGCAGGCAACATCATAGAAATGGAAGAGGACGTAGATGAAGAGGAGATGGAACACATGATACAGCGAGAAGAATTTGATGGAGCACTGAAAGAGCGAAGTTAAAACAAGGCCACGAGAGTAGACGATATTCCGTCAGACCTACGGATAGCCTTGGGAGAGGCAACCATAACTAAACTCTTCCATCCGGTGTGCAAGATGTATGACATAGGCGAAACATCCTCAGACTTCAAGATAATGTAGTATTTAGTATTCCGATTACAAAGAAAGCAGGTGCTGACAGGTGTGAGTAGGATCAAACTATCACATTAATAATGTATGTTTCGCAAAATACTAACAAGATTTTTTTACAGAAGAATGGAAAAACTGATAGAAGCTGACCCTGGAGAAGATCAGCTTGGATTCTGGAGAAATATGGACAAACGCGAGGTAATACAGACCATACGACTTACCTTAGGAAAAAGTTTAAGGTAAGGCAAACCTATAATTATAGCATTTGTTGACTTAGAGAAAGCTTTCAATAATTTCGACTGAAATACTCTCTTTGAAATTCCGAAGGTAGCAGGGTTAAAATACAGAGGGAGAAAAAACTATTTACAGGCAGCAGTTAGAAGAGTCTAGGGACATGAAAAGGAAGCAGTGATTGAGAAAGGACAGAGACACTGTTGTAGCCTATCACAGATGTTATTCAATTTTTACATTGAGCAAGCAGTAAAGGAAACCAAAGAAAATTTTCCAGAAGGAATTAAAGTTCAGGGAGACGAAATAAATGCTTTGATGTCTGGTGGTGATATGCAATTGTCACAGACAGCAAAGGGCAAGAAAGAGCAGGTGAACGGAATGAAGAGTATCTTGAAATGTGGCTATTTTTTTTATTCGTGTCAGAAGCACCATGGATAGAGGAATATAAAAAAATGAAAAACACACAGAAAAAAAATTAATTACAGGCATATGAAAATATATATAAATATATATACAAATATGTGTGCACAGAAACAGAATGTTATAGGCATTTGGCCCATAAGCGGGCTACGTCGACAGCATTTGGGGTTGCCAACATCAGATCCTCTAAAGTGCAGTGTGAAGGACATTCAGGGTCGTCTGCACCTGTCCACAGTCGCAGAGATTAGATGTAGTAGAATATCCCCACTTCAGAAGGTTATCTCTTGACCGTGCAGTGTTGGTGCGTAGCCTGTTTAGTGATCTCCAGACCACCCAGCCCTCTTTGTAACCTGGTGCCAATTCTTCCTTTGGTTCCATCCAGTGCCCTTCTCCCGACCGCTTCCATCTCTCCACCCTAGATCCAGGTTGGTCGTTGAAATCTTCGGTTGCTCTGAGAAAACTGCGTCTAGATTTCAAGCGTTTGATGGCTGGCTGAGTTTTGTGGAGGGGGTGGCTCTCTGCCATCTCAGCCCTCGCTCTTTCACTATAGGCTGCCGCTTCTCTTCGCAGGAGGTGCAATCCCAGCAAGATAGTAGAGCTTGTCTGTTGGCGTCGGTTTCAGACATCCAGTGACGAGCCTGCAGGTCTCGTTCAGAGCAATGTCGACCTGTTTAGCGTGGGTAGAGTTGTACCAGACACTGCTTGCATATTCGCCTGCTGGGAAGCAAACTGCTAGTGCTGTGGTCCTCACTACCTCTGGCTTTGCGCCCCAGGAGGAGTTCGTTATTTTCCGAAGAATATTATTTCTGCCGCTCACCTTCATTTTGGTGTTAATACAGTGCTGTTTATACGTCAGAGCCCTGTCTAGGGTTACTCCTAGGTATTTGGGGTTAACGCAGTGTTCGAGGAGTGCGTCCTTCCAGAAGACACGCAGCTGACGGGATGCCTGCTTGTTGCGGAGATGGAAGGCGCATACATGTGTTTTGCTAAGGTTCGGCTTGAGTTGATTGTCGGCGTAGTACTGACACAGCATGTCTAGCGCATCCGTGAGCTTTGTCTCAACATCCTCAAAGGAGTCACCCTGTACGGCCATAGCAAGGCCATCGGCGTAGATATAGTTTTCCGTACCAGCTGGCAGTGGTTGATCGTTGGTGTGTATGTTAAAAAGTAAGGGTGCCAGTACGCTGCCCTGAGGGAGACCATTTTTCTGGGCCCGCCACCTGCTATGCATCCCTTGGAATTCCACAGAGAATCTACGGTTCTCTAACAGACTTCTAACTGTGGATGTGAATTTAAAGTCCCTGGTAATGGCATACAGCTTCTTCATTAGCAGACGTAAGTTGACGGTGTCATATGCGGCTGTCATGTCTATAAAGACGACACCGGTTATTTTCCGGTTCTCATAGCCGTCTTCAATCAGCTGCGTGAGGTTAATTACCTGAGATGTAGTGCTTTTCCCTGGGCGGAAACCTGCTTGTTGGGGGATTAGGTAGGGTTCTATGGCACTGAAGAGGCGATCCTGGAGTATTCTTTCTAAGATTTTAAAGATATGGCAGACAAGTGATACGGGTCGGAAATTTCTGGGGTCATCAGCACTTTTGCCTGGTTTTAAAATGGCAATAACTTTAGCCTTCCTCCAGATTGTGGGAATCTGACCTGTTTCCATGCAATTGTTAAACAGTTTCAGTAGCCATTGTTTAACGTTGGGACCAAAGTGTTTAATCTGTTCAACAAAAATCCCGTCCAGGCCCGGGGCCTTCCTTAGCTTGCATTTCGCTATGGCTTTGTCCAGATCTGCCATTGTGAGAGGGGTGGCCAGAGTTGAATTTTCTTGGTGTTCAATCCTGTCTATTTTGGTCTCCGACTTCCTGATTTTGATGTCGGGATTCCCATTCTTGAGAAGCTGGTGGGCTATTTGGTCGGCTGTGACGGGAGCATGTCCTGGAGAGAAAGTCGGGTCATTGTTGAGACGTTTAAGGAGTGTCCAGGCTTTCTGACTGCTCCTTTTCATGTCCCATTCCTCTATTGTCCTCAGCCATTTCTCTCTCCTGGTTTTAGCTAGTGACTCGGTTAGCTGCTCGCCCGCAGTGATAGTTTCCGCGGATAGAGGGTTTGCGTCAAACAGTGTCAGATATTGCTGCAACTGATCCTCTAATTCTAGCGTAAGGCCTTCAACATAATTGCTTCTGCATCCTCTAGGGATCGATTGCTTGGAACACCACTGCACAGCCTTCACGAAATTGTCATAGAATCTTGGTTCAGGTGGTAGGTTGTTTACAGAATCTTCCATGAGGTTTTGAAAGGTTGACCATTCTGCTTTCTTAAAATTGTACCTACGGCGAAAAGGTACGCTTTGGGGTTTAACAACAGATGTGATCTGGCACATTATTGGACGGTGCTGGGTGTTTGGTATTGGTGAGCAAACTCCTTTTGAGCCTTCGGACGTTACTTGATGGCTAACGAAGATGAGGTCCGGGTTATAACCTCTCCCCCATCTGCCACTGTTGTAGGAAGCAGGCAGTTTATTGTCATGTATCAGTTTTAGGTTGTTTAGCTCGGCCCAGCAGATCCCAGCCGTGCCATTGTCGTCGTCTTCTTGGTAGCCCCACTGCGTACTGTGGCTGTTGAAATCACCGATTACAAAATTAATTCTGTCTTTATTAAAATTGTTTACGTTGGAGCTGGAAAATTCCACAGTTGGTGGTTTGTACACTGATGTAACAGTGCAGTCACTAAGTTCAGTGGTTAACACTTCAGTATCATTGATGTCGTTTATACTGCTTGAAAGGATCTGGCCTGGTAAAGATTGCGCTGCCATACTGTCGGTGTGGCCTTTCAGCTACTAGTCGCACGTCGTTTATCTTGGGTCTTTTGAGTGTGCTATCTCTGTGAGTTTCTTGTAGACACAGGACGTCACATTTCTCTTTCTGACAGAGGTCTTGTAGTAGACGTTCTTTGCATGCAGACAGGCCTTCAATATTTACAGAGATAATCGTCAGTGCTGGGCCTGATAAGGTCCTTTTCTGTAGGATTGTCATGTTGCTTCTGGAGTGAAAGGATCAGCCGGTATACAACCGCCCAGGGGACGCCCGAGTATGTGTATTGCGTTCAAATACTCTTCGTGGAGGCTCCGTTCTTGTCCCCCCCAATGTGGCTATAAGAGTAGTGAATATTAGACTAATTCCGTGAATAACAGGAAGGCATTTTCAGACGTTTTACGCGTCTGTAAAGGTTTGTTTGGTCATGTAATACGAAGCGTAGGTCCTCGTTAGTGTAACTTTCTTTCTGTTGCACGATTCTTATAGCCTAGGGGCGAGGTATGTGATGTGAAATGGCTACTTCATTAATCCAGGGTTTCTCTTAATGCATAATGATGGTACTGATGTTCGGTCTGTGTCCTATTCCCGAAAATGCTGAGAACATATTTTTCTATATCTGTACGGTCTGCAATATTTCCTTGTCACAGCGTTCAACCAGGGCGCACTTCGAGTTGTATTGATAGAAAATTTAAAATCATATTTCAGAAATAAAACCAAAACCTAGTGCAGTGTAAGTAAGCAGTGGAACAAAAATGCATATATATATATATATATATATATATATATATATATATATATATATATATATATATATATACTCCTGGAAATTGAAATAAGAACACCGTGAATTCATTGTCCCAGGAAGGTGAAACTTTATTGACACATTCCTGGGGTCAGTTACATCACATGATCACACTGACAGAACCACAGGCACATAGACACAGGCAACAGAGCATGCACAATGTCGGCACTAGTACAGTGTATATCCACCTTTCGCAGCAATGCAGGCTGCTATTCTCCCATGGAGACGATCGTAGAGATGCTGGATGTAGTCCTGTGGAACGGCTTGCCATGCCAGTTCCACCTGGCGCCTCAGTCGGACCAGCGTTCGTGCTGGACATGCAGACCGCGTGAGACGACGCTTCATCCAGTCCCAAACATGCTCAATGGGGGACAGATCCGGAGATCTTGCTGGCCAGGGTAGTTGACTTACACCTTCTAGAGCACGTTGGGTGGGACGGGATACATGCGGACGTGCATTGTCCTGTTGGAACAGCAAGTTCCCTTGCCGGTCTAGGAATGGTAGAACGATGGGTTCGATGACGGTTTGGATGTACCGTGCACTATTCAGTGTCCCCTCGACGATCACCAGTGGTGTACGGCCAGTGTAGGAGATCGCTCCCCACACCATGATGCCGGGTGTTGGCCCTGTGTGCCTCGGTCGTATGCAGTCCTGATTGTGGCGCTCACCTGCACGGCGCCAAACACGCATACGACCATCATTGGCACCAAGGCAGAAGCGACTCTCATCGCTGAAGACGACACGTCTCCATTCGTCCCTCCATTCACGCCTGTCGCGACACCACTGGAGGCGGGCTGCACGATGTTGGGGCGTGAGCGGAAGACGGCCTAACGGTGTGCGCGACCGTAGCCCAGCTTCATGGAGACGGTTGCGAATGGTCCTCGCCGATACCCCAGGAGCAACAGTGTCCCTAATTTGCTGGGAAGTGGCGGTGCGGTCCCCTACGGCACTGCGTAGGATCCTACGGTCTTGGCGTGCATCCGTGCGTCGCTGCGGTCCGGTCCCAGGTCGACGGGCACGTGCACCTTCCGCCGACCACTGGCGACAACATCGATGTACTGTGGAGACCTCACGCCCCACGTGTTGAGCAATTCGGCGGTACGTCCACCCGGCCTCCCGCATGCCCACTATACGCCCTCGCTCAAAGTCCGTCAACTGCACATACGGTTCACGTCCACGCTGTCGCGGCATGCTACCAGTGTTAAAGACTGCGATGGAGCTACGTATGCCACGGCAAACTGGCTGACACTGACGGCGGCGGCGCACAAATGCTGCGCAGCTAGCGCCATTCGACGGCCAACACCGCGGTTCCTGGTGTGTCCGCTGTGCCGTGCGTGTGATCATTGCTTGTACAGCCCTCTCGCAGTGTCCGGAGCAAGTATGGTGGGTCTGACACACCGGTGTCAATGTGTTCTTTTTTCCATTTCCAGGAGTGTATATACACGAAAATATCGCTATAACGAGTCCACTTACGTATGGAATGAGATCCCTTTAAACTTTGGACTATAATCAGAGCAGCTAGTACACATGAAATCATGCAAAGTAGCACTTTTAATCAAAACACACTAGAAGCTAACGTTTTCCCTTACTAAAATTGCGGACGTCGACATCAAGTTTGTGACATCATGAAAAGTCCCCTTATGATGCTTCCACGAATTCCACGGAGCAGTGTACAGCGTAATCGTTGAACTAAAGCCAGAGAGAACGTGAAAGCTCTAGGAAGTACTAAAGGCAAAAAAAAAAGATTTAATTTTTTTTTAAATCGGAAAGTGATAGAACTTTGTAAAGTACGTAAAGGGACAAATGGAGTTTTAGATCGAACAGTAATAGACGTAAGTGAGTAATAAGACATATTAATATTTCTTATACAGGAGAGAAACTTTCGTAATAAGCTGTAAAGTGTAGGCATTTGAGTCTGTGTAGAGAACGATCTTCGACTTTCATAATTAGTGAAAGTTAATAAGAAAAATAACCAACTCTATTTTAAGTGTTATGATTTAAAATAATATTTCGTCGAGTTATGTATTTAAGTAAAGTAAATGTTTATTTTGCCGCCTGGCTAGCCGCGCTGATACCCGAGCGGGAAGGCGTACTGGTCCCAGGCACGAATCCGCCCGGCTGAATTGTGTCGAGGTCTGGTGTGCCGGCCAGCCTATGGATGGTTTTTAAGGCGGTTTTCCTTCTGCCTCGGCGAATGTGGGCTGATTCCCCTTATACCGCCTCAGTTACACTTAATCGGCTACTGCTACGTAAACATCGTTTCCACATGCGCGTACACCATAAATACCATGCAAACATCTGGGGTTACACTCGTCTGGTTTGAGACAATCCCGGGAGGGGGGGGGGGGGTAGGAGATTGTCCATTGGGGGACGAACCGCACAATAATCATCCTGCGTTCGGTGTAGGGCGGCGGTGGGGTGGGTGGACTGCTGTGGTCTGTTGTGGGCTTATGAACCACCGTTTCTGGGTCCCAGGTTTAATAGGTACATGCATACGAATGTTTATTTTCAGTGGTAAGAATTTTGAGCAAATTCAAATATCCTATTTATTTTTTATATTACGTGTTGCTGCACGGAGCAGCTTAAATGTTAATGAGCAACCACAGAAGATACGTTCAGGTCGGCTGCAGGTGCACGAACAAGGGAAGTACTAGGGCTTTATCGAGTTAGAAGAGTGAGGTGCCGTGTTGGTGATTTATAGAATACGTAGACGCGTGAGGCAGACTACATAACAGCAACCAATGAATAAAAGAATGAAGACGTTTTAAACACTGTATCGCACGAGTGACGTGATTCTTGCGCCTAAAGTTGTTTTAAACACTTCTTTAAAAACTTCATACCACAGCGTGGACTGATGGAGATGCAGACTATTCAGGAATCTGGTGCAGTTTAGCCACTCAAACTGGATCCAGTTTGAGAATGTTTGTGTGTGACAGGATTTGCAATTCGGGCACTTGCTTTATAAGGAGGGTAAAATTTATGAACACCTTGTCTACAAGCTGGGAATTGTGAATAGTTCCATTTTCTGGGGCTATATGTCTCAGACTAAAATGTGAGCGCCCAGTGTATGTTAACAACTGCATTTAAGAGCTTAAAGTCGATGTACTGTCCTGCGTATGCAATGTACATACGTAATATTCGTTCCTATAATGCCATTTCGTTCTGAGAATAAAACAAAGCCGGCCGGGGTGGCCGAGCGGTTCTAGGCGCTACAGTCTGGAACCGCGCGACCGCTGCGGTTGCAGGTTCGAATCCTGCCTCGGGAATGGATGTGTGTGATGTCCTTAGGTTAGTTAGCTTTACGTAGTTCTAAGTTCTAGGGGACTGATGACCTCAGAAGTTAAGTCCCACAGTGCTCAGAGCCATTTCAACCAATAAAACAATAATTTTTACTAATTCACAAACAGAAAACACTGTTTTGCAGCATCGTCCGTCATTTTATACCACTGTCCTATCTCTCTCAGTCAGCTTGTCTACTTGTGACAGCTAGCCATTTCGCCGTATGTGCTACTATCACTTACCTCCCAACTGAAAATAATGCGATGTCAGGACCACCATGGCTAGGCAAGTGTGCTGTAAATCGTTGTAATGAACGAAGTTCGGGGTTAGATTGTACGACACAGGAATAAAACGGCCGACTGGGTGGTAGACACGACCGTGCTACAGAAAGATACAATATACGATCGGTAGGTCCAATATGGCGTGAAAGCGAAGAGCTAACGGGATGGATAACTATCGTGGTGGATTGTCAGTTACAGAGAGTTGGCTGAAACAATTTTTGGAGAGAGTGTGGAAATTGTGTAGCCGTTGTTCCGCTAAATTTGTTTCTGTAGGCGCGGCAACGTACCAAAATTGCAACAAACAATGAAATTATTGAAATGGTGATTGTGGCTTGTATACGATATACGAAAGTAGTCAGTGTGAGTGAGGATAGTCGAGAGCTCTAGAAATATTCACTGATCGAATGGGGGAGGCAGGGATTTTTTAATATTGTTTTCAGGGTTTTATTCAGTAGCTACTTTAACACATTTTAATAGTGAGACCATACCAATAGGTGTGCTTGACAGTGTTCGTGCATTAGAGTTTTAGGGAATAGATTGGTTGTTTCGAGAACTATGCGGAAATTTTGCATACAGTTGACCAACATTCGCGTCCAATTTCTGGGGACACAACAGTTTCAAAATGGTTCAAATGGCTCTAAGCGCTATGGGACTTAACATCTGAGGTCATCAGCCCCCTAGACTCAGAACTATTTAAACCTAACCAACCTAAGGACATAACACACAGGATTCGAACCTGCGACCGTAGTCGTAGCGCGGTTCGGGACTGAAGCGTCTTGAACCGCTTGGCCACCGCGGCTGGCGGACGCAACAGTTAATATGTTGAACCCCTACATAAACATGGCAACGAATGAACTGCGGAAGTAATATTTGTTGCCATACAAGAGAGGGTGTAATTGGTCGCAGATGTAAGCAACCTGAATCACATATCGATAACAACTGCTTTACACATTCGCCGAGTTTGGAATTATTCGAAGGATTATTCCAGTTTAATAATGTATTTATAGACAGTGTGTATTCAATTATTATTTATTGTCTAAGGTGGAAACTTCCTCCATATGCCTTCTAATGACATCTTTGTTTGCAGTGTTACAAACTGCGACAGGGAAATATATATTTTCACATCTCTTCTACGAGATGCAGAAAAGGAAGTGCACATAAAAACTAAACAAAACTGAAGGCGACGATCACGAGATTTAAATAACAACATGTTTTAGCAAATGAATATCAGATTTCAACAGCCTGGTGGTTTAGCGCCCATAAAACCCCTCATACTGACTCGCCTGTCGTAGCTCGAGCAGCCGCTAATAATTGACACCAGTCAGTGGCGCACGGCTTTTTGTTCTCGCTTCACCATAGCTCAGCTTCCTCCTGCCACAGTGGACCTGTTCGCGAATAACACGGTGCAACGCGGGCCGGACTTTTACCAGAATACTCGCAGACAGCCTGTTGCCCCTCCCCTCCTCCCCACACTCCACCACTTTCCGCTGTTCGCAGCTGACACAAAAACTGAAAATTAAATCCGGATGCGAACGATGGTATCGCTGCCGAGTTTATTAAGCCTGAGGGCGCGCCAGTACCGGCAACATCGTCCAAATTAAATTCAGACGTAGCAGATATCATCCCGGTTGCTAGGAGGAAATGCAAATCGCGAAGCAAAATTCAGCTGGCGGCGGAAACTGAATGTTTTCAGCAAGCAGAAGGGCTCGCCGCCCTACCGCACTGCACTTTGCGTGTAAGCTAGCTCAAATGAATTCCATAATAATTGCTGTAAGACTGCACATTCGTAAACAAAGAACTTGAGTACTGCAAGTTTATGCGGAAAACGATCTCTAATGCTAATTTATTTTAATTGCGGTAATAACTCTTTCAGCTATTTGCATGCGACGCTAGTTTTCCTTTTTATCTCGTCCTCTAGAGCTCTTGCTCGTATTGCAGCCAGAAGATACAATATTTACATAAATGTGCTGTCTTAGCCTCCTCCATACTCTTTTCATATTTTCTCGCTAAAACAAACTGAATGCCTTTCCATTACCTACTTACATCTCGCTGGAAGTTAATCTGATATCTTCAGATACTTTGCTGAACTACGCTTTTGGAATCTTATACAGATTGAAATTTAATTAAACTGATAATGTAGAACTTCGAATGTTGCTAAAGGTATTTCCTGAGCAGTTAGTTGTGTGCAGCCTGTGTTTCGATGGCTCATTATTGAGTATAATGTCACTTGCATTTATTCTCTTACCCAAGCAACCTTTGTTTCTCTGAAAATATCTTCTCAACAGTGAAAACACCTATAATGGACAGTCTCCTAAACGCAGAGCACAAAACATACGGTAACGCAGCAGTACTGAGATGAAACACATATACTTTTACTGAAATTACAATTAAATGAATACCCCTAACTGCATACAGGCGTTGATATAAGTCAACGAGGACAGCTGAAAATGTGTGCCCCGACCAGGAATAGAAGCCAATATCTCCTGATTACATAGGAGACGCCCCATCGATCTTTTTCATCTCATTTTGCCCTATATTGTTCGTTGTATTTGTTCGGGGCGGACGTCCGATGACACCCGTTTAGGTTCTTCGTTGATCCGTTCACTCAGTTTTTTACTACCGAAAGTAACTAACCTATCCATCTAAGCCACCGAGGACACAGAGAATAGTGCAACTGCATGGACTTACCTCTGGCACGCCTCTCGTGAGACCCACATTCGCAACTTATTGTCCCGCACTGTATTCATAGTGCCCCTGGCCATTATACTCATTATTCGCAGCTTTACTGCCGATTCCCGTAAGATTTGGGGACTGTTTGTGCATCTGCACAGAAGAAGACGGTCAAATAGCCAGTGAGCCTTAACTACATAGTTATGAAGACGGTATGTGTTCTTTTGGACATGTCCGAAAGAACAGATACCATCTTCATGTTTACATACGCTTTTTCCAGAGTATGTTCAGTCAGTTCTTCCAGGCAAAAAACGGAAAGTGCAATAAGTAGAACTGTTCCCCCACTGGTATTGTTCATTGTATCGACTATCATCATCGCGGCAGATTATACAGCGAACACTTTCGAGAACTTCAGGAGTTTGCCATAATTCCTCCGGGACTGTGATAATCCTAGCAACTAGCGTAATGTATGAACTGACCGGAGGGTAATCCCAAAAGTAAGGTCTCCTTTTTTATAAGTACAGAACTCTGGTTGTGTGGCAATTGGTCACGCTGTTACGAAGAGTGCTTCACGCTCTGTGTGTAAACATGCGCACGCCGCGCTGAGGCGCTCAGTCTTGTTTTGGCAGCCGTTGAGAATGGAGCTCCCGTTGGATGTTACCGCCAAGTGCGAATTGCGCGCAGTTATTCGGTAGTTGAACGCAAAGGGCACTGCGCCGGATGAAATCCATCGCCAATTCACGGAAGTGTAAGGAGAGTCGCGCATGGATGTTAAAAATGTTCGTAAGTGGTGTAGAGAGTTTGCAATTGGTCGGACCGATATTCACGACGAACAGAGGAGCGGGAGACCGTCAGTTTTTGAGGAGAAGACAATGTTGAAGGTTGAGCAAAGCATGCGTGAAGATCGGCGGATCACCCTTGATGATCTATAAACGTTGGCTCCTGAGGTTTCCCGAAGCACCGCTCATAGAATTTTAACGGAAACGTTGAACTACCGGAAGGTGTGCGCAAGAAGGGTGCCACGCACGCTGACTGAGGACCACATGCGGCAACGAGCTGATGCTTCCCGAGCATTTCTTCATCGCCTTGCAGCCGAACAGGACAACTTTCTGGACTCAACTGTCACGGGTAAAGAAACCTGGGCATACCACTTTACACCAGAGACCAAGCAACAATCACGCCAGTTCATAACTTTCTAAACAGCATGGCGGCGAGCTGGGTTGACATGGACATACAAATACTGCCACAGCGTCTACAAAAAAAGCATCGACAGAAATGGTGATTTGTCGAAAAATAGCTAAATGATCAAGCTGTAAACTGATGTAAACCATTATAGAAATAAACAGGTCTATGTACTTATAAAAAAATAGGAGACCTTACTTTTGCGACTACCCTCGTAGGTTATTCGAGTGGTCCCAAAAGAACAAACCAACGGATGCCGCAGTATGAGTCTAGTCCCATACGAGACACTAGAGATCACATATTCTCTCATGTGCTTGGAATATTTCGATGAAGTCTCTGAAAGTATGTTGGTGGAGTTGGTGTTCAAACCGTATAGTGTGAGGCATCAAAAACTTAACTCGAAATGTCTTCCAAAAGGTAGGTCCCTTTGTTGTCCTACATTTAAAGTAGTCTGACAGCCGACAAAAACGTCCGATAATGTCCCTCGGTGAAGTACGTGTCACGTCCACCATTGTCGAACATATTCCTTCTAGTGGTCTAGGTGTTATGATGTGGAGAGGCATATAACGTCGCATGGACGTTCTGACATCCATATCTTCGAACATGGCACACTCACCAGTCAACGTTACCATGACACCGGACTCCTTCCACATGAGCGTCATTTGAAGGGTGCGCTCAGCGCTGACCTTAATTTTACGGACAGTAATGCGCTACTGCGTCGTACAGCGCAAGGATGATATTAGCCGACTGGAAACACATTTGCACTCCCTCCCTCCACTTAAAGCCCGTTGAGCATGTGTGGGATGCGCCGATTATATGTATAACTACAGGAGAGGTATTACAGCATTCTCTATGCACCAACGGCCATCCAGCAAATAGGCTACAAAGCTGATGGAAGAACCGAACACCTACGGCTACTCCTTACAAACCTCTCGACCAGCATTGGAGCACGTTGCACAGCGTCCATTGCCATGCGTCGCTCACACATCCGACTGAGGAAATCTGTCACTCCCTTTGCAATGACCAGGGGAGGATCATTAATCGCTGCCATTTCAGTGCAGTTATTGTCTTGCAATGAAAGTATAATTTTCATGCGTCCCATGACGTATTACTTTCGGTCACCTTTCGTAACAAACTGCGTTAGTTCTTGCTATGTATGGTCCTTGTCGAGCTATGTTACTTTACGGTGAAACATGATGTGAAAGTTACTTTCGTCCTTACATTTTGCACACCACTGTAGGATATTCTTCCATGTACCCTCGTTTTCTTCCCTACAATGTTGAGTATGTTTTGTAAAGGAATATCATATCTAATTAAGGATTTGGTGCGATTCGAAGGCACTGAACTATGGCTTTCAGTAGTTCTTTCTTCTCCTGTTCCTTGTAGAACCACCTCATCTGTTCTCCTGTCAGCCAGCTCCAGCTACCTCCTGTAATTCACCCTTAGAACCACATTTTCGGAGTTTTAAGACAAGCTTCTTTCGTCTTCGGCTAATGTCCATGTTTCACACCCACATAATAGAATATTCGAAATAATGACACTAAAAGAATAAAAAATGCAGACGCAGAGCGGAGAAATTAACTGAAACTTGTAGATGTGGTGTATGTGTACCACTTAAGGTCTTTTTTTCTTCACAAATTGAATAAGTTAATAATGTGTTGGTCCACTTTTGCTGACTATGCATTACTTGACTTGGAATTTGTTGACAGAGGTGTTGTCCAATTGGCAGGTTGGATCATCAACATCCAGAGTTGGTTTGACGACCCTACCCATAAAATTCTAAACGTTCTCAAATGGTGAGAGATCTGGCGAACCTGTCAGGATTTGGCAAGCACAAGGCCAAACAGTAGAAAAACTCGCTTTGTTTGAGCTGACATTATCTTGCAGAATGTAAGCGCATGATAACTTGCCACAAAGTGCAACATAATGGGACTTTCAGTATTGTCGACGAACCGGTGTTGAGAGGTGTCACAGATGACAACTGAAGGGATCCTGCTTTGAAAAGGAATGACACCTCAGACCATCACACCCTGCTGTCAGGCCATATGGCTGGTAACATCCTGGTATCCAACCACTATCCTGGGCATCTCAAGACAAAGGAATCTCATTGACATGGATTGAACTGACTTTACTGATGAGTAGCGCTTCCAACTGACCCCAATGAGCAGCAACACTCCATGTTCAGCAGTGGGATTCTGCCCAGTACATCGATGATATTCTCCGCTCCACTCACTTTCTCTTCATGACAATCCATGCACAACTTGCATTTCAGCGAGATAAAGCCAGCCCGCAAAGGGCGACAGAATCTACTGGTTGTCTTCGAGCTTTCCAAACCTATCTTGGCCACAACGGTCGTCAGAACGCTACACAATTGAGAACGGTTTGAACTCACCAACTATCTTGATATTTTGACGATCTAACACGCCAATAGGACAGTCTTTGGCAAGATATCCCTCAGGATGACATCCAAAAATTCTATCAATCACAGCGAAGCCGAACAACTGCTTGCATAGGGGACGAGCCGTGGACCAATCCAATTTTGGTGAAATTTAAATAATTTCATTACCTGCACATATACATCACAACTACCGATTTTCGTCCCACTCGGATATTTCCTTCACAGGCCTTTTTGTGTGTTAAAGTATATTTCCTTAGTGTGTACGCTTATGTGCTCGTTCATCAGAACGTTGTTGTTATTTTGGAAGGAACTGTACGCCAAGGCCATTAGTCTCTTAACTAACTCTAGGCACTCTAGGCACCTAGTGCTTTCCCGTACAGTGCCGCCGAGATGTCAAACACGATTACTTCCTCGAGATGCTCACTGCGCATTCTTGTGACAGCCTTACCTCAACGTCCATTATTTTCTATAGTTGTGACGTTTGTCATCTTGATATACACTTTTAGTTCTGGCTTTGAATGCAGCATACAGGTAGGAATTTTTATTTAAGTTGGCAAGATTATTACAATCAAGTCCTGCCTTACATATAACGAAATATCTTCATATCTTATATGACATTATTTACGGTAAGCATTTTCTGTGTTACACGTAATATAGAATACAATAGATAGAATTAATTATACTGCTGAAATTATCGCAGTTTGCATTATTTCATGAGCTGCACAACAATAAAGAGAAGTTAAAGGAATATTATTTAGATTACGATCGCTAGCAGCATGGGCATGACAGAGGGAGGTAGAGAGGCACAAAACGTGAGACATACAATTAATGAACTGACTGTGAAAATAAAAGAGAACGAAACTCAGCCGGGTTACGACGGGGGGAGGGGAGGAGGGGGGGATGGTTTCTTTTACTCGTGACAGAGGAAAAATGGCTGTGAATGCAAAGTCTTATGAAAAAGCAATGAAGTACAAAAGGAAGATCTTGAGCTTCATGAAAGCATCTGCTCAATGAATTGCGGATGGAGTGGAGGTTAGCTCGTTCCAGAAGTGGATGGTAGCTATAGAGACGGCGTGAACAAAAGTTTTGTTTCATGGGTGGATGCGCTAAGTGAGACCTTGTGTTCCGATAATTATGACATGAGACGTTCTTGTACCTCATCCGGGATGGGAGGCAGTGGAGTTCTTGCTTGATATAACGGAGGCCGGCCGGAGTGGCCGAGCGGTTCTAGGCGTTTCAGTCCGGAACCGCTCGACCGCTACGGTCGCAGGTTCGAATCCTGCCTCGGGCTTGGATGTGTGTGATGTCCTTAGGTTAGTTAGGTTTCAGTAGTTCTAAGTTCTAGGGGACTGATGACCTCAGATGTTAAGTTCCATAGTGCTCAGAGCCATTTGATATAGCGGACTTAGTGTATCGCAGTCACGTCCAACTGGGCGTATCAAGACAATGACATTGTCAAATAGACCTAAGTTGCAGATATAGCGCTCACAAACATTCAGCGTTAGCTCTAACCGTCTCTTGTTCTCACTACTCATGTCACAATGGTTAGCAACGCAATAGTGAAGTTTGGTAAAACATTTGGTTGCACTAGTTAACGTTTCACATCATATGCGAATATCCGCAGAAACGTTTTGGGGGCATAGAGACAAGCTGAAGTATTCTTGCACGTCAAGGCAATATTTTCTTCCAGGTTTGGATGATCATCCAAATGGTACCTAGGTTCCTCACTACTTCCTAATATGAAACTGGAGTAACGAGCACGAGGACAGAATGCAACTGTTCGTGCATGTCAGAACTTACTGATTTCTGGAAGAGCACCAGAGTTATTCGAGACATTTTCAGAATCCGTTCAAGTTCATGGTTTTGCGCCCATCTTACCACTGAACGCGAATCGTCATTTGCCTTGACGATCTCAGTACGTTTGGCACTTGGGTGGCACTGGAGTAGAAATGATATTTATGGAATGACAGCACCGACGAGCTATTATTGATTTACTGGGAAATCAACAGTGGGTCCAGGGTTGGATGCTATCGTACTCCATAGAGAACATGCTTCCGGGACGACTTTTTACTCCCGCAGACAGCACGTTGCTGTCTGCTTTTAGAGTAACTTTCAGACTGCTTCAGCGTTCTATGTGAAAATTTTGGCTTTTCCATGTTTCTGAGCTCTGTGTCAAATCCGACGTTATCTAATACAGTGCAATATTGTAGTTCCACTATTGTATTAGGTATGCTATTGTTCATCAGTTACGTTAATTTATGCAGTGTTTCTAAAGCGATGTTTGCAGAGGCCAGACCGATATTTGTGTACAAGTTGAACTGACGTTCTTATATAGTAATTAGCTCGTCAACAATGTATTCCAGGGCGTTCGATACAGCGGGTAAGATGCTAATAGGTCGATTTTCACAAGAGGAGTGTGTGTGTTCCTCTTTTAGGGATATGTTAATTTTGTTTGTTTTCTATTTAGCGAGAAATCTTCCAATCGCTATAGAAAAACGAGGTGTGTTAAGCCTAGTTCTTAGTAATTGTAATTTTGATGCACTTTTTGCCCTATCGCTGTTGATGAGACCCTCGTTGTTAATTTTGTTGTTGTTTTTATTATAATGGGTCGATGCCACACTGGGTGATACTTCTTATCAGACTGGGGGACTGAGTGGTGTCTTTCATGAATCAGGTTACGGAAATCCTTGCACAGAATGCTAGTGGCCATATCGCTGCCCAGAAAGGGACGTGCATGACTGCTTTTGTCATTGTGGCTGCGTTACTGTAAACTGTAAGCGCTGTTTCTCTATTCACAGCGCCGTTTCGGTTTAGGAATTGCGTTGAGACGTCTGTGAGCAGCATTTCTGCTGTTCATCATTTGACTCTAGTCGGTTCTTACCCAAGGGGCTGACATGGATGCCACATATCGGAATGTTCTTACTGTAGGTCCAGAGACGTGAGTTTATCAGTAATTTCACGAATGTTACTGACAGTTGAGGGTACTCCGGTTATTTGAAGTCCTTGGGTTTCTAAACCTTCTTTTTTAAGACCTTCACTATGTAGCTTTTTTAATGTTCTCTGAAGATGCCTGACGTGATTTGAACATTTAGGGTTTAGATGAATAAGCATAGGTATGCAGAAGAGCTTCTGTGAAGTTTAGAAGGTAGGAGACGAGGTACTGGCGGAATTACGGCTGTGAGAACGTGTCGTGAGTCGTGCATGGGTAGCTCTGTTGGTAGAGCACTTGCCTGTCAAAGGCAAAGATCCCGAGTTCGAGTCTCGGTCCAGCACACGGTTTTAGTCTGCCAGGAAATTGCAGATGAGATTACCTTCAGCTGAGGTTGCTAGGCCTTGATGTCTTTTGAGAAGAATAAAAGTTGAAGAGAGATATCAGCTGTAACAATGACTGTGAAGAAAGAGATTCTTCAGAATCTTTGTTCTTGCTGGTATCTCCCCTTAAACGTTACGCGATCGGTAGGTCGCGCCACCACCTCTGTTATAGAGTCTTTGCCTTAGGAGCGCAAGGTTCGCGCAGAGAATGATGGCGTGAGGGCAGTGACAGTGAGACGTGGAAGGTGAAACAGTTCGCTCGGAGTGAGGCGGCCGAGCTGGTACATGGCGGCAGTTGGTGTCTAGTACAAGTCGGCAGTTAACAATCACATCTAGGCGCGCAGTCCGGAACCGTGCGACTGCTACGGTCGCAGGTTCGAATCCTGCCTCGGGCATGGATGTGTGTGATGTCCTTAGGTTAGTTAGGTTTAAGTAGTTCTAAGTTCTAGGGGACTGATGACCACAGCAGTTGAGTCCCATAGTGCTCAGAGCCATTTGAACCATTTTTGAACAATCACAGAGTCTGAGCGTAGCAGGGTACCTGGATAGCGAACCACTGTTACCTCTGTTACGGCCAGCTTTGAAGCATTGGACGTGCGGGCCACTTACCAAGGGAAGGTGCATGTGTACTGCATCGACCGACCAGACATGGCGACGGACGGCTGACCGCCACTGAGTTGAAACTGTGTGTTGCCTCCAAGCTGCCCCTCCTGAATCGTTGTACAGATATATCTGGTGAGCTTTCAGTTTAGTTTGTGGGATAAGAGTGAGCCGAGCATCGGCAGTGATCGTAGCTATAACTACCATTTCATGTTCCAGTTCCGGCTGGTGTGGCCGAGCGGTCCTAGGCGCTTCAGTCTGGAACCGCGCAACCGCAACGACCGCAGGATCGAATCCTGCCTCGGGCAGGGATGTGTGTGATGTCCTTAGGTTAGTTAGGTTTAAGTAGCTCTAAGTTCTAGGGGACTGATGACCTTAGATGTTAAGTCCCATAGTGCTCAGAGCCATTTGAATCATGTTCCAGTACTGTGACTGTATAGTTCGGTGGTTTTCTGTTTGTCTATTCGAGGTTCACCTTCCACTTCTTTCAGACCACTCGTTACTGATCCCACATTTGTCAATAGGCATGAAAGCTGTGTATGTGCACTCCTTTAAACCTACTGACTTTGTTTCTTTACTTAATGCTCCAGTATGTGTGTTATTTACTGTAAGGTGTCAGATTTGTGTCAGCGCGCATTTATATATTAATTGGGTTCGTTTCATGTGCAACATCCTGCACGTACAATATCTGGAACTAGTAGTTTTGCCTATTATCTTACTGGGTCTTTATACTATCAAATTTTTCTATATTTGTTTATTTGTCTGTAAGGGTGGGGCCTCTTAATCTTAATTATTAAGTCTGTCTCATTGAGAATTTGCTTTGCTTCTTTTGCCAACCAATCGCTTTACCTTGGGGTTTAGTGCTCCACTCGACTTGACGGTTACTTGTTTACTCCCACCCACGTGGCACCAGTTTGTGTCGTTGGCCGTCGAACGTCCTGCTTGGTATCTGTTATTTTTTTTTTCTTTTTTTTGTTTTGGCCACCTTACTACTTTCGTTGGTCTGATACGTTAACTCATTGAAAAATTATTTACTTGTTTGTCTCCTTGCTATAATTTTGTCTGTCGTGTGGCAACGTTTGGTCTGCAGTAGATGCATGGCCGAATTGTTCTACGAAGTTCTGTATTTATCTGTTAATTAGGCTACCATTTGTGTTCAGGTGGTCAGACTTGGCTGCAATCTCCCTGGCGGATGGAGCAGGCGCGGCTTCCGAAAGCGGAGTCAAGTCCGCGTCCGACCGAACGTCCAGCCTGGTCTTGCAACATTAATCTTTCCGAGCCCACTACTCCTTGCCAAGATGGGGCTGCAGCTGCAGCTCCACTTTCAAAATTTTTATTTCTAGGTTGTGTAAACTGCTGGTGTTTGCCAGCTAATATGCTAGCTGAGCAATTACTAAACTTATTTACTTAAATGTGTTTATGCAAGAATGGCTCAGACAGCTGAATGGTTATTAATCTTACTCCTTGTATCCACTGCTGATTTTTGAACTAGCCCATCACAAGGCGATTTAAGATCTGTTGATTTCAAGAAAGTTCTCGCAGACTATTTGTACCATTCAGGAATTTGTACAATTCAGGACACATCTGAAGTCGATTCTATCTGGCGCACCTCCTGTATCTCGCGGTATAGTACTTTTATTATATGACGTTAATTTGCGGAGTGTACTTCTATTAGTCTTATAGTGCTCAGAGCCATTTTCTTGTACTTCTATTTTCGATTGTAAGACTTGAAGTGTCTTTCGAGAAAGATTATCTAGCTCTTTTGTTGCACTTCTACAGTTTTTTCTATCATATTTAATCCGTTTGCTATTAATCAGTCTGGCACAGATTTATCGTCTTAAATTGAGTCGGATTGATCATCAGAGACAGAACACCTCGTTTTCCTGCAGCTAATTAAGCGAGTACACCGTTCGTTTGTTATATATTTTTACGGGCTTGCAACGGGAGTGACTTATTTAGAGATACCTGTGTAGTTACTGGATTGTTTTTGTAATTACTTGTGTGTTCGAGTGTTTACTAGGCACAAGCTTCAATTTTAATAACAGCGTAGTGTACACTACCGCTGTTGTCATCGACCCTTGTATCGTATAGAGTTTTGTTTGCTTTGGTTAGTGTAGCTCAGCGTCGTCTAGGCCGTTCGCGAGAGAGTACTTCTAATTCCTGCTGCTAATTAGCACAGTACACCGTTTCTTTATTACATATTTTTACGAACTTCAAACAGGGGGGACTGCAGTAGTGGATAGGAACTGTGAATGCTGTGTACAGATGGGAGCAGAGTTAGTGACCCTTCGGTCACAGCTCCCGGCTGCGCTGCCTTCCGTCACATAGCTTGAGGCTGCTGCCAAGGGACATCACTGTGAGGGGTCCGACGCGGGGATGCAAGGGACGTCGAGTACGTACCACACGTCGCCCGATCGGTCCAGAGCTGTGGCCGCCCCTGGTACTGCCTGCAACGAGGTTTAACCCTCACTCGTGGTCGAGTGGGAGATCATTCCTGAGCCGTGGAAGGGGAACAAGGGGGCAACAAATGGTAGCACAAAAATTTTTCTTTTAACAGGGTGCCTTTATTGGAGTGAACAGTTACACCAATTCTCAATCTTGCAAAATCGGCTTTAGTTCTTTAAGGCAAGCAGCTGCAATTAATCAAAACAGCAAACACTGTCAGTACAGTAGCAAAGGGCAAGCTGAGAAGACAATGAAATTTAAATAACAACTCTCCACAAATATGATTGTTAATTTTTTTTTAAGAAAAGAAACTTTCGACAAATATCCGTTAATGCCTTTAGTAAAACAATAAGTGGTAGGCCTAACGGGAAAGTGCAATCCACCCCAACATTTCCATAGATGATAGACACAAGTTGCACAATTTAACCCCAAGGATTTGCCAAGATAAAATTTCCCCAAAACGTAAAAGGTAAATCGTTACACTAAAATGCTGCATCAGTTATCAACATAAAAATTCGCAAGGAGCCCAAGGCTAGATTTTAACATTTCTGACATCGCAGCCGTAGGCAAGATAAAATTAGCTCAGTTAACAAAATACAATTACACCAAAACTGAAATACTAGATAAAATTTAACACACACGGCGACAACCGCCAGCTTACAGTAGTATAAAACATTTTTAAATCTCATAGGTGCCCAGATGTCATTACCAAGGGGAGTGTGCGAACCAGCTTGAAGCAACTATAACATGGAATAGATCAAATTACAGATTCGGCAGTCTATGCAGAGAAGTCGGCAAGAAACGTAAACAAGTCAGGAAACGATCACCGTCGCCCACATACACACTCGCACACGGGCACAGAGGAGCCAACCTTAAGCCAGGGAGATAGGACGGGCAGAAATCGTACGGGCACAGGCCAGCAAAAACCCCAGACAATCACACAGAATCCCATAAATTCCAAAACGTAATTTAATCAATTATCCCCCAAAACCCCGGAACTTCGCAAAGCGAAATTACAGGCCACATAATCCAAAGGCACTATGCAGAAGAGTAAGGAGGGAAAAGGTTAAACGAAGTTCTGCAACGGCACAATAGAACGCCAAGAAAAACACACGAAGTAAGGTACATCACCCCACAGAATGCCGAGAAACACAAATACTGGGGTTTGCCCACGATTCCGACACAATCATAGCAACTAAGATAATCTTTGTAGCCATAGCACGCTGAAACACACAAACAGCACCAAACTTCCGAGGACGGTAAGTACTCCCCTGTAAACTATATCCGGGAGCAGCACAGCCACAAGCTGCCGCCAAGGCGCGGTCCCAGGATATCGCCGCGAGAAAGATGATCCAGCACGACTATCATCACCCAGACCTCAGGAAGGCGCAGTCAGACAGGGCAGGAAAGCCGGTAATCAGGCGACGACTCGAACCACCTACCCGGGGAGCAGCAAGTAACACCAGCCCCGACCAGCGACAGCGCGTAGGGACCCACGGTCCAACGCAAAAGGCAATGCTCGAACCGCTCGCGCCCAAACTTGACTGCCCGCGCACACGCCACCGGGCAGAGACGGCGCCACCCGCCGCCAGCAGGCGCCCCGCAACCGAGAAAGAAACACCACTCGGAAGCCCAACGATCGAGAATCGGTCGGGAATACCACCGCCACAGCACAATTCCAAAGTCTGTCAGGCAGCAAAAGCTTTTTGAGGGGCCGATCGTAGCCCCCCCCCCCCCCCCCCCCCAACAATTTGCTTGACCAACAGGTTTCGGGTGTTATCTGTGGCTGACGATGTCTCTAAGCCGTTCCAGAGGAAGCTTCTGGCCTGCAAGATCTGGGCATTCACAGAGGGTGGATTTACTGTTAGTTGGGAGCTCCAACGTTAGGCGCTTAATGGGGCCCTTAGGTAAATGGCTGGCAAGGAGGGGAGGGTAGCCACTGTGCACTCCGTGTGCATACCAGGGAGAGTCATTCCAGATGTGGAAAGGGTGCTTCCGGATACCATGAAGAGTACAGAGTTCATCCAACTGCAGGTGGTGGTTCATGTTGGTGCCAATGACGTGTGTCGCTTTGGATCGAAGGAAATTGTCTCTGGTTTCGGGTGGCTAGCGGAAACAGTGAATACTGTCAGTGTTGCTTGAGAATTAAGGTGGAGCTAACCATGTGCAGCATCGTCGATAGAACCGACTGTATTCCTTTGGTGCAGAGCCGAATGGAGGGGCTCAGGCGGTTCTGTGAGTGTGTAGGCTGCAGATTCCTTGACTTTCGCCATTAGGTGGTGGGTTTCTAGGTTTCGCTTAGTAGGTTAGGAGCCCACTACACACAGGAAGCGGCTACATGGGTAGCAAGGGCTGTGTGGAAAGGACTGGGCGGTCGTTTAGGTTAGAGGGCCTCAGGGAACCACAGAAATGGCGTCCGTCTAAAAGGGGCAGTTAAAACAAAGTAAGCTAGTTGTAGAAACGATCGGTATTGTAGCTGTAAATTTTCGTAGCTTTGTTGGGAAAGAATCAGAGCTCAAAGCCCTAATGGAAAGCACTGAAGCTCAAATAGTTATAGGTACAAAAGGCTGGCGAAAGCCGGAAATAAGTTCAGACGAAATGCTTTTCAATTTATGTAACAGTGTTCAGAAAAGATAGATTAAGTACAGTTGGTGGAGGAGTATTTATTGCTGTCAGAAGTAGGTTACATTGTAGTGAAGATGAAGTAGACAGTCCCTGCGAAATAATATGGGTAGGTGTTATACTTGACAATCGGACTAAGCTATTAACTGGATCGTTCTACCGACCACCGGACTCACAAGACATAGTAGCTGTAAATTCCAAAGTAAACCTGAGTCTCATTTCAAACAGGTAGCCCATTCATTCAATTATAGTCGGTGGTAACTTCAATCTACCCTCGATATGCTGGAAAAATTATACGTGTAAGGCGGGCGGCAGGCATAAAACATCATCCGAAATTGTACTGAATGCTTTCTCAGAAAATTATTTTGAACAATTAGTACACGAGCCCACCCGAAGCGTAAACGGTTGCGAAAGCTTACTTGACCCCTTAGTAACAAATAATAATTGACAAACAGCGAGTATTGTGACGAATACAGGGATTAGCGACCACAAAGTAGTTGCTGCTAGGCTGAATACCGTAACACCTACAACCATCAAAAAGAAACGCAAAGTAGATCCATTTAAAAAAGCTGATAAATATGCTCGTAACGCCATTTGAAGAGACAGTCTTCACTCCTGTAAGCATAGAAAAGTTGTGGAAAGATTTCAGAGAGATATGGAAATTTATATACCACATAATAAGAGGTGCTAACGATCCTCAATGGTACACAAAACGGGTCAGACCGCTGTTTCAGAAGCAGCGAAAACAGTATGCCAAATTTAAAAGAACGCAAAATCCCCAAGACTGGATAAGTTTGCAAAAGTTCGAAATATAGCGCATAATTCAATGCGAGCTAGTTTTCATAATTTCCACAACGAAATTCTGTCTCGAAACCTGGCAGAAAACCCAAAGAGATTCTGGTCATACATAAAGCGCACCACTGGCAAGACACAATCAATACATTCACTGCGCGATAACCACGGTGAGGTCACTGATGACAATACTACTAAACCAGAGTTATTAAACACGGTTTTCCGTAACTCCTTGACACAAGGAGATGAAGTAATTATTCCTGAATTCCAATCAAGAAAAACTGCCAAGATGAGAAACATAGAAGTAGATATCCTCGGTGGCGCAAAGCAGCTTAAATCACTTAATAGAGGCAAGGCTTTCGGTCCAGATTGTATACCAGTCAGATTCCTCTCAGAGTATGCTGATACATTAGCTGCCTATTAAGGAATTATATACAAGAACTCGCTCACAGAAAGATCCGAAACTAAAGACTGGAAAATTCCTCAAGTCACACCATTAACCAAAAAGGGAAGTGGGAGTAATCCGTTGAATTACATGCCCATATCTGTAATGTCTATTTGAAGTAGGATTTTAGAACATGTACTGAATTCGAACATTATGGAGTATCTGGAAGAAAACGATTAATGGCACATAGTCAGCACGGATTCAGAAAATATCATTCTTGCGAAACACAACTTGCTCTTTATACTCATATAGTAATAGTGCTATAGACAGGGGATGTCAAATTGATTAAATATTTTTAGATTTCCAGAAGGTTTTCGACACCGTTCCTCAGCAGCATCTTCTGATCAAACTGCTCGCCTATGGAATATCGTCTCAGTTGTGTGACTGGATTCGTGATTTCCTGTCAGAAAGGTTATAGTTCGAAGTAACAGGCTCAAAGTCATCGAATAAAACAGAAGTGTTGCAGAACCTCCGTTGTTCCTGATCTACAATAATGACATGGGGGACAATCTGAGTAGTCTTCTTAGTTTGTGTCAGATGATGCTGTCATTTACCGTCTTGTATAGTCATCAGATGACGAAAGCGAATTGCAAAATGATTTAGATAAGATATTTGTATGGTGCTAAAAGTGGCAATTGATCCTGAATAAAAAAAAGTGTGAAGTAGTTCACATGAGTAATAAAAGAAATCTAGTGAATTTCGATAACAAGATTAGTGACAAAAACGTGAAGGCTGTAAATTCTTAGGTATTACAATTACAAACAACCATACATAATCTGGGTAGAGCAGACCAAAGGCGATTCATTGGCAGCACACGTAGAAGAGGCAACAAGTCTACTAAAGAGACGCCTTACACCACGCTTATCCGCCCTATTGTGGAGTATTGCTGTTCGGTGTGGGATCCGCATCAGCTGGGACTGACGGATGATGTCGAAAAAGTACAAAGAATAGCAGCCAGTTTTGTATTATCGCGAAATAAGGGAGACAGTACTATAGACATGATACTTGATTCGGAGTGGCAATCATTAAAACAAAGGCGTTTTTCGTTACGATGGGATCTTCTCATGAAATTTGTTTCACCAGTTTTCACCTCCGATTGCGAAAACATTCTGTTGGAACCCACCTACATAGCGATAAATGATCGTCAGGATAAAATAAGAGAAAGCAGGGCTAGCACAGAAAAATGTTAGTGCTCGTTTTTTCCAGCGCGCCGTTCGAGATTAGAACGGTAGAGAGACAGCTTGAAGGTGGTTCATTGAACCCTCTGCCAGACACTTTATTGTGAATAGCAGGGTAATCACATAGATGTAGATGTAGGAATTATTCTGTTTCTTAATATTCAATGCAGCTGGAGGCGTTTTTCCAGTAGATGTTTAATAAACCTAACTTAGAAGTTCTGCTAAAATACAGAGACGGTTCACAACAGGAATGATGTTCAGTCTTCCTTTGGCCCTGTCCTTCTCACCACAGATAGGCTGACTCGGGTACTACGCTTCTCTAAGGACATCGAGGCCTACCAGTCCCACTTGAAGTGATCTCACCCCTGTGGAGTGCAGTGCGACATTTTGCTAACTGTCGATTACGACCGCGAAATTTGTGGAAATCAACGTCCTAACGAAAAGGGGTGGTTGCAGTCGCACCCCTTACATCACACCCTGAGGCCTTTTCATGCCGATTTGGAGCGACGGTGTTTCTAAAATGTTTTCCGCAGCTTCTCATAAGAAAACAGCGATATTTCAAGGCTGGGCGTCGCGGATCTGACCTCCATCAGAAAGGCGTCAAAAGACAGCGTGTAATGTCAGTACGATGGGGTGTGACGACCTTCCCATCATGTGACACACTCACGAAGAAGTTTGGAAGAATTACAAAATAAATTTGGTGCCAATGCGACATCATTAATTCACTTCACACGTCACATGAGTCCTGAGGCTTTTTCTTCTCACGTGTCGACACGTCGCTGTTTGAAGCGAGTCTGATGCTGAGGTCGCAGGGCGCCACGCTTTTGCACCGTTAGAAAGGAAGGCTGTACGCACGATAGAGCCAAATTTCAAACTTAGCCAGGCTTGGGGTGTGATTATGGGGTTTTGCACAGTGATCCTTTAATTCTGTAGCGCATGCGCAATCCGACATGAATTAAAACAGATATGAGTACTAAAACATCACATATAAATCGAATTTTACAGAGTTACTGAATCAATTTTACATAACCTTTCTTCTTCAGTTACTGACAGTGACAGAATGATGGTGAAGCGGCAGGTAGGTGGCCCTGTAGAACTTCGGAGACTTGTTCAATCTGGTGACAGAGCACAATGCTGTTGTAGGCATAAGTGTCTTGATGCATACTAGTAGGTGCACGTTGTAAACATGAGATCTCGCATCAAACGACCGATACCTGTTCCCATGTTTATCCAACGTCAACGTCAGTTACGATTGTGGTGTGAACGGACTGGACAGGGTATCGCTGGAAACCTATCACCTGGTTGTAGAAATCGTGCTTCTTGTACATCAGGTTGCTGGATGTGTCAGGATGCACCCTCGTCGCCGACCGGTGTGGCCGAGCGGTTCTAGGGACTTCAGTCTGGAAACACGCGACCGCTACGGTCGCAGGTTCGAATCGTGCCTCGGGCATGGATGTGTGTGAGGTCCTCAGGTACGTAGTTCTAAGTTTTATGGGACTGATGACCTCAGACGTGAAATCCCATAGTGCTCAGAACCATTTGAGCACCATCTTCTAGGCGAATTGCTGCTCGAATCTTGCTACGCGCGTTGGACGCAGGCCACTGGGGACAGTATTTTGCTATGTGGTGTATCAATCTGGACTTCCAAGCAACCGGCTTGGGGCGAAATAAGCACTATAGAAATTGAGATATATAGAGGAGAGCCGTTGGGCCGGGAGTTACCCCTTCAGTGCTACTAGCGCCACGTCACTATGGCGCGTCTGTGCGTGGCATGCAAGTATTGCACGATAATCTGAGAATGAAATTAAAAGTTAAAGTTGATTTTCCAAACTTTGTTACATGTGCTTCAGTATATTAATGTTTAAACTGTCAAATCTCTGAGTGATCTGATGAATATCTTTCCCTAAATGCACCATTTTAAATAAAAAACAAGTGATGCTAAATAATAACGCAAGAGTCCCAAAAATTTGTCAGAGTGTGCAAATGTATGTCAAAATGAACTGTTACAAGTTTCGACTTAATCAAAACTTTATTTCGATCAAAATCAGAGATTTTTCGTACAAGCGAAGAAGCTAAATATTAGACTTATAAAGATGAAGTATGAAGCGTCAGATTGATACAAAATCCTTTAATATGTGACCTCACTGAGCTACCTCTAAAAGTTTTCCAGTAATTTACTGAAAAATACATTTGGAAGAAAAACGTCCTGATGTGTAATACATTGTCTTTCCTATTAAATATATAATGTTTTTATTAGAGAACTTAATGAAACCCATTCAAAAATAAAGCTATAACAAGTTTCAAGACATTTATGTAAATAACAATCAATGCAAGGTCTCTTGCAGTTGCAGTTCAGAGGTTATGTTCTACTGTGAGTTCCGTTCTAAAAACTCTAGACAGCAAAGTTTAAATGCAGGCGAGCCCAAACTTTTTCGGTGATTAAAGTCAACTTAACTCGATTCATACAAAAATTACGAATACTCTATATTGATACACAACAGTATTGTAGAATTATATGTGTCCCAGAAAGCGGCCACATAGAGGCTACTACCGTTAGTTACAGCGGATGATGGCAGGTGATCCCTTGGCCGTCCACTGCGTCAGTATATAAATACGGCCTGAGAGACGCCCAAGTCTCCGCGACTGCTGGAGCAGCAATGCGGGCACTGGAACGTCGTGAGTACATTGGGGCGGTACTCCTTGACGGTTCAATGGCCATCGACAGCGATGGCCTCCTGCATCAGCTGCTAGTATTGGGGATACCCGTGTCGCACGCCCGTCTCAGTCAGTCCTACCTGCCGAATGTCTCTCTACTTAGCTCTCACCAGGCCGGTACTTGAGTAAGCGGCCGTGGTGAGGAATAACGCGGCAGACATCCATCTGCAGACGCCGCAACGAGTGCAGAATAAAGCCCTTCGGCTGGCGCTCCATCTGCCAAGAGAGTTTGACATGAGGCAGCTTCACAACATTGTGGGAATCGCGGTGCTGCAGCGCCGCTTCCACGCGCTCATGAAGAAATTCTACACGTCGGCGAAGACATCATGAAATCCGCTGGTCATTATAACCTTCGCCATATCCGTGGCATGCAGTACGATGTGGTGTCCAGAAAGGAGCTGCGAATCATAAACGCCCACAGCTGTCTTAACCCTCTGGGACTGGGAGAACGATTACCGCATCTTGGAGAAATGCCTGAAGGTAGAGTGGACATCCGGTAAGAAGAAATCTACCCCAGAAGATCAAGCCGCTATCGCCTACTTCAACAACCCGAAGAAGTAGCGCTATGCCAATCCAAATGTGAGGTCACCGAAACACCAAAGCAGTTAAAGGAGGTACAGAAGCCATTCTGCCTATCCTCCACCATACCCGCACTATATGATCAGTCCGTTCGTTAGTGCAGTGCAATGCAGAACAACGAGGAGATTTCACTTCGCACCCAGCTGTCAATCGGTCCGAGTCAGTGAAGCAGTGGCTTACGCCTCTGGTGACGTCATAATCGGGCCGCTACTAAATGAGTGTTTTTAGTAATAATAGAATGTGAACTCGCGAGGACTGTACACCATCCACGAACGCTTAGATTTCGTAGAAGTAACTATTTGTGTGCCGCTCGTTGTTGTTGTTGCGGTCTTCAGTCCAGCGACTGGTTTGATGCAGCTCTCCATGCTACTCTATCCTGTGCAAGCTTCATCATCTCCGAGTAAATACAGCAACCTACATCCTTCTGAATCTGCTTACTATATTCATGTCTCGGTCTCCCTCTACGGTTTCTACCATCCACGCAGACCTCCAATGCTAAGTTGGTGATCCCTTGATGCCTCAGAACATGTCCTACCAACCAATTCCTTATTCTAGACAAGTTGTGCCATAAATACCTCTTCTCCCTATTCCTATTCAGTGCTACCACATTAGTTTCATTTAATCTTCAACATTCTTCTCCAGCACCACATTTCGAAAGCTTCTATTCTCTTTTTGTCTAAAATGTTTATCGTCCATGTTTCACTTCCATACATGGCTACAAAACATACAAATACCTTCAGAAAAGACTTCCTGACACTTAAATCTATACTCAGTGTTAACAAACTTTTCTTAATCTGAAACGCTTTCCTTGTCATTCCCAGTCTACATTTTATATCCTATCTACTTCGGCCATCATCAGTTATTTTGCTCCCCAAATAGCCAAACTCATCTGTTACTTGAAGTGTCTCATTTTCTAATCTAATTCTCTCAGCATCAGCTGTTTTAATTCGACGACATTCCATTATCCTCGTTTTACTTGATGTTCATCTTATATCCTGTGCATTCTGTTCAACTGCACTTCGAGGTCCTTTGCTGTCTCTGGCAGAATTGCAGTGTCTTCGGCAAACCTCAAAGTTTTTATTTTTTCTTCATGTATTATAATTTATACTCCTAATTTTTCTTTTGTTTCCTTTACAACTTGTTCAATATGCAGATTGGATAACCTCGGAGATATGCTACAACCTTGTCTTACTCCCTTCTCAACCACTGCTTCCCCTTAGAGCCCCTTGACTCTTACAACTGCCATATGGTTTCTGTACAAATTGTATTTTACCCCTAAAACCTTTATAGTTTGAAAGAGAGTGTTCCAGTCAAAATTGTCGAAAACTTTCTGTAAGTCTACAAATGCTAGAAACGTAGGTTTGCCTTTCTTTAATATACGTCGCAGGGCCAATATTGTATCATGTGTTCCAACATTTCTATGGAATCCAAACTGATCCTCCCCGAGGTCGGTTTCTACCAGTTTTTCCATTCGTTTGTGAAGAATTCGTGTTAGTATTTTGCAGCAGTGACTTACTAAACTGATGGTTCGGTAATTTTCACCTATCAACACCTGCTGTCTTTGGGATTGGAATTATGTTCTTCTAGAAGTCTGAGTTTATTTCGGGTAGAGTTTTGTCAGGGCTGGCAATCTCAAGGCCATCAGCAGTTCTACTGGAATGTTGTCTCCTCCATGGCCTTGTTTTGATCTACGTTTCTCAGTGCTCTGCCAAACTCTTCAATCAGTATCAAATCTCCTATTTTACCTTCATCTACGTACTCTTCCAATTGCATAATACTGCCCTCAACCACATCGCCCTTGTATAAATCCTCTATATACTCCTTCCACCTTTCTGCTTTATCCTCTTTACTTACAACTTGTTTTCCATCTCAGCTCTTGATATTCACACAAGTGGTTCCCTTCTCTCCAAAGGTCTCTTTCATTTTCCTGTGGGCAGTATCTATCTTACCCATGGTGATATACGCCTCTACATTCTTACATTTGTCCTCTAGCCATCCCTGCTTAGCCATTTTGCACTTCCTGTCGATCTCATTTTGGAGACGTTCGCATCCCTTTTTGCCTGCTTTCTTTTGCTGCACTATATATTTGCTCCTTTCATCTATTAAATACAATATTCCGTCTATTGCACAAGGATTTATAAATTGCCCTCGTCTGTTTACATATTTCATACTCTGATGCCTTCACTATTGCATCCCTCAAAGTTATCCATTCTTCTTCCACTCTGTTTCTTTCCACCGTTCTTGTCAATCGTTCCCTAATGATCTTTCTGAAACTTTCTACACTCTTTGGTTCTTTCAGCTTATCCAGATCCCATCTTCATAAAAATATCACTTTTTTCAGTTTCTTCAGTGTTAATCTACAGTTCATAACAAATAGATTGTGGTCAGAGTCCACATCTGCCACTGGAAATTTCGAACACTTTAAAACCTGGTTCCTAAATCTCTTTCTTGCCATTATATAATCTATCGGAAACCTTCAGTGTCTCCAGATCTCTTACATTTATACAACCATCTCTCATGATTGTTAAACCAAGTGATTAAGTTAACCTCTGTGAAAAATTCTTCCAGGCATCTTCCTCTTTCACTCTTTGCACTCATTCCGTATTCACCTACTACTTTTACTCCTCTTCCTTTTCGTCTGCCTTCACTATGTGAATAATTTCTTTTATCTCATGATACATTTCTTCAATCTCTTCGTCGTCTGCGAAGCTAGTTGGCGTATAAACTTGTACTACTGTAGTAGTGGTTCGCTTCGTTTCTATCTTTGCTACAATAATGCGTTCACTATGCTGTTCGTAGTACCTTACACGCGCTCCTATTTTTTTATTATTTTTTTATTCGTTATTAAACCTTCTCCTGCATTACCCCTGTTTTATTTTGCATTTATTACCCCGTAATCTGTACAGAAACCAGATGGCAGTTATAAGAGTCGAGGGGCATGAAAGGGAAGCAGTGGTTGGGAAAGGAATGAGACAGGGTTGTAGCCTCTCCCCGATGTTATTCAATCTGTATATTGAGCAAGCAGTAAAGGAAACAAAAGAAAAATTCGGAGTAGGTATTAAAATTCATGGAGAAGAAGTAAAAACTCTGGGTTCGCCGATGACATTGTAATTCTGTCAGAGACAGCAAAGGACTTGGAAGAGCAGTTGAACGGAATGGACAGTATCTTGAAAGGAGGATATAAGATGAACATCAACAAAAGCAAAACGAGGATAATGGAATGTAGTCAAATTAAATCGGGTGATGCTGAGGGGATTAGATTAGGAAATGAGACACTTAAAGTAGTAAAGGAGTTTTGATATTTAGGGAGTAAAATAACTGATGATGGTCGAAGTAGAGAGGATATAAAATGTAGACTGGCAATGGCAAGGAAATCGTTTCTGAAGAAGAGAAATTTGTTAACATCGAGTATAGATTTAAGTGTCAGGAAGTCGTTTCTGAAAGTATTTGTATGGAGTGTAGCCATGTATGGAAGTGAAACATGGACGATAACCAGTTTGGACAAGAAGAGAATAGAAGCTTTCGAAATGTGGTGCTACAGAAGAATGCTGAAGATAAGGTGGGTAGATCACGTAACTAATGAGGAGGTATTGAATAGGATTGGGGAGAAGAGAAGTTTGTGGCACAACTTGACTAGAAGAAGGGATCGGTTGGTAGGACATGTTTTGAGGCATCAAGGGATCACAAATTTAGCATTGGAGGGCAGCGTGGAGGGTAAAAATCGTAGAGGGAGACCAAGAGATCAATACACTAAGCAGATTCAGGAGGATGTAGGTTGCAGTAGGTACTGGGAGATGAAGAAGCTTGCACAGGATAGAGTAGCATGGAGAGCTGCATCAAACGAGTCTCAGGACTGAAGACCACAACAACAACAACAACAACCCCGTAATTACCTGACCAGAGGTCCTGTTCCTCCTGCCACCGAAATTCGCTAATACCCACTATATCTAACTTTAATATATCTATTTCACTTTTTAAATTTTGTGACCCACCTGTCCTATTAAGGAATTGACATTCCACAGTCCGATCCATTGAACGCCAGTTTTCTTTCTCCTGATAACGACGACCTCCTGAGTAGTTGTCGCCCAGAGGTCCGATTAGGGGACTATTTTACCTTCGGAATATTTTACCCAAGAGGACACCATCATCATTTAACCATTCAGTAAAGCTGCACGCACTCTGGAGAAATTATGGTTGTGGTTTCCCCTTGCTTTCAGCCGCTCGCGGTACCAGCACGGCAAGGCCGTTTTGGTTAATGTTACAAGGCCAGATCAGTCAATCATCCAGACTGTTGCCCCTGCAGCTATTAAAATGCCTGCTGCCCCTCTTCAGGAATTGCACGTTTGTCTGGCCTCTCAACAGACCCCCCTGCATTGCGGTTGCACTTACTTTCTGTACTACTATCTGAATTGCTGAAGCACGGAAGACTCTCCAGCAAGGGCGAGGTCCATAGTTAATGGGAGGAGGTGTCACCCGTAATGATACCAAAACAGCATGGCAAGTAGCAAGATTATTTTCCACTTTTCTGGCGAGCATGATTACTACATTTCAGGGTGAAATACCATTTTAATAGGAGCTTACCGCAGAGGTCGCTTGTGAGGTGCTCATAGTGCTGTTTATGACAATGATATGATATTTGTTATTATTTTTATTATTATCATCCTCAGGAATAATACTGTGTTGTGCGTCTGAAAGTTGATACAATATATCTAACAATTAGAATTTAAAATCTTCATTTACAATCACAGTTCCTGATAGCGCTAAGTAAATAGAGAATAGAAATATTTCTTTCAGTGGGCAGGACAAGACTTGCAGACTCGAAATTACGGTCAGTCGCTTTCGGCTGACAATAGAACTAGTTTTCAGGCTCTTGTAAAAGATGGCGATCAGTATTCCCTCTTACTTATTTCTTATTATTAGAAGACAACGTCTCAACTGTAGAGTACTTGTAAATTATGGTGGACAACCTGTATCAATCCATTCTAGACACCTTCTCCGTTGGCGACAGCATAATATGGTACCTGTCCGTATCACTAGGTCAGAATAATGTTACAGTGATTTACTGAGATTGTTAGTAAACTCAAGTCCCTGTCGTGGCATTATCCGAATTCGATGGTACACATCTGGAACGACATCGTGGCGGCAGCTATGCGCCCCCAAACCACCAATCCGTAACTGACGCGGCGCTGAACCTCGCGTGGACCACGGAAAGGCACCAAGGACTCATGGAATCAGTACCACACGGAATCACGCCTGTTTTGCGTCCCAAAGGTCGACCAACAAGCCATTCAGAGGGCGGTCGTACTCTCTTAGGCCTTTAGTGTATCTTGATGGAACGGTTGCGATGATGTTATGTACTGGATTTTCAAGGATTATAAGTTGCTCTTGGATGAAGAGGTTGGCACAGGAAGGGAATTCGTGGCAGGCCGCATCAAACCTGTCAAAAAACTGAAAAAAGAGTCATATATAGGCGAGACACATTCTATGAAAAATACTAGTTCGTAAGAACTAAACTGCTCCACTCTTATATCACTAGGATTAGGTCTCGAAAGGCCTAGGTGCAAGGAAAGAACAGTCCAAGACATTACTGCAAAACCTCTCCCTGTTAGCAGTCACTGTGTACCATTCCCAGCTCGCACTCCTTTTTACCCAATTAGGAAATGCAGGGAGTACAAAACATAAGGAAATAATAGCTAAAGGCAGGTATTAACCTGTAGCTCAGAATATTCAACAATGAAATTAGTATACTGTGTGCAGGAAGGTTGTCATACCAGGTTCGTGCATCGAGGAACAGTGCGTGTTCGTTTGTATTTCGACTTTTACTGTATGTTTCAGTGAATAACGGTGGTATATATTGTCTGCGTGCGTGTGTGAATGCTCGCGCACAGGTGTGTGCGTGTGTGTGTGTGTGTGTGTGTGTGTGTGTGTGTGTGTGTGTGTGTGTTTGTGTGTATGTGTGTGTGTGTGTGAATGCGCGCGCGCGTGAGGCCGGAGGTCACGGATGGGGAAGGTGCGTCTGTGTACGGATCCTAATTACAGTACAGAGACAGTTAATTAATTCATTAATATTCCATTGTTACGTAGGTGTCATGCTAGAGACGTCGCTGACAGACGTTTGACACACGGTGAAATCTGATTTGCATCCCTCATTAACTTATTAAGCAGAGATAAAGATTCTGCTCATCTCGTTCTTCAAGTTACTGATCTTTGCAACTCTACTTCTGACCACAATCGTACTGCTTTAAATTTCGAAACATAATGCTGTGGTGCTCTTACCTATTATTAGTGATAAACAATATTGAAGAGAAGTCTGAAACACGGGTGCGCAACCAGCGGCACGCGGTCTTGATCCCATTCGCGGTTGGTTTCAATCCGAGGCACGGGAGGAATTCGTGGGACGGTGAGGGAAGCACATGTATCCCGGTATGCATTTTCTGCTCTGCTATTATCGGTTTTAGCAGTTTAGGCCATTTCGTTCTGCCCTAGTGACATGCGTTTCCTGGCTATCATGGTAAATGGTCGAAATGTTCAGTCCGTCAATATAATGACCATTCGAGGACTAATATCGTCGTATTTTCCGTATTAGAAAGATTGACGAACAATACTGATGCAGACTAAAATATTCTATTACTGCTAATGCGTATCTAGCAGCTGGGGGCGCATATTATATTGCTTTAGTTTGCATTTCTCCAGTTTGCTTCCGAATAATGCAGCCGGTATATGCTAAGTTCAAACAAGTTACATTTCTAAACTTTATGGCTTAAGTTGTTTATTGTTACAGAAAGAACCCGTACCTATGCTATCACCTAAGTAAAGTATTGAAAGACGTGCATTTCATTCTCATTCACTACGTACGTTTTTTATATTTTATGGTTTTGCTTTTCTTCACGCCTTTCATACTTTGTTCATTTTGCAGCTCTTCATCATTTAACAATTGCAATGGGGTGCCTGTATGGCGACACAATTTTCTATAGCAATATTACGCTAGTCAGTGAGAGAGGATTATTTTTTTTTTGGGGTGGGGGGGGGTGGGGGGTTAAGGGCGCTCAACTACTGAGGTCATTAGCGCCCAGTCACAATTGTTAGAGCACATAGAATCTAGTAAAAGTCAAGGTGGGGGGGACACCAGAAAGTTCTTACAAATATGCAGATAAAATAAGTGAAAGAGTTACATGTCTTTGGACAATCCAGTCAAAGTAATGAAACGAAGAACACGAGCAGCTGCTCGAGCGTCAACCGCTAAAATATCCTGTAAAGTAGATGGCAGAGACAGGACAACACGAGATTGACTAAAACGGGGACACGACAATAAAACATAGCGCACTGTTAATGCATGACCACAAGGGCACTGCGGGGCTGGGTCACCGGAGAGCAGGTAGCGGTGGCTAAACCGGCAATGCCCAATCCGCAACCTGGTCAGAAGGACCTCTTCTCGCTGAGATGGTCGGGAGGAGGTTGTCCAAGCAGTTGGGAACGGTTTTACTGCCCGGAGCTTGTGTCCTTGAAGTGAGGACCAAGTATCCCACCACAAGGACACAAGCCTCTTACAAACAACCCCACTAACGTCAGATGACGGGACACAATGGGAGGCTGGCCGAGGCAGGAGGACTGCAGCCTTGGCTGCAGCATCAGCAGCCTCATTCCCAGGCACTCCTACATTGCCGGGAACCCACAGAAAGCTGACAGGAGAGCCACCCACAGCAAAAGAATGGAGGGACTGCTGGATCCGTTGCACCAAGGGATGGACCGGATATGGAGCTCCAAGGCTCTGAAGAGCACTGAGTGAATCAGAGCAGAGTACATACGATGAATGGCGGTGGCGGCGGGCATATTGAACGGCCTGATGGAGAGCAAAAAGCTCGGCCGTAAAGCTGGAACACTGGTCGAGGAGCCGGTATTTAAAGGTGACGGCCCCGACGACAAAGGCACAGCCGACACCATCATCAGTTTTGGAGCCATCAGTGTAAATAAAGGTGTGACTGGCAAGTCGCGCACGAAGTTCGACAAACCGTGAGCAATACACTGCAGCCGGAGTACCCTCCTTCGGGAGCGAGCTGAGGTCGAGATAAACATGAACTGGAGCCTGGAGCCAAGTTCGTGTCGGGCTCACACCCTCTCTGAAGGTGGTAGGGAGGGCAAAATCCAATTGTCGAAGCAGGCGACGAAAGCGGACTCCAGGGGGCAGCAGGGCAGACACATACAACCCATACTGACATTCGAGAGAATCGGCGAAGAAGGACTGATAAGAGGGTTGGTCGGGCATTGACAACAGCCGGCAGGCATACTGACAAAGCAGGACGTCGCGCCGGTAGCTCAATGGTAATTCGGCAGCTTCAGCATAAAGACTCTCGACGGGACTAGTGTGGAAAGCTCCTGTCGCAAGACGTAACCCCCTTTGGTGGATGGAGTTGAGACGGCGTAAGAGGGATGGCCGAGCAAACGAGTAGACGAGGCTCCCATAATCCAGCTTTGATCGGACTATGGGCCGATTCAAGCGAAGCAGGACAGTGCGATCCGCTCCCCAAGATGAACCACTAAAAACTCTGAGGACATTAAGGGAACGTGTACAACGGGCAGCCATATAAGAGACGTGTGGAGACCAAAAATTTTCCTGTCCAGTGTGAGCCCTAGAAACTTAGTTGTTTCCATGAATGGGAGAACAACGGGACATAGATTTAAGGATGGCGGAAGGAACGCTTTATATCTCCAAAAGTTGATGCAAACCGTCTTCTCTTCAGAGAACCGGAAGCCATTTGCCCCACTCCATGAGTATAGGCTGTCTAGACAAAGCTGAAGGCAGCGCTCCAGGAGGCATGTTCGCTGGGCACTGCAGTAGATCGCGAAGTCATCGACTAAAAGAGAGCCTGAGAAATTAGGTGGAATGCAATCCACAATTGGATTGATCGCTATGGCAAAAAGGGCTACGCTCAAGACGGAGCCCTGAGGCACTCTGTTCTCCTGGAGGAAGACGTCGGACAATAAAGAACCCACATGTACCCTATACTTTCGATCTGTTAAAGAGGAATCAATAAAAAGGGGCAGGCGACCGCGTAGACCCCACCTGTGCATAGTGCGGAGGATACCTCCTCTCCAACAGGTATTATAAGCCTTCTCCAAATCGAAGAACATGGCGACCGTTTGGCGCTTTCGCAAAAAGTTGTTCATGATGAATGTCGACAAGGTCACAAGGTGGTCAACAGCGGAGCGGCGGTGACGAAAGCCGCAGTGAACATTGGTAAGTAGCCGTCGAGATTTAAGAATCCAAACTAACCGAGCGTTAACCATGCGCTCCATCACCTTACAGACACAGCTTGTAAGAGAAATGGGGCGGTAACTAGAAGGAAGGTGTCCATCCTTCCCGGGTTTGGGTATAGGAACAACGACAGCGTCACGCCAACGCATGGGGACTTGACCTTCGGTCCTGACGCGATTGTAGGTACGAAGAAGGAAGCTTTTGCCTGCCGGAGAAAGGTGTGCCAGCATCTGAACGTGAATGGCATTTGGCCCCAGAGCAGAGGACCGGGACAGTGCCAGTGCACGTTCGAGTTCCCGCATAGTAAAGGGGGCACTATAATTTTCCAGATTCAGCGAGTGGAAGGAAGGTCGCCGAGCCTCTTCTGCCTCTTTCCTGGGGAGGAAGGCAGGGTGGTAATGGGCGGAGCTTGAAACCTCCGCGAAAAAGCGGCCGAAGGCGTTGGAGATAGCCACAGGATCAACAAGGACCTCATTTCCTGAAGTCAGGCCAGGTACCGAGGAGTGGGCCTTAATGCCCGACAGCCGGCGCAGGCCACCCCAGACGACAGAAGAGGGAGTAAAACTGTTAAAGGAGCTGGTGAAAGAGGCCCAACAAGCTTTTTTGCTGTCTTTGATGACTCTACGGCATTGCGCTCGGAGTCGTTTGTATCCAATACAATTCGCCAATGTAGGATGGCGGCGAAAGGTGTGTAAAGCACGTCGTCGAGCACGGATAGCGTCTCGACAAGCCTCATTCCACCAGGGGACGGAAACGCGACGTGAAGAAGAGGCAGTACGAGGAATGGAACGTTCGGCGGCATTGATGATAACAGCCGTGAGGTATTCGACCAGACTGTCACAACTGAGAAAGTCGTGGTCCGGAAAGGTCGCCAGGGAGGAGTAAAGTCCCCAGTCAGCTTTCGGTATGTTCCAGCTCGAAGGACGTGGGAATGGGGTGTGGTGCAGGAGACGAACGACACAGGGGAAGTGGTCGCTCGAATAGGTGTCAGAAAGGGCATACCACTCGAACCGATGGGCAAGAGTGGTAGAACAGATCGAGAGGTCCAAGTGGGAGTAGGTATGAGTAGAGTCCGAGAGGAAAGTCGGAGCGCCAGTATTGAGGCAGACAAGATTGAGATGGTTGAAGACATCCGCCAAAAGGGAGCCTCTCTGACAGGATGCAGGAGAGCCCCAAAGGGGATGATGGGCATTGAAGTCGCCAAACAATAAAAACGGCAGAGGAAGCTGAACAATCAGGTGCATCATGTCAGCCCGACTAATTGCCGATGACGATGGAGTGTAGACGGTACAAACAGAAAAAGTAAAGGCAGAAAGAGTAATTCGGACAGCTATTGCTTGGAGTGGGGTGGTTAGTGGGATGTGATGGTAATAGACATCGTCCCGAAGGAACAACATGACCCCACCATGAGCTGGAATACCGTCCACAGACCGCTCCGAGGTATAGTGGGTAAAAGCAATACGGTCAGTTGGGCGCAACTTGGTTTCCTGGAGGCCAAGGACGAGTGGACAGTGCAGGCGGAGGAGCAGTTGTAATTCGTCCCGATTAGATCGAATACCTCTTATGTTCCAATGTAACAAAGCCATCGCTAGTCAGAAAAGAGGGGGAACGAAACGGGAGAAGAGCTGGTCACCTCGACGGCCGCGGAGGGCCAGGTTTCGAGGGAACAACGCTACAACCGGCGGGAGGCGGATCCTGTTCCATCGAGTCGTCGCCAGCGGCGGCCGCTTTCCCATGTAACAAAGCCATCGCTAGTCAGAAAAGAGGGGGAACGAAACGGGAGAAGAGCTGGTCACCTCGACGGCCGCGGAGGGCCAGGTTTCGAGGGAACAACGCTACAACCGGCGGGAGGCGGATCCTGTTCCATCGAGTCGTCGCCAGCGGCGGCCGCTTTCCCGGGTTGAGTAGGAGGGGCAGCATCATTCGCCGACGAGAGGCCAGCTGAGCGCCTGGCAGCAGAGCGTCCCAGCGAAACTGAGGACGGCCAGGAGCAGCGACTCACCGATGGAGTGTCAGACGAAACGCGCCGGGGTGGTGAGGGGGATAAAGTTGTCTTCTTGGAGGCCTTCTTGGAAGTCCGATGAGGCACAGGGATGGTGGGCTGGACCCGAAGAAGGTCCTCACGCGCGGGGTCCGTTTTGGGACGCCGGACAACGGAAGCCGGGGTCCGGAACGTTTCCCCGATGGACGCCTGAGAAGAGGATCGCTTCTCAGGCGGCGGAGGGGGAGGAGGAGGAAGGGTGGCCCTGGGGCAGAGGGGGCATGGGCTGCGAGGGAGGAGGATTTGGTAGGGAGGGATTTGGGAGGCGGAGGCATAGAACCCGGATGGGGTGAGGAGGTGGAGGGGGGACAGGAGAGGGGTGAGGATACTGTGGAAGGAGTGGACACGACTGAGGCAAACGAAGTTGTCAACGTCACGGGATGGAGGCGGTCATACTTCTTTCTGGCCTCAGAATAAGAGAGACGATCCAAAGTTTTTAATTCTTGATTCTTCTTCTCCTTCTGATATGCGGGGCAGTCTAAAGATCTAGGCGAGTGGATGCCGGGACAATTGACGCACCGAGGTGGTGAGGTGCATGTATGTTCCTCACGAAGAGGACGTCCGCAATCGCCACAAAGGGGCTCAGCCTCACACCGTGACGACATGTGCCCAGAGCGCAAACACCGAAAGCAGCGCATAGGAGGCGGGACGTAAGGTCGCACGTCGCAGTGGTAGCACATCACCTTTACCTTCTCTGGGAAAACGTCCCCCTCGAAGGCGAGGATAAAGGCTCCAGTGTCGATGCGATGGTCTTTGGGGCCGCGCTCAATTCGCCAGACGAAATGCACGCCTCGGCGCTCCAGGTTGGCCCTGAGCTTCTGATCAGATTGCAGCAGGAGGTCCCGATGAAAAATAACCCCCGGCGTCCTATTCAGTGCCAGATGCGGGACAATGGACACTGAGATGTCCCCTAGTCGGTCGCACGCCTGGAGCGCCGCCGACTGTGTGGCGGAGGCGGTCTTTATAAGAACGGACCCCGAACGCATTTTACTGAGAACCTCGATTTCCCCGAAGATGTCCTCGATGTGCTGGACAAAGAACATGGGCTTGGAGGTGGCGATCGTCCCCCCATCGGTCCGAGAACAGACGAAATAGCGGGGGAAGTACTTCGCCCCAAGCCGGCGGGCCTGTCCTTCCTCCCAGGGAGTGGCCAAGGGGGAAAGGGCAGGAGAACCAGAACCAGAGACAGTACCTTTCTTTTTAAAAGACTCGGCCGCAGAGCGACCTGATACATGTTGACGTTTCATCTGCGAAACGTCCGCCCCGATACCACCCACTCCGACCAGGGGCTCTGCCCACGGGCGCCACCCAGCCTCAGCAAGGGCCACCTGCCCGGGAGTCCCGATGCCCCAAGGAGACGGGCATCTACTCCTTGGCCGACGTGGGGAGGATGCAGCTCAGGTATCGGCAGTACGATCCCTGTGTTGTCAGGGGGCTACATCCTAGAGGGTACATGATGACCCCACCACAATGGGCTGGCTACCGTGCTGGATTTCGGGTGCCATGGAAAGTCCATCATGATCGTAGGTGCAGATGGGGACGCACTATGGGCGTAACTTGTGCAACCCATCAGGCGTTTAGGCCCAATTTGAGGAATAGTGGGTGTGGTTACAACGCCGTTACAATGCTGAGTGCCAAGGTGTTAGTGCACTGAGGAACAGTGACACACCACGTAAGGCGTCCTTCCCCAAAAGGCTCGTACTTCTGTAGAATTTTGAAAAGTGGAGGTCAAACCCCAAGGGGGACCATCACATGGAAGGCCGAAACGGTTGAAACTCCTTTTAGTCGCCTCTTACGACAGGCAGGAACACCTCGGGCCTATTCTTACCCCGGACCCGCAGGGGGGAGTGAGAGAGGATCGGGACAGAACATTTTTCGTGTTTTCAAAAATGGTTCAAATGGCTCTGAGCACTATGCGATTTAACTTCTGAGGTCATCAGTCGCCTAGAACTTAGAACTAATTAAACCTAACTAACCTAAGGACATCACACACATCCATGCCCGAGGCAGGATTCGAACCTGCGACCGCAGCGGTCGCTCGGCTCCAGACTGTAGCGCCTAGAACCGCACGGCCACTCCGGCCGGCTTCGTGTTTTATGAACCCAGTTTAACTGTCCCCCTGGAGTGGCCATGATTGCTTCCATTTCTCCCTTTGATCGGTACGGGACGAGTTAGAATGCTTTGTAGCGGTCAGAGTTTTCTCCGCTCCTAGTATCACAACTTGCGGTATCAATCCTGAAGCTTAACTCCTCACTCCCTTTCAACGTTGCAAAGTATCCTCCTGACGAAAATCTGACCGTCGTCTGAGGAATCACGAGCCATTATCCGGTGTTCGGGCAACTAGCCTCAATAGCATCGTGTTTCGCAGCAGTCCAGTGTCCTCTTATTGGCCGAGGTAAGAGCGCGCCAATTCTCTCGACCCAACGCTCCCAGCTATCGTTTGGGGACGTGGATTCTCGGTCAGTTCCGCCCTCTTCCTGCTCGTGTTGGAGGCTTCAGGTGGCGATGCTAATATCAGTAAACACGTGTGTACTCAGTGATTGCCAACTTAGTTGATTATAACGCACTTAGAGCACTAGGGATTCGTTGGTGAGAGAGAACTGTTTTCTTTTTCGTATCTCATAAATTTTGTTTCATAAATTTGATGATTCGTTAGTAATGTGGACGTCTGACCATCGTCCGTTATGAGCGCTAGGTCAGCTGTGGCCCACATCAGGGCAAATATTCCGGTCCTCAACGTTACATATAGCCTTCAGCATCTCCTCTTTAGCCTTTTTCTTGTGATTCGCGTTTGGATTTGAGTTTCTAAATTGTAACTCAGCGAAATGGACTCATGGTTCTTTGCGCTAAGACACGTGACTACGTGGCGAGCAGTAGGTCTGCTGTTTCCATAGCAACTTCCTAGCCTTCAAGTGATTTTACTTTCTTCGCTTAAACGATCGTTGCTATGGCGGATATTCACGTGAGTTATCTGGTTTTCGGTGCAAGTATCACTTTGGTACTTTCTTATTGTGGTATTTATCCCTTACTCGGTGTAGTCTACGGTAGTGGTGGGTACATTATGGCAATTCCACTTCCTTGTAGAAATGGTAGCGTATTCTCTTAGTCACAACGATCAGAACCCTTATACCTCTTCTCGCCACTCCTCTTTCTTCGCCATTGTGGAAAGGGCAGACTTTCCTTCCACCCACAAAATTATGTTCAATAGTATCTGTATGAGCGGAAAGAACGCCATTATTTTCTTTGTATTTATGCAAGTTCTCGTTTACACCCTTTTTGTAATAAAGATGCTATGCTAATATCTATCGGCATTCGACAGTTCCGTGAAAGCCCCCTCCCACATAAAAGCAGCTTGCAACGCCCCCCACCCTCATTAACGCATATGGTCAGGAAATTAATTAATCAATAAATGGTTTGCTTACTCGGTCTTCGTAAGGTCATTTGGATCTCAAGCTTTTATTTGTAGGGAACCAGATTTTCTCGCAGACTCGTTGAGATCTCTGCACTTACGGAAGCGCTGATAACGAAATCAAATTATTCCCTTCCGTAACAGGGAAGAGTCATGTGCCACTACATGTAATGAACAAAATTCCACTTGATGTGTAAGTTGATTGCTTTGAATAGATGATAGAGATTTTGAACTCAATAAGGATCACCTATTTACTAAATTTCTTTGTTGAGGAATCATTCCAAAATTCCCACAGAAAAGTATTTAAAATAAAAGGGCACTGCTTTTAGTAATTTTTGGATCAGTATTTAAAAACTGCTTGCTAATAGTATTTGTGGCTACTAACACACGTTTCTAAGACTCGAAAGACCTGCATGTAGTCAAAATTCGGAAAGTTACTCGTAATTGTTTGTCGACTGGGATTGCCTATCTCTTTGCGGAATTTCTGTTTCTACTCTTCCTCGTATTAACATTGGTGCTTAGCTTAAACATAGCTTGGAAACGGAAACTTTCAAAATCCGAGTTGGTTGAAAAAATCAGACAACGAGATGCAAAACAAAGCTTTATTTGCATAGACCTTAGTTACATGACATGAGAAGTAACAAGGCCCACTCCTTCTTAAGAATATATTTTTAGAAATATCGAAACCTAGGCCAAGGGCTAATATCAAAACAAGACATGGTTGTCTCACTGGGAGGTCCGCGATCGTTCATTAAGTAAAATATGGCGTTTCATTCTTCGATCGCTATTCTTTATTTTCAATAACCGGTTTCGGGCTAGCTGCCCATCTTCAGATCATATGTTGTAGTTACAGAGTAACTTGTCCGTACAGAACACACAGTTCACTGTCATAAGTAAGTTTTACTTATGACAGTGAACTGTGTGTTCTGTACGGACAAGTTACTCTGTAACTACAACATATGATCTGAAGATGGGCAGCTAGCCCGAAACCGGTTATTGAAAATAAAGAATAGCGATCGAAGACTGAAACGCCATATTTTACAAGGGCTAATAAATATCTGTTTCGCTACTGTTTGGCTCATTTTTTCCAACTTCTTCATTGGTGAATAATTATTGTCCGTTGTTGACGTATTAGAAGACTGTAGCTATCGATATTGAACGTTATGGATTAGCTGCGTTCACAGGCATTCAGTTTTCTATGCTGACAGTTCAGAATGCACGGTATCCCATTTCAGATGTTTCTATTTATGTACGTACCGTGGAGACTTTCTTTACTAACGACGTTGCAGAATTGTACAGTGGAAATATTTAGGACAACTACTGTTAAAAGATGTAAGTAAATACACAATGCCCTGAAGCATAAATAAATGTAAACGTCAGAGAAAGGGCTAACCACGGAATGAATATTGTGTAAAAAACGCTAGTTTTCAGGCGTAATTTGATGACATGGTGTGCCTGGAAAAGGGTTGTATTCATATCCGTGCGTTAGCCCGTACACGTTAACGACACGGACGCTATAGCTAGGACTTTATGCGCTAGGAGCGCTGTTTCCGTGTTACATGACCAGGCATGCCTCAAGCTTAAATAAGTACGTGGCTGAGGCCCACGGGTCACCAAAGATATCCTTTGCCTTTCGTATCCAGGAGCTACATCGATACAACTGTAGGTAAATGCGCAACTATAGTGTAATGTACTGAAAGGAAATGGAATACTTTCTTTAGGTTGGGAGTACTGTGGAATATCAAAACCCAACTGGAAAACAGACCATATAGAGGGGTTGGAGAAAAATGCTGAAAGACGGTGAGAAATGGAAGTTTGGAAATAAATGTATGTGCTAGCCAAGCCTGCAATACGCTGTTATATTTCACCGCGAACAATGCCTCGACAGTGTCCGCAACACCTGGAAAATTCCATCCGTGGCCAGAACAAGGTTTTTTTGGGTTGCGAATGCATTATGTCGAATACGACGGTACTGCGCACTATGCACTGTAGACTGAATAGTGTGGCTCGATCCCTCACGTGCTATGAGACGTATATACAGGGTGAGTCACCTAACATTACCGCTGGATATATTTCGGAAGCCACATCAAATACTGACGAACCGATTCCACAGACCGAACGTGAGGAGAGGGGCTAGTGTGTTCAATACAAACCATAAAAAAATGCACGGAAGTATGTTTTTTAACACAAACGTACGTTTTTTTAAATGGAGCCCCGTTAGTTTTGTTAGCACATCTGAACGTATAAACAAATACGGAATCATTGCCGTTTTTTGCATCGTAAAATGTTAATTACATCCGGAGATATTGTAACCTAAAGTTTACGCTTGAGTACCACTCCTCCGCTGTTCGATCGTGTGTATCGGAGAGCACCGAATTACGTAGGGATCCAAAGGGAACGGTGATGGACCTTAAATACAGAAGAGACTGGAACAGCACATTACGTCCACATGCTAACACCTTTTTATTGGTCTTTTTCACTGACGCACATGTACATTACCATGAGGGGTGAGGGTCAGGCCAATAGATGTTCAATGTGGTGGCCATCATTTGCTGCACTCAATTGCAATCTCGGGCATAATGAATGTCGTACAAGCCGCAGTACATCTGGTGTAATGTCGCCGTAGGTTGCCACAATACGTTGTTTCATATCCTCTGGGGCTGTAGGCACATCACGGTACACATTCTCCTTTAAAGTACCCCACAGAAAGAAGTCCACAGGTGTAACATCAGGAGAACGGGCTGGCCAACTTAAGCGTCCTCCACATCCTATGAAACGCCTGTCGAACATCCTGTCAAGGGTCAGCCTAGTGTTAATTGCGGAATGTGCAGGTGTACCATCATGCTGATACCACATACGTCGACGCGCTTCCAGTGGGGCATTTTCGAGCAACGTTAGTAGATCATTCTGTAGAAACGCGATGTATGTTGCAGCTGTTTGGGCCCCTGCAATGAAGCAAGGACCAATGAGGTGGTCGCCAATGATTCCGCAACATACATTTGCAGTCCACGGTCGCTGTCGCTCCACCTGTCTGAGCCAGCGAGGATTGTCCACGGACCTGTAATGCATGTTCCGTAGATTCACTGCCCCGTGGTTTGTGAAACCCGCTTCATCGGTAAACAGGTAGAACTGCTACGCATTCTCTGTTAATGCCCATTGACAGAATTGCACTCGATGATTAAAGTCATCACCATGAAACGGGTGAAAGCGGTGACGATGCAGTATGTACATGACACTATTTTGACTCAGTCCACCGGCTCTCGCAATGTCCCGTGTACTCATGTGTGGGTTCATGGCAACAGCACCTAACACACCAACTGCACCCACTTCTCCTGTGACGGGCCTGTTACGGACCCGTTTGCGTGCTACGACCATACCTGCTGCTTGCAGTTGACGGTAGATGTTTTGCAATGTGCGGCACGTTGGATGCTCTCAGTCCGGGTACCGTTCTGCATACACCCTGCAGGCTTCAGCTGCATTTCGTCGACACTCGCCATAGATGAGTATCATCTCCGCCTTTTCAGCGTTCGAATACACCAGGGTCACAGTTCCTACAACACGACAATATCACAGACGTCTCGTGACACGGTGTACTACAGTTGGTCTGCGTGCGGAGACGAATGCAGAATAACAATAACAGCAAGCGCTACATGCGGACACTGCGACAGCTAGACCAAATCACAAGTGCACCACAGCCGCACTCGTAAACACGGTCGTCATCGTATACCTGTCCCTGCAGATGCCGCTCGCCGACCGTGGCCCGTGTTTGTTACAACACGCAACTGAACGTCGGAGGTTTCAAGCATCAACTTTAGGTTACAATATCTCCTGATGTAATTAACATTTTACAATGTAACAAACGGGACTGATTACGCATTTGTTTATATGTGCACATGTGCTAACAAAACTAACGTGGTTCCATTTAAAAAAACGTAGGTTTGTGTTAAAAAACATACTTCCGTGCATTTTTTTTATGGTTTGTATTAAAGAATTACACTAGCCCCTCTCCTCACGTTCGGTCTGTGGAATCGGTTCGTCAGTATTTGATGTGGTTTACGAAATATATCCAGCGGTAACGTTAGGTGACTCACCCTGTATATTTCGTACGCTCAGCTTGCTTGAGCGGCTCTGAGATGTGGCTGTTCTTAATGTTTGGCTATGGTTTTCGTCATAGGGTGCCAGCTCACACCTGTCGTAAACTAAGTGTAGAGCTGAAATAAAATATATGTATAAAAAAAATCAGTCAGGTGTTGCAGTGAAATTTAAAAATATTATGTCAGTCACGGTGATATATCATTTGAACAAGTAGTTTTTTTCTATCTTTTCCACGAAAGTCTTGAATATACGGACTAATCACTTGAAATGCAGTCTGAGGGGCATTCATGTAAGGGCGGCCATTAACACCTTCACTATACACTTCACTATAAAATTCAGCTGTCGCTAACACGACACTCGACAGTCGGTTCACAGTTCACAAAATTCACAGTTGTCTGCTGTCCTAAACCACTATATTGCGCTCAACTTGATCCTTTTCGAACGTCGCTACGTACATACTTGTCTCCGATCGTGGCAACCATCCCAATACTACCCCCAGATGGACAGCACTCCCGGCTCTTAGCGCCGCTCAAACTCGCCTGTCCTCAAAGGTGGCCGCCATATGCACCCTCAAAACGACTGCTTAACTCTTGGTCTCTTTAAATTTATTTATTACCAAAAACACAGTTCCTCTCAGTCATATCCCATATTCCTGGTGCTCGTTCAAAAGTATATATTATGCTAAATAGGCTATTGTTGTTCGATGCAGGTTTAGTAGCCGCAGCCGTAAACACTTTGTTCATATTAATCGGCCAAAGCATTGCCGACATATTAGATTTCGAACTTTCATAAATTTACTATTCTTAAGACAACAATAACTTTTGAACTATTATATATTTTCGTAGCATTTCTAAATAATTTAGTTCTACGTATTTTTCTGTCCATGAATGCCAGTTCGCACCTCGGTGTCACTCTTAGTTCTGTTATTATCAGTTCTTCTTTGGCATATAAATTCCTCCAAGCGCGCAAAACGGACATGCTTGCCCCTGCCAAGCGTCCGCTATGGTTTTTCTAAGCCCGCGTAAACGCTAGCCACTCGCCTCGGCCCGTAGCAACCGCCAGCCACGTGCTCTGCGGCGGGAAACTGCCACTATAATATCCGCCCACAGCTTGTACGCTCACACTTACCCTCACTTACTACTCCATAAACGCAGTGCATGGTGTCACATGTAGCACCAAACCCAATCTGTGCCCTCAGAAACGAAATAATACCCAAAAATAAACTCAAAATATGGTAGCAGAAAAATGCAAATGAACAAGTCCCTAAATTGTCTTACGTGTCACCACTTCGTATCCTTACTTAACCAAAAGTAATCCGTAACGGGAAAAGCGGTGCCCAAGTCACAAAATCTGGCTCAAATGATTCAAATGGCTCTGAGCACTATGGGACTTAACTTCTGAGGTCATCAGTCCACTAGAACTTAGAACTACTTAGACCTAACTAACCTAAGGACATCACACACATCCATGCCCAAGACAGGATTCGAACCTGGGACCGTAACGGTCGCGCAGTTCCCGACTGTAGCGCCTAGAACCGCTCGGCCACCCCGGCCGACACACAATCTGGACTGTGGCGCAATGGAAGAATGCTATTTGATCAGATAGTACTGTTTCACATTGTTTCCAACTTCTGGCCACGTTTGTTTTCCAATAGTTAAACAAAGAGAGTGTTAAGTGATGTTTTGAGCAGCCATATCGTGTTATTCCATACACCTCATTTTTAATCTGTAAGTGGCAATTTCGGCTGATCGGGGCCATACCATTGTAATATGTTTTTTGCGCAATGGGGCTGTGTTCCAAGACGACTGGGCTCCTGTCCTTGCATCGTGCTGGACTGGTTCTTCAGCACGATGATGAACTGGCCACCACCGTTATTAAGTCTCAATACTGTTGAGTCCTTGTGGTCTACTTTGGACAGAAATGTGTTTGATCGATTTGCACTTACATGACCATTACCTGATCGTCCTATTATTTTGCTGAATAAATATTTCAGAATTCCATTGAGAACCATACAGGACCTGTACTTATCAATTACAAGACTACTGAAGGCTGTTTTGTACGCCATTGGGTTTCCCACATTGTATAAGTCATGCTAATGTTTTGTGTCTGTGGTGCTTTCATATTTTCGTTCAACCCCTTTACATCTGCGTTTCCTGAATAATTGTCCCACGGGTTCCAATATATATTTCTTTCGTTAGGGAATATATTTCAAAGCAGGAAGTGGCATTCAAAGTTCATTAATTTTTGTTTTACAGTCACACCGTTCCGGAATGTAAAAAACACTATAAAGCCAGTGACAGCTATGTGACATAAATATCCCTGTAGTCAAATGTGTTTATTATAGTGACTATAACTGCGATTTTTTTATTTGGCACTCACTACTCGGTAGATGCTTTCAAGCCACAGTCAGCATGACGTAGGATAGATCGGTAGTTGAGGGTCGCCCATATCCTAATTTCACGAATGGGATGAAGATTCCTTGAGGGACGAGATCTCCACTGGCAATATCTATGCGATTGTATCATATTACAGGCATAACATTATTGAGCAAGACTCCCATACGTGGCCACAAAAGTTCTCGTCCGTAGTAACTCTGCTTTTGAAATACTTCTTGGCAGCCAGAGATAGACATTGCATGCCCGTCTGTTTCTCCTGAGAGAGCACGTATGGGATGACTTCTGCAATCCGTGTCACTGTTTTTATGACGAAAGAGAATATGCCACTCCATTTTATCGTTGTGTTTCACTGTTGCAGCGTATAGCGTATGAATGATACCATTTACGTGAATATCAAAATTTTGATACATTTACAGGTGATCATGAACGGACATATATTTTTTTTACTTTTATTTTACAATTATTACTTGTGACACGAACGTGTTATCCATACATGACGACTGTTTTTGTCTGTGATCATCGCACCAATCAATTTCATTCGGGTACATACTTTTTTGTTTAACAGAAAATCATAGTTCTTTTAATCATTAGCTGTTGAGTCAGTTCACAATTTTTCAGAAGTTGCATGTAAATTATAGTAAACGGGGACAAACTTGTCGCTCATTAAAACTGATTTTAGCTAATCATTTAGGGCATCAAAATACAAACAGGAGGAAAGAAAAGAAGGCCGACAGGTGATGCGACGTCCGTTTGCTATCACCTTAATATGTTGTAGATAAATATTTACAGCTACCCTCATTGTCTGTGGTATTACAGTCCGTTTTAAAGTTGCGGGCTTGTATTTTGCAGCTGTAGCTTAACGACCATATATAGGCACATTTGTGTAGTAAATTTCAGGAGCCTGCCGGGCACAGACCCTGGTGTGTGAAGCAGCTGAAATGTGACAAGAAAAGTCACGTTTGCAACTGTCTCTATCTGGAGCTTCCTGGACTCCCCCTTCGCCTCCACCACCCTTTGGCACCATCCAGGTTCACAGCCGCCGCATCCTGCACCAGCGAACGCCATTATGAAGTGACATTCTGACCTATTCATTAAAATATTCTTCCTCTATCTTTTCATGTTTCAGAGCATAGTATCATACTCTACATTTTTATGAATATAGATTTCTGTTTACGAATTAAGATATCATCTCGCATGTTACGAGGTACATAGCCAAATTAAAATTATTTACCACTAGAAAAGGGTGAAATTTCAGTTGCTATACTTGTGAGTCTTCTAGTTAGATGATACGCTAGTTCCGTTCTTCAGTGACCGTGATAAATTCCATTTCAGTGAAACGTATAATATCGGTATCACGATGTCCCGAGTGCTGTGCGTTTGACATGATTACTGCTTGGTCGCTAATTGTCTTGTTGTTATCATACTTACGATTCAGATTTAAAAACTGTTTCCCTTTGTTCATATTTTTAGATTCAAATAATTCTTAAAGGAACATTTGTATCCATTCATTCACATGTAACTGGCTTGTAATAGTTATTGTTTGATAAACAATATGAAAATACCACTGTAATCACGGATCATATATTTTCTTACAATATTATGACATACTCTACCATACATGTGTCAAGGTAGACCACTAGAGATACCGCGACGTTCACCAATCTTGGGTTAAATTACTGGTGGATTTCATCTTCTACGCCGTCCTTTCTTTCAATGAATGTACATTCTGTGACACAATTTGTGAGCCTCTTCGGTTTTTCGTTACGTTGCTCTGCCGAGCCGTACTGCTTGTTAGAAAGCAAAACTGGCAAGAGGACAGTGCTACCAACATATTATCAGCTCACGTCTATCCGTACTGTACCTTGCGGGAAACAAAAAGTGTGATACGAACTGGACCAAATATAGAATTTCAAACAGACGAATTTCAAACAAAAACGGAAGGAAAATAGAGAACTCCAAGCCACAACCTCAGCATGAACGAAGTTTAGTATGTCATTACGAGGTGTTCGTAAATGGATTTGGTAAATTATGTGTAATTTTGTTTTTCCCGCAGCATTTTGAGCTCTTCACAACTGATACATATTTCCCTACATTTCTCTCATCACAGTGTCAGTGAATGGAGACACCAGTAAGGCTTGAGATGCAAAAAGTTCGTATATATAAGTAAATCTCTGAAGGGCGTTCGGAGTGGAGGTTGCATAATTGAAAAGGATAGCTTGTGTAATTCGAATTTTTCCAATGGACGTTCAATGGGTCGCTAAGGGCCATAGATCTCCAGGGATCCCACAATCACCACATCAGAGAAGGATGAGAAAAAAGTTCTAAACACATTTACTTATCCGTATGGACATGTTTTACTGTCTGTATTCAAAACATGCTGCCTGTTAATGCGGTCCTGGTTGTTACATTGTGATCCACATGAATTGTGATGCAAAAAGAGAGCCTCATTTGCATCTAAAAATGGATACTTGTTTACTTGGTGACGAACCAATGTCTGCTAAGTAAAATGTCCGTAAAAAGTAGTAGTAAACAAAGTGCATACATACGCGTATGATCCCAGGTACAGTTCCGTAGCCGCGCGGGGTAGCCGCGAGGTCTTAGGGGCCGCTCCCCCCGTTGGAGGTTCGAGTCGAGTCCTCCCTAGGGCATGGGTGTGTGTGTCGTCCTTAGCGTAAGTTAGTTTCAGTTAGATTAAGTAGTGTTTGAACATAGGGACCGATGACCTCAGCAGTGTGGTCTCATAGGTACTTACCACAAATTTCCCAATTTCCATGTTCATTAACGAACGAGGTATGCAAATCAGTTCCTTATGACTGTGAAACGTTTAAGCAAAACGAAACTCGTTAACCATCTAGACTGACACCGACAGCACTTCTGCGTTGGCGGAACAGACTAGAGTGATCCTAGTAGACACAACTGAGCCCAACAACTTTCGAATGGGCCACGTCACGGTTTCCTCAAACCGGCTCTGCCAGGAGCAATGAAGGCGACGACTGTTTGTTGTTGCGGGTCGCTGGTGGTTTACTCGAAGGTGAAGAGTTCACTCTCTCATATTCACTAGTTTTGACACAATGACTAAAATATTAATTCCAGTGAACTACAAATGCGAGCTTATCTTAGCTGTTAGTTCATTGCTGACAATTTCCTTTATACGTACTTAATTAATATTGTAACCTACCGAGTGCCGTGATTCGATGTGGAACTAATAGTTCTACAGATACCCGAAGAAAAATATATTTTTGAGTTTCCAGGTCAAACTGTCATTCTTTTTATTAATACCGCTTCTAAAGATCGCAGGTAAGAGAGAAAAGAATTTAATAACTTCTGAAATGACAGTGGCAAATATAAGTTTCCTTTCGGTTTATAATATCCTTTCATTAACACCCACTGTTGAAAATGTTAATATTGGATTGTGAACTTTTACCGCTGCAGCTAATTGATCCAATTACATTTTTATTTAAATACACTGTGACAAAACTCATGGTATTGCGAAATGTACATGTACAGATGGTGGTAGTATCACGTGCACGATGCATAAACGGGCAGTGCATTGGCGGATCGGTCATTTTTAGTCAGGTGATCCACGTCAAAAGGTATACGATGTGATTATTGCCGCATGATGAGAATAACAGACTTTTAACGCTGAATTGTAGTTGGAGCTGTGCACATGGCATATTCCATTTCAGAAATCCTTAGGGAATTCAGTATTCCGAGAACCACAGTGTCAAGAGCGTTACAAGAATACCAAGTTGGAGTCATTACCTGTCACCAACAATAACAGTGTGGTTGGTGGCGTTCATTCAACTACCGAGAGCAGCGGCTTTTGCGTAGAATTGTCGGTCCGATCAGAGAGGCAACACCACTGTAGATAACCGCAGAAATAAATGTTGGACTTAGAACGAACGAATGCGTCAGGAGAGACCGTCGAAATTTGGCTTTATAGGGCTATGGCAGCAGGTGACCGAATTCACGATATCGCTTGCAGCGCATCTCGTAGGCTCGTGAGCACATTGCTTGGACCCTAGACGATTGGAAAACCGTGGCGTACTCAGATTTGCCATGATTCCCTGAAGACGATGGAATTTTAATGGAGGAAACGGCGCCATATCACCGAGCCACAGTTGGCGTTTGGTTGGAAGAACATTCTGGACAATTAGAGCGAATGATTTGGTCTTCCAGGTCACCAACACGAATCACATTGACCATTTGTGGGACATAATCGAGAGGTCAGTTCGCGCACACAATCCTGCTTGGCATCACTGTCGCAGTTATGAACGGCTGTAGAGGCATCACGGCTCCATATTTCTGCAGAGGGTTTCCAAAGACATTATGAGTTCATGTCATGCCGAGTTAATGCAATACGCCGGGCAAAAGAAGGTCCAACGTGATATTGGAAGGTATCCCATGACTTTTGTCAACATAGTGTAATTAATAATCATATGGTACGGTGCACTGAAGTAGTAACAGCACACACTATTATTTAAAATGATCACTACAAGCACCCATATTTTCAAAAACAATAAGTTAATCTATTTACTTTGATCAACTAATATAAAGCTGGTCAATATACACGAGTTTCGGTGGTGTGTGTTCTGCCTTGATGTTGTATTTTTGTCTACTGCTCACTATGTTTTCGCCAAAGAAGAAAATTGCATACCTAGTTTCAATAATGCTGAAGGATAGCGAACACTATTGTGGGAATTCATATTCTTTCTCCGTATCTTGGAAAAGTCTAAATAATAAGAAAATAGAGAACTGTGTATCGTCAAATTAATTTCTGGAAGCCATCTTTTCACAAATGGATGATTACTTTTTTATTTCATGTTTTTCGATACTCGCACGAAAATTAAATTTCGTCCCTTTGCGACATTTAGATCTTTCGTTTTCTTAGACGTCCATTATTGACTTCACTCCTTTTGGATGCTGTAGTCGTGATGTAACAATGTGATTCCAAACAATGGTCGTTAACGGCGTTCTTCACTTGGCTCTGCAGAGGTGAAGGACATATTTTGGTATGTGTCACTTTGTGCCTGAGATGAGATCGACCACGTGTCCTTCACAGTGTCGAGCAAATACCGGTCCATCCGACCACCGTACGCACAGAATTGATGTGGAGAAACTGCTTTTGATCTGCTGAAACTATCAATCTGACGGAGTCGCAAAGTATTTACTTTACGGTCGTATCACCCTGTAACAATAAAGGCTTCCTTAAACATTTCCGCGAAAGAGATTCTGTCGTGATCAGAACCACTTTCTGCTTGAGAATTTCCTCTCCCTACAGCAAGCGACAATTAAGGGCCACTGGGTGCCTGACGCCACCTGGCGTCCACCTGTACGATTGCAACACTTGGCGCGTATCATCTACATCGCATGTTGCAACACTCGCATTTGGAATAGATTATTATTTATCTTTGTCATTTCATTTTCTTCGATAAATATCTTCTATAATCCGAGTGAAGACTATAGGGTATCAACAGCGGTGTGTCAGTTACTCATGCAGCATACGACGTGAGGAATACTGAAGTTGGTAATCGACAAATTTTACCTACCACGCGTATGTTGACCCATATGGTGGTGGCAAATTGATTTCGCGAGTTGTAACGCTGGTTAATAAAAGTTTACTTATCAACTGTCTTTTTTTATTAGAGGTTCCAGCATTGTTTTTGCAGTGATATTTTGAACGTTACATATTTGAAAGTTAAGAGAGGGAGTGTCAAATCGAAAACTCTGACATTTGTGACATTTAGTCTGCTTCCTATATTGTCAGGGTGGAGAGGGGCTGTTTGAAGTAATTTCGTTCTGACGTGAATTATACACCAAATTCAGTAGACAGAGTTCAGAAGTTTTGGGAAAGGGGAGGAGTGAAGATAACGACTACACGTTCCTTGGGCAAAGAGGTCATCCCAGCATTTGGCTAATGCAGCTACGGCAATAACGATAAATGTAAATCAGTCTGACCAGACGGTGATTCGTAGCATTATATTTCTGAACAATGTAGGTGTAATGTATGCCGTATTGCAAAGTAAAAAAGGGTGATCATATAAGTAAATTTTTTTTATCTTATCATTGGTCTCACTGAGAAAATCTCTGAAATACCTTCACTGGTGACGAGATACACTGCTTTACGTTAATTGAACTTAAAAAAATTGTGGGATGAGGGTCAAACATTGCCCCCGCAGTTGGTGTGTAGGTTGCGTAGGGGCTACCTCAGCGATACAGATAACTGTACCGAAGGTGCAATCACAGAGGAGGGGTGTTGAGAGGCCAAACAAACGTGTGATTTCTGAAGGGGGCAGCCTTCCCAATAGTTTCAGGGCAAGAGTCTGGATGAATGACAGACCTGACCTTGTAACATAAATCAAAACGCCCTCGCTGTGCTGTTACTGCGAACGGCTGAAACCAAGGGGCAAGTACAGTAATGATTTTTCCCGGGATCATACAGCTCTGTTGTATAGTTAAACGATAACAACGTCCTCTTAGGTATCTTCGGGTGGGGACTACCCAGGAGGGTATGATGAATAGGAGAAACAGAATGGGCACTCTACCGATCGGAGTTAGCAATGTTGGAACCCTCAATCGGGCACGTCGGTTAGAAGATTTAAAATTAGGATATGAATACGTTGAAGTTAGATGTAGTCGGAATTAACAAAGTTCTGGGGTAGGAGGAAAAGCACTTCTCGTCAGGTGAAAATAGTGTAATAAAAAGTCAAATAACGGTAATGCAGAAGTTGGTTTAATAATGAATAAGAAAATAGGAATGCGAATAAGTTACTATGAACAGCATAGCCAATTGGTTATCATAGCCAAGACAGACACGATGCCCACGCCTACCACTGCATGTTAACTAGCTCAGTTGATGATGAAGGGATCGAAGAAATATATGATAAGTTAATCCGATGGTTAAAGGAGACGAAAACTTAATTGGGACGTAGGACTGGAACTCGATGGTAGGAAAAGGAACACAACGAAAAATAGTTGGTGAATATGGACGGGGGGGAAAGTAATGAAAGAGGAAACTCTCTGGTAGAATTTTGCACAGAACGTAGTTAAATCATCTCATACACTTGGTTTAAGAATCAAAAAATAGGTTTGTATTCATGAAAGACAAATGGAGACACCTAAAAGTTTGAGTCTGGTTGTGTAATGGCTAGACAGGGAGTTAAGAAACAGATTTAAAATTCTAAGATATATCAAGGAGCAGATGTGGCCCCTGACAAGAATTTATTGGTTATGAATTGTGGATTAAAACTGAGGAAATTGGAAAAAGATAGGAAATGAAGGAGATGGGACCTGGATAACTTGTAAGAACCAAAGGTTGTTGAGAGTTTCAGAAGGGGCATTAATCAACGGTTGACCGAACACGGGGAAAATTCACTAGACAAAGAACGAGGAGCGTTAAGTAATGGAATGGTCAAGGCAGCAGCGGATGCAATAGGTAAAAAAAAAAATCTAGTAGAAATACTTGGATAACACAAGAGCTATTGAATTTAATCGATGAAAGGAGAAAATTGAAATACGCAGCAAACGAGGAAGTGCGAAAGGAAACACAAGCCTTTAAAAATGAGACTGACAGGAAGTGCAACATTTCTAAGCTGGAATGTAAGGATCGAGAAGCACGTTACACTTGGGGAAAGACAGATACCGCTTACAGGAAAATTAATGAGGCCTTTGGGAAAAAGAGAAGCAGCTGTGTGAGCCGGCCGCGGTGGTCTCGCGGTTCTAGGCGCGCAGTCCGGAACCGTGAGACTGCTACGGTCGCAGGTTCGAATCCTGCCTCGGGCATGGATGTGTGTGATGTCCTTAGGTTAGTTAGGTTTAAGTAGTTCTAAGTTCTAGGGGACTGATAACCACAGCAGTTGAGTCCCATAGTGCTCAGAGCCATTTGAACCATTTTTGAAGCAGCTGTGTGAAAAGCAAGAGCTCAGATGGTAAAGTAGTCCTCAGCAAAGAGGGGGAAAGCTGAAAGATGGAAGGAGTATGTGGAGAGTCTATACAAGGATGATGAATTTGAATGCTATATTACGGACAGGGAAGTGGACACAGATAAAAATGAAATGAGAGATACGATACTGCGAGAAGAATTTGACAAAGCTGTGACAGATCGAAATCGAAAGAAGACCCCGGATACAGATGACATTCCCTCAGAACTATTGACAGTCTTGGGAGAGCCAGCCATGAGAAAACTCTTCCATCAGGTGTATAAGACAATAGCCAAGCGAAATCTCCTCATACCTCGAGAAGAATGTAAGTCCAGAAGAATCGGTTGCTGACAGGTCTGATAATTACCGAACCATTTGTTTAATTGGTCATGGTTGCAAATTACCCAATAATCTCTTTACAGAAGAATTGAAAAACTAGTAGCCGCCGACCTCGAGGAAGATTCCGGATAAATGTAGGAACACTCGAGTCAATACCGACTCTACGACTTATCTTAGATAGTCTAAAGAAAGGTAAAAACGTCTTCAGGCCACGAGTGGCCTACCGGGACCATCCGACTGCCGTGTCATCCTTAGTGGGGATGTGGTTAAGAGAGGCGTGGTGTCAGCACACTGCTTTCACGGTCGTTATAACGGTATTCTTGACCGAAGCCGCTACTATTCGGTCGAGTAGCTGCTCAATTGGCATCACGAGGCAGAGTGAACCCCGAAAAATGGCAACAGCGCATGGCAGCCAAGTGCCGACCACGCCCGACAGCGCTTAACTTCTGTGATCGCACGGAACCGGTGTAACGACTGCGCTAAGGCCATTGACCCCAAACAAAGGTAAGCCTAGGTTTATAGTATTTGTAGACTTAGAGAATGGTTTTGACAGTGTTGACAGGAGCACTCTCTTCGAAATTTTGGATATAGCGGGGGTACAAGACAGGGAGAAAAAGCTATTTACAATTTATACAGATCGAAGATAAACTTGGAGCAGGAATTAAAGTTCACGTAAAAAAACATCGAAGTTTTCCGATGATACTGTAATTCTGTCACAGAGTACAAAGGACATGGAAAAGCAGTTGAACGGAACGGAAATTGCTTGAAATGAGGAGATAAGATGAACCTCAGCAAAAGCAAGACAAGGATAATGGAATGTAGAAAAGAGACACTTAAAGTAGGAGATGAGTTTTGCTGTTTGGGCAGTAGAATAACTGATGGTTGTCGAAGTAGAGAGGATATAAAATGTAGACTGTTAATGGCAAGAAAGTCGTTTCTGGGGGCAAGAAATTTCTTAGCATCGAATTTAGATGTAAGAATTAGGAAATCTATTCTTAAGGAATTCTTTCGGAATGTAGCCATGTGTGGAAGTGGAACGCGGACGATAAACAGTTTAGAAAGAAAGGGAACAGAAGCTTTCGAAATATGGTGCTACAGAAGAATGCTATGGGGCGGTACATAATAGAAATGCGGACAGAAGATATTTGTGGCACAACTTGACTAAAGAAGGGATCGGGTGATACGAGACATTCTGAGACACCAATGGGTTACCAGTTTAGTACTAGAGGGAGATGTGGGGCTAAAAATTGTAGATGGAGCCTAAGAAATGTATACACTAAGTAGATTCAGAAAGATGTAGGTTGCAGTAGTTATTCGGAGATGAAGAGGCTTGCACAGGTTAGAGTAGCACGGACAGCTGCATCAGAACGAGCTACGGATTGAAGACAACAACAACAGTGGCTCGAGCGTAACAAAAATTAAAAGTCTCAACCAGTTAACTGAGCCCACGACGATAATGTTATTTATCTAGTGAGACAAAGGTGTTGTTCCTATGAACTAATTACTTTCATACGAATATCGTCAAGTGAGACGCTTTGTTGTCGTAGTGTAAGAAAAAGTCCAGGAAGAGTACATCAAGTATTGCCATTGCACATTGCTGCTATCAGAAAATGAACTTCTTCTCTTCTACTCTGTAATGTTTACCTGTTTCATTCCTTATCAGGCACCTACCAGGAAAATGCAGCTCAAAATTTGTCTACCGAGCCATACATCAAAATGTGGGACTGCAATTAGTGCCCGTGCCTAAACACTGCAACTCTTTCACTTGGTGTTCTGGAGTTCGGTATTCTACTAGTCTTGCTCTTAATCATGCTCATTGTCACGCTCTGTAGGCCGAAGATCTTTTACTTGAGTGGAATTTGATCAAGCGTAACCGTGTCACTTTCGTATTGGCCATCTGGTCGGCTATGTTATCGTATTTTCTGGATTCTGTGTTAGCTGGTTTACTGAACAGGAGTTTAAATGCATTTCGACCTATCTGTATGATATTGTGTGATAGAGGTAAAGATCTTAGGCCAGCTTTGTCAACTTTTATGCGAAAACTGGTTAACTGTGAAACCTTCCAATGTTGAATGAGCTTGTTGGAAAATCTTTCTTTGGCGTTGCCTCCGTTACTTATTGTATCAGAAATGAACGGGTTAGTTTTGCCTGTCAGTTACCCCTTCTGAAATGTAAGAACTATGTGGACAAAGTTATAAGCATGATGAATTTCTTTGGGAAATTCATCGACAACTATGCCACAGGGGTCACGTCTTTAAATCAGTTGTGGCATAAGGGAAAAACTTTACAATTGATTTTTATTTTGAACAGTCCCTGTGTGGCAGACTCTTCCGTACTTCCTAAGCCATCAGAGAAAGTTGAACAGCATGTAACTTGGGGGAGATTGAATTCCATCGTGAGGAGGTTAGTACGCCAGTGTGAGGACTGTAGAGTAGATAAGCTAGTTCTAATGCCAACTGGGGCTTCTAACATTCCTTTCAATTAGAGAAGCCTATGGATGTGCTTTTTGTAGATTATCTGGGCGCCTCTCCCGGGTACTAAAACAGCAACTGATACGTATTTGTGGTGTTTGACTTATGTACTGTTCGTTTGGTTACTTCTGAGCAAATGTATGTCAACTGCGGTTACCATCCTGAATACGGTAAAAATGTTTTCTGTGTTTGGGGCACCAAATGTCCTAGTAAGCGATCACATACCTGCCTTTTCGTCACAGCAAATTTAGTTTCAATAGTGCGGTTTCCATATCACGACCACACCTTATTACTCTAGCCATCATTAGCGGAACGAGTCACTAGTAATTTGGAATTTGCCTTTATTAATTTTCAGCACCAAATCTCAGGCGAAATGGGACTTTTGTACCAGTTGGCTCATTTCTCTTTGAGCAGTTGTGCATGAAACTCACAGGACATAACCCGATAAGTTGCATCTTGCGTATCCTATAAACTCATCTGCATCTAATCTGTGGTTGATAACTGACCAGCTCCTGAAGATATTAATAAAGATTTAACTAAAGTAAATGGCCTATCGACAAAGAACAATATTAGCCTCGTGCACTGGTGGAAGGCTGTACAGCATAAAAGGGACACGCACTCTGTCTCGTTAAGGGTTGGTGAGCAGAAAACTTTTGGCCACGGAGGAGGGGTAACATGAAGATTTCAGAAAATATGTTTTCCCACTTCGTTGGCTAGTATCACGTCACCAACATTGCACCCCAAATCTACTGCAGCCACTGAAAAAAGGTAAGGTTAGTTCTGGTAACCAAAATACTGAACTACATATTTTTGTTTCTTTAGAGACGTCTTGCCTAGGGGTCCTACAAGAGGGTAGCATTGTAGCTCTTTGAAGGCAATTAATGGCACACACACGCGTGTACCTGCTGTGTCTTGACTTACTCACTGATCCACGAGCCATTCGGGTCGCTCGTGAGGACGGAGGATGTGTCGCCGTGCTGTGGATGGAGATTGTTTAACGTGAAGGGCATACAGACGTGACTTGAAAAACACTGCTTCTCTCTGGCGCCCTAGTCGGGGGCTGCATCTTCTCTAAGTCGAGTTCGTTATTCACCATCATCTGGCGTAGGAATAAATGTAGAGCACTTTATTTTATGTGTAATTAAGTGCTGGGTACGACACACAAAATCTCCTGTTCTGCTCAGCCCCTGTCATTGAAATTTGATTGCGTTCTTGCCGTTATGTTTGTGTAGCATTCTCTAGAGGCCGTTCTTTAGGCTTGTATTTTTAATATGAATCAGAGTACACCGCAATCTGAAGATGCATGAGAGATTCTTAAGACGATTGCGAATGGTTCCACATTTTGGCCAGTTCTAGTTCCATTATTACCGGAATAAGCACAGACATTAATTCTTTAAATTATTTTATGCTTCTTATTTTGAGTGCTCAGGTGTTAAGACTTTCACAAAATCTTATTACTTAAAATACAGATTCATTGGCTCTTTAAAACTGTGTATGAGTTTTACTTTGAATGTTCTGGTATTCATATTGTACAGATTTGGTTAAACGGACACAGATTCTTTTGTGTTAAGTTTATCATGCTAAGGCCAAAGACCCATAATATCTGTTATATAATTTTAATGTGTATTCTGCGTCTGTTTTACAGTGCAACTGTGTGATGCATGGGCTGATCTCAGGCCAGTAACCTTATGTTGGCTGATGTACTCATTTTCAACTTCTAGTAATTCTGTTTCAGATCTGTTAAGCAATGGATCTGTTTCCAACTCCTTTGCGAAGTACTGTTTCAAAAATTCGGGTTTTTACTGAAGACACAAGTTAAAAGACTTCTTGAGTTAATGGTTTTCGGATTTTTAAGATTTTTCTTAAATGTATGTAAAACGGAGGTTATTCTAAAATATTACTCTAAATGACTGTTATTCTAAAACGTTGCGCTGAGTAATTGTGAATAGTCTATTGAGTGCCTCTGCAGCAGTCTCTTAAATGTTTGTGAGATTTAAGAGCCGATAAAAACAGAAAATAAAATATTAACTTATAAGGTATCTGGGCTTGTTATACCCAACACGATACTGCTTTTAGATTCATGCTCCCTACCATTTTAGGCCCAAAACTAATTGGTTAGTTACTTGGAAGAGCTTTGCAATGAAGGACGTGTGCTTTTCTTAACGCAAATGAGATTCTGTGACACTCTCGCAAGTGAAACGAAACAGATAATTAGTTCTAATTAAGTGCGGCACTTGTACAGATAATATGCAAATGAAGACATGCGCGAAAAAACGGCCTAACCCTAAAATGTAAAACTTATAGGTAAGAGTTGCTCTATGTTGTTGAGTAAGGGAACTATCAAAATGGACATTGGTCTCATTTCTAAATGATTCAGGGGTGAGACCAATGTCAATTTTGATAGTTCCCATATCCAGCGACAGATGGCAACGCTTGCCTCTAAGCTTTTTCATTTGAGGGTTATCCCGTTTTTCCGCACACATCTTCAAATGTACCATCAGGTATTGCTCTACACAATTAACATCAATATCAGCGCAATAACAGATATGGAAGACTCGAAATATGGACTGATGGCTTTTTTCCCAAATTAACGTTGCTATAAAACATGCGAGAGCTATACATACGTTATCATCTCTCCATCTGTCGTCTGTTTCAAGATAATACTTGTCCCTGAAAGCTCATCACACTAAAGCAACTTCCTAAAAACTCAGCGGGTTATATTTCTTATTTAAGGGTTTTCTAACCGTTTGGAAGTGTGGGAGATTATTGACCATAAAATATAAGTCAAGATTTTGCCTACAAAACTTTTATTTGCTTTAGTCAGGTGAATAAGTGCCGACAAATGGCACATAGTAGTGTTCTGAAAAATAGAGTTAAAATAAAATGACACAAAGTGCTCTGGGATTTACGTTTAGTTGTCAGACTACAGGAAGAAAAATGAATAAAACTTCCACATCTGGACTACTTGCAAAGTGAAGACAAACGATGCCCAAGTTAAATACAAAGCACTGAGCGTAGGATATGCTTTACAGAATTAGTTGCTCAGAAGCACGGGTGACAATTTTGCTTCTGAAACGCCTACAATTCGCAGACTCCACTTGAAGAAGTGCCTTAATGCTGCTACCATTGTGATGAACGAGAATGTGCATTTAGCCACGAAAAACAGGGGATCGCGAATAGAAATGTACCACTCAAGCCGTATAAATATAGCTATTATGATTCATTAGATTGGTACTGGTACCAAAAAAAATCATCGTTCGCAATAAATCCGCCGACCGCGGTGGCCGAGCGGTTCTAGGCGCTTCAGTCCGGAGCCGCACGACTCCTACGGTCGCAGGTTCGAATCCTGCCTCGGGCATGGATGTGTGTGATGTCCTTAGGTTAGTTAGGTTTAAGTAGTTCTAAGTTCTAGGGTACTGATGACCTCAGATGTTAAGTCCCATAGTGCTCAGAGCCATTTGAGCCATGCCAATAAATCCTGTAGTGAGGGCGACACGTTGGTCTGGACGGTCCATAAATTGGACGGAAAGTAAACAACTATCTCACAAGGCCAGTGTAGCAGCAGCACGTGCTCGGTTTGATGTGCAGACAGAAAGGCAAATTTCACGCTCAAGTGCCCACCAGCAGACGCTTTCGGAGCCGGCAGAAACCCATGTCTTGCAACGGATTAACGCCACGAACTGTCTACTATGTCATAACACTAAACAGGACGTCCGCACGAAATCTGCATACCTCCGAGGAGGCTACTGTTCTCTGCTGTTGAGACCACAGTGAACACACCACAGACCTCCCCCCCCCCTCCCCCCTCTCCCAATTTCTCCTGCAACCAATCGAATAACTTCTATTCCCAGCAAAAGTAACAAGCTCACACAGTAAATATGAACTATTCGGAATAGAAGTGAAACAGTATTCGTGAAGTGATGCGTAACAGTGATGTTACAAACGTTCCTGAAGACACACCCTTTCAGCGCAGACAACTAAGCGCACTTGATGCCGCTGATAATTCTGCTACGAATAGTGAATAGTGAAATTCCAACTCCGGTTTTAGTAGTGCACGAACAAACTAAGCGCACTTCGTGCCGCTGGTAATTCTATTACGAAAACTAATACAATAGTGAAGTACAAACGCAATGCTTTGTGGGCTGTACATGATATCAATTATTTGTAGTCCACGTAACGTGTAGTTTTATAGAAATTTCAGCGCTTTCAAGCGTATCTAGCTCGTGGAATAAGGGTCGTGTTCATCCGCTGCTCTATTTGTTCAGCACATTTGCTCGTCTGTCTGCTAATTCACATTATAACATCTGCATTAGTTGCGTAAACATCAATTCCACTCCACATACGTATGTAATCCTCCCGTGATATTGAAGAAGTTATCCTACTGTCAACGTTTTCAGGTTCCTTGTATGATCCTCACATGGATCGGATCTCGGCAGTTACCACCTTTTCAATAAACCAGCGTTCTGATGCAGTTTTGTGCTGCCATTCCGTTTCGCAGAATATTACTATCTTTCGTGGGAGGTGAATGTTTATGTAATGAATGGGCATTTGTTTTCAGGTAAAAGATAATTTTAGGTATATCTACATTGTAAAGTAACTTAGTACTATGTAGTAATTTTCAAAGGAAACGAATATTTGTGATGAATGTGAGTGCAAGTACATCTTAACCCACTATCAACGAAATCTTACTCGATATTCACAATCAGTTTTTGTTTTTGCCGGTCCCTTTTGTTAGTCAAACATTACATAAACACCCATATCCCTATCAGACATCAGATTTATTAAAATTATTACCTCTTTATTACCAACATATTCACAATCAGTTTTTGTTTTTGCCTGTCCCTTTTGCTAATCAAATATTACAGAAATGCCCATTACCATACCAAACATACGATTTATGAAAATGATTACCTATTTATTACCAACATTTTATTTTGATTTGCGGGCACATTCTACTGTACTACTTAGTCTGCTTATTGAAACAAGAGTTTTGAAGCAATACATTCAGTATGAGACTTCTTTATAAGAAGAAGCAGCAGCATTCGATTAGTAAATGGTTTACGTACCAAATAGTGTTTTTAACAAGAAAATAATTTAATTACGTCCTTTTCTAAATTAATGAGAGTTGAATTTTTTGTAGATACTCAGTACCAAAATAACGTTTCACGTGAATGAGCTGGACAAAACGAAGTGCATCGTGTTTCTAAACTCCAAGTTCACTCTCCCATAATGTGTGCGGAGCAAATTATGGATGAATGTTTGAACATGTACTGATTCTCTATTGTATTGTTGTTTACCCCCTCATAAAACAATTTGCAACACCAGATGAAAATGATTGATGAAGATTAAAGAAATATCAGAGTGATTCGTTGGGAATTTGAACACAGCTCCTTCAGAATACGAATCCAGCTTCTTAACCTCTCTACTGCCCGAAAAGGTGTGTCACTGACAATGTCAGAACGACAAGCTCGTATCTTGGGGCACAAAAATTGAAGTCGAATAATGTGTGTAGTCAATATCAGTCTGTAGTGCTTTACAAATACATTCTTGTTTTTTATCTTTCTGTTCTTTATATACGTCATAAATAGAGAAGATTGTTTTTTGTGGTAATATCCGTAGTGATGACGTAGCAGATGAAAGTAAGTTATGTGTAAATAAATAACTGGAGAGGAGTAGAACTTCACCTACACTGCACCGTGGCGAAGGCTGAAGGGTTGCCGCAACCGTAGGCGTCAATCTGCAGCGTATACCAACACAAGCCAACATACACCGAAATTGTATAATACATTAACGGAAAATAAATTGCTGCACGAAAAAAAAAATATTTAATGTAGATTAATGAAATTCCAAGAAAATATGCTTGTGATTGATGGTTTGCGGGAATTCGGTGGTTCATTTACGTAATAAAATGAAACACTTGCAACCGTTATTTTGGTGATACTTTATTACATTGCAGCCCCTTTTGGTGACTCAATACACTATCCTCAAGCCTTAACTGACACTAGGGGGGTGTATTACAGTCGAATAAACGATCCCATCAGCGGCCACATCTACGTACTGGCTTCTGTAGAATACTGTCAATGTTGCAGACGGTTGCAGACACAACATCACTTTTACACTAATCTACGGAAGCCAGGTCATAGATGTGGGCACAGATTGGATAGTGTAAACGATTGGAGTTCACAGACTCAGCGTCAGCTAAGGCCTGAAGATGGTTTGTTGAGTCCCCAAAACAGACTGCATTGTAATAAAATAATATCAAAACGTCGGCTGCACTTTTTTCATTTTATTGTGTGCGGGAATACATTTGTTTACGTAGCATACTTGAGGAATTATCATTGTGAGATCTCAGATTAATATAAGCGCGAGATAAGTCATTGACAACGTGATATTCTAACACATTAATAACCGATGTAACTACAGAACGGTGAATGCAAGCCCGCAAACGTGCATGTATTGTGTTGTGCAAGTGCCGGATGTCAGTTTGCGGGATGAAGATCCATGTCTGTAGCACTTGGTCCGTCAATACAGGAACGGCTAATGCTGGTCGTGGGTGGAGTTGTTATCCGATTATATCCTATATGCGCTCACTTGGAGACAGGTCTGGTGATCGAGTAGGCCAACGCAACACGTCGAAATTCTGGAGAGCATGGTGGATTACAACATCAGTCATGTTTTTGGAAAACTATCCCTAAAATTGTGTTAATGAATCGCAGACTGACGTAAAAATTTGCTGTCCTGGCGCGTGAGATAATCACGAGACCAAATCGCACCCCAGACCATAACACATGTGTAGGTCCACAGTGTCTAGCACGCAGACAGGTTCTTTGCAGGCCCTCAACCGGTGTCTTCCTAACAAATACACGGCCGTTGCTGGCACCGAGACAAAACCAGCTTTCGTCAGAAAACAAACAGACGTCCATCCAATGAGCTCTCGCTTGAAACCACTGACGTCGCAAATGGTGGTGACTTGGGGTCAGTGGAATGCGCGCAACAGGACATCTCGCTCTAGTCTGTCCTTGAAGTAACCGATTTGTAACAGTTCATTCTGTCACCTTGGTGCCTATTGCTGCTCAAACTTCTGTTGCAGATGCAGTACGATGCTCCAGAGCCACACGCTGAACACGTTGGTCTTCCCTTCTGGCCATCGGAAGCCCAGGCATTTTGCAACGGAACATCGCTGTGCACACCGCAGTCAACAATCACGTACAGTGGCCAAGCCTTTCTGCAATATTGCAGAAGGAATATCTAGCTTTTCGAAGCCTCAATACACGAATACATTGAAATTCAGTGAGGTATTGACTATGACCCGATGAGTATGCGGAATTCGAGGATAGTTACTCTATATAAACAGAAAGGGAACAGAAGTGACTGTAACAATTACCGAGGCATTTCATTACTAAGTGTAGCCGGGAAAGCTTATGCAAGAGTCATCCTAATGCGATTACAGATCTTAGCTTCCAGAATCTACCCAGAATCTGAGTGTGGCTTCAGGCCCGGCCGATCAACCGTAGATATGATCTTCTCCTTAAGACAGCTACAAGAGAAATGTCGTGAGCAGCAGAGGCCACTTTATATTGCTTTCATTGACCTTGTTAAAGCGTTTGATTTAGTGAGCAGAAATGGGCTATTCAAACTGTTGCAGAAGATTGGTTGCCCACCTAAACTACTGCAGATAATTGTCTGTTTCCATGAGAAAACACAAGCAACAATTTGCTTCAACGGTAAAACATCAGAAGCATTCCCTGTTAATAGCGGTGTGAAACAGGGGTGTGTTTTAGCTCCTACATTGTTTGGCATTTTCTTTTCCCTTCTGCTCAGATTTGCCTTTGAAGACTGTGAGGAGGGAGTGTACCTACATACGAGGTCTGATGGAAATCTTTTCAACATTGCTCGCCTCAAGGCCAAGACCAAAGTAAATACAGTCATCCGTGAGTCGTTATATGCGGACGATGCTACTCTAGTAGCGAACACAGAAGATGATCTGCAGTATATAATCAACAAATTATCAAATGCCTGTGAAAAGTTTGGTCTACTCACCAGCCTTCAAAAGACTAAGATCATGGCGCAGAGCACTACAAACCTTCCATCCATTAGCATTGATGGCAATCCTCTCCAGATAGTTGATGACTTTACCTACTTGGGATCCACAATATATAGCAACTTGTCCATGGACACTGAACTTACTAACAGAATCGCAAAGGCATCATCTGTCATGGCTAGATTGAAAAACAGAGTATGGAACAACGGACTGCTTACCACAAAAACTAAATTAAAAGTCTACAACGCTTGTGTTATAAGCACCCTTCTCTATAGCTGTGAGACATGGACAACTCTTTCTAGGCATGAATCTCGACTCAACAGCTTCCATCTCCGCTGTCTCCGGAAGATCCTTCAGATCTCTTGGAGAGATAGAGTACCCAACACCGAAGTCTTTCATCGTGCAAGCACAACCAGCATCTTTGCCCTCCTGAGTCATCGACGTCTAAGATGGTTGGGACATGTCAGGCGCATGGATCCTGAGCGGATACCGAAACAGCTGCTGTACGGCGAACTTCAGGAAGGTGTGAGGCCAGTGGGACGACCGCATCTTCGTTTCAAGGATGTCTGCAAGAGAGACCTGACCAAGACCAGAATCAATCCATGTCGCTGGGAAAGCATTGCAGATGACCGTGTGAAGTGGCGAGTAACTGTGCGCAACGGCGTCAAGCTCTCAGAGGACGAACGCACACAGGAACAAATCAGGAAGAGGACAAAGCGAAGAGACAGAGCGTCTTCTGTTCAAAGTCCCTCAAATTTCACATGTCCAAACTGCAGTAGGGACTGCCACTCTCGAGTGGGACTTTTTAGCCACAGCAGACGCTGCAGACTCTGAACCAAGCATGCTACACCATCATCCCTCAAGGATGGACGGATGCCATTATTGACTATTTTGACTAACATCAACTCACGACGTCCAGTCTCAAAGGTATCTAACTCTGAACCGTTACGGTGAATATTTAAAACAAACGTGATTCGCATCCTCATAATAGCACTGCTAGCGCTGCTCATATGCAACTGGCGCGAAATTCGAATATCTTCTTTGAGATGTAGGAATACGCCTACTATCTCCGTTCATCTCACTCAACTCCTTCTTGGTGTTGCAATTTTTTTTTCTGTCAGTGTAATACAGGGTAGCTTTAAGCACTACTGTCGCCACACTATTTCTCTGCTCCGGTCACATGCTTACCTGCCTGTGGTACAAGTAACCTTCCACGTAAAATTTAAGCGGTTACTCCGCATATGTTTGCAGACTAGTCCCAGATACTCTCAGCTCCAGAACGTTCAGTGAGCATGCAATCTGTCTAAAAGTTTCAAGCAATCGGTTTCACCATGACCTCGTTGGATTTTGCAGCTAATGGACAGTAAACTTCCACATGGACTTGGTCTCTCCTACTTGGACAAGGTCCATGCAATATACATTCTAGGTGACTTAGACTGCCAGTCATTAATTAAATATTCTTTCACACTTGACCGAAAAAACGAACTTCTGTCTGCTCTTTTGAGTTCTGTCTGAGAAGATGAATTCCTTAAGTGAACCATTTTTAGTTTGGTAGACACAGCTTCTCTTCTTAACGATTGCGAATGGTGGAATTTCGTCGTTTTTAGTACGGACAGGGAATGCGATTGCTGTGTTCGGATGCAGGTCGTGCCTGCTTCGATCACACAGCTTGAGGCTGTTGGCAATGAGCATCACTGTGGGGACCGGTCGTGGGGATTCAAAGGGCCTCCAGATGTTCAAATATATGCTCATTCGCTCAACTACTGGCCCTGCCTTACTTAGTGCACTGAGGTTGCCCCTAACTCGCAGTCGAGTCGGACGTCTTCCAAGGGGGCAGGAAGCGAAAGACTTTCTGGGGAGCCGATAGTGTATCCTCTAAAGTTTGTCTCACAAATAGGTATCGGTCGTTGTCTATGACTGATAAAAATCCTGAGCCAGATGCAGTTTCATAGGTAGACTCAGCCTGGAAGATCTGGACAGTCTCACATTGTGGAATCAGAGGTAGTTACAAGCTCTAGTATTAGGCGCATAACATGGCCCTTATTGATATGGCTGAAAAGGAGGAGAAAGTTTCGAACGTGCATTCTGTATTTATACCGGGGAGTTATCACAGATGTGTAATGGGTCCTTCGGATTCCATGAATAGCGTTGGGTGCAGCCAGCTGCAAGACGTGGCTCATGGCGGTCTAGTGATATGTCTCTTTAGACTGGAAGAGATCCTCTGTGATTTCATGCGGCTACCGGAAATTATGAAGACAGACAATCTTGCCTGCACGTTGAATGCAGAGCTCACTGCCTGTAACTTTGCCGAAAGGACCGATTGCAATGTTTTTTACAGAGCCGAGAGAAGGGTCTGCATCAAAGGCTCAGATGATTCTGCGAGCATATTGGCTGATTATACACTCCTGGAAATGGAAAAAAGAACACATTGACACCGGTGTGTCAGACCCACCATACTTGCTCCGGACACTGCGAGAGGGCTGTACAAGCAATGATCACACGCACGGCACAGCGGACACACCAGGAACCGCGGTGTTGGCCGTCGAATGGCGCTAGCTGCGCAGCATTTGTGCACCGCCGCCGTCAGTGTCAGCCAGTTTGCCGTGGCATACGGAGCTCCATCGCAGTCTTTAACACTGGTAGCATGCCGCGACAGCGTGGACGTGAACCGTATGTGCAGTTGACGGACTTTGAGCGAGGGCGTATAGTTGGCATGCGGGAGGCCGGGTGGACGTACCGCCGAATTGCTCAACACGTGGGGCGTGAGGTCTCCACAGTACATCGATGTTGTCGCCAGTGGTCGGCGGAAGGTGCACGTGCCCGTCGACCTGGGACCGGACCGCAGCGACGCACGGATGCACGCCAAGACCGTAGGATCCTACGCAGTGCCGTAGGGGACCGCACCGCCACTTCCCAGCAAATTAGGGACACTGTTCCTCCTCGGGTATCGGCGAGGACCATTCGCAACCGTCTCCATGAAGCTGGGCTACGGTCCCGCACACCGTTAGGCCGTCTTCCGCTCACGCCCCAACATCGTGCAGCCCGCCTCCAGTGGTGTCGCGACAGGCGTGAATGGAGGGACGAATGGAGACGTGTCGTCTTCAGCGATGAGAGTCGTTTCTGCCTTGGTGCCAATGATGGTCGTATGCATGTTTGGCGCCGTGCAGGTGAGCGCCACAATCAGGACTGCATACGACCGAGGCACACAGGGCCAACACCCGGCATCATGGTGTGGGGAGCGATCTCTTACACTGGCCGTACACCACTGGTGATCGTCGAGGGGACACTGAATAGTGCACGGTACATCCAAACCGTCATCGAACCCATCGTTCTACCCTTCCTAGACCGGCAAGGGAACTTGCTGTTCCAACAGGACAATGCACGTCCGCATGTATCCCGTGCCACCCAACGTGCTCTAGAAGGTGTAAGTCAACTACCCTGGCCAGCAAGATCTCCGGATCTGTCCCCCATTGAGCATGTTTGGGACTGGATGAAGCGTCGTCTCACGCGGTCTGCACGTCCAGCACTAACGCTGGTCCAACTGAGGCGCCAGGTGGAAATGGCATGGCAAGCCGTTCCACAGGACTACATCCGGTATCTCTACGATCGTCTCCATGGGAGAATAGCAGCCTGCATTGCTGCGAAAGGTGGATATACACTGTACTAGTGCCGACATTGTGCATGCTCTGTTGCCTGTGTCTATGTGCCTGTGGTTCTGTCAGTGTGATCATGTGATGTATCTGACCCCAGGAATGTGTCAATAAAGTTTCCCCTTCCTGGGACAACGAATTCACGGTGTTCTTATTTCAATTTCCAGGAGTGTACATTGACTTGCGCCTTAAAGTGGTGGAGTATCGTGTTCCGCTTAATAAATCAGATGGCCATTACATACAGGCAACAACTACACTGGTGTGGGGGACAGCATTGAGAGGACAAGGTGTTTTTATACTTATAGAGACCCGGTAAATAACAAAAACAGTTGCCTCTAAAGAAGCTGATAGAACAATGAACAATAGGTTCTGTAGTAGTAAGCCGTTGTAAGATTGGGAAACAACCAGAGCTCCAAGCGCTATCAAGTACCATCTCAAATAGATATCCCACTCATGCTGGTAAAGTAGGTGATAACTTCAATCTTCTCTCACTATGTTGCCGAAAATACATGTCCAAAGGAGGCGGAAGGTATAAATGATTGCCCGAAATTGTAGTAAATGCTTCCTTCTGAAGTTATTTTGAGTGGTTAGTTCAGAAGCCCTCTCTAAGTGATTGCGAAAACATACTTCACCTCTCAGTAACAAATTATTCCGAGAAAATAGGGAGCATCTTGACGGATACAGGGATTAATGGCAAGAGGTCATTGAATTCCGTGACATCCAGACCAACCAAAAAATAAAATTAAAAATATGTACATTAAAAGGCAGATGAAAATTTCATTGAAGCATTCCTAAGTGACAGTTATGCATTCCGCACCTTCTACGTAAGCGAAAAATAGATTTGGCTGAAATTAAGAGAAACGGTATCACGAATGATCGAGAAGTATACCTATCAAATAAATAACAGACGCAACTCATCCCCGTGGTACTTAAAACCCATCACAATATTGATGCAGAAGCAACCAAACAAGCATGCAAAATTGAAAAGGAAGCTTAATCCCTATGTTTTCACTCATAATACATCGTCGGTTGTGTTCCTGCTATGCGATCGTTTTGTAAGCACTTTAAATTTCCGAATTTCAGATTATGACAGCAAGCTTCTGTCGAAACCGGCCGTTATGAGGTACATAATAATTGGAGAACTTGTCTTCAGAAGAAATTTTTTTGCATGAAATCAACACAACGTTCCAATCACGTAACAAGTGTAACCTGCGCTACTTCACTTCTCCATCATACCTTCATTGTTTGTCAGCAAGTAAGCGATGGCTGTGTTCAAAACTGTAGCAATCATTACTTGCTAATACCGAGTTGTTCTATTGCGCATATTTCATCTTGGATGTATTTGGATATCTCGGTAGGATTTTCCAGACATCACGAATACATTTGGTACAAGTCATGTGTAGTATGCTAGGACAGTGTTTATCTTAGAACCGCTCGGTATAAGTGGCCACGAGAAATTTGAAAATAGCTCCCGTTTTAGCGCCTACGATGCGCCGTTGTGCGGTAGGCAGTGATGAAATTAAACAATGCCGTTGGCATCTGCTCCCGTTATCGATTTTCTGTTGTGGTGAATCAGGTTAATGCGGGGATCACGGGTGTGTGTTCGCGAGAGCATGACACCGCGCTGCAGAAACGTTGGCGAAACCCTAATTTGGAAGTTCTCGCTGCTGCGTAATGCTTGTCTAACAGCCTCGAATCCCGTCCAACTTTTTTATTCGGGGAGAAAAAAGTTCGAAGTTCTGAACATTTTGCTTCTCATTCGGGCTAAGGTTATTGTATTGAATAGACGTAATATGAAACATAAAACATATAACATCGAACATCTAGCACAAACTTAAAGGATTTCCTTAATTCGTACTACTTAAAACAGATTTCTTGCAGCCTCATTTTGTTCACTCAATGAAAGATCGGAGTTGTAGTTCCTTTCAATATCGGGCAACGCTTCATTATGGAGGTGAACACAATCAAGTACCATGAAAAAGTCTTACATCTTTGTCCAATTTATACATTCGACCACTAGAATTACAAGATTTTTTATGTAACACGGGTACATATATTCCTGTATCTGAGTACAAAGTAGTAGAATGAATGAACAGATGTTTTTCTATATTCATTGATGTTGAAAATATTTAAATGACGCTATCCAGAAAACGTAAATCTTTTGTTTGTAATACATTTAAATGTTAATAGAAAATTATATGACTTATCATAGCATCTCTCAGTCAGTTGTGCGATCGACTAGAAATGATTCTCTTAGACAGGCAAGATGAAAATGATGGTTCAAATCGTTCAAATGGCTCTGAGCACTATGGGACTTAACATCTGAGGTCATCAGTCCCCTAGAACTTAGAACTACTTAAACCTAACTAAACTAAGGACCTCACACACACATATTCCCGAGGCAGGATTCGAACATGCGACCGTAGCAGTTGCGCGCTTCCCGACTGTAGCGCCTATACCCACTCGGCCACACTGGCCGGCTGAAAATGATGGGAATGTTTTGTGCAGATTTTATCTTTTATGATGAAGCAGGGATTGGAATTCGTCTTGAACAGGAAGTTAGGGCAGATAGTAAGTTACTGTGAACTGTTCAGTGATAGGATCATTCTCATCACGATCGACACTAAACCAACAACATGGGTTATGTATACACATCACTAGCTGAAGATGAAGGAGTAAAGAAAGAATATGAAGACCCTGATTGGGTAGTTCATTATATAGAAGAAAATGAGAATCTAATAATCATAGGGAACAGGAACGCTGTACTAGAACGGTATAATACGGAGTTACGTGATGAATTGTTGTTGGTGGTAATAATCAGAGGCGAGACGGCTAATAGACATCTGCAAGAAATTTCCGCAATAAGAAAATTTGACGTAATGGTCCCAAGCTTGTTTTTCATTCTTTTTTCTTTCATACTGTCACAATTCCTTTTCTGTCTGCTAAAAATTTCTTGACCATATACAATGATATATCTTTCACTTGTTTATCATACAGTGTTTGAGGTATTATGCAGGACACAAAAAAGTAATTTGTTTTATAGAATCACACAAAGTCTGTGAAACAACTGTGCGTGTAATATGAGCCCGACGGGAAAAATTAAAAATTTAAAGAAACAATTGCAAGAAAAACATATTTATTATATCAAAAATTGTTACATTTTACAATGTAGAAATATTTTTGAGGAACGCCCCCATATTTAACTACCCTTTTTATGCCCGTTATTTGCTCGATAGCGCCTTTAAAGGTATTATGTCCTTTTTATCCCCAGAGTCCCTCTTTGTTTTATCCGAAGTTTTAACTCTTTATGAGGCTACTGCGACATAAAATTCACTAGAAATTCTGTGGTGACTATTATGTGTGTCCTTTTATATTGGCGACTTAAATAGCAGCACGGGAGTGGTCCATAATAAAAAGACCGTCTTCGAAAATAAAAATTTATCAACGTGTAAGATGAAGTACGATGCCGAATATAGATACTGGAACGTTACACTTGATGTGTGTGTGTGTGTGTGCAACACTAGGAAAGCTTCGCTATGAGTATTTACATAGGAATATGTTTAGTAATACTGGCACAAAACGCTAACATAAAAAATTTTTGTCGGCGGTGAAAGTAAAATAAACTCGTAGCTCATTGGTAAAATTACTGCTCCTGGTCACACTACACGCGTAACTACAGACTAGTAATTAATAAATTCACCACTAGAATGAGCGACTATGTTTATTAAGTAGAGAAAGGTTACAAATTTCTTGCAAGGCCCACGGTACCATCCTACCCTAAATGGCGAATACACTATAACAAATCAGAGGTGAAGCAGGTTTACTTGGAGTCGTACCAAGATTCCAGCCGGACTATATCATGGTCAGACATTCATCCCGGAATTTGATAACTGTTTGTCAGGGGTAACCAGGTGCTGAGATAGATACATAATAAAAATTATTATGTATGCTGAATTTTAAGAGAATCGTCTGGCAGAATTATCGTGGAAAATGTGGGATACTGAACTATTCAGTAATGATGAATACCACCGTACCCATCTCAGCTGAAGAGGAATGGATATCTCTACAAAGGACGATCACTTAAGATTCACAGACAAATATAGGATCAAGGGAGATAACGATGAGATCTTGGATCAGATGCTTCAATTAAAAGACAAAGTACAAAGATACTCAAAACGACAGTAATCCACACATATTACGAAAATATAGGTTTCTATATTTATGTTATGGACAGAAAACCGAAGAAGTCTAAATACATAAGATATTTTCACAATTTCGATGGGTTATTATTTCTACTAACTAACTAGCCATCGTCTTGATTTGTGTTGAGACCATTACGACTTCACACATCGATAAAATATTTGTTAAACTGACCGGATCCATTTTAAAGTTGTGTGGATCCGTAATGGCCCAACACAAAATAAGAATATTCTGTCACCTGAAGATAGCTAGGTTGATAGCCGAAACTAGTAATGTACCGAAATAAGGACGATTTCATACACGATCTTTGTGAGTTTTCAGTCCCTAACATAAATTTCCGAACAAGAATTTACAAACGATAGCCTATCTCCTGGTTCGAAATGTTAATAAACTTGAGCGTACGAATATTCTACAGCTCCTGGTAAACCACTGCACCGACATCACTCAACCTTGCTACACATATGCCTTGTTGTCCTGCAACAATCGTTGAACGGGTAAGAACCACCCGTGAAAGGGGTGTAGTGCTTGACAAAGATGTGTAGCTCACGACGCGCGAATACCCAGAGTTAATTCATTAAGCATTTGGGAAGAAGAGCACTAAGAGCCTTCAATCAAACTTAACTCGTAATCTCAAATATTTTTCTTTCTGACGACAAGGAAAAATGACGAAAGGAAGGAAGTTTATCGCTTACTACATCTTCTATGTTTACTCAGTAAAACTGCCGCATCATGTACGCCGTTGTAATTTATTATATCCTTACTACTAACTGTATTCGCGATACCTGTCGTATACAGTGTTGGCATACACCCCTGAAAGTACCTTGAAAATTACACATTGTAGCTCAAGCTGTTCAGAAGATGTCACATAAAGTGAGATGCGGGAAAAACTGATTGCTCAACCATGACACTTAGATACATTACTTCTTTTGCTACAAATATATTCTACATTTACATCTACATCTACGTGCTTACTTTTCTGTTCACAATAAAGGGCGTGGCAGAGAGTTCAATGAACCACCTTCAAGCTGTGGCTCTACCGTTCCGCTCTCGAACGGCGCGCGGGATAACGAGCACTTAAAATTTTCTGTGCGATTTCTGATTTCTCTTATTTTATCGTGATGATCATTTCTCCGAATGTAGGTGGGTGCCAACAAAATGTTTTCGCAATCGGAGGAGAAAACAGCTGATTTAAATTTCATGAGAAGGTCCGGTCGCATCGAAAAACGCCTTGTTTTAAAGACTGCCAGTCCAATTCACGTATCATGTCTGTGGCACTATCTCCCCTATTTCGCAATAATACAAAACGAGCTGCATTCTTTGAACGTTTTCATTGTCATCCGTCAGTCCCACCTGATGCGGATCTCACATCGCGCAGCAGTACTCCAGATTATGGTGGACAATCGTGGTGTTAACAGTCTCTTTACCAGAGCTGTTGCACCTTTTAAGTATTCTGCCAATGAATAGCAGTATTTGGTTTGCTCTGCCCACAACATTATCTATGTGATCGTTCCAGTTTAGGTTACTTCTAAATGTAATCCCTAAGTACTTAGTTGAATTTACAGCCTTCAGATTTGTGTGACTAATCGCGTAATCGAAATTTAGCGGATTTCTTTTAGTACTCATGTGAATAGCTTCACACTTTTCTTTCTTCAGTGTGAAGTGCCAGTTATCGCACCAAACAGATATCTTATCTAAATCATGTTGCAATTCGTTCTGGTCATCTGACGACTTTATAAGACGGTAAATGACAGCGTCATCTACAAACGATCGAAGAGGGCTACTCAGATTGTCTCCTATGTCTAAGCTGGTCGTAGCTTGAGTTCCAAATATGAATAGCTTGGAGAGACACACTTTCTGCAACACCTGACCATCATTTTGCAGGACAATGCCAATTAGGCACAGTACAAACTGTTACTGAATTGTTTGACTGATGGGCTGCTAAGTGCTATACCACCTACTGCACTCATCTGACTTAAGCCCTCGTAAGTTCAACTCGATTTCTAAACCGAAGGAAACACTTCACGGCATTCGCTTCACAACTGCTACAATTGGTCGGGCAATAGACGGCGCCGCTCGAACTGTCAATACAACTGGCACTGCTAAGAGTATCCTACGACTTCTACAGCGCTGGCAACGTGTTATACAACATGCAGGTGACTACTTCGACGGTCAGTAAAACTTTGAAACACGTATCTATTTTGTACGAGCAGTAAACAAACAATTGCCACTATTAAAGTTCCAATCCTTGTAGTTCATGCATCCATCATTGCTGACAAGAATAATATACAGCAGAACGGAAAAGAGAAGTGAAGGTGTGTTTGACGATGATCAGTTTGGATTTAGGAAAGGTAAAGGCACCAGAGAGACAATTCTGACATTGCCACTGATATTGGAAGCAAGATAAGACAAATCATAACACGTTCATAGCAAAAAATGGTTCAAATGGCTCAGAGCACTATGGGACTTAACATCTGAGGCCATCAGTCTCCTAGACGTAGAACTACTTAAATCTAACTAACCTAAGGACATTACACACATCCATGCCCGAGGCAGGATTCGAACCTGCGCCCGTAGCGGTCGCGCGGTTCCAGTCTGAAGCGCCTAGAACCGCTCGGCTACTTCGGCCGGCCGTTCATAGCATTTGTCGACATGGGAAAGCGTTCGACAATGTCAAATGGAGCCAGATGCTGGAAATTATAAGAAAACAACGTTACGTTGTATATAAATCGGACACAAGAGTCAAGAGGGAACAGTAAGAGTTTAAGAACGAAGCTCAGGAGTTAAAAATGGTGTGAACTAGGGTTGTAAGTTTCCGCCCTGCTGTTCAGTCTATACGTCGAGGTAGGAGTGGTGGAAATAAAAGATTCAAGAGTAGGATCAAAATTCAAGTTGAAACTGTTAGAATTCACTGATGGTATAGCTGTCCTCGGTTAATGTGAAGGTGAATTGTAGGATCTGGTGAATGAATTGAACAGGCTATTGAGTACAGAATAACGACTGAAAATAAGTTGAAGAAAGGTGGAACTAATGAAAAGTAGCAAAAATGAGATCAGCGAGAAACTTAACGTCAAAATTGGGGATCACGAATTAGATGAGGTTAAGGATTCTGCTACGTATGAAGCAAAATAACCAATTGCGGGCGGAGCAAGGCGGGAACAAAATGCAGACTATCACAGGCGTAAATGACATTCCTGGCCAAAAGAAGTGTACTGGTGTCAAACATAGCTCGTAATATGAAGAAGAAATTTCTGAGAATGAGCGTTTGGAACACGGCACTGTTTGTTAGTGAAACACGTTTTGTGAGGAAAACATAACGAATGACAATCTAAGCACTTGAGAAGTTGTGCTACAGATGAACGTTGAAAATTTGGTGAACTGTATAGGTAAGGAACTGGTGGGGAAAGGAATATACGGAAAACATCGACAAGATGAAAGGATGTAGGACAAATGTTAAGACGTCACGGAACAAGATCCATGATACTAGATGCAGCACTTGTGGATAAAAACTGGAGAGCGAGGAAGAGATTGGAATACATCCAGCAAAATAATTGAAGACGTATGCTGTAAATGCTAGTATGAGACAAAGAGTTTGGCACAGGAAAGGAATTCATGGCATACCCTATCAAAGATCTCTCGTACAAAAAAAAAAAAAAAAAAAAAAAAAAAAAAACGGGAAAATATGTGTGACATGTGATCACGTGCGCATAGCCACTGATAAATGGCTCCGCCTCCCTCTGGATCGATTTCAATCAAACTTGCTACATATAATACTTAGTATTTGGAAGGATGTGCTATGAACGTAGGAACCAGCTATCTCCCACTGGGTTACAGGTGATAACGTAGCGATAGAAGGGGGTAGGAATAGATTAACCGAGGCAGGAGTAGGAGATGGACAGAGGTGAAGGACCGGTAAGGTAGAGTAGGAGATGCACAGATAGAGGGAAGGAGGAGATGGGGTAACAGAAGATTGTAATAAATTGGAATAAGGCCCACAGTGACTGCAAGATGCCAGCTAGATTACATTATGGTCAGATGGAGATCCAGATATCAAATATTGGATCGTAAGGTGTGAAAAGGTGCAGATGTATACTCAGACCACAATTTAGTAAAGATGAAGAGTAAATTGAAGTTTAAGAGAAGCGTTCGAAACACGTGGGATATTGAAGTACTGGGAAAAAATGGGGCTCATTTGAAATTCGCTAAAGATGGGGAGACTGCAAAAGGATTACGACAGTAGGTAGTCCAATTCGGGAGGAGTGGACATCTCTTAAAACAGCAGTCACAGACAAATGTAGGTTCAAATGGCTCTGAGCACTATGGGACTCAACTGCTGAGGTCATTAGTCCCCTAGAACTTAGAACTACTTAAACCTAACTTTCAGAAAAACGTCATCGACACAGCTCCGAAGAGAGCAAGAACAGATAAGAGCCACAAATACCTTACAGTCAGCTTAATAGCTCATGTACTCATGTTTCTGACACGAATAATATGCAGAGGAATGGAGAAGAAAATTGAAGGTGTGTTAGATGACGATCAATTGGGTTTTAGGAAAAGTAAAGGCGCAAAGAGGTAGTACTGACGCTGCATTTGATAATGGAAGCAGGACTAAGGAAAGTTCTAGTGTCGCTCGTAGGATTTTTCGGCCGGGAAAAAGTGTTTGTCAGTGTAAAATTGTGTATGATTTTCGAAATTCTGAGGAAAACAGGGGTAAGCTGTAGATATACAACAACAAAAAGGGGGCAATACCATTGGAAGATAGAGAAAAAATGATTCAAATGGCTCTGAACACTATGACCTTAACTTCTGAAGTCATCAGTCCCCTAGAACTTAGAACTACTTTAACCTACTAACCTAAGGACATCCAAAACATCCATGCCCGAGGCAGGATTCGAACCTGCGACCTTAGCGGTCGCGCGGTTCCCGACTGTAGCGTCGAGAACCGCTCGGCCACCTCTGCCGGCGAAGATCGAGAAAGAAATGCTGTGTTTAAAAATGGTGTATGGCAGGGATGTAGTCATTGCCTCTACCGTTCAATGTATACATACGGTTCAAGAGTGGAATTAAGGTTCAGGGTGAAATGATGGCAATGATAAGATTCGCTGGCGACATTATTTTCTTCAGTGAAGATAAAAAAGATTTACTGAGCTGTTGGATTGAATGAACAGGCTGATAAGTATGTTAGGTTTCAGGTCTGAACAACAACTGTGTAAGCTGTAAATATCTTCGGTTTGATGTTGCAATATTATCACAGAAATATACGCATTTACACAGTTTACCAATTGACAATGTTACGACAGTTGTCAAACGAACGCATCTCATCCTACCCCACAATGGTAAATTTTAACTAGAAGTTTCTTTACAAAATTATTCTAACGACTACGTCATGATGTTGGCCGGTACTACGATAAATCATCTGATTCCGGTTCTAAGTTCGGTACAATTTAGAATGACAATCAGGTCTACAGAGGACGGTTAGTTTTGTGACAAGTTGAGCAAAATATTATCGAAGGTGAACCAACAAGTATACACCTCTGCTCGCGGTATTTACCTTAGCTGCGATGAGCAGTCGTCTGCATGGCTGCTCTCATCTACTGAAATTCCAATAAAAACTAATGAAGCGTTTGCTGATTTTTCCAGCAGAAACTCTCCCTATGTTTCTCATTATACAAGGAAACATGTACTCATCCCTAGTCTAGGAATATGGCGAAATACACGCGCATGGCTGGAGCAGAGTGCATATTAAAATGCCCTCTCAGTCCTCGCAAGAAAAATTAAAGAACTGCCGGTTTTGTTTCTCGACAGCTGGATCTCAACGATGCTTCAGCTAATATCTGACAGAATGTCAGCCACGGTGAACGCAGGGTTCACTCAAATTTGTTCTCTGTATCGTACAGAGCGTTATGCGCCACGTTCTGCACTTGACGCCAGTTCAGAGAAGAATCCCCCAATATTTCGTTCACATATTTCTCGTAACCAAACCCTCTCCCCACCTGGTCTCTTTCGATCTCCACGTCACGGCTTTTTTCGACCAATAGGAGCGTTCCTCTTATTTTGTGGAAACTCTCTCTGCCAACCGAAAGGGCCCTACCATTGAACTGCTTCGAAATCTCGGCACTTTACTCTTTCCTAGTTCGTTTCCGCCAATCGGACGTTTCGTGACCGCTCACATGTGTACCATTAGCTGTTCACGTGATCAGCTGCGTAAAGGGTATTGTTCGTATCCATTAGGAATTTCGAAACGCAGTTTTCTGAAGCTTCTCTCTGTCCTCCTTCTGGTGGCCTGTTACTTACTCTGTAGGATGCGTCACCTGTCCGGTCGCTGACATCCACTGCGGGACGCCCCCTGAGAGATCTTCGTGTGCCTCCCATGGTGCGGCCTCCACATCTGACCCCGATGTAAAAAACACTTATGTAAGGTACGAAACTGACCTTCATTTATTCTGCCACCTTACAAGTATAAAATACTGAATGAGAGTAGACAGAAGAAAGATGAAGGTAATGAATAGGAGCAGGAATGAAAAAGCCCAGAAACTTAACATCAAAATTGGTGCTGCCATTGTTAAGGAATTCTCCTACTTTGGAAGCGTAACACCCCATGGTGGATTAAGCAAGGAGGAGATAGAAAGCTAACTATCAAAACCTGAAAGGGCATTCCTAGTCCAAAGTAGGATATTAGTAAGAAACATAGTCCTTAAATTGATACAGAAATTTCTCAGCATACACGTTTGGATAGTGGTAAAACCGGAACACAAGATTTTGGGAGCTAGAGGGACTGACGAGGTATGGTCTGGAATGATATCCGCTGAATCGGCGATGAATATAATGTAACCTAAACAGTGACGAAATGAGGCAACAGGTCATATGTAAGACATCAGGGATTATTTTTCATGGTACTAGTGGGAGCTCTAGAGGGTAAACCCGCTAACGGAATACAAATATTGGAGTCCATCCAAAAAATAGTTGAGGACGTTGTGTACTACTCTGGGGCGAAGAGCTTGGCACAATAGAGGAACTCGTGGTGGGCCGCATCAAAACAGTGAGCCGAGTAGCGTCTAAAATAGTGTTTGGCATAGGTGCTCTAGTATTAGTATTAACGGAACTTCCGGAGACTTGAGATCAAATAAAATGGAGGGAATATATGACATATCTGAAATAGTTGCTGGAAATTACAACCTGGGGAAAAATATCTTTCATATAGTCCCGAATATAGCAATAGCTGGTTGAGCAGTGCATGACTCATGTTCCCGCCATCATGTATTTTACACCCGGTTTTTAACGTATTTCCACCTCACTACTTTAAATTAAATTACTACTGTCACTGAGTTGCTGCTTTGCTTGATCGTGAGCGGCGTTTGCAGCGCGTATCGATATATCCCCTCTTGTAGTATCTTTGCTCGAGTGCTATTACTTCCCGCTCGTTGTCCGTTGTAGGGGAGTCAGTCGGAGTTGGTCGCATTTCCAATAGTGAGTTCGAATAGTGTAGTTCGGATTGGCAGTTCGTGTCGGGAGTTCGGATTGCGAGTTCGGGTCTGCCAGTTGGTTTGAACGCGTTTGGAGCGCGGTCCGGACCTGCCAGTCCGGGAGTTGCAATGCGGCACTAGTGCAGTCGGGTTGGAGCAGCAGTGAGATCTGCGTCGACATGGCTCGCCCCACCATTGCCACACGCATCACTTGAGCCGCGTGACGGTCTTGCTGGATCGTCGGTCGGTCGTCTTACCGGACGACGCGGTTTGGGCCCGCCGATCAGTTAGGAGTCGGCTGTGTGCAATGCGATGCTAGTGCAGTCGGGTTGGAGTAGCAGTGAGGCCTGCGTCGACATGGCTCGCCCCACCATTGCCGCCACGCATCACCTGAGCCGGGCAACGGTCTTGGTGGATCGTCGGTCGGTCGTCGTACTGGAAGACGTGTTTGGGCTCACCGATCGTTCATGAGTCGGCTGTGCATGTATGCATCGACTCCCGATTTGTCTTTGTGTGTGTTCAGTTACTGTTGGGTATCGTTCAGGTCTTAGTGCAAGTGTTTGTCAGATTGTGTGTGTGGTTGGTTTGATTTCCTTTGACAAGTTATTTTAAATGTTGTCGGCGTACTGCCTCTGAGAGATCGGTCATCTGTTTCTCTGAGAGCTTCTGGGCTCCTTCAATTACCATCTAGTGTAAATTGGTTCAGACCTTTCCTGGTGCAGGTATGTCGGTTAGCCAGTGGGCGTGTTTCCTTTGCATGATTGGATCACAGCCAGTATTTCCACGTCGTGTAAGTGAGTGGGAGACGCACCAGCAGTGCAGTCACGACGGACCAGCAGTCGCGACGGACCAGCAGGATTCGGTCCGTTGGTGCGGACCAGGGAGCGTATCTCAGTGCGGCGCGGTCGGCTAAATCCGATGCCGGTCGCTGCGCAGTGTCGGACCGTGTGTTGAGCTCTCCGATCGCTACGACCTTCGTGGCTTACGTCAAATACGCATGTACCGGTTGGTGGCAAGCACGTCGTTGTGTAGGTCGGTCCGTGGCTGTCCCCTGGCTGGGTTACGACGGATAAAGTATAGTTGGGCTCGCCACCTATCTCACCGAAGTGAACAAGGGCAGACAGACCTCCCTGTAGGCCTTCTGAGTGCCACTGGTGTTTCATTATCTGTTGTCAGTTATTTTAAATTTGAGGCTTATGGTTCTGCTTGTTTCTTACAATTTTGTAAAATTAATTTTTAAATTTGTCTTTAAAATTTAAAACACTGCAGCCTTGTGCCTTTGAAAATTATGGTAATATATTTGGAAATTCTGAAGTTTGATTGTGACCCTCAGTCGTTGGTATTGCACCTTGCATATGTTATTTATTTAAATTATTTTATTGCTATCTCAATTTTATTTTTATCTTGTTGATTTTTAAATTCCTTGTTGTTAAACATGCTGGCCTTCTGCCTTTAAAGGACTATGGTAATATATTCTAAAAGTCTGAATATTAGTTGTGGCCCTCAGCCATTTGTATTGCACTTTGCGTATGTTTGAATTATTCTATCGCTATCTTAATTGGATTTTTATCTTGTTAATATTTAATAGTAAATGAAAAGCACCAGTTTGCTTTTGTTCTACAATATTATTTTTATTGTTAACCGGTTTTCGGCTTACAAGGCCATCTTCAGACATTTACGGAGTATTATCACCAAAGAAGTTAAATGTTAGCAGACAACATTGGAAGAGAAGTAACACATCTAGAGTGAAGTAGAAACATACAGTGAGTAACATCTTTGCAATGAAATAGTAAAAACTGAACAGTAAACAACAATGGAGTTAACAGGAAAACCTTTAGCACAAAATAGGAATAGCATGCCTACATAACAGTTTCTATTAATAAACAAAACTAATGAAATAAGATAAAATTAGTACTAGACAAGGCTGCATCAATACACAACCAATAAGTTGTCTCATCAAATACTATTTATATTTTACTTTGCTCATTTATTTAATGTAAACTGGTATACAGCCACTGCTTTGATTATAATGTTAATGTTAAAATGTAGTACCACCACACTCTAAATCTGTAGGTTCCATCAAACACCTCAATTTTCCTGCATTTACTAATTTCTGTTTATCTTATTGATATTGTTTAAGTTCCTTGTGTATTCTGTATTTACATTGACAACTGTCTCTTCTTTTTTAATTGGTTGTGTATCACTCTCCATGTTTCATACCTCTTGATGCAGCCTTGTCTAGTACTCATTTTATCATATTTCGTTAGTTTTGTTTATTAATAGAAACTGTTATGTAGGCATGCTATTCCTATTTTGTGCTAAAGGTTTTCCTGTCAACTCCATTGTTATTTATTGTTAATATTTCTTGATGAGGCCTTCAGCCGTGAAAGAGTTGCTAAATTACAATAAATGACTACTGGATGCAGAAACTGACCTCAACCCTTGGCTCTTACCACAATCCTATTACTTGTTCTTCCCAGCGTATTTAGCGGGCGTTTCACTGGTAAGTGCAAGAACTATCATATAATCACCTTAACAGGTGGTGCGTGAAAGCTGTTAAGAAGATAAGTATAAAGAGAAACATAAAAATTTTAGAGCTGTTAAATGACGATCATTTTTGCTTTAGGAAAGGGCTCCAGAAATGCAGTTTTTTCATTGTACTTGATGATGGAAACAAGACATAAGATAAATAAAGTCATGTTCATTCGGTTATGTAGCCTCTATAAGGAGGACAACAAAGTGGAATATTACATGATGTTTGAAATTTAGAGAACAATTTGTGTAAGTCATAGACAAAGACGGGGAACATACAACGTCTAAAAAAAAAAAACAAGAACAAATGTGAGTCAAGAAAGAATTCCTGAGACTAAATATTGTTGTTCTAGGGCAGGTATGCAGCACCTACTGTTCTGTCTGTGACAAGAAATAATGGGAACATAGTAATGATTTGTGAGTGGAATTAAGGATATCAGTGCTAAGACTCACTGACTACTGCTACCCTCAGTGACAGTGAAGAAGAATGTCAAGAAAAGTTCTATGGAATGACTAGTCTAATGTGACCAATTTTGTACTGAGGATAAATCTATGATAAATTGAATTAACCAAGAGCAGCAGACACGAAATTTGCGGTAAGCTAAAATCAGCATTGATGACTGTGAAGTGTATGGAGTGAAAATACATTTGCTACCTTGAGAATAAAACAGCAGATGACGGACGATGCTAAAAGGAATAAAAAGCATAGTACCACAGGAAAAGAGATCGTTCCTACCATAATAAGTCTAGTATTATCAAACATCGACGTTAATTTAAGGAAGAAATTTCTGAGACATGGAGCGCAGCTTTGTATGGAAGTGTAAAATGGGAGAACTGGAAGAGAATAGAATCGAAGAGTTTGACATGTGGTGCAGTAGAGTTAAAATGAGAGCACAGTTTCCGTTCTCACCCGGTGGTACAATCGGGACCGACCGTCCGCCGTGGCATCTTCACCCAGTGGCTTCATTCGCATGCGATGTGGAGTGACATGGTGTCGGTATACCTCTCTCCAGACCCCTGTCGGCTGTCTACACCATTGCCTCCCGAGTTTCTGAACCGGATGCAGTCGTACACCCTGTTTCAGATGAAGCTTCTCGGCCCGCAAGATCTGGGAATTCACAGAGGCTGGGTTTGCTGGTAGTAGGGAGCTCCAACGTTAGGCACGTAGTGGGGCCCCTCAGGAACATGGCTGCCAAGGAGGGGAAGGAAGCCAGTGTGCACTCCGTGTGCATACGGTGGGAAGTCATTCCGGATGTGGAAAGTGTGTTTCCGGATGCCATGAAGTGTAGAAGGTGCAGCCAACTGCAGGTGGTGACTCCTGTAGGTACCAATGACGTTTGTCGCTTCGGATCTGAGGCCATGAAGAGTAGTAGGTGCAGCTAACTGCAGGTGGTGACTCCTGTAGGTACCAATGACGTGTGTCGCTTCGGATCGGAGGAGATTCGCTCTGGTTTCGGGCGGTTTGCGGGAATGCTAGAGACTGCCAATCTTTTCGGACAACATGGTTGTGGAGAGAAGCAGCAATTAGTATAATTAATCAATAATTCAAGAACAGTCTTAATCGCATTTATTATTGTTATAATACCGACAACCGGTTTGAACCCGACGCAGGGGTCATCTTCTGGGCGTTTACACCATTGATCGACTGCTGGTGGTGTCACTCCTGTATACATAACGGCAGGAATACGGTGGGCAGTCATTCCGGATGTGGAAAGTTTGTTTCCAGATACCATGAGGAGTAGAAGGTGCAGCCAACTGCAGTTGCCAGAGGAATATTTGTTGCTGACAGAAGTAGTGTACCTTGTAGTGAAATTTAAGTAGAAAGTTCCTGCGAAATAGTATGGATGGAGGTTGTACTTGACAGTCTGACTAAACTACTAATTGGATCTTTTTACCGTTTCCTGCCGTTATGGAGACAGGAGTGACACCACCAGCAGTCGCCCAATGGTGTAAAAGACCAGAAGATGACCCGTACGTCGGGTTGAAACCGGTTGGCGGTATTATAACAATAATAAATGCGATTAAGTCCTTGAATTATTGATATTGCCAGTCTTGCTACCGAGATTAACGTGGAGCTCAACATCTGCAGCATCGTTGATGGATTCGACAGTCGTCCTTTGGTGCTGAGCCGAATGAAGGGTCTCAATCAGAGGCTCAGGCGGCTCTGTGACCATGAAGGCTGCAGTTTCGTTGACTTGTGCCAACGGGTGTTGGGTTTCCGGGTTCCGTTTAATAGATCAGGAGCCCACTACATACAGAAAGCGGGATCTGTGTGGAAGGGACTTGCCGGTTTATTAGGTTAGAGGGTCTCGGGAAACCACAGGAAGGGGGTCCGACTCAAAGAGAGTAGATAAAACACAGTAAGGTAGCTGTAGAAACGATCTGTTTGGAGTTGTAAATTGTCGTAGCTCTGTTGGGAACGAACCAGAGCCACAAGCTCTAATAGAAAGCACTGAAGCTCAAAGGAAAAGCTCCTTACAACCGGAAATATGTTCAGCCGAATTTTTTTCAAACGGCCTAATATGTTCATAAAGAATATATTAAATACAGTTGCCAGAGGAATATTTGTTGCTGACAGAAGTAGTGTACCTTGTAGCGAAATTGAAGTAGATAGTTCCAGCGAAATAGTATGGGTGGAGGTTATACTTGACAGTTTGACTAAACTATTAATTGGATCATTTTACCGACCCTCAGACTCAGAAGATATAGTTGCTGAACTGCTCAAAGAAAACTTGAGTCTCATTTCAAATAGATAGTCGGTGCTCACTTCAATCTACCCACGATATGCTGGAAAAATTATACGTTTAAAGCCAGCAGCAGCCATAAAGCGTCATCCAGAACTGTACTGAACGCTTCATCAGAAAATTATTTGGAACAGTCAGTACATGAGCCCACTAGAAGCGTAAACGGTTGCGAAAGCTTACTTGATCACTTAGCATAATCCTGGACTAATAGGAAGTATCATGACTGTTACAGGGATTAGTTACTACAAGTCAGTTGCAGCTGGGCTGAATACCATAACACACTTAATCATCCAAAAGAAAAGAAAAGTACATCTATTTAAGAAAGCAGATAACAATGCTCTTAGCTGCAGGGGGTAGCCGCGCGGTCTATGGGGTCCTCTCACGGTTTGCGCCCCCCACCCCCACCCCCACCCGTCGGAGGTTCCAGCCCTCCCTCGGGCTCGGGCGTGGGTGTGTGTGTTGTCCTTAGCTTAAGTTAGATAAAGTAATGTGCAAGCTTTGGGACCGATGACCTAAGCAGTTTGGTCCCATAACATCTTACCACAAATTTCCAAAATGCTCTTAACGCCTTTTTAAGAGAAAGTGTCTTCTCCTTCCTTTCTGATCATGTAAGAGTAGAACAGATGTCGGATGACTTCATAGAGATAGTATCGACGGCAACTGAGTACACACATCAATGAAAGGTTTGCATAATTCCTATTCCCAGAACTCCTAAAGATAGTTGTTGACTGTGGATATGTATCACAGACACAGTCCCTTTGTCTGTTTAGAGATGTCACTAAGATGTCGCCCAAAGATGTAAACAGCCATCCATGAGTAGTACCTATAAGGCGGATGGGGTTCGACAGCCGATCAGTTCCAGTCATTCCACCAGGAAGAATGTTCAACCATGCCTAGACACTCAATACTGAGGTTTGATAGCATCCGCATTGTTACTTTTCGCCAGGAAGGACTCTCAACAAGGGAAGTGTCCAGGCGTCTCGGAGTGAACCAAAACCATGTTGTTCGGACATGGAGGAGATACAGAGGAACTGTCGATGAAATGCCTCGCTCAGGCCGCAGGGGGTACTACTGCAGTGGATGACCGCTACCTACGGATTATGGACCTTCACATAAAATTTAAATCAGGAGGTTTCTTTTTCGATTGCGAAAACATTCTGTTGGTACCCACCTACATAGGGAGAACTGATCTTAACGATAAAATAATACAAATCAGGGCATGCATAGAAAAATTTAAGTGCTCGTTTTTCCCGCTCGCCGTTCAAGAATGGTATGGTAGAGAGACAGGTTGAAGGGGGTCCATAGAAACCTCTGCCAGGTAGTTCATTGTGAATAGCCCAGTAATCACGTATATGTAGATGTTGCTCTCCGCTCAAGTAGGTCCGCAATTGGCATTACGAGTCAGAGTGGAGTCCCATCCAGACATCCCAACACGGAAAAATCCCCGGCAGTTGCCGGATCCTGCGTATAACAGCCACCGCGATAACGACTGAGCTGCTTGGGCGAACGGTGCTAAAGAAACATACAGAAAATTGGGGTGACTGTTATGACAAATGAGGAGGATCACCGCATAATCTTCGACGGATGGATCGTATGGAGAACACTATCTAGAATAAGGAACAGAATTGTAAGTGATAAGACTCAGGAATAATTTTCACTATACTAGAGTGCATTATAGAGGGGTAATTAGAGATTGTAATATGTTGAACAAACAATTGAGGGTGTTGGATGTAAGCACTTACCTGAGGTGAAGGGATAGGACAGGAAGTCGTCGCGGGTCGGATACCGCAACAAACCACCCCAAAGGCTAATGGGAAAAAAGAAAGTAGTAAGAATCAAAGGCACCCGTCACACAGCCTCAATCTGTATTTCATCATAAGTGTTGTCATCAAGGAAGGCCGAATCACTGCAGAAATTAGACACAAAACACATTAAGTGAAATCGATAAGATACAAACTGATGGCTTCTGTGTCTGACGATAATCTTTGAAACTGTCATTAAAATAAAGTTATTCGCATCTACAGGTGCTAGTGTTTGCGAGATGGTTTTGTTTCGTGCATAATTTGTTGAACTAAGCAAATTAATACAAAGTGAAGGAGAAATAATTACGCTTGCTGCTGCATAGGACATCAACACCGAATACGTGCGGAAAGATGGTAGTGACCGAGAACGTTTAGCTATTTAGAACGTTAGATAAGCTTATACTAACCAGTAAGGATAACTACTTTTTATGGGGCTGTATTTGTTCGTAGTTAGTGGTATCTCATACAGAGAAATACACTGGTGTGCAAAGCTTAAAAACGGAAGTAAGTTTCGAATGATGTGTCACTTTCAAGTAACACAGCTCTACGAAAGTTGAGCGATAAATAGAAAGAACTCGTAAAGTATGGTACACAAGGTAACTGATAGAAATACACAATGAGACGAACAGAAATGACAGTTTCATTCAAACACACTGACTACACTGAAGTCTCCGTGATTTTTTTATGGCCCCATGGATACTGCAAAAGGAAGGACATGGCTCTTTGTATGAATGAAAATATCTGCTCTATAACATATTCCCGTGCAGGTCATATCGTTCGTTAGGAGTTCCTGTGGTATGGTGAATCATTCCACCACCAGAGAGGTTCACAACAGCTGGATGACCGCTGGTGCATAAGGACATGAAGCGACAGAACATGTGTAAGACATCAGGGATTATCTTTCATGGTACTAGTGGGAGCTGTTGAGGATAAAACCCGTAAAGGAATACAAATACTGAAGTCCATCCAACAAATAGTTGAAGTCGTTGTGAACTACTCTGGCATGAAGAACTTGGCATAGTAGAGGAATTCGTGGTGGGCAGCATCAGAACTGTGAGGCGAGTAGCGTCTAAAAGTGTTTGGCGTAGGTGTCGAGGAAACGGGCAGACGCCAATCCATTCTCCGAATGTCCTCTCGTTCGAAGAGCTTCTTCACCTACGCTGTTCCATTATAATCCATAAAAATAAAGTGAGGATTTAATGAACCCCTCCAAAAACTCACATTTGGAATGAGTATACATGACGTTGATCGGTTAGTGTACTGTATTCAGAATTTTGGAGGTCATTGCTCCCATGCAACATTACGCCTCGCCACGCAATACCACATAGACCACCCAGAAGAAAATATGTGACAATGCTGGACATACCCTCATATAGCGAGAGTTGGGAACATGTAAAATACCCGTGAACATTGTCGAACTTAATCATTTTGATTCTGCAAGTGTTATGATGTGAGGAGGATAACGTTGCTCATCGAACTCACTTCCAAATCCGTAACGCTGGAGACTAACCGCTCAACGTCATGATTCACTATATGCCATCTCCATGTGCATCATTTCTGGGGTTCATTTGGCCTGACTTCATTTTTGTGGACGATACTGTGCGACCATATGGAACAGCGCAAGTGAAGCGGCTCTTGGAACGAGAGGATATTCGACGAATGGACTGCCTGTTATCCCAACTCCATTCATCGAGCACGTATCGGGCGGGGGGGTGGAGGGAGTGACGCATTGCGGCACGTCCACATTCGACAGTGACCATCCAGCAGCTGTACACGGCGCTGGTGGAGGAATGGAACACCTTGCCACAGAAACTTCTTACGAACCTCGTGGATCACGTTGTAGAGCATACATCAACGCCCACGGTGATCACACACCGCATTGAAAGCTATGTCTCACCTATTGGCATGTCCAGAAGGCCATTATTAATAACGATGTCTCCAGTATAATTACTGTATTTTAACAAAAGTGTCAAACCGGTTCGTCTCATTGCTTACTTCTTTCACTTACTCTCTGTACTATACAGTAGGGGTTCTTTGTACGTAAGGTCCAAGTTTCATCAAACTATGTTATTTCGCAGCGACACATCACTTTCGTTCGTATATTTTGAGAAGCAGTGTCTTTACCTTTGGGAACTACTGGTCCCAAACTATTCAAAACATAGTGGATCCTGTTAACATATCATGTAGAGCATCGTCACGTTACACCAAAAGACTGTTTCCTGATGATTTTCAAAGTCAGTAAGTTCACTCAGCAATAAATGATGAAACATTTATGTTTCATATCGTCTTCATTAAGGCAGCTCATGTCAGACAGAGAAGTAATGTTTTATTCACGTTCCCACCACTGCATTAACCTTTAGGTTTCTTGGACAAACGATGGAGAATAAGCATTTTAAGCGAGCAGGTCTGTTAGGTACCATAGCCGCCTTCAGTTTCACCAGCTTTCGCAATTCACAGGAAACATCCCGGAGGCTCTTGTGTGAGAGATGAAGGTCTTCCTTTCTGACACGTACGTAGCGGCAAATTTTCCATTCTTACTGGGCGTACACCGGGCAGAACCTCTGCAATGCGGCCGCCACACTTACAAACGCTTTCCGCGGGTAAGGCTCGGCCCTGCTGCTAGTAAATTTGCTACAGAGGTCAGCGGACGGCAACATGACTCGCCGTACTGTTCTCCTCCAAACTTCAAGCGGCCGCCAGCGTGTATGCCGTAGCAGACAGGGCTGCAGCCGTAGGCAGAATTTCACGTCCGCGAGATCACGCGTCCGCCTAACACCGCACCAGTATTCATCCGCTGACAGGTGTTTACGTAGTCACACGGCCACTCTGCGGAGAATGCTCGCTGCGTTTTTACCTCGCGCTTCTGCTGCCCACCTGACAGAGAGGTTCAGCCATTGCCATTACCACCGGCCGCTCGACGCTCGGTGCTCCCCGCTCGAACTTAAAGTCAGTCGCGTAACCGAACGCGAGCTTCAGCCGCCCACGTCCGCACAGCCTCGCGGGACTGGTCGCCATTTGTCATCTGCACCTTTCTCCTCATCGCCCACTACGGCTCTCACGGACTTGATCGTTGTGAGCACTTTCCAGGCTATCGTCATGGACAGACGTTTAAGTTTTTAATCAAGTTGTGTGGACATTCGTCGCCAGAAAGTGTACCGAGTTGTCTTCATAGTTAACATACAAACAGTTCCCGCATGTAAATTTTCGCCTCTCGCATTACTTGACAAGGGGACAGATAGCTTACTATCTTGTAACTGGTGAACCAAAACTGCACCGACAAAGTTTCGGAGCTTGTTTGGGATATTACATAAGTATTTTGGTAAGAGCAAGCTGTTGTTCAGAAAGTGATTGAATTTCATTGATTTCTCTTCCCCATTTTGTATTTGTATTGCACTCAAAATATCTGCACAGTTTTGCTAATGTCGACGGACTGCACTGTGTGTCCTATTTCACAACTTTTTTTCCGTTCACCCTTGATACTTATTGTTGACAACACTAAAGCCAACTATACTCTTCGGGCTGAAGACTGCATTCAGTACTACTCGGTTCCCTCTCGTTATATGTTTTCTCCTGGCTGGGTCAGTTGTTCGTTAAGAGCAATACATAGCAGTAGGTTATTGGTGAAGAGATTTCTGAAACAAAACTCGCGTATGGGTTCCCTGAATGCAATGGAAGAGCGGCACATCGTTTTAATGAAATGTTCCCTATCGACGGCAAATCCATTACAATACTTTTTCATCTGTTTAATGTCTTTGAAATTCATAAATGTTTTGTGTTGCCCTATCATAGAATTTTTCTTTGATGTGAAGATATTTTCATACAAATAAGGGTAACTGAAGTGACAACTTGTATAAATCATCTTTACAGTATATACTATTACAAGCCTCCAGAAACCAGTGTGCCCCTATCCCAAAATAAACAGTATCCCCGAAAATTCTTCGAAATTATATGGATGGAGCTCTAATTTATTTTGCGGATAGGAGTTTAATTCGCTTACTTAATCATCCTCTAAATTTTCAGACACAGATTACGACACTGTATTTCGTTGTAGGGTATACACCATAGCACCATATCCCAATTATACTCGTTTAATGCCAGTCCTTCGAGGTGGAATATGATTTACTTGTCTCAGAGGTGTGACAAATGTAAAAAAACAAGCTCAAGTCCTCGGGAGAAAGCCCAAAAAGGGGACGAGGTTGATAGGAAAGGGGTGGTGGTCGCATTGTGGTATCTTTCACATACATTAGAACAGTGAACTTAGTAGTTTAATGCAGCCGAAGAGCCATGAAGACAAACACAGGTTTTACAAACTTGTGTACTGATGATGGTCGTTCCAAAGCTTCCTGTAAAATGAAATGTCGCGATAAAGTTCACTGTTGCCATAGTTTTTTTATTACCCAATGAAGCAATGACTCTGACTGACGCCAGCACTGTACCATCACTGTAATGGCTGCAGAACAGATTATCTCTATATTATTGGATTATTCCATAGAGAGCATTGAAGATACGGAACACTAAGATTCTATTTATTTGCTCATTAAATATACACAAGACTCATTTTTAATCCATGCCTTCTTGTCAATTAAATATAATCAGAGAACGTTATCACAAAAAAGGGAAGTATCAAAACGGTCAGCTATTAAAAATAATGACAAAAGTGATAATAGCAATTATTGTTATTTACAGTTCATTGTTGGAAAGACGACTTCACAGTTACAGGTAGTCTGCGTAAACCAGTTGTTGACCAATGATGCATCATATATATCGATCGTGATAACCCCTTCATCGTGAACTAAGATCTGAAGACGATGCCCTGAAGCACCGAAACTGGTAGCTACACAATAAAAGGCAACAAAAGAACGGCTGCCGGTATTTGATTTTCTTACGAATATATCCTAAGCCGTAAAAAAAGTTATATATATGCCACTGGAAATTCATGTATGGAAGAAGCGGGTGGAGGAGAAAGTAAAATCTTGAGACCGTTGCTCAGCTGTAGCTAGAAAGTTCGAAAACATATGAGTTTCAGTAGGAGCGCAGAGATAAAGATGCTTTCATAACAAGAACAGGCGTGATGATCTGCATCGGACAGTCTTCAGGCTAAAGACCACAACGTCATCTATTTTGTGAACACAAGGCAAAAGGCGACAAGTTACCTGTATATAGTTAACCTCTGTTCAGTATGTTTTCAGAACATAATTCTGTAAAATGTGTCACTAAGGAAGAATGAAATCAGAAATCTTTCTTCCAGGAGTGCTAGTTCTGCAAGGTTCGCAGAAGAGCTTCTGTGAAGTTTCGAAGGTAGGAGATGAGGTACTGGCAGAACTAAGGCTGTGAGGACGGGGCGTGAGTCGTGCTTGGGTAGCTCATAAGGTATAGCACTTGCCCGCGAAATGCAAGGGTCCCGAGTTCGAGTCTGGCTCCGGCACACAATTTTAATCCGCCAGGAAGTTCCAGAAATCTATGTTTACTAAACCAAAGATGGAGGCACTTCCTTGCCAGAGTAGTCTCGTTGGTAGTTTCTTACGTCTATTCAGTGAAGTTACATAACCACTGGTGCCGGCACATTTGATGAGAGGGAATTCAGCAGCATTGCCTCAGTTGCGCTTCTGTCTCTCTCCCTCTCCCACCCCTCTTTTTTATTTATTTTATTTTTTTGCTTCATGACAGGTTTCCATCAGATTTACACAGTTCATTATATTCAAATTAATATACTTGCATGTGCAGCCCATCGTGTATATAAGGGAACTAAACGCATGAGTACTGTGTATATTTCCTGTATACACAAGTGGTGTCTCTTACACAAACACAGTGATCTGAAGGTCATCATGTAGCTTATCGAAACTGTTCGTACAAGTAAAAAAATGTGCAGCTGAGACGGAAAAGGACACCACATTTTCAATAGTTACGTTAGTTAAAGTACGCTGAAATTGACGGACAAATATTACTATTAGCGGAATAGTAATACTACGTTAACTATAGCTGAACACGTTAAAGGAGTTAAGTTTACCTATTTTTGCCATTTGTTATCACTGACTTAGATTGGTCTAGACTGACAAACTTTCCAGCACTTATCTTACTATTAAACTTCGAATAACAAAGTAGCTCATTGTGTTATAGGCTAGACATTTGACGATTGGAGAGACGATATCACGGTTAGACAGGTAGTCTGCATAAACCACTTCTTGGCCACAGATGCATCATACACATGGGATAACCCCATCAACTATGACCTCGAGATGGTACTTAGAAGTGACGAAACTGGTAGCTACACAAAAATGGGAACATAATGATGGCTGTAGTTGTTGTAGGGAAGCAGCCTACTCACGCCTTATAAAATTCACATCAGTCTTTCCACTGTGTGCCAGCCAGTCTGCTGTAACTAGCTCTGATGTCATAAGTGTTGCGCAATACTTTAAAAATCAAGTAAATAACCTGAAACGTTTCTAGCATGTCAGGAGTAATACTAAATCAATATGTGTTGAATATCAGTTCAATAACTTTAACCATTTTCGAAATTTGGACGATTTTCTGTAAAAATCATTGGCACAACAGAAAAGAGCTAGAAACTTAAAAAATTATATTTAGATTCATTTTGCATAATAATTTAGTAGAAGCAGTATTCTGGATCTCACAAATTAAAATTTTAGTTGAAGTTCATGATTTTCTGGTTTTTGTTTTAGAAGAAGGAAGCAAGATAAATTAAGTAGGCGAATAAATAAAACTAGGATGTTTAAATTAAAGTAGGAGGGAGATCCGCTATAATCATAAAAATGTGAGTTGTTTCAACAAAATAACTATAAAACTGTAGCTATAGCGTGTCTCCAAAGAGCAAGTTCAGAGCTCGTCTACTGTGTGTAGTGTAATTAAATTAATTCTCTCGCCCAAAATATTTGACTTGGCCACGTCAGACTTTTATTATGATTACTTACTTGTGTGCTGACTGCACAATTAAATTGAAAGCTTCATTGGTCATCAGCAAAGGAAGCAATGATTTATTCGATAACTTAAAGTGGTGCATTACTAGCCCAGCAGCTAGTCGGGAGAGCAGATTTGATCAGGCGTTCCCTTAATCGTCCGCACCGCGGCTTTACATCTAAGAACGCTGCGCGAGAAGAAGAGGGCCCCAGTTCTCTCCAGACGCTGATTAGCGCACCACCTGTGCCGGGAGTCGCGTCGCGTCGGTATCGTTGATATAAACAGCCTCGGATGCAGTAATAAGTTACTCGGGATACGCGTAACCATGAAATCGTTTTCGAGTGAAGTGTTAATTCTGGGATCACTTTAATGATCTATCTTCAGTTTGCGTATGTCGTATTTTCTCGTGCCCCTGCAGGACAGACATTCTACCATTACTTAGCGAGGCATTTGATGAACATTATCATGAAAATATGGTGAGCATTCACTTAAACATTCAGTTTGAACAGTTATAGTAGCATCAGCGCATTAGACTCTGACCTGCTCTGGTAGTTGGATTGTGTGGATGCTTTTTGGTCTGTGACTTTCAGAATATAGTCAACGTTTTAGAGAGAATGATTTTTATTATGAATCCCAGACAGTCTCCTAATTCCTCAGAGCTATAAGCTGTAGCTATAATTGTAATTCTCGCATGAAGTGGGCACTAGGAATTCTAATTACAGGCTTCACATTTTGCTAATCACTTTCTAGTTCCCAATATTGTGGTGTATTGTATTGTAGAGCCAGTGTTAAGAACGGAAAACAACAGCATAAATACAAAACATTTATTCAATTATTCCACCCGCCACCCCACATATGTTGCTAATCTGTCAGGAAACAAACTGAGTATAAGTGAAAGTGATTTTTAAATATTCGGATTCGGAAGTGAAATGCGACACGCAACTGAGCTATGGAACAGTGATAGACAGTGTTACTTGTGCATGTGGACGACACAATTGGATTAACAACGCATCTGGATTGACGGAACTGGCACTGAGTCTAGCTGCACTGCTGGAATCGCGAGAAGTCAGTGTCGCCGCACCGCAGTCATGCGTCGGAGCGACCGGAGCCGCATCTGCTGTTGCAGGCTACGGCCACAACACAGCAGGTTTCGAGGTGCCGTCTGCAGTTCAACGTGCCACGTCGCATCAGTAATCCTGGTACGCCGCGCCGGCAACGCCATACGTCGTGCAGAAGGAACTAAGTTAAGTGACAAGCTGTTAAAACCTTTACTAAGCTGCACTAAAAGACTGTCGGCGATGGAACCGCAAAAAGCAGCAGAAGTTAAACCTAAATCAGGACCTATGTCTGTTGAAGGAACTGTAAATCCAGACAACGGTTCAAGTGTAAATATGCATGAAAATAGTAACGTTAAAGTGAAATTCGAACTAGTGTCTCCTGACAGTAGTGTGAAAAAGGTCAACGATTCAATAGTAGAGACCCCTGTAGTAAAGCAGGAATCAGAAAGTGTTAAGTTATTGGATGATAGTTTCGCTGATGAATTAAAAATGAAACAGTCATCAGAGATGGTAGAGTTTAAAAGGGAGAAGTTAGATATGACTGATCATTCAGAAGTTTCATTTAGTTTTGGTGATTCTGTTGTTGGAGCTAGTTTTTCGTCACCCTAGTGTGATAAAAAGCCAGCTAGTGAGCAACCCAAAGATACTGGGGCTATTGATTTATATGTAATATTAGAAGCAATAGCTGCCAGTATTGCAAAAATGTCAGCCAGTAATGCAAGAATGACAGCTGAGTTAAAATCTGATATAATTGAGGTAAATGACAGGATTGCGGCGAGCCAAACCAATTTTAATAAACGGTTTGAGGCAATGGACAATAAATTAGAATCCAATAGAGCTGAATTAGAAACTTCCTTCAAGACTGGCTGCAATACGTTGATAAGAGGATCTGGACAGTTTAAATTATAAAATTGATTACAACCATGAGGATATTAAGAAAAAGGTTGCTCAACAGTTATCTGAGATGTATAAAACAGTAAAATCCGAAGTTGCTGAGGTTCGCAAAGACCCCCAAATGGAAGATGCGAAGTTGGAGCACAAGTTAACAGAGAAGATCGAGGCGGAATCTGAACTGTGCTCAGATAGGTTTAAAGATGTTAATATTAAAGTAAACGTATGTCAAGCAGAAGTAGACGCAAACAAAACTGATATTGTGCAAAGAGTAGATAATGTTGAAATGAGAGTAGAAAATATTAGTACTAACATTGCTAAAATTGAGAGTAAAGTAGCTTCAGTAACTTCTGGTAATGGTAGTATGCAACAAGCTGTAGCTGAAAACGCCGCTTTTATCGGGTGTCGGCAGTTCTTGCGATTCGATCCAGATAAAAATATCCACCCACTAGATTTCTGGACCGATTTTGAAGATGTGATTCCACCAACTTGGTCTGAACGAGAGAAAATCCCATTTATTAGAAGCCATTTAGCGTGTGACGCCATGCGTTGGTTAGCTGATGTTATGTAGAAGTGTAAAACATTAGCGGAATTTAAAACAGCTTTCATTAATGAGTATTGGTCTAGCAATAAGCAAAATGAAGTGTTGAGAGAATTTTGTAGTGTAAAACGCTTCAATGCAGGCAAGGAATCTACTAAACAATTTGCCAGGTCATGGATCTCACGTTTGTCACATTTGGCCGAAATGCTAAAACCTGAAATGATAATTCTAGGTCTTGAAGCCAAACTGCCATGGTATTCGCAAACTAGAATTATATCTGCTCCTAGAGACAATTTGGACCGTTTCATTGAATATTTGGAACGTGTAGAGCGTGTGGCTGCCAATGAGGAGCAAGCACGTAATAACAGAAATGCTAATAACACTAGTAGTAATTTTAAGAACGAGCAAAATGGTAATGTAAACATTAGAACAGTAGGTGTTCGCCATCCTAAGAAAGGTAGGAATTGGAGAAATAATTACCAGAACCAACAATGGCATCCAAATGATAATAATTTTGTTCCTAACAAAAATGTGCAACTAAACAACAGTGTTGAAAGCAATGCTGTGCCAGTTAACTATAATGCAAATAAAGGTAACAGTAATAGGCAGCGGCTGGAAAACTAGTTCCCGTCTATGAGGACATTGGCGCTCACTAGGCGGTTACTTTTCCTAAGCCAGTAATTACAGTAATTGGTAAGGCAGATTAGAATACTCAGACTGAACATGTGGATGAGGGGTCGGTAGCATCTAAGGGTATAGCAGGAATATTAGATCACTCACAGTATTTAATAGATACCATGTTAGAGACGCTTTCTAAGTGGGAAGAGAAAGAGAAGGCGCAGCAGTGTAACGGTAGAGAAGAGCTGCAAAATACTGAATTGTCATGTGAAGAAGCAGATGAAATTCATGCTTATGTTTACGATAAGGATTATGTGCTCTTATCTAAAGTGCCTATGCAGGATGTTGATACTGTACTAATAGATTTAGGACAGGAGGTAAGTGAGAATGTAGAGGATAGCCGTTGTGGTTCGATGAACCCAGCAGCAGTGACCAGTTGTCACTTGAGAAGGAACCCGACGATAATAGTGAAAGTGGTTTAGCTGTAACTAGTGTTATGCCCGGTCTGGAGGCGCAGAATCGCTCAGACAACAGTAATTTGGGTCATGTTCAGCAAACTAAATGTAATGAAGTCGTGCGGTGTTTCGATTTTAAATTAATAGACCGACTGGAAAAGGCAGCTGAAAATGTAATTCAGGAAACCCCTACACACTTTGACCTAAATGTAATGAAGACAGACGTCGATCACTTTAGTTGCAGACAAATCCAAAAGGAACTATTGGATGAGTTTGAGGAACCACCTGTACAACCTAGAATAAGCCACCCTACAATAATAGTGAATATGTTGAGTATCAATGTACGTTGTCTCTTAGACAGTGGAAGTGAGGTGAGTGCGATATCTCAGTCCTTCATTGATGCATTACCTAGTAAAGACAAGCTTACTGTAATGAGGGTATCAGGACTAAGAATAATTGGTGCTATTGGCAAGTTGTCAAAATGGGTAAAGCAAGAAGCTGTACTGCCCTTTGATATTCTTGCAAATTTGATTGATCATCAATGCTTAATTGTAAATAATCTTAGTATTGAGGTTTTAATTGGCATAGATTTCTTGTGATAATATCAGAGTGTTGTTGACATTGAAAGAAGCCAGTTAAAAATGGTCTTGCCGATAACCGGAGTAATTATGGTACCATTTATTGATAAACATGTAGTAACTAATGATGAAACTTGCGAGCTGCCTATACGATTTATGAGAAATAGGAGATATTGGGACGTAGGTGTTAATCTTAGTAAAAGTAAGCTAAACACAGAAGAAGAAGAAGCATTTATTTTGGACAAAATAGAAGCTAAACTGCAGGAAATCGATAAAATTTCAGCTAATCACAAGGAAGAAAAGAAATTAATGTTCGTATACCAAGGACCTTTCAGGATCGTAGGAAAACCACATGCCAATGCATATAGGTTAGAGTACTCTAACAGTAAAAAGCTATTAGGTCTCAGGAACATGATCGACCTAAAGAAGTTCATAGGTAGTGAATGCTTTCTGTAGGGAGGAGGTTGTTCTATAACCTCTACACAGTGTGGCAGCTGTGAAGTCCCAGCTGTGTGAGATCTTCTTTCCCAATTCAGATTTCACTCACTCTTCATCTTTTCTATCCACCTAAAACTTCGACCTCTTCTTTCCAACACATTAAATTTTCCATTATGGTTATCAAGCCAATAATAAACTAATGAATTCTGTAGAGAGGAGGTTGTTCTGTAAGCTCTACACAGTGTTGCAGTTGTGCAGTCCCAGCTGTGTGAGATCTTGTTTCCAATATCAGGTCTCACTCTATCTTCATCTTTCCTATCCACCAAAGTTTCGACACCTTCTTTGCAATACAAAAATTTTCTGTCATGGCTATCGAGCCATGACTTCTGTAACCATTCTATCCACCGATTAGTGAAGAAAATACCTAATGTGACAAACCTAACAGTGACATAAAGAACAGAGAAGAATGATGTAATTAAGAGACAAAGGTATTTGAGTAACAAGTATGTATAGAACCCTGGTAATATTATAAGTAAAAAGTGGTTGTTTTATTGGAAATGGTCCACCAACAGTAATTTAAAAAGATATACAAATTCATGTACAAGCAGGATCTAAAGTGGCAGTGAAACCTATTGTATGCTGTAGAGCTAACTAATTAATAGTAAAAGGGATTGCTTAGTGTTATGAAAAATATGCAGATAAGTGGTCAGAATGAACTCACCTTGTGTAGCAAGGAATGGCAGTGTAATAGAATTGAACAGTGTTTGTGGTTGAGACGTGAAGGACACGTCCTTGAAATATTTATAAGGTAGTAGCTGGCCGTTATTTTGTGTAGTGTGTGACAGGACACACCTACACGTATTGAGGATATGAGTTGGAGGCGTGAATGCGACCATAGGTACCCTTATGTTAGATGAGACAGAGCAGCTCATGGTGTCCTACAGGTTTAAGCAATTTAGCATTACGCTCGGCCATAATTACTTAATGCACTTTAGTGGTCGGTCGAGAGAGACTACCTGTGGTTTCAGCATCCAATCAAGTGGAAATGGATTACAACATGAGCAAACTGATCAGCTACAACACACTATAGATATGAAATAAATGTGCTATCCTGTGCGTTAAATGTTAATAGAGTGAGTGTTAAATAAATACATACACTAGGAACATAATTGAGCAGCATAATGGCAGACGTGAAACATTATTCATAGCTCAGCATAAATACACTTCGATGAAGTAAGTACATAATTGCAGATGTGGAACTGACACATCAGCAGAGGACCAATACGTGGATTTAGTAGTCAACTAAACGTAGTGTGTTTTGAACACTCAGAACTGTACTATTGCCACAAGTTACTCACATGTACAAAGAGGCTGAGAAGACAACTACTAATCAAATATTCTCATACTATCTCTAAGAATAAGATAATCGAAGATGAGTCAGCTAAGAAAATAAAATACAAATGTATCAAGAATGTACCGAGCATTGGTTCAGTGTTCTGGCCCAGAAATAATAAATGAGATTAAATAGGATTCATGATTGTATGCCTTGAGCATAGATTTTCTCTAGTACGTGACTAACGGCGTTTTGAGCAATTTGTTTACCGATTTTATGACAGTTAAGTAACTGCGAGAGTAAAATTGAAAAAGTTCTGTTAACTTTGTTCCAGTAACATATTGAAAGATAAAATGTATATATCCCCATTTCATTGTGACCCACCCTTAGATATCAAGTAAACAGAGTCTGAGGCACTCTTTTTGTTTGTTCGACAGGACAAACCAGATAATGGGAGCCTGGTAGCTGCGTGAAAGCGTGGAGTGACTTGGGCACAACTCACAGTGACCCCTCCCCTTTCCCCATGTAATTCAGAGTGAACGTGAAGGACGCAACCATAGCAACTTCCCGTCCTCTACCATTGTGAATGGAAGTGTAGAACGCCAGCCAAAGCGGCTACAACCACATGTGTAAAAATGAAATTTTCATGATTTGTGAAATTTTCTTTTAGGTTTAGAAAAGACTGCTAAGATATAATTATCTGTTTATGTATCATGAATAACTGTGTTATTTTCATTGAATTTGTGTATGTAAAAATATATATAGACATTTTAATGGATTTAAGATTTTCATAATTTTATATATTTTTATGTGTTTGTCTGTCTAAGGCAACATGTATGCCAAAGTGTTTCATTGATTTTGCTTAAATTTTGAGTGATAATGTTGCTTAAGGGGCAGTGAACATGCCGGCAATTTAAATAATTGAAGTAGGTGATAATTTTTCTTTTAATATTTCTATGTGGTTACATTTCAATTTTAGTTTTTATAGGGAGTTAAGCTGTACTCTTGCTTCCCTTTTTTAATTAATTTTTTTTCATTTACATTAAAGAAAAATTTAAGTAGAGGGTGATGTAGGGAAGCATGTAGGGAAGCAGCCTACTCACACCTTACAAAATTCACATCCGTCTTACCATTGTGTGCCAGCCAGAGCGCTGTAACTAGCTCTGACGTCATAAATGTTGCGCAATACTTTAAAAATCAAGTAAATAACCTGAAACGTTTCTAGCATGTCAGGAGCAATACTAAATCAATATGTGTTGAATATCAGTTCAATAACTTTAATCGTTTTGAAATATGGATGATTTTCTGTAAAAATCATTGGCGCAACAGAAAAGAGCTAGAAACCTAAAAATTTATATTTAGATTCCTTTTGCATAATAATTTAGTAGAAACAGTATTCTGGATCTCACAAATTGATATTTTAGTTGAAATTCATGATTTTCTGTATTTTGTCTTAGAAATTGTGGAAGCCAGATAGATTAAGTAGGCGAATATATAAAGATAGGATGTTTAAATTTAAGTAGAAGGAAGATCCGCTATAATCATAAAAATGGTAGACGTTTCAACAGAGTAACTATAAAACTATAGCTATAGCGCATCTCCAAAGAGCAAGTTCAGAGCTCGTCTACTGCGTGTAGTGTAATTAAATTAATTCTCTCGCCCAAAATATTTGACTTGGCCACGTCAGACTTTTATTATGATTACTTACTTGTGTGCTTACTGCACAATTAAATTGAAAGCTTCATCGGCCATCAGCAAAGGAAGCAATGATTTATTCGATAACTTAAAGTGGTGCATTACTAGCCCAGCAGCTAGTCGGGAGAGCAGATTTGATCAGGCGTTCCCTTAGCCGTCCGCACCGCGGCTTTATATGTAAGAACGCTGCACGAGAAGAAGAAGGCCCCAGTTCTCTCCAGACGCTGATTAGCGCACCACCTGTGCCGGGAGTCGCGTCGCGTCGGTATCGTTGATATAAACAGCCTCGGATGCAGTAATAAGTTACTCGGGATACGCGTAACCATGAAATCGTTTTCGAGTGAAGTGTTAATTCTGGGATGACTTTAATGATCTATCTTCAGTTTGCATATGTCGTATTTTCACGTGCCGCCGCGGGACAGACATTCTACCATTATTTAGCGTGGCGTTTGATGAACATTATCATCAAATTATGGCGAGCATTCACTTAAACATTTAATTTGAACAGTTATAGTGGCATCAGCGCATTAGACTCTGACCTGCTCTGGTAGTTGGATTGTGTGGATGCTTTTTGGTCTATGACTTTCAGAATATAGTGAATGTTTTAGAGAGAATGATTTTTGATTATGGATCCCAGACAGTCTCCTAATTCCTCAGAGCTATAAGCTGTAGCTATAAATGTATTTCTCACATGAAGTGGGCACTAGGAATTCTAATTTCAGGCTTCACGTTTTGTTAATCACTTTCTGGTGGCCAATATTGTAGTTAGAGAGCCAGTGTTGAGAACGGCAAACAACAGCATAAACACAAATTATTTATTCAATTATTCCACCCGCCGCCCCACAGAGTTTCTTTTTCTTGCAATAGTGAACGGGTGTATTCCCCCAGACCTCCTCACACAAGAAAGAAATACAAAATCTAGGATATGTTCTGTCAGTTGACACTCTGTTTAAAGACATTTGTGCCACACATTTAGTAAAATCCTTGGTGTTGGGGTACATCTTTGCCTAACAATTAGAACATCCATTTAAGCGTTTAAACCCAGCCACTACTTAATTTTGCAAAAAATCGAAAACAATAGCGGCTGAAGACTAGCGGCATATGGTATCCTCTTCGTAATACCAACAGCCTTGTCAAACAGGTTGAGGGAGCGGGCTAAAGTACAGAGAACTCTCTTATCCTTGGAGTGGGGAACTGCCACTAATAGTGGGAAAAATCGTCAATGATCGACAGCATGTGGACGAAGAAGGCAATGGAAACTACTGCATTAAAGATACATAGCGCGGGTACACAGGACATCTAGCCCTTAATGTGAAAGTATCATGATGATCACTCCATTGCAAAATATTCTGGACTGATCCCACCTACAGAACTGTGGAATAGGACAGCCAAGGAGGTAGACGACCATGATAAAAAGGAGATATAACCAACGGTGGAATAAAACTCTACGAGTCGGAGTTACGAATGTCATAACTTCGATCTTAAAACCAAAGATAATCAGGAAAGAGGACTGTAAATGCTAAGTCTAGATAAAGTGGGGTCAGTGAAGTGAAATGTAAAGATGAAACATTGCTTAGACGAATATAGGGTAAAATTTACAGCAGCGCAATATGGTATAACCACTGTAGCATTCGCTACGAATCAGAAAGTAGGGCAGAGAGTGAGTTGCTGTGAACAGTTCAGTGATACGGTTCTTTTCATCAGATTCGACATCAAACCAACGCTGACAACAGTAGTTCAGGTATGCGAGCCAACGGTGAAAGATGATGATGCAGGGGTAGTGAAAGTATATGAGGATACCGGAAGGGTGATTCATGAATCACAAGAGGATAAGATGCTCTTAGAAAACACCCAAAACACGAGAAGATACGATTTAGATGACGTAATGGTCATACAGAGATTCTGAAATTAGATATTCGACTGTAAAGTGTACGCAGACGCAGGTATAAACTCAGATCACAGTAATAATGTAGGGTAATCTGAAGTTTGAAAGAGTCGTCCGGAAGAATCTGCGTCGAAGGAAGTGGGATTCTAAAGTACCGCGTCGCGTTTGAATTTCCCTCAAGAAGCGCATGCTGCGAAAAGGAATACCAGAGTAGGCAACTGACGCTGAACAGTGGTGGCCGTGTCGGAAAACGTCTGAAAAGGAAACTCCATATATCATAGATAAGCATGCATAGATAAGCATGCATGTGGTAACTGCCAAGAAACCTCGGGTAACAGAAGAAATACTTCAACTGAGCGGCGAAAGAAAGAAGTAGAAAAATATTCAGGGACTTACACGAATACATACAGCAATATAAATTCCTGTTATTGTTGTGGTTTTCTGTTCAGACTCTGGTTTGATACAGCTCTCCATTATACTCTACCTTACGCAAGCTTCTTGCACCCTACATCTCTGCATCCATATTTATCTCATGGTCTCCCTCTACCATTTTTACCCTCTACGCTGCCCTCTAATACTAAAAGGGCGATCCCTTGATTCCTCAGAATATGTCGTAAAAACCGACCCGTTCTTCTAGATAAGTTGTGCCACAAATTCCTCGTCAGATTCGTGATATACCCATCTACTCTTCAGCATTCTTCTGTAGCACCGTATTTTGAAAACTTGTCTAAACTACACTCCTGGAAACGGAAATAAGAACACCGTGAATTCATTGTCCCAGGAAGGGGAAACTTTATTGACACATTCCTGGGGTCAGATACATCACATGATCACACTGACAGAACCACAGGCACATAGACACAGGCAACAGAGCATGCACAATGTCGGCACTAGTACAGTGTATATCCACCTTTCGCAGCAATGCAGGCTGCTATTCTCCCATGGAGACGATCGTAGAGATGCTGGATGTAGTCCTGTGGAACGGCTTGCCATGCCATTTCCACCTGGCGCCTCAGTTGGACCAGCGTTCGTGCCGGACGTGCAGACCGCGTGAGACGACGCTTCATCCAGTCCCAAACATGCTCAATGGGGGACAGATCCGGAGATCTTGCTGGCCAGGGTAGTTGACTTACACCTTCTAGAGCACGTTGGGTGGGACGGGATACATGCGGACGTGCATTGTCCTGTTGGAACAGCAAGTTCCCTTGCCGGTCTAGGAATGGTAGAACGATGGGTTCGATGACGGTTTGGATGTACCGTGCACTATTCAGTGTCCCCTCGACGATCACCAGTGGTGTACGGCCAGTGTAGGAGATCGCTCCCCACACCATGATGCCGGGTGTTGGCCCTGTGTGCCTCGGTCGTATGCAGTCCTGATTGTGGCGCTCACCTGCACGGCGCCAAACACGCATACGACCATCATTGGCACCAAGGCAGAAGCGACTCTCATCGCTGAAGACGACACGTCTCCATTCGTCCCTCCATTCACGCCTGTCGCGACACCACTGGAGGTGGGCTGCACGATGTTGGGGCGTGAGCGGAAGACGGCCTAACGGTGTGCTGGACCGTAGCCCAGCTTCATGGAGACGGTTGCGAATGGTCCTCGCCGATACCCGAGGAGCAACAGTGTCCCTAATTTGCTGGGAAGTGGCGGTGCGGTCCCCTACGGCACTGCGTAGGATCCTACGGTCTTGGCGTGCATCCGTGCGTCGCTGCGGTCCGGTCCCAGGTCGACGGGCACGTGCACCTTCCGCCGACCACTGGCGACAACATCGATGTACTGTGGAGACCTGACGCCCCACGTGTTGAGCAATTCGGCGGTACGTCCACCCGGCCTCCCGCATGCCCACTATACGCCCTCGCTCAAAGTCCGTCAACTGCACATACGGTTCACGTCCACGCTGTCGCGGCATGCTACCAGTGTTAAAGACTGCGATGGAGCTCCGTATGCCACGGCAAACTGGCTGACACTGACGGCGGCGGTGCACAAATGCTGCGCAGCTAGCGCCATTCGACGGCCAACACCGCGGTTCCTGGTGTGTCCGCTGTGCCGTGCGTGTGATCATTGCTTGTACAGCCCTCTCGCAGTGTCCGGAGCAAGTATGGTGGGTCTGACACACCGGTGTCAATGTGTTCTTTTTTCCATTTCCAGGAGTGTATTTATGATCCACGTTTCACATCCATTTATGACTAGTCCCAATACAAATACTTTGAGGAAAGATTTCCTGACACTTAAATCTATACTCGATGGTAGCAAATTTCTCATCTTTAGAAACGTTTTCATTGCCATTGCCATTCTACATTTGATATCTTGTCTACTTCGACCATCATCAGTAATTTTCCTCCCCAAACAGCAAAACTCATCTACTACTTTAAGTAAAAATGTAAACGTCGTGTGACTGGGGCCTCCCGTCGGGTAGACCATTCGCAGGCTGCAAGTCTTTCCATTTGACGCCACTTCGGCGACTTGCCCGTCGATGGGGATGAAATGATGATGAGTAGGACAACACAAAACCCAGTCCCTGAGCGGAGAAAATCTCCGACCCAGCCGGAAATCGAAGACTACTTTAAGTGTCTCATTTTCTAATGTAATTCCCTCAGTATCACCTGATTTAATTCGACTACATTCCATTATCCTCGGTTTGCTTTTGTTGATGTCCATCTTATATCCTTCTTTCAAGACCCTGTGCATTCCGTTCAACACTCTTCCAGGTCCTATGCCGTCTTTCACGGAACTGAAATGTCGTCGGCAAACCTCAAAGATTTTTATTTCTTCTTCATGGACTTTAATACCAATTATAAATCTTTCTTTTGTGTCCTTTACTGCTTGTTCAATGTATGGATTGAATATCATCGGGGATAGGCTTCCACTCCGTCTCACTCCCTTCCCAACCACTGCTTCTCTTTTATGCCCTAAATTCTTCTAACGGCCATATCGTTTCTGCAAAAATTGTAAATAGCCTTTCACTCCCAGGATTTGACCGCTGCCACCTTCAGAATTGGAAGAGAGAGTATTCGAGCCAACATTGTCAGAACTTCCCATAAATCTAGAAATGCTAGAAACGTAGGTTTGCCTTTCCATAATCTATCTTCTAACATAAGTCGTAGGGTCAGTATTGCCTCACGTATTCCAACGTTTCTACGGAATCCAACCTGATCTTCCCCAAGATTGGCTTCTACGAGTTTCTCCATTCGTCTGCAAAGAATTCTTGTCAGTATTTTGCAGGCGTGACATATTATTCTGATGGTTCGGTAATTTTCACACCTGTTAACACCTGATTTCTTTGGGATTGGAATTATTATATTCTTCTTGTAGTCTGAGGGTATTTCGCCTGTTTCTTACGCCTTGCTCACCAGATGGTAGAGTTTTGTCAAGACTGGCTCTCCCAAGGCTATCACTAGTTCTAATGGAATGTTGGCTACTCCCAGGGCATTGTTTCGACTTGTATCTTCTAATTATCTGTCAAATTCTTCACGCAGTATCATATCACCCATTTCACCTTGACCTACGTACACCTCAATTTCGATTATAATACCCTCAAATTCATAGCTTGTATAGACCCTCTATACACTCCTTCCACGCCGGCCGCGGTGGCCGTGCGGTTCTGGCGCTGCAGTCCGGAACCGCGGGACTGCTACGGTCGCAGGTTCGAATCCTGCCTCGGGCATGGGTGTGTATGATGTCCTTAGGTTAGTTAGGTTTAAGTAGTTCTAAGTTCTAGGGGACTTATGACCTAAGATGTTGAGTCCCATAGTGCTCAGAGCCATTTGAACCACTCCTTCCACCTTTCTGCTTTCCCTTCTTAGTTTAGGACTAATTTTCAATATGAGCTCTTGATATTCATGCAAGTGGTCCTGTCTTGTCCAAAGGCTCTTTAATTTACCTGTAGGCAGTATCTATCTTTCCTCAAGTGATACACGCCTCTACATGTGTACATTGGGCCTCTAGCCATCCCTGCTTAGATATTTTACACTTCCTGTCGATCTCACTTTTGAGACGTTTGTATTCCATTTTGCTTGCTTCATTTACTGCACTTTCATATTTTCTCCTTTCATTCTCTTCTGTTACCCAAGGATTTCTACTAGCCCTCAACTTTTAACTTACTTGACCCTCTGCTGCCTTCACTACTTCATCTCTCAAAGTTACCCATTCTTCTTCTACTCTATTTCTATCCCCTGTTCTTGTCAATCCTTCCCTAAGGCTCTCTCTGAAACTCTCTGCAACCTCTGGTTCTTTCAGTTTATCCAGGTCCCATCTCCTTATATTCCCACCTTACAAATGAAATAAGCAGGAACTACAGAACAGACACTCTGGTATAACTGGAGCTACGGACTCAGCATACAGAAAAGCCAAAACCAGCCTTCTGTGAAACTATAGCGAGGGTGGTTACATTAAGAGCGTACTGGGAATTACAATGTCAAGCGCAAAGGAGAGAGCGGATAGGTGGAATGAGAACTTAGAAGGTGGAATGAGAACTTAGAAGGTCTATAAGAGTAGGAGTCGGTGCGGATGACATAGGCGATTCAGTACCAGAATTAAAAAGAGCTCTAAAGTACAAGGCTGTAGCGATAGATAAAATTCATCGGAATTTCAAAAATTTTTGTCGAAGTGACAGTCAAACGATTATCGATGTAGATGTGTAAAAGATACAGAACTGGCAGGGTACCATCAGACTGGCGGAAAAATATCATCACAGATTTCCAAATATATCAAGAGCAGATATGTTAGAGGCCTATCACACAGTCAGCCGAACTGCTCATGCGTTCAAGCTGCAGAAAATTGTAGTTTACATAAAAATGGAAAAGAAGCTAGATCATTTGTTAGATGACGATCAGGTTGGGTTTAGGAAATGTTAAGCAATTCTGAGCTTACTGTTGATAATGGAAGCAAGCCAGATGAAAAATCACTACACGCTCACAGGACGTGTCGACGTAGTGAAAGCAATAGACGATGTAAAATAATGCACGATATTGAAAATTTTGAAAAAATAGAAATTTGAAAGGAAGACGGGGAATTACAGTAGAAACCAGAAGGAATTACTGCCGCCTGTAGTGTTGTATCTACACACTGAAGAAGCAATTTCGGAAATAAAAGGAAGTTTCAAGATGGGGTCCAGAATCAAAGTGAAACAATGTAAATAACATAATTCGTTGATGGCATGCGTGAAGAAGGGCTACAGTAGCTGGTGATAGATCAACAGTGAAATAAGTACAGAAGATGGTTTGAGAGTATCGGAAAAATAAAATGGTAATCATATGTAGCAAAAATGAGAATAGCGGTTGGTGGTCACGTGGTTCACTGATTAGGCAAAACATTATGACCACCGCCCAACGCGAAGTTGGATGCCGGCTGGTGGTGTTTCAGGCACGTTATGCGGTAACGAAAGTATGTAAGTCTAGCGGACTTGGATGGGTTTTACCCTAGCGAAGATATGGGCTGCAAAGGGGGAAATCCAATGATATAAGCGACTTTGGGAAAGGGCAGATTGTTATTACGGAGAGCCTGTGAAAAAGTGTCTCGAAAACGACGAATCTAGTCGAATGTTCAGCTGAGACAGGACTCGTCAATTTCTCAGTGTTCTCCGCCTCCATGGGTACAATTTAATGTTGATTTTGTACCCAAAACATCGTGTTCGTGAGAAGACATGAAGTTATCGGCACGAGCAAGCATTGATGGAAGTGCGTACATAACTAAAGCATGTGGGGTTCTTGTGATGGCTCTCCTTTGAAATGGTTTCCGGAGTTAGGAACAAGGAGGCAGTAAACCTTGCAGTGGATGTTCGGGCTTGAAAGACGTGTGCAGCTATCAGGGACAGGAACACTTCAAAGCACTTACTGGGAACAGAATGCTGGGCCCAAGAATGTCTCCTATGGTGTGTAATCAATGAGTTCATTCGACGAGGTGGAAAAACAGCCTTTCTGGACCTAGTTGATAGGCACCTCTCGCTACAAAAGAGGCTGGGGCCGCGAAGGAAAACTAGGTCTTCTAACCAACGTGTTACTACAGCGTTGTAACGCCCATTGTGAACAGGGATGGCGGCCTAGAAAATCCGCGAGTTTCCATGTTCACTATGGGCCGGATGCTATCCAGGAAACCATCTGGTGGTGTTGTCCATCAGTCTGCTGAGATTTTTGGGAAGCCTCAGGCCTTCTAAACAATTTTAGAAGGAACGTAACATTTCTGGCACCTCTGAATGATCTATTTTGGGGCACAAAAGCACTCCATTTTATCAATAATGTTGTACCATTACCTCTATAAAAGATCAATCCCGTGCTGATATATTAATTATCCGTCAACAGTTTACAGAAACATTGACAGGGCCACCATTTCATTAACACTGTTTCAGTATTAAGGTTCATTTAGATTCTGGTAACTGTGATAATCTCCAATGCAGGCTAACGACGGCCGGCAGTTGTGGCCGAGCGGTACTAGGCGCTTTAGTCCGCAACCGCGGGGCTGCTACGGTCACAGGTTCGAATCCGCCCTCGGGCATGGATGTGTATGATGTCATTAGGATAGTTAGGTTTAAGTACGTTAAAGTGACCAGTGCCAGGGCAGTAACTGAGAGTCGCCTGTCACCTTCCAAAAAACACAGCAAGTCCAGTTTAGTCTTGCACACATTCTATTGTCGTGAGCATCAATGGGAAGAGGCAGGACAGTGAAACCACCACTATGTGCTAAATGCTTGGACGTCCATGACTCTTCACAGAACATGGGACTTGGGCAAGAAAAGGGCAGAAAGTGGGCTCGATACAAGCAGCAACAGTGAAGTAACCGATTTTGTGCAGTTTTAAAAAGTTTATAAGTCGGAGTGAATTGTATAGTTCCGTCAGTGTAAATAAATTTCCTAACCAGGAGCAAATTATTTAGCCTCAGCTGCGAGGTTTGATAGTTTTGTTTTTGAATCTCTGTATGTTAATCTAATTTATGAGACGCATTCCTAGCATTTCCGTCAGTGTCTTCCGTAAAGTTCCTTAGACCGTGTCGACAGTCCTTTGTCGGTGTTTTCACCAATATTTGTATGGATAGGGACTGTGATCGTTGTGTGTGGATTTGATCTAGGTTGGAGACTGCCCTCAGCGCCAAACTGTGATGGCTTAAGCCTGCAGTGGATACTAACTACTCTTGTGAGCCGTTCATGGCGATCCAAAGGACGTCCAGTGTTGTGGTTGGCAGGAGAGCCAACACCGTGTTACAAGAGGAGGCCGAAAGGCACGCGTTTTAGTTCACGCAGGCTGGCGTGAGGTCTGGAACAGGACAAGGAATTTAGAATTTAGAAAAACGGACGTAGCTGGTCGAATACTTAACTTTAATCCATTAATGATGAACGTCGCTCTTGACGGTACATGATTCACCATATCAATAGTAACTGAATATGGCGCCTTGCTAGGTCGTAGCAAATGACGTAGCTAAAGGCTATGCTAAACTATCGTCTCGGAAAATGAGAGCGTATTTTGTCAGTGAACCATCGCTAGCAAAGTCGGTTGTACAACTGGGGTGAGTGCTAGGAAGTCTCTCTAGACCTGCCGTGTGGCGGCGCTCGGTCTGCAATCACTGATAGTGGCAACACGCGGGGCCGACGTATACTAACGGACCGCGGCCGATTTAAAGGCTACCACCTAGCAGGTGTGGAGTCTGGCGGGGACACCACACCCAGCACGACCCATGAACCTGCCAAACGGTCCACTCTGATAGCCAGACCAGTTACTGCTCCCACTGAGGTCAACCCCTCACCCGTGGTGAGTGCTACGAAAGATTTCCCAGAGGGAGGGGGCGGGGCGAACGTAAGGCATCCGCAGTTAGATTGACAAACAGGTTCGAGTAATTGTTTGTGCCTGTCACTTTCCTCAGCCAGATGCAGTTGCTTCTCCTGCTTCAGAGGAAACCTCTCAGCCTGCAATATCCGGGTAGTCACACAGGGTATGTTATTGGTAGTAGGGAGCTCCAATGTTAGGTGCATTTGGGGTCCCTTATTGACATGGTTGCTAGGGGGGCATGTGCATGCCATGTGGATATTGGATGGGGTCATTCCAAATCTGAAAGCGGTCATTCCAGATGCCATGACGAGCATAGGTTGCAGCTAACTTCAAGTGGTGGTTCACATCGGTGTCAGTTATGGGTATCTGGTTTGGACCAGAAGAGATTCACTCCAGTTCTCCATCCAACCACTGGCAGCTTGCAGTCCCAGTTCCAGCGGGTCATCCCAATGGACGTCAATCCGTCACCAGGACCTTCCCCATAAGATCAGAGGGCTGAGACATCAGCGAGGCCGCGATCACGTTGACGGCTCCGTCCTAGAGTGGGAGGGGTGCTGTGGCACGCCTGCCATGGAGCGCTGGGAGGAAATGTCTGCTGGCTGCACAATTCGAAGGCCTGCGGCTCCATTCGACCTGTGACAGGGTCAAGAAGTTTGCTAGTACCCCATCAGAGGGCGACCCCGGCGACCACGCCAAAACCTCAATCTCAATCGCGCGCGCAGCTAGCTTCGGCGAGCAACGATCAAGACTCTGTTCAGCTTCTGCGTTCCAGCCATGAGCCAATTACAAATAGTACTCCACCCATTGAGGATCTAAGCTCTTGCTGGGGAGCAGAAGACAGTGATACCACCAGCCCAGAATCGATTAACTTCACTATAGTCGCTGCCGCTGTCGCCGTCCTGTCCGCCGTTCACCGCCGCTCTTCAACGAAGACGTCGCACCCCTCGGTGACAGGATTCACCAACCTGGCGCGTCTGGACTTAGTGTTTGGTGATTGTAGGGGTGTATAATAACTATGTCTAATAATTAAATGTTATTTATTTCTGTGTGTAATAATTAAGTGTTACTTATGGTTGTTCACAGCTGAGATCTGGCAGAAAAATAGGTAAAGACTTATTATCGGCTAAGTGAATATTTTAGAGACTTCGACAGGTTTAGCCGCAATATTCGGAAGCGACAGCAGTCGAACATGGAGACCGATGACCAGCGGAGCTTGTACCCCAGCATAGAAGTAAAACAAGAAAAGCCGGCACGTGTGTCGAGATTAGCCACGTTTCTGCCCAACGTCAGAAGCATAGATCAAGACCGATGAGTCAGCCCCCGCCCTATAAACTTCATAACATTGCAGAAAACGCCGAACACATACGTCCGACTAACGGGCGGGAGGACGGTCGTTTGAGGGGAGATAGAAGAGACGAAGAAACGTTGCCTGGACGAACGAATTGATGGTTAGTCAGCGGACGTCATATTTAGCTGGAACGACTTAGCCACTAAGACAGACGACAGGTGAAGATGTCGGTACTAAGCCAGTCAGTCAACGCAGAAGATGCCTTCCCAGATGTTGCCAGGAAGGTGGTTGTGTGGTAGTTACCCACGTGGCTCGTGAGGACCGAGGGAGAAGACCACGCTGCCGCCGTGGTGGATAACGGGTACGGTTCTGAAGGGAAGAAAACGCCGCCTGGGCTGCAACACGAGCCGTTGCCATATCAGCCGCCACTGGAATCTACACGGTACGAACCGAGGCCACTCTACCGCCACAGAAGGTCTCGCTTTCCCTCCCTACATCGCTGACAAAGTAATGACCTCTGCTCCTCGCTGTCACTGACGCTCTGTATCAAGTCTCGCCAAACCCTGACACAGTAAACCAGGAAGACAACATTTTTAATTGTTCGTGCTCGGCACAGACTAGACGTTCACGACGAGTGGCCTTTATAGTGGCTTGTCTTAACTTTAACTTTTGTTCTACTAGTTATACCGTCCAGCAGGGGACTTGAGTATTTGTTCTCCCATTACTGACGTTTTCCAGGACTGTACTGTATACTTCCGTGTTCAAGAATAGTTTTCCTTGCCACAGTATATTTCCTGAAGAATTATTTAATTTCTATGGTGTTAACTGATTAGTGTTGGAGGATACTTCAAGAAGTATTTTCTGCGTTGTTGTTAATCTTTAGGTAATTGTGTCAATGGATATTTTTCTAGTTTAAGTTTCATGTATCAGTTATGTCGAACAAATCACCTACTATGAGATCATGAGTAATACTCTATGTCGCACTATGCCATTCGTGTGTTAACTAATTTCCTGTAATATGAGAGCACTGTTTATAATTTTAGATTTATTGAATAATGTGGGGGTGTCGGTACAATAGTAACTCGTCGCCAACATAAAAAGTATTGTCCTACTAGATACAAATACATATGAAATGTAAATCTGGTCTTCAGGTAATAGGGTTCGAATTTCAGCCATTCCTCTTGAAAAAATTTGCTTAATACCGTAAATGCATTATGAGGCACCGTCACAGTTCTCTGTTAATGTGAGACGACATATAAAGCGCAAATGTGGCCGAATGTGAATTGGCCATGCGGTGGCCTCCTACATCACCTTACTCCAACTCACTGGAGTTTCTGTATCACGTCATGTCAATAGCGAAGCGTAGTGCTCTTCCATTGATCAGTTTGAAGGAGGTAATCAACGAATTTTACCGTCTTATGAAGACTTGTGAGATGATCCAGAGCAGTTTGAAAGTCTTTTAGATCTCAATATTAAGAAGTGTATCGTTCATTGTTACTGCGAAAAGACGCCGCGTGTAATACCTTCTTTGATAGATAAGAGCGTACCACAAATTGTAACATACAACGTTCAAAATAGTATTAAACTACATGTAAATCTATACTCTGCAAACCACCTCTTGGGGTGTGACTGAGTACTTTGTGCACAACTCAACCTTGCCCTTTTCTTCTTTCAGTCCCGAATGCCCAGCAGGGTGAACGATTTATTACAGGCCACTTTGTGACTTCGAATCACTGTAATTTTAGCCTCGTGGTCTGTTTGGGGAATATACGTGGGAAGAAACTATATATTACTTGACACTTCTAGTAACATACGGTCTCGAAACTTTAACAGCAACCCCTCTGTGTTTTGCAACGCCTTTCTTCTGGCATCTGCCACTGTAGTTGGCTCAGCACGCTTTGTCACATTAAAGCTTACCATGCAAACGTGCAAAGAAAAATGTTACCCTTTAATCGATCTTTTCCATCTGCTCCATAAATTGAATTTCTTGTGGATCTCAGACTGACGAACAACATTCAAGCACTCGTCGAACTAGGGTTATGTAAAATACCTCCTTTGTGCGTAGATTACACGTGCTGGGGACTATTGAAATGAAAGACTGGAATCTGCTAATCACCGATTAGTTTCATGTGGTCGTGCCACGGTAAATAGCTCCACTTGTGTACACCCAAATGTTTAATGCATGCTTGAAATGCTACACCAATATGGGTTTCTGTCCATTTACTTTTGTTTAAGTTGAGAGTTAACTCCCAATTCCCTTTCCAAACACCAATGTTTCCCAGCAGTTAGATGTAATTTTCTAGCGTAGGAGCTTCTAGAGGGAATATGTTCAAATGTGTGTGAAATCTTATGGGACTTAACTGCTAAGGTCATCAGTCCCCAAGCTTACACACTACTTAACCTAAATTATCCTAAGGGCAAACACACAGACCCATGCCCGAGGGAGGACTCAAACCTCCGCCGGGATCAGCCGCATAGTCCATGACTGCAGCGCCCTAGACCGCTCGGCTAATCCCGCGCGGCAGGGAATATTAGGAGTGAAAGGCCAAAAACGATGTGCTCTGATTAAAAAGGGTGTAAGGCAAGGATGTAATCTTTCGCCCCCTAGTGTTCAGTTTACACGTCGAAGAGGCTATGATGCAAAAAAGAAATCTTCGAGATTGGGATTGAAATTCAGGATGAAAGGATATCAGTGACAAGATTCGCTAATGGCATTGCTATCCTCGGTGAAAGTGAAGAACATTTACGGGATATGAGCCGACCGGAGTGCCCGAGCGGCTCTAGGCGCCTCAGTCTGAAACCGCGCGACCGCAACGGTCGCAGGTTCGAATACTGTCTCGGTCATGGATGTGTGCGATGTCCTTAGGTTAGTTGGGTTTAAATAGCTCTAAGTTCTAGTGGACTGATGACCTCAGATGTTAAGTCTCGTTGTGCTCAGAGCCATTAGAACCATTTTTAACAGGATATGATGAATGGAATGCTCTACTGAGTGCAGAATACCGACTGAGAGTAAATCGAAGAAGGACGAAAGTAATGAGAAATAGCAGAAATGAAAACAGTTAGAGGCTTAACATCAGGATTGGTAATCACAAAGTGGATAAAGTTAAAGCATTCTGCCACCTAGACAGCAAAGTAACCCATGACGGACAGAGCAAGGAGGACTTCAAAAGCAGCCTACCACTGGCAAACACGGCATTCTGGATTAAGAAAGGTCTAGTAGTATCGAAATAGGCTTTAATTCGAAGAAGAAATTTTTGAGAACGTACGTTTGGAGCACAGCATTGTATGGTAGTGAAATATGGACTACGAGAACACCGAAAGAGAAGAGAATCGAAGCATTTGAGACGAAGTGCTACCGACGAGTACTTAAAATTAGGAGGCCTGATAAGGCAAGGAATGAGGGAGTTCTACGCATAATCGGAGAGGAAGGGAATATATGGGAAACCCTGACAAGAAAAAAAAAATGGTTCAAATGGCTCTGAGCACAATGGGACTTGACATCTGAGGTCATCAGTTCCCTACACTTAGAACTTCTTAAACCTAACTAACCTAAGGACATCACACACATCCATGCCCTAGGCAGGATTCGAACCTGAGACCGTAGCAACAGCGCGGTTCCGAACTGAAACGCATAGAACCGCTCGGCCACACCGGCCGGCAAACATTGTCAAGAAGGAGGAACAGGCTGACAGGGCATCTGATAAGACATCAGGGAATAAGTTCCATGGTACCAGAGGGAGATGGATGTAGAGAGTAAAATCTGTAGAGAAAGAGAGAGATTGGATAATTGAGTACGTAGGTTTTAAGTGCTACTGCGATATGAAGAATTTAGCTCAGAAGAGGAATTCGTGGGGCGCTGCATCAAATCAGTCAAAATACTGATGACTCAAGAAGAAAGCGATTTCTGTTCCTTTTTATGGTAGTCGTGACTGAAACCGGAGCCTACTCATGTGGATAAATAATCGTAAACTTTCCATTTTAAACATATCAGCGCTGACTAGGACAATATTTGGGAGGTGGTGGGGTGGGGTTTTAATTTACACATTTGCAGTTACCTTGGAAATGTCTTGTTTGTAAACACAAGTTTTACGGAAAGGTTTTATTTGTGTTGTCGTATACTTGCAGCTATATACGGTTGCCATTAATCACATTACATCCAGAATATTAGAAACATTTTGCTACTGATAATAGCCCAGTACTATAGCTCTCGCACATAGAGGCGGACCGGTGAAGGGATGAGAACTGTGCATTCGTGACGCCAGAGAGCAGGGAAACAAAGTCCACATTGCCAAACTGCGTTGCTGTGGACAACAGTCAGGCTCGTTTGCCTACAGTACATCGTATTATATGTTGAAATCTATGAGGGGAATAGTAAATATCAAAACCAATTTCCATCAGTCGTCATGACAGAAGTATATTCACGTCTTGACGACATCTTCATCTACATCTACATCCATATTCCGCAAGACACCTGACGGTGTGTGGCGGAGGGCACCTTGAGTATCTCTATCGGTTGTCCCTTCTATTCCAGTCTCATACTGTTCGTGGAAAGAAGGATTGTCGGTATGCTTCCGTGTGGGCTCTAATCTCTATGATTTTATCCTCATGGTCTCTTCGCGAGATATACGTAGGAGGGAGCAATATACTGCTTGACTCTTCGGTGAAGGTATGTTCTCGAAATTTCAACAAAAGCCCGTACCAAGCTACTGAGCCTCTCTCCTTCAGAGTCTTCCACTGGAGTTTATCTATGATCTCCGTAACCCTTTCGCGATTACTAAATGATCCTGTCACGAAGCACGCTGCTCTCCGTTGGATCTTCTCTATCTCTTCTATCAACCCTATCTGGTACGGATCCCACACTGCTGAGCAGTATTCAAGCAGTGAGTGAACAAGCGTACTGTAACTTACTTCCTTTGTTTTCGGATTGCATTTCCTTAGGATTCTTCCAATGAATCTCAGTCTGGCATCTGCTTTACCTACGATCAACTTTATATGATCATTCCATTTTAAATCACTCCTAATGCGTACTCCCAGATAATTTATGGAATTAACTGCTTCCAGTTGCTGACCTGCTATTTTGTAGCTAAATGATAAGGGATCTATCTTTCTATGCATTCGCAGCACACTACACTTGTCTACATTGAGATTCAATTGCCATTCCCTGCACCATGCGTCAATTCGCTTCAGATCCTCCTGCATGTCAGTACAATTTTCCATTGTTACAAACTCTCGATACACCACAGTATCATCTGCAAAAAGCCTCAGTGAACTTTCGATGTCATCCACAAGGTCATTTATGTATATTGTGAGTAGCAACGGTCCTATGACGCTCCCCTGCGGCACTCCTGAAATCACTCTTACTTCGGAAGACTTCTCTCCATTGAGAATGACATGTTGTGTTCTGTTACCTAGAAACTCTTCAATCCAATCACACAATTGGTCTGACAGTCCATATGCTCTTACTTTGTTCATTAAACGACTGTGGGGAACTGTATCGAACGCCTTTCGGAAGTCAAGAAACACGGCGTCTACCTTTAAACCCGTATCTACGGCCCTCTGAGTCTCGTGGACGAATAGCGCGAGCTGGGTTTCATACGACTGTCTTTTTCGAAACCCATGCTGATACCTACAGAGTAGATTTCTAGTCTCCAGAAAAGTCATTATACTCTAACATTATACGTGTTCCAAAATTCTACAACTGATCGACGATGCGTCCACTGCTCCACAGATTTACTCTGCGTGAAGTCGAGAGGCGATAACAGCTGACACAGCTTTGTGAAGACGTGAAGTACAATTTTTCTCAAACTAATAATTGTCTAACGACAATATCATTGAAAATGCTTGCAATAATTATCATTTATTGTTATTGGAACTATATCATAAGTAAAAATTTAATACATAACAAAATTAACTTCAAGCACAAACCTAAATAGAATGAAGGCTTTCACGACCGGGTGTCATGGCTGTTGATATACTTTCCGGGATGTGAGGTCGTGGTCCAAGAACTTTTCTGCTCCTTACGTTTCGTCCAGAACTGCGCTGGACTTCCTCAGAGGCGCTGCTCCGCTGAGTCTTGCCGACTGACTGCTCGGGTGTCTGAGAGCGACTTATATATTGTGAGAAAGGGGGGCGTGGTTCAGGTGACACGTGATGAGCAGTGATAATCCATAGCAAAGATAAGGTTGACTATCGATTACCACCTTGTCAAAGATAAAAATTGTTAGAAATTTTGTAGAGCCACTGATAATCCATAGCAAAGATAAGGTTGACTATCGATTACCACCTTGTCCAAGATAAAAATTGTTAGCAATTTTGTAGAGCCACTGTCCATATATCGCTAAGTTTCATAGCCTCCTCTTTCCTATTGAAGTTATCGTGATGTTTATAAATTTCGATAGCTTCTCTATATAGCCGTGGATTACCACTGCTCATCACGTGTCACCTGAACCACGCCCCCCTTTCTCACAATATATAAGTCGCTCTCAGACACCCGACCAGTCAGTCGGCAAGACTCAGCGGAGCAGCGCCTCTGAGGAAGTCCAGCGCAGTTCTGGACGAAACGTAAGGAGCAGAAAAGTTCTTGGACCACGACCTCACATCCCGGAAAGTATATCAACAGCCACAAACCTAAATAATTGTATTTGCTTCACAACTACTTCTACTCAATAGGATTTTTAAAAATGTTTATAAGGTGTGTGTGTTGATGTGTTTGACTGTAGTTAGTTAAGTGTAATCACAGAATCACTGCTCATAAAGGAGAATTAGTGGTGGAAAAGACTAATGAAAAGACTACCCTAAAAATAGTCTGTAAATTGTTATATATTTCGCTGTTAACGGACATAATGAGTGTAAACTAACCCGTTCGATATTACAGTTGGAGACCGCGTTTATAATCCATCGAACAAGCAAACAATTAACCATCATCTGTGAATAACTCCATGAGATACTGACCGATAACATCGAAAACCACCGATATCTCGACAATTCATTTTGGGAATTCATTTTCACATGTGGAAATATCGGACTTCTGACGAATTTATCCAGCTGCATTCACCCGTGTTATTAGAGCATACAACATGGTGGGAGAAGTGTCACTTCTCCTTGGGCAATATGTTGAACATTATAGTCTGCATAATTCAGAGGATACAAAGGACTAATCAAAAAGGCTAGGAAGGTCTCACTGTTATGTAGTCAACTGATATGTTGACAAACACGTTTTTTAAATCAGGAGTCTTTAAAACTAAGAAATATTATTACCTTGTTCCCAAGGCTACATCACAGCACCACCGTCACTTCTGTTTGAATATGTTTCCAAACAATCTGACCGTAAAAATGGAAATTAGCCTATGGCGTCAGTGGCCGGGAGTTGCCAGGCGGGAATTACGGCCGCCAAGGGCAAGTCTTATTGCGTGCGACGCCACATTGGGCGACTTGAGGGTTGACAGTGGGGATGAAATGATGATGACGACAGCACAACACCCAGTCCCTGAGGGGAGAAAATCTCCCATTCCAACTGGGAATCGAACCAGGGCCCCCGTGCGTGGTAATCCAAATCAGTGATCGTTCAGCTAATAGGGCGCCCTAATCTGACCGTAAATTTACAATGATAGGTTCAAGGCTTATATCCATCATCACTTCCCTGTGAAATTATTCTTTCTGAAGCTTCTCAGCATGCCGCACAGACTGTGCCCGTGCCACAGGTGGGATGTTGCCTTATTGCCTCATGCACAAGCGATTCAGTGAATGTTATCTACAATGTTTTGTTTTTCTCCCATATAGCATTATCCTTGGCCCAAATTAACTGATGAGGGCCAAACTGGCAGTGACACGTGGGTGAACACAAAAGTGTGTGACCCCATTAACGAGGAAGGAAGCAAAGTTTGTACGTTGTCACATGACTTGTGTAAGTAAACGAACTGCAGGTGATCCTCACCAGTCAGATTTATACTGTGCTTAATATTTTTATTTTAAATCCAGGGAAAAATATCCGCTATTCTGGTGTTTACACTTGGTGCTTTCTCTCTAAAAGTTGAATTATAACTGGCAATGACCGACTTCAAAGCAAGGTATGACAAGAATTGTGAATCACGTCACGATGCCGACAGCGTTAATTTCCGAATGCTAGTCACTGTTCTTTTTCTTACACCTAAATACAAGTTTACTCTCAGAAACAAAACCAGAAGAAAAGTGAGCTTGCAGAACTATTATCCGAGAACCTATTCCCATGAAAACTCTGAAACCGCCAGAACTATCATTCACTTTCCATTACATCTTCCTGGAATAATTCGAATTGACCCCTTATTCATCAACGTAATACACTGTTGAACTACCTCCTTCTATTGTACCATGAATCATTCTGTAGTTGGGCTGTACCTATGTCACTTCTTTGAAATAAAAACTCTCTTCTTAACGTCAAGAAACACCTTCTTTTACATTTCCTTACGTTGACGAGGAACTTACCACTGAAGCTAATTTTCTCCTCTGTAACTGTAACACTTTTTTGTGTCGGGCATTCGTCATTCACATGGAGCACTTTAAAACATCGACAGCCGGTGTGGCCGAGCGGTTCTAGGCACTGCAGTCCGGAACCGCGGGACTGCTACGGTCTCAGGTTCGAATCTTGCCTCGGGTATGGATGTGTGTGATGTCCTTGGGTTAATTAGGTTTAAGCAGTTCTAAGTTCTAGGGGAATGATGACCTCAGATAATAAGTCCCATAGTGCTCAGAGCCATTTGAACTATTTTTAAACCATCGTTTTTAAAACCATCCACTTGTGATATAGGTTCCTTGCGATTCCAATGATTTCCAGGCGACACGAAACCAATATTTTCTATTGTCCCTACACCTGTGACACTTTCGATTACAATTCTCTTTACAATTCTCTTGCCGACACCACATGGTTCTTGAGTCCATTCTTGTGTCTTCAGATGTCAACAGTAGGAGACCTGTTTTCAAATGCACGTTTAAAAATTTATAAATGCGGTAAATAATCCCCCTCACCTGCTTGTGGAGAACTTCATACACTCCTGGAAATGGAAAAAAGAACACATTGACACCGGTGTGTCAGACCCACCATACTTGCTCCGGACACTGCGAGAGGGCTGTACAAGCAATGATCACACGCACGGCACACCGGACACACCAGGAACCGCGGTGTTGGCCGTCGAATGGCGCTAGCTGCGCATCATTTGTGCACCGCCGCCGTCAGTGTCAGCCAGTTTGCCGTGACATACGGAGCTCCATTACAGTCTTTAACACTGGTAGCATGCCGCGACAGTGTGGACGTGAACCGTATGTGCAGTTGACGGACTTTGAGCGAGGGCGTATAGTGGGCATGCGGGAGGCCGGGTGGACGTACCGCCGAATTGCTCAACACGTGGGGCGTGAGGTCTCCACAGTACATCGATGTTGTCGCCAGTGGTCGGCGGAAGGTGCACGTGCCCGTCGACCTGGGACCGGACCGCAGCGACGCACGGATGCACGCCAGGACCGTAGGATCCTACGCAGTGTCGTAGGGGACCGCACCGCCACTTCCCAGCAAATTAGGGACACTGTTGCTCCTGGGGTATCGGCGAGGACCATTCGCAACCGTCTCCATGAAGCTGGGCTACGGTCCCGCACACCGTTAGGCCGTCTTCCGCTCACGCCCCAACATCGTGCAGCCCGCCTCCAGTGGTGTCGCGACAGGCGTGAATGGAGGGACGAATGGAGACGTGTCGTCTTCAGCGATGAGAGTCGCTTCTGCCTTGGTGCCAATGATGGTCGTATGCGTGTTTGGCGCCGTGCAGGAGAGCGCCACAATCAGGACTGCATACGACCGAGGCACACAGGGCCAACACCCGGCATCATGGTGTGGGGAGCGATCTCCTACACCGGCCGTACACCACTGGTGATCGTCGAGGGGACACTGAATAGTGCACGGTACATCGAAACCGTCATCGAACCCATCGTTCTACCATTCCTAGACCGGCAAGGGAACTTGCTGTTCCAACAGGACAATGCACGTCCGCATGTATCCCGTGCCACCCAACGTGCTCTAGCAGGTGTAAGTCAACTACCCTGGCCAGCAAGATCTCCGGATCTGTCCCCCATTGAGCATGTTTGGGACTGGATGAAGCGTCGTCTCACGCGGTCTGCACGTCCGGCACGAACGCTGGTCCAACTGAGGCGCCAGGTGGAAATGGCATGGCAAGCCGTTCCACAGGACTACATCCAGCATCTCTACGATCGTCTCCATGGGAGAATAGCAGCCTGCATTGCTGCGAAAGGTGGATATACACTGTACTAGTGCCGGCATTGTGCATGCTCTGTTGCCTGTGTCTATGTGCCTGTGGTTCTGTCAGTGTGATCATGTGATGTATCTTACCCCAGGATTGTGTCAATAAAGTTTCCCCTTCCTGGGACAATGAATTCACGGTGTTCTTATTTCCATTTCCAGGAGTGTATTTATTTCCGTCGCATGGCTTTGTTTTTCATTCGCTCCTAAACATTTACGGATACACATTCACACCTATACTGCCACAAGAAAAAAAAATACAAAAGAATCAATCAGTTGAATGAATATGAAACGTCCCCTTTCAATAATAGTACACTACTGTGCTTAACCTGACACACAATATTTTTTTGCGCAACGCAATATGACTTTCAAAAATCCCTACAAAAGAATGGCCCTGACTAACATTAAACTATACCTTTCACAAATCACTTACCTCACAAAAATCTTCGCTACTCAAGCTACTGCAATACAGCGAGCGCCACTACTGCCAGCTAAATAAAAGATTCAAAGTACTGAAGGGACTAACTACTAATAGGTATAGTTAGCAAATGAAAGATTTTGATAGAGAACAACCAATGTATTTACCTCAATAGTCATAATATATATAGCAGTTCATGACAAATTACAAAACTCCGCCATCTCTCTCCTCACATCCACCACTGCTGGCGGCTCACCTCCAACTGCACAACGCTACGCGCTGTTCAGAGCCAGATGCCTAATACTACAATGGCGAGTATTACAACAATGCAAGCAGCCACAGACTGCACACAGCACAGCCAGTGATTTTCATACAGAGGTGACGTTACTAATAAAAAAACCTAAACAGTCTACTTACATAGCCCCCATGCTCCCCACTAAAAATTTTACAAATTGGTTTGGGCAGTGGCCAATACAGATTTGAACAAATTATTCATAATTACAATAACAAAGAAATCAAATGCACACCCTTATTGATACAATGTTGGTCAAAAGCTAAAATTTTCTCACAGTCCATAAAGATAGTCCTAATCGTTCATCACAGTAATATATCAGTGTTTTTCTCAAAGTCTGAGCAGTAAAAGAAATTGCACACGGAAGTAGTGGATTTCCATGCAGTCTTGAAGAAGTAGTGTTGTCCTTCCAACGGAAAGACAGTGCTGACTCTTGACATGCTGACAGGCAATGGGCCACAACAGAGTAAACCCACCGCAGTGTCAGTCGAAGTTTTGAAGAGTATTGGTAGGTAGGTCATCACAGAGTAGACCCATTGTAGTCCTGGTAGAGAGTATGATAGTGGTATTGGTGGGCCACCAGAGGTGCAGACCCACTGCAGTCCTTGTAGAAATAATGGTATTGGTGGGTCATCAAAGGTGTAGACCCACTATAGTCCTTGTAGAAATAATGGTATTGATGGATCATCAAAGATGTAGACCCACTGTAGTCCTTGTAGAGATAATGGTACTGGTGGGTCATCAAAGATGCAGACCCACTGTAGTCCTTGTAGAGATGGCCAGCAGCCATCTGTTGTGACTGTGCAGGTGCACAATCACCATAGAAGAGTCTTGCGGCTAATATACCAAGTCCATAACCACCACTTGTGCACTCACAAAGTTTTTGGAATTGTCCTTAGAACCAACAATGCTGTTATCCAGTCCCTTGCTGAATTATTAACACACGTGCAAACACTAACAGTCCCTACTTCTCACATATTGTTCATATACAATGACCAACAGAAACGTGTGCAGTGAAATGATACTTAATTTGAAGAACTGGTGTCAATTACAATATTATAACATGAGAATACAATTACAAAGGTACAAAATACATCATTAAAGAACATAACAATACAGATAACATTTGTAGTACAGGTTTTACAACAGAATAGAAATAAACATATACATCAATGTTACAGGAATTATGAGATAAGTAGATACATAAAAGATCAGAAGAAATTTTGAAACATCAACTTCACACATGAGCATTAAAACAGAACAGAATAAATAATGTCTAAACATCTTTACAAAGAAAATAACATAGTAGTTGAAAAATTCTAAACATAAGTCTTATCAGATAAAAATATAAAGACAGGAAAAAAACATAAATACCCAAGGGTACACAAACATATAGCGGAATAACACAAGGAAAGGACAGGGTTTCTCTTACTGCAGTATTTTGCAAACAAAAACTTTCTTTACTTCTCGGAGATCTCCCGTCATTCATCATTATTCCCAAAAAGTCCTATCAATACCTCTTTTCTGTATTCTAACCATATTTCTTTCAAAATAATTATGGCTCATTGTACAATACTCATTTTGGCCTAAATCGTTTTCATATAACTTTCAATGCACTCTTTCCCTATTCTCCATAGTTAGGTTCTTATATAGTCTACCCCTCTTAAGCTAACTTAAATCTACTGAGCTCAGATGCTAAACTAAGGAACGAGGCAATGCAGCAGCACAAAACAATTAACACAAACAGCAATGTTAAAAAATACAAAAGGCTAAGCAAGCAGCATAAATTACAACTAATATAAGGCAATGAGCAGCAAACAAGAAAAAATAAATCAGTAGTAAAACTGGCTTAAAAGAATAATACAAAGTGAAATTTAGTAGCACTATGCATGGCAAACAGCAGCAGCAAATGCTATAATTAATATCTAAGCATGGCAAAGATCAAGCATAAAAAATATTACACTAAAGACAACAACGCAGACAAGGGAAATGTCTATTCACATCTTAATGTCTATGTAATTAAAGTGGTGCACCACAAAAACTAATTCTACAAAAAATTACTAAGTACTAGAAAAGAAAATTATATATGCAGTTCCTCTGAAGATAAATGTTTTTTTGTGCCACCTCATTTGTTTGAAAAAAATTATTATTTACTCGATCTGTAGACAGAAAATATTTATATTAGTAAATCTATAAAATTTAATTTTAACCAATGCTGCAGTGCAGCTAGAAACTAGATATTAAACAAAATGAGTAAACAAATACATAAAGCAACCCATATGGCATTTCTCTCAATTAGCAAGACAATAGCTGTGAAATGTTTCTCATCGTTTCATTAGGCATTTTAGGAAATATCATAAATTAAGAGCTCCACAGTGGAATCATATGTTTCCAAGTTCGACCGTGTCGTTTTTGCGATGCTTTCTACAAAGGAATGTCAGAAGCGAGGTTAATGGGCTCGTTTTTCCTCCACCTAATGGCTTTTTCTCCGGGTGGCTGTCGCCCAGCTGGGTGCCCACGACGCATTACGTGCAGGTGGTCACTTAACTTTCTTACCGAAATATTTACGAAACCAGTTTCCGCTACAGTGACAGTCTCATATAAAAAATTTCACAGGCCAAGAATTTACGTTGCAAATGTGTAGAAACAAAAATCCTATGAATATAACAGTGTTCAAAAAGTTTTCGTCGGCATTGAGATACATTCACGCATTTACACACATTTCATAACTCTTAAAGTACGATTCTTGGTTTCCAACATCTTTTTCCACAAATCAGAGTCCCTAAACACTACTCATTATTCCTTGCCTTATTACACATATACATATTCGTCGACACTTCTTCAATATATAGCATCAGCTTACTGATCATAAACATACCACAACAGCATAATACACATAGTCATCGTAATAATAGGCCAAGAATTTACGTTGCAAATGTGTAGAAACAAAAATCCTATGAATATAACAGTGTTCAAAAAGTTTTCGTCGGCATTGTGATACATTCACGCATTTACACACATTTCATAACTCTTAAAGTACGATTCTTGGTTTCCAACATCCTTTTCCACAAATCAGAGTCCCTAAACACTACTCATTATTCCTTACCTTATTACACATATACATATTCGTCGACACTTCTTCAATATATAGCATCAGCTTACTGATCATAAACATACCGCAACAGCATAATACACATAGTCATCGTAATAATAGGCCAAGAATTTACGTTGCAAATGTGTAGAAACAAAAATCCTATGAATATAACAGTGTTCAAAAAGTTTTCGTTGGCATTGTGATACATTCACACATTTACACACATTTCATAACTCTTAAGGGGCTCCGGAAAGGCTCAAAATCATGAAAAGTTCAATTTTTACTTTTTTGCGTTTTCTGAATCTGCAGACTATTACCTTTTAATAGATATATAATTTATTCAATTCCGAAGACTACAACTATTTTTAAATTTTTTTTGAAATGTGTTCTACATGGGCGTGACCCACTGTGGCGCTGTTAAACTGCTGTCAAATGGTGTTATTATTAACGTCCGTGTTCATCAGGTACATTTTAGTGATGTGAGATAAAGTATAAAACCTATTTTCAGAGACTTAGCAGCACCTGAACTGTTTAAAAAGTGTATTCACGGAAAAACTCAAAACCCCAACGGAAGTGTAAATAGTGTTATATGGTCGAGAATCACCAAGACTGTATTTGTTGGAATAGAAACACTTCACTTTGGTGTGTATGATGCTGTTGCGACTTTCAATGATGGCAACATCGTAAGGTGCAAGGTATTTAGAAATATGGGAATGAAGATAGGTTCCAACATGGTACGAGCGATGCTTGCTTTAGACAAGGAACGCCTTCGGGCTGCAGACAGGGCTGTAAAGAGTCTAGAAATACAAGCAAGAGTAAACAGGAGAAGGAACAAGAGGAAGCTGGAGGAGGAGTTTGCAGAGGATGAAGATAATCCATCCTATGGACCTGGAATGCACTAAAAAGTTAATCCAATCTTTGTCGCTCGATTCCCAAAACTTTTATTTTCTCATACTAATTACATGTTTTCTAAGGATCTTCCAAACATATTTGTTTCAAACTTTCAGTAAATGTTACACAGTACCTTCTGCATAATTTAACACAGTCTTTTTCCAAAAAAACTGTATATTTTTGAACGTATAAATAAAAAATTGCAAAAAATGTTGTGAATTTTCATTACAATTGAAAAAAAATCATCTTTAATAACTGAACTAAAATTTTGTAAAATCCCTGTGTTAAGTTGTAGCCCATATTCCAATAAATAATCTGTAAAAAGTTCAACTTCCTACCTCAAATACTTTGTGAGGAAAGATGTAATTTATAAGCGTTGTTTTAACATTGCAAGTATAGGGCATTCCGGAGGTCCTTAAAGTACGATTCTTAGTTTCCAACATCCTTTTCCACAAATCAGAGTCCCTAAACACTACTCATGAATCCTTACCTTATTACACATATACATATTCGTCGACACTTCTTCAATATATAGCATCAGCTTACTGATCATAAACATACCGCAACAGCATAATACACATAGTCATCGTAATAATAGGCCAAGAATTTACGTTGCAAATGTGTAGAAACAAAAATCCTATGAATATAACAGTGTTCAAAAAGTTTTCGTCGGCATTGTGATACATTCACGCATTTACACATATTTCATAACTCTTAAAGTACGATTCTTGGTTTCCAACATCCTTTTCCACAAATCAGAGTCCCTAAACACTACTCATTATTCCTTACCTTATTACACATATACATATTCGTCGACACTTCTTCAATATATAGCATCAGCTTACTGATCATAAACATACCGCAATAGCATAATACACATAGTCATCGTAATAATAACATCATAACACCTCAGTCACTCTCAAAATCGTCGTAGCTTCCTGCAATAATTTCGAAACCTAAAAAAATTCTCTGCTCATGTCAAAAGTGTCATCTGCCTGAAACGCACTTTAAAATCATGATCCCATACCAAATACATCATTCAAAGCTCTCATAGTACCACAATGGCTCCGAAAAAATATGAACAGTTCACAAAGTACTGACAAAATGCAATTTCATAAGTGTGAAGTTATTCAACTGTGTAATTACGTAAACATCTGTCACTAATGTAGTAAAAAAATGTTTGTTTCTCTGTTAAATGATCAGATAGCTGTGTAATTCTGTGTTAGAGAAATATGGTACCGATGTGTAAAGTTGTGTAAGCAAATACCATATTAGCTAGGGCTCCTTGTGCTTGCCAAACACATGATACACAAAGTAAGTGTGTACCCCCCTGAGGATTAATGTAATTATACCCTCAGGTGTTACAGATTACACCAATGGAATTAAATGTATCATGGAAAACTGTAATTGAAAAATCTTTAAAATAAATGTTTTAAGTATAAAATTAATCACTCAAATACGTGTACTGTAGCGCTAAACTGTGCGTCTTGTAACATAATCTCTGTGGAAGAGTCGTAGTTATCGTCCTCCGAAAGCTAAGTTCTGCAGAAGTCAATGTACTTACCTCATGTTAAACAAAGGTGAAATGCTTTGCGTATAGATATCTTAGTTATTACGCTTATTGGCGTCATGAAGAAAGTACTGTACAGTAACGTATTGTTGTGCCACGAAAATGGCTGTCTCATTGTTACTATACCACAAAAGTTACTACTAAAACATGTTTTACTTTCCAGAATAATACAGAAAAACTGTGCAGATATAAAACAGAAACAGCGCAAAAGCAATAATATAAATTGTGTCACTCATTAGTAGCGTCGTGATATAATCGTGTAGCCGTCACATAAACTAACCACTGTGTCATCTGGTATCTCACAGAAAGTACTTTAAATCCAGAATGTATTTTCAGGTAAACGAAAATGTTGCATTAAAATCTCATTAGCAGTACTGGTAAATGTTCTAAGTATGTGAGCCTTATAGTCGTTACGTAATCGTGCAACTAACAAGCAAGAATGTACGCACACAATAACACTGTGATGTCTGTTCACTATAACAATGCATTCGTAATTTCTGTTTCAATAAGTTTTCTTGGTTTTTGACTGGATATTTAACTTCAAACATTGTTGCATGTTAACAGATTCTAAGCCTGACAAGCATACTAGTAATGTAACGTGAAAAGTTATATGGCAAAGACAAAGTTAAAAAGCAGATTATCTTTCAATAAACGGTTTTACATGTGAAATGTGGTGTAAACCTTTACTCTTCCTAGTGCACAGAGTTTCAACTTCAAAGCAATTATCATGTTGTATACATCGGTAAAGAATGCCAAAATTTTTCTCAAGGCTAGCATCTTATGTTATTTTTCTCGGAGCCAGCGAGCGCACGCGGCTGCCTGCTTGTGCGAGTCATTGTCTGTCTCTTTGTTGGCGCGCGCCGTTATTGGGATTAGGAGACCTAACTTCTACAAATTCACTCTGACGAGAAGGCCCTGCCCTGTTTGAATCCCGCCAGTTCTGATGCAATTCTGGTCTGTCGTTACGAATATATAGTCTCTCATCATGTCGGTAGATTCCGTAGTTTCTTACTTGTCCGTCACGCGGTGGAGAATTTCTCCCTGAATCGTAACTGTGCGCCGAACTGTTGTGTCTGAAGTTATTCTGCCTCCCTTGATAATAATTGTTTTGGTTCCCATATTGTCTGTTTCTCTGATTGTCTCTGTGATAGTCATTACTACGGAAATGCGATCTTTCTCTGTAACTATTATTACTCTACCAGTGGTTGTCATATGGGTGGTGTCTGTTTTGGTCACGATCTACGTTGAAAGAATAGACCTGTCGTGTGCAGTTATTGTTTCTGTCGTCACGGAATTGTGACGGATGTGACCTGTAGTGATTGTTTTCCTGTTTTCGCATCCCGCGACTGTCTGTGTCAATTTCTAATTCTTGTAAGAGTCCCTGAAAAGCTTCAATGTCGTCTTTGCAACGTCCTGCTAAAATAATATGTCGTAAATGTTCAGGCAGTTTGATTAAGCAAATACGGATGAGTTCTGAGGGGCTGTATGGGTTTGACAGGTACTGATTCTTGTGCAACATGTCTTCAAAATATTTCACAAGACTGGAAAATTCAGATTGTTCGAAATGTTTCATCATTATGATGCCATGTTTTACTCGGTCTTGTGTAGCTTGAGACCAATATGCTGAGAGGAATGCATGATAAAAATCTCCTTCATTGTGACAATCATGAATGACCGATCGCATTCTTACAGCTGGTTCATTCTCCAAGTAGCTACACATAAATTCTAACCTGTGCTCCAATGACCAGTTAGGAGGAAAACAATGAGAGAATTGATGAAGCCACGCTTGTGGATGAATGTCGTTGGCAGAATTCTTAAACGTTTTGAATTTACGTGTAGTAATGAACAGCTTATAGTCAAAATCATTGTATCGGCGAGTAGCATATCGGTCATTGTTACGTCGTGTCGACGGTCCCATCTCAAAATCCAATGCGCCTTGCCAATTTCTTTCATAATTTCCGAAGTGTTCTGTGTTATTATTTTGTGGTTGTTCCGTATTTCTATGTCCCTCTTCCTGTGTCGGAGCGCGAGTGTCCTCTGAAATACGTAATTCTTGTTTTACCTGTGTCAGCTGATCTTGTACTTCCCGGATTTCTCTTTGGTGTTGATTCAGATTTTGTTTCAGTTTCCTAATTTGTTCGCTCTCTTCTCTGTCATTGAAGACTACCGGTTTTGTGTCATTCGAATTATCATCTACCTTTGTAGATAAGTTAGTGAACTGATCCGAAAGTTCGGCTACTTTCTCCGATAGTGTACTTATTTCCTCAGTGTGTTTTTCTGAACCAAGTTTCAGAGTATTTACTGTGTCCTTTAAATTTTCCTGAGTTTTTGCAAGTTGTGTAACCGAATCGGTAGATGCAACTGAGTCAAATTTACCTTGCAAGGTCTCATGATTTTCATGAACAATAGTTTGCAGTTCTTTTATGGCTGCTTCGTGATTCTGTAATGCATTTTCATGCCGCGAAAAAATAGGTTGAAAATGCTCACAAATTTGAGTTTTTATGTCATTACAGACTGTTTGACATTTCGATTCAATGTTATGTAACTCAGTAGTTAAATCTTCACGTGTTTGTTCAAGAGTTTGTTCCAATGAGTCTAACTTTTGAAGCTTTTGCTGTGTTTGTCTCTGATTTTGTTCCATTGTGTCTAACTTTTTGAGATTTTGTTCCACTGTGTCTAACTGTTGCTGTGTTTGCCTCTGGTGTTGTTCCATTGTGTCTAACTTTTCAAGCTTTTGCCCCATTTGTTGCATTAATTGTAATAACAATGGACTGGTGTCTGAAACATGTTCCTCAGTGCTTTTCGGCAGAGAAATTGCACCAGCAACATTCACATTTTGACAAGCAGAAAATGTGTCTTGACTTACTTGAGAAAACGGTGAGGACGCAAAACCTGAATCTACAGTATTAGCAAAATTGTGTCGTGTCATTTCGGATTCCTGAGGCGAGCTGTTGCCGAGCGATCGATCGATAATGCTTCCCTGTTCACCAATTGTTTCACTGCCTACGCCACTGTTGGCAGCCCGCTCCATTTCCCTATGCACAATTACCAAGTTACTATGTTGAACATTAGTTAATTCATTACACAGTGGCGCTAACACACTGCTTTCGTCTTCGCTGTCATTTCTCAGTTTACTTTGGAGCCTGCTGTTACGTTTTTTCACACGCCATTATTGTCACAATATTTCACACGACAACACAGAAAAGCACAATTTGAAGAGCAAAAATAAGAGAACACATTAACATAACACTGAAAATAATATCTAGTTAATTGCAGCTGCGAAATACTTGGTGCAAATCTACATGCATGCCACAACTGTTTTACTGCACAACAATGAAAGACTGCAACTACAAAGGAGATTCTCTCTACAATTACGCGCTATCAATAAACAAAATCTACACTAATTACACAAACTACAAGAAAAAATCTGAAGATTCCAGTGAGGTATCCTAGGCTAAGTGTCGACATATGAAACGTCCCCTTTCAATAATAGTACACTACTGTGCTTAACCTGACACATAATATTTTTTTGCGCAACGCAATATGACTTTCAAAAATCCCTACAAAAGAATGGCCCTGACTAACATTAAACTATACCTTTCACAAATCACTTACCTCACAAAAATCTTCGCTACTCAAGCTACTGCAATACAGCGAGCGCCACTACTGCCAGCTAAATAAAAGATTCAAAGTACTGAAGGGACTAACTACTAATAGGTATAGTTAGCAAATGAAAGATTTTGATAGAGAACAACCAATGTATTTACCTCAATAGTCATAATATATATATAGCAGTTCATGACAAATTTCAAAACTCCGCCATCTCTCTCCCCACATCCACCACTGCTGGCGGCTCACCTCCAACTGCGCAACGCTACGCGCTGTTCAGAGCCAGCTGCCTAACACTACAATGGCGAGTATTACAACAATGCAAGCAGCCACAGACTGCACACAGCACAGCCAGTGATTTTCATACAGAGGTGACGTTACTAATAAAATAACCTAAACAGTCTACTTACAAATATTTCGGCTGTCGCGAAGTGCGGCAACAGTACAGCATGTAAGAGCGAGATTCTCGTTGTCTAACTGTAACTCGCTTCTAGCCGCTCGGAAAGAGAATGAATATAATTGACTTGCAGTGGCAAGTGGAAGGGGATGCACAGAACGGCTGATAACTGGGCCGCCTTCCTACGTGACGGGGACTTTGCAACCGCATGATGCCATTAATGAGCATTTAATGTTCTGTGTTAATAATTCCTCCAATCTCCACTCCCTACTGCACTCACCACCCACCATATATTGTTTCACACACTGCAGTTCATAGCTGTGTGCTACAAATTTGACGTCATTCCTTCCTTCCTATTCAAATTTTTTTCTCATAAGCATTTGCAACAACCGTTTTTACTACGTCATGTCGATCCCTTACTGGCCAAGTAAATTACCGCGTCGTTCTGATGTTACTCATCGCAAACATTTACCTAACGCAATATCGGAAGGCTCCTCCTATTTTTCATTTTTTTAGAAAATTTGTTCATTACCCATTGCGACCCTATGTTGAGCAATAAACCCTGCTCGCCGAAAACGAGTCGCGGTAAAAATCTCGCTTGTGAAAAAAACAATAAACGGTGCGGGCGGCGCCAGTGGATACAGCAGAAGCACTTTGGGCCGTGCGCTGGTGGCTCTAGAATCAATTTTCCACTGCGCAGGGGAGCGGGCCGTGTGCCGCAGTGGGCTTCCCACCCACACAACCGCCTTCCATTAAAAAGGAGCCGCCTCTAGACGGGAAGAGGCGAGCTGCTACACAATGAGTTATCTTTCTCCTTTGTCTCTTCCCTCTCTGCAGCCACACAGGAGAAGCGTAGCGTCGTTTATTGGCACTACGCGACTGGGAATGGATTGCAAAAGGGGAGAGTAGGAGAGAAAGGTGATGGGCGTCGTGTGTGCTTACTGCAGTGGCGTGTATTCAATGCAAGGAAAGCGTTGCTTTGCCTTTGTTTGTTTATCCCTAACTATCCTCTTGTATGTTAATTTTTAAAATCAATGTTTGAAAGGTAACGGTGTTTTTGTGTAGCCGCTGCCTGTCTCGTATATGTTGTGGGTCCTTTAATTGAAATACTCGTATTTAGTAACTTAGATTAATACGATCCTGAAATATATGACACTAGCAAATCAGCACCCATCGAATCAATGATAAGGGAATGCGTCTGACTGCACAATTAATGACCTCATTGCACGAAAGCAATTAGATATACATAATCAAATTTGCAAGAATGGGGTACAACAAACACTGAAATCAATACACTAATTTCTCTGAAACTTGGCTAGAGGATCTGCAAATATAGTTCAAGTGTACACGTTTCTGGTAACAACATTTACTTTCATATGGGTCGTACTGTGATTACTGTAGGCTATGGCACATTAACAGAAAATGCTACAAAATGGCATAACTGAGCATATATTGCACATGCTGAAAGTATTTTGAACCTCTAACTGCAAATCAGTCTTGATAATTAAAACAGAAATTACTCATTACCTCTGCAAATAATTCGCCTTTCTCCCCAGTTCGATTTGCTGTTGCAGCTCGAGCTCACCATACTTTGCAAGTAGCGGCTGACGCGGCTGCAAGAACAGTCATCGTTTCGGTACCAACGATTACTCTTTGTCTGAATGCAAGTTCAATTCACCCAACTATGAGCGTCTCGTCCCACAAGAGCCTGAATGACTTGTGGAAAACAGATATCCAGCAGCCGTAAATTTATGAAATAATTTAATTACGCTACCAGTTTCGGAGCATCATTGACACCATCTTCAAACCCCTACACACGAAACGAAATAAGCTATCCATCCAGTTCTGCTCACTGAAGAAGCCACCATACCTAACTGGTTTCCGCATATGACCTCAGAACACACGTCCACACTTCATATAACGACAGCTCCTAGTAGGTATAGCGGTTTCTTCAGTAAGCAGAAAAGAGTGGAAATGTGTAGGGGCCTGAAGATGATGCCAATGAGACACCGACACTGGTTGTTTGTTGTTGTTGTGGTCTTCAGTCTTGAGACTGGTTTAATGCAGCTCTCCATGCTACTCTATCCTTTGCAAGCTTCTTCATCTCCCAGTACGTACTGCAACTTACATCCTTCTGAATCTGCTTATTGTATTCATCTCTTGGTGTCCCTCTACGATTTTTACCCTCCACGCTGCCCTCCAGTACTAAATTGGCGATCCCTTCATGCCTCAGAACATGTCCTACCAACCGATCCCTTCTAGTCAAGTTGTGCCACAACCTCCTCTTCTCTCCAGTTCTGTTCAATACCTCCTCATTAGTCATGTGATCTTCCCATCTAATCTTCAGCATTCTTCTGTAGCACCACATTTCGAAAGCTTCTATTCTCTTCTTGTCCAAACTATTTATCGTCCATGTTTCACTTCCATACATGGCTACAATCCATACAAACATTTTCAGAAACAACTTTCTGACACATCTATACTCGATGTTGACAAATTTCTCTTCTTCAGAAGCGCTTTCCTTGCCATTGCCAGTCTACATTCTATATCCTCTCTACTTCGAACATCATCATTATTTTCCTCCCCAAATAGCAAAACTCCTTTACTACTTTAAGTGTCTCTTTTCCTAATCTAATTCCCTCAGCATCACCTGATGTAATGAGTCTACATACCATTATCCTAGTTTTGCTTTTGTTGATGTTCATCTTATATCCTCCTTTCAAGACACTGTCCATTCCGTTCAACTGCTCTTCCAAGTCCTTTGCTGTCTCTGACAGAATTACAATGTCATCGGCGAACCTCAAAGTTTTTATTTCTTCTCCATGAATTTTAATACCTACTCCGAATTTTTCTTTTGTTTCCTTTACTGCTTGCTCAATATACAGATTGAATAACATCGGGGAGAGGCTACAACCCTGTCTCACTCCTTTCCCAACCACTGCTTCCCTTTCATGCCCCTCGACTCTTATAACTGCCATCTGGTTTCTGTACAAATTGTAAATAGCCTATCGCTCCCTGTACGTTACCCGTGTCACCTTCAGAATTTCCAAGAGAGTATTCCAGTCAACATCGTGAGAAACTTTCTCTATGTCTACAAATGCTATAAACGTAGGTTTGCCTTTCCTTAATCTGTCTTCTAAAATAAGTCGTAGGGTCTGTGTTGTCTCACGTGTTCCAATATTTCTTCGGAATACAAACTGATCTTCTCCAAGTTCGGCTTCTACCAGTTTCTTCCTTTCATCTTTAAAGAATTCGCGTTAGTATTATGCAGCCGTGGCTTATTAAACTGGTAGTGCGGTAATTTTCACATCTGTCAACACCTGCTTTCTTTGGGATTGGAATTATTATATTCTTCCTGAAGTCTGAGGGAATTTCGTCTGTCTCATAAATCTTGCTCACCAGATGGTTAAGTTTTGTCATGACTGGCTCTCCTAAGGCTGTCAGTAGTTCTAATGGAATATTGTCTACTCCTAGGGCCATGTTTCGACTTAGGCCTTACAGTGCTCTGTGAAACTCTTCACGCAGTACCATATCTCCCATTTCATCTTGATATGCATCCTCTTCCATTTCCATAATATTGTCCTCAAGTACATCGCTCATGTAAGACCCTCTATATACTGTTTCCACCTTTTTGCTTTCACTTCTTTGCTTAGAAGTGACTTTCCATCTGAGCTCTTGATATTCATACAAGTGATTCTCGTTTCTCCAAATGTCTCCTTTAATTTTCCTGTGGGAAGTATCTACCTTACGCTTCGTGAGATAAGCCTCTACATCCTTACATTTGTCCTCTAGCCATCCCTGATTAGCCATTTTGCACTTCCCTTCGATCTCATTTTTGAGACGTTTTGTATTCCTTTTTGTCTACTTCATTTACTGCATTTTTATATTTTCTCCTTTCATCAATTAAATTCAATATTTCTTCTTTTACCCAACGATTTCTACTAGCCCTCGTCCTTTTACCTAGTTGATCCTCTGCTGCCTTCACTACTTCGTCCCTCAAAGCTACCAATTCTTCTTCTACTGTATTTCACTCCCCCATTCCTGTCAAATGTTCCCTTATGCCCTCCCTGAAACTCTGTACATCCCATGGTTTAGTCAGTTTATCCAGGTCCCATCTCCATAGATTCCCACCTTTTTTAAATTTCTTCAGTTTTAATCTACAGTTCACAACCAATAGATCGTGATCAGAGTCCGCATCTGCCCCTGGAAATGTCTTACAATTTCAAACCTGGTTCCTAAATCTCTGTCTTACCATTATATTATCTGATACCTTCTAGTATCTCCAGGCTTTTTCCATGTATACAACCTTCTTTCATGATTTTTGAACCAAGCTATGGCTAAGTTGACATTGGTAGGGTAACTAAACTATACCATAAATTTACGGCTGTTTGGTATCTGTTTTCAGTAGCTCACCCACCAGTTGCTGTCCCATTCTTCAGTTTATACATATTAGAGTTACAGGAGCCTGGATGTGGGGAAGACCTGCACGAGAAATCTTCTGGAAGAGAAGACGGGATGTGAAGACAGATGATTGGGTCTGTTTGAGCGAAGTTAATATGCGAAAACCGCGTCTGTCCGACGCAGTAAATTTGCTGTTGGACGAGTGGTGTGTGGAGCGTGTCTGTCGGTTGGTGGAGTCTGTCATCGTTACGTCCGCCAGCTAGTGCGGGCCTCCGGCTGTGGAAAAGGGCAACTTTGAGGCCGCCCGATCGTTGGTTAGAGGCACCGCTGTACGTTGCTCGTAGCCCGGTTCGTTTGCTTCACCCTTGATCGCTCTGCCGGATACGCCATACGACTATTTGTATAAAACATCACCATTTAAAGGCACTTCTTGCACCCATGCAGCACCGACAACTTACACAAGATGAGTATTAATTGTGCCCTCGTTTGACTACAGTGGTTCTAGGCGCTACAGTCTGGAACCGCGCGACCGCTACGGTCGCAGGTTCGAATCCTCCCTTGCGCATGCATGTGTGTGATGTCCTTAGGTTAGTTAGGTTTAAGTAGTTGTAAGTTCTAGGGGACTGATGATCTCAGAAGTTAAGTCCCATCGTGCTCAGAGCCATTTCAACCATTTGACTACAGAGGTCTGAAATGAGTATCTTTTTAGTCATATTTCCAGAAAATGTGGTCTTAAGATTTAAATTGCAAATTGCACCTAAACTTTTACGAAGGTTGAAAGGTCTCTGTTGGATTCCTTAAATGTTAATTTCTTAAATATGTTGTCATTTACGGCATAAATTCCTCTTCTAAATTTACTGTGGCGTTTCTGACTATCTGGGAGGAGGCTGAGTAGTGGAACGTGTTACTTTTACACATAAACAAGAACGATCTGCCACACTACTACACATCAAAACACAGTTTATATGTAATTCATGTCACACAGTCAAATACGGAACCTACATCCGCTTTCTTTTATATACTGTATATGATCATGTACTATCATCCCCCTTCCCTTCTGTGTGAGAGGATGAATGAGCAAATGTATTTGTAGTTGCATGCTGGATGGTAGCAGACAAGCCTGTCTGCTAGAGAACAGTAGGACCAACGTCGGAACAGGTAGCTACGCTTTCTAAAAGCAGAGAGGTTTCTATGCTTAGTATGGTCCTGTCCGTCCCTTGTCATGTTGGTATAGGAAGCTGCCTCTCTGGTCACTTCCGTTTTGTATACGGAAGCACCCTTGGTAGGAGCCCAGGTCAGTCTGTCCGCGGCGAGCGTCTGAAATGGTAAGATCTCCGGCTAAGCGCGTGTCTGCTAAGTCCATAGGACAATGGATTTCTTAAGATCAGCCTAACTGAAAATTTAATCACCTTTATTTCAGGTTTAGCTCTAAAATATCTAATGTTATCTTAAATTGCAACGCAGTGTAATTCAAGTGTGAAGTTCAGAATATATTCCGGTAGTTGCTTTGTCACTACTTTGTGAGTAAAGTGGAACCACGTGTTGATCAGTAACTCTAACTAGCATCATCAATCTTCAATGCGAATGTGCGTGAGATTATAACGTCTCGTCTTGACAATATTTTTCAATATAGCAACTTTTCTTTATGTTCAACCCACGTGGGGTGTACTTTGTGAGACCAGTACCACGTGCTTATACAATTGTTTGACCCACCAGGTTAATAGTAAGACGATAGTAACCAGTTCGAGGTTTTTCTTATGTAAATTGCTTTTCGATCTAATTTATTTTAATTATCGAAGTTATTGTGGAGTTACACTCTTTGTGTAAACCAAGTTGACAACGTGAAGCATGTGGTGTAATCATCAAAGTAGCCCTCAGCTATTCTTTTCGGGAAGATTTCACAGAGAGTTAGTATGAATTTAGTATACCAGTGAGTGGTAATTACATGATGCACAGGATTGCGCTACTAACGTAACTTCTTTGGGTGAAAATTGAATCGGTTGGTTGTGGTTAATTTCCTCTTGCGTGTGTTTCAACGTTCTTCGTGTGTTATTATATGATTGCAGTGTTGTATGCAGTCTCCCAATCTTGGCTCCATATTTGATGTGTTCTGTAAGATTACAAACTCTCATTTTTACTGTCCTAAATAAGGCACCAGCTTAGTTATGACTCAAGTTTAATATGCTGAAATTTCAATGATCAATGTTAAAATAAATTTCCATATATAAACTGATTTATTTCTTTTTATTTAAGTTCTGTTATATATATATATATATATATATATATATATATATATATATATATATATATATCACCGGTTGTCGTATAACTATTAAAAGATTATAATTAATGTTAGTGTGGTTGGGAATTTGGTAAGCTAGACTGGATACCTGGTGAAGCAGTTGCTCAGTAATGCAAGGTTAACTTCCCCAGACAGCTCACAGTTTTTAACCCGCTTTTGTTGTCGATCAGCACCGCTATCAGAACAAATTAAGCAACAGCATTACAAGGTGGTCCTTTTATTATCATCATTAAAAGCATGCTATATGTCTTTTAAAATGTGGCCTTATGATTTAATTGCAGAATTTTTTTCTTTGATATTAAGTAAAACTTATCAAAAAAGTGTTATTTGCATGAAATAATAAACAGATGATTTGTGGGCCCGGTCCTTCACGTTTTCCTTAACTCCCGATTGTCCGGTTAACATCGTTTGTGGAAATATTTCATTTCACAAAAGTGTCATGTATAAAAAGGATGAGAAAAATATTAAGGTAATAACAAATGCAATGTAATAACAAATTTGACTTATGGTCTGTAGATCGTGCACTAAATTCCATCGTTGGACGCTACGCTTCATATTGCAATAAACCTTCTCCAGAAATATAAATAAAAATTTAAATGAAAAACATTTAATCAGATGAGTGGTAACTAAACAAATGAAATAATTTGTGCCAGATGTGACATCATAACAACATTAACTCCGTATTAATTTGGCATTTCACTGAGCCTAGACTTAAATTTCGTTAGTAACGATTAAGATTAAATCGTTGCACCAGATGTTATGCCGCAGCGAAGTATACAGGGCAGAGCACGCGGGTGATGCGCATGTGCAGACATGTAACGTCAACTAAATGGTGTGCGGAATACATTGTTTCCAAAATGTTCTCCGAGCGAGGTGGAGCGGTGGTTAGCACACTGGGCTCGCATTCGGGAGGACGCCGGTTCAGTCCCGCGTCCGGCCATCCTGATGTAGGTTTACCGCGATTTCCCTAAATCGCTTCAGGAAAATGTCGGGATGGTTCCTTTCAAACGGCACGGCCGACATCCTTCCCTAATCCGATGAGACCGATGAACTCACAGTTTGGTCTCTTCCCCAAATCAACCCAGCCCAGAATGTTCTGTGATGAGTAGTTCTCCTGTTCATTAACATGGGTCAATAGTGTCTCAATATTACAAGCGTCCGGGGCAGTTTTATTTTGCGCGCCTCATATGTATTAGTTCGGTTTAATCTGCAGCATGACATCCAAGTGATTGTATAGAAGGCTGAAGTCATCGTCTATCATAATGATTTCATACATGTATTTAACTACCCAATTGAGACCTTAGTTTCTCCCGGGTTATTCAATATCCAATGAACTTACGGGAACGCAACCGGGTGACGTCGTCGATAACCGCCGATATCTCGACAGGAGCAGTCTGTGTCATTTTCAAGGCAATCCTGCAGTAAGTGAATGCAGTGAAATCGACACATACACTGTAAACACTAGGGCCATCACAAGCTAAAGATTGTCAACGTCAGAAGTTATCGATAGTGAAGCTACGTCCCTCTGCTTTCGACAGGCGAGAGTTCAATGCAGTGTTCAATGCAGAATTTAAACAAAGAGCACCCTCTTTTTTTGTAAGATTACTTGCTAATTTAATTTCAACAACGTCCTTTTTAACACTATCCCAATAGCTGGAATTGCATTCTAGGGCCTCCATGTTGTTACATTCCATAGGATGATAGGTACCAAGATAAGGCGGCGACTTGGAAACTTGCGTGTTTTGTCAGATGCGTAGATTTGTTTTTTGACCTCATGTCAGTGAGCACTTGAACGATTTTTAAGAACACTTTAATTCAGTCGACTCGAATTTTTTCAGGATGGACGTTAAAAAGCATGGCTATCTTCATTTCCTTGATGTGTAGTCAGGAGAGAGGTGTATGGTACCTTGGGATATGCCGTTTATAGGAAGCCATCTCACACTGATGTATATTTACAGGCTGATAGTTGTCACTATCCGGCTCAACTTGAAGAGATATTTCGTACCTTCGTTCTCAGAGCCTATGTCTTCTAGGACCCTGAGTGTTAGTCAGTAGAGCTAGCCCACTTCGAAGTCACCTTTCGTCAGAATGCTTATAGTGAAAGACAGATCAGATGAACTTTGAGCTACCGACCAACTGTGCACCAGGTGAGTGATGACAATACCGAGGTGGCACCAGAGTCTTCGGCCTCTTCGCCTTATGCAGGGATGATTTCCAACAGCACGGATATTTTTTTGTGTTTTTCGACCACCTTTTAAGATCAGAGTCGTTTTAGGTTCCATATAGGACAATTCTTGATAATGTAAGGTGGGTGTCTACCGTATGATTTCCACTTGTGGCACGTAATATATTGCTCAGACTGTAAGCTCTGTGGAGGACCCGTAGACTGAGCATGAGTGGCACACACGCTTACAACAGCCGAGCAAATCTTCTTTTCCAGAGCACTGTCTTGCCACCGGTCATTCTAGGGAATTTAGCAACATGGAAATTGTAGCATGCGCTTCTAGGTATTGGGAGAGTGTTACTAAGGGATCCGTTGATATTAAATTTGGAAATAACATTATAAATAGAGATGGTGGTTTTTATTTACATCCTGAATGGAATCCTGGTCTCTCCACTCTTAGTGAACAAAGGAACAGAGTTTATGCTACCCCACCCGTTGATTATTAATTTCGCTGTCGATAATTTCTGACGCCCGTCATCTGTGGTTTGTGATGGCGCTAGTCTTAGGTTTTAAATTCGCTTGCACAGCGCTTACTTGCTGCTGTTTCGCCTTGAAACTGGCAGGGTGTGTTCCTGTTCAAATATAGTAGGTTGTGTACGTCGTCACCCGGCTACTCCTATTTACCTATTAACTGGCTTTAAATAGCGTGGAGTATTGAAGTTCATAATACATAATCGAATTTTGTTGAGCTATTACCTTCACGGTAAAATAAAGAAATGTGCTCATCAGTCATAACTGCCGTTCAATGGCACAAAGTTTGATATTTTAGGATTAGGTGCCATAACATTACTGAACGAAGTTTTTATAGACATCCAGGCTACATGGATCACAGTTTATGGCACCTACGGCCGTTTTCCATGGCACTGTGCGCCAGGTGGGTGCCGGAAGGGTAGCTTACCGAGTATTACTCCCATGAGAAATTGTGTGGTGTCTGTTGGACTACGAATGAGATCTAATCATGAAAAGCACACAAAACGAGTAAAAGGGCTGTTAACATTTTTTTAAATTTATTTTTTACCTCTTTTGTCGGTGACCTATCACCTTATCTACGAAACGAAAATGCCATTTCAACTTAATCCTACCATAAAAGAAGAAAAGAATTATCTTTCTTCAGCAGTTGCCTATAATTATTCCCAAAAATATTCCCAAGGTAAAAGGTTCCACAGGTCAATAAATTTTAGTCATTTATTTACTTACTTATTACAATTACATGTTTACAATTAGTAAATGTGTACAAATGAAAATGCTATAAAACAGAATGGTACAATAAATATATGATTCAAAGCACAAACCAAAAAGGCTTTGTCTATAGCTTGCGCTACTTCAGCTAAAACAATGTTTCTTCAACAAATGGTGTAGCTGAAGTTTTCTCGTGCACTGGTACTCTTGTTTTCTGTTTCCAATAACGCACGCCAAAATATCGACAAGAATGCAGGTTTCCTTGAATCAGTTAATTGCTTTCCCTTCGACTGCTTGCAAATTAGGTCAGTCTGCCTTTGACGTGATGTTGCACGGTACGTCACACTGAGCCTTTCACTTCCCAACTAGAAGGGGGTTTAGGAAACACTAAAAAAAACTAAAAAAAACTAACTCCGTCTACAGGCCGCAAGCGACCCATCGGGACCATCCGACCGCCGTATCATCCTCAGGTGAGGATGCGGATAGGAGGGGCATGGGGTCAGCACACCGCTCTCCCGGTCGTTATGACGGTTTTCTTTGACCGGAGCCGCTACTATTCGGTCGAGTAGCTCCTCAATTGGCATCACGAGGCTGAGTGCACCCCGAAAAATGGCAACAGCACGTGGCGGCGGGAGGGTGACCCATCCAAGCGCCGGCCACGCCCGACAGCGCTTAACTTCGGTGATCTCACGGGAACCGGTGTATCCACTGTGGCAAGGCCGTTGCCATTTTAGGAAACACTGCGTAAATAATTTGCAGAAAAGCGCACACTGCCTTGGTGTGCGTTCTAGAGCGTTGTGAACGTTTTGCAGTTACCAACACTAATCAAGTTCCACATACTTCCCTTCGCCGAACACGTAGTCCACTGCCATTCCCTTGAACCATGTAAGCGCATAATATTTGGCGAGGGGCAGCAATAGTCATCAGGGCACAGAATGAAAGTGAATGACAAATCATGTGAGACACGGGGCCGCGTGGAGTAACTACGCAGTTAGAGGTGCCTGTCTGGGATTGCGCATCCCCTCCCACCGGTGGTTCGAGTCCTCCCTCGGGTACGGGCGTGTGTGTTGTTCTTAGAATAAGTTAGTTTAAGTAGTTATAGATCTAGCGACCTATGATGTCAGCAGTTTGGTCCCTTAGGAATTCACATTTGAACATTTGAGACACGGTGGTAACAAGCTAAAATGTTCTTTGTCGTTCGCCGAACTGCGGACTGCGCTACGAACGTGAAGCGATATTCATCGGTGTCCAGGAGGCGACAGTGAGGTAACGTGGGAAGTCCATTAATCCGTTACCTTGGAGCCGGTGTCTCGTCACATTTTTTGTTGGTGACTTGGTATCACGACGCTCGGTGGGTGGTTGGCAGGAAGTGGTGATGTATTGTTTACCACATCCGTGGCCAGTTGGCAGCTCGGTACTTGGTTTCTACCACGCTATGCGGAACTTCCCGCATAAGGGTGGTGTAAGAATATTTCGCTACCTGCAAACGCATTGTGGAGAGATACGGGGCCTTACGGCTGTATTCCCGAATGATTGTCGATACATGGGACAGCTGTGTCACAACATGCGCCACCCACACCGGCGAGACATGAGAGGCTGCCTACGACCTCCAACAGATGACCCAGTGAGAGAGGCATGTTGACTGGACCATCGTTTCCACTTATTGCTCATATAAAGAGCAGCTTCCAGTCCTCGGGCATTAACCAAACCCAACCCTCCTTCGCGTAGGAGGAGGGTTAGAGTGTCATAACGTACCTTAAATACGTGTCCTGTGAACAGAAAATAACCGGTGGCTGCCTGAAGTCTGCTACCTATCGCGGTTGGTAGGGGGTGGACCTGTGCACGTGATTTAGGTTTGCTGTCATGTAGAGGTTCCGGTATTCAGCATATCGTAGCCGGTACAAGTCCCGGTGCAGGTTATGGCACATCACCACACTTACAATCAGTAGTAACCCTCAATAGTCTGCCACGATTGTTTCACGTACATCCTTCATAAACGTGTCTCCCAAATATCCGAGTTAAAGTAAATAGCGGGACAGTGGTGACAGCTCCCTGCCAGATACAGCGCCCAATATCGAGATCCGTAATCCAGAGTAACCGTCTTGTTACTGTTCAGAAGACTGCTCGCACCATGTCCGTATAGCTCGATCCAGTTTAGCACGTTGCGGACTTCATCGACAGAATGAACATTCCCTTAGTGGAAGGTGATGTCCCGCTGGATGATGCCACATAATCTGTGGTTGAGACACCCCAGGAGTGGCTCGAGTGCGATTGCATAAAGGAATGTAGAAAGGGGAAAACCTTGTAGTAGAGACCTCTTGATGAGTTTTGGGCCCACCATGCGTCTGTTGACCTGGATTTGAGAGCTGGTTGCTGCCAAAAGGCGCAGCAGGATGTCGATGAGCATGGGAGGATATCACATACGCGCCACCAAAGGTAACAGGATGTTGTGGTTCACTCTATCAAAAACCCGATAGAAATCAATGGAGATTACCGCAGGCGGCAAGCCGAGGCAATCGCTATTAAATCCCATCAATCGCCGATAACTATTTTTAATTGGCGTATGCCACCTGTGATATCTGTTCTGAGACTAGAATCATTTGCAAAATTACCTTGATGCGGGTTTATAGAAGATTGGCGAAGAGCTTGTAGTAGATCTTCAGAACTGTAACCGGACGATAATTGTTGACCAATTGCCCTTCCGCTTCCTTGTGTACTGGTGTGGAAATTCCTTCGACGAAGGAAGATGGTATTTTGCACTCCAGGGACATTAATTCTTGGAAAATCGTAATCCAGCGGTCCATCATGATGTCACTTTAAGTCCGGAGACTTCTTAAACGGACCTTTGTCCGAGGCGTTCCCCCCTCCTAAGATGTGATTTCCTCCATTAATGCCGCCGCCGTTTCCGTCGATGGTGCGCGTCACCTGCTGTAATACTTCTGCAGAGACCTCGCCATCTACAGACCTTCCCTGCTAAAAATAACGAAAATGATCCTCCATGGCCTTCGCTGTAATTGATTGGATCGTACAGGAGCGAAGTTCTTGCATCGTTAGGCGTGCGAGGAACTGTCGCGAGTGGCGGTGCATTTACACCATAATGAAATTTTCGGGCGTGTCGTCACGAGTGGACTTCGGCGCCTTAACGATAATATGTGAGCCTTGATTCGGTTTCACGGTCCCTGAACACGCCGAACAATGAAAGTCCAGGATCTGTCGGGGGCAAGCATCCGTGTCCTTACCAAACTGCGTTAAGTGTCTTACTAATTGCGGATCTGCCGCAGAGGAACCATTACACCAAAGTCGAGTGATATCGGAATTGACGTCGTTCACAGTTGGCTCAAGTTGCGGTGACTTGACGACGGCAGTCCGGTCATGGATTTGTGTTAAATTCGTCTTCCAAGGGTTGATACTACGCCAGACGTGTTGAGGGTGGAGAAGCGTGGTGCATATGTAGCCAACGGTGAAGTGCCAGAGGCCATCGTTCGGTGGCCACAAATCCCTGTGTAGGACCTTGTGACACATATATGCGAACCAGTCGGCTCGCCGAATGATTGGTAAGACACATGCGTCCAGAGCTGTAGCCGGATGTCTTTTCCCAATTGTCCCACAAGTGAAGATAGTGAATCACCAAACCTAGTTCCAGACAAGGTGTGTGTGTGAGATTTCGTCCTTGGGATGAAGAGCTCATTCAAAATCGCCAGCGAAGACGGTGAATTCGTAGCGTCATAGAAAAATGGGGCCAACGTCAGCGGAGTAGAACCTGGTCCTGTCACGACGTTTGGTGTTGCCCCACGGTGCATAAACGAAAATGAATCGGATACCAAGTGCTGTTACCACTAACCTTCGTGCGTGAGGGGAGATGCGTGATGTCGGTGGCTTCGATACCGTGAGGCATTAAAATCGCCATCGCCAATGTATGTGGGGACACCAAGCATCAAATATGTAGCATAGCCATAGAAGTTTGGCAGTGTAGCCGTTCGCACTTGTTGCGAGAACGCGAAATTGACTCCTGCGGCTCGTATAGCTTCTCTCAGAAGTTGGCTTTTGGCAGGAGAGCTGATCTCCTTGGCTGTAAGCCTCGGGGTGTGGTGCTTGGGCAGGGTTAATCATGCTGATGGTAGAGAGAAGAAGGGGTCGCGAGTGACCGCTAACGTGACTATCGCGGAGTTGTTCAGACATCAGTAGATCTCGGATCGGGTTCGTGCTCAGTCTCGACTTAATCGGCCCACAGAGTGAGCATGGGCTTCTGTTCACATTCCATCACTTCGTGGTGGTTGATAGGGAGGGACCGATCAGTTTCGATGCCTGCTGTGGAACCTTCCAGTTGATCAGTGTTCGCAGCACATTTGGGCAAAAGGGGATTTGACACAAATCCGCAAATCTACAGCTAGAGTCATGAAAGGGGATGGGGAGTACGCACCTGCCTCTTTAGCCAAATGGTCAACCATTTCTTTCCCTTGGATGCCCACATGGCTGGGATCCAGAGAAAGACAACTGAGCAGGCGGCGTGGCCACGGGCAGGGAGAAGGCCAAGGATAGCAGAGACCAAAGGGTGACGAGAATAGCATCCGTCGTTAGCCTGCAGGCTGATCATTGAGTCGATACATATTAAGACACTGTGAAGGGAGGCCGTAGAAACAAAATGTGAGGCTCTATGAATGGCTAGGAGCTCTGCTGTGAACACACTACACGATCCTGGCAATAAAGGGTGTTGTAAGCCAGTAGGAGACGTAAAAACATATCCCGCCTTGTCTATCATCTTGGAACCATCAGTTTAGAAGATGGTGGCACACTGTAACTTTCCAAGTTTGGCACATACAAGACGCTGGAAAACCATAGGGGTTACAGAGACCTTAGGACACTGGAATAGGTCGATTCTAATCCTTGATCTAGGCACCATCCGATGGCAGGGAGGGTGGGGGGTGAGGGGAAGGGGATGGAGGAAATACACGGGCTGCCTTGCAATGAGTGGAGATGGAGATCCCGAGACGCATTCCAACCAGCAATCACAAGATGTACGGGCCAGGGGGCGGACAGCATTAAGCTTCCACATGCATTTAGTCTTTGGGTGGCGAATATTGGGCAGCCACGTCAGCATTTGCTCTAAAATAAGGCATAAAAATAAGGGCTCAGATGGCCACCTAAATGAAGTTCTGGATTGCGGTGTGCTGTGAGTGGACGACAAAAATGTATAATCTGTGATTTGGAGGGAGAAAACTGGAAACCATGCAACACAGTCCACACAGAGGCCTTGGAACTGGCGCTCAGCAGACGCTACTGAATGGGAGCTGCACCATATGGAAAAATCGTCGACATACAGAGCCAGAGTAACCACAGGCACAACAGAGATTACAAGCACACTGATGGATACGAGAAAGAGAGTGACACTTAACAGAGAACTCCTTGGGATACCATTCTCCTGAATTCCAGGGGTGCTGAGTGCAGTGCCAACTCGAACTCGCAAGAGCCATTGCTATAAAAACTCGAAGATAATAATCGGAGGAAGAGCCAGAAAGCCACAGTTATAGAGGGTAACTAAAATGTGGGGGCACCAAGCCGTGTCGAACGACTTATGTAGGTCAAAGAAGACTGCAACAAGTTGCCGGCGGTTAGTAAAGGCCTGTCAGATCGCTGTCACCAGGCTTAGTAACTGGTCACTTGGGGATCATCCTTCCCAGAAGCCACACTGATATGGCGAGAAATGGCTCTGAGATTCTAGTACCCAACACAATATTAAGCTAACCGTCCTCTCAATCAGTTTACAAGGTACGTTGGTCAAGCTGAATGGCCCATGGCTGACAAGAGACACTGGATTCTTCCCGGGCTTAAGGGGATAATTACACTGTTTAGCCGCTGTGCCAGGCAAGCACCCGTGAGCCAAATGCGGTTGGAGAACCTGAGGACATATCACCTCTGGATAATCTCCAAGTATTCGATCATCTAGTTGTCGATGGAATTCGGGTCTGGGACCATGCCATGTGAAGAGGCAAGAGCCTGCGAGAATTTCCAAAAAACGGTTCAAATGGCTCTGAGCACTACGGGACTTAACATCTACGGTCATCAGTCCCCTAGAACTTAGAACTACTTAAACCTAACTAACCTAAGGACAGCACACAACACCCAGTCATCAGGAGGCAGAGAAAATCCCTGACCCCGCCGGGATTCGAACCCGGGAAGAGAATTTCCATTCAGTGAAGTGTTCCTTACAGGGTTTAGTGTGGTGTGGGTTGAAACACAAGGCGCAGAGAAAAGGCGCAGGATAGGAAGAGATTATCGATACTAATACAAAGCGTGACACGAGGTGTTCTCCAAGGACTAAGAACAGGTGATCTGGAGGTGCTGGGGTGCACAGATGGTGTGTCTCCTGGCTGAGTTGTGGTACTAGGCTTCCATCCTGAGATACGCCAGGAAGAGAGATCCCAGGGGAAAGTTCCATCGCTGACATGTGCAAATGAAGAGGCCACTTTTTGGGCCAAGGAGGGTGAACTGTATGCAGAGGGAAAGGGAGAAAGTATATAACAGAGGTAAAAGTTGAATAAAGTGACAATGAATGGAATCTCTCATACTTTTGGCGAACCTCAGTATAAATAGGTGATACAGGGACTTATACTCTTGCGTCTTCTTTTCTCTCTTCTAAGTTGGGCAATCTGGTTAGCGAGGAAAGTGGCGGTCATGAGAATTGACACACACACACACACACACACACAAACACACACACACACACACACACACACACACACACACAGACAGACACACGCACACACACAAACACAGGTGGCGGAACACAGGTACTTGCCTCAAGGGTGGGTGCTCACACTCACCACACAGAGGGCTCGCCATACAGCAGGAAGACATATGCACAAAACATAAGCACAAACAACAGCTAAATGGCGCCGGGTCACATGGCTTCATGTCGCATCTGTAGCACATAATCTTGACCTCGTGTGGGATGGTATCCTCCCTGAAAGTCAGCATGACGGTGTGGTTGTCTTTACGACCCTTTTGCACGTGTTGAACAAAATGAACGCTACATCGCTCCAGATTATCCCGGAGTTCCTCATTAGTTAGCACGATGAGGTCCTTATGAAAAATCGCTCCCTGGACCATATTCAGAATTTGGTGAGGGGTAATAGACACTTTGACATTTCTTAGACGATCACAACCATGAAGAGCTGCAGATATCGATTAGTAGCAAGTTTATATTAGGTAACTGTGTACATACGATTATGGAGTGTGTGCTCTTTGTAAGTTAAGGTCATTGATTAGTGACAGGAAAATTAAAGTTTGTGATGTTCATTCAGAAAAAGATAAATGATTGTTTAAAATAGTGAAATTTTATGATATGTATATATTTACAAGAAAAACACTGTATATTTGAATCTGGTTCATGCTTAGGGCACCCTCCACAACGGGAGTGGCATGGCATGATGAAAAGGTAGTTTCCGCAGTCGAACTGGGCGGCTCCTTGGTGTGAACAGTACGCAATCAGTGGCTAGCCGTTGCGCAGTGCACATCGACAGTGCCAAGGGAGGTGACTGGAAGCCCTTTTGCTAGGAATTTTGCCTCGGATGTGGATTTGTCAATCACTTGGTACTCTCGGCAATAAGGAATGGCTCTAACATGTTGAAATCCTCCGCCGAGAAGAAATTTTATAGAGCATTCAAACATCAAGGGCCTTGAGTGCAGTTAGCCACCATGTTGCTTGCCACCACAACTACACTACTGCTCTACTAACTTCATGCATACGGGAATGTATTAGAGCATGGACAAGTTAATTTGTGTGAGTGATTTTAATAATTCCAAATGTCATAAATCTGTGTTTGGAACCATAACTTCTATCCTGATCAGGAACCTATGCCAGATCCTCTATTAAGTGTTTATAGAACCAAATGTCCTGTTCGAAATGAATTAGTGATTTACTTATGTTGGTCAAATGTGCAAAGCTTAGCCAAAGTTGAAGTTAAAACCACAAAAGTGAAGTTAGAAATTTGTTAAAGCACTCTCAGTTCATTGCAAAGCATTGTTTTGGCAAAATAAAGTGCTAGGTTATGCAATTGTTAGTGTCTAAAATACCTGCTTCACAGGTGAAGGAAAATGCAAATAAGTTAAACTCATTTCAAAAATAATGTAGCCTTGATTACCATCATGACTGATTTTTTTAAGTTGATAGAACTCAATGTTGATCAATTTGCCTTGAAATGTAAAAATATAAACTATTTCAACTGAAGGTAAGAATTAACTTTGGTTGAATTAATTTTCGCTAGTGAAATAATCATGGAGTTTGACAAGTTATACTATACCAGTTTGTGGGTCCCCATCATATTCCTTTCATATTAGAAAGATAACTGGAATATTATTGCTACACTGGAAATCTGACATACTTCTTTTGTAATAGCACCACCATTTAAAAGATTAGCTTTGGCGCAATATTTCTGAGTGCAAAAGTTAGAGCCAGGTGTGGGCCTGTTGACAGTATGTTACGGTACAAGCAGTTGCGAAGTAGATTGGAGATCATTGGGCCATAGACCTGCTGAAAAGAGTAAACACAGCGTTGTGCATGGCGCAAGTTAAGGGCAGAAGGGGCCCATTGGCCAAACCCAGTTGATACGAGTACATGACTCGGAGCGGTGCATTAGCAAAACAGAGGTGCACAGCTACGTATAAGTAGGTGCCAATTCACTAACAAGGCATTCAAGTGTGACAGCCTTCCTGGACGGCAGAGGCGTGTCACACCACCGGCTACACACAGCAGCAGATGGGGTGCCATCATTCCACTCCACCTCAGGTCGCTGTTTCGACCCTCTGAGGCCAACATAGGTCTGGTTTTCAGCCATGGCTTGCTACTGCGGGCAGTCTTGTTGGCTCCCAAGACACGCTGAATGCATCCCGAGGTGAGGGTTGCAGATTCAGATGGCGGATCGCTGGCGCTTGTTGTCGCCGCGATCTTAGCCACACTGGCTAGGAAGCACGCCGTGGGCCACCTTGCAGCTCCTAGCAGGCGGCGCTGAGGCGGCAGGGATGGAGACCGCTGAGTCAACTGCTGGTGCATCCTGACGTCATCACGACACCATAGCCGTACAAGTCCGACACACCTCAGGCCGTTGCACGGGTCACTGAGGCCGCCATTCCGTGCCAAGTTGCTTCCCAGACAGCGAAGTGGTGTCCTCAGCATTGCAGGAGCAGGTGACACAAACTGAGAGGAACAGGGTCACTCTAGCTGGAAATAACCAATCACTTGGGAAACTCCGATGAGTTTTAATATGGCGCATGCTGATAGTTTCCATCCTCATCCAACATGCCTCTGCACTTTAAAAGGGAGTATGAACAGTGTAATTGTGTCATTATTCTTTTATTAGTGGTTGTTACATCTCAGTTAAGTTAGAAAACCTCCATGTCCAACTTTAGTTCTTTACATCCTGCAGCAACATCTCAGTACTGAGTCAAATAATGATCTTGATTGTAGCTGTTATTAGTATGAGTTTGGTAAATTTTTGCTTTCTAAGAATACTCGTTTTTGCATTACGGGTAACTACTACTACCCACACCTCAGAGTGCCCTGTGTCCATTTGTATCCTGTGTGCTTTTCAAAGGGAATAGTAATGAAAGTTAAGTCCAATAAAAGATATTCAATTATCTTAAACTTATATTTCCAAATTAATTTGCCTAATTGGGCTGGCGACTATTCATTTTCTTTTCATTCATAGATTAATTTTACTACTTTCATTAACGCCCAAAGTTAAAATCTGTTTTAGTTTTTCTGTTAACTGCACCATATTCAAAATTACATTCCATTAAATTTGTCCATAACATACATGCATGGACAAATTTCCCAAATCTTCCCAGAGGGTAACACTAGTTTGTGTTGCAGACCGTTAGTGTTATATGAGGCTTTTCCCAGCACAGGACTTAAGGTTAGGTTGTTAGGGGAGAATGATGTATAACAAACTAGTGTTATAGTGTCACAAGAAGCTTTCATCGACGGCATGTTACTGAGAAACTCAAAACTGAGACTTGTCCTCGATATTCTCCACAAAAAACAATGGCCTTGTGGTGGTAAATGTGTACCCAACCATGCTAGTACAGACGAGGTAGCAGGAAAAGTGCTTCATCCCAAGATTGCGAGCCAGACCCTCCTTCCATGGTGTAGCCAGTGATGGGAAGGCTGTCAGATCATACAAGCAGACTACCAATTGAGAACAACGAGATTTTTTCAACTTGATACGTTTCATGTGCCAAGCAGCCATCCCGATACCACCCACTCACGTCAGGGGCTCTTTCCATTGGCGGTAGCCAGCCACAGCAAGAGTCACCTAGCACGGTGGCCATTACCAGGAGTTGTGATGCTCCAGCATGACAAGCAACCACTCGTTGGCATATATTGGGAGGAGACAGCTCAGGTATCAGTAGTGTGATACCTGTGTTGTTAGGGGGCTCTGCCCGATGCATAAGTAACAGCCCCACCACACGAGCTGGCCACACATGCTGGTGACCTAGCAGGGTGGAGATAGGGCTATGGTGAGGAAGGAAGAGAAGCAGGAAGGAAGGAGAGGAATCCATACCATACATGCTAGGGAGCTGGTGCTTCCCCATATGGCTAACACTAAAAACAGAAAATTTAGAAGTGGACATCAAACCTAAAGTGAGACCTAAACGGCAAAATGATGAAAGGGAATGGGCAGGAGGAACAAAACTGTAAGCAACACAGGAACCAGGTACATAGCCAAGTTGATGTAAATCAGAACACCGAGAGAGGGAAATCAGGGGTAATGGGGCAATGGATGAGGATATGGAGGGAGGGGCAGGGTGAAAGAAATGCACCCAGGGAAGGAAGAATGGACTGCACTAGCTCGATGTCCTGTGTGTACCACACACGAACTCACAAAAGAACTGTGCGCCCTAAAGGGGAGCAAACACGAGAAGAAGTCTTAGTATACGTTTTGTACGGGATCCTAGCATTAGAAGAAAGCACTAGAACATGTGGAAAAAAAACGAAACATTAATGAGGAGTTGAAGTAAATAGTAAGAAGGATACACTTAGGTGGTGATGAAGCTTTAGCCAAAAAGCCAGTTTGGAACCTAGCACTTGCTGACTTCATAAAATGTAGGAAACATCTGCCGAGAATTCTTCTGTGTTGTATGGTTGTGGTCCATGGAACTCTCCTATCCCTGACGTTTCGTCCAAAGCTACGTTGGATATCTTCGGAGGTGCTCCTGGTTGTGCTGAGTCTTGCCGACTCATCCAACGTAGCTTTGGACGAAACGTCAGGGATAGAAGAGTTTCATGGTCCACGCCCATTCAACCCGGAAGAATTATAGGCAGCTGAAAGCCTTCATTGCGTGATGTAAGAAATATGCCTACCTAAAATATCTGCCATACTATTCTTCTGTGTTGTATGGTTGTGGTCCATGGAACTCTTCTATCCCTGACGTTTCGTCCAAAGCTACGTTGGATATCTTCGGAGGTGCTCCTGGTTGTGCTGAGTCTTGCCGACTCATCCAACGTAGCTTTGGACGAAACGTCAGGGATAGAAGCGTTCCATGGTCCACGCCCATTCAACCCGGAAGAATTCTAGGCAGCTGAAAGCCTTCATTGCGTGATATAAGAAATATGCCTACCTAAAATATCTGCCATACTATGTCGAGTATAAGTGACACTCAACATTGGTCAAATCAGAAACGAAGAAAATTCAACAACATTGCTGGAAACATTTTCTGAGTAAACTTGAGCATAATGTACATGGGAAACAAGCTAAAGCCTATAGGGTACATAAACAACTTAATAAGGATGAAAAATATATTTTTCAGTTTAATCCCATTTCGGAAAATTTGTGGTTGGATTATTTAAAACATCTATGGACATTCGATGAGGGAAACGTGAAAACTTCAGTTATTGACGAGCATATAGAGCTTATATCAGTGGAAGAACTGAAGATTCTATTAGAAACATATAAAAACACATAATCGCAGAGGAAAACAGAAGTGTGGAATTATTTAAATATGCTTTGGAATCGGTATTCGAAATACTATGCAGTGAGCACTTGTTGAAAATACAGCAATATTTAGGACTTGTTTTTAAAAAAGGGATCAAAGGAAGTACGATAGTTACAGAGGTATTAGCCTTGTGAGCTCTGGATACAAGACACGCAAAACTAATAATAAATAGACTAAACGCAATTTCTGGAGACGTTTTCTACTGAAGAATACACTGGGTTTCGGATGTGAAGACCTTGTCTTATCCAGTCAGCCATCTTATTGAAACACAAAGAGAATGCAATCATACCACACACAAAGCCTTTATTAACTATGGTGTTGCATTTGATAAAAATAAGAGAGTTAAATGATGGGAAATTTTAGAAAAAGAATGGTATACACCAACATCTAGTAAGTGTGTGTTCACAACAAAGAAAAAGTGCAAAAGTATGTCATTTTTCGAAAAACGTCTTTTTGGGAGTGAGTCAATAGTATTCTTTCTCACCAACATTTTTAATATAGACACAGACAACTTCACAAAGATATGGCAAAATAAAACAGTGCATCATTATAATCTTAGTAATTAGATTGTAAATACACTCCTGCTTTCTCATAATCAATTGGCCTTAGCGGATTCAGAAGATAAATTACAGAGAGGAGCTTGCTCGTTTCACAACGTGGCAAATGATTACAATACAATACTTAAAGGTAAAACTAAAGTGATGGCAGTCCGTGGTAAGGATCATTTAAGAGTAAAAATAATAATTAATTATAATCCACTAGAACAATAATTGCTTTCAAATACTTGGGAGGTGAGGTCTTATATATCATACACATTAGCTACAAAAATTCCAGTAGTTGGTAGGGACTGTAAACCGCACTTTTTTCAAAAAAAGTTAGACAAGATACAGCCCTAAAGTTTTATAATGTGATGGCAGTGCCAGTTCTAAGGTATTTGTCAGAGACTTTGATCCTAACCGCCAGTGAAAGGAGGAATGATTGAGGCAGCAGATATGAGACTTACAAGACCTCCAGTTCGTTACAAAGTTACTGATCGGATAAAAATGGTGAAATAAGGACGGAATTGTGTGTCAAAAGTATGTTTCAGGAAATGAACGAGAACAGAAAGAAGTGGCGTGAAAATTTTCAGAGGTTGTCAGAAGAAGGAATACCTAAAAAGTATACAGATATGCACCTCAAAGGAAAAGAGGTGTTCATCGTTTTAAGAAGAGATAGAAAAATCAGCTGCAAATGGCATGAAATTGGAACAAGCGAGGACGCCTAAAACAAAACTGGATATGATGAAGGAATAAGTTTTTTCTAAAATACTCCCAGATCGTACACGTTGACACACTGTCGTATACTTTGTCCAAACTCAGATTTAGGTACCTAAAATTACAGCTGCTTCGTATTATAATATATGGACACAAATCACAGCTCCGTTCGCATAATGTGTACCTGTTTCCAAATGTCAGCGTTAGCTCTGTCAGGGGTAAACTGTACATTTTCATGAAATACCAAGAATCTTGAAATTCTGTACAATAATCAACCGGCTGAACACGCGATGATAAGACTATGTAGTTACCTTGAAAAACAGAACCACGCAGATAGATGGTAACTTGTGAGAGTGACGACGTAGAACCAACAAGTCATGCTAGCTTCAATAGAAAGAAGTACTTTTATGTTAAAAACTCGTGCTTTCTTGGGGTCCACGGTTTGGTTAAAACAATTCCCGTGATTTTACTATGTCTATATCGGAGGCCATCTCCGCCATATTAAGGAACAGTATGTACAGTCAGTAATGTTCCTTTTACTTAATTCTTTTCGTTTGAAAATGGGATTAACATAGAAAAGGGGTACATATTCTTTAAGTACATTAAATGTAACATCTCCTGATAATATTAAATTCCTTCTCAGACTTATAACGTTGTCTTCAAGTGAAGGAAAACTCTTTATTTCTCTTCCATCAAGACAAAGAACAGCTTCTAAAGCAGAACAGTTTTAAAGAATCAAAATTACATTTAACGTCCTCTTGACGTGTTTCACAACATGTTGTTAGAAAAGTTAAACCAACTGTTTCAAACAGTAGATGAATATAAACCGTCAATGGTAATAGTCTTCTAGCGAGTGTGTAAATCTCAACTACTACTTTTTCTATTTTTATAAGTTGTGAATTTAAAATGAATTTTCCTGTGAGGGGAGCTTTATGTAATATGTATGAAAGGTAAAAATCTCCTCATTGTAGAATTTAGTTGAAAGAGCTTTTCTTTGGAATGGTGAAATTACCTTAAATATTAATCTCTGTTAGTTCTAAATAACCTCGTATATGTGTGATTAAATTTTTTTCTACCAATTTTCTGTTCATTCAACCGTATTCTGTAACTTTCTTCTCATATGAGTGGTCGTTGAAACATGTGCTTGTTGTTTCCTTACGTATTCTTACAAGATTGAATTACTACCTATCCACGTCAGTACCCCCACTTTCGCGAAGGGAAAGCTTCAAGTCTACGTTAATCACCTCCCTATCTGATAGTTCGTGGCTGCTCAAATAGTATATTGTAACACTGCATCTTTGCCAGTTTAGAGACGTCTAATGTTCTAGAATGCCCAACCGTTCTCCATAATTTAGTGTCCGTCATATGGTAATACCGACAGTGTGGGTTTGGCTCTAGGTATAAACTATGCCGTCGCAATGAGTAACAGATCTTTGATACACACGCATGGGTCACAGCGTACATCGACCAATGATCGATAAATAGCAATTTTTCTCCTCTAATTTTTAGTGTGAGTAAACCAGTAACAAAGGGTAAGGAAGGTGTTTACTTACTACCATTACTTCCTAAAAAGTATTCTAATACTACCAGAACGTGGTGGAGCCTGTCTGTTCACTTCTTCAACATCAGTGGTTGTAAAATTTGTGTGCGTTGCTATTATTTCATTATACTGTCTTTTTTGTTAAATTAACAAATCTGGTTTGTTCTACCTGAGACAGTCACACACGGCGGTCTGCCTTTCCAAAAGCTACGACAGATAAAATTTGTGAAACAGTTCAGAACGCTTCGTGCACAAAGCCAGCTTTAATGTTTAATGTTTACCATGTTTGCGACGTACAGCGAAGATGAGTGACAGTGGCAGACATGAACCAAAGCGACCGTGTTCGTGCAGTATATAATGTACACCCAATTATTTAAGCAAGCGGATATCAGAGCCTGGTCGAGATAGATAGATAGAGAGAGAGAGAGAGAGAGACTAGAATAAAACAAGAGAGAAGGAGAAACCTAAGGCAGAGAATGTCGTTTCCACGATTGCAGCATTCCTCACCGCAGGCTCTGGCTTTGATCAAATCGATTCCGCATTGTTAATCGCTTCTGCCATCTCGCTGCTTCGCACACACACACACACACACACACACACACACAAAGAGACAGAGAGAGAGACAGAGAGAGAGACACAGCTTTGAATATCAGAATAAGGTGGCTGTTTTTGCTCTTATGTCTGCTGAAATTATGGGAACCTGTCAAAGAAAGTACAATGGGCTGGTATCAGGATATTGCTTGGTGGGACGCCAAGGAATTCGTGTCGTTTGATCCCCTTCATTGTGTGGCTACTAGATAGTTCAGAGTCATTTGCTTCAAGCTTACGAGACATACCAAACACAAAAGGGTGTGAGACACAGTACTCATGAAGATGACATGGTCTGATAAGTCTTGAGAGCCGAAATGTTTCAGTGGCACGTTTATGAAATGATTTACACGATGTCATATCTCATCGACGCATACAACGACAGTTCAGCTGTTTACAGTTTCTGTTCTTAACAGGGCGTTTAATACTTCTTTGTCTAATTTAGATAGGTGATGATCGATTTCACAACGTCCAACAAATATTATTGCCTGTTACTCGTACATCACTGTTGGTTCTTTTCTTTAAACATGTTTCATTGCTCATTCCTTAACGAGAAAATTGCAAGGCATTATATGGAGGATGATGCAGAAAGAGATTAAAATATGTCACTTACAACAGATAAAAGATAAGAATTACTTAGGGTATTATACATTATTGCAGAACACACACATGCAAAGCAACGCAATGGGTAACAATGTGGAATACACCGATAATCACAATAAAATAAACTGGAGAAATGTTAGAGGCATGAGTGAACTTTGTTGAAGGTAAGTTTTAGGTTGAGTTTGATCCTTATCATTTTGAGGTATTGTGAAATAATATTGCCTTGTAATTACTTTTTTTAGCTTTCAACATAAATTTAATTTAATTATTATACAGCATGTATCGAAAAGAATCATTCGATTTGGCATATCTATATTTCTAAGACTAATACACTTACACAATGAATTTAGTTTCGATGAACGGGAAACTCAAATTTTTTTTCCATACCAATTCGTAGTTGTTCAATATGCCTCCCTTGAGATGCATGGCATATGTCAATGCCGTATTCAGATTGTCAGAAAACTGCAGCGAGAATGTCTTGAGTTACAACTTCTACATCTTCTGTTATACGTTGTCTCAGTTCTTTCATTGTTGTTCGTAAGTTTTCAAGCATATCGCGATATTTGCTTCCTGTAACAATGCTGAGTCAAAGAAAAATGGACCGTACACCTTTTCCAGTGAACCTACATAAAACATGTTACAATTTGGAGAGTCGCTATGATGTTGTACAACTCCATGTGGTTGTTCCGTACCCCATATTCTCATATTATGATGCTTCAAATTTTTAAATGAACTGTTGCCTCGTCTCTAAACAATAAGTGTGGAAAATAACTATCGTCCTCCATCTTACCAAGAACGAAATTACAGAACTCCACATGTTGTTGTTTGTCGTTGTTTGTCGCCTTCACGAAAAGCTTGCAGTAGCTGAATTTTGTATGGTTTCACGTGCAAACGTCGACGCAACACGCGTCAGACAGACATCGGAAGGCATGTTGCCCTGTCAAGTTGTACTGCGATCGGATTATTGCGGTCTCCTTCTGAAATTATGGCGGATGCGTTCGACCTCAGTGTCAGATAATCGGCGACGGTCAAAAATTAGCCTCTACAGAAACAACCTGTTTCTAAGATTTGTTCAAAATGGTTCAAATGGCTCTGAGCACTATGGGACTTAACTTCTCAGATCATCAGTCCCATAGAACTTAGAACTACTACAACCTAACTAACCTAAGGACATCACACACATCCATGCCCGAGGCGGGATTCGAACCTGCGACCGTAGCGGTCGCGCGGTTCCAGACTGTAGCGCCTAGAACCGCTCAGCCTCACCGGCCAGCTCGGATGTGTTGAGACAGACGTCTAATTCTTATGCTGAATGAGGATTCACACTATACCTAGTAAGAAAGTGACGCTGAATAGTTATTACTGACCCCCACTGTGCAAAACTTAGCACACAAAACTCTTTCTGTTGTCCCGACACCATTTATACTAGAACTGAAGTGGGCCAACAGTGATGCTTCCTAGCGGGAACCATGTAAAACTTGAGAATTTGCACTTTCCAATAGTACGTTGTTCACGTACGTATCTCAAATAACATAACAGTTATGATTTTTTTTAATCGGGTGGTTCTTTTTAATCCTCCACACAGCACGGATCGTTCACTGTGATTTTTCACGTCCTAGGCGACGTGAAAAAAGACATGCTGGGACGTCAGTTTCAGTTGGACGAGCAAGTTCAAAAGTGAGTTTGGTTGTGGATCTGTCTGTGGTCAACCACGTTCTATGATACGGCAGTTGATCGTCTCGTCTCCGAGTGGTATAAATGCCTTAACATGTGTGTTATTTACTTTTGAATGAAAGCATTCTGTGGTCCCGCTATGGCAAGTGTTAGTGAGCCGTGCGTGGCTTGTGTTCCAGCCATCATGTATTTTACACCCTGTTTTTAACGTACTTCCATATCACTACGTTAATTTAAATTAGTACTGTTACTGAGTTGTTGCTTTGCTTGACCGTGAGAGGCGTTAGCAGCGCGTGTCGATATATCCCCTCTCGTAATATCTTTGCTCGACTGCTATTACTTCCCTGTCGTTGTCTGTCGTAGGCAGGGCGAATAGCTAGTTCCGGTCGCGAGTTCGGGCTGCCTGTCAGTTGGAACGCGTCTGGAGTGCAGTCCGAACCCGCCAGTCGGGGAGTTGCAATGCGGCACCAGTGCAGTCGGGTCGGAGCAGTTAGGTCTGCGTCGACATGGCTCGCAGGACCACGGTCTTGGTAGATCGTCGGTCGGTCGTCCTTCCGGACGACGCGTTTTGGCTCGCCGATCGTTCATGAGTCAGCTGTGTGTGTATGCATCGACTCCGCATTTGTCTTCATGTGTGTTTAGTTAGTGTCTGGTATCGTTCAGGTCTTCGTGTAAGAGCTTGTCAGGTTGTGTGTGTAGTCTGCGTAACTTCCACTGACGACTATTTTAGATGCAGTCGCCATTCCGAGAGGAGTCGGTCAGTTGTGGCGGACGAGGGAAGTTATCTCCGCGCGGTGCAGGCGGCTGGGTCCGCTGGCAGCCCCTGTGCAGTGTCGGAGCCTGTGTGGAGCTGCCCGATCGCTACGAGCTTCGTGGTCGACCGACCCAGGACGTAAAGAATTGAGCAGTGGTTTCATCTACACAAACCACGTCCATTCATGTTGTGGTGGTTCGTTTCGGTAGTTTACTGTTGAGGAGGTTTTCCTGTGAGAAACACCGAGTGTATCTACTGCTGAAATTTAGCCGCCATGCGGTGCAGTTAATTATTTTGGTTGACTGCAATTCGAGTGCACCAGTGGGATTTTCTGCCTTGTGGCCGTTAGTGTTCTGGTTACCTGCACTGGGCACTGGCGTAGGTTCAGGCAGTGTTCTTTTAGGTGAAGTTAGCTATATTACCGTGTTTCAAATTCAAGTGTACCAGCGGAATTTTGTGCCTAGTGGCCGTTAGTGTTCCGGTTACCTGTCCTGGCCACTAACGTAATTTCAGGTAGCGTCCTTTCCTCATATGTTGTGGCTGTCCAACATGGTGTGGAATTTTGACAACTACATTGTGGATTATCACGTTTGTAAGCTTCTCTGTTCTAGTTCTCATGTACTGATTGATGGAAAGCATGTCGTTGTGTCGGTTGGTCCATGGCTGTCCACTGCTTGGGTTCCAAGCGATCAAGTGTAGTTGGGTTCACCACCTGTCTCGCCTAAGTGAACGGGGGCAGACCCACCTCCACGGAGGCTTCTGAGTGCCATCGGTGTATAATTATCCGTGTTCAGCTGCTTAAAATTTAAGGCTTGTGTTTATTTTTCTTTCTTAAAAATTTTTGCAAAAATTATTATTAAATTTATCTTTCAAACATAAACATTGTGGTCTTCTGCCTTTAAAAGATTATTATGATATATTTTAAAATTTTGAAACTTAATTGTGGCCTTCAGCCATTGGTGGTGCACCTTACATATGTTTGTTCTATCTGCTTTGCCTTGAGGCTTTCCACTTAGCCGTGATATGTTTTTTTTTAATTTATTTTATTTGCCACTTTAATTGCAGTTTTATTTTGTTCATTTCTAAGATTTCTTTTTTGGAGGCCTTCAGCTGTGAAAAAGTTGCTTTCGGTAAAGGTCCGGCTACGTGCCGCTTTGGTTGTAAAAGTGTTATTGAATTACAATAAATTACAATTAGAAGATGGCCCCAGCCTTATTTGGTCATTTCCACAATCCTAATTACTTGTTCTGCGGGCGTATGAGTTAGGTTTTTCTTACGACTGCTCCTCATTTATTCATAAGCACTAAAGCCAAAAATTGTGGGAAGAGTGTCATCTGCGGTATTGTAAAACGCTTTACAGGGTACACAGGACTACGCGATTGCTCAGAAATTTTTATTAATTGTGTCTTGTTCAAGGGATCGGAATTGTGGATTGCTTTCAAACGAATCTAAGAATTTTGTGTGAATAAGAGCTTTGTTTAAAAGTTTTCTATGCGATACATTGGCTGTTTTAATAGCTCTGTATTATTCCTCATCATAACCAAAAATCAGTAAGTTTATATGTTAATTATACACCAGACGCTTAATAGAATAGAACTCGATATCATTTTCGAATGTACTGAGCAGCCCACACCTTTTGCGGCAAAGCATTTGACTGTCGGCCTGGAATAGTAGCACACACAAACCAATCAGACCTTGGCAAGACCGTAGTCACTGACTGAGCTTTTTTCTAATTTCGAGAAGTCTTATCTGGCTGACGTACAGTGCATTTGACTCTCTTAGCTCTGCGTAACATGATACACACGCCGCATTGCAAAATAAGTACACTATGTGATCAAAAGTATCCATACACCACCAAAAACATACGGTTTTCATATTGGGTGCATTGTGCTACCACCTACTGTCCAGGTACTCAATATCAGCTACCTCTGTAGTCATTAGACAACTTGAGAGAGAAGAATGGGGCACTCCACGGACCTCACGGACTTCAAACGTGGTCTGGTGATTGGCTGTCACTTGTGTCATATGTCTGTACACGAGATTTCCACACTCGTAAACATTCCTATGTCCACTGTTTGCGATGTGACAGTGAAGTGGAAACGTGGACACGTACAGCACAAAAGTGTGTACAGGGCGAGCCGGCCGGAGTGGCCTTGCGGTTTTAGGCGCTACAGTCTGGAGCCGAGCGACCGCTACGGTCGCAGGTTCGAATCCTGCCTCGGGCATGGATGTGTTTGATGTCCTTAGGTTAGTTAGGTTTAATTAGTTCTAAGTTCTAGGCGACTGATGACCTCAGAAGCTAAGTCGCATAGTGCTTAGAGCCATCGGAACCATTTTTTACAGGCCGACGTCGTCTGTCGATTTACAGAGACCGCCGACAGATGAAGAGGGTCATAATGTGTAATACACAGACATCTATCTACACCATCACACGGGAATTCCAGACTGCATCAGGATCCACAGCAAGCACTATGACAATTAGGCGGGAGATGAGAAACCTTGGATTTCATGGTCGAGCGGTTGCTCGTAAGCTACACGACACGCCCCTAAATGTCAAAGGACGCCTCGCATGGTGTAAGAAGCGTAAACATTGGACGACGTAACAGTGGAAAAACGATGTGTGGAGTGACGAATCGCGGTGCACAATGTGGCGATCCGATGGCAGTGTTTGGGTATGACGAATGCCCGGTAAACGTTATCAGCCAGCTTGTATAGTGCCAACAGTAAAATTCGGAGGCGGTGGTGTTATGGTGTGGTCGTGTTTTTCATGGAGGGGGCTTGTACCCTTGTTGTTTTGCGCGACAGTATCACAGCGCAGGACTACATTGATGTTTTAAGCACCTTTTGGCTTCCCACTGTTGAAGAGCAATTCGGCGACGGCGACTGCATCTTTTAACACGATCGAACACCTGGTCCTAATGTACAGCCTGTGGCGGAGTTTTTACATGACAATAACGTCCCTGTAATGGACTGGCCTCGACAGAGTCCAGACCTGAATCCTATAGAACGCCTATGGGATGTTTAGGAACGCCGATTTCGTTCCAGGCCTCACCGAACGACATCGATACCTCTCCTCAGGGCAGCACTCCATGAAGAATGGGCTGTCGTTCCCCAAAAAGCCAACCGGCACCTGATTGAACGTATGCCTGCTAGAGTGGAAGCTGTCATCAACGCTAAGGGTGGGCCAACCCCATACTGAATTCCAGCATTATCGACGGAGGGCGCCGCGGACTTGTCATTTTCAGCCAGGGATCCGGATACTTTTGATCACAGAGTGTTTGAGCACTATAACTGATCTAACTTTCAGCTTAAAGTTCAATTTTTGAAGAGAGTAAATAATTTTGTTCTCACGTCAAGAACTCATTTCTCACTGCTTGTTCCATACTCGTCGTACTAGGCATATCTCGGACACTGAACTTAGTGCGGGAAAGAACAGATAAAGGTTGATTACAAAATTCTCGTTGGATGGAGTTTTCAGTCGTGTAATCTTCATTTTTGTTTGGTAATACAGTAAATATAGGCGCTGTTAAAGTAGTATGTTTGTCTTTGATAGAAAACTTGCACAGATTATATGTATAAAATCAATCCGAGAAGCATTTTTGAGTGAAATCTGAGCTGTAGAAACACAGGTGCAGCTACACTAAACTTAAAGATAATTCACTACACTTCGCCTGGAACTGATGTTACTAATTAACTGCAAACTGGAATTCAGCACGGAATTGCCAGGGAACAAATGGAACAAGTCAGTGAGTTCTGATACCTCTGTTTTGTTAGAGATACTTCCTGAGAACAATAGCCCAGAGAGAGTTAAGCTGAAGTATCAGAATTAATTCAGATGTTTCCTGTTGTAGCACAATTTCGTGCTCCATTGTCTATCCATCACGCAAAATAGATTATGATAGCTATTTATGGCTTGAAATCCTCAATGTTACATGATGAATTGCAATTAGCCCAGAGAGAGTTAAGCTGAAGTATCACAATTAATTCAGATGTTTCCTGTTGTAGCACAATTTCGTGCTCCATGGTCTAGCCATCACGCAAAATAGATTATGATAGCTATTTATTGCTTGAATTCCTAAATGTTACGTGATGAACTGCAATAGTTGGCGCAACCATATAATACATATTTGTTTTATAAATATCCTACTGCATACATTTAACATGGAGGGCGTTGACAAAAAATATGCAATAATACTCCATTACGATTAGTAATAATAATTATCCTGTCAGTGCCATCTTGCACTGTGATTGGCAGAAAAGTATTCCCCACCACCTGCCATACATAATTATTAAATTTGCTGCCATCTAACATTTAGGATTTTTCAGTTTTCCACCATCTGCCATCTTGATGACAAACACATTGCAAAGTTATTTATGATGTCATGCATTGACCTTCATGATCATATGATAGGCACATGATGACCTTCAAGGTCATTTAGAGACAAAGTGAACATACTACTCGTCAGCCTTCTTCTCAGACTGCTTTTTTTCTATCTGAACTTTGTGAGAAATGTTGGTAGGTGTGTTCCAGTCTCACGAACGGCCAAGACTGGTGTGACATCTAAGAGACCGCTAATCTTTTCATTGCCACCTCATTAGTAAACTTTGCACTTGAAGGATATAGGACCAGCCATGACATCACACGAAAGATGAAAACGAGGCGAGGGAGCATATCTTAACACCCACTCTGTTGATGTTACATTACATAAGGACGACTGAAGTGAAAATTTCGATCTTCTAAACGCGTGTAACGATCACAACGAAGTAAGTGTCAAATGACAGTGCTCCAACAGCACTATCGAACACCAGAATTTCCATTAATGCAGTGTATTAAGTGCAGTGGAAGTTTTAGACCACAAACTACAATAGGTGCTTTAGATATTTAAATCTCCTTACGTGTAAGGTAAGTAACATTAGATAACGTTAGTTTTGGTCATTTCAATGAATAAGATGCAAATAAACTAAATGAAGCACCCCAGAAAAAACAAATGAAGTTCTAGTTGTAACCGATGTGTAAAGCACCCCAGCAAAAGCAAATGAAATTCTAGTTGTAACTGATGTGTAATACTTCTAGCGCTAAGATTAATTTATTGTTTATTCATTAAAAAACTTCACACACAAAGAACAGTTAACACAGTCCAAAATATGAAAACATCTTTTAGCACTCCCTCAGCAATTTCAATGCATTTTCTGTAACTTGTACTGTCGAGGTGGAGTACTGTATGCTCACTCTAAGAAAATTAAAAAGAGCAAATTTGGTTAATTGTTATTGACTTTTACTCACAAAATAATTTTAAAGAGATCCTGATGTGTAAGCAAGGTCCTAAAACTGAAAATTTTACATGTGATTTTGTCAGGGAAAGTGACATGTAGTACTGAGGCTGAAATTATTGGGTTAAGTTTAACTGAAAAATTTGAAACATTTGTAGAATCACATACAAATATCCATAAGAAACAACAGGCACTTTTTCAAATTTGTAAGATATAAAATAACTAACTAGATTACAAAATTTTCCAAATGGTTCAGAGCCCAACCCCCCCCCCCTCCCCCTTCGTATTTTTTGGGTTAATAATTGAAAGGAACGGCACGCCAGCGCTATTCACGTTAAGTGTTTGCTGTGTAGTTTTTCGAGTCATATGTACAGTATGGTTAATCCTATGGATTTTGCAATGCAAGATGAATGTTATTTTACGGCTGCATCCATGTTGGTGCAGGACGGCTAGTTACGCGAGGTCTTTTAGTTTAGGCTTGCGATGATGAGCGGCATATCAGACGCAATGAAAATGTTTGAAATGTTTCAGGCGAAACGTGCCGGGACTTGTAGAATTCTGCAAGATATATGGAACTTAGATTGCGCTTCGACAGTCTTATTCGAAGACTCTGACTGAACCTTGGCGTGGTACTCGTTATTAAAATCTTCTTTTAGAGGTTCGCCGACTTTTAGAGGCTAGGCAACACAGATTCCTGGAGCATTAGTTTGATGTGCCGGGCTATGTGTGTAACTGATCGAGATCGTGAACAAACCGTGTCACTCACAGTATTAAGCACAGATTAAATTGACATTTTAACTACCTAATGGTATCCTGTTTCTGTTAAGACTTATTCATTTTGTGAGCCGCTGTGTTTCAGGACATCTCGTCATATTTAATCCAATTGGTATTGTGAATTTGCATACGAGACACTCTCACTTCGTTTATGTTCCGATTCAGCTTTATTTGTCGACTTTCCACCGGTACTGCGTCTTGTGAATATGAGTGGCTAAGGGGTGTGGTTGTGCAGATAGCCCACTCCTCTATACCTAATTAACAGTTTAAAAAAATGGCTCTGAGCACTATGGGACTCAACTGCTGTGGTTATCAGTCCCCTAGAACTTAGAACTACTTAAACCTAACTAACCTAAGGACATCACACACATCCATGCCCGAGGCAGGATTCGAACCTGCGACCGTAGCAGTCCCACGGTTCCGGACTGCGCGCCTAGAACCGCGAGACCACCGCGGCCGGCAATTAACAGTTCATTCCAGTATTATTTCTTCCATTAAATGCGTCTGGTCTTGGACCAGGGGAATTACCTTTCAATGTAACAAAAACAGGAGGTACTTTCGCACTTTCCGGAAGAGCTGCCGGTCACTTAGAGGGCAGGATCTCACGTTAGTGGGCCGCACGGACAGTCCCTTTTCAGGGACTATCCTCCTAGATCAGCGTCCGCGGACGTTCAGCGGTGGAACACAAGTCTAGTTTTCTCAACATCAAAAGGGTAACCACCTGGTGGAAGTCGTGAGACATTTACTTTGTTATAAAACATTGGGTGGAATCCTGTTCACTGCACGTCGTAGGTACAAACAGTGCACCGGAGCTTCTATCGAATGGGGACACGAAGCCAGATGAGACAATTAGGCAATATGGAAGCCATAATGTTGCTGTGAGTGGTCCCCAGATACATTTCCTCAAACATAAGATATAGCCAATCGTGTGTCAGCAAATTTCCAAATCGTCCCCTTCCCATGGAGCGATATACATCCTGATTGGAAGAGCACAAAGGCCCTTTCAGGGATTGGCTAGAAAAGATCGTGTAGGGTGCCTTCCCGAGATCTCAAGGGACCACTCATGTTTCGTTTGGTTATCGAATTAACGCATTAGAGCTCATCCAGCTACGTTTCTTTTTGATCTCTTCTTTTATTCATTTATCCGTTGTGTGTTCTATTCGAATTCATACCTTATTTGTGTAATTTTCTAGTTTTATAATCAGCTGTAAGCGTAATTCGTGTCCTTTATGTATATTGGCACCGTCTCAGCGGTAATTATCCAGTATCATGCTGGTGGCGACACTAACAACCATTCATTTTCCTATCTTTGTTCTACTTTAATGATGCAAATTCATTTGTTTATTGTTTTATAACTTCGACGTTTGTATCTACTAAGCAAATTTTACTCCCTGTTTGAATAAATATTATTTTACCAGATCAAACTCTATCATTCAACAAAAATTTAAGTAAATTATTCAACTGAAGTGCCCAAGTCCTCCAAATATAAGCAATAGGCGAGGGCCATGACGAGTTCAAGAACTTAGTAAATAATGTTTTCCGGTAAGAGCGACAGCTGAATTTTCAAGTAGCCTGACACCTGCATGGGGGTAATCTAGGGTGACGGAAACAGCATCAGCCCAATCTGCATACCCACGCAGCACCTCATGAGCAAAACGTTCTGTCCACAGTACGCCCAGCTTCTGGCATTAACTAGCATCCCTGCCATTCATTTTCTGTCGTGGTAGGAGATGCATACTTGCTTCCCTTTGATCCACAGTCAGATACAATATTTGTCGCACTCAGTTAATGAAAAGCGTGAATCGAACATTCAGAATAATTATGAACAAGAGCACACAACTGCTAATGAATATGTTTAAAGTTTTCTACGTATGTTTACTAGTAGTGCAACTCTTTCCCTAGCAGCTTGTGTATGCTGCGCACATCTTTCATCTCGTATTCTTTCTTTGTTTTTAGTAATGAAAGGCATGATGTTCCTGTTCACTGCACGTCGTAGGTACAAACAGTGCACCGGAGCTTTTATCGAATGGGGACAGAAAGCCAGATGAGACAATTAGGCAATATGGAAGCCATGAGAGCATTGGTTCACACGGAAGGAGGCATTCCTGTAGATATAGAAATAACTGGGGGGAGGGGGGGGGAGCAATTTCAAGGGAAAATTAGTAGTAATATGCTACTGAGTACAATCAGATTCAGGCATCCACAGAATGAGTGATGACAGTGACGAGATAACGTAGGGAACACGCAGGGCACTGAAATGCAGTTGTCACAGCCAGAGGCAATGACTTCACCAGCAGCAGGAGCAGTGTGAGGAGGTGATGACGTAACGAGCGTGCTACGGAAAATAATGACTGACAGCGAGAGAAAAAGAGGTTAGTGAAGGAACGAAATAAGGAACAAGATAGGAAAAAAGAAAACTCACAGGAGGAACTTGCTATGAGGATAGAGGCGGTACCGCAGACATTCACTGAGGCGGTACAGAAACAGGTTGGTCTAGATCAGATTACTAAAGAGATACAGGAATACTGGAGAACCAACTACGCCTTCCAGACGAAACAGACAGAAATTAATAAGGGAGTCCCATCTGCAGTAGATACATACAAGCAAACAATTACGAAAATGCCGGAACACATGAACGAACTCCAGCAAGTGGAACAGAAAGTTAATGAAATAAAGCGCAAGGTGAAGGAAACGGAAAAGACTGCAATCTGACACAGCAAAAGAGCGAGAACTGTTGAATTTTACTGAAACGCAAGGATACGAAACTTCAACAGCGTCAGCAAACAGCAGGTTGAAATGACCACCGACGAACTCGGACTTATGCGACTGATAGTGTCACAAGTGTTAGGCGTAGTATGAGGCGTCATTAAATTCTTAATTTGTGTGGCCATGTTGTCCGTAGTTGCTTTAGAATTCTTGAGGGTATTTTTGTTCTGTCGCTGCAACTGCAAAAATGCGTGTGTTTTTCGGCAGATGCGTTTCGCTTTATTGAGGTAAAGCATCATCAGTGGTCTGCAATGTAGTTATTTATATTTTGATTTGATTTAAGATCGAACTGTTTTTCGACCTTAAAGCAAATCAAAATGTAAATAACTTAATTACATACCATTGCTGATGCTATACGACAATAAATTGAAACTCGTCTGGTAAAAAAAATACGCATTTTTGTAGTTGCAACGACAGAACAAAAATACCCTCAAGAGTAATAAGAAGCGCCGGCGCAACTGAGTGCAGCGTCTTGTCTGCACTTGACGTGATGTTAGGCAGTGACCAAATTCTTTCACTCACAAACAATAGGAGCATGCCATCACCAAGTGCCGTATGTTATGAGCCGCGTCCGGCGCTCAACGAAGATGCGTGGTCGACGTAAGGGCAAGCCTTCTTGAAACTACGCAAATTTTAGGTTTTAGGGGAAAATAATTCAAACTTCCATGCCAGAGCTTAGACCGAACAGTTCAATTTTTTAACCTCAACATCGTGGCCCGTTTACTACCACCTATATTTTGTGTGCAGCTTTCTCGAAGGTGAAGCTGCGAGAAAGACACAAACATTAGCACCGAACTTGCACTCTTACCGGAAGCTTCGGGAGAAGTTCTTCGCCACGTATTGGCCGCAAGCGGCTGAAGCGTGTGTTGAAAACGAAATCATTTTGGGGAAAAATTTTGCAATCTCGGGTATACGCAGCCCCGTAAAATGTTTCGAGAAAATAATTTAAAGGCACCAGTTTCATGACACACCTTTGGCACCAAACGATTTGATACGGTTCTGCTACGGTAGGTGCCACATTCTTATCCGATTGAACTGGTATGATGTCGTGGAGACGATGAGGGAACATTAAAGAGGTTCGAACACATTAATAATGAGAACGGTAATTGAAGCCCAGCTCACAGCAACGAACAACACTCGACAAGACAACACTGTTTTTACGGTGAGCGTAGAATCGAAAGGTTCCGCTCACGGGCGAGACAGCAATACCACGGTAATCACAACTACATGGTAGTAAACTCGTGGTAACAATAATAATTCAACCAAGAGGATGAAAGAGCACAGGGGCACAGTTACGAGGAGCAAGGTGCCCTTATGATGGGGGCGAGAGATACCAGCGACGCAGTCAGCCGCAGAACGTACAAACCGACAGTGACTGGAATTGATCACGCCTACGGAACCGACAGACGAACTAGTGGTGGAAACATATCAAAGAAGACCACAAAGAAGGGAAGGAGTCCGTTTATGTACGTAGCTGGTAATTTTAGTATCTAGGATAATGGTTCCTGTGTGTACGTAGGAAATAAATAAGTTTTTGTAGGGATATATTTTGGAGGATTCGTCTGTAATTTGTTTTATGTTGTGTTTTTCTTTCGGTTCCTTTTGATGTGTGTATTCCGATCATCATAATGTGTAATTTTCATGTTTTCTTGTCGTGATGGTCTTGTAGTCGGCTTATTTAATAACTTTGATAAAGGCGAGCGACTGTAGGTGGGGGTGGGGAATAAACGATGAGATATTTTGGCATTGTACTGCATGCTACGCTGGGTAGCCAGTGAATCTGGTAAAAATTGTAGCTAAAGAGGCAGAAGGTATTTGAGATGAGCACAGGTGAGCAGCTTTTGTATTCTAGAGAGCGAGAGAGGAATATTTTGGGGGTCAGTATGAGCATGACATACACATAAACTATAAATATTACAGCGCGATATCAATTTCGTCCTGCACAATAAGGTGACTAAAAAGAGAATAAAGGAGTGGATGGAGTCAACGGAAGCGTTCAGTACTGGAAGAAGGTGGTAGTTTTATCACAGTTACAGATGACGTATAAGGAAGAATTTCTTGTGTGTCCGCGTCAAATGAGATGCCAACCACCATGATTCTTTTTCGTGTCAAGATAGGCCTAGACCTCTGATATATTTGTGAGGAAGATGTTTATGTGCCATCCAAGTCGCAACGTACACTCTTTAAAAATGATAGGGATTCTTTACGAGATCTGGCGTTCAGTCTGCGGCTGTCTGGTCTCACTACACGGGAGAAACGATGGGAGTCCATTACTGATATCTGCAAAAAACTTTAGGCACAACACCTGACTGTTGACGACGACTGATGACGACGATGATTGATTTGTGGTGCGCTCAACTGCGTGGTAATCAGCGCCAGTTCCTGGCAGAGATAATCCACAACCCGGCCGGGAATCGAACTCTGGACCCTGTGACCCAGCGTCAGCAACGCTAGCCGCTATACCACGAGCTGCGGACTGCAAGGTATACCATGCGTCAGGTGATAACAACGCTGACAGCACAACTAAACGTTTCTGTTAAAATATTTTCTTCCAAATTATGTTTCAGAAGTCCGGTACAGGACGATATGAAACTCCACATCATTGGAAAGTATCCTAGGTGGTTGTAAGAAAGACTCCAGCAAAGCCATGCCAGTCTTGTCCGAAGACGTATTACTCACAAGGAAAGGAAGCGAGGACCAACTACGTGGCAACAGAGACAGGCATCAAAAAGTTCACTTTTTTCCAGAATTTATTTGATGCCTTCAATGATTTTGAATGAGATGTGAGTCGGCGGCCTGTTTCAAGCGATTTTCCTCACATTTTATCGTGTCTGCATACTGAATTTGCATACAAGACTCTCTTGCTTCATTTACTTTCCGATTCAGTTTTAACTGTCGACTTTCCACCGGTGCTATCCGTCTTTTAAGTGAGTGCTTAGGGGTTGCCGTGTAGCAATACAGGTAACCTATCGGTACCTAACTAGTCTAACATTTCATTCTATTAATAATTTTTTTTCAGGCATTATCCTCCTGACTCAACTTCCGGGGACAGTGAGCAGCGGAACGGAAGACTTGTGTTCTCTATAGGAGAACCGGAACCACTGAAGAAAAGGGTTAGAACTCTGCTTCGTTAGTAAACTTTGGGTGGAGTTCTCAGCTGTTTTCCCATTACACTAAAGTTTATGGTCTCCAGATATGTTTCCTCAAACAAAGTATATAGCCATTGGTGTGTCTGCAAATTTGTAAACCTTCCCCTTCCCATGGCAACGTTGTGTGAATCCCAACACAAATATCCAGCATTTCTGACAAACAAGTCTGGACGTGAGAACAGGACATCTACATCTACATCTACAGGACGACACTCCTCTCCCAATTTCATATACACGAATCTCATAAGCTGATATATTTTAACTTTATTATGGGTGTTAGGGAACGGAATTCCTGATCCCTGATTGGAAGAGGAGTTAATCAGTTATTGGCTGGAGAAGATTAGGCTAACAAAATTCAGAGAGAGTTTCTTATTGATAATGGAATTAGTATGGTTATTCTGATTCGAACTTTGTTGATGATGCTACTCTGGACTCCGCTGCCGTATATGATTTTCATGACTTTAACCCTCTGCCAAATCATCGAAGTTCCACTTTCCGCTTATGAGCACCTGCGACGATTAATCAGGACGGTGATAGGATTCGCTATTCTCAATGATATCACATCGGCTTTGCCCGACAACAGTTAACAGCGGCCGAGGTTCTGTGCACACCGACTTGCCGGTACCACCTTAGTGGGAGTCACGTTAAGGTCGCATTTGCAATGCACAACCGCGACTTTGGAAATCGTCATATATTGAGGTAAGAGTTGTACATTACCAGTTTCTATTTCTTAGTCTTCCTGAGTTGTGCCACACGCTTCACACACTGGCTTGCAAGTTATTCTCCAATGTAATTCTTGCTTCAAAGGAGATTTTTTTCGTGACACTCATATTTCGTAGCATTGTCGAGTTAAATCACTGGATGTCATCTGTCTGGTAATGTTTCGTTCTGATGTGATCTCTTGTGTGTTCTGTTCCGTTCGAATCATATATTTTTTCGTGTATTATTAACGTTTTACAGTCACCTTTGAATGTTTAATTCGTTTTCTTTATGTGTCTAGGCACTCTGTCAACCGTATTTGTCCTGCATCATGCTGGTGGTAAACGTAACAGCCATACGATTTCCCATAATTGTTCCATTTTAATTATGAAAAACCATTTGAAAATCGTTTAGTGGGCTCCACGTTTGTATATCCTTAGTAATTTTTACGCACTCTTTGAATAAATATTATTTTACTAGATCAAATACCATCATTCAGCAATCATTATTGTTGATCAGCTGAAATGCCCAGGTCCTCCAATTACAAGCAATGTGAGAGGCCCCTAACGACTTCAGGAACATAGTAAATAACGTTTCCCGGCGTGCATGGCAGTTGATTTAACAAGTATCCCATTAGCTTCATGTAACCTCGGCTGATAGAAGCAGCATCACTGTAATCTGCATAACCATGGAGTTCCTGATGAGCAAGAGGTCGTGATCACGACACAGACGGATTCTGGCAATTTCCCAGCCATACTTGTCACAGCGATGTAGTTAGTTCATAGGAAGATAAGAGAACAGTAGCAGGCTTATGCGACACATGTTTCTGGACCTATAGACTCCTCGGAAGCGAGCGAACTTTAAAAACCGATCAATCTTTTTTCAGCAATAAGAGTATTTAGATGCAGGGAGGGTTAATACAAGTCTTGTCAAGGTCTAATGTTTTCTGATATATTGCCTGGACGTTTATTTACTGTGTTGCTGAAACACTTGCAGTTATGTCAGAATTGTACTATCAGAGCTGACATTTCCTCTGTATCTGCATCAGGCTCTACATGTTTATTCACTGTTAGTCACCAGTACCGTTTTTCTTTCCTGACGAGAGTCAGATTTCGGCGTTGTAAGCCGAAAACTGGTTAACGAAGTAAGTCTATACTGTAAAATATACACATTGAGTTTTTCATTTTCAAAATTATACAATACTTGCAGAAGATGGCGTATTTGCTAGTAGACTAATCCCATGCGAATTTTCCTTCCAGCTGTTCAACAAAAGTCAATAAATAATAGTTCCCTCCCGTAATAGAGCATTTTGTTTTACAACTCATTATAAAACGTGTCTTCCTCTTTGTTACTGCGTGTCCACGGCCGTGATGGTAAAAGACCGACGTTATGCGACGGTTTCTTAATGTTACTGTGAATGAAGCTGGGGAATGCTGTGGTAGTTTTTAAACTAGAAACTTTTTGGACCTCGATAGTTATAGCAGCGACGCACAGGTAGGAAAGGCTATGTTTCTGCGGGAGCTGTTCCTCTACCTCTTAAGGACTCAATCCATACTTCATGTAACACGTTCCACGCTAGAGTACTGAATTCTCATAAAACGTCTTAAATCCTCTGGAAACTGATATACTATTACTTCATTTTATAAAGCGAGACTATATTCGACCTTAAATTTGCGTTACGTCGACAATTATTATCAGTGTAGCAATGTCGGTACTTCCTCCGACACACCACCGAAGTCAGTAATAAATAACCATAAGCTGGTTTGCTGGTTCTTTAGACATGCGAACGTGCTTTTCGACTTTTTGTTGTTCTACGGTTTCATAGTAGTCAGAATTTTATACACATCCGCTTTTCCACTACACAGTAGACATTACTCATTTGCTCACCTGATGTCTGGAACAGTTATATTGTAAACCACAAAGCGTGATATAGCAACCCGCTGTGATCTGACTGTATTTTTTATGACAACGAGCCGTATACGATATGTTAATAATATCTGTCCCACCAGTTGGTGATTTAAGATTGAAACGAGTGTGATGTAATGATAATTATTAATATAACAGCTTTTGATCGTTTTAAGATGTCTTCTCACGGTCATTTATGAGTGGTTGTGTACTGCCTATTGAGAATATGTAGTTTAAATAGTATGCAACCACCTAGTTCATCTCCTAATCAAAACTCAGTTTCTTTAGTATCGTGATGCGGTGTAATTGCGACAGGGTCTATTTTTCGGTATACAAACCTAGGTTTATCGAAAGCTGTTACTACAGATTTCTTTGAAGTTAAGTAAGATGGTTTCTCCGAACTTATGAAACTCAGCAAATGTGATAATTTTGTTCACGTCTTGCAAGCGGTTTGTTGCCCTGCTTCTCCTTCTAAGGCTGACACGATGCTCCACACTCTACAAGCCAGTATTTGTACTCTGCGGTTGATGGTAAAATTAGAGGCTCTCGACGACGTCCAGATTCAGATACTAAAATATGAACGAGGCTAAAATGTTGGTCATTTGATTTCATTTATTAGGAAATCCTGGTCTTGAGCATCATATTAACGTAACATAGCAGTAACGCAATATCTCATAGGAGTGCAGAGGAAGTCACAATACGTTACTTTCTCTATACGTTATGAGAGGCGATTATTAAGGTAAACACCAAATTGCAGCTGCAAAATTTCCAACCGACTGAGTCAGTTGAAGCGATCTGACGGCAGTTTTTCTTATGAGTGGCTGTCTATAAGCTTAGGCTTTTGTTTGCTTCGACTATGTCTGCAAAGCATTCCTTTAATCTTTAAACGTATACCATCATATCTTTCAGGCTAACCTTATCCGCGAAGCGGCTTTCCTTGAGTCACTATTGATAGCATAAGAAGAGACCGTGAGGTGGCCTTAATGAAAGAATAACGCAGAGGTGTGTACCAAAGGATCGAATCCAGTTTTTTCGCCTTTTAGATCCAGCACGGTAGCTGTTTTTTAATCTATCTTTCAGCGAATACCTTATAATACAGACAACGTATGCAAAAGTAGCAAACGATGTACTGAATGTTAGTTATAGCTGCCTAGAGCGTAGTTCAGAAAGAATGACTGCAAGCAAAAGAGAAACTTAGCACTGATCTAATGTGCAGAGCAAATTATTGGGGTAACTGACAAACAAGAATGTAAGAGATATGAGAACTAAATAATGAAAGGTTTGAGAAGAACTTCCCAGGACTCCGTAATCATAAATGTAAACACAATCATAAATTCAAAGATCACGAAAATAGTTCAAAATGAAAAATCAAAAACGAACAAGATCTCATGCAATTGAGAAAGGGGGAACTTGATATTGGCGAAATATGGACTTAGAATGAAGGACACATGTTCAGACAAGAAAAGAAGTACGTACCGAGGAATATGACTTTTCAGTACTGCTTGTCAAGTTACAGTAACATCATCAACGAAATATTTATGAGTACCTGTATTTCATAATTTTTTTAATGAAATCAGTATTAACAGTAAGTTGTAAATTCGAGATGTAATAGGAAACGGAGTTGAGTTTGAGTCATCTACTCATCACTTCCCTCGAGCACAGAACTGGTAAAAAGTTATCGTGATAAATAATAACGTAAACACGAAGTGAAGGTCATTTTTAGAAGTATATTACATAGTGAGCCACTCTAGCAAATGATGTACATGAAATGAGGCACTTAGAATACGTTAAACAATTAAGTCAGAGGCATCGCAGAACGAGGGAGGTGTGTGATTAAATTATGAGAAACAAAATATGCAGAGCAACGGAGAATCCGTGTCAGCTACTGCACTAATGTGAATATATGTTTTCGAGTCTACTTCTAGATAAGAGTGTGAAAGTCTCACTTATGGAACAAAGATTACAACTACATATTGAATTGAACGGTACCACACTCAAAATTGAGCTCAACCTCGTTCAGGTAGCAGGAAAGAAGTTCTTGGGCATCACATATCAAAAATCGATAGAAACCAAACACTAAATATGACGCTCTCTCACGACGTATAATGACTACAGAGGTCGCTGATATGGAGTAAATGGCAGTAGGTGGCAGCACAATGCACCTAATATGAAAAACGTATATTTTTGGTGGTGTCCGGATCCTTTTGATCACTTAGTGTAATCGAATCGTACAGTATCCACATTCGTGGGGAATTCGGATGTGACCATGGCCCAAGATCGGACAACGTGTGAACACGAGGACACGCATAGTGGGCGTCAAGGTTCCACTTGACCATTTCTAAACACCACATGGGAACATGACCGTAATGCAATAAGGACGGTGTAACCTCTCACCTGAGAACCTTCTCTGTTATTCCCCATCATTTGTCGGAGTCTGGTTTCAGACGGGCTAGGGAATAACAGCCGTTAAATGCATAGACGGCCGTTAACACCACAATACAAAATGGCAGCCTTAATTGTGCTTTCGTGAACGGCAAACATGGGGTGTTGATAAATGGCGTCGCATTGTCATCAACGTCGAATCGTTCTGCACTACCCCGGATGACCACTGTCGGCGAGTACAGCGGTAACCTCAGTAGAGGTCTCATTCTTCCAGTGTTTCTGAGAGGCACGGCGGCGTTTTCCCTGGCGTCGTGGTGATGACAGCCATCGGGTATGGAGTCAGAATATGGCTGGTAGCGGTTAGGGAACTTTGACGACACAACGGACATCCTGTATTACCTCTCATGTGACTATCTTGTGGTACCATTTTTCAACAGTAGAGTGCCCGTTAACACATGGCACGTTTTTCTATGAAATGTCAGCGCGATGTAAAGGTACATCCGTGGCTAGGAAAATCTCTGGATCTGTTCCCGATAGAGCGCGTCGTACTCGGACATCAGCTTATACCGGTGTCTCGATATTAAGGACCAGTTACGATAGCTGCGAATCAGCACATCTCAGGTCAGGGCAAAACAGCTTCATCATTCACTTTACAACTGAATCATCGAGGCAAGGGTAGTCCACACATTAACTAGATGCTGTAATCACTAAAATAACATCACGTATCTTCCCAGCCGTCTCAAACGGCGAAATTCCATTTAGTTTCCTTCTGCCTCTCTGGCTACTCTTCCTACTTCGGCAGACAGTATACACTAACTGATGAAAAGTACCCGGACACCCTATGCAATGCAGAAGCGATCACTAGATGTCACGAGAGACTGACGCGTCGTTGTAGGAAGGCCAGTACAGTGATCTGGTTAGTGAAACGGCTATGCAGTAATGAATGGATCAAGAGCGTTTATTTACTTCGTACATTTACATGAAATAATAATCACATCGTTGAGAGCTCATCTCACGATCCACATTGTTTCTCTACCTGGAAGGACGTTGCTGCATTGTTGTTAATTGCCTACCTTAGTATATTATTTCTGATTCATTGTAATGAAAATTAGTGATCTTCTTCTGTCGATTGTTGCTTTACTCATATCGTAAAAGGACGCATCGTTCCACCTTCTACATTTTTCTTTCACCAATTCCTGGAGATATTTGCCGTTCGCTTCTATCGGCCTCGAAGATGTTTCTGACATCCATTATCAGATGTTATTCCAGACAGAACACATCTTTCATCTTTTCAGTTAAGGAGGAAATATTTAAGAGTACGAAAGAGTCATGTTCTTGCAGTAATGAAGAAAATGCGCCTCCTCCATTTTACTGGCACTGTTGCAGTTATTCCTTGGCATGCAGTCGTATTTACTGTAGTCCTAAACCATATGTTTATTGTAGTCCTAAACCTCCTGCCCTTCATTGCATCGGCATTGAAGGCACATTAACCTTCCATTGTTATATTGCACTAAGGCTTTGAACTAAATTTCTTGCTTTCTTCCAAAGTATAGCTTAGCAAAACCCATTTTCACCAAAAATAGTAAAAAATCTGAATTTACAGTGACAGTCAAACGCCATTCTAATTTTTGCCTTCTTCATTATGTTTCTGCGCAATTTTATTGAAGTAAGATCCACGTACATAGGGGTTAAAAAAACAGAAAGCTGCCCCTGCACATCAAAGATCATATATTTATCAAAGCAGAGAAAAGCGCCATAACAACAGAAACAAAACATGGCTGGGGACTGGTGTATTCTTGACCATAACAGCTGTCTGTGTGTTGACATTACAGAAAAACTTGCATATCATTCCCTCCATATCTTACACGTTCGTTAATCATTTCAAAGAACCTCGCACTTTTGACGACGAATCTGAGTGGTTGCGTGGAACAAACTCTCCCGGAACTTATGCTCTTTAACAGTATGGCAAAAATCACTGCTTTAAGTATCCATGTATGAAACCAGAGAGCTGAAGAATGAAGATAGTAAAATCTTCTCGGGTTGACAGCTGAGTCAATGCGTCGTTCTCCGACAACGTTCCAGGCAGTTTCTCACTTCCCATCTTCAGGTAAAGCGTCTGGTTTACGTCTCGTCCAAATCTTTATAGCCTTTGGACCATGAGCTTCTCTGCATCATCGGCGCCGGTCGGGCGGGCGGAATCGACGCGGCGGCGCGTGGCGGGGGGAAGTCACGGGCGCCAGGTCCTGGCGTCTCGTCTCGGTGCGGGCTGTTTATTCCATCCGTCGCCAGCGAGCTGACTCCATCGGTGCGCCCTGGTCTTATTCTACCTACTGTTACATTCTGCGTGGTGCTGAGTTTGAATCTTCTACCCCGGTTGACCAGGTTATTACTGACCCGTATCTCCTACATATATTCTTAGTTTCTTGAAAATGAAACTTGTGTTCTTCGCTGAGGCTATGCTCCGCTACGGCGGTTTTTTTCTTTTGTTCGATGCGATCGCTTCTCTTATGTTCATAGATGCGTTGTGTGATGTAACGCTACGTCTGTCCGATATATTGTTTTCCACATTCACAAGAAATGCTATAGAAACCTGGTTTTCTTAGACCCAAGTGGTCCTTCACAGAGTCCAGCATAGTCCTGAATTTTGCTGAAGCACGGAAGACGGTTTTCATGTTGTTCGTCTCCAGCACCCAGGCAATCTTTGCCGTGCGCGGCCCTTCGTACGGGAGGAGCGCCAGTCCTTTGTTGTTCTCTTCTACCTGAAGGTCCACCTTCTTCTTCTTGCTCATCTTGAGAGAGCGTCTGATTTGCATTTCGGTGCAGCCATTCTTCTGGAAGGTTTTCTTCAGGTGCTGAATCTCCGTAGATAACTGTCCTTGTCCTATATGTCATGTGCTCTGCAGACACAAGTAGTGAGCACGGATTTCCGTTGCTCTCACTACCCTTGTCCGCTGCAGGAGCTGTTTCCGCCCCCTCCCCCCCGGTCCACCCTCCGCCATGCTCCGATCCCTCTCGCACCTGATTGGCCCGATCAGTGCCGAGGATGCTGAGAAGCCCATTGTCCAGCGGCTACGAAGATCCGTACAAAACGTGAACCCGACACTTCACTTGAAGATGGCAATTAAGAAACATGCTGAAACGTTTCCGGCGAACAGCTGTCAACCCGAGAAGATTTTATCATCGAGATTCGCCGAGAAAGCCTGCATTCTCATTGAAAAATGGAGTTCAGCTCCACAGGAAAGCAATGAATTCGTTTATATCGTCCAATCCAGCAGTCATTAAACATTTTAGACAGCCACTGCCGTACGAGGCGTAGAAGACTAACGTTCTCTGACAATGTTTAGTGCGGCACACACTGATTAGCAGTAAGTGAGTTAACGAGGATTTCGCTCTCATTGAAGAGCACATGGCCGAAAGAGACAGCCTACAGGAATTGTGAAACGAACCCTGTCGTTCAGGACCGTGCGCGCAAAGAGCGGGTGACGGGAAATTCACAGGTGTCTATTGTGCTGAGCGAGGCCTAAGCACTGTAGTGTGCGAATGAGACAGACGAGTACCTACGTCACAGGGATACCCCGTAGAAGCAGTTTGTGGCCAGGGAGACGTTGCAGGGTTAAATATGGCGGACCTAAGATGGGCCATAAAGAGAAACGTTTATGAAAACTGTTTAATTCTGTAGTAGTTCAGGAATGAAGCCACAGTAATTTTAATCTACCATCCTTCATAAATTTTCAAGGTTATCCCAATAAAACTTTAATACTGATCATATCTATAATAGTTCAGGATTTACTTTTAAAGTGAAATTAACAAGTTTTGTAACAAAGACCTGAATGCTAATATCTGAACGCTTTCGTCGATCTTAACGATCGACATTTAAAATGGAAGCGCATCATTAAAAATGACAAATGTTGTAAATATCAACTGTGTAACTTTGTTTGTTTAAAAGATACAGTACATTTAAATTATCAGTATTTTCAGTAAAGCACCAGATTATCATTTCCTCCACACAAAACACATTGAACGGTGACAGCATGACACCACATTGTGTCATTAGGTAATAGAATAAAAACTAAAACTAAACTCCTCCTGAACAGGTCAGGAAGGCCCACGATACCGACCGGCCGCCATGTCATCCTCAGCCCATAGGCGTCACTGGATGCGGATATGGAGGGGCATGTGATCAATACACCGCTCTCCTGGCCGTATGTCAGTTTCCGAGGCCGGAGCCGCTACTTCTCAATCAAGTAGCTCCTCAGTTTGCCTCACAAGGGCTGAGTGCACCCCGCTTGCCAACAGCGCTCGGCAGACCGGATCGTCACCCGTTCAAGTGCTAGCCCAGTCTGGCAGCGTTTAACTTCACTGATCTGACGGGAACCTGTGTTATCACTGAGGCAAGGCCGTTGGCTAGATAATAGAATATTTGTTGTAAAGTTTGAGGTATAATAGTTACTTTTATTCTTTATTTATTGATCAGAAAGCACATTGGTTCAAGGCTACTGGCCGCAACATTTAAAGCTAAGAAGGAAACTGTATTGGTTATATGTAAACGAATTTAACGTTTATTATGCAATAGATATTATTGTTACTTAATTTAGAACGTGAAAGTGGTCAAGCTTTGATTATTTAAATATGTTAAAATGTAAAATAATGTAGAATAAGCTGTAGCCAATCAGATGGACGGTTTCAGGAAAGGGAACTGCAGTAATCAGTTGAACAAAGATGTTCGGCGCGCGGGGAACGCGGCCGGGGAAGGGCAGAGCGACAGTGCTACTGGAGACACGAAAGTGGACGGTGGTTCTTTAGGTAGCTAGTATGTGAAACGACTTAAAAAATTTCGCGTTATGGGGTATCGCGGGACTTAGTCTGTGAGCGGTGAGCTGCCGCGCGCCTGGTGTGAACTCTAACTTTTCGTGTAGATAACGAAATGGAGTATTGGACTTGTATTTCGCGATTAGATTGTGAATGATCGAACTGTGTCAGATGGATATGAGATCGAGTGTAATAGTAATTCTAAATACGACCACTTTCACTGTTAGTTTGCTTTCTGAATAAACGTTATTCTAACCAAATCTTAACTGTGTGGTCTACATCATTTATGAATCGTAAATTTAGCTCCCGATATTAATATTACTGTTGTTATATGTTGTATAGGGTTTATGTTTAATAGGACTTCGCAGATTTGCCATCAGACACACAATTTAACCAAAGATTCACAAGTGGCTAATTTAAGACGTGTAATGCGACACGTACGGTTCAACCCCTAGACGAGTTAGAGCCAAGACATTTCGACGAAGGGGAACCACATGTGAGCCCGAACATCTTTGGGATGTTAGCTCGCAAGTACCAATGCGGTAAAATATAGCGCTGTATTTATTAGTATCTACCCTTAAATTCGTGCCCTGCCATTGATACTAAAGCGAAATTGATTGTACATGATGTTTCCGCTCCCCTGAACAACTTCAGTTAGAGAACCGGGCGTCGGATAATTCAGCTTAAGGAGGTAAGGAAGTAAAGTATTCTACTCCTTCGTCTAGCGTTACAGTTTGCCACCTTATTTACAAGTAACATGCGTACAAATTCACTCGTACTGTGCTCTTTATTTACGCGTACATTCTTTATTTTCTGCAAGGAAACAAGGAGTACGAGCCTAATTACTACGAAAAACTGATGCTGTCTGAACGGCCACCTATACTTGAGATTCGTGCGAAGAGTTGTAACTGGGATGTGGGAGGACCTAGCGTTGGCTGTTAACGAGAGGGTATGGATACAACATGATGGTGAACCGCCTCCGTTCTGCGTGGATGAGCGCAACCATCTCAATGCTGTATTTTCTGGTCGCGGGATCCGGAGGGAAGATCCCATTCCATGGCCTGCGAGGCCACCTGACCTGAATCCCCTTGATTACTTCCTATGGAATGGGGATGTCCATAGACAGTTGTGTATGAGACCTCAGTGGATACGGAGATGGAATTAGTCGCCAGAATTGTAGCTGCCTGAGATATGCTTCGATACACACCAGAGATAACTGTCAGGGTGCTTCAGAATCAGGTTCACCGTTGTCATGATAGTATTGAGATTGATGGCCGTCAGTTTCAGCACATTTTGTAAGATACGGTAAGTGCGGTACGTCATTGTGTCAGTGATGGTATTAACAGTTAACTGTAACTAAAGTAGGTATAAAAAGTATACGGTAATGTGATTTTGTTCCTGTTATCTACTTAAGCTGGCTTCTCCGACCCCAGGTTCCATACCTCAGATTGTTCAGTGGCAGTATACATCCTCTATGTTCTGTTAGACTTTGGCACCCTCTTACGGAAACAGCAAACAGCTAGAGAATTTACGTTTACGCATAAGAGGTTATTTATTGTCTGAGATTATCAAGTAATCTAAGCACTATCAACCCAATCTAATCTCTATACAAATTGGAAGCTGTGTTTTTCGGTTCACCAGTGCTCTGTGCTGGAGGCCGTATCAAAACTGTTGTATACATAGCTTTCTAGTTACCGCAAAACTGCAAAAGCTATGTCACTGATAAACTGATCTCAAATGCATAATTACTCTAACGGATGCGTGATTGAAGTGTACAGCAGCCATGATTCTTCACACACTGCGAAACTTCTGTTTCCCCGGCGTATACAAAGTTCAAGCAGCTTACAAATACTCCCACCTATCTTGCTTGTAGCATCTCGGATACTGATCAGGCAGTAAGGACCGTGGAGGATGGTGTATTGAGCGTAAGTGTCACTTAGGTTTACAATAGATGAACAAATCTGCTATTCTATATCATTGTCTTGGCACCGGTTGTCCCATGGAATACACATCTGGCAGACTGTAACATGCAGGTCCATCTATTGCGACTGTGTTATAAAGAAAGCGCTTGAGATTTAGTTAGTAGGTCATCTTACAAACACATGAAAGGTTTTCTTCAAATTATGCTGTTCTGTTCCTGATCAGTCAACAGAGGGACAGAACTCGCCCTACTGACAAACTGTTTCTTCATCGGGTCATACTAACTTCCACAGTTCACGAGACCAGCTGGTACAGCGAAAAGACATTGTATTTACAATGTATTATACGTATGTAAGCAATGTATAGCATCGGAGCTACCAGTAAGCGTCTCGAAACCTAAGTTTCCTATTCGTTGCATTCCTCTCCATTCTTTTAATTTCTGGCTCGACTCTCTTGTGGGACGTGGTTGTTCTTTTCCAGGATTCTACCTTATTTCATGAAACTAGACAGTCCGTTGATTTTATGCTTCAGGGCAGACAAAAATGAGTATTGGGTGAGTATTACAGTTTTAAGTTAACCACTGTGACATCATCACTAGTAATCGTCTTTTCCACGAATGGAACAGGGTAGGTGGGAAAACTTTGGAACTAGAAGCACCCACCGCCAAACACTGTAAGAGGGCTTCCGAATACAGCTGTAGATTTAGAACACGCGCCTCACTTATACAGCACCAATACAAAAAAGAAAACGGGCATCCCGATACGCTAAGACGAGTTAGAGGTGGCTTTGACAGTGTAAGAAAGTCAATCCACTATTCAGCTCTTTAGAGGGGTGCGCCAGTGCCAACAGTTCAGAGTTGTGCACAACCTCATGCTGAAGCTTTACAAAGCAACGGTAGTGCGTCTAATGACCAAATTATTAAATGAAACATCCACCTGCAGTTTCGATCCTCAGTCACGTACAAGATGAGGACCTGTCCAAGTGGATGAATGTTTCTGAAACACACTGTCCCTTGACGTGTACTCTTGCCCCAACCGCGCACAGCCTGGATCTAGCGTCGAAAGACGATTGCCTATTTGAGACAATAAAAGAGTTTCATCCAGGTTGTTAGTTTGGAGATCTTCCAAGTTCAGCGCCTCATTCAATGCCAAAGAGAGACAATGTTTCTTTGTTTCCCATGTAGGAATATATACTCTGGATAAATGAATAAAAACTGTCGCATTCAGTGGAGATTATGTTGTGGAGGGGCCAGTTACTCATGAAGTGTCTTCATTTCTCTTCTCTGCGGAGTAATTTAATAAAATATTTAAAGAATGAGGCTTGACAAGGACAAGCGAATATTATGCAAAATTCCGTCGAGTAGCATCTATCACCAATTTCAACCCCTTGTTTTGGTTACTTTACAGTTTTCCATACTACACAGCAGTAGCTTCATCTTTGATCAGATAAGTGAAACATTGCTGACTCTAAGGAGTACTTCTGAAAGAAGTATTTTCTTTTAAATATTAGTACTTACTTGTGCTAAGGACGCAGCAAGAATGGAGCAGACGAGAGCATTTGTCACCGTCTCCCCTTCCCCCCTCCCATTCCACTCCACGAACAGAAGTCGCGTGTTCCGCAAAACTAGCTCGCACTATAGAGCCAGACGTATGTCGTTCAGTTCAAAAAAGCCAGAATATCAAGTACCTATAGATCTGAAAAGTGTAATCCTGGAGCTATTATTGTGAAACTATTCCGCCGATTACACTATTCCTCACAACTCAAATACTCTCATGGCTCTGAGTTTTGAAATAGTCAATCACGCTGCACCTAAAATTCATCTTTTGTTCTTTCCCTCGTGTTACCAGCATATCTCAAGAAGGACTAAAAATGTGAGTCCAGAATGCAGCTGAGTATTACCTGTTGTTGTTGTTGTTGTGGTCTTCAGTCCTGAGACTGGTTTGATGCAGCTCTCCATGCTACGAGTATTACCTAATAGATAGTAGAATAATGCTTACAAATCTCATGCAACCTAGATGTTGTGTCCTGCGGTCTGCAGGAAAAAGAACTGTCGGAAGAAAAACTCCTTCTTGGCATGCTCTGAGTTTCCCACACGCAAGAACAACAAAAAAAACCACACCTCTTGTGGTGACAAACCAAATAAGGAAACGACACAATGGAGTAGAAATACTGACCAAAATCTACTCCACACAATACAAAATACAACGTGTTACTACAATGCTACGGCGAGTGAATACCATGCTTGGCCAGCTAAGTACTGGCCGGAGCCGTTCCTAGCGATTAGTAAACACTGCCCGTCTGACTTTTTTTCCTTTATTGGATTTCGATTCCCCCCTCACAGAGGGTGGGATGGGAGGGGGGGGGGGCGGCTGGCAGCAGCGCAATACGCCGCTCTGCAACGCCGGTCTGACGGTCTAGGCGGGCTTATAAAGGCAGGTCAGTGGAGTGCTACCTCAGTCATATGAGTTCCGATTGGTGGAACACTGTCACATGGTGTCTGGTGAACTAGTTCCGCGTTTATTTGGAAAGTCAGTTACTGTTCCTGTCCGCTGGTGATGTTCTCTCATCGCTACTTTCAGGGGTTAGCAACCCTTCTTCCGGGTCGGTTCTGCGGGCACTCTAAATGTAAGGGACCGCTACGACATTAAACTCTATCCCCTATTGCTCTGAAGATGTTGGTGGTGGTCAAACCTCACTTCTTCTCCTCCACCCTAGTCTCTTGCAGCTGAGACCGTAGGTACTTTCAGAACCTATACATCTCGTATATGTAGAGCAGTAAAACAGTCGCAACGTATCACAATAGATAGTAAGATGTAAACTCCATGGTTACAAATTAATTTAAAGAAATGTTGTCAAGCGAATGTGTCTGAAGTACATAGGGAAACCTAAGATCTTAGATGTGTTTCCCCAAGAAAGCTAAACAATGGTAATACCTTCATTATCGGAACAAAGAGCTACATTATACACTCCTGGAAATTGAAATAAGAACACCGTGAATTCATTGTCCCAGGAAGGGGAAACTTTATTGACACATTCCTGGGGTCAGATACATCACATGATCACACTGACAGAACCACAGGCACATAGACACAGGCAACAGAGCATGCACAATGTCGGCACTAGTACAGTCTATATCCACCTTTCGCAGCAATGTAGGCTGCTATTCTCCCATGGAGACGATCGTAGAGATGCTGGATGTAGTCCTGTGGAACGGCTTGCCATGCCATTTCCACCTGGCGCCTCAGTTGGACCAGCGTTCGTGCTGGACGTGCAGACCGCGTGAGACGACGCTTCATCCAGTCCCAAACATGCTCAATGGGGGACAGATCCGGAGATCTTACTGGCCAGGGTAGTTGACTTACACCTGCTAGAGCACGTTGGGTGGCACGGACTACATGCGGACGTGCATTGTCCTGTTGGAACAGCAACTTCCCTTGCCGGTCTAGGAATGGTAGAACGATGGGTTCGATGACGGTTTGGATGTACCGTGCACTATTCAGTGTCCCCTCGACGATCACCAGTGGTGTACGGCCAGTGTAGGAGATCGCTCCCCACACCATGATGCCGGGTGTTGGCCCTGTGTGCCTCGGTCGTATGCAGTTCTGATTGTGGCGCTCACCTGCACGGCGCCAAACACGCATACGACCATCATTGGCACCAAGGCAGAAGCGACTCTCATCGCTGAAGACGACACGTCTCCATTCGTCCCTCCATTCACGCCTGTCGCGACACCACTGGAGGCGGGCTGCACGATGTTGGGGCGTGAGCGGAAGACGGCCTAACGGTGTGCGGGACCGTAGCCCAGCTTCATGGAGACGGTTGCGAATGGTCCTCGCCGATACCCCAGGAGCAACAGTGTCCCTAATTTGCTGGGAAGTGGCGGTGCGGTCCCCTACGGCACTGTGTAGGATCCTACGGTCTTGGCGTGCATCCGTGCGTCGCTGCGGTCCGGTCCCAGGTCGACGGGCACGTGCACCTTCCGCCGACCACTGGCGACAACATCGATGCACTGTGGAGACCTCACGCCCCACGTGTTGAGCAATTCGGCGGTACGTCCACCCGGCCTCCCCCAAGCCCACTATACGCCCTCGCTCAAAGTCCGTCAACTGCACATACGGTTCACGTCCACGCTGTCGCGGCATGCTACCAGTGTTAAAGACTGCGATGGAGCTCCGTATGCCACGGTAAACTGGCTGACACTGACGGCGGCGGTGCACAAATGCTGCGCAGCTAGCGCCATTCGACGGCCAACACCGCGGTTCCTGGTGTGTCCGGTGTGCCGTGCGTGTGATCGTTGCTTGTACAGCCCTCTCGCAGTGTCCGGAGCAAGTATGGTGGGTCTGACACACCGGTGTCAATGTGTTCTTCTTTCCATTTCCAGGAGTGTATAATTATCTGCCATTTAATAATACCTTACAATAACTTTGTTAGCTGTAAGATTCTTCAATGTTTTTTAGTGTCGTTTGATGGATAAAATCCACAGTTAAGTACATTACCGGACTAACTACTCTAACAAGTAACTAAAGAAAACATATGTGATCTTAACCTTTAGCCCATACCCCCTGCCACCGCAGGGGGTACCCACGTGGTGTGAGGCGCCTTGTCACGTTTCGTGCTGCTAGACCCGTCAGAGGTTCGAGTCCTCTCTCGGGCATATATATATATATATATATATATATATATATATATATATATATATATATATATATATATTAGTAGTGTGTAAGCCTAGGGACCGATGACCTCAGCAGTTTGGTCCCATGGGAACTTACCACAAATTTCCAGTTTCCGTACACTCGCCCCCCCCCCCTCCCCCTTACCGAATATAGAGTGTAGACTCGGCCTTCAATACGGGGATGCGCACGTTTGAGGTCTTTTCTGCATTTCTACCGTATAATTGTCTTAAAACACATTCAATACAACATTCGCCCACCCCTCCATCCAAACTCCCTACCATCTGGAGTAAGTAAAATTTTTCTTGACGGTAATAACAATTTGCAAATAATATTGTCACAAAACAGTACAAAAAAATTTTAAAAATTTAAAATTTTACGAAGTTTTGAAACTTAAATATACGCTGTTAATGGATTAAACGTAATAAACCAGTGACGTGAGGTAGAAACAATAATTAGGTGCGTGCAGCAGAATTGGAATTTATGATTAAAAATCGCTTTCACATTTTTAAACTTTGAAACAGGCAAGAAAAAGGTAACTCACTATAAAAACAATTGGCATGAAAGAATACAGCTTTCACATTATTATTTGAACTTTTTTAACTCACACGAAACGTTTTTCGAAGCAAACACCAATCTAATCAATAGAAAACGAAATCATAACTCCCTACGACAATCAAAATGAGATCATTTCAGCCTTCAGTTGAAATATCGACACTCTCCTTCGTATTCTTGAACACGGAGAAAATAATGTAGACATACATGAATGTTCGCTGCTAATAATAGCTGTACATGTATGGCAGTTCTGTCGAACTTCACTCTTCAGTTTCGAATCGCAAGACTTTCATGTGTTTCTCATCTTCTTTTTTGATGGCAAATTTTGTTCGGCACTCGTTTTCTCCTCATTTTCTTTCTTTCAGCAACTCTCCTGCTGTATTTGTATCTGTGTCAACCGCAGAGGAACAGTAAATGGATGTTTTTCTCCGAAGATATGGCACATATGATAAAATAGCGCCATAGGCCATCTCAATGCTTTTGTCTTCGAAGAAATAACAGAACACTTACTGTCGAGTGCGTCTACACAATCTTTTGTTTTGTTGTAGTACGTAATCAGTTCCGATTTTCCAGCTGAACCATCCAGAGCTTTGTCATGAAAGGTGGTCGAGATCAGTGGCACGTTTTTATTTTTTCCAGGTTCAAATGACAACAGTGTCATATCTTGTACGAAGTAAAATTTTGCATCATTCGGAATTCTCCTCTCAGAAGCTTGCATATCTGGTATTTCCCTGTTTTGTTTGCTCTTAGGGTTAGCCCTCGCTGTGTGAGCTCCCTAAACAACTCAAGAGAACGGAACTAATTATCAGCCTTGTGTTTTTTATCATGTTGTCTAGTCGTAGGACTGATGGTGTTGGGATTGACAGTTGTTTTTCTGCTGCATTCAGTCCAATATCATCTGAGCCTTGGCCTGCGTACACATAAGCGTTACAAAAATATGAATTTCTGACATCAGTGAGAACTTTGAGGCTATACTTCGTAGGCATCCTTGGTATATTCTGATCGAATTTACATCTCCCCGAAACGGTACCAATATTTCGTCAAAGCAAACAAAACTGCTGAGGCTCATTCGGGATTGAAAATATCTTACGAACCTTTCGAAAAAGGAACGAAATAGACGCAGTTGGGTTATGTAATCCTCTCCTCACCCTTCTTTTTGCGTTATCAAACCTGGTGGCCGCACTTAAAACTTGAAACCGTTTCGCCGACATAACAGCACGGAAAATTGATCTTCCTGAAGTTTCAGCAGAGAAAAAAAGACATCGTAAATCGAAGCAAGCTAAAAAAGTCAAAATTAACCATGTATTTCATGAAAAGTGATGTTTCAGTACTTCCTCAGTAGATTTTTCGCGGTTCGTCTAGCGCATTCGTTCTTCATAGTGCTATTATATATTATTTCATGAGCTGAAACCTGTTCCTTGTTGGTTCCTAAGACTATTTCGTCAGTAATCACTTTAACAATTAACAAGTCCCAGAGTTGTTAGGCAGTTGGTTTGCCCCCAAGAACAAAGGCATTATCCTTCACCCCCGGAATCGCAGTCAGAACATTACCTCTTTCTGTTCTTACTGTGTTACTACGAGGTGTGTTGATAAATAATCAGCATTGGCGGCCGAAGACTTCTGGCATAAGAAGTCAGCCTCATTCTGCCTAAGGTCTTGTCAAAGAGGGCGGAGAAGCGGATAGAGGTTCTGGGCACTCTCTTGTCCTAGGGGTGGGAAATTTCCCCTAAAGGCGGAAGAATCAGCAATGATCAACAACATGAGGATGCAGAAGGCAATGGAAACCACTGCATTAAAGACACGTAACGTGTATCCACAGGACACGTGGCCTGTAATTAAAGAAGTGTCATGATGATCTCTCCATTGGCAGAAGATTCCGGAATAGTCCCCCATTCGGATCTCCGGGAGGGGACTGCCAAGGGGGAGATTACCATGAGAAAAAGATTGAATAATCAACGTAAGGATAACGATCTACGAGTCGAGGCGTGGAATGTCAGAAGCTTTAACGTGGTAGGGAAACTAGAAAATCTGAAAAGGGAAATGCAAAGGCTCAATCTAGATATAGTAGAGGTCAGTGAAGTGAAGTGGAAGGAAGACAAGGATTTCTGGTCAGATGAGTATCGGGTAATATCAACAGCAGCAGAAAATGGTATAACAGGTGTAGGATTCGTTATGAATAGGAAGGTAGGGCAGAGGGTGTGTTACTGTGAACAGTTCAGGGACCGGGTTGTTCTAATCAGAATCGACAGCAGACCAACACCGACAACGATAGTTCAGGTATACAAGCCGACGTCGCAAGCTGAAGATGAACAGACAGAGAAAGTGTATGAGGATATTGAAAGGGTAATGCAGTATGTAAAGGGGGACGAAAATCTAATAGTCATGGGCGACTGGAATGCAGTTGTAGGGGAAGGAGTAGAAGAAAAGGTTACAGGAGAATATGGGCTTGGGACGAGGAATGAAAGAGGAGAAACACTAGTTGAGTTCTGTAACATGTTTCAGCTAGTAATAGCGAATACCTTGTTCAAGAATCACAAGAGGAGGAGGTATACTTGGAAAAGGCCGGGATATACGGGAAGATTTCAATTAGATTACATCATGGTCAGACAGAGATTCCGAAATCAGGTACTGGATTGTAAGGCGTACCCAGGAGCAGATATAGACTCAGATCACAATATAGTAGTGATGAAGAGTAGGCTGAAGTTCAAGACATTAGTCAGGAAGAATCAATACGCAAAGAAGTGGGATACGGAAGTACTAAGGAATGACGAGATACGTTTGAAGTTCTCTAACGCTATAGATACAGCAATAAGGAATAGCGCAGTAGGCAGTACAGTTAAAGAGGAATGGACATCTCTAAAAATGGCCATCACAGAAGTTGGGAAGGAAAACATTGGTACAAAGAAGGTAGCTGCGAAGAAACCATGGGTAACAGAAGAAATACTTCAGTTGATTGATGAAAGGAGGTAGTACAAACATGTTCCGGGAAAATCAGGAATACAGAAATACAAGTCGCTGAGGAAAGAAATAAATAGGAAGTGCAGGGAAGCTAAGACGAAATGGCTGCAGGAAAAATATGAAGACAGCGAAAAAGATATGATTGTCGGAAGGACAGACTCAGCATACAGGAAAGTCAAAACAACCTTTGGTGACATTAAAATCAACGGTCGTAACATTAAGAGTGCAACGGGAATTCCACTGTTAAATGCAGAGGAGAGAGCAGATAGGTGGAAAGAATACATTGAAAGCCTCTATGAGGTTGAAGATTTATCTGATGTGATAGAAGAAGAAACAGGAGTCGATTTAGAAGAGATAGGGGATCCAGTATTAGAATCGGAATTTAAAAGAGCTTTGGAGTACTTACGGTCAAATAAGGCAGAAGGGATAGATAACATTCCATCAGAATTTCTAAAATCATTGGGGGAAGTGGCAACAAAACGACTATGCACTTTGGTGTGTAGAAATATGAGTCTGGCGACATACCATCTGACTTTCGGAAAAGCATCATCCACACAATTCCGAAGACGGCAAGAGCTGTCAAGTGCGAGAATTATCGCACAATCAGCTTAACAGCTCATGCATCGAAGCTGCTTACAAGAATAATATACAGAACAAGGGAAAAGAAAATTGAGAATGCGCTAGGTGACGATCAGTTTGGCTTTAGGAAAAGTAAAGGGACGAGAGAGGAAATTCTGACGTTACGGCTAATAAAGGAAGCAAGGCTAAAGGAAAATCAAGACACTTTCATAGGATTCGTCGACCTGGAAAAAGCGTTCGACAATATAAAATGGTGCAAGCTTATCGAGATTCTGAAAAAAGTAGGGGTAAGCTATAGGGAGAGACGGGTCATATGCAATATGTACAACAACCAAGAGGGAATAATAAGAGTGGACGACAAAGAACGAAGTGCTCATATTAAGAAGGGTGTAAGACAAGGCTGTAGCCTTTCGCCCCTACTCTTCAATCTGTACATCGAAGAATCAATGATGGAAATAAAAGAAAGGTTCAGGAGTGGAATTAAAATACAAGGTGAAAGGATATCAATGATACGATTCGCTGATGACATTGCTATCCTGAGTGAAAGTGAAGTAGAATTAAATGATCTGCTGAACGGTATGAATAGTCTAATGAGTACACAGTATGGTTTGAGAGTAAATCGGAGAAAGACGAAGGTAATGAGAAGTAACAGAAATGAGAACAGCGAGAAACTTAACATCATGATTGATGGTCACGAAGTCAATGAAGTTAAGGAATTCTGCTACCTAGGCAGTAAAATAACCAATGACGGACGGAGCAAGGAGGACATCAAAAGCAGACTCGCAAGGCAAAAAAGGCATTTGTGGCCAAGAGAAGTCTACAAATATCAAAAACCGGCCTTAATTTGAGGAAGAAATTTCTGAGGATGTACGTCTGGAGTACAGCATTGTATGGTAGTGAAACATGGACTGTGGGAAAACCGGAACAGAAGAGAATCGAAGCATTTGAGATGTGGTGCTATAGACGAATGTTGAAAATTAGATGCACTGATAAGGTAAGGAATGAGGAGGTTCTACGCAGAATCGGAGAGGAAAGGCATATGTGGAAAACACTGATAAGGAGAAGGGACAGGATGATAGGACATCTGCTAAGACATGAGGGAATCCATGGTACTAGAGGGAGCTGTAGAGAGCAAAAACTGTAGAGGAAGACAGAGATTGGAATACGTCAAACAAATAATTGAGGACGTAGGTTGCAAGTGCTATTCTGAGATGAAGAGGTTAGCACAGGAAAGAAATTCGCGGCGGGCCGCATCAAACCAGTCAGTAGAAAAAAAAAAAAAAAAAACGATGTTCCGAGTGTCATTCAAAATCATCTGCAACTAAGTACTCGTAAATTTCAGGGATTTCGTTCAGCCGCAGTTGCGATTGCTTCTTCTTCTTGTTAGGGGCGTAGATGCCCACTGCTGTCTTCATAATCACTGTCAGTGTCAGCGTCATATTCATCTTCATTTTACGACTGATAATCAGCGTCATCTATGTCGTCATCGGAATCAGAAAATAAATTATCTTCTTCTACTTTCCCACTAGCACCATCCTCTTCACGTGATGCTGATGCGGCAAGTAAATTATCTTCTTCTACTTTCCCACTAGCATCATCTTCTTCATGTGACGCAGATGCGTAATTTCCCTCATCAGTGTATGAAACATCCTAAAACAAAATTCTCTGCACCATTTCTGAGAAATCCGAATTGTCAATGAGGCATCTTCTTTTTCTAATCGTAAAAGATTTTAGTGTCATTTGGGTTTGTGACATCTTTTAGCCATGCAACAAAGCACACGCACGCCACTGACTCACACACACACACACACACACACACTTGATATGTAGATGTATACACAGATTTTTACCAATTTTACAGACTTGCAGTCAACTTCGAAAGACAAAACACACAACCTGAGGTTGCACGTGGTCTTTTTCCATGAGGCAAAAGAAACGTTCTGCGTACAACTCTGTCTTTTTGACAAAAGTGGAGAGGGCAATTCGTTACCTACGGAGCTACAGAGAGACGCGCAACCAAGATAAGACTTACCTCGCCTCCCGCTCCAACTGCCTTGAAAGTACTGTGAAGGGGAGAGCGCTGGAGCATACCCAGAGAAAAGTGAAAGGAAGAGAAAAGTGGCGCTCAAGTCCAAAAGACAGACGTAAAGGCAGAAAGTTAATCTAGAATATGAAATATGCTTTGGCTCACTTCGTCAGAGTAAATTGAATTCAGCGTGTCTTATTTTCAACCACGCTTCAGCAACACGCGCGCCCGCGCGCGCGTATGTGAACGCCCTTATTTGATTTAATTTATAAGCTTCTAGCTGCATGAGAGAGCTTTTTAATTCTCATTTGAAACTGCTTGGGGACCAATTTTTTCCGCTTACAACGCGATGCGAAAGAGACATCTCTGCGGCCTTCTAATTTCACTGCCCGCACTGTATAATCCTCCACGCCCTGTCTTCTCTCAGAATGTCGACCCGCCTGGACAGTCAATCCTTGTTTCAGATTAATGGACTTACGCTCCCTTCTACGAGCCCTGTCTGAAATACAGAACTAAAATGATGTCCAACTCAGAGAGCTGCCTTCTGTTATTAGATGTGCCACTCTTTATCGCCCAATACACCGGTCGTTAAATCTTAATCTCTGCTGTTAGTCTTCCATTTCTCAGTCTCTATGAACCGAACCGTTATGGAATCGCTTTGACGTCCGTCGGCCTGTACGTCCGACTGTTAAGAATCCTTATCCTCAGGAACCGTTAGCAGTATCAACTACAAATTTATGGTCCTTCAATTGTGTAAAGGTGTTAAGCTTCTAATTCACTTCAATCTAAAGCTACGGCAATTTATGTCAAATTGTTTGATACTCAAAAACTCGTTCATCAAAATTTGTACGGTATTTCAAGACGACCTGCAATCATGAAATTGGGATACAGCAAGTTTTCACTCTACGAGTATATGAAAAAAAAATCCATAATTATTAGCTAGTAACCATATCGCACGAAAAAAATTGTTTTTATATGAAGGTGGTGTCTGTTCTTTCGGACATGTCCGAAAGAACAGATACCATCTTCATATAGTTAAGGCTAACGGGCCATTGACATTCTTCTTCTGTGCTGGATGCACACTCATTGCCCGCACTCTTACGGGACTCGGTAAGATTGTCTGCCGCGAGAAATGGGTGTAGTGGGCAGGGGCACTACGAATGAAGTGTGTGGACATTAAGTTGGGAATGTGGGTCTCACGGGTAGCGTGCAAGGAATAAATCCCTGCAGTCGCACTACCCTCTGTGCCCTCGGTGGCTCAGCTGGATAGAGCGTCTGCCACGTAAGCTGGATATCCCAGGTTCGAGTCCCGGTCGGGGCACACATTTTCAACTATCCCCGTTGATGTTTACCAACACCTGTCGACAGCTTAGGGTCTTGATTTAATTATCATTTCAAAATAATTTTTGTTATCTTCTGTCCATCCGTCTGTTAAGACCCGGAGGCCGCTGTGGCCGAGCGGTTCTAGGCGCTTCAGTCCGGAACCGCGCTGCTGCTACGGTCGCAGGTTCGAATCCTGCCTCTGGCATGGATGTGTGTGATGTCCTTAGGTTAGTCCCAGAGTGCTCAGAGCCATTTGACAAGAACCGCCTTTCTGTGGAACCGGTTGGCGTATCAGGTTCAGATAGATTTAAGTCGCCTATCAAGCTCCACGGTTCCTTGGCCCTGTAAAAACTTGGGCTTCTAAGTCAGCGGGATAAAAGATTCGGCCGTTTCTGTTTTGTTTTCAAACTCGCAAACTCAATCATCAACAACTATAGGGTACTTCCCACTCACCTAGAATCATAAAAATGTGCTGGAAGTAGTGTTTCACAGTACAAGGAAAGTAAAAAGTCTGAAACTTGTTAAACTGTAATCACGTCACATAAAAGTATATTATTGCCATTTAAATATACATGCGTTCATCTTCAGAGAAAAGCATAATACTCGTAGATGAACATTAGTGCAACATAAAATGTAAGTTCTAGTAGTGTTTTATCAAGTCCATAAGAAATGTTCGTTAAATCTTCTCTCTCCGCAGGGCTAAATTGGAATCCGCTGCTCGCTTTTTTATTTATGTCCGCGTTACTCTGAGGAACTACTGTAGAGATTTGCAATAAGTTGCTAGTGGCGATATCAAAACCAAGCCAAAAGTTGGAGATTCTCCATTCCCAGGATGGATGAACTATATATACAGGGTAGTTATAATTAAAGTTAAACTTTGAAAGCGCTATAGAAATAACACCACTGGCCAGAATGACGTCCAATTGCAACGGGATATTATCGGAGAAGGGGGAAAACGTATGACAGGAAAAAATTGGATGCAAATTTATTAGTAGAAGGCGTTGTGTGTGTCAGAATACGTAAATGGAAACAACTGTCATGCGCATGACACATTGAAGTTGGTATAAACACGCTGAGTACACGGATTTTCCTCCTTTCACGTCTGCGACTGTCTCAATGCAGGATAGCGCTTTGCTTGTAAAGCTGTATTACAAGAATGATGACTATGCAAACGCCGCTCTGCAGACGTTCCGGACGCTGAAGAGTTTGAAAAAAGGCGTTGGTCCGATGACTGCCGCGGGTCTAGAGAAAATGATTCGGAAATTCGAAAAGACCACGGACGCGATTCCGCTGCCAGAAAGTCAGTTTCACCGTACCATCTAGTAGAGAACAGTGACAGAAGATATCAGACATGTTTTGCAGTACTTCAGCTAAACGAGTGCTGTCACTCCAAATCTGCTGTTGACATGTCTCACGCTCAACAATGTATGGCGTTGTTCGTTCTCCAAAGCAGGCAGTCTTTCACTTCTTCAAGTTCTGCAACATGAAAGTAGAAAAATCCCTACTTTCGTGCCATAATACGAGTAACTGTAAGCAAAATATATAAATTTTATTAGTAGAAGCAGCGTATTCTTCTTACATTTTGCATGAATAAAGAAATAAACACGGAGCGCTGGCATCGACTATAGCGATAGTGATGTCCGTGACGGCGCAACGACAGGGACAAGTTGATTCATGTCAGCCATGTTGGACGGTGTTCAGGACACTTCGACGATTATAGCAACAAAAGGTACATAAAACAATTGTCTTTGTCACTCACATTTTATTTTCTCCCACGACACGATTCAATGCTGTAAACCACATCTTCAGTTGTAATATCACAATTTTGTTTCCTGTATTTAAGTACTTGTGTGTTTTTAGTTTCATTGATCTACAAAAAAGTTATACTTAGCACTTGTTAATGTCTTGTGGCACAAGGATTACAAAATTTTAAACAATAATAAAGCTACTTTAAATATATTCTAACAGAAAGAACCCTGAAGTTTGTCATAATTATAAATGTTCATCTATATATGTCACAGAAACACGGAAGAACTGCATAAATTGCCCCGAGTTTGTACTTTGGTAGAAATACAGTGCCTTGTAAATCCAAGAGCATTCATTACTAAATTACACTGCGAATCAAAGGTACACACCCTATTTGTTTAAGAACATCATTGTTGAAAATAACACATGAGCATTTTTATTCTCTTAACGTTTCTGTTTGGTGATTTGGGGGTTGTTTTATGTCACTTCAAAGCAGGTGACGCAAAAATTAATCTGTCTCTTCTCGAACTCTTGGGAAGCCTCTGAAAGATAGTATAGCCACTGTCTCGGTTTTGTCACTGAGGGCGTTCCGACCATGTTTTCTGTTGCGAATAAAATATTCCAGTCCTTCATAAACGTTCAGCTTGTGGCCTTTGTTTGGTATGTGAAGCTTTATTACGAGGTTACGTTGAGAAAAGCATGTCCTACTTTGTTAATGTGAGTAGCTACGGCATAATTATTGGGAGTGTAGTACGTAAATGCACTAAAGTATCAGTTAAACAGGCAGACGACTCGCAAGAGAGGTTCGACAGAGTTGATTCAGTCTCGAAAAGAGATTATAGGATGAATACAAGCCAGAGGTTATTCCCTGAAGCCGTAACACGTGTCCTATCATACTGTCCTTTTCTACTACCAGCGTTTTCCTTATATTTCTTTCTTCACCGATTCAGCGTTGAACGTCCTCATTCCTTATCATATTGTTCCATATGATTTTCAACACTCTTCTGTAGCAACACATCTCAGACCCTACGATTCTCTAGTTTTCCGGTTTTTTCAGTTTTCATGATTCACTACCATGTAATGCCGTGCTCCAAACGTACATTCCGAGACAGTCTCTTCGACTGTCCTAGACTGTTGCTTATGCCCTACTTGCTTCGTCCATCATCGGTTGTTTTGTTTCCAAAGTAGTAGAAAAAATTGGAAACTTGTGGTAAGTTCTATGGGACCAAACTACTGAGGTCATCGGTCCCTACGCTTACACACTACTTACTCTAACTTAAACTAACTTACGCCAAGGGCAACACACACACACACCCATGCCCGAGGGAGGACTCGAACATCCGACGGGAGAGCCGCGCGAACCATGCCACGACGCCAAAGACCGCGTGGCTATCCGGAGCGGCAATGTGGGAGAATTGCTTAATTTGCTTTGCTTCGTGAAAACCAATTTTCGTGTTACGTGTGTTGATGCTCTCATTTCGACTACTTCCCATTATCTTCGTCTTTCCTCCAGTTTACTATCAACCCATATTATATAGACACTAGACTGTTCATTCCATTCAGCAGGTCCTGTAGTTCTTATTCAATTTCACAGAGGACAGCAACGAGGGATATCATTCAATAACATCTCTTGTAACTGCCAATAATGCCCATATAGGTAATACTTAAAGAAAGTGTCCAGTAACTTCATAAGTTTCATGTAAACCAATATCAAAGTGTGAATTTACTAATAATAATCTTGATCAGCGAATCTTCTCATTGATATTTTCTCACCCTGTAGCGTTATTTAATACATTTGTTATTTGTTTCTGTTAATGGCTATACAATGTGTAATGTTTGTCTTACGGAAGGTTACTGTGTAATTTGTTGTTGAGAAAGTGGTGTGATTAATCAGTTTTACTGTATTCCAAAGAAAAATTAAGCAACTTAATCTGGAAAACCGTTATGTAATGCCTGTAATGAAATCAATCACTGTGAAATTTAGTCTCGTGAGCACCGAGTTCCATGGCCATGTGCAATAAACTGATAAAATTCCCTATGCAAATAAACAATGAAATACATTTTTTTAGCTCTTGATTCGCAATGAATGTAATATTGGTATTATGTTCTCTCCATAGTAAGCATACAAAATATTCAACCTTGGCTCAGCAAAGTGCAATGCTGGCAGTAATATAGCTTCATACAAATAATGTGAGTAGATTACTTGATAATTGAATAACCTTGAAAGTCTTCGGTGATAATTTGGATATTGGCTCAGCGCTGTGAAATGCCGTCCACATTAAAGTTGTTGTAAACATTAGTACTTGTCTGATTCTGGCAGATTAAATTTTTTCTGACTCTGATTGAAAAATCATTTCCTTCAAAAAATATTTTTTGTATTTAAATAAACCCGATGTGGAACAGGATGAGTTACTGATACGGGTATATGCTAAGACCGACTGGTTCAGTTTGAAACTTCTATTCAAAATAAAGTTTCTCCTTCACAGAATCTGATACGAAACATTTCACGTTAACTTCAAAATCAGTGAATTTCTCAGCTGTTATACAATTCACACTTACTGACGTAGTTAAGAATATTTAGATTTTTACAAGAGTACGTGACAAAAGGTGTGACATCTTTTGAGAAAATAGATTCCCAAATTTAACTTGTCTGTATCCGGATTAAAAAACACAAAAAATGTTACAAATCGGGCGTACCAAATCAATCTATACATTAAATCTGATCGAAGATACTTGGTCCTTACATTCAAGAGACGTTACTGATAGAATCAGAAAAATCCACATTGCGTTGCTGCATACTTAAACGTAAATATACAAAATTTCAGGAACTTAATTAACTGTATTATGCTGCGTCCATAAGCCAACAGCTAAATTCTCACAACTAGCCACTAGCTTATAGTCTTCCGTCCCACCTTTAAGAGAGTGCGAAAGCAACTGACTGCTGCGATCCACGCACCCTTACTTACAATCGATTCTGCCCCGCAGGCATAATCTTTGATTTAGTGGTGTCAAAGATACAATCTCTTCTACGTGTAATAGCCATCTTCAATGGATATACTGAACAATAAGGCCCCAAGGCTGCATCCCTTTCTAATCCTAGGGCTGTTTTTCGTCTTCTAATCTTATTGTTACCTCTTGGTTTTTGTACGTATTGTGTATCAGCTGACTTTCCTTGGAGATTATACTACCTATTTTCTACAGAATCTGAACTTCAGCCACATTATCGAAAGCTTTTTAGATCGCAAATCCTATGAGCGTATCTGGATTGTTATTCACCCTTGTTTCCACAATCAAGTTGCGAAGCTAGATCTGTCACTCTATTGCCCTTACCTTTCCTAATCCTAACTGATCGTCATATAACACATCCTCGATTTTCTTTCCCGTTTTTCTGTATATTTTTCTTTTCAGCAGCTTAGATGCAAGTCAAGGCGATTGTGCGACACATTTCGCACCCGTCTGCCTTCTGTTCTTTTTTTTTCGGAACTATAAAAGGCATTTTTTCGAGAGTGTGGTCGTGCGTCACCCGTCTTACGTTCTACTCACAAAGGAACCTCCCCATCGCACCCCCCCTCAGATTTAGTTATAAGTTGGCACAGTGGATAGGCCTTGAAAAACAGAACACAGATCAATCGAGAAAACAGGAAGAAGTTGTGTGGAACTATGGAAAAAAAAATATACAGACTAAGTAGTCCATGCCCAAGATAGGCAACATCAAAGGAAGTGTGAGCTGAGGAGCGCCGTGGTCTCGTGGTTAGTGTGAGAAGCTGCGGAGCACAAGTTCTTTGGTTCAAGTCTTCCCTCGTGTGAAACGTTTAAGTTTTTGTATAATCAACTTCGAACTCCAACATTCCAGGACATGTTCAGATTTGCTTGGACATATGCACGATTTGACGCTCTACACACGGAAAAATTTGAAAACGTTAAAAACATATGTTTTGACAGAGCACAGGGAAAACTGTTGCATTCATTTGTTGCAGTTTATGTGACAAACTCTTATATTTTCTTCACTTTTTGGGAGTGATTATCACATCCACAAGAAAACCTAGATCGGGCAAGGTAGAAGAATCTCTTTACCCATTTGCCAAGTGTATTCACGTCATGTGACGCACGTCATGTGACCCACATGCCGTCACCAGTGTCGTATAGAATATATCAGACGTGTTTTCCTGTGGAGGAATCGGTTGACCTATGACCTTGCGATCAAATGATTTCGGTTCCCATATGAGAGGCACGTCCTTTCGCCTACTGATCGCACGGTTTTGAGGTGCGGTCGCAAAACACAGACACTATACTTATTACAGTGAACAGAGACGTCAATGAACGAACGGACAGATCATAACTTTGCGAAAATAAAAGTTTCACTCGAAGGAAGACTCGAACCAAGGACCTCTCGTTCCGCACCTGCTCACGCTAACCTATGTTGCGCATTGACTATTCAGTTCGTATATTTTGCTTATTTTTTCATAGTTCCACACAACTTCTTCTTGTTTTCTCGAACTGATCTGTGTTCCGTTTTTCAAGGCCTATTCACTGTGCCAACTTATAACTAAATCTGAGAGGGGAGCGATGGGAAGGTTCCCTTGTCAGCAACTTGAACAGTCGTTTAGGTGACATTTCCTCAAACGAGTTAAGAAATTCCGAAGAAATGTTAATAATCACTTTTGTTTTACTAGTATTTGATCTCAAGCCTTCCACAGCTCATTTAAATTCCAACTCTATTGCAGGATTCTCTTCCTTTCCTTTACAGACCCCAGTTTCTTGTTCTGTGAAGTCATCAGACAAGTCAGCCACCTCACTGAGGCCTTCAGTCTATCCTTTCCACCCATCCATTCCCTCGTCTCCATTTGAAAGTGGATTTCTATTACAGTCACAATGATACCGCCATTGTTGTTTTGTTTCAGCGAAGGTCGGTTTGACTTTTCTATATGCTGAGTCAGTCCTTCCAACCATCATTTCCTGTTTCATTTCTTTAAGTTTACCTTTCAGCCATTTCGTGTAGACTGTCCTACAATTACTATTTATTTACTTCTTGAACGCTTCAGAATGTTATATTCCTCTCTTATCCTGAAGACATTTGTACCTCCTCCTTTCGTCGATCAATTAAAGTACTTCCTCTGATACTCAAGATTTCTTCGCAGTTACCTTCCTTGTTCCAATGTCTGACTGTCCAACACCTGTGGGTGCCCTGTTTCCAAATACTCTCTTCATTTTATCTGCCTAATCTGGTGTTTCTTATCGCAGTATCCTTAAGAACTTCAATTCGCACCATCATTGCTCACTACTTCGGTATCCTACTTCCATTCACACTAATTCTTCTGTATGATTCTCTTAAACCTTAGTCTACTATTCGTGATTCCTAAACTAAGGTCTGAGTCTACATCGTCTCCAGGTCTTGTCCTTGTAGAATGGAGTATTCGCTGTCAGTATCTGAAATTTATTGCAGAGCTCAATCTTTCGCCTCTCTCCCTCCTACTGCCTGGAGCGTATTATGCTGTAACCCATTTTTCTGTTCCTTCCTCTACAAGCACTTTCCAATCACTCGTTATTAGTAGATATTTATCTCCCTTTACACGCTGAATTACCTGTTCAATAATGTCATACACTTTCTCTACCTCTTTTCTTCTGCTTGGGAAGTTGGCAAGTATACCTAAACTATCGTTATCGGTGTTGGTTCTTTCCACTTCACTTCACTAATCCTCACTATGTGTAGACTGAGACCATGCATTTTTCCATTTCATATTTTATGTCATCCGTGCTACATTCAAACTTCTGGTGTTCCATGCTCCAACTCGTACAATGTTATCCATTCGGAGGTTATTCCACCTTTTCTCTCTTGGTTACCTCCTCCTTGGCAGTCCTCTGCCGATGATCCGCGTGGGGAGCTAAACCGGAATCTTTTGCCAATGGAGAGGTCTTGACACTTTCTCAATTACAGGCCACATACCAAAATGGCTCTGAGCACTATGGGACTCAACATCTTAGGTCATAAGTCCCCTAGAACTTAGAACTACTTAAACCTAACTAACCTAAGGACATCACACACACCCATGCCCGAGGCAGGATTCGAACCTGCGACCGTAGCAGTCCCGCGGTTCCGGACTGCAGCGCCAGAACCGCTAGACCACCGCGGCCGGCGGCCACATACCCTGTGGATATACGTTATGTATCTTTAATGTCTTGGTTTCTATTGCCTTCAGAACCCTTGTCTCATCGGTCGTAGGTGACTGCTGTGGCTTTCACTTCTTTTGGGTAGCTTCCCACCCCCTAGTTCAAGAGAGCGCCCTGAACCCCTATCCGCTTCCCCGCACTCTCGTACTCTTTGATAGGATTGTTAACAGACCGAGGGTGACTTCTTAGACCGCTAGTTTTGGCCGGTATTGCTTATGATTTCGATTAAACATTTCAGCAGTGGCTGTATTCCAATAAGGGGCTCTTGACGTTTTGATTACTAGTCAAAGAGGCAACAAATTGAAGGCGTAGTCGGGATAAGATGCAGACGGGATTTAATACAAAAATCATTTATGGATATGGGGGAGTTTGTTAACTTCCAATATTATCTTAATTGTTAAGAAGTCTTCAAAGATAGAGCTATCTGTCTGGAGTGTAGCCTTGCGTGGAACTGGAACGTGGGCGATAAGCATCCCAGATAAGACGAGAATAAAAGCTTTTGTAACGTTGTGCTAAATAAGATTAGATCGTCGAATAACAAGTAAGGTACTGAATTGACTTGTGGAAAAAGAAATTACGGTGAGGAAGAGTGTGTGAAGTGTGTTTGGCGTGGAGGGGGGGGGGGGACGGTAGGAAGATGGGAATGGGTTTGAAATAGTAGAGAGAGACCGAAAGAAGAAGAGGTTTAAACTGACGTAGGTTGTGAGAGTTAGGTGCAGATGATACTGCTTGCACAGAACAGACTAGCATGGAGAGCTGCATCAAACCTGCCTTCTACTGAAGACCACACAACACCACAGATATTAGTGTATAAGCGGTTAGACACGGCTTTATTCAATATTAATGAGGCAGCTGTTGTGGCAGATACAGGAGGTAGTATTAGCTGGACGAATGGAGTGGTTCTTGCCGTGAAGTGTTTTTTTTTTTTAGTCTCTGCTCCAAGGTGCAGAGAGGGCTGTCTAAGATACGGCCTACTAAAGAGTCGTGGTTCTTTTCAGCTTAAGGTCCCATCAGGCTGGGCTGTTACTGGGCAGCAGCCCATTACAAACAGTATTGTAAGGTGTTTACAAAAGTTATTAGGAAGGCAAAAAGTATGTGGTATGCAGATAGAATAGCTAAGTCTCAGGATAAAATTAAAACCATATGGTCAGTCGTAAAGGAAGTGGCTGGTCTGCAGAGACAGGTCGAGAATATAGAATCAGTGCGTAGTGGGGATGTCCGTGTTACTGATAAGTCGCATATATGTACAGTACTTAATAATCACTTTCTGAATATAGCAGGTGAACTAAATAGAAACCTAGTCCCAACAGGGAATCATATAGCGCTCTTCGAAAAAAGTGTTCCGAGACTGTTACCTGAAATGCTCCTCCATGATACTGACAAGAGGGAGATTGAGTTAATAATTAAATCACTAAAGACCAAGAACTCTCATGGATATGGCGGGGTATCTAGCAGAATACTGAAGTATTGTTCCACGTATGTTAGCTCAGTACTTAGCCATATCTGAAACTTTTCCTTTAGGAGTGGTCGGTTTCCTGACCGATTAAAGTACTCGGTAGTGAAGCCACTTTATAAAAAGGGAGACATTGATAATGTTGACAACTTTAGACCTATTTCTATGCCATCGGTGTTTGCTAAAGTTATCCAGAGGGTTGTATATACAAGGTTACTGCAGCATTTAAATTCACATAATTTGCTGTCAAATGTACAGTTTGGTTTTAGAAATGGCTTAACAACTGAAAATGCTATAGTCTCTTTTCTCTGTGAGGTTTTGGACGGATTAAATAAAATGTTGCGAACGTTAGGTGTTTTTTTTGATTTAACGAAGGCTTTTGACTGTGTTGACCACAAAATATTACTGCAGAAGTTGGAACATCATGGAGTAAGGGGTGTAGCTTACAATTGGTTCGCCTCCTCCTTTAAGAACAGAAAGCAGAAGGTAATCCTCCGCAATATTGAGAGTGGTAATGATGTTCAGTCCCAATGGGGCACTGTTAAATGGGGCGTTCCCCAGGGGTCGGTGCTGGGGCCACTGCTGTTTCTTGTTTATATAAATAATATGCCTTCTAGTATTACAGGTGATTCAAAAATATTTCTGTTTGCTGATGACACCACCTTGGTAGTGAAGGATCTTGTGTGTAATATTGAAACATTATCAAATAATGTAGTTCATGATATAAGTTCGTGGCTTGTGGAAAATAATTTGATGCTAAATCACAGTAAGACTCAGTTTTTACAGTTTCTAACTCACAATTCAACAAGAACTGACATTTTAATCAGACAGAATGGGCATGTTATAAGCGAGACGGAACAGTTCAAGTTCCTAGGCGTACGGATAGGTAGTAAGCTGTTGTGGAAAGCCCATGTTCAGGATCTTGTTCAGAAACTAAATGCCGCTTTATTTACCATTAGAACAGTATCTGAAATAAGTGACATTTCAACACGAAAAGTAGTATACTTCGCATATTTTCATACGCTTATGTCATATGGTATTATTTTTTGGGGTAATTCTTCTGATTCAAAAAGGGTATTTTTGGCTCAAAAACGGGCTGTTCGAGCTATGTATGGTGAAAGTTCGAAAACCTCTTGTCGACGCCTATTCAATAGTCTGGGAATTTTGACATTGCCCTCACAGTACGTATTTTCTTTAATGTCGTTTGTTGTTAGCAATATTAGCTTATTCCCAAGAGTTAGCAGCTTTCACTCAGTTAATACTAGGCAGAAATCAAATCTGCATGTGGAATGCACTTCCTTGACTCTTGTGCAGAAAGGAGTGCAGTATTCTGCTGCATCCATTTTCAATAAGCTACCACAAGAACTCAAAAATCTTAGCAGTAGCCCAAACACTTTTAAGTCTAAACTGAAGAGTTTCCTCATGGCTCACTCCTTCTATTCTGTCGAGGAGCTCCTGGAAGAGCTAAAAAATTAAGCAAATTCCAGTGTTACATTCTTGATTTTCTTTATTTAAACTAACGACTTGTCGCCTGAATATGTTTCTTATATTTCATTTTATCTGTTTCTACAATCGTGTTATAATTTCATGTATTGACTCGTTCCATGACCATGGAGACTTCTCCTAAATGTGGTCCCACGGAACAATAAATAAATAAATAAATAAATAAGGCAGACCAAGTGGGTATATTCGCCCGAAGACCAACGGAAATCTCCCTAATACCTTGCTCGTAAACCAGCGAATGGAACTATTTGAATTCATTTTTGGCGCAATGTAATTCCTCCCCTACACAGAAATTAATGTGTGTGTTCTGTGTGTTATGTGTGAGTGCACATGTATCAGTGTGAGGGTACTGTCTATTGATGGCTGGAAGAATACACAGCAGATATCCAGGCAAAGAAAAATGGAAGTAACCTGCTGGTGAGTGATGAGCCACCGCATAGCCTACGCTGAATGTCTGAAGGAGATAGTTTGACACGAGCCTGTGGCTATTGCCGTGGGAGGTTTTGTGATGCAACAAGCTGAGAGGAGACAGCATCTACATTCACCGCCACAATCAGTGAGATGAACTAGCTGCAGTGCTGTGCTATTTAGGATTCATTCCCAGATTAAACGGTAGTGTACTGACCACATATGAAGTATTATTTGAATAAACAGTTATGTTGAAAGCAAGTCTTCCAAAACTCTGTCATACAGCCACCTGATAGCTAAATACATACTGGATGAGTCACTTCGATTAAAAATTTTTCGTTAACTGAATGAAAACAATTACCTTGATTCCATATCATTCATAGTAAATCAGTCTCTTACCGAATATATTGCAGCAATTGCATCGTTTTCCTCAATATTTAGTAAATACTGTCCTAAATTTGAGGTAACCACCTAGGACTGAGTTAGACAGAAGAAATATTATGTATATTTTAAAAAAAACTAAGAAATATGTAAATTACGTATCAAATAAATCACTGAATCTTAAGTAAAAATGTAGATTCAACCACCTTTCGTAGTGTGAAAGCGCTGAAACTGACTCGTGTCGAAGGAACAAGGTTTTTCAGCCTTAACAGTGATTGAACCTGCATTTTAACATATATTTACAACATCTATTACCTGGTACCCATTATGGATAAAAAAAATGAAACAACTCTAGTACTAACTGCTTTTTGTTCTACGCTAAGTAATCATCGTTGCGAAGTAACCTGTTTCGTTTTCACCGTCGTCGCAATATCCATCGCTGTCATGTTTTGCGAGTTGACAGCTTCATTATACGATGACATGGCAATTAAAGTGTACTCATTTAGGCTATGTATACTTGTTAACGGGTTCTTTAAAGCTTGGGAGACGTTACTGAAAACTCTAATACTTTTCCAGACGTGTAGAGCGTACGAAGATGTTTTTTACAGCTTCAGTGACTATCCGACACCATTTAAATCACAGTTTCACCAGTAATGGTACGATATTAATAATTCTTCGTATACTTGAACTTTTCGTGAAAGGGTATAGACACATGGCGTAATTTTGGCGTACTTCCAAAATATTTCGTTGCGTCATTCCACTTCCCACTATTCCTTTTTTTTGCTTCTTGCTTTTCAAGGTTAAAGTTGAGCGCCATTGACAAACGTCTCACACGCTGCTGCAGTAAGACAAACTGTGTGTGATTCCGTTTGTCAGCTCATTGCAGCATACTCTGATGCGCAAGAATATTATGACCACTGTCCACCGCGAAGCTGGATGCCGTCTGGTGGCGTTAACGGCACGTGAAGCAGTAACAAAAATATGTAAGTGGAGCAGTCGAGAACGGCAGATCGCCCTAGAGAAGATATGGGCTACAAATGGGGAAATCCGTTGAGATAAGCCACTTTGACGAAGGGCAGATTACTACTAAGCAGAGCCTGTGATCGATTATTTAGAAAACAGCGAAGCTGGTCAAATTTTCACGGTGCTTCTGTCGTGAGCATCTACGGAAAGAGATAGAAGAACAGCGAAACTACCACTAGACGCTAAATGGCTGGGTGTTCACGTCTCTTCACAGAACGTGGGGTTCGGAGGCTTGTCTGTTCTGTGAAGTAGGGCAGATGGTGGTGTGTGGCATCTCAGCCGAAGGAGCACTATGCTGGTGCACACGCAAGTGTTTCGGAACACACCGTTCATCGTGGCTAGCTGAAGATGGAGCTCCGCAGCAGACCACCCCTACGTGTTCACACGTTGACCCAACGACATCGTTGGTTACGATTGCAGTGAGCATGGACGATGGAGATTCGACCGTCGATAAATGGAAACGCTTCGAATATTTGGATGAATCACATTGTTGCTACACTATGCCGATGATTTCCACATACGCCGTCATCGAGGTGAAAGATGCTCGAAACCAGCAGCGCGCCGCGGACACAGGCTGGTGGAGCAGTACTATACTAAGGGATACATGCGCTTACATGGGAGCTGTGGTAGTAATCGAATACACGCTTACAGCTGCGAATCACCTAAATCCCTTCACGCTTGATGTCTTCCCCGACGCCTATGTCTTCTTTCAGCAGTATAATTGTCCGTGTCTCAGTGCCAGACCGTTCTACAATTCTTTGACGAGGATTATAGCACACTCTCGTCGCTGTCTCGTCCAGAACATTCACCTGACGGTAAAGCTATGGAAACCATCTGGGTCGCTATCGAGCCCCATCACAGCGTATGCAAATCAGTGGCTCGTTATTTACCCAAATTGCATGTCGTGTGCGTAGACATCCAACGGCACTTATCTCCACTAACTTACCAACAAACTGTCGGGTCCCTGATACGCAGAATCAGTTATATAATTTGTTCCAAACACGGTCTATCTAGCTATTAAGCAAGTGGTCTTGACATTTTGGTTCAAATGGTTCCAATGGCTCTAAGCACTATGGGACTTAATATTTGAGGTCATCAGTCCCGTAGACTTAGAACTACTTAAACCCAACTAACCTAAGGATATCACACACATCTATACCTGAGCCAGGATTCGAACCTGCGACCGTAGCAACAGTGCGGTTCCGGACTTTGACATTTAGGATCATCTGTGTTCATAATTATCCTGCGCATTCCATGGCTGGCATATTCCTAATCCTATTGAAGGAGTCAGCGGTAGACTTTTAAATCCTAAGCTCTTCGGCATTAAGGGTGAAGATTTGTCAACCACAGTATTATATCCAGGAAGTACATCCTTCCTCACAACTCCCTGTTTTTTAACCACGACAGTTTCTTCCTTTCATCGTCTTCACTCTTATACTCTGACGTGGTTATAAACATTAAAGAAAAACAAATACTGATCATGATAAACCTACACACATGAGCCGCAGCTTGATAATACATACTTTGTCATACACTACTATGGCAATTTTCATGATGTACTGAAGTGACGCTACAAATATCAGATAATGGAAATGTCACAGCTACTGGCTAAGTTTTATTATAGTTCGGTTCTTGGAAAACGACTACGGCCTTTGAGTGCTCAGAAAGCCCTTTTTCTTCTTGAGATGCTGCGGAACAGGAATGTAATATCGTCGGACTCTCGTTAAAGGCTTAGCGATGCGATGTCGAGTTAGTTGTTCAGCTGTTGGATAATTTCTGTCAACTCAAAAACAATAATTAGAAGTTAGAGCTTCAACGATTTAACTGCTCGTGATTCAAGAGTTATGCAGGTAAAGCCGGAAGGTTAATGGCCAAGGATCCGTTCCCTTTCCATCTGAGAGGGCGGTATTAAGGGGAATTTCACGAAACACTGGGACCGTCGAAAGTGCTTGTAGCGCGCTGTCGCCTCCCACTTGTTGTTTGGAACTGTAGGCATACCTCACCGGCGCCGGCGCACACAGGCCTGCAGCAGCGCAAACTTTGTCTTCAGCACCTCGGCGCTACGTCTTAGCAGAGATAATCCTATAAGACGTTCCATTTATGTCGCCCCGTATTCAGTACTGCTACCGTAGAATTCCCGAGTAGATTTCTCAAAGGAATTTATGTTTCTCGTTTGCAGTATTTAACTACCTTATTGCGATCTCATCTAGAATTACATTCTGCTAGTATGCATTTCCTAGTGAGCTCTATACCAACGCAAATTAGCGTTTGGCAAATCACACTTCATAATCAAATATTTCAAAATACTGTGACTCAATTATTAGTACACTGGATGTACTAAAGTAGTTAAATACATTCTTTTTCGACCTTCCTACTGTGAATATTTGGTGTGCTCATACAATAAATCCTATTTATCCAATTACTGATACACCATAAATTATACCTAATGTTCCGAATGATTCGATTTTTCCACTTTCTTGACTTCCAATGAGTGAAATAAAGCTAAATCCTGGTAAAGTTAAAATGTAAGCTTCTTGATGGCCAAAGAATCAGAACAAATGTTGGTACAAAATAGGACCACTGAGTAGAGTGAGAAGACAGTGGAACCACATTCAGTCTATGAATCGGTGATATTTATGCAATGAAGGTCGACGACTAAAAGACAGTTATGTAGTTTCTTTGAACACTATAGAAAAATTACACGTTTCACAAGTATTTATCGATGTCTGCTTTTAGGTGGAATTTCGTGTCCAGTAGGGGACTTATTAGCCAAATTTTACACCATAATTTTATGTTGGTTTCTTTTAATTGTAGTATATAGTATTGTTCCCTTCCTTTCCACATTCCTTCGCATTTATTTCAGATCTTTTATTGTTGTGATGCAAAAGATTTTGTGGCTCCATGTTTTGGTTATTGTTATTTGACTGCCCTAAAATGTTGCTTCTTATGAACTGTTAAAATTTGGCTGACATGTAGGTGATTTTAATATTTTAAGCAAGAACGTTTTTTATTCTTTGTTGTCATTTATGGCATTCTATTAGTTAATGAAATAAAAATGACTGACGACTGATGTCGTTTGACTATAGTGGAATGACTGACGACCATGATACTTTAAGTGTAACGTGTTATTAGTCTTAAGCTCTTACGGTTTCGTAATAAAATCCTTTGCTCGATGCTTATCCACGTTTTTTAAAAATAGAATATAATTTTTTAATAGAATTACTGATGACCGTATTACTATAAATATAATACGTCACTAACCATCAAAACTTTTGGTTTTCGTTATCGTATTAAACTGATCTTGTCCCTTCCTGTTAATATTCATTACGCTTATATAAAGGCATTTTTATTATTTTGGTCCATTTATGCTACCTGTGTCTTCACCCACATACTGTATGTGTACTGCTTCCATATCTCTCTCTGTCCATCTCCTTCTCCTCCTTCTCTCTTTAATTCTTTCCCCACCTCTATCTCCTCCTCCCCCCCCTCTCTCTTCATCTCTTCCTCAAAATGTCTCTATCCATTCCCTCCTCTCCCCTCTTCACCACTCTTCCTTTCCAACCTGTTCGCTTCTACATCTTCCTCCTACTTTCCACACCTTCCTCTTTCCATCCTACCCTCTCACCATCTCGTCATTCCTCCTTTCCATCTCCTACTTCAATTCTTCATTTTCCACGTGTCCACTACCCCTCTGCACCTTTGAGTTGCCTCCTAATCCTCCCCAGCTGGCCGTTGTGGCCGAGCGGTTCTAGGCGCTTCAGTCAGGGACCGAGCGACCGCTACATTCGCTGGTTCGAATCCGGCTTCGGGCATGGATGTATGTGATGTCCTTAGGTTAGTTAGGTTTAAGTAGTTCTAGGGGGCTGATGACCTCATCAGTTAAGTCCCATAGTGCTCAGAGCCATTTTAACCATTTGAACCCTCCCCCTCCTTCGCTCTCCTCCCTGACGAGGTTCTCGTTTCCCCCTCTCTTGCCATTTCTTTCTCCCGCTCTCCTTACCACCACCTCCATCCCCTGCCTGTCCATGATCTCTTTCCTCCTCTCTTCTCTTTTTCCCTGTTAATCTCATTCTTATTTCTGTTTGCCGTCTCTTCTCACCTCATCTTGAGTTTCTCCTTCCCCATTGGCTCTATCTATCTCCTACTCCCACCTACTTCTTCCCATCTCCTCCTTCCCTTTCTCTGTTCATCTCATCCTTCCCCGCCTCAATACCCATCTTCTTCTTCTTATTTGCTGAGCCAGGGTCATTCACACATTCACACCTATACTACCTGGAACACCTTCAAATACCACCTTCATAATACACCTGTTGGGCAGGGCAGCCAAGATGTCTTTGCTCAACCATCCATTATGACCCCCACTCCCACTCCTGAGGGACGTAGCTGGCTGATAATCCTTAAGTACGTCTTCTCAGATAAGTAGTATACTGCAAAATTCGAGGTTCAACAGTTCTAATCATTTAACAGACTAGCCTGGCTTCAATATCATGCTGTCACACAAAACTATTTTCTTTATGTTAGGTTGTACTGTTCGTGTTAATTTGGGCACTGGTGGTCTGTCGGAATATGGTATGCGGTGACACAGAACTGTATATGGTTTTAACAGCTACATATGTTAGCTTCATTGTATCTTGAAATTTCATCTTGTCCTACACTGTACGTCTGTATCACAGATCTGATTATGGGGATATCCTGAAATGTGTAATGATGAGATGTTAGTAAAAACTATACTGGTTACCATGACCAACGTATTTCCATTTAATGTTAAACATGCTTTTGTGGTGCGGGAACGATTTCATATCGACAGTTCCTGCTCGTTATTAGCCTCGCTGACTGCAACAGCTGCTTGAGTGGTTGGTGGCTTGCAGAGGACGGATCCATGGACCAGCATTTTAGCGCTGTCGTGGCCAGGAGAGGATCTCGAAGTGATGGGCGATTGAGTGGCGTGTCTGACGGTGAACGGGCGTGAGCGCTCTGATGTCGGGGCCGACAGCATCTTTAGTCCGTTGCTACCTGACAAACGTTACATTTTTGGAGACTGTAAGTAGGTTCGTGGAGATTGAATTTGGCCGAGTCCGGGGAAATTGGTCGTTAAAAAAGCTATCTGTGCTTGATGCTCGGAACCCGACTTGTTCTCAGCATATGAATTTGCAATAGACCTACGTCCACTGTGGAGTTGGGTTTCTGCCTTCCAACTTCAAGAACCGTGTATAGGGGCATCTGGTGAACAGCATCCGTTAGTTCCTGATTCTTACCAGACTCGTTATAACACCTACTTGATGGCAACCCTTGGTGGAGTGGTTTTCAGCTTACGCTTCAATCTGCAAGAAATTATAGTGAGCGTCCGATTAATGTGTGATTATGATGTGTCATGCAGTGTCTATTCTAACTCCCATCTTGTTTGTCCATTGTGACATGAAAAAAATCTTCATTCACGAATACTTAAAACGCCTAAGGGCTTAGGACGACACGGCGGCCGTTGGATCGCCAAGGCCTGTTCGAAGGGTGTTGCGGTGTAAACGAGCTAATTCAAGTTACGTTCCTGTGAATGTGCAACTAAACTAATGGGGCTCAAGCTGTTTGACTAGTTTCTAAGAAGCTATAATTAAAATTTGTGGTTTATTTTGGAATCCGATGCTTCATGCGCAAAGTTCGTCTTTTTCCAGTGTATTTACAGTGTCAAATTGTGTTGTAAAATCGTTAATCAGTGGTTCGTATGTTACAGGACAGCTTGATGTCTCTGTTGTTTATATTGCGGATTCATCTGAAGAGGCCCTGGTACGATGATTGCCTCTACTAAGAGTGTTTATCTCTGTAGTGGCGATCACCAGTCACTAGTGACGAAACCGAAATTGGTTGGCTCTGCAACTCTCGTTGTACCATACTTCGAATGTAATGTTTGTCAGGTTGCTTGGAATCAGTTATCTTCCTTCTAACTATCTGCTAACAGTCATGTGATAGTTGATAGCTGATATTAATTACGTGTTAGCTATTTCCAATATATTTCTGAAACTTTTAATGTGGAATATGAAGGTTAATGTTATAGATTCGTGACATGATTAGGTTGTCCTCAGTATTTTAATTTCATTCTCTTATTTCTGGAAGTTGTGTAATCCATACCAACAGCTGTACTGTTGGAAATTAATGTAATTAATTCCGGGATTACCTGTGCAGAATGTCTTGTATGATTTTCTGTGTTTTAATAGTTTGGTTTGTGTTTTTAGTAAATATCTTAATGAATTTGTGGCCCAGTATCCTTCCACTCCACAACAGCTCCTTAGCAGACTGCAGTGGTCGCTGATCTGCTACGAGACTTCTTGTCAGATGTGATAAGAAGAGAATTACATATGACGTTAGAAGTAGTAATAATTAGAAATTGTAGCCGTTAACAAACGCCAGCGACACAGACGTCAAACTACAGAACAAACAGCAATGTAAGTACCACTAATGACATGTTTACGATAAATGTAGAAGTACAAATACACCAAAGGTCTCTCTAAAGTGATGTGTTGATGCCGCTACAAAAAAGTCTTTCTTTTAAGAAACGGTTCACTACACCTTCTACAGTTGTTCGGGAAGGTTCAAATGGTTCAAATGGCTAAGAGCACTATTGGACTTAACTTATGAGGTCATCAATCCCCTAGAACTTAGAACTACTTAAACGTAAGCAACCTAAGGACATCACAGACATCCATGCCCGAGGCAGGATTCGAACCTGTGACCGTAGCGGTCACGCAGTTCCAGATTGTAGTGCCTAGAACTGCTCGGCCACTTCGGCCGGCTGTTCGGCAAGGCTTTGGTGGGATGGATTCTGCTGAAGTCGTTTTGAGTTGCTATACAATGTGCAGTCTTCAATTTTGAACCAATTTTTTTTAGTTGATGGTCTTTTTCTACGGCAATAACGATCATTGCAGGATCTGTGAGACTCATTTAATTTACGTTGAAAAAATGCTTGACTGTCAGAGCCGTGCGCGGTTCGTGTTCTTGCCGTTTATTGTTTGTCTTTACGGTTCTGTCGCCTCGTTTCTTATTCGATTTAGTCGCGTAACTAAGTTATTGGATTGGCTCCCATGAGTGGCAGCAGCAGCGCTTATCGATAAGAGAACTGTCATATTATCTTTGGAGCGACTGCTAGTACTTCCGGGTCGTCGTGTGTCGAGAGTTCAGTCGCGACATAGCAGCAGTGAGGTCCGGAGAGCCATGACTCGCCCGACCATTGCTGACACACATGACTTGCGTGGGGACTACCTTGGTTCGTCGGTCGGTCGGTCGTCTCATCGCACGACGTGTGTTTGATCGCCGATCGCTTCTAGGTTTTTTGTGTGTGTCGACTTGTGATTCATCCTGGTTGTTCCCCAGTAACTGGTTTTAACATTGTTCGACTTGTTTGTGGAAGTGTTTTTTGTGGAACCATGTGTGGGTTGTGTGGTTTGACTGAGCATTTATTTTATGCTGTCTACGTGCTGGACTTAGTCGGTTGTTGTGACAGAGCAGTGAGGAAGTCTCTGGGGTGTGCAGTCAGGCCGGGACCGCTGGCGGCGTACAGGTGCGGTCGGCTTGTGAGGCACTAGCTGTGAGAGCTACAACGTTCGTTGCCCACCGAACCTGCGCACTGGAGTTGAGTGATCAGTTAACCTGTTATGAAACCTCAACTGCTGTGACATCTCTCTGTTCTTTGCCGGTTGTTGCTCCCTGGGACATTCCGGCTAGGAGCAACGTATGGTGTGTTTTAGTTGGCGAAATTTTGCAGCAGTCTTTCTGTATAGTGTTTTACTATTAAACTGGTTGTTGCTTATCAGTGAAGTACACCAGCGGTATTTTCTGCCTTGTGGCCGTTAACACCTCAGTTACCTGCCCTGTTCGTTAGCGTAGTTTTCCGGCAGTGTGTTTTTCGTCGCCGTGTTGATGCTGTCCAGTACAGCCTGTAGTTCGACAGCCTTTTAGTTGTTTGTTCATATGTTTTTCTTAGAGTGGTTATTGTGCCTTGGCTGTTTTTGGACGCCAGTTTTGAAGATGTAGTGATGCTGGTATCCTCGTCCTCGACTGATACTTTCTGTTGTTGTACAATTGGTCGGTCAGAACGGAATTGATTTGGTTGTTGGTCGGGTTGCCATCAGATTATTTAACCTTACTCTTGGCTGCTTGTCTCACCTCACCTTATGTTAGAGCTACATGCTCAGACCAACCCTTGGGACACTTCTGAGCACCCCCTGTTGATTTTAGATTCTGATTTTCATTTTAGTCTGAAGCACTGTGTGAGGCCTCTAGTCGTCTAATAATTTAGTTTCTTTTAATCTTAAAATGAGGCCCTCAGCTGACTTATATTAAAATTTGAAGATTGATTTGTTTAAAAAGTAAATTTTGAAAGTTTGTTCTATCTGAAATTCTTGTTATCCAGGCCTTAAGCCCTGAGTTGTTCAAGGTCCTGTGTGTAGCCTACAGACGAGCTTTTACGTGAAATATTTTTAAGATAAGGCCTTCAGCTGACTTAAAATTTGATGATCGATTTTTTTAAAAACTAATTTTTCGAAGTAGGTTCTATCTTAAATTCTTGTTACCCAGGCGTTAAGCCCTGAGTTGTACAATGTCCAGTGTGTGGCCTTCAGACGAGTATTTACGTGAAATATTTTTTTTAACTAGGGCCTTAACCCACGTGTATTCTTTAAATCAATTTTTGTATAACTTGTGTCCACGCCTTCAGCCATTCTTATTTTTGGTGTGCTTTTGGGCATTCAGCCCAGGAAGTATCTCAAGTTTTCTTAACTAGGCCTTCAGCCATATTGTTTTATTTCGATCCTTTTAAGGAAATGTGTAATTTAGTGTTTCTTAGGAAAATAAAAGTTTGTCTTTTGTGCAACTGACGGTAACTGATTGCGGCCCCCTCCACAGCCATAACCTGGCCCGCTGTATCCTTCGAAACCAGATTTCATGGTCCAGAGCCAAAGGTTCAGTTCTAAATAGCATTATCTATCAATGTAGGACCCTTTCCGAACATCATTTACCAAGCATGCAATCTGGCAAGTTCGGGTGCTACCAGGCATCGCTTGGTGAAACAACACTGCCCACCTTACATTATTCAGGCTGGTGCATCTCTCCTTCCTCGTTAGGTTGGTGGATTGCCACCGCTAGAGATATTCCGTGAGTACTCGCTCACGAAAGAACTGTGCCACAAGAGGGTAACATTTCCTAGGTAACGGGACCAGTTCAAGAGGTATGTGATTGATAAAAGAAATTACGAAGGAATTTAACTGAACTCAAATCAAACTTCAAATGTAGCCATTTAACACAATAATATTACAGTCATTTGATTACGCACAAATACTTACCAAACAGCAGTATAAAATGTAAACACTCGCGATATTTCGTAACTGTTTCAAGACATTGAAATACTGTTTTCAATAAAGCATTTTTCAGTACCATATCGTACTGCGCGATTAATGAATTTTTTCATATGCCGTGACATTTAACCTAATATAGTATTATACAACGAAACAACGAAGTCCGGTTATATCCTTCTAAAAGTCACATGACGTTGTTCTGGGAAGGACATTATTAATGATAGTGTCGTTAGTCTGTCTCTCTTACAGTTATGTACCATCCACAGTCTAATATTCGTTCTTGTGACAAAGCATTACTTCTTATAAAAGTTTGTGCATATCATGAAGTGCCTTAGAATGCAACAGGAATCTTTATACCACGTTTGCTGAAGTCAGTGACTGAGACGGCGTGACTGTTTACTTGCTATTAAAACTTCCGGCTCCACATACGTGCACAAACAAAAGTATTTTTTCCCTAAATTTCTCTAAAATAAACATACACGAAATTAACTGTAATAACTTTGCGATCGATTTACCTGAAGATCTTTGTTATGCGTAGATGAAATGATAGCGAGATCGCAATGGTAGAACTAAATCTTTAATCGTGGCTTCCCTTTTACGTTGAAAACAAAGTAGGTATCGCATTATCTACAATCATACTCACTGAACATCCATTACAACACAAATTCGATGGCATCTTCAGGCTTCGTCTCATGAATCGAAAAAGGTCAATTCCTTAGAGCCATTACTCACAACGAGTGAAACGCTATTCGAATCTTGTACTCACAGAAGAGGTCAAATAGTCCACGTAGCCTTCATTTGGTGATTAGGTACTGACTAAGTTTCCGCTGTCTCAACAGAAGAAAAATCACGTGAAACTGGGAGATTTTGTCTTTTCTTAATAACGAGGAACTTCCAGTTATGGAATCATCATGAATGTACTTCTGCTTCTTATTTCTCGCTCCTGTATACCATGTGTAGTTTCGAACTATTACAAAAAACCTGAAACAACGTGCATCAAAAAATTTCAACATTTTTCTAGCAACATAATGATCGAAGGTAAACATTCGTTAAGGCTCTTATTGATATCGTATGGAACAACAAGTATTCTGTTACCAGTCACTGTTTATTTATATCCACAACGCGTTTCAAAGGTTTAATGGAATTTGGAATGGGAAATTTTGTTTTAACAATTCGGATTTTTTTCTCACTATAAAATTTGCAAATTTCCGAATAAAATTATATATGTACATATATCAATTATAAACTCACATTTGAAGTATTTCATTTTATTTTCATAAATATAATACACGCCAGTTGAAAACATTAAAATTTTTACGTTCATTACTTCAAGATTTAATAAAATCGGAAATTTTTTACGCAGAACGCTGTGAATTTCAGTATTATAAAGGTTAACAGTGTCGGTCATGTCCAGAAGAGGATGGGCACCAGGTTGAGAAAGTTGAAACAAAGTTTGAGAGACAATAAACTATCTGATGGTAAAACCATAAGGGACGGGCTGACAGGCAAAATGATTGATGAACTAAAGCAGTATTATGGGATGACCATTAGAAATAATGCTGAGAATTTGTTGAAAATGAAGCAGTCATAACCTTCCTCCACAGACCGTCAACTGATGAATAAGCAGTGCATCACTTTTGCCCTCCTGGACCTGGTTCATGGTGCAATTACAACAATGCCCCATACTCAAACAGTTCATACAGCCATAAACATTCCATCATAGCAGCAGTCATGGATATGATAAAACCTATTTACAGAGACCTGGCAAATTCCGAATTCCTGAAGGAGTGTCTGCATGATCAGACTCAAAATCCCAATGAGTCATTTAGTAATCTTATATAGACTCGCTTACCAAAAAATTGTTTTTGTTGGAATGAAGACACTAAAGTAGGGCGGCAGTGATGCTGTTATTGCTTTTAATGGTGGCAACATTGGTAGGATGAAAGTGCTACAGCATATGGGAGTTAATCCTGGAGCAAACTGCATCAGAGAAGTTGAACGGATGGAGAAGGGTCACTTTGATAAAGCAGGGTATGCAGCCCAGTTGGCCACTAAGGACTCTAGAAAGAATAAAAGAAGAAAAAAACTTGGGAAAAGATCAAGATGGTGATACACAGTGTGGTGCAGGGTGCGTCTGACTGACTAAAGATAAAAAATTAAGCATATATTAAGTGAGTCCCTAAATCTTAGAAACCACTTCGAGTAGAGTACTCACATTTTCAGGGAGTAATAACATACATATCCAGAGTCTACTGAACTAAAATAAGAATAAAATGTTATGTGTAACTAAAATTATTTAGGATAATGTACAAAATAGTACATAAAATTTTAACCGTGTAGTTAAAAAAATTTTATTTCCGAAAGTAATATCTGAAATTCAATTATTGTAGTTCAGTACACTCGGAACATATAGTTTAATGCCCTGTAAAAGTTTCATGTCAATGGCTTCAGTTGTTCCTGAAATACAGGGAAGCCAAGTCACTAAATTTAACATGTCGGTATAGGGCGATCCAACTCCCCTTAAACCTCCGCCTGATGATGGAGGTTTGAACCATTCGAACGCGTTGTCCTTACAAATAATCAGTGACTGGCAACAGCAGACTTGTCTCATTCCATAAGAGGATATATCTACTCTCTGTGGTGACCAACGGCAAATGCTGGTTTCACTACGCAGTAATAATTATTCGTTAGTTGTTGAAAGCTTACAGCACTGTGAAGTATGTTAAACTTCCCTATATTCATCATCTATGGGGAACGGGACGACGGCTGGTCAGTATATGGGGAGTGATGTTATTATCGTCTGCCGTGCCTATTGAAATTTTAAAAACACATGGCTGAAATTAATACCATAAATCCTTACAGAAGAATGTTAGGCCTTAGATTTAGTGTTGCAAGATTAATTTACAACAGCCATTGTATTGTGTCATGCTAGGATGAGCCTGCGATATCTGGTATCGTCACAAGATGATTAAGGAAACATCTGTCATGCATATACAACTCTGAGGTATAATGTAAAAATTGGAAGAGCGTACTTTCGTCGAAGAGGCAACGGATATATTGTTTCCCTCCGTAAGTGTAACACGGAAATAGGCGATGGAAGTAAAGTAAGAGAGTTTCGACCCCTCGCAGAGTTTTAACGACACTCGACAGTAACAGTTGTCAGTGGTACGCTAAGTAACTTCCGCTACACACAATAAGGGGGCTTCCGGAGTAATCAGGGTGTTTGAGGTGGCGCTGAACCCGCGGCTACCTCGGTAGACACATTTGAAGCAGCTGAGTCCTCCTGACACAGCCATTCTGCTGTTACTCGTGGTCTGCACAAAACGCAATACTCCCCGCCTCCGTTTATCTAGTGGCTAATTCTGAATTACGTGCGGGTCCGCATACTACTGATCTAATGTTTCACATCTTCCGGCGGATTCTAAGAGGGCTACAGAAGACGAAGAAGAACAACACTGTTAAAAGTTAATGGTGTTACGTGAGTGCAGCCGGTTGTCGTTTACCACTATGGCATATTTCATCTGGGCAGCTACCAGACACCGTCAGACTCACCTGAAACTATGTGGCAGGTACCCAGGTGAAACGTCGCATAGTAGTAAACGACCAAGAGTTCCACTATCTAAACGTAATTGAGTCTTCAGAAGGCCCGGAAAACTTAATTATTAATAATATATTACAGGAATAATATTAAGAACTGGATAAAACTCCCTTTACTAACGTCAAATGAAATTTGTAAATAAGTATGTAATTTTCCAAATTCACAGTGTCATAAATGAAAACTCAGGCAATTTCTACATATATTCCGGCCAGTAGCATATCTGCAGACCACTAAATAATTTAAATCATGTCCTAGAAACTCTGTCAATGACTGTATTTGGGACGCGAGTACTTCAAAGTTCCAATGAAGAAACAAATACTTAGCTAAAAGAATATCTTGTACAATATAATGTTGTGGCAGTTGAAAATAAACTTCGCCACAAAGCCCGCTGTTCTCTCAAACAGCAATAAGGGAGCTTAGACCACTAGAAGAACCAATGATAGTGTTTCTTCCTATCATTTCATAGAAGAAAGCGAAATATTAAGTTCGTAGGCTTGCACGGCCAGTGCCATTTTGGATCAAATAATTATGATTATTGGACCACAGCAAGTCGGTCGAAGCGGCCTAATATCAAAAACTACTTTACCCAAAAGCGAAAGCGGAAATACGAGTGTCGGACATAGGAGACTACTCCAGAAAGTTATCTGCTGACTGGCTAGAGGAAAACTTTGTACCTCGTGTTGAAGGACACCGAATGCGTTTACTGCAGCGATCCATAGCTACAATTGATACTTGTCATCAGTGAAAGTTGGTCACCACGAAGCTTTCCCGTACAAATACAATGATGAGCAAAAGAAACTTAGGACTCCTGCCCGCAAAAAAAAATGAATGCAGTTGGGTGGTGTCGCTGGTATGCAACACGATATAGGAAGTGTACTTGTATAAGTGAGGCAGAGACAAAGGGAGAATCATTGTAGAGACGGTTGCCATGAGGTGACAAGGCGTTGGATATCCACGCCACATCAGAGAACGTCGTCGGAGACTCACCAGCCCCGTGAACCGGAATAGATGGCGATTATAGCAAGATATGACAGCAGTACAGCGTCGTCAAAACTACAAGTTGTAGAACCCGGAGGTCTGCAGCAGGCGACCTCAACGTATTCCCATGTTAATGAAACGACATTATCAACTAAGACCGCTGTAGGCACTGCATCATCGAGACTGGACCGTAGACCGTTGAAAACGTATCGCCCGATCACATGAATTGCTTACCTTGTTACACCAGGTCGATGGTCACGTCCGACTATGCCTTCATTCGGGCGAAGGTCTACTCGCAACGTGCACAGCGCCTCGTACGGCAAATGGTGAGTGGTGTAATTTCCTACTCAGGGACATCAACTCGGACTTTCAAGGGACATGTAGTAGTAATCGAAAACACCACGCAAGCTGTGGACTACCTCAACATCATTGTGAGCCGCTTACATCCTTTAATACTGGCTGTCTTCACCAACAGCAATTTCCAGCTGGTTCTGTCCGTGCCACAAAGTGAGAGTCACAGTGGACTGAGGAGCACTGATAGTCAAGTTACGATGTTTGTGCTGCAACATGCGCCTGACCTGTGACCGATGGAATACGTATTGGACTGCAGGGAGTGGCGGTGGGTATTCTGGTGTTGTGCAGACCGTCTTTAACGATTTATTTAAAATGTGATGTGACATTCGTCTTACATACTCATTAGTGGAAGGCGAACAGAAATGTGCCACCGAAAATTTCGTAACCTTCCTTGTGTAACGTTTACAAGATTATGACGACGTATCGCGACCAGCACTACGCGTAGTTCACAGATTACAGCAGCTCTATTTTTTTACACAAGAAGTGGCCGCTACGCCAGACAGCTCTGAAATGCGCTATCTTCTTTACTGTGCAATTTTTTTTGTATGTTTGTGATGGACACAGCGTTTCAGTGCTAGTAAACTGCTGACAGGAAGTGACTCCGACATTACAGCCGTATACATTAATTACCCTAGTAATTCCCTTTATCTGAGCTGTGTTTGGGATAATTAAACGTATTGCTGGTTCACCTTATATGGGCTGCTCTTAAACGTTTACATTAAGTTAGAACCACAGTGTCTAGAAATAGGCCTGACTTAAGTGGTGCTCAAAAGATTTAGTTAAATGACTGTCGAAATAAAGTATTTGAAAACATAATGAAAGCAGATACAGTCCTCCAACGATCACCTAAACGCCCAGAATAGATATGTACTAAAAATAGTAATGAAAGTGTCATTGGTGGGACGTCTGACGATTTAAAAGTTGAAACTGGAAGTCAATACATTTGCAAAAACGAGAAGGGCGAAGATTCTGGCATTTTACAAGTTCATGGAGGGCATCATATCAGCTGCGAAAATGAATCTGCAGTGATTATTTTGTTTTAATTTATTGGTTATCATAATGTGCGCCCATACAGGCATCTCAACACTGGAATCTTTATATTACAGTTTGTTTTCACAATTCAGAGCGTATATTAGCTAACGTTGTACTAACAAAGGACAGATTCCAACATAAAATCAATTTTACATCCGTTCAAAGAAGTAGTATGGTATAAAACCATACTGGCAAGACAGTAAAAATGATACACCACCGTTGGTATACGATTGGGATATTCATAGCTCGATACAACATGATTGATTATGTATCTAAAGTAGAAATAAAATGTTTTGTACATCCTGTGAGAAGTGATTCAAAAGACGCAGATAGAGAACTAAATACATGTGCAACTTTAAAAGTACAGTCTATACAGAAAATGACAGTAGTATACAAGAACCAGATCTGGGTACTTGTAGTTAAATCCTCTTAATGCACAGTTCGAAGACGGACAACTAACAACCATGGGACTGCTTTCCTCAATCTCAAGTCAACCAGTATAATGCAACTTTTAGCTCTAACAGAGGGTTATTCCAACCTAAACTGACAGAAAAAGTTAAACTAAAAATTACAAATCGCATTCATGAAGGACTCTGGGTCCTTTCCTAGAGAACCTAAGATCAAAAGAACGTTTAGCTGTATCATTATTACCGTTATATTAAACAGGTCATGACACTGAACAGTTTTGGCAATGCTGTTCCCCTACTTTAAATGCAATGTGTTATGAAGCCAGCTAGTTATTCCGAGACAGAGAAAAAGCATGTTGTGATGACTAAATGAGTTTATTTAACATCTGTCTGCACTGGTCCTATCAGGTGACGTTACAAGACCCTTGAACAGTGTTCAGGCGTCAGATTAAGGACGGTTTCGTGGACTACCTCTATTGTGGATGAAATAGAGTTCGCTCGTTTTATGCTGATAATAAGGAAAGTTCAAACGACCGATGACTAAATTTTGATTCAATTTTTCGTTTTCTAGGCTCGTGTACCGGTAACTGTCCTTCAGGGCATCTCAATGAAATCGTCCTATTAGCACATCCATCGTTTAAACTTATGTAATATTTCCAAAGTTTCCTTGTACCAAATATGCTCAAGTCTTTCATTTGTAACTCTTATCGATTTCGCACCGTTCCATTATTCATAAAAAAGCACTTGTGTCGTCCTGAAAAATCATAAAATGTTTCCTATTTAATTCTAAGGCCACCTAATGCATCTTATTTCCACTTTCTCTTCGCTAGTAGGACCCAGTTCATGAGGCTGGAAAATAGGAAACTTTTGCCTTTTATCGAATTTTCAACTAAAGAGTTATTTGTATTACAATCCACATAAGCGTGAAATGCCACTAAATATTTCTATTTTTCCTAATATCTCCAATAACTAGCGACAGCGTTGAAAATTTGTGAGAGTCCTTGTAGTGACCAACATTTGTGTCAGAATGTGTACTGTATAATGTCTGCATGAAATTCATTTATACAGTTTACTCACAATTCTTGACCAACAGATAACTTACCCTAAGGCGCCAGCTTGTGGTAGTGTGATGCTTGAGAAATCATTACATGAAACTAATCACAAATACGACAGATATTTCTTGTTTTATTTCTTGATATGAATCCTCAACTGATGACAAGGCTTCAGGGGCTTCGTTAAAACTTCTGGTGGCTCTATTCTCCGTATATTGTTGATGGTAAATGATGAGATAGGAGGTGTCATTTTGTTTAAGTATTCCTGTGTAGTGGGTTTTGTGTAGTGATAGTGAGAAAATGTGTTGTTTGCTCATTCGATTATTTAATAGCGAGTGTGTCTGCAGGCGGATGTCTCCCTCTGTTGTCACCATCAGTAATACCGGACAAAGAAGCTTCCATTTTTATAATGGAATTTGTTATGAACTTGTTATGTTTCCCTCTGTTGTATCCATCATTAATACCGGAGAAAGAAGCTTCTATTTTTGTAACAACAATTGCTATGAACTTGTTATTAAATGAAGAGATGCTTCAAAATGGGTCCCACTTTTCTGTTGATCTGTAGGATTTATTTTTGATTTGGAAATCTCATTTTATGCTTGTTAATATCTTTAAATAACTTTCTTTCTTCCCGTCTTCCTGCAGTTGTGACAGTTACCGGCTTAAGCATTATGTTTTTTACGATCACACATATTCTAAAATTCCAGAAAGGTTTTCCCTCTTACTGTATGCAAAATATTCTTTACACGTAGATCTACATACATGAATAATTTCTCTCGTTGCTTGACTTATATTTGTTTCCCACAACTATATTACAGGTCTCTGCACTACTTTTACACACTTCTCTGTCATTTTTACCTCTCTCGTCACCCATCTCAGCCTATTCTTTGTCTGAGAACGAAGGTGTCAATGACCTGCGAAAGTACACCACAGCAAAGCCCACTATAACAGTAGCTACTGACAAAGGCGATGATGGTGACTGTCGAAAGCTCGAGGTTTTACCTAGAATTGATGCAGCAAGAACTCCTACTCTGTTTCATTCTTTCCATTCTTTGTTTTATTACTGTTCTTATTTATTTATAGTGGTGGTAGATTCCTCACTCTCTGTTGAACTTTTGGAAGTGCACCTTTGCTCGTAATTGTTATATATTTCCATTATGATTTTCAGGTATGAAGAAAATTGTGACCTTGTATCAGAGTTTAACTAATTGTAAAAAATGTGCTTCTAATAACGGTGAGAAAGTAAACGGTCACCTTAAATGAATGCTGTATACTGATTCCACGATGTATTTATCGCGACATTGTTAGTAGAAACACGTCTTCTTAAACATTACCTCTGGAACTGACTTCACTTCACACGATGAGGGCTGCTGGTGAATCTTCCGCATTGTATTGTTTGGCTCATGAAGATGTTCCCTATCTGATGTTTTGTTCAGAGGTGGTCTGGACATCTTCGGAGGTGATCCTGGTTAAGCAGAGTCTTGCGAGTCGACAAGACTCACCAGGGCCCGGAGCCCCTTTAAAAATGGCCAGAGCTATTCTCGAAGCAAATTCATTCAGTAAATAGATTACTATTTGCTTGTCTATACCTGTGAGTTTTCATAAATCTTTCTGTGCAACGACTTTATTCCTTTTACTAATCGTGATAACTTCAGATATAACTAAGATGCGGTAAAATAAGACACTGCGTTTTATGTTTTTGAGTATTCAGTTTTCAGACCGGTTTTCTACAGCCCGGCACGAATTCCACTTTTGTGCTAGTCAACTCAAGGTAATACATGCACCCTGCGTCCTCGGTACTTTGCTGCATGAGTACGAATCCAGTAGGGCATTCAGCCTTGAATGCCGTCATCGATATTACATGGAAAACGCGATGTAATCTCTACGCGTGTGTAGATAAGCAACCGCATTCTTCGCGTCCCACCAGGGGCATGTGCGTTCCCTTTTGTGCCGACGTAACAGTGACGCGCCTCAACTCTTCTCATTCGTTTCCCTCATTCAGATACACGATTGTCATCCAAGAACAAGTGCTGTCAGTCAAGTGAGATATGGGTGCTATGAGCGAAACATCACCTCCAGAGGGGGTGCAATTCTCTATTCTACCAATTTGCGCCTTTAGAGGGTGTGCGATTGTCTATTCTACCAACTTACGTACCCACGAGATACGTCGCTCCTTTTTGGAGGGACGCGGCTTGGGAACTTGGTGTCCACTGTATTCACGGACAAGTTGGGGTACAATGACCCACAGTCGTCAGTACTTAACTGGATGTTTGGTGAGCACCTTAGCGCGTAGACTATTCTGAGCTATACCCTTTTCTGTAGAGTTATTTACACTATGTGTTTTCGTTTGAGTGAAACCCCATTTTATTTAAAGAGTTTACCCCTTCCAACTTACTTTGCTGAAATTATTTATACTGTTTGACATATTGTGGTAATTTACGAACATTATTTGCGCTAGTTTTGCTTAATTTATTGTTTTGTACTCACAATTAATACGATTTTACAACTTGTTGTTTTTATTGAAGACACGTGAGCGCTGCTGTTTAAATTTTATATATACATTCTGTTATAGCTCTAGCCTGACTTATCTGCATTGCATTTACATTTTTTCTAATTGGCGCAAAGGTTTCTTTAACAATATTTTATAGCTGTTCATTGATTTTTGTCATGTACTGTGTTTACACCTGTTAATAGATGTGTTAGCTAATGTTTAGTGAAGTTTTTTTCACTTGTGTTAACTGGATTCTTGTTCTGTATCCTCTAGTAGTGCCGGATTTCATATTTTTCAAATATCTTATTTTTTTTCTTTTAGTCTGAAAGTCTACATAATGTCACTGTTTCACACCTCAATAGAAAATTGTTCAAATTTGAAACACTAAAGGTTTATTTGTGATTTTCCTTCATTATTATGAAATTGTAAAATTTCACGTTTTAAAATAAATTAATACTAACTATTTGGAGATTCTTTAAATAAATTTGTCTTCTTTGTGTGAAGTTTGTTTCTTTGTGGTCTGGTACTTTACCACTACCAGCTTCTCGCTCCCTAGCGTACTCAACTTCGTTTACTAAATTACATGTTCAGCATCACCATATACTTTCTCCACCTCTTCATCTTAATGCTTGTGACGCCGGAGTGGGTGCCTGAACTCTTGTTGTTTGTGTTGGTTTGCTGTTGATTCTGATGAGAACAACCCTGCCGTTGAAAAGGTCACAGTTAGTCACCCACTGCACTACCATCACATCCATAACTAGTGCTGCTCCCGCTGGTATATGTGTTATTCTCTTTTGGTCTGATGACGAATCCTTAAATTGTATCCATTTGAGTTCACGGTGTCTCATTATATCTGCTTGAAACCTTTGTATTTCCCTTCTCAAATTTTCCAGCTTCCGTACCACATTCAATGATATGGCATTTCACGTTTCGCCTGGGCGAATATTACACTTTCATTACTTTTCCGCTTTTCTTACATGGCCACTTATCCATTGGCAGCACCCTCACAGAGATCCAAATGGGAGACTCGCCACGAATCTTTTGCCAATGAACAATAACATTGTTGCAATCCCAGGCGGTAATACTGTGAATACACAGTACGTATCTTTCTGTATAGGTTTACATTGCCTTCTGAACCTCCGTACTGTAATTTATTCTTCATTTGTCTTCCTTTTAGGGGCAGTTTCCCACTCCAGGACAAAAGGTGACCCTCAAACACTGTCCACTTTTCCACCATCTTACGAGGCCGTTGGTAGCAAGACTGAATTCTTATTCCAGGTACCTTCAGCCGCCATTGCTGAAGACTTTTATTCAGAATTAAAGCTGTGGCTCGGATCGAATCCGTGTTAAATGACAGTTTGATTACTCAGCATAAGTGAATGCACTATTTCTACTAAAGTAAAACCTTTTTAAAGCAAATATATGTATGGACTTCACCTAATTATTAAGGTAAGTTATTACTAAAGGCACAGAAACATACTAGCTGAGATATTCCGGAGAGACGTATATCCTTTTGCTAACAAAAAGAATACGCTATGTACCGTACGAATGTTTTACGTCATTTTTGCGTCTTTGTGAACTCAAACGTCGAAAAAAGAGCGAATTATTTAATATCGAACATTTATAGCAGACGACCTCCAACTGCAGTAACTTAATTTCTGAAACTCATGAAACGCTATGTCACGCATTTAAAAAAAAAAAAAATTTAAGGGTATGCCACTGAATCTTTGTTTAAAAATGGTTTAAATGGCTCTGAGCACTATGGGACTCAACTGCTGAAGTCATAAGTCCCCTAGAACTTAGAACTACTTAAACCTAACTAACCTAAGGACAACACACACATCCATGCCCGAGGCAGGATTCGAACCTGCGACCGTAGCGGTCGCGCGGTTCCAGACTGTAGCGCCAGAACCGTTCGGCCACAAGCGGCCGGAAATCTTTGTTGAGCGTGTGTCTTTCATAAGATAACTTTCTATGTGTTTTCTTCATTTTAGACCCTTGCGTGTGCAGACTCCTAGATAGTTTGCAGTACTTCTTACATTCAGCTGTTATTAACCAACGGTTTATTCGAACAATTATACATCTTCCTCTATTTTCACTTTCTTATTAGCATTAAGTGAATATTGTTTATTTTCTTGATCAACTGTGGGTGCTAGCAGTATTCATCAATCGATCATCAAAATGTCAACATAAATTCGCTAGAGTTATTTTGCAATGCGATTTCCGTATGTGCAACAGGGGTACGCAGTGTGTGCGGGGGTGCAAGAAAGAGAGAGAGAGAGACATACAGAGACAGAGAGACATACACCGAAGTCACAATAAGTACTATTTTCAAATTTTCAAGATGTTATCTTATGTGTATCTTTCAAGTTCTCTGATATCATTTTTAATCTTTATCCATGAGATGTAATTTAGGATCTCCAAATACTTCATGATACGGGAATATAAAACGTATGAAATAATCCTACAACAGATTAACGTGAAAAATCTCGGATTTTTCTAGGATGCTTTTATGAAAACGGCCTTGGCCTGTGAGTCTGTTTTCAATCGCCTAAAACGATCTGTTGCCCCACAAGCATAGATAAATTGTCATTACAAGAGGAATAAGTTCACAGAATCTACACAGAACTGTACAGAAAACTGACCCCATCCTTTGAGAGATATTAGTTCGCAAAATGATTAAAATAAACTCTATTGTTATCATCATCCTGTCACCAGGAAGTATAGTACGTTACCCACACCATATGGTACTGCGGCGGTGCAGGATCATTTCTCCTACTTTCCTACAACCACTTCAGACAACAGTACGGTCGGATGAGGGACATGTGTTGATTTCGGTGCAAAAAATGCAGTCCACCATCTCGACGTGCATGATATTCGCTCTGTAAGAATGGATACTAATTCAGTCAATGAAAATCAGCGTTGAAGAAACACCGACTGATGCCTGCCAAACAAAGACCGCATTAACTCCAGCTCGCTGATAACGTCTATGACTTCGTAAGAAAATATAGGGGTTTTGAGAATCCACCCATTTACACGGATAAGTTTTAAAGTTCGCTTAAAGCTAGTTTATTGCCTCTTATAAAAAATAAATGGCTAATATGAAAAGTATTCGCAGGTGCAAATATGGACTACCTACCATCAGCTGTATAATGAAATGACAACTAGTCTTTGTGCCGGACAGCGACTCGAACACGGATTTTGCACTCTCGGATCCTTTATGCATATTCCTGTACATGCATGCATGTCAGAGGGAATTTCGCAATGTAGTTCGAAACAACACAGACACTGCAAACTCGTAATTGGCTTTTAAGTCCTCTAGTAGCGCCGGCAGCTATTAAAAGTGCAAGTGTACTTTTCTATTGTTCTGCTATGAGTTTCCAGAAGTACACATTCAACCTGAAGATATTCCACGATCCTAACTGTGACCGACCCGTACCTACTGGCCAGTTACTACATCCAGTCGTTCAGTGGTCTTCTCGAAAAGGAGTCATCACCATCTTGCAGTTGTTGTGGTCTTCAGTCCTGAGACTGGTTTGATGCAGCTCTCCATGCTACTCTATCCTGTGCAAGCTTCTTCATCTCCCAGTACCTACTGCAACCTACATCCTTCTGAATCTGCTTACTGTATTCATCTCCTGGCCTCCCTCTACGATTTTTTCCCTCCACGCTGCCCTCCAATACTAAATTGGTGATCCCTCGATGTCTCAGAACATGTCCTATCAACCGATCCCTTCCTCTAGTCAAGTTCTGCCACAAGCTCCTCTTCTCCCCAATTCTATTCAATACCTCCTCATTAGTTATGTGATCTATCCATCTAATCTTCAGCATTCTTCTGTAGCACCACATTTCAAAAGCTTCGATTCTCTTCTTGTCTAAACTACTTATCGTCCACGTTTCACTCCCATACATGGCTACACTCCATACAAATACTTTGAGAAACGACTTCCTGACAGTTCTATCTATACTCGATGTTAACAAATTTTTCTTCTTCAGAAACGCTTTCCTTGCCATTGCCATTCTACATTTTTTATCCTTTCTACTTCGCCCATCATCAGTTATTTTCCTCCCCAAATAGCAAAACTCCTTTACTACTTTAAGTGTCTCATTTTATAATCTAATTCCTTCAGCATCACCCGACTTAATTCGACTATATTCCATTATCCTCGTTTTGCTTTTGTTGATGTTCTTCTTAAACCCTTCTTTCAAGACACTGTCCATTCCCTTCAACTGCTCTTCCAAGTCCTTTGCTGTCTCTGATAGAATTACAATGTCATCGGCGAACCTCAAAGTTATTAATTCTTGTCCATGGATTTTTAATACATACTCCGAACTTTTCTTTTGTTTCCTTTATTGCTTATTCAATATACCGATTGAATAACATCGGGGATAGGCTACAACCCTGTCTCAATCCCTTCCCAACCACTGCTTCCCTTTCATAACCCTCGACTTTTATAACAGCCATCTACTTTGTGTACAAATTGTAAATAGCCTTTCGCTCCCTGTATTTTACCCCTGCCACCTTTAGAATTTGAAAGTCAACATTGTCAAAAGCTTTCTCTAAGTCTACTTGTGCTAGAAACTTAGGTTTCCCTTTCCTTAAACTTTCTTCGAAGATAAGTCGTAGGGTCACTATTGCCTCACGTGTTTCAACATTTCTACGCAATCCAAACTGGTCTTCCCCGAGGTCGACTTCTATCAGTTTTTCCATACGTCAGTAAAGAATTGGCGTTAGTATTTTGCAGCTGTGACTTAGTAAACTGATACTTCGGTACTTTTCACATCTGTCAACACCTGCTTCCGTTGGGATTGGAATTATTACATTCTTCTTGAAGTATGAGGGTATTTCGTCTGTCTCATACATCTTGCTCACCAGATGGTAGAGTTTTGTCAGGACTGGCTCTCCCAAGGCCGTCAGTAGTTCTAGTGGAATGTTGTCTACTCTGGGGTCCTTGTTTCGATTCAGGTCTTTCAGTGCTCTGTCAAACTCTTCACGCAGTATCATATCTCCCATTTCATCTTCATCTACATCCTTTCCATTTCGATAATATTATACGTGGCCCTTGTATAGACCCTCTATATACTCCTTCCACCTTTCTGCTTTCCCCTCTCTGATTTGATCTGGGTTTCCATCAAAGCTCTTGATATTCATGCAAGTGGTTCTCCTTTCTCCAAAGGTCTCTTTAATTTTCCTGTTGTAAGTAGGCTGTTTATGTTTTCTTATTGGTAACGCCACGTAGCGCTCTGTATGAAAATCACTGGCTGTGCTGTGTGCAGTCTGTGGTTAGTTTGCATTGTTGTCTGCCATTGTAGTGTTGGCAGCTGGATGTTAACAGCGCATAGCGTTGCGCAGTTGGAGGTGAGCCGCCAGCAGTGGTGGATGTGGGGAGAGAGATGGCGGAGTTTTGGAATTTTTAAAACTGGATGTCATGAACGGATATGTATATTGTGAGTTTTCAACATTATTAAGGAAATACATTGTTTGTTCTCTATTAAAATCTTTCATTTGCTAACTATGCCTATCAGTAGTTAGTGCCTTCAGTAGTTTGAATCTTTTATTTAGCTGGCAGTAGTGGCGCTCGCTGTATTGCAGTAGTTCCAGTAACGAAGATTTTTGTGAGGTAAGTGATTTGTGAAAGGTATAGGTTAATGTTAGTCAGGGCCATTCTTTTGTAGGGATTTTTTAAAGTCAGATTGCGTTGCGCAAAAAATATTGTGTGTCAGTTTAAGCACAGTCTTGTATAATTTTTCAAAGGGGACGTTTCATATGTCGACCCTGCCAGGATGCCTCACTGGAATCTTCTGATTTCTTCTTGTAGTTTGTGCAATTAGTGCAGCCTTTGTTTATTGCTAGCGCGTAATTGTAGAGAGAATTTCCTTTGTAGTTGTAGTTTTTCATTGTTGTACACAGTTGTGGCATGCATGTAGATTTGCACCAAGTATTTCACAGCTGCGCTTGCAATTAACTAGATATTATTTTCAATGCGATGTTAATGTGTTTTGTTATTTCGCTCTTCAAATTATGTTTTTCTGTGTTATCGTGTGAAATATTGTGACAATAATGGCGTGTGAAAAACGTGACACTAGGTTTCAAAGTAAACTGAGAAATAATAGTGACGACGAGCGTAGCTTATCAGAACCACTGTGTAGTGAATTAACAGACATTCGAAGTAGTAATTTGGTAATTGTGCATAGGGAAATGGAGCGGGCGGCAAATAATGGTGTAGACAGTGAAACAGGTAGTGAACAAGGAAGCATTATCGATCGATCGGTCGGTAACAGCTCGCCTCAGGAATCCGAAATGATAAGAAACAATCTCGCAAATACTGTAGATTCAGGTTTTGGGTCCTCACTGTTTTCTCAAATAAGTCAAGACACATTTTCTGCTTGTCAAAATGTGAATGTTGCCGGTGAAAATGCACTGCCAAAAAACATAGAGAAACAGATTCCAGACACTAATACATTATTATTGCAATTAATGCAACAAATGGAACCAAATCAGAGACAAATGGGACAAAGTCTTCAAAAGTTAGACACAATGGAACAAAATCAGAGACAAACACAGCAAAAGCTTCAAAAGTTAGACACCACACTTGAACAAACACGTGAAGATTTAACTACTGAGTTACATAACATTGAATCGAAATGTCAAAAAGTCTGTAATGACGTAAAAACACAGATTTGTGAGCATTTCCAACCTATTTTTTCGCGTCATGAAAATGCATTACAGAATCACGAAGCAGCCATAAAAGAACTGCAGACTATTGTTCATGAAAATCACGACACCTTGCAAGCTAAAATTGACTCAGTTGCATCTACCGATTCAGTTACACAACTTGCAAAAACTCAGGAAAACTTAAAAGACACAGTAGATACGATTTCAACACAAATGGACACTCTGAAACTTGGTTCTGAAAAACACACAGAGGAAATAATTTCACTATCGGATAAAGTAGCCGAACTTTCAGATCAGTTCACTAACTTATCTACAAAGGTAGATGATGATCTGTATGACACAAGACCTGTAGCCTTCACGGACACTGAAGAGTATGAACAAATTAGAAAATTCAAACAAAATCAAAATCAAATCAATACACAGTACAAAAGAGAAATCCGGGAAGTACAAGATCTTTTGGCACAAGTAATACAAGAATTACATATTTCAGAGGACACTCGCACTCCAGTACGGGAAGAGGGACATAGAAATACGGAACAGCCACAAATTAATATCACAGGGCATTTCGGAAGGTATGAAAGAAATTGGCAATGTGCACCGAATTTTGAGATTGAACCGCCGACACGATGTAACAATGACCGACATGCGACTCGCCGACATGATGATTTTGACTATAAGCTGTTCATTACTACACGTAAATTCAAAACGTTTAAGAATTCTGGCAACGACATTCATCCACAAGCGTGGCTCCATCAATTCTCTCATTGTTTTCCTCCCAACTGGTCATTAGAGCATAGATTAGAATTTATGTGTGGCTATTTAGAGAATGAACCAGCTGTAAGAATGCGATCGGTCATTCATGATTGTCACAGTGAAGGAGAATTTTACCGTGTCTTCCTCTCAGCCTATTGGTCTCAAGCCACACAAGACCGAGTAAAACATAGCATCATAATGCTGAAACATTTCGAACAATCTGAATTTTCCAGTCTTGTCAAATATTTTGAAGACATGTTGCATAAGAATCAGTATCTTTCAAACCCCTTACAGCCCCTCAGAACTCATCCGCATTTGCTTAATCAAACTGCCTGAACATTTACGACATATTATTTTAGCAGGACGTTGCAAAGACGACATTGAAGATTTTCAGGGACTGTTACAAGAACTAGAAATTGACACTGACAATCGCGGAACGCGAAAACAGGAGCACAACAATTACAGATCACATCCGTCACAATTCCGCGATGACAGAAATAATATACGACAAGGCTATTCTTTCAACGTAAATCGTGACCGAAACAGACACCACCCGTATGACAACCGTTGGCAGAGTAGTAATAATTACAGGGAAAGATCACCTCTCCGCGGTAATGACTGTCACAGAGACAATCAGAGAAACAGGCAATAAGGGAACCAAAATAATTATTATCAAGGGAGACAGAATAACTACAGACGCAACAGTTCAGCGCGCAGCTACGATTCAGGGAGAAATTCTCCACCACATGACCGACAAACAAGAAACTATGTAAACTACCGACAAAACGACAGACGTGAATTCCATCAGAACTGGCGAGCTTCAAACAGGGCAGGGCCTTCTCGTCAGAGTGAATTTGTAGAAGTTAGGTCTCCTAATCCCAATAACGGCGCGCGCCATCAAAGAGACAGACAATGACTCTCACAGCAGGCAGCCGCCTGCGCCCGCTGGCTCCGAGAAAAATAACATAAGACGCTAGCCTTGAGAAAAATTTTAGCATTCTTTACCGACGTATACCGCATGATAAGTACGTTCAAGTTGAAACTCTGAGTACTGTGAAGAGTAAAGGTTTACACCACATTTCACATGTAAAACCGTTTATTGAAAGATAATCTGCTTTTTAACTTTGTCTTTGCCATAAAACTCTTCACTTCACATTTCTAGTATGCATTGTCAGACTTAGAAACTGTTACCATGCAACAATGTTTGAAGTTAAATATCCAATCAAGAACCAAGAGAACTTATTTAAACAGAAATTACGAATGAATTGTTATAGCAAGCAGACGTCACAGTGTCATTGTGTGTGCACATTCTTGCGTGTTAGTTGCACGATTACGTAACGACTATAAGGCTTAGAACATTTACCAGTACTGCTAATCAGATTTTAGTGCAACATTTTGGTTTACTTGAAATTACATTATGGATTCAAGGTGCTTTCTGAGAGATACCAGATGACACAGCGGTTAGTTTATTTGACAGCTACACGACTATATCACGACGCTGCTAATGTGTGACACAATTTACCTTGTTGCTTTTGCGGTGTATCTGTTTTATATCTGCACAGTTTTTCTGAATTCTTCTGGAAAGTAAAACATGTTTTAGTAGTAACTTTTGTGGTATAGCTACAAGGAGACAGCCTTTTCTGTGGCACAACAATACGTTACAGCACAGTACTTTCTTCATCACGGCAATAAGCGTAATAACTAAGATATCTATACTCAAAGCATTTCACTTTTGTTTATCATGAGGTAAGTACATTGACTTCTGCAGAACTTAGCTTTTGGAGGACGATAATTACGACACTTCCACAGAATTATCTTACAGCAAGACGCACAGTTTAGCGCTACACTACACGTATTTGAGTGATTAATTCTGTACTTAAAACATTTATTTTTAAAGATTTTTGAATTACAAAGAAAGTTTTCCATGATACATTTCATTCCATTGCTGTAATCTGTAACACTTGAGGGTATAATTACATTAATCCTCAGGGGGGTACATGCTTACTCTGTGTACCATGTGTGTGGCAAGCACAAGGAGCCCTAGCTAATATGGTATTTGCTTATACAATTTTACACATCGATACCATATTTCTCTAACACACAAATTACACAGCTATCGGATCATGTAACTGAGAGATAAACATTTTTTTTACTACATCAGTGACAGATGTTTACGTAATTACACCGTTGGATAACTTCACACTTATGAAATTGTATTTTGTCTGTACTTTGTGAAATGCTCATATTTTTCCGGAACCATTGTGATACTATGAGAGCTTTGAATGATGTACACTCCTGGAAATGGAAAAAAGAACACATTGACACCGGTGTGTCAGACCCACCATACTTGCTCCGGACACTGCGAGAGGGCTGTACAAGCAATGATCACACGCACGGCACAGCAGACACACCAGGACCCGCGCTGTTGGCCGTCGAATGGCGCTGGCTGCGCAGCATTTGTGCACCGCCGCCGTCAGTGTCAGCCAGTTTGCCGTGGCATACGGAGCTCCATCGCAGTCTTTAACACTGGTAGCATGCCGCGACAGCGTGGACGTGAACCGTATGTGCAGTTGACGGACTTTGAGCGAGGGCGTATAGTGGGCATGCGGGAGGCCGGGTGGACGTATCGCCGAATTGCTGTACACGTGGGGCGTGAGGTCTCCACAGTACATCGATGTTGTCGCCAGTGGTCGGCGGAAGGTGCACGTGCCCGTCGACCTGGGACCGGACCGCAGCGACGCACGGATGCACGCCAAGACCGTAGGATCCTACGCAGTGCCGTAGGGGACCGCACCGCCACTTCCCAGCAAATTAGGGACACTGTTGCTCCTGGGGTACCGGCGAGGACCATTCGCAACCGTCTCCATGAAGCTGGTCTACGGTCCCGCACACCGTTAGGCCGTCTTCCGCTCACGCCCCAACATCGTGCAGCCAGCCTCCAGTGGTGTCGCGACAGGCGTGAATGGAGGGACGAATGGAGACGTGTCGTCTTCAGCGATGAGAGTCGCTTCTGCCTTGGTGCCAATGATGGTCGTATGCGTGTTTGGCGCCGTGCAGGTGAGCGCCACAATCAGGACTGCATACGACCGAGGCACACAGGGCCAACACCCGGCATCATGGTGTGGGGAGCGATCTCCTACACTGGCCGTACACCACTGGTGATCGTCGGGGGGACACTGAATAGTGCACGGTACATCCAAACCGTCATCGAACCCATCGTTCTACCATTCCTAGACCGGCAAGGGAACTTGCTGTTCCAACAGGACAATGCACGTCCGCATGTATCCCGTGCCACCCAACGTGCTCTAGAAGGTGTAAGTCAACTACCCTGGCCAGCAAGATCTCTGGATCTGTCCCCCATTGAGCATGTTTGGGACTGGATGAAGCGTCGTCTCACGCGGTCTGCACGTCCAGCACGAACGCTGGTCCAACTGAGGCGCCAGGTGGAAATGGCATGGCAAGCCGTTCCACAGGACTACATCCAGCATCTCTACGATCGTCTCCATGGGAGAATAGCAGCCTGCATTGCTGCGAAAGGTGGATATACACTGTACTAGTGCCGACATTGTGCATGCTCTGTTGCCTGTGTTTATGTGCCTGTGGTTCTGTCAGTGTGATCATGTGATGTATCTGACCCCAGGAATGTGTCAATAAAGTTTCCCCTTCCTGGGACAATGAATTCACGGTGTTCTTATTTCAATTTCCAGGAGTGTATTTGGTAGGGGAGCATGATTTTTAATGTAAGTTTGAGGTAAATGACACTACTGACATGAGTAGAGAATTTTTTTTAGGTTTTGTAACTATTGGAGGAAGCTACGACGATTATGAGATTTGGCTGAGGTATTATGATGTTATTTTTACGACGACAATGTGTATTATGCTGTTGAGGTATGTTTATGATCAATAAGCTGATGCTATGTGAGGAATTTGATTATGCTACTTATCTGTTATGATGAAATATTGAAGAAGTGTCGACGAATAAGGTAAGGAATAATGAGTAGTGGTTAGGGACTCTGGTTTGTGAAACAGGTTGTTGGAAACCAAGAATCGTACTTTAAGAGTTATGAAATGTGTGTAAATGCGTGAATGTATCACAATGCCGGCGAAAATTTTTTGGACACTGTTATATTTAAAGGATTTTATTTTCTACAAATTTGTGACGCAAATTCTCAATGTGTGAAAATATTTTTAAATGAGACTGTCATTGTAGCGGAAACTGCTGTTGTAAATATTTCAGTTACAAAGGTAAGTGACCTTGACTTAATACGTTTTGGGCGCCCAGCTGAGAGGTAGTCGTCTGACAAAAGAAAGCCATTAGGTGGAGAGAAAAAAAAAGGGCCATTATCCTCGCTATTGACATTCCTCTGTAGAAAGCAACGCAAATACGACACGCTCATTACTTGGAAAGATACATCTGCACACCTGATTATGACAAGCGTCTTTCTCGAGAATTGAAAGAATTTTACTGCCTTATGAAATGCCATATGGCTAATGAATGATGTTTCATGCCGTCCTTTGTACATATTTGCTCATTTTCTTTAATATCTAGTTTCTAGCTGCACTGCAGCATTGGTTAAAATAAAATTTAATATATGTACTAATATAGTTATTTTATGCCTACAGATCCAGTCAATAAGAAATTTATGATCTACTTCCAAGAAAACGAGGGCACATAAATAGACATTTCCCTTCACAGGAATTGCATAAATAATTTCTTTACGATTTGGTAACTTATCTGCTAGTGAAAGTTCTCGTGATGCATCACTCTAGTGTTAAGATGTGACATAGGTATTAGACATGGCCATTTTTAGTGTAACATTTTTTCTGCTTGAGCTATGTCATGTTTAGATATAAGTTTTTGCATTGCTGCTGCTGTTTGCCAGGCATAGTGTTACTGAATTTGACTTTGTGTTACTCTGCTAAGCCAGTTTACTACTGTTTTATTTTTCTTGTTTGCTGCTCAGTGCCTTATATTAGTTGTAATATTGCAATTGCTTTGCGAATTTCCATTTTTTTTTGTCATTGCTGTCTGTGTTATTTGTTTTGTGCTGCTGCATTGCCTCGTCCCTTAGTTTAGCATCTGAGCTCCGTAGATTTAAGTTAGCTTAAGAGGGGGGATACTATATAAGAAACTAACTATGAAGAATAGGGAAGAAAAGCATTGAGAAGTTATATGAAAACGATTTGGGCCAAAATGAGTATTGTATAATGAGCCATAATTATTTTGAAAGAAATATGGTTAGAATACAGAAAAGAGGTATAGATAGGACTTTTGGAAATAATGAAGAACGAAAGGAGATCTCCGAGAAGTAAAGAAAGTTTTGTTTGCAAAATACTGCAGTAAAAAAAAACCCTGTCCTTTCCTTTTGTGTTGTGTACCCTATGTGTTTGTGTACCCTTGTGTATTTGTCTTCTTCCTGTCTCTGTGTACTGTTTCATAGAATTTTTTTCTCTTCTAATACTAAGCTACATTCACTATGACGAGGAATACTGTTATCCTCAAATATAATTGGCATTAATAATATGTTATTCACCTTGTAAATATGCTTAGCCATTATTTATTCTGTTTTGTTTTAATGCTCATGTGTGAAGTTGATGTTTCAATAATTATTCTGATCTTTTATTTATTTACTTATGTCATAATTCCTGTAACACTGATGTATATGTTTATTTCTATTCTTTTGTAAAGCCCCTATTCCTACAAATGTTATCTGTATTATTATGTTTTTAATTATGTATTTTGTACCGTTGTTATTGTATTCTTATGTTATAAAATTATAATTGACACCAGTTCATCATATTATTAACTTGTAAGTTACAGTTCACTGCACACGTTTCTGTTGGTCATAGTATATGGACAATATGTGAGAAGTAGGGTCTGTTAGTGTTTGCACGTGTGTTAATAATTCAGCAAGGGACTGGATAACAGCATTGCTGGTTCTAAGGACAATTCCAAAAACTTTGTGAGTGTACAAGTGGTGGTTTATGGACTTGCTATATTGTCTGCAAGACTTCTAAGGACAATTCCAAAAACTTTGTGCGTGCACAAGTGGTGGTTTATGGACTTGCTATCTTCTCTGCAAGACTCTTCGATGGTGATTATGCACCTGCACAGTCGCAGCAGATGGCTGCTGGCCATCTCTACAAGGACTACATTGGGGCTGCATCTTTGATGGCCCACCAATACCATTATTTCTAGAAGGACTGCAGTGGGTCTGCACCTCTGATGGCCCACCAATACCATACTCTCCACTAGGACTGCAGTGGGTCTGCTCTGTGATGACCTACCTACCAATATTCTTCAAAACTTCGAATGACTCTGCTGTGGATTTGCTCTGTTGTGACCCATTACTTGTCTGCATGTCGAGAGTCAGCACTGCCTTTCCGTTGGAAGGACAACACTACTTCTTCAAGACTGCATGGAAATCCACTACTACCGTGTGCATTTTCTTTTACTGCTCAGACTTTGAGAAAAACACAGCTATTTTACTGTGATGAACGATTAGGACTGTCTTTATGGACTGTGAGAAAGTTTAGCTTTTGACCAACATTGTATCAATAAGTGTGTGCATTTGATTTCTTTGTTATTGTAATTATGAAAAATTTTTTCAAATCATTAGTGGCCACTGCCCAAAACAATTTGTAAAATTTTTTATGGGGAGCATGGGGGCTATGTAAGTAGGCTGTTTATGTTTTCTTATTGGTAACGCTACGTAGCGCTCTGTATGAAAATCACTGGCTGTGCTGTGTGCAGTCTGTGGTTACTTTGCATTGTTGTCTGCCATTGTAGTGTTGGGCAGCTGGATGTTAACAGCGCATAGCGTTGCGCAGTTGGAGGTGAGCCGCCAGCAGTGGTGGATGTGGGGTGAGAGATGGCGGAGTTTTGGAATTTTTAAAACTGGATGTCATGAACGGATATGTATATTGTGAGTTTTCAACATTATTAAGGTAAATACATTGTTTGTTCTCTATTAAAGTCTTTCATTTGCTAACTATGCCTATCAGTAGTTAGTGCCTTCAGTAGTTTGAATCTTTTATTTAGCTGGCAGTAGTGGCGCTCGCTGTATTGCAGTAGTTCCAGTAACGAAGATTTTTGTGAGGTAAGTGATCTGTGAAAGGTATAGGTTAATGTTAGTCAGGGCCATTCTTTTGTAGGGATTTTTTAAAGTCAGATTGCGTTGCGCAAAAAATATTGTGTGTCAGTTTAAGCACAGTCTTGTATAATTTTTCAAAGGGGACGTTTCATACTGTAAGCAGTATCTTTCTTACCCCTAGTGAGATAAGCCTCTACATTCTTACATTTGCCCTCTAGCCATGCCTACTTAGCCATTTTGCACTTTCTGTCGATCTCATTTTTGAGACGTTTGTATTCCTTTTTGCCTGCTTCATTTACAGCATTTTTATATTTTCTCCTTTCATCAATTAAATTCCATATTTATTCTGTTACCTAAGGGTTTCTACTAGCCCTCGTCTTTTCACCTATTTGATCCTCTGCTGCCTTCACTATTTCATCCCTCAAAGCTACGCATTCTTCTTCAACTGTATTTCTTTCCCCATTCCTGTCAATTGTTCCCTTATGCTCTCCCTGAAACTCTGTACAACCTCTGAATTAGTCAGTTTATCCAGGTCCCATCTCCTTAAATTCCCACCTTTTTGCATGTTCTTCAGTTTTAATCTACAGTTTATAAGCAATAGATTGTGGTCAGAGTCCACATCTGCCCCTGAGAAAGTCTTACAATTTAAAACCTGGTTCCTAAGTCTCTGTCTTTCCATTATATAATCTGTCTGATACCTTTTGGTATCTCCAGGGTTCTTCCATATATACAACCTTCTTTCATGATTTTTGAACCAAGTGTTAGCTATGTTTAAGTTATGCTCTGCGCAGAATTCTACCAAGCGGCTTCCTCTTTCATTTCTTAGCCCCAATCCATATTCACCTACTATGTTTCCTTCTCTCCCTTTTCCTACTGTAGAATTCCAGTCACTCCTGACTATTAAATTTTCGTCTCCCTTCACTACCTGAATAATTTCTTTTATCTCCTCATACGTTTCATCAATTTCTGCAGAGCTAGTTGGCATATAAACTTGTACTACTGTAGTAGACGTGGGCTTCGTGTCTATCTTGGCCACAATAATGGGTTCACTATGCTGATTGTAGTAGCTTACCTGTACTCCTATTTTTTATTCATTATTAAACCTACTCTTGCATTACCCCTATTTCATTTTCTATTTATAACCCTGATTTCACCTGACCAAATGTTTGTTCTTTCTCCCACCGAACTTCACTAATTCCCACTATATCTACCTTTAACCTATCAATTTCCCTTTTTAAATTTTCTAACCTACCTGCCCGATTAAGGGATCTGACATTCCACGCTCCGATCCGTAGAACGCCAATTTTCTTTATCCTGATAACGTCCTCTTGAGTAGTCCCCGCCCGGAGATCCAAATGGGGGACTATTTTACCTCCGGAATATTTTACCCAGGAGGACGCCATACAGTAAAGCTGCATGCCTTCGGGAAAAGTTACGGCTGTAGTTTCCCCTTGCTTTCAGCTGTTCGCAGTACCAAAACAGCAAGGCCATTTTGGTTAGTGTTACAGGGCCAGATCAGTCAATCATCCAGACTGTTGCCCCTGCAACTACTGAAAAGGCTGCTTCCCCTCTTAAGGAACTACATGTTTGTCTGACCTCTCAACAGATACCCTCCGTTGTGGTTGCACCTACGGTATGGCTATCTGTATCGTTGAGGCACGCAAGCCTCGCCGCCAACGGCAAGGTCCTTTCATAGGGGGGTCGCCGCCATATTATTCTGTAAATTTTACGCAACAAGCCCCGTGTAGCTGACAACCGACCAAAAATTTCACACCCAAATCGCTTCTTACCTATTCAACATGAATTTAAAAATTTTAAGAAATGGTCCCAAACTTTATTCGCCACAATCTTACGGAAAAATAGCAGATACAATTTATAAATTTCTACCTCTTATTCGAACTTTGTGTAGAACGGCTTCACAGGTAACTAGCCTATAAGATGGCTGCGGAGAAACTTCTCCACTCAGAAACAAGAAGCACAAAGCACAACGCTCCACTCTAAGTGCGGTAAATGCTTAGTTCTGAGCGGCTGTAAAACTGAACAGCCAGTACGAAAGGGTCCTGCTCACAGTTATTAAGGGTAATTCCGCAACCAAAAGAACGATATTATAGAGCGTACAGACGCAAAAATATCTAAATTTATAACCCTAGTTTTAAAGAAAAACAATATCAAAATTACCTCCAGCAATTAGATGTTAATATAGTTTGCAGCTAACATCTATTCTAGTTTCTTTTGTACAAAAGCATTCACACAGAACGTACGTGACCCGTACCTAACCCAATGCACAATTTATTTCCACGCACTCTTGGTATTATTTTCATTAAAATTAACATCCACACTTCATGTATGGCCTTCATATATTCATATATTCCTAAACACTCACACAATAAAATTTTAATTCTTTTTCATCAGGAAGTTAATCTAGCGAAAATGAAAAAAAAAAAATTCTGTGTATGCAGTTTCTATAAACTGCTGTTGTATCCATAGCTTCAGAAAAAGCTATAAGGGGATGCACTCTGGTTCGTATCACAAGAAAATTTATTATGATTTTAAGTAAACTTCTGTACTTCTGAAAGTTTAATTAGTAATCATACGAAATTTTAACAGTACACTTTTATTAGCAACGCAAAACTGTATATGCAGCACGGCCGCCCGAGGCGAGAACTGAAAAATTACACTTCCTCTTTTTTACTATAATCGGTCACCTTGACATCCCTCCCCCTTCCCCCAACACCGACATCCAATGTCACAACACATGTTTCCTATTATACTTTCCTATTATATTTTTAACCATTAAACTAATGTGAGCATATGTCTTCACTTTCTGGGAACAGTCCTCAATTCAAGTGACGCATACAAAATGATCTGCAAGGACAAGAACAAAAAGAGGGTATCAAGTCGCAACATGATCGCCAGCCAGCGCGCGAGCACCGTCCAGCGCTCGACAAAGGTCAATCACGGTCGCGTCTGTTTCCGTGTTGCACTCAGCAGCGGGTGCTTTAGTTCTGAGATAGATAGAGGCTAGGTGTTTAGTCTGGAGGCAGCAGACTTTTGAAAACAGTTCGTTGTTTTAAGTTTTCCTGTTTTTCTTTATTCTCATCCGCACAGTTTGTCCACTGTTTCATTTGAAATTAATTTTTTCCGTTCTTTGTCGCCTCTAAAATTTTGCCGCCAAAGGCAGCCGCTTAGTTTTCTCTAAACATATAAACAGCCCTTATTTGAAGAATGGCGTAACCTCGATAAGAATTAATAGTATTACATATTCACGCGGTCGCAGGTTCGAATCCTGCCTCGGGCATGGGTGTGTGTGATGTCCTTAGGTTAGTTAGGTTTAAGTAGTTCTAAGTTCTAGGGGACTTATGACCTAAGATGTTGAATCCCATAGTGCTCAGAGCCATTTTGAACATATTCACGACATATTTCCGATGGAATAGCGACGACCATATCGTTCAGCGTGTTCAAGGTCAATGTCGATATGGCGTTGCAACACCACTTACCAGTAAAATGCGCCTGCGGCTCTCGCTGTCGCTATAAATAGAAGGTGATGGATCATTGTGACTTGAGCAGCCGCGCAGGATTCCTCACAGTCGTATGCGCGAAACGCACCGTCAAGTCAGTGACTTTTAATGAGGGCGCATGTTTGGCATGAGAGAGTGACATGCATCCATCCGGGAAACTGCTGCTCGAGTAGGACGAAGTGTTTCGGTAGTGCAACGGGATCGTGCAGAACGGCTCACGGAAGGCCGTGGAACACGACGAAATGGGTCAGGTCGCACCACACATACCTCCCCCAGTTATGATCGACACCTCATCCGAACCGCATTGCGTCCTCCTCGGCTCGGACGCAACAGTGGAACACTGTAACACATTGTACACTGTCAGGGGTGACAGACCGTCGCAGTTTATTACGGCACGGGCTAAGTGCGCTTCGCCGACTTCTCCGCCAACTTTTCACGATTGTCCGGAACCATGGTAGGCGGAAATGCTGTAGGGAGCGACATCTCTAGGGACAGGAATGGCATCAGACAGTGTTTTTGGACGAATCAACGTTCTGTTTGTTTGGATATGGTGGTCGCATGTTGGTTCACAGCGGACAGGGGAAACGGCATCACAGTGAAAGCATTCGCACAAGACATGTAGCGCCAACACAAGGCCTTATGGTGTGTGGTACTGTTCGATACAACCAGAAATAGCAGTTGGTGCGTCTCTAGGGCACTATGACCTAATTAAATGACATCCTGCGACCCGTAGACCGGCGGCTGTGGCCGAGTGGTTCTAGGCGCTTCAGTCCCGAACCACGCGGCTGCTACGGTCGCAGTTTCGAATCCTGCCTCGGGCATGGCTGTGTGTGATATCCTTAGGTTAGTTAGGTTTAAGTAGTTCTGAATCTAGGGAACGGATGATTCAAAATGGTTCAATTGGCTGTGAGCACTATGGGACTTAACTTCTGAGGTCATCAGTTCCCTAGAACTTAGAACTACTTAAACCTAACTAACCTAAGCACAGCACACACATGCATGCCCGAAGCAGGATTCGAAACTGTGACTGTAGCGGTCGCGCGGTTCCAGACTGTAGCGCCTAGAACCGCTCGGCCACCCGGGCCGGTGGAACTGATGACCTCAGATGTTGAATCCCTTAGTGCTAAGAGCCATTTGAACCATTTGTCCTGCCCGTAGTCTTACCCCTTCTGCACAACACTCCATCACAGCTCATCAGCAAGACAACGCTCGAGCACATGTAGCTGCACGAACACGTGCCTTCTTGGTGTCACGTAATGTCAGTCTTTTCCCCTGTCCTAGCAGATCTCCAGACTTGTCGCCAATCGAAAAGAGAGGGATGTGGTGAGACAACAGGTGCAGCGCTGCGACCAAGTGCCAACCACAACATATTAGTTTTGGAACCACGAAAATGGAATACTGCACGGATTGTCATCTGGGCCCATTGCGGCCTCACTGCCCACGAGGCAACAGTACACATGCTGAATAGAGGTGACTGAAGTGCTAATCATTTGTGCAGAACAAATTAATGTGCATGTCCCTTGACTACGAACGTCCTATGACTAGTCATTGAGGTTGATTTTTTTTTTCCGAATGTGGGTGTATTTTGTGTACTGGCTACCGGTTTCAGTACACAGTACCCTCATTATTTGACACAGCTGCCCGGGAATCAAGAGTGACGACAGTGTGCCAGGGGCTTTCCTGAGCATGGTACTGGGTGCCAAACCAGCTAGCCGGTGGGGTAGGCAAAATGCAGCGCGACTGTATACACAAACATATTCTTTTTTAATTTATAGTATCTCTTTATCTCTTTACACTCGCAGAGATTGGGAATATAGCCTAGACTGGCCAAGTGCACAGCCAAGAGCACCATACGATTGTTTGTTAGTCAGGGGGGGGGGGGAGGATAAGGTATTTTTAATATTTTGGAAGACGAAAGGCGACATGTAAGTAGGTATCATAAAATTCCACGTATAGCCCTATTAAAAACCGGCGTAATGTGGATTTTTAAATCACTTCCTTGAAAGAAAATCACCTGAGTATGTTACATTTCTTCTCCCTTCCATGATAGCAAGGGGAATTTGGGAGGGGGGGGGGGCAGGCGGTGGATCCCCTGGCGCCTGGGTGTGGGCGCTCTTGTGCATATGTACACAGAGCTGCTCGCGGGTCTAGAGGCTCTATCCTCCGTCCTCGGTACAGGGCAAGACACGCTCTAAGTAATAATAACCCGGAATTATCTGCTACGTTACAGTACCTTGAAACACCTCAAAGGCATTTTCGGATAAGGCATTTAGGACAATTTAACACAAATCGGTTCGTTCTCTAATCACGCGAGCCTTCTGCACTGTACTTGAAACTTTGCATAACGTCATATCACTAAAATGTGATCAAGGAATTTACAAATGACTTCCTTCTATAACTGCCCTGACACTTTCTACTGTTATTGCTCCTGATGCAAGTACTCTATAAAAGTATCTGACAACCACGTTTCATCCTCTTTTCATGCGTACCTTGATTCAAATTATTGTGATTTACGAATCTGTATCACCGTCATTAGATGTTATCGGTTCCTTACAGCAAATAGATAGCCATCCATTATTATTATTCTTTATCTTTCCGGTATGTTTTCAAATCAAAATTTTAGTTCTCGTTTCAGTCAATAATACTACAGTTAACGAGTCTAGTTATAGGATCCTAAAACAGACACTTCAAATTACACAACATCGATAATTTCACATTGTGGTATGCCAGGACAAATGTACCACACCATATCTTATTTGGTTTAATTAATAGATGCATGTGGACAATCGAGGTTTTGTATAGTACATTGCAATAGGATACTGTAATAGACTTAACTATCGAAATATTGAATTTCTCCATCTTTCAGTGGCCAACAGAGGATCTTTACGGGGAGAACATACAATATAACAGCAAGATATTTCACAAAGCTGAACAAAAATGACGGATCTGTTCTGTAGACCATCATTAATAAAACATTTTGATATCCATGTTAGGAACGAAACAGTTGTTTAGAATTCACAAAGAAAAACTGCTCTCAAAATGTGTCTCATTTACCAAGGGTAAGGAGAATACATATGACAGCGGTATTGAATCGGGCAGCACAATTTACGAACGCTCGGGAATGGAAAATTCCATTTCTTCTGTACAGCGTCATTTTCGGCTTGAATATATCCTGCAATTTTTGTCCTCTGTTTATTGAGCAAGAAGCGGTTCAGAAAGATAGAAATGGGGTCGTGATATCGGAGCATTCATACTGAGCTACACTTATGAATAACCTGTACCGACGGACGATATTGGCTACTCGATTGGCAGTGACACAGAAAGAACGCTTCGACGACGGCTGCTACCTATAGATCTTCTACCCTCATCATAGCGGAAATTTCTGTTCGACTGGGTTTCTAGCACAGTACTCGTACTGCAGAATGATTTTTAGTATCTACGAAAACAAGTGATGCTGATGCGTGATATATTTCGAAGTGTTAAAAATTACTTCGGAATGGAAACGAGGCGTAAGATGTTATAGACTACGAAATAAATTTGTATAAAATTGCTGCTACACGAGATGATAGTTTAATGAGACATTCGTTACGGTATACATCATTAGATGGACAACGTAATTAGGCAGTAAACAGTAGGAAGACCATAAAACAGGTAATACAAAACTATTTTAAAACGACGCCATTGGACGTTCTTGGCAATAATGTTAGTTATTTCGTCACCGGATATCTCTGTTACTGTCATTGTATTCGTTCAGAAAGGAGGCTACAGCATAGTAAGTGAAATAACATAGTTCGCAGTTAAAATTAAGAAAAGGTAGAAAAGGTAAAAAAGATGATAATTGCTGCAGTTGGAAACTGTATGCAACACGAAGACAACTTGCGGCGTGGTTAAGGCTCCCATTACTAATGATTAAATACGACTTTGAGTCTAAGATAGTAACTCATCAAGAGGAAATTTATGCTTCGTTAGGATCAAGTTTTGTAGATAAAGTTTTGTGGACTGACGCTAATGGAATCCCGTTTCTGAATAAAATTTTAGTAGATGGCGAATACTAAATACTTTCATAGTAATTTGAAAAACAAACAGAAAATTCTACCAAAGAGTCGTCTCTGAAAATAAAAGAAATAAAGAAACGAACTGTGCGGGGGAAGAAGAAGTACACAGTAACAAACGTCAGCATTGAAGAAGTCAAGCCAGTGCTACGTCACCGTTACCGAACGAAAATAGTAAATGGCACCGACAGAAACATGTCAAGCAGAGGTGCACCAGCGAAAGTGAAACAAAAGACTACACTACAACAACAATGTACAATTACATCGAACAAGAGGATGTGTTGCAGACAGCGGGTTTTTGCAGGGATTAGGGAGGACGCACATGACCAATTATCTGTCACCGATTATTTTGTTGATTGTAATACATTCCTGGAAATTGAAATAAGAACACCGTGAATTCATTGTCCCAGGAAGGGGAAACTTTATTGACACATTCCTGGGGTCAGATACATCACATGATCACACTGACAGAACCACAGGCACATAGACACAGGCAACAGAGCATGCACAATGTCGGCACTAGTACAGTCTATATCCACCTTTCGCAGCAATGCAGGCTGCTATTCTCCCATGGAGACGATCGTAGAGATGCTGGATGTAGTCCTGTGGAACGGCTTGCCACGCCATTTCCTCCTGGCGCCTCAGCTGGACCAGCGTTCGTGCTGGACGTGCAGACCGAGTGAGACGACGCTTCATCCAGTCCCAAACATGCTCAATGGGGGACAGATCCGGAGATCTTGCTGGCCAGGGTAGTTGACTTACACCTTCTAGAGCACGTTGGGTGGCACGGGATACATGCGGACGTGCATTGTCCTGTTGGAACAGCAAGTTCCCTTGCCGGTCTAGGAATGGTAGAACGATGGGTTCGATGACGGTTTGGATGTACGGTGCACTATTCGGTGTCCCCTCGACGATCACAAGTGGTGTACGGCCAGTGTAGGAGATCGCTCCCCACACCATGATGCCGGGTGTTGGCCCTGTGTGCCTCGGTCGTATGCAGTCCTGATTGTGGCGCTCACCTGCACGGCGCCAAACACGCATACGACCATCATTGGCACCAAGGCAGAAGCGACTCTCATCGCTGAAGACGACACGTCTCCATTCGTCCCTCCATTCACGCCTGTCGCGACACCACTGGAGGCGGGCTGCACGATGTTGGGGCGTGAGTGGAAGACGGCCTAACGGTGTGCGGGACCGTAGCCCAGCTTCATGGAGACGGTTGCGAATGGTCCTCGCCGATACCCCAGGAGCAACAGTGTCCCTAATTTGCTGGGAAGTGGCGGTGCGGTCCCTTACGGCACTGCGTAGGATCCTACGGTCTTGGCGTGCATCCGTGCGTCGCTGCGGTCCGGTCCCAGGTCGACGGGCACGTGCACCTTCCGCCGACCACTGGAGACAACATCGATGTACTGTGGAGACCTCACGCCCCACGTGTTGAGCAATTCAGTGGTACGTCCACCCGGCCTCCCGCATGCCCAATATACGCCCTCGCTCAAAGTCCGTCAACTGCACATACGGTTCACGTCCACGCTGTCGCGGCATGCTACCAGTGTTAAAGACTGCGATGGAGCTCCGTATGCCACGGCAAACTGGCTGACACTGACGGCGGCGGTGCACAAATGCTGCGCAGCTAGCGCCATTCGACGGCCAACACCGCGGTTCCTGGTGTGTCCGCTGTGCCGTGCGTGTGATCATTGCTTGTACAGCCCTCTCGCAGTGTCCGGAGCAAGTATGGTGGGTCTGACACACCGGTGTCAATGTGTGTTTTTTTCCATTTCCAGGAGTGTAGATACAATGAATTCTAATAGAGGCAAGCACGCGAACTACAAAATAACCGGGCCGACAAGAAAGATGAGACATGTTCTATTTTCACACCTACTCGAACCTAGCCGACTGTCAGTAAAGGCAATAAAAGATGCATTTTTAAATGGCCTGAAGCGCACACTGTCAACTTAGAAGTCATGCTGCGTAAATACGTTGTGTTACCAATGAATACTGATACACGGAGGCTTGTTATTGAAGTTCAGAAACGTCGTCCTTTGCATGAAACGTCCAGTGCAGAATATCATGACAGAAACATAAAGAAAAAACAATGGGTGGAAGTGTGTGTGGAACTGATTGGTAACTACAACGGCTTGGGGTTGAAGTATAACAAAAAGTAGAAAATTCGAACATTATTCATTTATTTCTTGGCTACGCTTTATCATATTGCCAATGTGCTAACCTCTTGTGGTGACGTAAAGCGGCCATGTGCAGCCTTTGGTGACACGCGGGCAGGATTCACATACATATTTCAGCTTGCGGGCCGCATTGTCACATGACGTGACAGCAGTGATCCTATTACATAGAGTCAAACCTAATGCGTCTGTGACATTAATGTCCACGAGGTAACGGGCCGATATGAATGAAACTCCTTTCCCAACAAGCTATGACAACAAATTATGACTCGAAAACAGAATTGTTGACTGTAAGTGTATTTCACGCAGTCTTTAAGTTTTCATTTATTTGCTCGTCTTATACAATGTATCTTAATATCTGACTTTTTGCAATAGCTGGCTTAAAACGTCCATTGGAAAGTTCTGCAACACCGTTAGTAAAGTAACTTTGCTCATTACACACAAATAAATGAAATTATGCTGGATTCCAGGCATCTTGAAATGTGATCATGGAGAAATAAATTTCTACAAATATGACTGGTTGCAGCTAATTAATTATAAATCACCAACAATTTCAACAACAGTAGTGTCTTAGTACGTCCAATAGAGATAAGAATTAGTTGCTAACGTTTATACGAAAAAGAACTGTAAATATGTGAACAGAGTGGCGATTTGCCAAACTGATAATTGTCCTCACACACACAACACGTGTTGGTATTAAAGAGAATATTATGCATTGCATCAGTACTAGTCCTCGATGTTTCAAGTATTAAGAAAAATATAACGCTCGCCCTCAGACGGTAATTACATTGATCTATTGACATTAGTATTGAACGTGTGAGAACCTCCTGATTTCGTGTGAAATTTGTATCATTGCTAATGGTACGCACAAATCGTATGTTGTTGACACTGCACGAAAAGGCCGAAACCGCTCACACAAATGACAGGAAAGATTTTACAGACTGTACAGTCAATATGAAGACAGTATTCATGTGACGCGGTAGCAGTGCATTTAATGCCTAAGTTCGAAGACATCTGTGGCATGCAGATTTGCAGATAATATATCTGGATTCACGTTTAAGTTTTTCAAGAGAACATGAATATTATCTTAGTGAAATACAAAAACTCGACCATACAGCCAAAAGGAAACTAATTTAGCTTGACAGCAGCTTGCACAGCGAACAAGGAGAAATTTTGTCGTCCGCGACTGTGACAACACACAACAAGCCATCTTTGGATGTTTGTATTCATTTTCGTCTGTACTGTAAGTCAGCGTTCCTTGCCGAGTGTCGTGACGGCACCGTTTGAGGCGTCATGTCACGGGCTGCGCGACCCCTCCCGCCGGAGGTTCGAGTCCTCCCTCGGGCATGGATGTGTGTGTTGTTCTTAGCGTAAGTTAGTTTAACTTACCGTACTTTAAGTACTGTGTAAGTATAGGGATCGATGAGCTAAGCAGTTTGGTCCCTTACGAATTCGCACATCTTTGAACATTTTCTCGTTTCCTTGCAGTTCATCACAACAACCCATACCCCAAAATAAAGTTTTTCAAGATCATGTGATTGTACAGAATCCCATGTTAAACATGGCGACTTTGTCCAAATTCAGTACGCTGAACGCACAGATTTTGCCATCTGCTGTTAGGAAAGCCGAAAATTTACACTTAGCTAATATATTTACAGTGGTTTATTGATGTTAAGAAAAACTCAACAGTAAATTAATGGGAGCTCTGAGTCAGAATATTTTACTTAAGACCGTTATCTGGATTTACGTCAGTGATAGTCTTAAGGTATTGTCCAGGTTTTCCCTATTTTATTTGTTTCCATAAGTGATAAAATTCACACTTCTATGCGCTTCCAAAAAGACAAATTTTTCCTGTTGCAAGTGATATCAGTTGTGGATATTTCTCTTCGGTCAAATAAGTTCAATAAAATTCGACCGAGGTTTACTTCAACTTATTTAGATTATAATGCAAAATCTTCCTTAAGTTCGATAGGTTCTATTTGAAGGTTTTCTGTGACCTTTTCTACATCAAACGTTAGGGTTAGCAAATATAACACACATGTTGTCTGCATTACTGAATTCTGGAAACCTTGTGCTAAGTTGCACTAATAATGATTCCTGTTATCTGCATGAGTAACATTATCTACATATTCTTGAACTGACACTGTAGGAAAGTGGCAGCAGTTTCCAGCTTTCATCTGTATTTCCCACAAGCACATCTTTGTCCAAAAGCTTTCAGATGGCTGTCTAACTCGTGAATTAACTACCCTTGTTTCTGGAGCATTGTATCTAAGTCATTCAAATGAGCTGTGATATCGAGATGAAATGCTAAATCACCAATTCGTTGGGGATCATCTATTTCAGCCCATGGTTTCCCTTTGACAGCCATAAAATCTACTCTTTCTTGTCGAAGATCATAAAAACGTTTTAGCATTTTGCCCCTACTCAGCCATTTCACGTCGCAACGGTGAGCTAAATCTTCATGTTTGGAGCACAGGTCGTCGAAATACTGTCTCAACCGGCGGGGATTTATTTACTGCGTGGGACTTAATGAAGTTGATGCTCGTGGTAACCACGTCCATGACATGTTTCATTTTAACTGATTTAGCACACAATTTTTGTTGGTGAATAATGCACTAAGGAATTGTTAAGCTTTCTTTGCCAATATTTAGTTCAGAAGATTTTTAAATTGATATGCCAACAAAACATTCTGAAAAAGGCTATAATGATATAACTGTAAGCTCACTACAAAACTAGCATTAACCAAATTGTCGAACTGTGTCCTCGGTTTGGCAAACATTTGCTGTTGTTTGTACAAAATGGAAATTAATAAATTGATCTTGTTTTTCTTCAGTTGCCTGTAAGCTGTAGTAGAGCAGTGTGTTTCGTAGTACAGAGGGGCCGAGCGGATGACGTCTCTGCACGATGCTAGGAATCGTCTGGAAGCGCTCGTGGCGCTAAGAAAACATGATTATTCAGTGAATCGTTTATTGTGACAACTTTACAAAGGATGGTACGCAGCACTGTTGGCCGTAGTTGCCTCCTGCCCTGGTCACGGACAGACTTTCGGTGGTGGACGCTGCTCCAGTCCTTGCGCCTGCGTCCTAGCGAGACGTCTTTCCTCTTGCATCGATACGGATTCTTAGCCCAGCATGGTACAACACGGACGGCTTCTACTGGCTGAGGGATTGTACCATCTTCAATTAACTTTTTTGTACTTTTCGTTAAAGGTCCGTTTATGTATTTTAACATTGTTTCTTTTCTCTGTGTTTTCACTAAATTCGGACTTCGTAATATGACAGCATCCTAAGACGACGGTGGATCGAGCTGGACAACTTTTTCCTTAAAAGTATGGAACGTATCGCCATGCCAAGTCACCCAACAATCTTACAATGACTAAAGATACAATGTAAAACATGCATAGGTTATTCATAACAGCATAGTCTGAAATAATAACACTAAAAATACACTTACATTTTGTGATTACTAGTGCCGTTTGGTAGTGACTTGTGAATAAAATAATTAAATAATTGTGTTATCAATGGCTGTGTGCCATATACGTGCGATCTGGACAAGACATAGAAAACAAAATGCGAATCTTCCTCTTTCGCCGATAATACATCAAAAATCTTCAAGTGTTTCCAGTGGCTGCATACATTATTTATATAGCCGTGGACTGAATCTATGGCTTAAATTATTTCCTTTCTTCGATTACTTTCAATTACGTTTTCCGCTAATAAAAGCTCAGGACGCCTCTGAGTTGCGAAGCGAAAGGACACACCTGCAGGCGAGCAACTCACTCTAAAGCACATTGCATACGTAAGTCTAAAAATACACATTCATATCATACATAACATACATACCATAACATAATATTTACAAAAAACAAATTTCCAATGAATGTTGCGCGTGATGTTACAGCAGTTTTATGTTGGTATTGCGCCTACCCGCATGCGTAGTCGCGTCAAGTTCAGCACTGGTGCGGCCGTTGCGACGCGAGTTCAACACACGACACATAGTTTATACTCAGTCCGTGTGTTGATGTGCACAAGACGTCGCAGAGACTACATTTATCATCATGGATTGCATAAATGTTGATTAACATTTAAAACACGTTACAACGCTCTTTAACTTAAAATTAGAAATTCTTATTCCTGATAGTCTAATTCGCACAGTTTTGCTCTTGAAATGTCTTTTTGTTTCAGATACAACGTCTTTTTAAGACGTGTCGTCGTTCACAGATCCATGAACCGAAAACGTACGATAACTTCATAAAGGTGATTATTGTTTATGGCAGTTAAAATTTTACAGCTCTGGACAAGATACTCTGGTACGGGTTCAAACACATTTTCTTGTAAAAATTATAGGACAAGACACTAACAGCCGCTCCTGTATCCAGAATAATAGTAGTAGGAATATCACCCATAATACCAGTAGTTGAGGCCAGAACAATTTCATTGGATGATGAACAGCATTGTGTGTTCTCATGTAACAGTTAATCTTACAAGTTATCGTCAAGATTATATTTTTTATGAATAATAATAGTCGCTGTATACAACTGTCAGGTACATGATCATTGTGCCGTTGCAAAGTGTTTGTATCAAATATGGTTCAAATGGCTCTGAGCACTATGGGACTTAATATCTGAAGTCATCAGTCTCTAACATTCTGCGTGGTGTCTGTTTGTTCTATATCCTGTCTCCCTACCACTTTCGTGTAACGACGCTCTGAGCGTGTTTTTTAGGGAATTGACTAGTTTTAACCTGGGACCTGTTGCTGGTAAGGAGACGCCAGGCCACACATGACATGTAGAGTTCAGAAGAGTTCAGTGAGACTAGCGATGATATAACCAAATACTTAATGAGTTCAGCGTCAGCTCCACTGCACTTCCTGTAAAAGAATCTTAATACTAACTAAATTTAGTGGAAGGGGTTCAAGGCTTTCCTATTTTTAGTTGGCTGGTAAAATAACGTCGAAAAAGCAGTTAAGTTTACCATTGGAAATTTTATTCTACTCACAAAACATTGGTTATAAATTGCACTATTGATAAAAGGAAATGTTTCAATACAGGATGATAAAAACCAACTGCGTTCAACAAAAATGTGAACGAATATTCCCTGAGTGGGTTTCCAAGTTCTACAATGGATCGAAGGATGACCTATGCCATATCACATCTATAATCTAGGTTCAAATTAAGTTTCACAAGAGAGAAAACTATCAAAATGGTCTACAGTGACCCTCAATTATCTTTAATTACTTATCTAACTTGTCGTAAATTACAGTGGCTGATGTGGCTTCTCAATAACCATATAACAGAAAAATCATCGCGTTTCAGATTTTTACTTCAAGTAGCAAATGTGAACACCATGAGCTTTAATTGACGATCGACACTAGTATTACACAAAAAGGGGGTGTAACAGATGAGACTTCAGCAGTTCTGAGTGAAGCTTTATGCGCTGTTATGCGGCATTGCGTGCGTTCATTACCTTGTCGGTGTTCGTGAGGGGGCGGCAGGCAGCACAGCTTCGCTCACCTCGCCGTCTCGGAAGCGACTCTCTCCTAACTTCTCCTTACTACAATTTACCGAAGTTGGTTTAAAAAAAACTATCTGGCTGTGCTTTCATCTGACCAGTCAGGGTCTCAATGTTAACCTTAAGCTCCGCCTACAAAAATTCTGTCTGTCCAATGAGAAACGTTATACTTTTCGTGGTGGGGCAATGTTTTTAAGGTTTGCAACGTAACAGAGACGCGAAAAAGTCTCACGCTAAAACTTGCAGCTGGTGTGGTCCTTTTAGTGTTACCGTAAGATATATACTGTTCTTCTGGAGGGCTCTATCTATTAACATAGGCTGGTGGGTTGTCCTGACGTAACGGAGACGCGAAAAAGTCTCACGCTGAAACTTGCGAGCTGGGGTGGCCCTTTTTGTGTTATTGTAAGATCTATACTGTTCTTCCGGAGGGCTCTAGCTTTTAACATGGGCTGGGGGGTGGTCCTAGCGGTTAGCTGGTTACGTGGGTGTCCGTCCCTTATCGTAGGGCCTTCCAGCATAACACGGTTCTGCTCTCAGCTTCTGTTCTCGTTTCTCCCCTCGGAACTGCGTCTGTCTCACGGTGGGAAGGTATGACATGCATTTAGGCATTCTTGTGTTAGTCTGTGGTATTCCATTTGCTCACTCGTTACTCGTATTACTTTGGTTAATTTAATGTCACGATTTATTCTGAGCTATCTGACATACTACTGGATTGGCTTATCATGTCAGAGTTTTCATGGAAGGTGTTGGATTGGCCTGACACCTTACATATCACCAACCTTCGAACTTAATTTTTGTACTGAAGTTAGGCAATGATTGAATCGTTGTCTAAGCCAGTCAAAAATTATTCCGTTATCTAAATTTAGTTGCCTGCTGTTCAGCCACGTTATTCTGTTCTATGCTAGTTTGTATTACTAATTTATATTTTTATGTTCTTCCACATTATTATCAAAAATATGTATATTTTGACAAGGGATGAATATTTTTATTCTAATATAATTATTATTTTTTAATTATTTTCTTTCTTTATTTGATTGTGAAGTTTGTTTTTTAAGAAGTTTGTTATCGAAAGTGAGGAGTCTTTCACATCGATATTCTTAGAAATATAGTTTTTATAAATGTCGTAATTAAGTAAAATCTATTCCTAACACATTTTCTACATATCATGTACAAGTAAATTGTTTTATTTTCTAGACACTCATCTCAACATTGTTACACTAACAAATAAGAATTATTTCTAAGAATTGCTTTGACAAAGAAATATACATACACAAGCATTGAGATATTATCCTAACAATTGGTACAAATGTAAAAAAAAGGGAAAACAACCAACAAGATAATTTTTTATTCTTTGTTTTTATAAGGAGCAAATAAGTAAAATATAGTTAATCTTTTGCTTTTATGAGGAGAAAATAAGTGGCATATAGTTTTAGTAGAATGAGATTTTCACTCTGCAGCTGAGTGTGCGCTGATATGAAACTTCCTGGCAGATTAAAACTGTGTGCCCGACCGAGACTCGAACTCGGGACCTTTGCCTTTCGCGGGCAAGTGCTCTACCAACTGAGCTAAGGAAGCATGACTCACGCCCGGTGCTCACAGCTATACTTCTGCCAGTACCTCATCTCCTACCTTCCAAACTTTACAGAAGCTCTCCTGCGAACCTTGCAGTACTAGCAGTCCTGAAAGAAAGGATATTGCGGAGACATGGCTTAGCCACAGCCTGGGAGATGTTTCCAGAATGAGATTTTCACCCTGCAGCGGAGTGTGCGCAGATATGAAACTTCCTGGCAGATTAAAACTGTGTCCCGACCGAGACTCGAACTCGGGACCTTTGCCTTTCACGGGCAAGTGCTCTACCAACTGAGCTACCGAAGCACGACTCACGCCCGTTACCCACAGCTTTACTTCTGCCAGTACCTCGTCTCCTACCTTCCACACTTTACAGAAGCTGTCCTCGGTCGGGCACACAGTTTTAATCTGCCAGGAAGTTTCATATAGTTTTAGTGTTTATTATGCCTTACTTTTATTCTTTATATTCTGTCCATTTCAGAAGTAATGACTTATTTTTATCGATAGTCTATTTTTTACTTAAGTCCATAGTCAAAGACAGTTTGTAGTTTATTAGCTGTCTGGTGTGCTTAACTTATTTAGTTTTTCACATGTTTCTTTTGCACAATTTCTACATCACATAATTTGATTTCACACATTCACACAATCCTATGAATGTTTAAGCATGAGGTTGGCGAATGTTTCTAGCACGAAGGTGATGGACTTGAGCGAGATGGATGTCGGCAAGTATTTGATGTACAGCTTCGTTCGTCATTCCTTGTTGGCTTTGCAAGTGTGTGTTGCTGGTGTGGTGGTCCCATAATGGAATGGAGCTGTGAGTGCAGAATCTCGTGGTTACTGGCTTTGTATGCGTGAAAGTCATCGTTATGTGTCGCTGAAAGCGGTCGTTTTTCGTTTTAATACTTCGCAGACGACTAGTTTACAATAGGATATGGCTTTGGGAAGGTATGTCGTCTATTCATCTTCTTTCTTGGTCTCAATCTTATGAATCTTCAACTTCTGTTCTTCCTGCTTTATCTCTGCTTCTTACTTGCTTCTTGGTTCTTCTCTGGGCAGGGTATGGAAATATTTATTGATAACTAGTCGATTTGAAGTTCTCCTCTTAGTAACAGTTTGATAAATCGTTTGGGCATGTCATTTCTACTTTGTGGACGTTTTCTTCAGTTTCGTGCATCAGCGTGCTGTTTAATAATGGTAGTGTGACTTTTACACATATTTTTTGCCGGTGTTGGCTTCCCCAAGCTGTCTTCTTGTCGGGCCGTTTTTTGCTCGCTCTGCTGAGTCAGGGCGTCCCGGGGTTTACGAGTGGTGAAAGTCCGGTATTTGCTTGTCAGTCCCAGCAACGGTCCCTTCTGGCGTTCGGTGTCCTGTCGTGTCTCTGCAGGGTTCCGCCACTGTGTGGTTCCGTGTTCTGTCCCAGCAGGGTTCTGCTTAGCGGGCAGATTTACAGCCCACTTCTGATACAAGGGCCTTTGTTGGTCTCGCTGTCCTTTTCTTTCTCTCGACGCTTCTGCCTTGTAGGAATCATGTCTTGCTAATTACATCCTTTTCTTTCTTGATACTTCTCTCGTTGCAACTTGTGGGTCGTTGCATCTTTTCTTTGTTGGAGTTTTTACAATGGTTCTTACTTATAATCATCTGACATATGTCTAGTACCTACATTGTTTTACGCCTTCTTAAAAGCTTTACAAATTTCGGCGCCTTTTCCATGTTACAATTCTAAGATATTTTGAGTCTTAACGTCTACAAGAATCCGCTAATTCGTTTTTTATTTTTGTGTAATGTCGTGGTGTATAGCATTTTAGTATTTCATGGTGTTAGACTATCTACGCTTTATCCCTTCACCTTAATCGATGGTACTATTGGTATTATTTTTTTGTTTTTATTGAAACTACTTTCTTTTTCCCACCTTCCTCTCTCTTCATCTTCTTTCTTCTGGCGATCTTATCTGCAACATAATCTTGAAATATTGTGTTGATTATTTACCAGTAATAAAATTCATCTTCAAACTTTTTGATATGGCTCTCATGGTGAAGGCCTAAGGTTTTGCCTGTTTTTGGGTTCATTATGACAGGTCCTTTGTATGCAGTGTAAAACTTATGTATTTTGTGTTTCTGTTTGCTGGAGAGATGGTGTGTTGTTACAAATAATTTCTGGCCTCCTGAGAATGTTCTTTTAATTGCTGTTCTATCTCCTCTTCCTTTTCTTTTAATGGCTGCCTTTCTGATGTTGGAGAGTGCTGTTGCTATGACTTGTTTTTGCTGTCTACGTGGTACAATAGGAAATCTAACATTTTCTCTGGTTATGTTTGGGGGTTCAATATTTTTAAGTACAGTAACTGGAGGTAGTAGTGTACTGCTATGTGGCATTTCATTTATTACTTCTTGAAAATCTTTAAGGTATATATCCCAAGTGCTGTGTCTTTTGCCTGCATATAATCGGCATAAAGTGCCTATGTCCTTCATAGATCGTCTGCTGGATTTACGGTAGGTTTGTACTTAGATATGTAGATGGGTTTTATTTTGTGTTGTTTTAACATGTTCTGCCATTGCACTGATTTGTATTGTGGGCCATTATCCGAAATTATTCGTTCCACTCGACCTACTTGTCTGAGAAAATCTTGTCTAAATGCTTTACTTGTAGTAAGACCTGTTGCCCGATTTACTTGTCAAGGTAACATATTTAGAAGTAAATTCCAAAACGACAAATATGTAAATATATCCATTTTTGGTGCGTGGGAGGGGCCCCATCAAATCTGTTGCAGCTATTTGTTTCAATCTTTTAGGGATTATTGGAAAGTGACGCGTTTAGCCCTCATACATTTTTTGCATTTGACTAATACTGTTCTAATTCGTCTTTCCATATTAGGAAAATGGCTTGTTTGATTTATTTTTAAAAAGCATTTCTTTGGTCCAAAGTGGCCATTACTTAAATGTGTATACCATATGTACTTATTAATTAGTTCATCTGGGATATAAACTAACCATTCAATCGTTGCAACTTTTGTCTGAAAAATAAAACATAGTTTTTTACGAGATAGTGCTGTCGAATGTCTGGAAAATCCTTACTTCTACACTTGAGTTTGATTCCTGTTCTTTGCCTATGTTTTTCAATGCTATGGTAATGTAGTTTTCGAAAGGTACTTGTTTCGTATAGTACATTGTAAACTGGTCTTCTCCTGTGTCCAAACCTATGTTATTGGATGCACCCTGTGGACATCGTGATAAAGCATCTACTAATACATTCGCTGGTCCTGGTATGTGTGTAATAGTGAAGTCAAATTCTTGTAGTATTGATATCCATCTGGCTAACCTCCCATGAGTTAGTCTGGAGGATTACAGAAATTCTAATGCTTTGTGGTCAGTGTATACTTTTGTTTTTCTTCCGAATAGGAAGTATCGAAAACGTTGGAAGCCCCATACAATGGCCAATGCTTCCAGCTCTGTGACTGAATAGTTTTTCTCGCTTTTTGTGAGTACCCGACTGGCAAATGCAATTGTTCTATATGATCTTAGCCGTGCCTGTTCGGATTCTTGGAATAAAACGACTCCTAAACCTGTTTTCGCGCTATCAGTGGCCACACAAAAATTTTGTGTTAGATCAGGATGTGCTAAAATCGGTGCTGTTGTTAGTGCGTTTTTCACTTTTAAAAATTCTTCATTGGCTTGTTGATCCCATACCCATGGCGTGTTTTTTCCAGTCAATGCACATAGGCGTGGTGTTGCGAAAGAGTCGATGCAAATCATTCTATTATAGAATCCGGTGAGACCTAGAAATCCTCTGAGCGTTTTCTTATTATATGGAGTACAGAATTCTTTGAGTGCCGTTAGTTTGTCTGCGTAGGGCATTACCCCTTTCTCAGAAATTATGTGTCCTAGAAATTTGACCTCTCACCTTCCAAATTTGGATTTTGTTATATTTACTGTGACCCCATGCTCTTTCACGATCTGTAAAAACTGATTTAATGTGTCGTTGTGATGTTACCAAGAGAGTTCTGCTATAATCGCATCATCATCATAACAAGAACTTTTTTGTAAAATTTCAGGACTGAGTATAGTATTAAATCCCCTGATAAACGCTGCTGATGATATGTTTAAACCAAATGGCAATCGTTTATACTGGTAACCTCTACCGAATACGATAAATGCTGTAAATTTTCTACATTCTGGGGCCAATTCAATTTGCCAGAAACTACTCCATTAATCAATTGATGAAAATATCTTAGCACCGTGGAAGTTATGTATCAATTACTCTAATTTTTCTAGGCAATCTGTCTCACTGATTATGATTGTGTTGATCTGTCTGGAATCAAGCACTAACCTGATGCTCCCATCTCGTTTTTATACAATATGGAGCGGGCTGTTAAATGTGGAGGTAGCTGGTTCAATAATATCGTCATCTAACATTTTAGATATCTCCTGGAATACTTTATTCCTGTAGCTTAATGGGATTGTATAGGGTGGCAATCTAAATGGTTTGTGCTGTTTTACTTCAAACTTGTACTGAAAGTATTTGATACTGCCAGTCTTAGGTAAAAATACCTCTGCTTTATCTCGTAAAGTACCCTCTAATTCTCTTTTACTGTGTTCCGAAATACCTTGAACTACTTGCAATTTTTCGTCGATTTCTTTATGGACTTCTAATATGAGTTGAGGCGATTCCCCCTTTTGTGCATACCATTCTAATTCTACATCCTCTTTATCTCGCGTCATTCTTAATTGTTTGTTTATAACTGGTATTTCTTCTAATTTTAGCTTTTGCTCAAAGATAAGTATGACATTCCCGAATGTTACACTACCTTTCCCCATATCTATTATCGCTCGTCTCTCATTTAAAAAATCTGCACCTATAATCAAATCTACTGTTAGTTTAGGTATAATCACGAAGTTGGCTTCGATCTTTTGACCTTGATACGAAAGAGTTAACCTTGTTTGTCTCGTAACTTCCGCAGCATTGTTTCTAATAGGACCTCTTACTTTAATCATACGTGTTTTCAGAACTGGCAATTCCTCGTTGGCGTTACACTGCATGAATAAATTTTCTGAGATCGTAGTCAGTTTACTTCCGCTTTCAATTACAATATTGAGTGGGATATGCTTTACCATGGCCTTCACAATTGGTTGAATTCGAAAGCGTTGGTTCGGTCCTTCTTCTTCTTGCATCAACGAATCCTCCACTGAAACATACATGAGTCATTTTAGGAATTTCCCTTGTGAATTCGAACTTTCTGTAGGATAAGCTTCGACTGCTACTTCTCTCTCTTTTATATCCTCTTCTCTATTTCTTCCTTCATTTACGCTTTCTTCAACATCCTCTACTTTTTCCTCATCCTCGTCTATCTTCTCCTTCTTCGTCGCTACTTCCACATAATCGCGTCTAAATGCTCTAATTATCGCTTCACAGCTTCCTTCATTATATACGTTGGGTTGTGTGCCCACTCGTAACTTATTTTCAACTTCTGTCGACTGCGCATTATCCTCATTGAATCCGCTTTCCCTGGTTTCCATCTCAAATAGCTCTGCAATACTCATTACTTCGTCCTTTCCTCCTACATTCGTTGTGCACGCCTCTGGTAATTCATCTTCCTCGTCAGTATTCTCCCAATTAATTTCGTCCCAACACGATGTTGTTATTATCTTATGTTCGTTCTCATCTGGTCCCTGCGGATTTGTTTCTTCCTTCTTCTCTTCTCGTGATACGATTTTTACTTCTCTGTTCAAGGTGCTGCAATTGTCCTGGGTCGGTGCGTCATTCTCTTTGGCATGGGCGCTTAGCTGTCAATTCGAACGTTTATCGTGGTTTGGTGGTCTTACCTCCACCTCTTCTATCTGTATTCCCTTTTCTTGTTCAGCTTGTTGATAGTGGTTTCTTTGTTGATAATTTGTCGGTCTGTTGGTTCTCCAGTACCCGTTCCGGTTGTCGTTATTCCCTCTGTAATAGTTGTTGCCGTTCCTGGGTGAATTATAGTTATTGCCATATTCTCTTCTAAATCCATAACCGGTTCTTTGTTGAAATCTATTGTCGTTTCTTGGTGCGAAGTTATCACATGGTTCGTAATTATTGTTTCTTCGTACTGTGTCTTGTGGATTCCACTGCTTTTTGCTTTCGTTTTCACGTGCGCTTCGTCTTTTTCTTGCGTCATCTTCCGAAAATATGAACTCTAGTTCGCTTAGAATACCGATAAATGCTTCGACGTCATTGCCTCCGCGACCTACTAATGATTGCTGGTATTTCAATGGTAGCTTCATCGTGCATAATTTAATCAACTCTCCGTCACTGTATGGTACATCTAAGCATTGATTTATCTTTGCCATTAATTCGAAAAATTTCACGGGACTCTTCTCTCCTGAATTTTCAAAGTATGGATTCTGTAACAATTCGCACTTCACTCTGTTCTGTGCTTCGCTGGACTAATATCGTGAGAGAAACTTCTCTCTGAAATCTTAGTACGATCGGCATGTCGCTGCAACATTCTGCATGGTTTCTGCGACTGTTCCTGACATGTGTGCACATATAATGTCTAATTTGTGTGCTAGCGTCCAGTGTTCTGGTAATCCTACTCGGAATTGATCAATAAAAGTTCGTGGATGTAATGAGTTTCCTTCTCGAAAGTGTTGAAATTTTCTGACTGTGAGGAAATTATCGTTGTCGTACTTCGTCATAGTTGCAAATGAAATTCGCGATTCTTCGCCACTTTGGTTTCTGACCATTTCTCCCGTCGTTCTTTCCGGTTGTGGTAGATCCATTGGATATCGTCCACTGTAACCTTCGCCTACCCTTGCGTAGTATCGTTGGAGTGGTACGCAATAATTTTCTTCCATCGGTTGTGAACGTGTAGCTGAATGGATTGCACTGTACTCTTCGCGATCTGGCTTTCCATTGACAGGTATTGTTTCGGTATCTTGTCTGGCTAACCTTGCTGCTTCATTGCACGATCCAAACTGTCTTGACACATACATTTGTGGTTCCGTATGTGTTTGTGATGACGTTTGTTCATCAAGAATTTCGAAACGTGTTTGTTGCTGTGCAGGCTGTCTGATTTCACGTATGTTACTTTTCGCCTGTGATTGGAATCGCAAATGCATGATATCTTCGTTAATTGTTTGCATTTCCGGTGCTGTTACAGATATGGATGTGGTTGCAGATTCAGTGCTTGTTCGATCCTGTTCACTACGCTCTTCAATGGTTTGCAACAACTCTGTTCGCAATTTCTGAAATTGTCGCTTCGTTTGCGCTTCTATTTTGACTATGCGATTATCACATCTTTTCAGCGCTGCTTTTGTGATAAGTTTGTGTAACACACTGTTTTCAACAATTTCACGCGCTGTACCTGCTGCTTGTCTGGTAATTACGTTTATCTGTTTCTCTAGTTTCTTGACTTCTCCCTGGGTGTTGTTACGTAATGTTTTGATCTCGTCCTGAATGTCATTACGCAATGTTTGTACATCCGCTTGTACCTTGTCAAGGTCTGTTCTCAATTGATTATGACCTGTTATTAAGTTTCTTATCACTTCTCGAGATTCTTTTGCCTCGTCTTCAATATGACTTAGGTGTAACTGAATTTTATTGCTTTGTTCTTTAATCGCACGCATTTGTCTCGTGGTTTCTGCATTCTGAATTTGAATTTGGTTCGCTATGTCTTTATTTTGCCTTGTCATGGTTTCCGTAATTTGTTGTAATACTTCTGCCAGATTGGTGGGTCCTATTGCGTTTTCTTCCGACGTCCTACGCTCTGTGTTTTCGCCGAAGTGTTGGTTCACAACCGATTGCATTGAACTGTGGGGTGACACGTTTCTCCTCGAATTCCTTGTACTCTGTGTTGAGGGAGCTCTGATTACTTGTACTATAGGTTATACGTATTCAAGACGCAAGTTAGAATCCTCATCGACTGTCTCTCTACTTTCCTGCTCTTCTGTCGTATGCTGATTTATGTTTTCTATGCCCTGACGTACATTATCCTCGTTATGGTGCGTTATATGTCCTATTTCTCGCGATACTGCATCGTCTGTTGTACTGTCCACTATTCTCTGTCCATTCTCATACTGGGTCTCTACCTCAATTCGGTCAAGGTCTCGATCTGCCATTGCTAATCTTTCCGAATCCCTTATATTCTGTTTTAAAAGCAATTCACGCGCCCTACTTCGCGTCAACATGCGCTCATACGATCTCACGCCTTTCATAAATTTTTGCACACACGACTTGACAATCCATTAACTTACTTGTTGGGTCAGAACCAACTTGTCAACGATGTATCCGCCACCTGTGCGCTTGCATTGAGGAGAAAACTTAATTCTAACAATTTTTAAAATTCATAACTTAATTATGCTATTGTCTCTGCTAGAATGTCGCACTTTTTATTGAATACTTTATTACTATCTTTCGCTAGCGCTACTGTTTTCAACCATTTATGCCTTTGAAAAAAAAATTTTTTTTACGAAAATTTTTAGCAGGATATTTTTCTGACCTAGTTACGCATGTGGTCGACCTTCAATGATGGTATTTTACCATCCTGGGAGGGTCGCGATTTTCTAACATTCTGCGTGGTGTCTGTTTGTTCTATATCGTGTCTCCCTACCACTTTCGTGTAACGACGCTCTGAGCGTGTTTTTTAGGGAATTGAATAGTTTTAACCTGGGACCTGTTGCTGGTAAGGAGACGCCAGGCCACACATGACATGTAGAGTTCAGAAGAGTTCAGTGAGACTAGTGATGATATAACCAAATACTTAATGAGTTCAGTGTCAGCTCCACTGCACTCCCTGTAAAAGAATCTTAATACTAACTAAATTTAGTGGAAGGGGTTCAAGGCTATTCTATTTTTAGTTGGCTGGTAAAATAACGTCGAAAAAGCAGTTAAGTTTACCATTGGAAATTTTATTCTACTCACAAAACATTGTTTATAAATTGCACTATTGATAAAAGGAAATGTTTCAATACAGGATGATAAAAACCAACTGCGTTCAACAAAAATGTGAACGAATATTCCCTGAGTGGGTTTCCAAGTTCTACAATGGATCGAAGGATGACCTATGCCATATCACATCTATAATCTAGGTTCAAATTAAGTTTCACAAGAGAGAAAACTATCAAAATGGTCTACAGTGACCCTCAATTATCTTTAATTACTTATCTAACTTGTCGTAAATTACAGTGGCTGATGTGGCTTCTCAATAACTATATAACAGAAAAATCATCGCGTTTCAGATTTTTACTTCAAGTGGCAAATGTGAACACCATGAGCTTTAATTCAAGATCGACACTAGTATTACGCAAAAAAGGGGTGTGACAGATGAGACTTTTGCAGTTCTGAGTGAAGCTTTATGCGCTGTTATGCGGCATTGCGTGCGTTCATTACCTTGTCGGTGTTCGTGAGGGGGCGGCGGGCAGCACAGCTTCGCTCACCTCGCCGTCTCGGAAGCAACTCTCTCCTAACTTCTCCTTACTACAATTTACCGGATTTAAAAAACTATCTGGCTGTGTTTTCATCTGACCAATCAGGGTCTCAATGTTAATCTCAAGCTCCACCTACAAAAATTCTGTCTATCCAATGAGAAACGTTATACTTTTCGTGGTGGGGCAATGTTTTTAAAGTTTGCAACGTAACAGAGACGCGAAAAAGTCTCACGCTAAAACTTACAGCTGGTGATGTCCTTTTACTGTTATCGTAAAATCTATACTGTTCTTCTGGAGGGCTCTAACATGGGCTGGTGGGTGGTCCTGACGTAACGGAGACGCGAAAAAGTCTCACGCTGAAACTTGCGAGCTGGGGTGGCCCTTTTTGTGTTATTGTAAGATCTATACTGTTCTTCTGAAGGGCTCTAGCTTTGAACATGGGCTGGGGGGTGGTCCTAGCGGTTAGCTGGCGACGTGGTTGCCCGTCCTTTATCGTAGGGCCTTCCAGCTTAAGACGGTTCTGCTCTCGGCTTCTGTTCTCGTTTCTCCCCTCGGAACTGCGTCTGTCTCATGGTGGGAAGGTATGACATGTATTTAGGCATTCTTGTGTTAGTCTGTGGTATTTCATTTGCTCACTCGTATTACTTTGGTTAATTTAATGTCAAGATTAATTCGGAGCTATGTGACATACTACTGGATTTGCTTATCATGTCAGGGTTTTCATGGAAGGTGTTGGATTTGCCTGACACCTTACAAGTCCTCTAGAACTTAGAACTACTTAAACAGAAGTAACCTAAGGACACTCACACACATCCATTCCTGAGGCAGGATTCGAACCTGCGACCGCAGCAGTCGCGTGGTTCCGGACTGAAACGCCTAGAGCCGCTCGGCCTCAACGGCCGGCTGGGTGTGTCAAGTAATAAATTTAAATTGAAGTCACCCCACTCCCCCCACCACTATTCTTCAACAGCCATGAGCTGGGGCACAGTAGTGACTGTTTTTTTGGGGGTAGGCACAGACGGATGTGGAGTATCACTTGTTGCTTCGATAATATTTACATTTTGGTATTGTTTATTCCAGTCTCCGAACTGTGGCGATCGTTTCGTTTTCATGTTTTGACTCACCTGCGGGTTCTTAGATGTATTACAGTTCCGTGTTTGCATTAGCGGAGGCGGCAATGTCCACTGGCCTGTATTATTGTTCTGCTGCCACTGGACAGCGTAGTTGTTCAAAAAAATGGCCCTGAGCACTATGGGACTCAACTGCTGTGGTCATCAGTCCCCTAGAACATAGAACTACTTAAACCTAACTAACCTAAGGACATCACACACATCCATGCCCGAGGCAGGATTCGAAACTGCGACCGTAGCAGTCGCACGGTTCCGGACTGCGCGCCTAGAACCGCGAGACCACCGCGGCTAGCAGCGTAGTTGTTACTCCAGGTCCGTTGCTTGTTTGGTGGGGATTGGTTCAAATCAAATGGCTCTGAGCACTATGGGACTTAACATCTAAGGTCATCAGTCCCCTAGAACTTAGAACTACTTAAACCGAACTAACCTAAGGACATCACACACATCCATACCCAAGGCAGGATTCGAACCTGCGACCGTAGCGGTCGCGCAGTTCGAGACTGGAGCGCCTTTAACCGCTTGGCCACACCGGCCGGCTTTGGTTGGGACTGATAGTTTTTCTTGCTCCTCTTAAAATTTTTGTTACCATTCTGATAATTATTATTACCGTTGTAGTATTAGTAGTAGTAGTATAATAGTAGTAGTAATAGCTGTTGTTGCTTTTGTTGCGCTGTCTCTTATTTGTATTACCGCCAGTGAAATAAGATGTGTTATTGTTGCTGTTTGTGCCTTGTTGAGCATATTGGTTCTGTTGTGTACACACATCTGCCATTTGAAGTAGTTGACCCTGTTCGCTTGCGCTTCCGACAGCAGACGGCGCTCCTGAATTGGGTTGGCTACCCTGCGTATTTTTCATGGCGCTTGTGTAAACATTGTAGCACTTGTTTTTCCGTAAGAAACGCTGGTCCCCGTGAAGCATATCAACAGAATCGAGCACTGTTTAACGTCCCGTCGACAACGAGGTCATTAGAGACGGAGCGCAAACTCGGGTGAGGGAAGGATGAGGAAGGAAATCGGCCGTGCCCTTTCAAAGGAACCATCCCGGCATTTGCCTGAAGCGATTTAGGGAAATCACGGAAAACCTAAATCAGGATGGCCGGAGACGGGATTGAACCGTCGTCCTCCCGAATGCGAGTCCAGTGTGCTAACCACTGCGCCACCTCGCTCGGTCGAGCACTGTGAGAAAATACTCTGCGTCGTTGTCTGGGATGTGCTGGAGTTTTTCTTTGATATTAAACGGCAGTCTTGCCTTCAGTGTGCGGAGGACGTCGCGCGTTACAACCGGCTCGTCAAAGAAATGTCCCATATTTAAATTTTTCTCAAAATACCGGCACAAATTGCCGTGCTTAGGCTTGAATTGTTCAGGATCCACAATCTGCCTACGAAGTCGTTCCTGAATAGAGATTGTGACCAAAATTTAGATAAAAAGGCTGTCTCAAATGGTTTGTACGTGACGCATTTGTGGACTTCATTATGAGCTCGTACAGCTGCGTCGCCTTGGAAGCAATCTACGACATTGAAAGGTGGCTACACTGAGTCAGAGCTCCAGAGATTGCGCCAAAGATAATTGTTCCGCCGCCTCCACTGGGGCAGTAGTAGTTCAGAGGTTGTGGTGGGCAGTACTTGTGGAGAGGATGTCGAAAGCAGTACTAGTTCAGAGGATGTCGTGTGCAGTTGTTCTGTTGGGCGAGACAGTAGATGCTGTTCGTTTGGTGTAATGTATATATGGAAGAAGTTGCAATGATCACAGTGTATTTTTCGTCAATATATAAGAAGGTTAAAAAAAAAAAGATTTATTTCACGTTTGCTTAATCACAATGCCTCTTGGTCACAGGTTCAGTCTACAAAGCATCTAGCTCGTGTTCATGTGTTAGATTTGTAATTCTGGTTTCTATGTGCAATTATAGTATTTCTGGTGTTTCAATTAGTTCATTGTAAATGGTGTTTATAATATCTTGTTGTATTGTGGAAGAACCGTGCCAGATACATGTACGTTGAATCACACTACCACACACAGAACAGTTGCACTTGTGCCTTGTTGTTTCGTAGCTTTTATAGTTGCAGGGGACTTAATCAATTGTGTTAACGGAAATTTTATTTCATTCTTTATTGTTATTTTATGCAGTCAGATTGCGTACTCATACTAGTCAGGGCCAACCGGTTACGAGACTTCGTAACTGGACACACAGCTACTACAATTATTGCATAATAATTGATCCCCCATGCACGTGGCGACCGCTGCTTCGGATCGTCCCTTGGAATTCTTTTCACAGTAAAAATAGCAGACAGTAGTATTGTAGTAATTGTAGTTTAGTAATTGTAGTCTCTATTGCATGTGTAGACTTGGTAATTGAACATTTGTAGTTTGTAGTTATTACACTGCATTCTTCGTGAGCAATTGAAATAGAAAGTGACACTTGACACATACACAAAAAAAAGTACTCCACATGTTTGCTTCTGTTTTGCCATGCTTCTTGAAGTGGTGTACAAAGTGTGAAATATTACGATTTATTCATTCAGAGTCTTAAGTGATCATTCATACTCCGTACTCGTACTTATTTACTGAAAGTTATTCAAACTAAAGGCTGTTAGAGGGCATGTATGCATTTCTTTTATTTAATGATGGACAAGGTAACCAAAATGTATTTTATAATTCATAATGAGTAGAAGAGTTTGGTCAGGTGGATTACACAGAGGTTGTGTGTGGACATTGTGTCTTCAAGTTGTATGGGATGATGGATTGAAGTTTGCACTAGGATTTTCTCTGTACTTGTTTGAGGAGACTGAGTAGAGGAAAGAGCTGTTATGGAAGTGAAATGATATTGGTGATAAGGTTTATATGTATCGTAGTATTGAAGAGGTATTAGTGAGGTATTGTGTGCTGTTGATGATTATTGGAGTTTTGGTGGACAAGAGGTAAGGTAAATGATATTGATGATAAGGTTTATATGTATCGACGTAAGAGGTATTATTGAAGTATTAAGATTGTGTGATGCTGATGATTATTGAAGTTTTGGTGGATAAGAGGTAAAGTAAGTGAGGAGCATATATTTTTTGTTGGTTTACATGGAACAAGGAGGATGAAGATGGCAGACTAGAAACCTCAAGTGGAAGTAAGACTGTCTACACACACACTTTGTTAAATTAATAAGTAGTATATACTTTTTTTTGGAGAGAGGAAGTATTTGCATATCTTGGCACACTGACAGTGGTTCATCAACTGTACATTTTGATTTGGCTTGGCAAACATTGGTGTTGACATGATGACTATGATGTTGACTAACTACTATTAACTGTCACACACTGTTGCCACTACTACTTGATACACATGTTGAACATCAAATTTTGACAGAATTGCATTTACATAGTTAACACTATTCAATTACAAAGATGAGTGAGCGTGGTTTGTGTGTTTTCCTTTCCCAATCCCAAATAATTGGTACCGAACTACCTCCTAAATATTATTTTACTTGTTTATTGTGGCTTGCACTGACACCCATAAATATTATAGGTTTACTGATATTTGTGTATTTGTAATAGTTAATATGACGATTATCTGATATCATTTGCGTGTTTATTATAATTTGTATGTTTAGTGTAAGAGCATTGATAATAATTTTGTAAAAGCAATTGTGTGTGCATTCAAACTGTTGTTCGTGCTTGCACCTATTATCATTGATGAGTGCCACTTGAAAATGTTTAATTTCTGCTGATGAACTTTGATGAACTGTTTAATTATTGATAGTGAATATTATGGACTGTTTCCTGCACTTGTTCAACATTGCTGGGTGCCACTTGGAAATGTTTAATTTCTGCTGATGAACTCTGATGAACTGTTTAATTATTGATACTGAATATTATCGACTGTTACCTGCACTTGTTCAACATTGATGGGTGCCCCTTGGAAATATTTAATTTCTGCTGATGAACTCTGATGAACTGTTAAATTATTGATAGTGGATATTATGGACTGTTACTTGTACTTGTTCAACACTGATGGCTGCCACTTGGAAACGTTTAATTTCTGCTGATGAACTCTGATGAACTGTTTAATTATTGATAGTGAATATTATGGACTGTTACCTGCATTTGTTCAACATTGCTGGGTGCCACTGTTGTAACTGCTCGACCAGTGATGAGATGTCACTTGTTGGTGTCTGCACCTGTCACCATTGCTGGGTGCCACTGATGGATCTGCTTCTACTGAGATAATGTTGCTGTCTGCACCTGTCAACATTGCTGGGTGCCACTGATGGAACTGCTTCTACAGAAATGGTGTCGCTTGTTGCTGTCTGCACCTGTTCAATATTACTGGGTGCCACTGATGGAACTGTTTCAATACTGCTGATGAAATGTTATGGGAGTGATATTTGCACCTGTTGACCATTGCTGGGTGCTACTGTTGAAACTGTTAACTACTCTGAGGAGTGCTACTTGTTTATTGAACTATTGAAAAGATTTTATGTGAATATTTGTATAAACTGATTTTTTGTGTACTTACTGTTTATGAAATGTTATGAGAATCTTACCTGCACCGAATCGTCATTGCTGGTGCCATTGCTTGAATGTTTAACCACTCTGACAATTGATACTTGTGTATACTATTATGTGAAATCACATGTACGCAAGTATTTGTATTCCTTACTGTATTTTAAATATTAGGTTATTGAAGTGTCAGCGCAAAGCCAAAATTTATTTAGTTATGTGATATTTACTTATTAATATCATTTTTTATTTTTGTCTGAATTTTTTGGACGAATTTGGTGGTATTTTCACCACCAATGCTGGCAAAAGTACCATCGTATTCTAGCCCGTGGAGGAAGGACATATGAAAGGTCACAGCGCCAGAGATTGCGCCAAAGATAATTATTCCGCCGCCTCCACTGGGGCAGTAGTAGTTCAGAGGTTGTGGTGGGCAGTACTTGTGGAGAGGATGTCGAAAGCAGTACTAGTTTAGAGGATGTCGTGTGCAGTTGTTCTGTTGGGCGAGACAGTAGATGCTGTTCGTTTGGTGTAATGTATATATGGAAGAAGTTGCAATGATCACAGTGTATTTTTCGTCAATATATAAGAAGGTTAAAAAAAAAGATTTATTTCACGTTTGCTTAATCACAATGCCTCTTGGTCACAGGTTCAGTCTACAAAGCATCTAGCTCGTGTTCATGTGTTAGACTTGTAATTCTGGTTTCTATGTGCTATTATAGTATTTCTGGTTCTTCAATTAGTTCGTTGTAATTGGTGTTTAAAATATCTTGTCGTGTTGTGGAAGAACCGTGCCAGATACGTGTACGCTGAATCACACTACCACACACAGAACAGTTACACTTGTGCCTTGTTGTTTCGTAGCTTTTATAGTTGCAGGGGACTTAATTAATCAATTGTGTTAACGGAAATTTTATTTCATTCTTTATTGTTATTTTATGCAGTCAGATTGCGTACTGATACTAGTCACGGCCAACTGGTTACGAGACTTCGTAACCCGTGGTCGTGCGGTAGCGTTCTCGCTTCCCGCGCCCGGGTTCCCGGTTTCGATTCCCGGCGGGGTCAGGGATTTTCTCTGCCTCGTGATGACTGGGTGTTGTGTGATGTCCCTAGGTTAGTTAGGTTTAAGTAGTTCTAAGTTCTAGGGGACTGATGACCATAGATATTAAGTCCCATAGTGCTCAGAGCCATTTGAACCATTTGAACTTCGTAACCGGACACACAGCTACTAAAATTGTTGCATTTTCACTAAGCCCCCATGCAACATATCCTCTTATGGTCACTCCACATACGAGGAAATGCGTTTCTGAAGGCTTTAAGAAAAATGACTGAATGTACGGTTCTTTTTTCAGGTATTAATGGCTGAAATTGTCTGTGTTTTATGAGGCTCTCCTTTCCCTTGTCATTGTAGTACCGTTTAGTTTCAGAATTATTACTGTAAGGGTCACCTGGCGAATGACAAGGAAAATGTTGTTGATACCTATCACGACCCCAGTGTAGTGTGTCATGTCGAGGTACGTACTGTTGTTGTTGTGAGCATGTAGTGTATGCGTCATAAATGTACTTGAATTCAGTGCGAATCTGTGTGGTTAGGTTGCTACTACAGCATTGCACACTCGTAAGTAGTTGTCAAACGGTATCGGTTTCACAGCGGCAGATTGTGCTGCTTGACCGATTACGTGTTTGTTGCTATTTATAAATTTAGCGACAGTATCGTGGACAACAGCAGGCAATTTATCTTGTAAGCACTCGTCAAAATATTTGTCTTTTTGCTCTATCCAACTGTGAAATTCTTTATTGATGCGTGAGAAATGGTTGTCAGTGCATAGTCTTACTTCATCAGAAAGCTGTTTGCCAATTGTGTCTACCTTGTTTTCGACACCGGCAATACGCGTTTTTATATCACCATGTGCTGCCGGATATGATTTAATCTGAGTAACTACAGACTCGCATGTTTTACTGAGATTATTCACTTGTGCTTGCCTATCTGTCACATCTTTATTTTCCCGGGCTCGATTCCCGGCGGGGTCAGGGATTTTCTCTGCCTCGTGATGACTGGGTGTTGTGTGATGTCCTTAGGTTAGTTAGGTTTAAGTAGTTCTAAGTTCTAGGGGACTGACGACCATAGATGTTAAGTCCCATAGTGCTCAGAGCCATTTCAACCATCTTTATTTGTGTTTTCTTGGTGTAATGAAATTCTGAAAATTACGCGTTGAGGTCGGACACTTATCCAGTCAGTCCGTTATTTATCTCCTCAACACGGCTACACAAAGTGTCGTCTGCCGTTTTAAGTGCAGCTAAATCTGATTTAATTTCACCACGTCGCGTTTTCATCTCCTCATTAGCACTTTTGAAAGTAGCGCATGTAGACGTCATCTGTTGGTCATGTAGTGTCATTTGTTTCATAACAGCATCGAACATTCTGGCAATACTAGTGACGTGCAATTGTTCCGCCCCCGCCATGTCGTTAGACGTAACGTCAGACATCAAAATTGGTTCGGAACTAGATTTACGTATATTACTGGTGGACGGCCTATTTTCTAAATTTACGTCACCAGACTAGTCAATAATATGTCGCTCGTTAGTATTCGAGTCAACCGTAATGTCATTTTCATTATTTAATGGCATGTCAGAGTCGGATTGCGTCTGTGTTTGCACTCCCTGGTTCTCCATCTTTGCTAATTGTTTTCTGGTCAGTACCGTACCACATGTAATGTGTGACACAATAAAAATTAAACTGTTATGTGTAATCAGAATAAATGTAATAATTAATCTTGCTGCGCGACAATGTCTGCACAAGAAAATTAAATGTCGAAAGTAATCGTGGAATTTACAATACTAATGGATGCACGCCATATTACGTCGCACAGAGGTAATGTCGGCCATATTGTAAACTGATAAAACTGTATCGTTGCACGGTATGAATAATGAAAATAATTTTGGAAACCGCGATGTAGCTTAAAATCACTCCTACGGAAACGGAAAACTGTGATAGGTCTATTAAGCTAGTTGCAATAATACAAAGCACTTGGGCAAGATTGCTGATCTAGGAGTGCGGTGCCTTACCTTGTATCCGCGATTGCAGCTTAATTTCAGGTGTTGACATAGAACCCAATAATTTGTCTTACTTCAATGTATTCCCGTCTCGTACCCCATATGTCTTTTGGAATAAACATGTAACAAGAGGAAGACAATATAGTACATATAACAATGCGTCCAGTCACGAAGTCGCCAATTAAATTAATTTTCTACGCTTATTTGAAAGTGGATCGAGACCATGGAATGAATTACAGTCATCTATTTAAAAGAACATCACACAAACTCTCGGCCCTTGGGGATGGCATTTTCGTTAAAGGTCCGTTCATGTATTTTTAACCGTGTTTCTTTTCTCTGTGTTTTTATAAATTTGAACTTCGTAATATTACAGCATCCGAAGACGAAGGTGAGTGGAGCTGGACGACTTTTTGCTTAAAAGTACGGAACCTTTCGCACATGCCATGTCACCCAACAATCTTACAATGACTATAGGCACAAGACAAAACATTCATAGGGGGTTAACAACAGTGTATTCTGGATTAAAAACACAATTTAAGAAAACAATTATTGATTGCTAGTGCCGTTTCGTTGCGACTTGTGAGTAAAATAATGAAATAATTCTATTATCAATGGCTGTGTGCCATATACGACCGATCTGGACAAGACCTAGAAAACAAAAGGTGATTCTTTCTCTTTCGCCAATAATGTGACGATAAAAAACCTTCAAATGTTTCCAGCGGCTGCATGCAATATTTATATAGCCGCGGACTGTATCTATGGCTTAAATTATTTCCTTTTTTTATTACCTACAATCACGGTTTCTGGTATAAAAGCTCAGCATGCAAGTGTGCCTTTAAATATCTTAGTTTAAGACAGAGGTAGATTGCATAAATAAATATCAGAACGAAGATTATACTATGGTTGACAAACTGCGGATAATTATCTTCTGCCTATGCTTTCCATGAAACCGTTTCACATGCTGCAATCTTTTGTTTACTGAATTTTTTTTTTTGGTTTTCTGAGTTTATCAAGTTGTCTATCGACTGTAAAGTTTTGGTTGGATAGAATGTGTGGGGATTTCTCTGGCCAATACAACATTGGTCTGGACACGTTAATTGGTGTTCACCGGTAATGGTAGCTGGACGGGGAAACTGTCTTCCTGTTATCTCGCGTCTAGTCCCATTTATTAACAATCTGGTACCTCGTAATTCTAACTGCCTAATTCCTGTAGGTTTTCCATTTTCGTAACAAGCAATGATTACTGTTTCTGGCGTAAACATAGAAGTAGTGCTAAATCTATATTCTCACACTCTGTGGCTTCTAGTTTAACTAAAAGGAATTCCATTTCACATTACTTTTGGTTTGTTTGTACCGCCCTTGCTGGACAAATAATAATTACTTCCTGAACGCAGTCGTTGAGGCCCGCTACAGGTTTCTTAGAAACGCTGGTCGGAGTGGCCGAGCGGTTCTAGGCGCTACAATCTGGAACCGCGCGACCGCTACGGTCGCTGGTTCGAATCCTGCCTCGTGCATGGATGTGTGTGATTTCCTTACTCAGTTTTTCATACAAGAGTTTCAAATCCTCGTACTTACTTTTCATAACGTCCTGAAGTCCACATCTATCCATCTCTTTCTGTAATGCTAAAAACCTCTCTTGTAGTGTATACGATACGATATTGCAGTGCCGCTGTCATTCTGATGATGATGCACTGCGGCAACCACAGCCGTTACTAAACACATCAGATGAATTCACAGTTGCGAATGATGACTACCATCAGCTGTAGACTGTAACGACAACAATGAAAATTTGTGCTCACAGGGACTCGAACCCTCATTTCTCGCTTATAGTGAGAGGTCGCCTTACCATTTGGCTATCCATCCACGACCATCGCCTAGACGAAAATGGAAGTTTGGGTTAAAATGGTTCAAATGGCTCTAAGCAATATGGGACTTAACATCTGAGGTCATCAGTCCCCTAGACTTAGAACTACTTAAACCTAACTAACCGCCGGCCGGAGTGGCCGAGCGGTTCTAGGCGCTACAGTCTGGAACCGCGCGACCGGTACGGTCGCAGGTTCGAATCATGCCTCGGGCATGGATGTGTGTGATGTCCTTAGGTTTAAGTAGTTCTAAGTTCTAGGGGACTGATGACCTCAGCAATTGTCCCATAGTGCTCAGAGCCATTTGAACCATTTGGACCTAACTAACCTAAGGACATCATACACATCCATGCCCGAGGCAGTATTCGAACCTGCGACCGTAGCAGCCGCGTGGTTCCGGACTGAAGCGCCTAGAACCGCTCGGCCACAGCAGCCGGGGGAAGTTTGGGTCTGGCCATGGGTCGTGCACAGATAGCCAAATGACAGTCGCGCTTCGAGCGCCGAGCGGGAAGGTTCTTGTTTATTTCACTTGCCGCAGAGTCCCTTGTGCAGAGTTTTCCTCGTTAGTTTTGTTCTATCTGCGAATGAGACGTTGCGCCTCCGCTCCGCCTTTACTCTCTGTTTGTGATCGTCTAGTTGCAGCGGTGTTGGCCGCTCCGCCACGGCTACCATGGTCCCAGCGTGTGTTCCACGAAAAGGTCCTGCGAGCGTTACTTTTGATAAGACAACGCGACACGTGCAGCCCGGATGTCTAGAATTCCACGATTAGCTTGTCGATACAATTCATGTGTACTCTGATCAGGTCCACACCGCTTATTTTGATACAGACGTGTACGTGTTATAAGTGAAATTTATGGATCCCCATCACATTGAAAGATAACTGTCGCGACATGGTTGTCAACTCCCGTTCCACCAGCGCGATAATTCCGTTAGTACGGTGTCCCCCACAGAAGCTGAAATCGATTATACCAATGTTCCAGTGTTAAACTTCCAGCCAGAAGTTGATGACAACTTTCTGAATGAAATATTGACCCCATATGATCACGTGAAAAACGTCTGTTCTGAACGATGGTCTACTCAGCACAGATTACAGTGTTACAGTGGAATTCGTTTCGTGGAAATGCCTGTCAAACGCAATATTCCATCACATTAACAAGAGTGTGGTTACCGCGTCGGTGTCATGTATACTGGTCAAGAGGGAACCTGCTTCCCATCTAATGAAAGTGAACACGTTCGGTCTAATTATCTGAAGAGGGTTTTTGTACTAAAGCCACCATTAAAGCAGCGTCGCCAATTGACTGTTGCTGATCTTGTTTCTTCCACTCCCGCCATCGGGCCTATTTCTACTTCTGATTATAATGAACAAACAGTTCTGATAATCGTGCCAATGAATGTCCGCCTTTACCTCCATGACAGGTTCATAATCCTATTGGCACCAGGATAGAACCTGTAACGGCGACAAACGAGCGACGTCGCACTCAGGATGGTGATGGTGAGGATTTGGCTGTGCCTTCTGCGCCAACTTCCTCCGCATCGATTGAGTCCCCTGCTCCTCTCGGTGCTACGATACTTTCTTTGTGTGGTTCAATGAGTGGCGATGAAGTTATCTCCAGCATCCCTCCTGCTCGCGAAGTGGCTCCTTCTGCCTGTGTATGGAGATGGAGTCCCCACCCCCTTCCCCTTTCGCCTTTGGGTCCACCTTTACATCTGAGACGAGGCAACGTCCTCCTGCTCCTTCGTCTTCAGCCGCAGACGGTTTCCAGCATTTGCCGGCTATAGCAACTCCCGAGGAGAATAAAATTAGCGACCGAGTATCACCTGTTGCTTCCACGTTTGTGACTGGAACTGCATTACATGACCCTTGTTCTCAGAGGCAGGAAGCTGTGTCTATGGACCGCTCCCACACCTCCGTCTGCAGAGGCGCCATCCCACGTAGCCGACAGAAATAGCGTATACAGGGTGTCCCAGCTATCTTGTCCACCCAAAATATCTCTTGAACAATAACAGCTATTGGAAAACGACTCTCATCGGTATCAATGTAGGGCAGGGGCCCATGAATATACATATTTGGAAACATTCTAAAACGAAAGCATTTGCGTTTTTTAACACAAACTTATGTTTTTTTAAATGGACCTCCTTTATTTTTCTTCAGCAATCCATAGCATGACAAAGCACATACACAATGGCGTTGATTGCATCGCAATATTCCCATTACATCCCGAGATATTAAGACGCGAAGTTGACGCTTGAAATACCCGACATGCGCTGCTAGCGCACGTCCTGAGGCTCAGGCGTGAACCCCATGCTGCCTGTAATCGCGATGTGATTGACATGCGTAATCACACTTCCATACTTATCAAGAGGTCCGAAACGAATAATACGGTCTGCTGCCATCCTGCATTAACGTCGTACATTCCAGCAGGTATTTATCCCATAGGCTAGGGGTGATGCGGTTCTGTAACATATCTGTGTAGCGCAACGTTAGTCACAAAGTTAACTTCGCTTATCGTTGATCCGTTACTAAAAAGGTAATGCCGTTCAACGTTAAAACTTTACTTTACTGTAGATCTAGCGCAAGTGACAGTTAATCATTCACTCGTAATAGTAAAATTCATGTTGATGGTTTTAGTGAAACGAGCAAGTGGACTAAAAGTTTTACCGTTGTTTAGGTAAAAGTGTTTTGATTTGGGAAGTTCAGGTATGACATAGAAGATGAATGTAAACATGTTTAACCAATTAGCTTTATTATTACATAATTATCAATGCTATGTTTATCTAATGCGTTAAATGACAAATTGTTGCAAACAAATGTTTCTTAACATCGCTGGGTAAAATGGCCCTTTGTAGAAACTTCCACTGTAATACCAGCACGACATACTAAACATAGCATTCACATCTCATGCTCAAAGTGATGCCCATTGGCTTGCATACATAGGGTCACTCTGCGGATGAAGGATGCCCTACTTCGTGCTAATGTTTCCTCTTTGATGGCTGTACAAGCATGAATAATGCGTTGCCTCATGTCCTCTGGTGTTGTTGGTTCATGTTGGTAAACAGCATCCTTCACTGCTCCCCAAAGAAAATAATCCAGTGGTGTGAGGTCCGGAGATCGGGCAGGCCACCTAACTGGTCCACCTCGTCCAATCCACCTACCAGGGAACTTGCGGTTCAGAAGTCGTCGTGCTCGTAAGGCGTTATGTGTAGGGCATCCGTCATGCTGATACCACATGACCATTCTTCGGTTCAGAGGTACGGTGTCCAAGAGAACGGGACGATTGTGTCGTATAAATCTGGAGTATTGTCTGCCATTTTGGATGCCATTTATAAAGAAAAGTCCGATAATGGTATCTCCAATAATCCCACACCAAACGTTAACTTTCCACGGACGTAGACGTTCTATCTGACGGAGCCATTTTGGATTGTCTGCAGACCAATAATGCATATTCAACATATTGACAATTCCTTTGTTTGAGAATGATGCCTCATCGGTAAAGAGAACATCTGCAAAAAAATTTTGATTAGTCAGAAGTTTTTGCTGAGCTTACAGACAAAATGTTACCCTATTGCGGAAGTCATTTCCATGAAGATCCTGCTGTAAATGAACATGGTAAGGATGAAATTTATGACGTTTAAGAATACGCTGTGCACTTGATTTCGACACACCAACTTCACGTTCAATTTGACGTGTGCTGATTTGAGGATTCACAGCTATGGTAGCGAGCACAGCAACTTCAGCACTTTCATCTGTGCGTGTTATAGGACGATGTCGAGGTCTTGGATTTAAGCTTCCCGTTTCACGTAGACGAGATGAGAGACGACCAAACATCCGGCGCGAAGGCGATGGCTTGTCAGGGAATCGTCTTCTGTACAGTCGTTCTGGCTGGACAGCATTTCGTCCACCTACAACAGGGTACAGTACAGGTTTGTAGAGTAGGGTAGAAAACAGACATATTAATTTAATAATCATAAAGTTCGCTAACAGTACTATCAACAAACAAGCAATCTCATAACGTATTACCCGTCAACGGGCATTCTCCATAGATCAGCAGCATTTCTACCATATCTTCATGTGTGTACATTATACTGTACAGTATAAGTTCCACAACACAACGTTTATTCACAATGTGTACTACCTCCGTGCCGTCACTAGATTACTCTGATGCACGACTACACTGGCAAGCGGTGTACTGCACGCCAAAGCAACAACAAATGGGATGCTCGGAGGGTGGTGGAGTACAGGAGTTTGCATGGGTCGTAAATCATAAACAAGGCGAAGTGGTAACTGTGGCAGTAGTGAGAACCACGTTGGACACTTGACTAGGTAGAACCAGGCCCTGCGCGAACAGGCACAATGGGTCATATAACGCATTGGATAAACCTCATTTTGAGTGTGCAGGATAAATAAGACAACCTGATGGGTGTACACCGATCGGTACTGGTTCATATTGTGTACGTAGATACGTAAAACGTGCAAGAGGGAAACCATTATGTGCTTATTAGAGTTGATGGCAGAAGACCGTATTATTCGTTTCGGACCTCTTGATAAGTATCGAGGTGTGATTACACATGTCAGTCCCATCGCGATTACGGGCAGCATGGGGTTCACGCCTGAGCCTCAGGACGTGCGCTAGCAGCGCATGTCGGGTGTATCAAGCGTCCCATTCGCGTCTCAATATCTCGGGATGTAATGGGAATATTGCGATGCAGTCAACGCCATTGTGTATGTGCTTTGTGATGCTATGGTTTGCTGAAGAAAAAATATAGGAGGTCCATTTAAAAAAACATAAGTTTGTGTTAAAAAACGCATATGCTTTCGTTTTAGAATGTTTCCAAATATGTACATTCATGGGTCCCAGCCCTACTTTGATACCGGTGAAAGTCATTTTCCAATAGCTGTTATTGTTCCAGAGATATTTTGGGTGGACAAGATAGCTGGGACACCCTGTATAACCTGACCGTATGGTGGCACTTAAGAAATCTAAGAAAAAAGGTTGCAATGACTGGGGTTCTGGTCCCCCCATGCCTGATTCCTCTGTGGATTTCTCAATGGACCTTGACTCTCAGCTGTCTACCTAATTCTACTCGGAGGTTCCGTACATCCCTGTCCAGCTGTGGTCAATGACCCAAGCCTACACCTTCCTTTCCTTAAACGTTAATTGTGTGGAATCAGAATTACGACTGGCTTCGACGCATCAGTTCATTTATGAATCATGTGCGGACTTAGTCTTCTTACAGGAGGTGTTATTTAGTAATTTCTCCTTACCTGGTTTTTGTATGCTCTTTAATGTAGCACCCGAATATTCTACGGGGACAGCCTTATTCTTTCGCGAAGGCATTCCTATTGCTGAAGTGGAAATGTTGGATTCCATCAGGGACATTGTCAACTCCTTAATCTTACCTTGGTTCTTTTATATGCCCTTCCTGATAATCGTCGCTCAGTGTATCGTTCGCGTTTTTATAAAGAGCATATTGTTTATCTGTTCAGAAAGACTCCTCCGAGTATTCTGTTCAGTGGTGGTTTTAACTGTGTATTGCGTCCTGTACATCAATCGCCTAATTTTAATTTCTCTCGTGAAATACATGAATTTGTCCGCTCCTAACGCCTAAAAGACGTCTGGATACGTAAATACCCGACGTTAGATGAATTTACCACTTTACTGCGACTTCTAGTAGAAGGTTAGACAGGTCTTACCTATCAAACTGCCTGAGCGATAGTATTCCTAATGTCGAAGTCTCCCAGCATGTTTTACCGATCACTGTTCTGTGACCACAACTCTCAATCTTGAACGGCAACCAGTTAAATTGTTTCGCCCTCCGTGGATGTTAAACGTCGCTCTCCTAGCTGACCCCTCTCTCGATGACGTGATGCGAGTCGTGTGGGAGTGTACTCTAAGGTAGTATGGGAAACACTCTTCTACCCTTGACTGGTGGACACAGCTAGCAAACCCGACGCTCATGCAAACTATGATATTTTTCTGTGCTGCCATAGCGAGAGAGTTTCGGAGAACTTATGAATATCACTATTCCATCCTGCGCGAACTTTATGCTGCTTCGGATCACGCCCCTCTGCACACTGCGGATATTAGACATGTAAAAGCCAAATTGTTGACCATGAAGAGAATACAAATGGAAGGTTTGAAAATCCGATCGATGCCGCTTTCATTGGTGACGGAAGAACTGACTTCCTTATATCATTTGCTTCGGCTTCAGACCCGTCGCCGATGCGCTTGTATTCATCTCTCACAATATATGATGGACGTAACGTAATGGCGCAACCTGATATAGTGCGTATCTTACACCAGTATTATGAAGATGTCTACTACGTCGATGAGTCCAATGAAACCTTTTACGACCTACTTCTCAGCATCTTGGATGCGACAAATAAACCTGGAGTTGTTCGAAATCCTCTTGACGCTGTGGTGATCATTGGGAAACAACTCCTTACTTAAGCAACCTGGTTAATTGTCATGCGATTCCAGCAAAACCCTTTACAAATTTACGGTAGTAATTACATAAACCAAGACTTGATTGCAATTGCGTAGTAGTCTTCAGCGATGGAAAATCACGTACTCTGATGTAAGTCTAGGATTTGTTTTGTCTCCATCTCTTGAAATAATATGACCTAGATACATTATTTATGCTCGTCCTCGAAATTATCCGCTCTAACCGGAATCACCAGTTTCCCATTAACATCTGATACGCACGCTAGACTCCGCCTTATATATCAACGCATTTCGTCCAATGTCTGCTTGTTCTGCAGCGGCGTCTACCGATACCCAAACTAAATTCCCTGTACCAGCAGGTACTTTGTCATGCGTAAGTATCCTTAATGCATGTGTACGCAGCTTAAATTAAGGTATTTGCTCTTTCAGTACTTGAACTGTTTATACATGCTTTTAGGCTATCCAAGTCTGCACAACGCGATCGTGATTCTTAAATATATGTATTTGTTCTCTGTTTTCTCTGTAGATCAACCTGTAGATGAGTACATAAGGTGAAACGCGTAGATGAAAAATAAAAAACTAAAAACTGCAACCAAGACTGTTTTTAACCAATACTATTACAGTAGTTAAAATTTTAAGTCACCAAAAATTTTCGCAGTGAATGTCTGAATTAACATCCTTCAGACGCTTCATGCGATTTCAACAGACGATATCTCAGGTGATTGCACTATTGCACTATAGCTATAATTCCTGAAAGCCACTCATTTCTATTTATTTGATTTATTGACTTACTACGTCTTTTATATCTGTTTCATCACGCAAATGTTTGTCAGAACATCCTATTCTCCACAATAACACATATAATGAATGCAGCATGAATTCCTCACATTTTTTCATACTTGTGTATTTTTTTAATGAATATGTTACTACTTTTGGCAGATATTTATTTAGCTATTGATTACAATATCTAATACAAAATTATGGTAATTTAATAAGTGGTCTATTGCATGTATTCACTGTCACCACTGTTGTAATGAGGGCCAAATGATGCTTCCGTCAAGCAGGCCTACATCACTGTTTAAATAATGTTCAGAGAAACTCTTCACATATCTTTACTTGTTAATATTGTGAATGGTCTGAGTGTGCCCAAACATTTATAACATTTTTTTATTTAAATATTTTTTTAGTTGTGATATACTAGTATAGTACTCGAAGTGATCAAGTGGAGTCAAAAGAAGTCTGTAGCACTTAAGAACGATGTAGTTTGATGGGGATGGACTTCATCCAATGGAAAAAGAGGCAATCGAGGATAATCTCTGGATTCAAGTGTAAACAGACCTAGGTGGTATACTCAAGGGAACGATTCCATGGACTTTTGCAGTATATCATGAAGAAGACACTTTTCATTTAAATCATTAGGAGCGCTTTTTACGTTGGGAGCTGGCCTAAGGCACATCTGCCTGTGGTCTTGTGTGATATTTGGTCATGTCAGTGATAAACTAGGGGACGCGGACTGCCGCTACAATACTCTAACATTTTTCCGATTGTGCTACGGAACTGAATATAGACAGAGTATGAGTTAATGCTCGCCACCTCGCGTGCGTAAATTTGTAAGCCATCATAGAACTCTGAAATGTTTTGATCTGGCGAATATTTAGTGCAGTGTGATGACGAAATTGTCTTAGTTTAAATGAGTCTGCAATGACTGTTTCGTTTCGGATTTCGCTGCCATTCACATAAAGATCTCAACTTAACTTTACAGCATTTTTGAAGCTTATTTCTGCCTTCACTACACTAAATTATCAGAGGACGTGTTTCCGGTTGCTTGAACATTACCTTCTTGAATAAAAAAAAAAAAACACTCATTCTAATTCTCTGTTATGTAGATCAATTACAAACATTAATGGAAATAGTTTTATTTCTTGTTTTACATTTAATTGTAGGTCATTAATTCACAGTTCTAGCCAATGCATAGATTATTTGACTGCAGAACTACAGATAATTATTTACAGCGAGTTAGCTGCTGGTCATGAAACCAGACATCAGCTGCTCGATCCTATGACCACACACAACTTGTCGCTTTTAAACAGAACCATGCATAGCCAAACTACGTAAGGTACGAGAACCATGAGGAAAAATCGCAACTGGTTTGCCCGTAAAGGTTGCTGTTTAGAGGAAAGCTACTCAGCAGCAGGAATCAGAGGTGGTGTCGCATGCCCCACTCACAAACAATATAAGCACAATCCTCATTACAATGCGGTGACCTGAATGTAGAGGTATCTCAGATAACAGCACCAGATAATCAGAGTAACATTCCTTCAGATTAATGAAAGACAAAAAGAAACTACTATGAAGAAATATGGCAGGTGCATAAAGAAGGAAATAAGAGTCCACTGTCAAACTATGTCAAGAGCAATTGATGAGAATATGGCTTTTCTGCTGTCACTCAATTCCGGTGCAAGTAGTAGAATAATGAACGAAGCTTATTGTTGAGAATGGAAGTTGTTGTTGTATCTGTGCTCTTCAGTCGAAAGACTAGTTTGACGCTGCTCTCCATGCTACTCTATCTTGTGCAAGCCTCTTCGTCTCCGGGTGACTTCTGCAACCTGCAACTCTCTACATCTGTTTACTGTAGTCATCCCTTCGTCTCCCTTTACGATTTTTACCCCCCACGCTTCCCTCCAGTACTAAATTGGTGATCCCTTGATGCCTCAGAATGTGTTCCTCCTTTTAGTCACGTTTTATCACTAATTTCTCTTCCCACCCATTCTATTCAGTACCCTTTTATTAGTTACGTGATCGACCCATCTAATCTTCTGCATTTTTCTGTAGCACCACATTTCAAAAGCATCTGTTCTCTTCTTGTCTGAACTGTTTATCGTCCATGTTTCAATTCCATAGATGGCGGCACTCCTTACAAATACGTTCAGAAAGGACTTCCTGACACTTAAATCGGTACCCAACGTTAAGATATTTCTCCTCTTCAGAAACGGTTTTCTTGCCAATGCCACATTACATTTTATCTCCTCCCTAGTTCGACCATCATCCATTGTTTTGATTCCCAAATAGCAAAACTCGTGTCTCATTACCTAATCTAATTCCCTCAGCATCACCTGATTTAATCCGACTACATTCCGTTATCCTCGTTTTTCTTTTGTTGACTTCCATCTTATATCCTCCTTTCAGAATAGTGTCCATTCCGTTCAACTGCTCTATTAAGTCCTTTGCTCTCACTGCAAGAATTGCAATGTCATCAGCTGACCTCAAAGGTATTATTTCTTCTTCCAGGACCTTAATTCCTACTACAGTTTGTTCTTTTGTTTCCTTTACTGTTTGCTCAATGTATAGATTCAGTAACGTCTGGGAAAAGCTGCAACCCTGTCTTACTCCCTTCTCAACCACTGCTTCCCTTTCATGCCCCTAGACTCTTATAACTGACATCTGGTTTCTGTACAAATTGTAAGCACGCTTTCGCTCCCGGTGTTATACCCTTCCCACCTTTCGAATTTGAAAGAGAGTATTCCAGTCAGCATTGTCAAAAGCTTTCTCTAAGTCTACAAATGCCATAATCGTAAGTTTGACTTCGCTTAACCTGTCTTCTATGAGAAGTCGTAGTGTCGAATAGAAGATTTGGATGCAACTGAATAGAAGTTATGGACACCATTTTGAGATTTGGAGAGAAGACTCATCCACACACTACTGCTGTGGTAGTCAAAAGCCATTGTTAAGAGCCAATATAGACGTTCTAGGACAACACCTCGGGCTGCATAGATGAGGGGAGAGGAGGTATCAAACCCTGATTATTGATAGAAGCTTACCGCTTACGCACTTTGAATGTACACTTATGAGGTATCACAACAAATATTTTTAAGCGAAAAAGAAAAAAAAAAAGAATGTTTCGGAAATAAATGGATTTTTCTGAAGGTTTATAAAGTATCCACTTCTCCCTCCCTAGGGTTGTAATATAGCCAGAGCCATCGCATAAGGATTATATGTTTGTTTTTCTGATTTGTTCACATTTTCTAGCCATTTTCACACTTTAGTACATGAAAGGTTAACAAGCGGCTGCAGCAGATAGTTTACCATCAGAATCTTGTATTAGGCCCAATATAACAGAACAGAGACGTTTTCAAACTATTTAACTTATTTAAATCGAAAATATCACAAACTAATCGAGGGGCGGACGATATCTTTGTGTATAAACGGCATTAAACTTATTTTTATCTCTTGTATTATGCGTTGGTTGTACGTAACTAAATATTGTTACTGAAAACTCTTCGGCTTCTATGTCGACGAGTAGTGTGGCCTCTTTTCACGATCGAAAGCCATATCAGCATCAGCCATTCACAGAAGAAGCTATAAAACCGGACTAAGCTTGTAGTTTAAACATTGGTACTGCAAAACAATTGTTACCCTCCATAAATGTGAGAGAACAAGAATAATATAGATGACTTCACATGAATCAAATAAATTTTTTACTAAAAAGTAACGGAACAAGCTTCCATTGTGAGTGTCCCTGACAAATAATGCCAATTTATATTAGAAATAATATGATCACTTCTCGGCGAGCAGCAGCGCTGTTCAGGACAAAATAATCCGCAGTGGCCACTTTTCCCGGCCGCGACACCTTACTATTACTTATTAACCTACATAAATTTGTAGAATGTCGTATTCAGTAACAGTAACTGCAATATGAGAAACGATCACAAACGTTTACTAAATGTTTTGAATGGAATTTTCCATTTTCTTGTTGTATTACAACAGCCCTAATATGATTTTATATTACTTGCTGCAGACCTGTACAGTGTTTGAAGATGACCGCCTTTACAATACGCATTAACGATTGATATTTTTATTCTAGCAGCTGATCAGTGCTAGTTGTACGTACTTGTGAATTATTATCGCTGCAAGACACACACCAAGATATACCTCCTCACACTCTCATTGATCCCACAGAGGCCGCCTTGCATACTATTCTGCCAGTGACATAAGCGGCAAACTTTACTTAACGCCGAATTCATGAATTAAAACTAAAAACATCTTAAAACGTTACAGTATCTTTAAGTATTTTTCTTCATTACTGAGAAAGACAAATATCATCTTGGGAAGCTCTTAAAGTCCGTTGCGTAGTTGCATTGTGCTGTTAGTTACTAGAAGCATATACACGGTTGAGAACCGTGCGGAACACGAACACTCGATTCGGGTTGCATTCGGCCGACGGGCCTCAGTTTAACGACCACTGCTGTGGTGCATGGGCGCATCAACAAGACACACCTACGTGCACTACATTCAGCACCGTCGAACAATCAACCAGTTCCTGGGATCAAAGGGATGGACAAGGGCAATCACCTGTAGTGGCAACACGTGCGGCAAGTTATTTTGTGATATCTCCACAGCTAATAAATTCGCCACTATCCTGTCTCTTATTACAGTAATAAACTAATAATTACGATTAGTTGGAGGAGGGATACATTAATGGAAACTAAGCTTTACATAAGATACACTGTAGTAAACACGCTATGTGTGATTAAAAATGAACATGATTATCTTACCTTGATGTAAGTGACAACGTCTCTTTCACTGCCATTCGTTTTCTCATTAGAGTATCCTGATGTGATAATTTTGTGACCAGTTGAACAGCGCCCGTCAAATGAACTTTTAGACATACGATAATAGAGGAGGAACATTTCATGATGTTCACATAAATCCTCTTGTAATGTATGAAACTGCCCGTTCCCAAAATACGTCTGAGGTGTACGATTATTCGCTGTGAAGACTTTGGTCAGCGTTTGAGGCGAGTCAGGTGACAGAAATGCACTAGCACGTCCGAGGCAAATTTTATCTAGTTCATTGCATCTGTAATAAAAATGTCTCGGTACCAAAATTTGTCTATTCCATCGATCTATCACAATTACTTCATACGAAATTTTCTTTGAATAAATATGCGAAACATTCTTTCTCCCCAAAATGTTTGCGGACTGATATATAACTGGCTTCTCATACCTAAAGCAGATGAGATTGATAGGTTTCTCACCAACTAAATATTACGCTGAACTGATGAAGTTTTACATGCTGTTTTCAACAGTTAAAATAAATTGGAAACTACTTTCAAGGTTGGCTATAACCTTTTTTTAAAATAATTACATGAACAATATGCCAGACAGATACGACAGAAAATTCATCAGAAAAGTGACAAACACACGAGAACTAGACACGCAATTGCAGTTTTTTTTTGTGGTATGAGCTGTCTCTCCCTTCTGAAAGAAAACCGACTCCAACACTATCAGATCAGAGTACGAAATCTCACTTCAGTCAGGGCTATCTCAATGTTAGCAATCGAATTAAAGAATGTACACATCAGCTGTCATAACATACGAGAGACGATAAAAATAACTTAACAACCACCTTAAACTAATACAATTAATAATGTAACAAAGTCCAGTGCCACCTCCACTCACCAATAATCAATTCGCTGGATTAATTTAATGTAAAAATATTACAGGCAATAATGTATATACAAAAATAACTCCCTCTCAAAGAACTAAAAAGAACCTGTCCTTGGACACACCAGGTACCAACTTCCCACCAGCAACTGAACCTTTAAATCCAACGTGCCTGCGATAGCCACCAACGTTTAATACACTGAAACATTATTGATAGTTGATATCGTCTGTACCTTCTGTGTGAAAGTCTGTGCCTAACAGAATATTCGTACTCATATTGAGCAGCACAAAAAATCCGTGTACGTATGTGGCTCCACTAATACTCACTTCAGATATGACTTCAGTGTTAATCTGTGTCATGGAACGTCCACCACGTATTTTAATTTTAATACTTGTCACTTAATACACTGAAACCTTATGATTACTAACATGGTTGAAGAACTATTCAGAGAAACAGCTCACATTGATTCCTTAGTTGGACAGAAGGTCTTCTGCTACGTCACTGACAGACAGAATTGTAATACATCGCATGTTTTCAACATGTTCTTTCTTCAGCTCTATGTCGGTCAATAAATCATTCTCAATTACCTTAAAACTATCGATATAGAATGTACGAATGGGCGTTAATAAGCAATGCAACAAAATTTTTTTCTGCGAGCAGGTTGGTTTTATTCAGGATTCGAATATACCATATTATTTCCCACTCTTTTGCCTACAGATCCCTATTTGTCAACATACTCATCTGTAAATGCGACACCGTTACGGCTCGTTACCGGGTGGGTCTGTATGTCCTTATGGTTCCTCACTATTGGTCGACTACGTAGGCAACGTCTTGCCACACCAATAACCTTCCCAGCGCTCGCACACTGTTTCCGGGGGTGTGCATCTTTCATTAGTCCAATCAGACGGAAGTCGGAAGCTGCAGGATCGTGCCTGTAGTGTGCATTAGAAAGACAAAATCAATGAAGTTGTATGAACTGCTCTCGGGTGCGAGACTTGTGAGAGGCCTTGCGTTGTCTTGGGGAAGGAGAAATTCCTTTGCATTAAGCCATTTCTTCAGTCTGTGCTACGGCCAGCAGGCACACTCGAAATCGGAGAGTTTACTTAACCTCGTTGCGATGATGGCAGAAAACTCGCCCAACGACACACCGTGGATTTGCTCACTGCTACGTGTTTGTAGACATTCTTCAAGCGCTTAAGAATATCTGTTATGGTCTGGTTTCCGTTAAAAGAAATTCAAGGAAAACTGTCATCTCGGTATCCACCTTCGTTACAGATGCTATTTTGTAGGCTACGTGTAGCGCGCTACCTATCGGAACCTCATGAAACTATAGGGGCTGAAGCGGAAATATTCCCTATGACCTACAATAAATTCAGTAATATTTCAATCGAAACTATTCGAAAAAAATGTGCTGCATTACTTATTAAACGCCCCTCGTACTAACTAACACTTCGTTTGAAGTTTCAACAACATCATCAACACCATTATTTCGTCGAAAACAGCATGAAATTCTGGCGGCCTTACACTTAAACTACACAGGTTTCAGTCTACTTTAAACTTTTCAGTTTCCCACATTCGTGGTGACAACCTACTCTCTAATTTGGCACCGAGTGAGGTGCAGCAGTGGTTCGCACACTGGACTCTGGTTCAATCCCACGTCCGTCCATTCTGATTTCGCTTTTCCGTGATTTCCCTAAATCGTACCAGGCTAATGTCGGGATGGTTCCTTTGAAAGGGAACGGCTGACTTCGTTCCCCTTCCTTCCGTAATCCGCTGAGACCGATGACGTCACTGTTTGGACCCCTCCTCCAAAACAACCCAACAACTCTAATTTGGCCGGCTCATTGTTATTTCTTATCTGGAATTCGCACTCCTCTTCAATGAGGCAGCGAATTGCTGTTTAACATTATGAATGATGACCGATTCAATCCCTCCACGGCTTTGAAAATAGCTTAAACTCCGATCAAATTCACACACAGTAGACCCCAGTATGCCACTGTGTCTGTAACAAACAGTATTTATAGTAACCAGTTCATCATCAGACCCAAGACGTTTCACGTACCTGACCACCATGACTGCCGTGACAGGTTCCTTTTCCTGTACGCTAGCAGCAAAACCGTCTAAGCCCAGAACTACTTCAGCCCACTCCGCACAAAAACTTTGGCTTTGGCATTTGTTGGAAACTTTAACTGTTCACTCTCGCTGTTTAACTCTTGTACTGTCAACGCGACACGATTATCCTCATCACAAGTTACCAGATTAAATGAACAATTCAAATTAATTCGTACAGGCATACATTTATGCCTCTATCTCTGTCTAAATTTACTCTCGTGCTGCAATCGGACTCTCCGCATCTCTTCACTTCTCAGTAATGCTTCCATGTTGAACACTTAAGTTTCCGCAGTATCACTGCTATCATTATACCTTCTCATATACACATCTCCGGTCATATTTTCTTCACATCGCGTCCTCACTTCTGCGATTCACATTCGTGAGTAAATTTACTTTCCCGTCTGATGACTCTGATTATTTCCATTTTGCTCCCAGTTGTCGCCTTCCCCACTATTTTCTGTCTCTTCACCTATCCGCTGATTTTCCAAGAATATGGGAATTCTGCTGAACGTTAATAATATTCCGCTGAAAGCGCTACAGACCAGCATTTCAGCATTTGGATTTCCCTACCAATTACTATCGCTCTTAGGTCTCCCCTTGTTCCTTATGTTACCTGCTACTCCGTTTGGGTAAGACATAGTACCATCCTTTTGCTCCACAAACTTAGGAAAGCTGTCCATTTCTTCCATGGAACCGTGGACCTAATCCAAGGAAAAATAGTAGGTAGACGCCTCTTTAGAATGGAAATCCCTGCAAGAGTGTCCAGCGGTTTATCTAAATGCACTAATTTCTGTAGTTCGGACTCAAAATACTGAAGCGTACTACCCCGACTACTATTGTTGTTGCTTATTGCTTCCAGAAACGCGTTCTGCAGTTGCGTCTACTTCCCCACAAACCTGTATATACTGAGTAGGAGCGTTTCAAACACGGCGTATTCGCTAACCACTGTCGCATTTCGTTTCGCCCATGTCTGGGACCGTCCCCCATCCCCCTCGTCTAGCAGCCACTTAACAAATTTTTATTTTAGCGTCGTCGGAAGTGCCCTCAAAAAAGCGCTCTTTCCACGTGGCTAAAAATCCAGCACGTGGTACCTCTTTTCTCCTCTCAAATATTTCAATTTTGAGTTCACCGTCAGCTGCGTAGTCACTATCCCTACTTGATTTGTATCAACGTTACTTAACTGAAACAATGTCCCATTTGTAATCTCCCCTTCTTTAAACAAGACCGAGTGCAAACTGCTCTTCTGTAATTTCATTGAGTCTAGCTATGTTTTAATTTCTCTTTGGAACTGAACTACATGACCTGTATTATATGGCCTTCAGCGCAAAATTTTTCTCTTTGGCCCTGTACAGTCCGTACAGTACCCATACGGTCTCCTAAATCTTTCTCCACCGAAGTATGTCGGTCCGCAAATTTATTTTCCACATCGCGAACATGTGAACCAATCCCCTCTAAAATATTTCTGGTTTTCATGTCCTGACCATTGAAGTCTTTTCTGAGACCTTCATTTTGACTTTTAATTTCATGTGTACATTTAATTTTAATTTCATCCGGTGATGTAGTTGATAGTAATGAGTACAATCGAGATCTTCCAACCACCTTCTCCGAATAACTCACCTCCTTCCCCCACAGATCTGCTAGCAAACCTCCACCACCCCCCACCCCCACCCCCACCCCCAGCTAAGCCATATCACTACCTACTAAATCTGATCCCCACTCACTATGATAATGCTTGCTCCAGTCAGTTATGGATAACAAGCTGCAACGGCAAAGCTAACACTATTGCGAATGCAACTCACTCCCATGTTTTATCTGTGCATACCATGCTGCTGCTAGCGCGGAGACGACGGCTGCAGACGTCGCGTGGCCAATGTGGTGCCATGATGAAACCCATACCCTAGGTTCATAGTCTACACTGGGCAGGGCTGATGTGTAGGTGACGACAGATTGGTTGCTGCTATGGGACGCTGAAGCCCTGGTTCTCTGCTGTTCTGCCTTGTGGTGGCAACGTACCTCATAACCACTACTGTGGCTCGCTGAAGCACTCATAGACTGCACTGCATTGCCCTGATGGCGTTGTTGCTGTTTACCGGTGACGGACGCGCGTTCGCAACGTAAACAAAAGAACTCGCGGCCATAGCCACTCAGGTTCGGCTTGCACCTAGTTATTCTAGCGTTCGGGTCTGGTTGCCTAGGAAACTAGATCTTGGATTCGAGTACATAAGTGCGACAATACTAGCTGGATCAAGACACACTCAAGAAGGGCTCTTCGCTGTATATTCAGGGGATGATACAGAATCTTCGACTCACTGTTATATTTTTTTTAAATAAAAATAAACTAAGAAATCTGCTGCTGATGTGTTAACAGAATCAGCAGATTATTGCTGTATTAAAAATTGGCGAATTCAATGTTTAATAAAGCTGTGAAAATTCAAGCTCCACCCTAACTCAAAAAATGATGTGAATAATTTTCTCTTACCGCATAGAGCTCCTGACAAAATATTTTATTTACACACCTAATATCGGCCTTCTGACATCATCAGAGCCTTGAAAGTATTCAGTGTCATCTTAGGTGAAATATAAAATCGTTATTGGCCATTAATGAATTTTACACTGTTATCATACCATAACATAAATACATCGTCAATATACATCTCGGCAGTCTACACATTACGATGTGATAAAAGTGTATACTTCACGGTTTGGTCACCTGAAGATAATGATTTTACATTTCGTCCAAAATGATGCTGTTAATACTCTTATGAACTTGGTGATAGTTAGATGACTGAAACTGGTTGTGAAAATGAATTACTTTTACAGCAGTTCAGTGCAGTGGTATGAAAATTTTCAAATATTTGAAAACTGCTAGGCAGCATATCCTCAAAATATATTTAAATAAATATGAGTCGAACTGACACATAATGCAGAAACCTAGCTGTTGATTAGGAGCAGAAAGTATTCAAGATCCCATGCTGGTAAACTCGACGGGCAAAAAGATATAAGTTCTTCTGAACTGCTGTCAAATGAAACCCAGAGTATTGACCACTACAGCAATACTTTGTCCCAATGAACTCATGCGTACTGTTTCAAAAGGTCGCGACCGACGACACAAAAAATTTCCATCACAGAAAAATTTCTTGGCTGAATCACGAATCAGACCAACACAGACGTTATCTCTTGAGCATCGTTCCAGTCTGTGACAATCAGCAAGATGGCCACCGCCTTTCCAAGGCCTCGATGCTAACCTCAACGGAAACAGCCTGCATATCAATCAATTAATTGCTTTGTGCTCCCCTTAGCCTTATTCGCCATTTTCTCTACGTGTATGATATCAGAAACCCAAATGCACTATCAGCTGTATGAAAAATTCAAAACAAGATTGATTGCTTTCACTTGCTGTAGTTCGCCCAGCGTTTTATCTTAAGCAAATTTGAAGTCTTGTAACAGTGCTAAAAACCAGTTCACAATCTGTGTGCAGTCAACTATTACAATGACTACGAATATGAGACTCCTTTCTTAGACAGCTTTTTCTCCTCTTTTCAAATTACGATAGTTTCAGTGGTTTTCAAGTTGCAGGAGAGACTACCCGGATTAATAAATAGTTAATTAACCCTAGGATGCATGGTGCCGAAAACACACATGAAAGCATATGCAGGGCCTCCAAGGCCCAGCGACAATTTAAAATTTTCTTCTTTTCATATAATCATTCTTTGGAGTTAAATTTATTTCTGTCAAATTTATTGTCATATTATAAGATTCCTAAGATACAGTAACAAGATCTGGTGGGCCTGATTAACATTTCATTAATTTTTTTAAAAAACTCTAATAGTGAATTTTTATTAGTTACATCCATTTACATACAACATATACAAATAATTTGATAAATTCACTTATAAGTTGCAGTTTACATTTTATAACATTTATTACAACCAATTTCTTCAATTAAAACATACTCATTATTAATAATATTATGTATATAGGCAATATTTTGACAAAGAGTTATTATTCATTGTTCGCATAAAATTACATTTTTCTTAGTTTTCAACATGTGACAAACAAGAAGCACAAAGAACGCCACTATGTTCCTTACAAATGATGGTTTTACACTTAAAGCATGTCATAGTACTTTTCCTGTGTTTATTATATGGACAATAATTGCATCTTCTTCTTTTTCCTCAAACAGGTAGTTGGTTCGGCAATATGACGTCTTTTTGAACACCACATCTTTGCATGGCATCAACGATTTTCTTTGGAAGATTAGGGATCTGAATACGAAGTTCCATTAGTGGTCTTACAATTTCCTCTGCTAAATCTCTTAGGAACAAACGCCTTTTATTACTTCTTCCTCTATGGTATGTCAGATGCTGGGCGGAAAATAAAATGTCACTGTTCATTGCTGCGACGTCCATCATATTAATCCATAATGCAAATGGCCGTCTTCTTTGTTTGTCACTTGCAAGTGCAATAACGAATTTTCTGGTCCATCTGATCTACTCCACCCTTCGTAGAGTCATAGAACTTTATTATATCTGGTGTCTTTTTTGCATGAGTTTCATCAATGTTTCTGTCGTGATGCATTGTGCTAATGAGAACTACAGACTTTTTCTTTTTGGGAACATAACTCACCATTGTAATGTCACCTCTAAATGCAATCAAAGAGGATTGAATCCTTAAGCATTGATAAACTTTATAGAATCAACTTCATCTTGCGTTCAATACGTCAAATGCAAAGTGTTACCTAGTCATCTCTTATTAGAAAATACCCCAGGTTCACTACTTAAAGAAAAAGATAGAATTATCGCCAGTGAAACACAGTGGTTCCATTATTTTATGAGCAGCAAGCATGAGGTATTGACAAGAAAAAAGTATGAAATTATTTTAGATACTGGACAGCACCGAATAATATACCCATTGGCAACTCACGAAAAAAGAAAAAATCAAGAAATTACACAAAATTAAGCTGGTAAGAGGTCCACAGATGTAAGCTACTACTTTTCATAAGTGATCGGAGAACACAAATATATGTTTTTAGAAAAACGGTCAAGTGAATTTAAGATAACTACTCCTTCTCAGAATTTATTAACCTGATTCGCTAAAACTGTAATTGATATGTCTTGTAGGTAGATCAAATGCCATGGGAATGTGTCTCTCAGTCTAACAACCTACACCAAGCCCCACAATAATCTGAAATATACAGATCTCATAGAACATAATCCAACAAGCAGCAGGGCAGTCTTGGAGTTTCGCCTTCTGAGCAGTAAGGCATGTTACAGATTTCTAAAAAGCTTCTTCTAACTGCTGTTATACTTTGCATTAGTTCTTGATGAAGACGGAAATCAGAGTATAGTTCATGCTCGAATGAAATGCATTTTTGAAAATGAGAGTAAAAGTACGTGTGTAGTCACATTTTAGCATGTTTTCAAGAGTTTCTCGGGAATGGTGAAAATTAGTAGATGATTTAAGTAAATGATTATTAATACTTAATTTAAAAATAGTAACAAACAAAAGCTACACGTCAAGTGAAAGACCAGGTGGTATACAAGTCCATGTTATATGAAGAATCTGAACAAAGAAAAACTCTCAATACATTGACAAATTGTGAGAACATGTGAATTAATGACAACATGATGTAACTAGTACTACTTCCATGAAGATGAAAGAGTAAGAAACGATTCCGTACCACGATCATATAAGACAATCTACCTAACTGCTCAATTGCAGTTAAGTATGCACACATGTGATGATATATTTAAAGTCCTGGAAAATCACAGACACAATACTACGCCAAACTACAAAAAACATGAAGTGGTCACATCATAATTTTCGTGGTTCGTAGACTAAGAGTAACCATTGGAGAGTGAACACAATTCAGATACCTGCGCTGGTCAACAAGCTTCAACACCACCAACGATGATCAACAATATTCAACACCATTCATCCAGAAGAGGAACTGCGTAGAACGAGCAGTAAGAACAGCCCAGAAAGCAGACTCCAGAATGTAATATGCAGAATGTTTTGCTCTTACCGTTCAGAAATACGCAACACAGAATGCGCAGGCCTGTGATTGTCTCATAATTATTGCCCCCAAAGTATAGGCTCGCATATATGTGTTCACTCGACTAATACATTATGCAAACGATATCCGTGGTACAGACTGTTTCTCCAGCCGACTTGAGACACAAATTTAACTAAGACTGAATGGTTTGAAAGTATATATTTTTAACGAACGATTTTCACTGCCTACAGAATTGAGTACAAAATATTTTTCCGAAATTCTGATGGTCTTTCTGTAACCTCACAGATTCCATATAACGACTTTAATAGACCTTTGATTGCCAATTCCCCAACGGCTGTATTAATTCCGAAGAAATTTTATCAGTGCAAGTACGAGTACTACTAAGCTCGGTTAAATTCTGATTCTAATAGTAAATAACTTGTGCCTTGAGTGCTGACTCACATTCTTCTTCTCTTACGTCATCGGACAGGTCTCCCCTCGTACATGCTCTCAGTGTAAACTCGCCGCCTATCCGCTCTCTCCTCTGCGTTTATCAGTGGAATTCCCACTGAACCCTTTACTATTGATGCCTTTGCTTTTCCAATTTACGGAAGGTGGTTCCGAGTTTTATAAATGGTGAATCAATACTTCAGACAACCACTTCTTTTTCGATTTCGCCACATTTTTCCTGCAACTATTTGGTCTTGGGTGTATTGAGCTTCTTATTTATTTCATTCCTCATCGATTTGTATTTCACTATTACTGAATATCCCAGAACAATTTCGCACTTTCCTGTCTCGTCGAATAATTTATTTTATTTACACGAATCAGGAGCACACTCATAGGATTCTGTAAATTTACAATTTCAGGTAAGGAAATAAACTGCCGGAAAAAAATTAGTAAACCCTTTTAGAGGTTTCCAATTCACTCAAGAATTATTGTTGCAGTACTGCATATGGAGCGCATGAAATGATTACATTTACATATCAGTAGCACAAGCCTTTCTGAGGTACCAGGTATCGACACATGCTGGAAAACCCATAATTGTACGTGGAGTAGCCACCACTGACGGCGATGCAGGAGGTAACTGTAGCGTATATTGATCTTAGAGGTGGTGAATACTGTCCTGGAATACGTTATGCCACCCCAGTCTGACCTGTTCACGTAGCTCTGTTGTTTGTTGACGAGTCGCTTGAGTCACTTCTGGTTCCATCATACCACACACGTGCAAGATCGAAGTAAAGTCCGGATATCTACATCTACATCTACATGACTACTCTGCAATTCACATTTTAGTGCTTGGCAGAGGGTTCGTCGAACCACAATCATACTATCTCTCTACCATTCCACTCCCGAACAGCGCGCGGGAAAAACGAACACCTAAACCTTTCTGTTCTAGCTCTGATTTCTCTTATTTTATTTTGATCATCATTCCTAGCTATGTAGGTTAGGCTCAACAAAATATTTTTGCATTCGGAAGAGAAAGTTGGTGACTGAAATTTCGTAAATAGATCTCGCCGCGACGAAAAGCGTCTTTGCTGCAATGACTTCCATCCCAATTCGCGTATCATATCTGCCACACTCTCTCCCCTACTACGTGATAATACAAAACGAGCTGCCCTTTTTTGCTCCCTTTCGATGTCCTCCGTCAATCCCACCTGGTAAGGATCCCACACCGCGAAGCAATATTCTAACAGAGGACGAACGAGTGTAGTGTAAGCTGTCTCTTTAGTGGACTTGTTGCATCTTCTAAGTGTCCTGCCAATGAAACGCAACCTTTGGCTCGCCTTCCCCACAATATTATCTATGTGGTCTTTCCAACTGAAGTTGTTCGTAATTTTAACACCCAGGTACTTAGTTGAATTGACTGCCTTGAGAATTGTACTATTTATCGAGCAATCGAATTCCAACGGATTTCTTTTGGAACTCATGTGGATCACCTCACACTTTTCGTTATTTAGCGTCAACTGCCACCTGCCACACCATACAGCAATCTTTTATAAATCGTTTTGCAACTGATACTGGTCTTCGGATGACCTTACTAGACGGTAAATTACAGCATCATCTGCGAACAACCTAAGAGAACTGCTCAGATTGTCCCCCAGGTCATTTATATAGATCAGGAACAGCACAGGTCCCAGGGAAGTTTCTGCACGTCTTGCAAAGCATGCTGAGATTTGCATGCGGCGTGCGGTGCCGCGCGGAGTAGCCGCGTGGGGTGAGGCGCCATGTCCCGGATTGTGCGGCCGCTCCCGCCGGAGGTTCGAGTTCTCCCTCGGGAATGGGTGTGTGTGCTGTTCTAAGCATAAGTTAGTGAAAGTTAAAGTAGTGAGTAAGTCTATGGACCGGCGACAACAGCAGCTTGGCCCCTTAGGAATTCTCACAGATTTCAATATTTTGAACAGTGTATGGTCGAGCATTATCCTGTTGGAACAGCACATCATCTTCCTGTCATAAGAACAGCAAAATAAACAGTCGAACATTGCATATCAATTCTGTTCCGTCAGTTGAAGACGGGGTAGAGGTGTGTGTCCCCGTAGTGTCACTGCTAATAACGGGTTCGCAACAGGTCGTGTTGTCTGCGCTCTCAAGCCCTATAATTAGTGCTATGGTAGCTGTACGATCTGCCTGTGCTGCTATTACAATACGACAATCCTGGTGTTGCGTGGGCGTCCAGAACCCGCACAACTGAGGCAGCGCGTCCAACATGTGTGGCAGTTCTCCGAAATTAGCATCTCGCCCTTCCGAAGTCACAAACTGACCACTTTCAAACTCGTTCAGTTGCATGTAGCAAACACGAGTGCATCTCTGTGGCATGACTACCTGCTTCCCTCACTCGTTTGCACCGCACTGAGCCTTCTGGCTTTGAGCATTTCCCATAGAAAGGTAGACACAAATGGCTATCTGATAGCTGTGCCCCTACGCTATGTTTTTTAGGGATGACACTGAAATCTTTAACAGTACGTCTGCTGTCCACCAGTTGGCATATGCTGTCATAGTATTAAAATCGGCATCGCCTTTCCCGATGTTCTAATTCTTTCCCGCCAGTCTAGAATGAACTGAAATAAAACTGTGATTCTTGAGTTTCTCCCGGCGTATTTGATAATCAAAATATCCACGGGTGTACTGCCGGTCTACAGTGTCCAACGGACACAATATTTCGGCGATCGTACATGTCGCCATCATCAGGTGAACTGACGGACTGAGCTCCTGTGAACGTGCCGGCACGGAGATCCGTACACTATGGCTGCTCAGGTGGAACTGGGTTCGGTCGTGGCGGCGGCGGATTTAAATACCCTCCGCCCGCGGCGCGCTCACTCCGCCGTCCGCGCCCCGCGCCACGGTCGCGCGGTGGAACAGATTGCGACGGCGTCTGAGATGACGTCGGTGTGATGGCTCCGTCCGCCGTGGTCGTCACAACTATACATTTGCTCGATTTACTCTTGATTAACCCAATCGCTGGTTCCCAACCTTGCTAAGATTATAGCCACAGTCACGATTTATGAGGTCGTCATTGGTGCGAATTTCGATGGCCTCTCTAAAAATGCTGTCCCAGTATCTCGACGTCTGTACCAGAATCCTCGTGCGTTCATACTCCATAGCGTGATTTTCCGACAAACAATGTTCAGCGACCGCCGACTTGCTCGGATACATCAGTCGAGTGTGCCTCTGGTGTTCACGGCATCGATCCTCGACGGTACGCATCGTCTGACCAATATACGACTTGCCACATTGACACGGAATCTGGTACACGCCGGCCTTCCTCAAACCGAGGTCATCTTTGGCGCTCCCCACCAGTGCACGAGTTTTATTCGGAGGACAAAACACCGTTCCGACCCGGTGTTTCTTCAAAATGCGGGCGATCTTTCCCGAGAGTGCGCCTGTATATGGGATAAACGCAGTGCCTACCTCCTCCCTCGTGATTTCATCCATATCCACAGGTTGTGCTGTAGTGGTTGGGCGGAGAGCACGTTGAATCTGCCACTCTGAGTACCCATTTTTTCGAAATACAGTTCTCAGATGTTCCAATTCCTGGGGTAGATTCTCTGCGTCAGAGATAGTGCGCGCCCTATGTACTAGAGTTTTAAGTACCCCATTCCTCTGTGAAGGGTGGTGGCAGCTGTCTGCGTGCAAATACAGACCAATGACGACCTCATAAATCGTGACTGTGGCTATAATCTTAGCAAGGCTTGGGAACCAGCGATTGGGTTAATCAAGAGTAAATCGAGCAAATGTATAGTTGTGACGACCACGGCGGACGGAGCCATCACACCGACGTCATCTCAGACGCCGTCGCAATCTGTTCCACCGCGCGACCGTGGCGCGGGGCGCGGACGGCGGAGTGAGCGCGCCGCGGGCGGAGGGTATTTAAATCCGCCGCCGCCACGACCGAACCCAGTTCCACCTGAGCAGCCATAGTGTACGGATCTCCGTGCCGGCACGTTCACAGGAGTTCAGTCCGTCAGTTCACCTGATGATGGCGACATGTATGATCGCCGAAATATTGTGCCCATTGGACACTGTAGACCGGCAGTACACCCGTGGATATTTTGATTATGAAATAAAACTGTCTTTCCTTAGAAATGCCTTGAAGAACGAATCCTCACTGGAGGAATCAGGGCAATATAAACAGTGATACAGTAATGTCGTTTTCTACGCTCGTATTCCCACAGTGTTTGTCCTTGGAAGTACCTCATTTCATTAGCTTGCTCTTAGATTTACCGATACCCGTTCGTAACCAGTTCAGTTATCTCCATGTGGTCCGTTCTAATTTGCGACCAGCTGGTAAACATTCTACTGGCTTTATCAACACGTTTAGTCGTGGCATTTCCGTTCATCGACTTTTCTCCCTTTATGTCATAAATTGAATATGTTTTGAAGCAGTATTTAGTCTGATAATTAAAAGGATTTTCCTCGAAAAGTTTCATTTATACTTGGAGTAGATGGGTGATATCTTCACTAAAACTAAGGATATAGTTGGTACAGCATCCACAGGCGTTGGATTTGTAAGATGACTCCTGAATGGCTAAACCAGAATCATCAAATGATTCAGCACATGGATTTATTTTCAACACAAAAGTTACTAATGTCTCTGAGGAAAAATTCCTGTTAGCTCTCTTCAAATTGTGTAGTCTTCTGAATGGAATTTTTTGAGGTCTTATAGCTGCAGTAATTTTGCGTATGAAAGCGCAACTTGGATATTTGAAATTGGGTGACCTATGCTCTTGTGACATTGTGAAGCTGTTTCTTCAGTGCTGAAACACAGTTCATGTTTCTAACTTCGCTTTCAGCGTCCACTGTTGAACGAAGGGTTTAGTTTACAATCACGAATAAATTTAAATTGTTGGATTCAGTCCACTATATTACTGCTTTACCGTTTTCAGCATCCTCAAAATATCGCCAGATGCTACTGCGGATGAACTGGGTTTTTGATTGCGTATAATAGTTGGTTCAGTAAAGGTGAATGGTGCACTATGTGGTTTGTACAGTGAGGTGACTGCACAGTTATGTAGTTCAACACTAAAGTTTTCTGTATTACCTCCCTCAGTGAATACTGTAGGAACTACCAATACACCATTTTTAACAAATACTGCAGTAACATATTGTTGATAACGGTCTTTCAGTTACAAGGCCTATTCCCCGACCTTAGGTTTTCTTTGATTGGTTTCTCCATCGGTCTCCTGGAAACATAAGATTTGTTGCAGTATTTCCTCTTTTACTCAGGGTTTCTTCTTTGTTCCTGTGTTCATCTGTCCTAATTCAGTGACTCTACGAACAACTGAACTGCCTATTGTGATACTCATTACTGTAGTGTATACAGCTCTGGAAAATTTCAAACGAATCTCACCATTCCATAGTAGTGGAACTTCACATTTCTTTATAAATTTTTTCTTCAAAAAGATTTTCATTAGTTCTTGTTTGCTCTTCATTGCGGCGAAACTGTATCTGCTCCTGAATGAGATTTAAAATCAAATAGCTGATTTCGGTATCTCTGTCAGGGAATGATGTAATGTAGCCAGAGTCACTGCGTATCTCTGAGCCATCTATAAATACATGTCTTTCTCTGGTGATTTTTGAAACATATTTGTTGTTACTTGCTGAAATTTACTGCAGAAATCGTCCCTCCTCTCCCATTCCTATTACAAAGGTACACAGCTACCAAACTTACTTTCGTCTTCTCTCCTTCTCCTTATACCAGTTTCAAGTTCTCTCTGATTATTATGTGTTGATCTCTCTATACGTAATGGATTATCCGTTCTACATCCTGATACACATTCTACACTTTTCATCTGCTTCCTGTGACGTCAGGACGTATTTCTGAAATACTGTTATAAACGTTGGTTTCCTGTAGTCTCTTATTAGAACAAAAGTATCACGGAACGGCTCACACTAACACATTCGTTCTCCTGCCTATCTATTCTTAATAAATCCTTGTCTCTTTCTATCATTTTCTGTTCCTATTAATACTAACGTGTATTCTTCTGTTCAGGATTCCTTACGTTTATTAATAAAATATTCATGAGATACGGACTCATATCTGAAACTGTTTCTTTCCATTTCACTTCACTGACTTCAATAATACCTAGATTTAAGCTTTATATTTCGATTTAAGATATTCTAGCTTCCCTCAGAATTAGGAGTTCCAAGCTCCGAGTCGTAGAATATTACCATTCCGTTGCAAGAGACTGCACTGAAATTCTATATCCACTTCCGCTCTCTCTTTGACAGAACGTTGGCACAACGAGGGTGACTCCTTATACCGGGAGCCTATAACCGCCAATGTCAATTATTTGTATTAGTAATTAAAACAGTGGCAGGGTTCGAACCCAAGACCCAGAATTATTTATTTACCAATCAAAGCAATAGCCCCAAATCTACCTAAAAACAAATTTGAGATACGCAACGCTCAGTGATGAAGTTAACAGCTCGTTCTTTTTACTGCAAAATATGATTGCTCGTTTATTATAGCAAAGCGACAATATTTGGAAGCCGTGTATTAAGAAGGCAATTAGGTGTGTTGTTGTGGTCTTCAGTCCTGAGACTGGTTTGATGCAGCTCTCCATGCTATCTGCTTCATCTCCCAGTACCTACTGCAACCTACATCCTTCTGAATCTGCTTAGTGTATTCATCTCTTGGTCTCCCCCTACGATTTTTACCCTCCACGATGCCCTCCAATACTAAATTGGTGATACCTTGATGCCTCAGAACATGTCCTACCAACCGATCCCTTCTTCTGGTCAAGTTGTGCCACAAACTTCTCTTCTCCCCAATCCTATTCAATACTTCCTCATTAGTTATGTGGTCTACCCATCTAATCTTCAGCATTCTTCTGTAGCACCACATTTCGAAAGCTTCTATTCTCTTCTTGTCCAAACTATTTACCGTCCATGTTTCACTTCCATACATGGCTACACTCCATACAAATACTTTCAGAAATGACTTCCTGACACTTAAATCTATACTCGATGTTAACAAATTTCTCTTCTTCATAAACGCTTTCCTTGCCATTGCCAGTCTACATTTTATATCCTCTCTACTTCGACCATCATCAGTTATTTTGCTCCCCAAATAGCAAAACTTCTTTACTACTTTAAGTGTCTCATTTCGTAATCTAATACCCTCAACATCACCCGACTTAATTCGATTACATTCCATTATCCTCGTTTTGCTTTTGTTGATGTTCATCTTATATCCTCCCTTCAAGACACCATCCATTCCGTTCAACTGCTCTTCCAAGTCCTTTGCTGTCTCTGACAGAATTACAATGTCATCGGCGAACCTCAAAGTTTTTATTTCTTCTCCATGGATTTTAATACCTACTCCGAATTTTTCTTTTGTTTCCTTTACTGCTTGCTCAATATACAGATTGAATAACATCGGGGAGAGGCTACAACCCTGTCTTACTCCCTTCCCAACCGCTGCTTCCCTTTCATGCCCCTCGACTCTTATAACTGCCATCTGGTTTCTGTACAAATTGTAAATAGCCTTTCGCTCCCTGTATTTTACCCCTGCCACCTTTAGAATTTGAAAGAGAGTATTCCAGTCAACATTGTCAAAAGCTTTCTCTAAGTCTACAAATGCTAGAAACGTAGGTTTGCCTTTCCTTAATCTTTCTTCTAAGATAAGTCGTAAAGTCAGTATTGCCTCACGTGTTCCAGTATTTCTACGGAATCCAAACTGCAATGTAACACTAATTATAGTGTTTCTGTGTCTGTCAAAATCTTCAGCCAGTTTATTAGCACATCGAATCTGTATGTGGCTTGTAATCTGACCATCGGACGACAGTTTACATGGCTGCAGTTGTAACATGTTCTCCCAATATCATCAGTTCGATGGACACCAGGTCAACCAATATTGGCTCTTCATGCATCATCAAAAGGAGAGGACTACTGGGCGTGGGTTTATTGCAGCGCTTTAAAGGCAAGCACATTTTCGACACGAGAAATCGATTACAGATTCGTCCTGTTACTCGTTTTCTACGCAGTACATGTAAGCAAATGTACTGGAATGTTAGAGCGTTCTTCTTATTTGAGATAAGTTTTTTTCAGAAATTCAAGTAATTCTCTCGCGTTCCTTGCTATGTGTAGGCATCTTTTCATATATTTTGACATATAGTTATGCAGGATTAGTTTTGCTCATTGTCTACATTGTCTACATTTCGGTATCGCAATTGTACTCGGCGAGACAGATGATTGTATATCTATGTCTGAAAAGTGATTAGTGTATTTTTATTGTTACTTTACAGGAAGTGTAGCGGATGTGATTTAAGGTGGGGCCCTTTAATAGCTCAGTGCTTACAGAGTAACCGACGAAGTTTCTCTCGACGGCAAACAGCAAGAGTCTTTGACGTATACCCCCATAAATGAGTCTCAACTAGAAAGGTGAGTTGTGGTTTAAGTGTCCTGCAGCCATACATCTGTAGGCCCGAGTTAACAGCTCTAAGAGAATATCATTAAAGTTGTGATGACGCTTTCAACATTTTTTTCCAAAGCTTCGGCTGAAACAAAGCATTTTAACTCTTAGCGCTGTTTCAAAACTTGCATCAACACATTATCTAGTGCAACATACTTATATGACCCATGCGTCGATGATGTCATAACAACACACTCTTTACTCACAGTACTTTTGGCACGAAGGATCTGAAATTGTACGACAGAAACTTTCATTTAAGGAATTCAATTCATTAGTACATATGCAGTAAACTACTGGTGCTATGATTAGCATAGAACATTTGTGTACATCGGGCAACTCTAATGAGACGTGCAGGGAAATATAATCTCGAAGAAGGTTCATCATGTTGAACAGTCATTTAATAGGATGTCAATTCAAAAATATTTAGAGATGGAGGGAAATGTTTCCCTGCCAGCCGGAGTGGCCGTACGGTTCTAGGCGCTACAATCTGGAACCGCGAGACCGCTACGGTCGCAGGTTCGAATCCTGCCTCGGGCATGGATGTGTGTGATGTCCTTAGGTTAGTTAGGGTTAATTAGTTCTACGTTCTAGGCGACTGATGACCTCAGAAGTTAAATCGCATAGTGCTCAGAGCCATTTGAATCAAATGTTTCCCTGACAAGATAGCCATTCAATAAACAAAGTTCAGCCACATGAAAATTCACAGGAAAAGACAGCACTATGCGTGACAGAGATTATCAGTGAACGAAGAGCGAAGGTCAGGCATCAGGTAGTCAGACAATTATGCAGCAGGCTACGGAATTCGAATCGGCTGCATTGATATTGACTATCACTCTAATGATAAGAGGTGGCATCTAATTTTCAGTGGATCTATCATCTTCCTCTAGTCTGGGATGGCATGTAGATTACGTATCATTCCGAATTATTTTGAGCGAAAATAATTTCATGAAAATGAAACCTAAGGACACTACAGCGTTATAAACGCTGCAATCATTAAAGTTTCGATAAGGGTTCGGGATACAGACATTGGAAAAGATGAAAAGCAAGGGTATGTTGCTTAACATACTTTCAGGAAGCTAAAGAGGTACGTTCCGTTCATGCTAGAGTAGAAATATCATTTAAAAAAAATGCTTCAAATGGCTCTGAGCACTATCGGACTTAACGTATGAGGTCATCAGTCCCCTAGAACTTAAAACTACTTAAACCTAACTAACCTAAGGACATCACACACATTCATGCCCGAGGCAGGATTCGAACCTGCGATCGTAGCGGTCACGCGCTTCCAGACTGTAGCGCCTAGAACCGCTCAGCCACTCCGGCCGGCCATTATTTTTAACTTTCTCATATTCCCTCAGGTGATAAATTTTCAGAACTTTACATAAAATTACTATATCACAGGGGATAAGAAAAGGGTAAGAATCGCTGTATCAAGGGTCACGTGCAGATACTGTGTCTGTTGTGTATAAAGATGCAAAGAATGCTACTATTTGCACAAGCCTGTAGTCCCAAAACGCTACAGTATTCACTTTGTAATCGATGAGATAGGCCCAACAACACGTAGTAACGTGACACATAGAGAATGCATGACCACGTTCATTATAACGGTCTAACAGCAGAATAACAAAAGGACTGTTATTTTTTGTCTTCTTTACCAACGTACAACAGTCAGTGGCGATGATTTAAAAATGTAAAAATATCAGGTCGGTGACAAAGGGTACGCTGTTGGGGACCACGGCTTCAACACAGAGCTGATTATAGGCGTAAGATATTCAACAACAAAGCAAGCAGGACGTTTGAAAAGCTCAAACTTTTTAAATTGAAGTAATGAAAGACTTCCAAATTCTCATCAAATTTGGTCTAAATACATGGTAGACGTCGCGTTGTGTTGAAAGAGAACCGCATGAAGATGGAAGTGTGGTTTTACTCTCCCACAAACCCAGATGACTAACCTATGAGACACCATATCAGAGTATAATTTAAAAAAAACTGGCCACTAGTATGTACTATGGAAAGTACCTAATGTTATTAAATGTCTTGTTTAGCGTTTGATTTCATTTGGTGATGAGGCAATGTTTTCCAAACTCATAACGTTAAATTAATTACTGTCGTTAGTGCATATTTACTTGCTATAAGCAGTAGTGAGAATACTGGCGATATTCTGGCTTAGCCACAAATGCTTCCAATGAGTGTTCTCAATGAGAGCGTCTTAAATGTTTTCAAATACAATCCTGCGCTGCTTTCGTATTTCTTGCTTACACCTACCCTGATGTAAGAGGCTGGCTGTCATCCCTTAGGCTGTTGCACAAAGTTGCATACGAGTAAAAATAGCCAGCTGATTATTACCTTCTGGTTCCTGTGCGACAAATACAAAGCTCCATACTAATAAAACTTATTATATGATCAAAATTGAAGACATGTATCATGACCCATCCTCCAAATTATTCCGATTCAAAACAAAGGCAAATTTCTATTTATCTTAGCTGAAGTCTATTGTCGAAACCTATAAAAAATGGTTCAAATGGCTCTGAGCACTATGGGACTCAACTGCTGTGCTCATAAGTCCCCTAGTACTTAGAACTACTTAAACCTAACTAACCTAAGGACATCACACACATCCATGCGCGAGGCAGGATTCGAACCTGCGACCGTAGCGGTCGTGCGGTTCCAGACTGAAGCGCCTTTAACCGCGCGGCCACTCCGGCCGGCTCGAAACCTATATACAGGGCCTGGTCAAAAAATATGGAAATACCGACAGAAATGCAGGCCTGAACGTAGATCCGGGTGCTAGCCCAGCCTGGTGGCTGCGGTGTTCTATATGACCGTGAACGACATCTGTGCAATGTGCTCAATGCGATGCAAATGCCAGTCGTGGCAAGAACAGTGTTCTATGCACTTAAGAGTGAATTATGTCGGATCTAAGTGGACAAATTCTTGCTGTTCGTGTGATATCCGTAACCAAGGTAGCCGCAGTGTTCAGTATTTCAAGAGAGATCGCATCGAAGATGTATATCGCATACCGGGAAAGCGGGAAGACGTGTTGCTCCACGTCACATCGCAGATGAAAGTGTGTGTTGACTGATGGTGACGGACGGTCATCGAAAAGGATTGTGAAGAAAAGAAAGGAGACGCAGCTGCCTAACACACTGCAGAAATGAAAGCTTGAACTCTGTAACCGCATGACGAAGGAGATTACGTAAGCAGGGAATCGTAAGACGGGGTGGAATTCCAAACCTTTTCATCAATGACGCCAACGCCCTTAACAGGAAAACGCGTGCCGAAGCCATGAAACTTGGACTACGGCGCACTAGATGAAATTCTTTTGGTCGAATGTGTCTTGTTCCATGCTGTTTCCAACTTCTGGCCTAGTATACATCCCAAGAGGGAAACATGATAGGGGTTCGGTGATGGTTGGGACAGCCACATCGTGGTATTCGACGGGCCTCATGGTTACTCTACGTTTCTATTAAGGATTATGAGAGCCTTTTGGCTCATCGGACCAATCTCATGGTACAATGTTCATTTCCGAAATGCGAGGTTGTGTCCGGAGAAGAGAGGTGGCCTCTTCGCACGGCTGGCATCGCCCAAGTGCCTGTTTGAGAGCAAATGCCGCGTCTCTCACGGCCACCACTGTCACCAGATTTCGATGTTATTGAATCTCTGCGGTCTTCTTTGGAGAGAAGGGTGAGTGATTGCTAGCCACCTATATATCGTTAGGTGAACGTGTCACTATTTGGCATGATAAGTGATTTAAGAGTTCCTTCAAAACCATACAAGACTTGTATTTATCCTTTCGGAGATGACTGGAACCTGTTTCTATTGCCAACTGGTTTCCTATACCTGATTAGGCCTGCTAATGTATTTGGTATTTTTGATGCGTCCACATTTTTGTCCACCCCCTGTAAACATCACTGATCTAATGCGTAGTCGAGTGGTGAGCGTAAATGGCTGCCATGCAGAGGACCTGAATGCTGTTCACGATAATTCCAAGGACTTTTCCTTGGTAGGAGGAATGGTATGGGATTCACTAAGCCTCGCATTGCCAATTGAGGAGCTACATGGCTGAGTAACAGCTCCTCCACGGTCTGGAAACTCTGTCGGGAGACAGGTGAGCTAACCACCTATCGCTCCATACTGATCCAATGACACCTCAAGGCAGAGGATGACACGGCGGTCCGTCGACACGTTTTATCCTCAAGGCCTAGGAAAGGATCGTGTAGATGTTGCTCGAATATTGCCTAGAGCCATTCTGACAAGGGTCTAACTGTTAGACTCTAACAGATAATTAGTTAGGATATTCTTCAGTCACGCTCGTCGTGTATACTCTTCTGTCACGTTCGTGACACCCTGAATTTCACTAAATAATGGAATGTTCCACTAACTCAACAACTTTGCAAAAGTACAGAATGTAATGAAGCTATTAATATTTCCTTAATGATTTTAAGAAAACAGCGTAAATCTTTAGAAATTCAGATGCCCTCTGTTGCATGTCATACCAGTGCATTGATAGTGTTGTTCACCTTATAGACCTGCCTCACCTTATCTTAGTTCGCATGTGCTATTAATTAGAAACCACAGAGTGGCCGGCGCAACATGATTTTCATATTGCTTACTACAGCTTTCGCCATACTCTGAAAGCTTATTGAAACAACAGCTACAATTCGTTTCTTTTTTTTATTTGACTCATGAATCTTCTGACTGGTTTATTACGGCCGCTACCAATTCCGTTCATGTGCCCATCTATTCATCTCAGAGTAACACTTGCAATCTATGTCCTCGATTATTTGCTCCATGTATTCCAGACTCTGTCTTCCTCTACAGTTTTTGCACTTAACTGCTCCCTCTAGTACCATTGAAGTCATTCCCTCATGTCTTAAAGGATGTGCTATCATCCTGTCACCTATTTTTGTCAGTGTTTCCCACATATTCCTTTCTCCGCAGAACCTCCTCATTCCTTCCCTTATCAGTCCATCTAAGTTTCGACATTCGTCTGTTGCACCACATCTCAAATCCTTTGATTATCTTCCCTTCCGGTTTTCCCAGTTCACGTTTCACTGCCGTACAATTCTGTGCTCCTACCGTACATCCTCGGATATTTCTTCCTCAAATCAAGGCCTATATTTGGTACTAGAAGACTTCTATTGGCCAGGAATGCCCTTTTTGTCACTGCTATCCTGCTTTTGATATCCTCCTTGCACCATCCGTCATTGGTTACTTTGCTGCCTAAGTTGTAGAATTCTTTAACTTCATCTGCTTCGTGACCATCAATCCTGATGTTAAGTTTCTCGCTGTACTCATACCTGCTACTTGTCTGTGAATTCCTAAGGGACCAAACTGCTGAGATCATCAGTCCTATTTCTGCTCTTTCTCGTTGCTTTTGTCCTTCTTCGATTTTCTCTGATTTAATATTTTGCACCCTTGAAGTTGTTCATTCCATTCATCAGATCATTTAATTCTGCTTCACTTTCACTGAGGATAGCAATGACATCATTTAATGCTATCATTGATATCCTTTCACCTTGAATTTTAATTCCACTCCTGAAACTTTCTTTTATTTTCCTCTTTGCTTCTTGGATGTACAGATTAAACACTAGGAGTGATAGATTACATCACTGTCTAACACATGTCTTAATCTTCCTCTCTTATTTATTTATTGTTCAGTTAATTCAATCTATACAAGATATAGCCTCTTGAAGCTATTAAATACATTTTTAAGAGGTGTTTCCATGCATTTCTGTCCGCTGCTGTCTTCTGCCAGTAGAAGGCTGCAACTTTCCTGAGTTCCTTATCCCAGCGATCAGGTGGTCTCCCTGGTGGTCTTCGTTTTTCTCTGGGACTCCACTCTAAAACTAATTTTGTCCATCTTCCATCCTTCGTTCGTGCAACATGTCCTGCCCAGAGCAATTTTAGAGTCTTAAGCCGTTCGCAAATATCTTTCACTTCTGTTATTGCTCGGATGTCTTCGCTTTTCTGTCTTAATGAGACCTAAAATTCACCATTCCATAGCTCTCTGGGCAGTTCTAAGTTCTCTTTTCAAAAATTCATTTAAAGTCCAATTTTCACACCCGTACGATGGAACCGGTAGGACACACTGATCAAAAACTGTCTTCTTTAAGTAGACTGGCATGTTAGATTAGAAAACCGTAGCATTCCTTCCGTAAACCCTCTAACCCATTCAATTAGACGAAAAGTATCAGGTTTCAAATCCCCTTTTGTCTCAATTAATTCCCCCAGATAAACGTATTCTGTAAATTTGTTTAGGATGTTGCCGTTCAGTGTTACTTGTCCTGCAGCTACCCACTTATTATGCAAAATATTCGTTTCAGAGTGATTTATTTTAAGTCCAACTTCCTGACAACGATGTGTTAAGTCTTTCATAGAGGACTGTATTTCCATGTTACTGTTAGCTAGCAAATCTCCTGTCGGTGAGCCTTTTACCGTTTATTCTTGTTCCTCTGTTGTTCCAAATAATTTTGGACATAGCCATCTCGAGAACTGCTATAAATAACGTCAGGGATATAGGATGGCCCTGCTTTACGTCTTTTCCAGTGGGAAATTCGCACTTGTTTTTTTCCTATGTTGATAGACGCTACATACGTGTAATTTCGTGCAATATGTTTATAGATATTGTTTCCACTCCTTGCTCGGCCAGTGCATGTATGACTGTAGTGAGCCTGACAGAAGCAAAGGCTTTTTCGAAGTTAGTGAATGCTATGCGTAGTGGCATTTCATACTCGTTGGCTCTACTAATTACCTCACGCAGTGTGATTATATGGTCAATTGTACTGAAACCACTGCGGAATCTAGCTTGTTCTATGTGCTGCGCAGTCTCCACAAGCATTTGAATGTTATTTATCAGGACTGTAGTGAACACTCTCTCCTTTTTCTCTCTTATTTCTTGTATGCATTGTATATTAACCCGTCCCTCCTCATAGCTTAAACCCTTTTATCTCAGAATTTTGAACATCATGCACCACTTTACACTGTCGAACGCCTTCTCCAGGTCGACAAATCGCATGAACGTGTCTTGATTATTCTCTAGTCTTCCTTGCATTATCAACTGCAACTTCAGAATTACCTCTCTGATTCCTTTACCTTTCCTAAAGCTGTACTCATCGTCACCCAGCACACACTCAATTTTCTTTTTTATTCTTCTGTATATTATTCTTGTCAACAACTTGGATGCATGAGCTGTTAAGCTGATTGTGTAATAATTCTCGCACTTGACAGCTCTTGCAGTCTTCGGAATTATGTGCATGATATTTGTTCGAGGGTAAGATAATATGTCGACAGACTCATACATTATACACACAAACTTGAATAGTCCGTTTATTGCCACTTTCCTCAATGATTTTAGAGGTTCTACCTTATGTGATCTTAAGTTCTCCAGAGCTCCCTTAAATTCCGACTCTAATACTGAATCCCTCATCTCTTCTAAACCGACTCCTGTTTGTTCTTCTAGCTGATCAGAGACATTTTCTCACTCATACAGGCTCTCCACTTGCTCTTTCTACCTATCAGCACTCTCCACTGCATTTAATAGTGAAATTCACGTTGCACTCTCAATGATACCACCCTTGCTTTAAATTTCACTGAACGTTGTTTCGACTTTACTATATTTTGAGTCCATCCTTCCGACAGCCATTCCTCTTTCGATTTCTTCACATTTTTAGTGCAGCTATTTTGTCTCAGCTTCCCTGCATTTCCTATTTATTTCATGTCTCAGAGAGTTGTACTTATGTATTGCTGAATGTTTTTATACTTCCATCTTTCGTCGATCAACTGCACTATTGCTCCTGTTACCCGTGGTTTCTCCGCAGTTAACTTCTTTGTATCTATGTTGTGCTCTTTTTAGAAATGTCCATTCCTCTTCAACCGTACTGTCTACGGATCTATTCCTTACTGCTATATCTATAGCCTTAGAGAACTTCAATCGCATCTAGTTGTTCCTTGTTACTTCATTGTCACACTTCTTTGCGCATTGACTCTTCTTGACTGATCTCTTAAACTTCAGCCTACTCTTCATCAGTGCTTCATTGTGATCTGAGTCTATATAACCTCCTAGGTAAGCCAAGAGTTCGGTAACTCTGACTGACCATAATGTACTGTAATTGAAATCTTCCGTGTCACTCAGCTTTTTCCACGTATACCTCCTCCTCTTGTGCTTCTTTAACATTCCCTATTACAGGCAGAAATTTATTACAGAACTCAGTGTTCTTCCTCACTAATTCCTTGCCCCATGCCCTTATTTTCCTATAACGTTTTCCTCATCTCCTTCCTCTCAAACTACATTTCAGTTCCCCATGACTATTATATTTTCTTCTCCCTTAACGTACTGTATTACCCTTTTAATATTAGCATATATTTTCTGTATCATCTCATCTTCAGTTTGCTACGTCAGCATGTATACTACAACTATCGTTGTCGGAGTTGGTCTGCTGTCGATTCTGATAATAAAAACACTAACTGTTCAACGTAACACACTCTCAGCACTACTTTCCTATTCATAATGAATCCTACTCCAGTTATATCACTTTCTGCTGCTGTTGATGTCACTCTGTACTCATCTGACCAGAAGTCTTTATCTTATTTCCATATCACTTCGTTGACCCATACTATATCTAGCTTGAGTCTTTTCGGAATTTCTAGTTTCCCTACCACATTCACGCTTCAGACATTCGACGCCACCGCACGTAGGAGGTTATCCTATCGTTTGTTATTGAAAAGCTTTCTCATGGTCACCTCCGTCTTGGCAGTCGCCTGCAGGACATCCGAGTGGTGTAGTATTCCGGAATCTTTTGTCAACAGAGAGACAGCATGACACTTTTTCAGTTGCAGGCCACATGTACAGCAAATACACGTTATGTGTCTTTAATGCAGTGGTTTCTCATTGCCTTCTACATCCTTGTGCCGTTTATCATTTCTGATTCTTCCGTCTTTAGCGGAAGTTTCCCACCGCAATGTCAAGAGAGTGCCCTGAACCTCTGTCCGCTTGTCCATCCTCTTTGACAAGGCTGTTGGCAGAATTAGGGTTACTTGTCATGCCGCTTAATCAAAATTTAAACGGTGGTGGGTTCCGAACATGGGACCTATGCCTTTTTGATTACTAATCAAAGGCGCTATACCTTCTTTAACCGCGAATCGTACCCGGTCCCACTGCATGGTTGGCAAATACTTCTTTACACCTTTTATTTTTTTTTTTAATATCGATTCCGGGCTCGCTGCCTGGTAGGCAAACACTTAACCGCATTTTTTTCATTTTTAGTCGTCTTTCATTATTTTATTTTGTGTTGTTTTAATTGTTATGGAACATTGTTCGTTATAAAATAAAATATTTCTGTAGAACGGAAATAAGTGGATTTTTGAACTATCACGTTTTCTTCACATAAATGGTGTAGCGCTAATACACATAAGCTGCTTCGTTCAGTACAAAACTATGACGGTCCATGACCCTCTTCATGCGCTCGTTTCCGGCGATCTCGTGGTACCTCGCTTTGGTGCCCAGTTTGTCATCACTTATCGTCTTGTGTCCTCCCCACTGTCCTTGTCCTTTCTTGTTCAGAACAATTATATGCTGTAATTACATTCTCCTACCCGGTACACCCTAACTGGATGAGAGATCAAGCAGGGCACTCCCTAAGAAATTTGCATAATACATTCGAAATCTTGGATTTTGCATAATAAGTGAGTGAAGTTCTCGTACTAAAGCCCGAAAGTCTAGCACATTCTTACTGCCCTCTCGGAAAAGTTAAAGAACAGTCAGACCTCGAATCCAAGTTACTGCTTTGGTCTTCTTTCCGACAAAATATGCCATATCAGCGCGAAGTAGCATCCATGTCTCTATTGCTTGCGGCACCACCCGAAGGAGGAAGGCGATCATTTTTTTTTGGACCAAACACCACACTGCTTCCGAATGCCCGCATATATAAGATGTTCCTTGTGTCTATAGCCTTGCACTGTGACGCAGTGAAATATCCGTCATGTGAATTGTATGTAACGTGGAACAAGTCACATATTTCCCATTTACTACCTGATACCACGGTGCACGTGTCCCCATACCAAGGTGTACGCGGCGCATTGTACGTCATACCACCAACCATGTCATTGTTGGTTGCCGCCTCTCTTCGGCATTGCTCGGCCGTCCTCCAGTAATGATGTGATATACATCATGTGTCGTTGCGATCCTGATAGTTGGCAGTTCCATAGTACATAACCGTGTTCCACTAAAATGATTTGTACGTGGGTAAGCGACGGTGAGATGTGAGCGACTGCTGCCGGCGACAGACGAAAATATAGTACCAGATCGTCTATCACCGTGTCCGTCATACTTCCCTGATGTCGTGTCCACATTTTCATCAACGTGCTTATGCAGATCGCCACTGCTCGGTCGCGGACGTGGAATAGTCCAACACCTCCACGACTACCAGCGATGGTGAGGGTTTCATATCCGACCTTAAAAAGCAGCCCTGTGCTCACATAATATCCTGATCATCATCATCATCATCATCATTTAAGACTGATTATGCCTTTCAGCGTTCAGTCTGGAGCATAGTCCCCTTTATAAAATTCCTCCATGATCCCCTATTCAGTGCTAACATTGATGCCTCTTCTGATGTTAAGCCTATTACTTCAAAATCATTCTTAACCGAATCCAGGTATCTTCTCCTTGGTCTACCCCGTCTCCTCCTACACTCTATTGCTGAACCCATGAGTCTCTTGGGTAATCTTGCTTCTCCCATGCGTGTAACATGACCCCACCATCTAAGCCTGTTCGCCCTGACTGCTACATCTATAGAGTTCATTCCCAGTTTTTCTTTGATTTCCTCATTGTGGACACCCTCCTGCCATTGTTCCCATCTACTAGTAACTGCAATCAACCTAGCTACTTTCATATCCGTAACCTCAACCTTATTGATAAGGTAACCTGAATCCACCCAGCTTTCGCTCCCATACAACAAAGTTGGTCGAAAGATTGAACGGTGCACAGATAACTTAGTATTGGTACTAACTTTCTTCTTGCAGAAGAGAGTAGATCGTAGCTGAGCGCTCACTGCATTGGCTTTGCTAAACCTCGCTTCCAGTTCTTTCACCATGTTGCCATCCTCTGAGAATATGCATCCTAAGTGCTTGAAACCGTCGACCTGTTCTAACTTTGTTCCTCCTATATGGCACTCAATCCGTTTATATCTCTTTCCCACTTTCGTTTTGGAGATGTTAATCTTCAAACCATACTCCTTACATTTCTGATCTAGCTCTGAAATATTACTTTGCAAACTTTCAATCGAATCTGCCATCACAACTAAGTCATCTGCATATGCGAGACCGCTTATGTTGTGTTCACATATATTAATCTCACCCAAACAGTTTATTGTTTTCAACATATGATCCATAAATAATATGAACAACAGTGGAGACAGGTTGCAGCCTTGTCTTACGCCTGAAACTACTCTGAACCATGAACTCAATTTACCGTCAACTCTAACTGCTGCCTGACTATCTATGTAAAGACCTTTAATTGCTTGCAAAAGTTTGCCTCCTATTCCATAATCTCGTAGAACAGGCAATTACTTCCTTCTAGGAACCGGGTCATATGCCTTTTCTAGATCTATAAAGCATAGATACAATTCCCTGTTCCACTCGTAACACTTCTCGATTATTTGCCGTAAGCTAAAGATCTTGTCCCGACAACCTCCAAGAGGCCTAAACCCACACTGATTTTCATCCAATTTCTCCTCAACTAATGCTCGCACTTTCCTTTCAACAATACCTGAGAAGATTTTACCACAACGCTAATTAAAGAGATACCTCTGTAGTTGTTACAATCTTTTCTGTTTCCATGTTTAAAGATTGGTGTGATTACTGCTTTCGTCCAGTCTGATGGAACCTGTCCCGACTCTCACGCCATTTCAATTATCCTGTGTAGCCATTTAAGACCTGACATTCCACTGTATTTGATGAGTTCCGACTTAATTTCATCCACCACAGCCGCTTTATTGCACTGCAATATATCGACCATTTTCTCCACTTCCTCAAATGTGATCCTATTTCCATCATCATTCCTATCTCGTTATATATCGAAATCTGAAACATTACTCATCGTATTTTCACCTACATTGAGCAACTCTTCAAAATATTCCCTCCATCTGCCCAAGGCATCAACAGGATTCACCAGCAGCTCTCCTGACCTGACCATAATACTTGTCATTTCCTTCTTACCTCCCTTTCGAAGACTGCTAATTACACTCCAGAATGGTTTTCCAGCAGCTTGACCCAAAGTCTCCATCCGGTTTCCAAAGTCTTCCCAAGATCTCTTCTTGGATGTTGCAATTATCTGTTTGGCTTTGTTTCTTTCTTCAACATACCTTTCTCTGTATACCTGAGTTCTAGTATGTAGACATTTTTGATACGCCATCTTTTTCCTTTTACAGGCTGCCTTGACTGTGTCATTCCACCAAACTGTTTGCTTCATCCTACCTTTACACACTACTGTTCCAAGACATTCTTTAGCCACTTCTAATACTGTGTCCCTGTACCTTGTCCATTCCTTTTCCAATGACTGTAATTGCCTACATTCAGCTAACTGGTACCTTTCTGAGATCACGGCTATGTACTTGTGCCTGATTTCCTGATCCTGAAGTTTCTCCACTCTTATCCTCCTACATATGGATCTGACCTGCTGCACTTAGGCCTCACGATACCAATTTCACTGCAGATTAAATAGTGATCAGTGTCATAAAAGAATCCCCTGAATACACGTGTGTCCCTCACAGCCTTCCTGAATTCCTGATCTGTTATTATATAGTCAATGACAGATCTGGTTCCCCTGCCTTCCCAAGTATACCGGTGAATGTTCTTATGTTTAAAAAGTGAGTTTGTGATTACTAAGCCTATACTGGCACAGAAACCCAAGAGTGGTTTCCCATTCCTGTTGGCCTCACATCCTCTCCAAATTTACCCATAACCTTTTCATACCCTGCTGTTCGATTTCCAATCCTGGCATTAAAATAACCCATGAGCAGAACACTGTCCTTGTCGTTTACTCTAACAACTATATCACTGAGTGCGTCATAAAAACTATCCATCTTATCTTGATCTGTCCCTTCACAATACAAATATGCAATCCTAATTTTCTTGTTAGACACTGTCAAATCTATCCACATCAGTCGTTCGTTTACGTATCTTACTGCACCTAAGCTGGATTCCATTTCTTTACTGATGTAAAGCCCTATACCCCACTGTGCTATTCCTGCTTTGACTCCTGACAGGTAAACCTTGTATTCTCCCACTTCCTCTTCTTTCTCACCCCTTACCCGAACGTCCAACCCCATCTTACTTGCAGCCTCTGCCAACTCTACCTTCTTCCCAGAGTAGCCCCCATTGATATTAATAGCTCTCCATCTCGTTACCATTCGTTTGCCGAGTAGTATCTTAGGAGTCCCTGGATTGTCAATTGGAGGTGGGGCTCCGTCACCTCCAAAGGTCCGAGGCATTTTGCTCTGATTGTTGCCAGTATCATATTTAAAGTACCAGGGAAGCAGGTTGCTAGCCTCACTTGCCCCGGGTCCCATTGGGTTTCACCCCTAACGGTTGAAGGACTAACCGGTGGATTTGGTAGTCTTTGCCGTCTGAGCACAAAGGTGAACACGACTCAGAATATGTCCGAGATGCCAAGCCTTATCCCAAAGTAACTGGTATCCTGTCAGGACCACTTACTTGTTGCCCGTGGTTCATGAACTAGGACATGACAACAGGAACCCACACCATGAACCACCAATCCTGATGCCACGAGAATTCAGGGCGCCAACACCACTGGCACAGGAAGAACTTAGGCCAGGTGGGGGATGGGAGAAGGTAGATAACTGTTGGCCTAGTTGACCCATTGCATCGTGTCTGGAGACTTCACCTGTGACTTCGAACACTGGCACGAATTAATTGCAGAAAATGTCTCTGGCTGAGTGCCGCCGCGCGTTGAATGTTTATAGTGAAGTTAATTCCCAAAAATTTCATCTTGTCTGTCGGCTATAATAATGCTACACTTCCCGTCTGAGGTCCTCTGTATGTCCATCGCTCCTTACTTCGCCATGTTGGTGCGACTTCCCGTAGACAAACCATTGAAATTTATCCAGTGTGAAGTCGCTCTTACCTCGTCTCCCGCCCGCGATAATAGTACGAGATCATCCGCGTGTGTTCTGCATATAAAGTTGTGATGCCGTGTCATTTGCCTTATCGGTATTCCCTGGAGCCGGTTCCGGAGCCCCCAGAGCAGCGTCTCGACAGCGTGCACCCTTTTCTGACCAATCGTGAGATGGTGACGGGTCCCAACATGCGTCCATTAATGAGGACACTTGATGAGGCGCCGTGGAGTAGTCACTTCACGACGGTGACAAAACTGTGAAAATTTTATTTGCGTCGTGACCGCCATAATATAGGCATGGTTCACCCCTGTCAAAGGCACGATCGAAATCTATCGATACCAGTTCACCCCGGACACAACAAGTTGTTTCCAGTGCGATCACATTGTGGTAGTCGCTGAGTGCCGTTTGTATATTGCTATCCCATCCTAGATAGGTTTGTTCGAATGATATCCCTTGGCACAGCAGGTGTTTGAAAAGTGCTGCAAGTATCCTTGTGTAGACATTGTAGTCGCAATTAAGAAAGATCAGTGGTCGGCAGGAATGTATATCTGTGCTGCCGGCTGGTTTGTGGATACGGATGACCATACCTTTCGCGGTACATGGCCGTCCATTGCTGTGTTATGAGATCTTCAAATGTCAGATAAAACTGTAACGCAATCCCGTCGGGCCCCGGTGACTTGTTCGACGCTCCCTAATCGAACACTTCTATTACGTCGTCATCTGTGATTTCCCAAGTTAACTCCCGCTCTACCGTCGCTTCGAGGCACTCGGATAGCGTTCGTGGGATATCATAGAAGGCTGCCTCATCGTGTTCCGTTTCCTCAAAGAGGTGACTGCATTGTTACACGAAGGCTTTGACAATGTCTTTTTGCGTTGTCATACGGCAACCGTCCGGCAATAAGACAGTCTGTAATAAGATTCCGCGGCTACGTTGTCTTTCTCTGATAACGTGATACATCGAAGGGAATTCTCCGTGGACTCGTTCAAAGGCCCTTACGCGACTCCAGAAGGCGTCACGTTATGGAAACCATTTGGGCCTCTACTCGCTTTATAGCAGCACTAAGATCCTGTGAAGACGCTTGCACCGAAAGTTCAAGGAGCATCAAGAAATAAAATTCCGTCATTTGGCGCCTCCACATCATTTGCTGCCTTCCGTATACAGAATGGCTCTGAGATCATCAGTCCCCCAGAACTTAGAACTACTTAAACCTAACTAACCTACGGACATCACACACATCCATGCCCGAGGCAGGATTCGAACCTGCGACCGTAGATGTCACGCGGTTCCAGACTGAAGCGCCTAGAACTGCTCGGCCCTTCCGTATACAATCAACGCTTGGCGCAATGCAGGCTTAAAGCATTCCATCCACCACTACAACGTCGTCGAATATGTCGGGAGGCGTCGTTCACATATTTCCCAAGTGTCTTTGATTAAGCGTCTGCATTCAGGTCCTCGTAGGTGTGCTGTATTCAGTTTCCAAACACAGCGACTCCTCCACACTCGTTGACGACTTAGGGAGACTGCATATATATGCTACTTGATCTGAGAAGGTGACGGGCCACAATTCCGTATCGAGGATCTCATACTCGAAACGACATGCTACGTAAATTCGATCTCGACGAATTGCAGATTGACTTGTGACGTGTACAGCTGCCTCTGTCGCCATGTATCGTCTCCCATGTATCGATTAGATTCATGTCCTGTATAAGTTGGCGCAGGTCCTGGCATTAATTATAGCTTGCGTGCTGATCCTTTAGCGCGAGCACGCAGCTGAAGTCGCCTCCAAATAAGATACATTCATACTGGCCTAAGAATAGGGGCGCAATCTCCTATGCGCAAAATCAGGATCGATCGCGCCTTCTGTCGGACCCCGACGGTGCATAGATGTTAACAATCCGTACTGCTACCATTGTGAGCGCCAGTCCTCACGCTGAAGGCAGGTACTCCACATCCTCGGCTACTATGCCTTCACGCAGAAGTGTCGCTGTTCCGTTGCCGCAGTCTATAGAGGGTGTAATGTAAGTATCGTACCCATAGAGATGAAGGAAGCTCTCGACACTTACTTTCTGCAGAAGGGAGACGTCGAGGTCTGAAGCAAGCAGCAATTCTCGCAAAAAATGCGATTTTACCCGTGTTCTAATTGTGTTAATGTTAACAGCTGCTGTTCGATACGCCTGCCGCTGTTCCTCAGAGCGTAAAGTGCAAATGAACGCTTATGCTGACTTGTGTCATGGTGTCTGTGCGACCGGCTGCACCTTCTGTGTGATTAATATCCGGTGAACGCCGCATCGGTCATTAGGCCTGCGTCGTCAATCTGTGGATCAGTGTCTGATTCATCGACCCAGTTCCTGTGCTGAAGGTCCATCTCCTGTCGTTTTTCTCCTACCGGGGTGATCGAAGGCAAAACTGTTGCTGCGGTGGACGCAGGGACCCCTGCCGGCATATCTCCTTCTCGTGGGTCTGTATTCAGCCCCTGTTTCGTTTGATTCGCGTCTTACTGCTGTGGGGTAGGAAAAACATCAGGTTTTGCATCCGGATTCACTGTGTCTTCCGTCGTTACACGCAATCTGCATCTACATCTATATCCATACTCCACATGCCACCTGACGGTGTGTGGCGGAGTCTGCCGTGGAGTGCGTTAAGCTGGTGTGCGACGCGGTAGCCATCGTTTCTTGTGTCGCTTCAGCAAAGATTGTTTGCGTCTGTGCGCCTCCATATCCGAGTGCGGAAGTGATTCTCGGCACTAAGGGATGAAAGCAGCTGTCGGCAAAACCGTAGAATCAATTTCCATCCCTCCCACCGATTCTTTCCCGTCGGTCAACTGCGTAGCAGGCGCCGGGGTGGCAGAAGTGTATGCCGTTTCTTCCAAGGTGGCGGTCTCTGCGGCAGGCGATTGCCGTAAATTGTCAGGATGGTGGAGCTAGTCAATCTTCGGGAAGGCATCTGTCCGAAACGCGTTCACATACTTTAGTGTAACGGCGTTGTCGTGGGCGTAGGCACAAGTTCGCCAGTTGGAACTTTACACGCATTCGAAACGGTCGTGGCCTACTGTCTCTTATCCACAGCATGTTTTGTGTTGTCCATCGCAGATGACTATTTCTCTGCAACCGCCGATGAACAAATATGAGGGTACATGCAGTGCCAGTTCTATTATGAACTGTCGTACCCCAATGGGAACGGGATAGGAAGTAAAACTGGACCGGTTTTCCTCCAAGTGGCTAAGCACTCCTCCGCATAGGCGTAGGGCTTCTATCACCATGTCAGAGGGAACCGCGAAGGGAAGTTCGAAGATGCATATACTCCGTATTCCTGGTCCTGCATGATAAGTAGTTACCCCTCCAACATGCCCATCGGAGTGATGAAATTTTTGTCCATGTTTAGAAACTCGAATGATTTTGTCACACGCTGCACCATTAATCAGTTTCACGTAGACAACACCGCTCAATATGGTGAGGCGTATTCCAGTAAGTTCATTGTAATCAAGTTTAACTTTGCCTCGTAAGAGCCTTCCAGGTTCATAGGCTTTCGGTCGCGCATATTCATTGAAAAATAAATCTTAACAGTCGACTTCCATATCAGTGTTTTCAGAATCTGCGATTACACCGGATAGGTAAACAACCGCGAGCGTGAACTTCAGCGGAAGGAACGTAAAATGCCGTTCTAGCAGCAGCACCGTCGCAGGCATACTGGCCCTAGACCATAGTATCCGAGCCTATGAGACCTATCAGGAGAGGGAATTTATAGATCTGCAAAAGGACACAAGGTACGGAGATACTGCATGAAGTAAAGCGTCCCTTTCATCCCTTGCTAACAATGTCTCACATAATATCCTAATACCTGTCGAATACCTGTCATGGGTCGCTGGTTGCTTCGTGTGTGGTATCTCTCTCCTCTGATTGTGAACTGAACCACAGTATGGTTTTGTAAGGAACTCACAAAGCATTTAAAGGGCGCACAAGAGCTCTATATATTGTAAATCAGGTTACCCAGTATGGCTATGAATGGGGAAGAGTGAATTAGAGGTCAGTAACTACCGATCATACACTTCTTAGGGCTGCTGTGTTACAGCCTAGAGCCTAGCAGATATGTTAATTCGGATTTAAGTGGGGGAAACGAACCGGCCGCTGTGACAGAGCGGTTCTGGGCGCTTCAGTCGCAGGATCGACTCTTGACTCGGACAATGTATATGATGTCCTTAGGTTAGTTAGGTTTAAGTAGTTGTAAGTCTAGGGAACTGATGACCTCAGATGTTAAGCCCTTAGTGCCTGGAGCCATTTGGGGGAAACAAACTGGTCTTTCTAGAGACGTGATGGCCTCCCTTTGTACGGGCTTCACACATGTTTGGCCCCGTAGTGTACAGGTTGCCGTGATGGTAGCTCAATGTGACCGGTAAAAGAGTGGGCAGTCCTCTGTAACAAAAAAAGTGAGTGAAGTATTCAACGATCATCTCGAAAAGATGTCATGTGATGTTCGCCCAAACCAATTGCCGAGAACAGCAGTGATAAAAAAAAAATATATATGGGTCGTGTCGGAATAGCAATCAAAACGTCCTGGGTATGAGCTTTGAACTTCGCAACTGCTTAAATTGTGGGTAAAAAGCTACTGCAATGGTGGTCGAAAACTTCCAGTGCAAGAAGTGACTCTCGTTCTGCCAACGATCTTGCCAAAGAGGACGCAGGAGCGGACAGACGTTCAGGGCGCTCTGTTCAGGGTACTCCCTTGCCTTTGTAGTGGGAAATTGACACTAAAGGTTGAAAGAATCAGCAACGATAAATATAAACATAATGTATATCCACAGGACATGCGACCTTTAATTGAAAAAAATGTCATGATGATCTTTCCGTTTGTAAAAGATTCCGGATTACTCCACCATTCGGATCTCCGGTAGAGTACAGCCGAAAGTGTGGTGAGTATGAGAAAATGTTTGAATAATGAAAGAAAGGATAACGTTCTAGGATTAGGGAGTAAAGTCAGAAGCTAGAACGTTGTACGGAAGCTCTGTAAATGGAAATGGAAAGGCTGTATCTAAATATAGAAGGAATCATTGAGGTGAATTGGAAATAAACAAGAATTCCTAGTCAGATGAGTACAGAGTAATTTATCTGGTGTAAGATTCGTTATGAATACGAAGTGAGGACAGAGAGCGTGCTCCTCTGAACAGTTCAGCGATACAATTGTTCTCATATCAACTGAGAGCAACCCAATAGCTTGCACCCATGGTCTAGGGGCGCCGGCACGCTAGCTCAGCTTAATCGGTCAGAGGGCTGTGTGCTCTCTGTAAATAAAAAAAAAAAAAACTGAGTCAAGGAATCAACTATCAACTTGAACAGATGTCTTCTGACGTCCTCCCAGATCAAACGCAACGAACTATATCGAACAAAATGAAACAAAAGAAAATGGGAAAAAAATGGGAAGCGTCCTTGATTCTCAAACAAAACATCTTCGGTCACTGTAAATGAAAAAAGTGGCTTCGTCCTTGATTCACAAACTAAGTATCTTCGGTCACTGTTTCGAACCCCGCCGCTGCTTAAATTTTGATTAATAATCAGCATCGGCGGCCGAAGACTTCCGGCATAAGAATTCACCCGCATTCTGCCAACGGCCTTGTCAAAGAGGGCGGAGGAGCTGACTCTCTTGTCCTAGGGGTGGAAACCTGCTCCTAGATGCGAAAGAATTACCAATGTTCAACGGCATGAGGATACAGAAGGTAATGGAAACCAGTGCATTAAAGACACGTAACATGTATCCACAGGACATGTATCATGTAATTGAAGAAGTGTCATGGTGATCTCTCGATTGGCAAAAGATTCCGGAGTAGTCTCCCATTCGGATCTCCGGGAGTGGACTGGCAAAGGGGAGGCAACCATGACAAAAAGATTGAATAATCAACGGAAGGATAGCGTTCTAAGAGTCAGGGCGTGAAATGTCAAAAGCTTGAACGTGGTAGAGAAACTAGGTAATCTGAAAAACGAAATGCAAAGGCTGAATCTAGGTATAGTAGGGGTCAGTGAAGTGAAGGAGAGAGAAGACATGGATTTCTGGTCATATGAATATAGCGTAATGTGAACATCAACAGAAAATGGTATAGCGGGAGTAGGATTCGTTATGAATAGGATGGTAGGGCAGAGAGTGTATTTCTGTGAACACTTCAGTGACAGGGTCGTTCTTATCGCAATCGACAGAAAACCATCACCGACAACGATACATGAGGTATACACGCCGACGTCGCAATCTGAAGATGAAGAGATAGAGAAAGTATATGAGGATATTGAAAGGGTAATATAGTACGTAACCAGGGATGAAAATCTAATAATCATGGGGGACTGGAATGCAGTTGTAATGGAAGAAGTTGTAGAAAAGGCTACAGGAGAATATCGGCTAGGGACAAGGAATGAAAGAGGAGAAAGGCTAATTGAGATCTGTAACAAGTTTCAGCTGGTAATAGCGAATACTCTGTTCAACAATCACAAGAGAAGGAGGTATACTTGGAAAAGGCTGAATGATACGGGAAGATTTCAGATTACATCATGTCCAAACAGAGATTCCGAAATCAGATACTGGATTGTAAGGCGTACCCAGGAGAAAATATAGACTCAGACCACAACATGGTAGTGATGAAGAGTAGGCTGAAGTTCAAGACATTAGTCACGAAGAATCAATACGCAAAGAAGTGGGATACTAAGGTATTACGAGATTCGGCTGAAGTTCTCTAAGGCTACAGACACCAATTAGGAATAGTTCTGTAGTTGAAGAGGGATGGACTTTTCTAAAGAGGGCCGTCACAGAAGTTGGGAAAGAAAACGAAGGGACAAAGACGGTAACGGCGAAGGAACCATGGGTAACAGAATTAATACTCAGATTAATCGGTAGAAGGAGGAAGTACAAAAATGTTCTGGGAAAATCACGAATGCAGAAATACAAGTCGCTGAGGAGTGAAATAAATAGGAAGTGCAGTGAAGCTAAGACGAAATGGCTACATGAAAAATGTGAAGACATCGAAAACGAAATGACTGTCAAATGGACAGACTCGGCATACAGGAAAGTCAAAACAACCTTCTGTGACATTAAAAGCAAGGTTAATAACATTAAGAGTGCAACGGGAAACCCACTGTTAAATGCAGAGAACGGAGCGGATAGGAGGAAGGAATACATTGCAATCCTCTAGGAGAGGGAAGATTTCTCTGTTGTCATAGAAGAAGAAACAGGAGTTGATTTAGAAGAGATAGGGGATCCAGTATTAATATCAGAATTTAAAAGAGCTTTGGAGGACTTCGAATAAGCTTCATCCACACAATTCCGAAGACGGAAAGAGCTGACAAGTGCGAAATTTATGGCACAAACTTCTTAGCAGCTCATTCATCCAAGTTGCTTACAAAATAGAATGTACAGAAGAATGGGAAAAAATTGAGGATGCGCTACATGACGATCAGCTTGCTTTAGGAAAGGTAAAGGCACGAGAGAGGCAAGTCTGACGTTACGGTTAATAATGGAGGCAAGACTAAAGAAAAATCAGAACACGTTCATAGGGTTTGTCGGCGTGGAAAAAGCCTTCGACAATGTGAAATGTTGCAAGATGTTCGAAATTCTGAAAAAAGTAGCGGTAAGCTATAGGGAGAGACGGGTCATATACAACATGTACAACAGCCATGAGGGAATAATAAGAGTGGACGACCTGACTCCGCACGTCGCGTATTTTCGCTCCTGTGGAACCAGTCAGCTATTACGAGAAGGTGGCACGAGTAGTAGGTAATCTCGCCGTCACCTAAAATCTGCGTCTCAGGCGCAGTAGCATCCACGGGAAGGACACTCCATCTATGTGAAAACAAAACGGATAGCGGCAGTTACAGGTCATAAGCTCAATCCAATGGACGTAGGAGCGGACGCCAGGGATCGCTATTGACAGTGAGAGGGCCCATCGTAGGTTCGTTCGCCATTGGGCACCCCCCAGTCAGTTATGTAGTTGCCCGTCCTGGTACCGATAGTGTATGGAACACTAGCAGTGCTAGAAGTGGTCACCATAATATCGATACCCGCTGATACAGTATAAAAAATAAAAATGAAATAAAAGGTAAGGATATTTCCTTTCGCATCGGTACGTGAAACATCAGCACTATGCTGAAAGGCTTCCCGTACACCTGTAGAAGCTCACAAGAGCTACGCAAAACGGCTGCTATCGACTAAGAGCTAGTTAGACTGAATATCGCTATAACAGCAGTGCAGGAAACCAGGTTACCGGAAGAAGGCTCAACACGGGAAAAAAAGCTACACTTTTTTCTGGAAGGGCAAAGATGCTGCTAGCCGCAGACAGCACGGAATCGGTTTTGCTGTCCTCAATGACTTGCTGTGTTGTACCGAAAATCCGATTGGGATCTCATAACTCATTATTACTGCGTTTCACAACAAATAGCGGGCCACTGACGCTAATATCTGTATATGCACCAACACTTATTTCAGCTGCAGATGCCAAGGATGAGTTTTATGAACCACTCAGCGATGTGGTACATGTAGAGCACTCCAGGAACCGCCTATGCAACCTTGGTGATTTCAACGCTAGTACTGGTAGTGGTTTTGTCACTTGGCCTGACTGCCTAGGCAAACACGGAGGGGGCAAGATGAATGAAAATGGCCAACGGTTTCTTGAATTCTGTGCAAAATATCAGTTGTGTGTCAGCAATACATACTTTAAAGGCAAACTGAACCACAACGATTTGTGGATGCACCCCCGCTCAAAACATTGGTACCAAGTAGACCTTACTCTAACTAAAAGGAAGATCTGTGTTACTTTCGTCAACCACTTTATTTCATTAGTGCAGACTGTGACACGGATCGTGCACTGGTAGCGACAAAAGTTCGCTTCGTGACTAAAAAGTTTCACTCTGCCAGAACACTTTGCAAAAGAAAAAATAATCTTTGCCAAACAAGAAACAATGCTGTACTAAAAGTATTTAGTGAAAAGATACGGAAAGAGGTGGATCCCAGGGACCTAACCACTGCTATTTCTGAAGACTGGCAGAAGATAAAATCGCTTCTTACCGTTACGGTAATCTGAAAGCAAAATCTCAGGATTGGTTCATCGAGAACGTAGATTTCCTGAAACCTCTCTTTGAGGCTAAGCGTCAGGCCACTGCCATCTGGCACAAAAACCCATGCAACTCTACAAGCAGGGAGCTAAGCAAGCAAAGACAGCTGTCCGCAACTGCATCAATTAATGTTGGGAGCAATTTTGCACTGGCTTACAGGAGAGTTTCAATGCCGGCGATGTTGGTGGTGTGTGCTCGGGCATGAAGCAGGCCGTAGGACCCATTGCATAGAAGAGCGTACCACTCAGGGAAATAGATGGAAAGGCATCACAGGTCGAAATCGTCAAATGCACTGTTGCGTGGAACATTACTGCAGCCTCTACTCACATCCCATCAACATTAGTCCAAACGCAGTGGATGAAATTCCTCAGATGACATCTTACCATGACCTGGATGTCACGCCTACGATGGAGGAGCTTCAAAGAGAAATTGCACAGCTTAAATGTCGGAAGCGCCCTGGCAAAAACCATACCTCCACAGAAATTGTAAAACTTAGCCAGTTTTTCCACTGGTGTTCAACCTCTTGCTGTAATGTTAGGCTGAGGGTACTGTGCCGCAAGACATGCGCTATGCCAATATTGTTACTTTATACAGTGGCAAAGGTGATCGCGGCGATTACAACTGTTGCTGTGGAATCTCACTTCTGAGCATACCTGGAAAAATATTTGCCTGTGTGGTGTTGGGCAGGCTTCAGAAGATTGCTGCGCCCATATATCCTGAGGAACAATGTCGGTTTCGTCCCCAGAGATTTACAGTTGATATGATCTACACACTCCGGTAAATTCAGGAAAAGTTCCGCGAGCTGAAAACCCTTGCCTTTATAGACCTAAACAAGGCTTTCGCCACAGTCAGCGGAGAAGGACTACATGCTGTACTTTTGAGGATAGGGTGTCCTCCAGAGCTCTTACAGATGATCATAGCCTTTGATGGAGATAGGGAAGGTGCTGTGGTCTTCGACGGAATCACATATCCGTTTGCTGTGACAATAGGGGTTCGTCAAGGCTGCGTATTGGCTTCCACTCTGTTCAATACTTTTTTTCTCAGATCTCCTCAAAGATGTTTTTGGTGAAACTAACCTTGGCATTCATCTGTATACCAGAGGTAATGGGATGCTCTATAACATTTCTCTACTCAGATCCAAGCGCTTCCGAGAAGATTGGTTGTAAAAAGCCTTTTATCTGCTGACTATGCTGCGCATTTGTAGCGCATTCTTAAGACGATCTGCAGGAGCTTGTGGATAAATTTTCTACTGCATGAAAGCTCTTTTCCATGTCTACTATCATAAAGAAGACTTCATGGCACAAGGATTCACAGATCCGCCTGTCATCACACTGGACGGCTTGTTGTTCAAGGTAGTCGATAAATTATGCTATCTTGGTTCAATAATGACAGAAGATCTTTTTGGGTGACGAGATAAATGCCCGAATAGGAAAGGCTGCCAGCACTTTCGAGAAGTTCCGCACACGAGCATGGGACAACAAACACCTTACATTGTCCACAAAAATACTTGGCTATCAATGATGTGTGCTGAGTACTCCCCTGTATGGAGCGGAGACTTGGACGTCGTATGACAAACACGAACGAAAGCTCAACGCTTTTCACCTGCGGTGCTTACGAAGCATCTTGGGAATATCATGGAAGGATCATGTGACTAAATGATATTGTTCTGAAAACTGCAAAACAACAGACTAACAGTGCCACGCTCAAGCAACGTCGCCTGCGGAGGTTAGGACATATGCATCGTATAGACCACTCCCGTCTTTGCCGCCAGTTAACGCCTCTGGTGCCATGTGTAACTGTGGCCGCATGCGCAGTGGTGCGGTCCACGGCTTTAAAAGGACGGAGCAAGTCCTGGAGCGTCAATCACCTCTGCTCACTCTGAAGATGGCTGGACGGTATTCAGCCGAAATATTAGAAAAAGAAGTCAAATTTATGCTGCTGCACACCGGAAATTTTATGCATCAATATTTGAGCCGCGAAAATATGAAGATGCTCATCAATCCAATCGGCAGACTGATATCTCAAAAAAGAAAAATGTACTGGGTATGCGGCCTGTAACTGAAAAGAGAGAATCCCTTCACTGGCAAAAGTCTTCGGACCAGCCCTCTATTCATATCTCCCGGAGATGAATGCCAAGAGAGAGGTGACAAAAAAATAGAAGTTGGAATAAACAGCGAGTTACATCCTACGAGTAGCGGTTAGGAGTGTCAGAAGTTTGAACGTTGCAGGGGAGGTAGACATTCTGAAAATAAAAAGTGCTACGACTCAATCTGGATCATTGAAGTGATATGGAAATAAGGCAAAGACTTCTGGTCAGATGAGTGTAGGATAACATCTACAGCAGCAGATAATGGTATAATGACAGCAGGTTTCGTTATGAATAGGAGGGCCGAGAATGAGTTACTGTGAACAGTACAGTAATAGGGTTGTTTCCATCAAAATCGACTGTACACCAGCAACGACAACAGTAGTTCAGGTATAAAGCTTTCTCATCATTAGACCCATTCGCGCGATCAGGTGTTTCGCTGTTGCTGTAGAGAATGATACTGCAAGGGCTTTGATTCTTCACTCATTACAGGGCGAGATTTTGTGTTTGTTGTATCGAGGTCTCTGGGTCACCGTTCGCACAAAGCAACTAGCCCAGCGTTACCGTACTTGGCATGACATGGATGACCAGACTGAATAAATGAGCTCTCGTTGAAATTTTTGTGTGGAACATCATTCGACCCCTCCGCATCACTTTTCTGAATGGCCATGTCCATACGGACCACGGCTACTCACCCGTATGTATTACGCGGAGCCTAATGGAACTCGTGATGGTTGTTGGTTGCATACGCAAATAGTAAATTTCCTTTTGTTATCGCCCTGACATCTACCTCTACTGCTGTTACGGTACTGGCTTTGTCTCATATTTTTTTGTCTTGAAAATCTTGCTGTGATCCTTGTCTCGTAAACAATTTCCGTCTGTCGATTTTCAACAGTTCGGTGCCCCAACGGCGTATCCCTTGTAAATACTGTTCCGTTCCGCACTCAATCTAATGGTGAAGCTGAACAGTTCATTTGAATATTGAAACGTCACATGGAGAAACACAGTTTCTCCCACACACGGAGCAAGACGTAGAATTTTCTATCCTCCTAGCGCTCCTTGCCACTTAACGAGAAGTCTCCGGTAGAATTATTACACGGTCGTCGTCACCGGACGTTGCTGCGTCTACTTCTGCCGCCGCGGAAACAATTTGTTCGGCCGGGTCAGACAAAAATTACAGCTGCAGGAAAAAGTCTTCTTTAAAGTTTCTGGGAAGGAACTGCGTTGGGAACACGATGTGGTCAGACAAGTCTATGGACGTTCATTATACAACCTTCAAGGTTCCGCTGGGCTGTAATGGCGTCACCAGAACCAGCTGTGGCCTCAGAATTTTTGCCTAAAGAACCAGCACGACGCGGCAGTGTGCAACAAAATCACCGCATGTGGTCGGCGGCACCGTCTAGCGTGATGCCAATGCAGATCGATATCGAGCCGTCGCAGACACCGCCACAGCCACTGCCATAAAGAACTGTAATGATCTAGTGCATAAGTTAAAACCATGACACTGCTGTTCAAAACGGTTCAAATGGCTCTGAGCACTATGGGACTCAACATCTGAGGTCATCAGTCCCCTAGAACTTAGAACTACTTAAACCTCACTAGCCTAAGGACAGCACACACATCCATACCCGAGGCAGGATTCGAACCGTAGTGGTCGCGCGGTTCCAGACTGAAGCGCCTAGAACCGCTCGGCCACTCTGGCCGGCTGACGCTGCTGTCTACGGAAGGTTGGCAACACCTGAAGTCAAAATGCATGAAGATTTTCTGAGGATGGAAAGCAAAAAAATGAGCGTGTTACCCATAAATAGGAAGATGGATATATTATTATTCTATTGCGCTATGATGTTACTTGACACACAAGGAACAGGAAGATACATAGGCAGCGACAACATAAACATATTTATGAGAAAAGCAGACGTCACACTGGGATTCACTGGAAAACCTATCTTTTCAGTCGACAATTTTCTGAATGTTTGATGAAGCCTGCCAGGAAAACCTCTTCTCTGCCAAACTATTCGCCTCAGAGAGGATATGAATTCCAACTTATATCCTCAATTGTTTCCTGGATATCTTCCAATCTCTCTTTCTTTATTTCTCTGGTGCCATGTCACGCTCTGACGCAGGGTCTGCATTGTTAGGAGCGGAATTGGTAAGGTTAGTGTTAAGGGATGGCTCGATGCCCTTCCTACCGCCACCCCGTACCCCCCGGGACGGAATTAGTGTACCCCAGCTGTCCGCGTCTAGTGTAATTCATGGAATAGTGCGAACGTGTTCAGATGGTTGCGAGTCGTGTAACTGACGCGAAACGTGGGGACCAACCCGGTATTCACCTAGCAGGATGTGGAAAACCGCCTGAAAACCACATCCAGGCTGGCCAGCACACCGACCGACGTCAGTAATCCGCCGGGAGGATTCGATCCGGGGCCGGTGCGTCTACCCGAGTCCAGGAAGCAGCGCATTAGCGCTCTCGGCTATCCTGGCGGGTATCTTCCAGTCTCTCTGTTCCTCAACAATTTTGCCCTCTTCAGCCGCCAATGTAGATTTCCTGTACGGACCATAAAGATGAGATTACAGAGATTAGGGCTTGTACGAATGCATTTACACTGAAGAGCCAAGGAAAGTGGTACAACGGCCTACTATCGTGTAGGGCCGCCGCGAGCATGCAGAAGTGCCGCAGCACGACGTGGCATAGGCTCGACTATTGTCTGAAATAGTGCTAGAGGGAAATGACGCTATGAATCGTGCCGGACTCTGCATAAATCCGTAAGCCTACGAGGGGTTGGAGATCTCTTTAGAACAACACGTTGCTAGGCATCTCAGATATGCTCAATAATTCTCATGTCTGGGAAGCTGGTGACCAGCGGAAGTGTTTAAACTGACAAAAGCTACTCTGTAGCAATTATGGACTTATAGGGTGTCACATTGTCGTACAGGAATTGTCCAAGGCAGTCGGAATGCACAATTGATATGAATGGATGCAGGTGATCTGACAGGATACTTACATACGTGTCACCTGTCAGATTCCTATCTAGACGTATCAGGGGTCCCATATCACTCCAACTGCATGCGACCACATCATCCACATCATTCCGCGGTGGCCGTGCGGTTCTAGACGCTGCAGCCCGGAACCGCGGGACTGCTACGGTCGCAGGTTCGAATCCTGACTCGGGCATGGATGTGTGTGATGTCCTTAGGTTAGTTAGGTTTAAGTAGTTTTAAGTTCAAGGGGACTGATGACCTAAGATGTTAAGCCCCATATTGCTCATTTTGAGTCCACACCATTAAAGTGCCTCCACTGGCTTGAACAGTCCCTTGCTGACATGCAGTGTCCATGGATTCATGAGGTTGTCTCCATGCCCTTATACGTCCATGCACTCGATACAATTTTAAATGAGACTCGTCCGATCAGGCAACATGTGTCCAGTTATCAACAGTCCAATTTCGGTGTTGACTGGCCTAGGCGAGGCGTCAAGTTTTCTGTCGTGCAGTCGTCAAGGCTGCGGGCCTCAGGCTCCGAAAGACGTTTCGTTGAATGGTTCGCATGCTGACACTTGTTGATAGCCTAGTATTGAAATCTGTATCAATTTGCGGAAGGGCTGCACTTCTGTCACGTTGAACGATTCTCTTAGATCGTCGTTGGTCCCGTTCTTAGAAGATGTTTTTCCAGCCGCAGCGATGTCGGAGATTTGATGTTTTTCGGGATTGCCAATATTCACGGTAAACTCGTGAAATGATAGTATGGGAAAATCCTCACTTCATCGCTGGCCTCGGAGACGCTGTGTCCCAACCATATTCAAACTCACTTAAATATTGATAACCTGCCATTGTAGCTGCGGTAACTGATCTGACAACTACGCTAGACACTTGTTGTCTTACACATGCGTTGGCGGCCGCAGCGCAGTATTCTGACTTAATAACTCTGTGTTTGAATACGCACGCCTATACAAATTTCCTTATCGCTTCAGCGTACATGTTCGTCTTCGTTCGCTCTATTTGCGGGTATAATAGAAAAGAAAATGAATAATAGTGGCACATGGTACTCTGCGGCAGGCACCATATGATGGCTTGCGGAGTATGTATGTAGCTGTAGATGTAAATGTACAGGTCCCTCTATTTACATGGGAGTCGTTCCCTGATGTCTCGACAGATGTCTTATCATTCTGTCCCTTTTTCTTGTCAGTGTTGGCCATACGTTTCTTTCCCCGCCGATTCTGTAGCAAACCTCCTCATTCCTTGCCTTATCTTTTATGTCGCCTCGTTGTCTTTGTGGAGCTTTACCATGGGAAACAAGGAGAGGATGTTTTTTGGTGGCCACTATCCTCTTTCTTTACCACAACCTGCTCGCATAGGTTAACTGGGTTCCTTATTCAGATTACTTAATTTAGAATTGTCGTTGTGGTACAAGCTCTTCCGTACAGCCCACATTAGCCTCACTGATGTGATGTACAATGTCCGCTATGTACACTTTTATGGTTGTTATGTGATGCTTGTCTCTGAGCTAACTGCTACTGCGATTTCTACTGTGCCGCGGTTGATGACACAGGAACGTACTCGGTGCGACGGACGACACAGGAACTAACTCGGTGCAATAGATTCGAACAGACTCGCCCTCCATTCTGCGGCAACGATCTCAACTACAGTTGGCCGAGGGGGAGTTGGTGGAACGTTTCCTGCGAGTCTGTTTCTGGCCTACGTCGATGTTCTCGCAACTTCTATGCCGCATAGTGTGCTGGCGCCAGCTTACTCTAACACATTCCTCCCCCACGAAATGCCGCACCGTTGTCGTGTAGTGAGGCTTCAAACGACAACGGGTAGGGAGACAAGGACGCCACACGTAGATATGGGCCGGGAGCCGTGACTGTGGATGACGGCGTACTCCTGACTGAACCCCAGCATCTGGCTTGCGAGGCAACAGGAACATCATCCACAAAACTGATACTAGGGCGCGCTTCCAGGCCTGAGGGTGTGTGCTGGCGCGATGACGGCGACGGCGACTGCGACAGCGGGTCCAGCTCCATGGGGTCGGCGAGCGGCGACGGTGGGGGCGAGGGCACATCGTCCATCGTTCCTCCTGGGGTATCCTGCGAAGGCCGCACGTCCTATGAAGTCGTGAGAGTGGGGGAAGAAAAAGAGCAGAATCACGGGCAAATGGCATAGAATTTGGCTCTGGTGGCAGCGCAGCAAACTATCGGGACCTGCAATTAAATACATACAAGAGTCGATGCCTTCCTGGATCACGCCCCTTTCGCAGCGCCCATGGCTGCCATAAGCCCTGAAAAGAGCAAGATCGCACAGCGCAAAGCGATACTTGCGGACCGTTGGCAGCGCCGGATGCTGCCGTGGGTGTAGAAAGTGTAGCAGCGTCTGATGGCGGCGACCATACAGAAGTTCCGCCGGTGATGATCCATCTCATGGGTGGGAGCGATAGGAGGCGAGAAAGAGTTGCATCACCTGTTGCAGTGTGTGGGTGGTGCGAAGCTTGGCCAACTGTTGCTTGAAGGGGCATATGAAGCGTTTGCTTCTCTGTACGACTGCAGCTGAAACGGAGCACTTGTTAGATGACGAATGCCGTTGCGTTCACGAAACTGTTCCAAGTCACGTGAAGTGAACTGTGGTCCATTGCCAGACACAAGTACTACTGGCAAACCTTCTATGCAAAATACGGAGAAAAACGATTGAATCGTGCTACTTGACATGGTAGAACCCATAGGCACCGCAGATGGAAACTTACTAAAAGGGTCCACCACTATGAGCCAACGCATGTTTCAAAATGGTCCCGCAAAGTCGTTGCCACGGCGATTGAGTCTTACGCCAAACTGTGGCGGAGCTGATTGGTTGATGTCAGCTGTTCAAAGTGGGTTCAAATGGCTCTGAGCACTATGGGACTTAACTGCTGAGGTCTTCAGTCCCCTAGAACTTAAAACTTTTTTTTTTCACTAGCTGCTTATATTTTATGACCCACCGTCTAATTTCTTATGGTGGGTCGTATGTTGCCACTTAGCCGCTGTGACTGGGTCCGGGGTCCGGAGTGACAAAATAACACCACCCCGTCTCCCGTCCCCACTCACACCATGGCCCGTGGCCCGCCACGTAGAGGCGGGCTCTATTTGTTTAGATCCATTTGATATCTTTTTTCTCTGTGCAGCATTAGAAAAACTTATAACTAATACAAAATCAAGTAAGATATTAATATACAAAACGAAATTAAATATTTAGAAAGAAGGAAGAGAGAGAACTGAATAGAGAAGGGATAGGTATAATATTTCCCGTCACCTGGTTGTGGGCGGCGGCCCGGGTCTTGGAATGACCCTCAAGACGCTGGCCGTCGCTCACCATGCCTTTAATATCTACCATCCTAAAAACTAACTTAACTAGAAGAGATTAGAGTACGTTAGAGCTAGAAAGTAAGACTAAGACCTCCATGTCCAGCCTGCTAAACTGTTTACGATATACAGTAGAGAGGTAACTGATTTTGTGCTTGGCTCAAAGTTGCTAACGAAAGGGTACTTGTGGTAAAAGTAATAAGGTAATGACGCCAACGGTTTGTGTTGAGCCTACAAGGCTCCTAGTATAGTACATCAGGCGCAGGCACCTCCCGGGCCCGCCGACAACACGACCTGAACGGTGGTTTTCCCCGATCTACCATAGGTATCCGTCGGGTTGGGCTCAAAAGAGAGTAACCACAATTAAGATCCTTCCATCCAGGACGTGCGCCGCCTCTTACGAGGGGGTGTAGGTCCCTTGAAGAGGTGCCTAACTTTAAGCTTCAGATCAGAAGTTATTAGTGTAGTGGAGGTTGAGGTATAGGCTGTGTAGGTTGGTTGTACAAACAGTTCACGCTGAGCCAATGAGACTTACAATGATACGTGGTGTGGCAGTTAGCACCTTCCGGCCCCGCCAGCAACACAGCCTGAACGGTGGTTTTCCCCGATCTACCATAGGTATCCGTCGGGTTGGGCTCAAAAGAAAGGGACCACAATTAAGATCCTTCCATCCGGACTGTGCGCTGCCTCTTAACGGAAGGCGTAGGTCCCTTGAAGAGGTACCCAGCTTTAAGCTCTTATTAGAAATGGAGGTGCTGTTAACTATTTACATATAAAGTGCAATCTGTTTTAGGATTGTGTGTGACTTGTGCACCTCTTGTCGGTTGTTCCACTCTGTTCTCTGAAGCTGACTTGGTCGACACTATGGATCATCCGCGCTGGGCGCTTCAATATCTGTGTTTGTGCCCTGGTCTGTATCTGTTTCTTGTTCATCACCCGTGGTGCTAATCATATCTCTGCCCCCTGGGCATCGTGACGTCTGTTTGGACCGACTTGCCTTCGGTAGGGTCTGTTGCGCAAGTATTCAATTTGTTGGATCTTCGAGATTTCGTCCGTTAGTTTGTTGAGTTCAGTCCACCTTTCCGGGTCGCGTATTATGGCATATAGTTCGTTCTGTGTGTTCAGGCGATTTATGTGTACTGTGTTTGTTATGTTCGTGCGTTGTCCGCAGAAGAAGACAGTATGTTCAGGGGAACCTTCTTCCCCGCATGTGCATCTATTAGTCTGCTGCAGGCTCACGCGGTACAGGTGCGTGGGATAAGGACCATGTCCGGTGATGAAATGTACCATACCGCGGCTGGGATCAATATGTTTTAGTTTTAGTCTTTCCCGGATGTCAGGGAAGAAGTTGTATACACGGCGGCCCTTATCGCTGTTGGCCCACTCGCTCTCCAAGGTATGCACTCACCATGCTCTGAGTTGGCGTGTTGTCTCAAACGGTACACCAGTGATCTGCCGAACCTGGTCTATTCTCCCCATCCTAACCCGGTACATTGCTGCGCGGTACCTGATTGTGATATCTATGGGGAAGATTCCCATGACGACACATAGTGCGTCATTTGATGTTGTGTTGAATGCCCCTGTTAGTCGAAGTAGAACACTTCTTTGGCCTCGACGTACAATGGTTCTGTTGGTTGAGAGATTTAACCTGTGGGCCCACATACTGGCAGCAAAGCATAGTACTGACTCGAAGAGAGCGCAATGGTATGTTCGTGTCACTGACAGGGGTAGTCTGAATTGTTCCGAATTTAGCCTAACCAGTTTGTGTAGTATCTTTTCTGCTCGGTTTGTGCATATTTGCATGTGTTCGTGGAAGTTCAATCGTTCATCAATGTATACTCCTAGATAGCGTGTGACTGCTAGTCTTTTTATGTTTGTGTCCCCGAGTTTGACTATTGGGTTTCTGCGCAGGATACCCTTTAGCAATGTATAAGTTGTTTTGTTTCCTGCTATCTTTAATTTATTATCTGTGCACCATTGGGTTATTGTCCTAAGTGTTCCATTGGCTCTTTCTTCTAGCTGGGCACGGTTGTTTGCTGAAACTACGACGAGTAGATCATCAGCATAAGCGACAACTCCATCTGTAAGGATGTGCTCCTCTAGTATCTGTAGGAGCGGTTCTATAACTATGTTCCAGAAGATGGGGCCACTGATCGACCCTTGTGGACAGCCTTTTGTAATTCGTTTAATCACTTTCTGGTTGTCCATTTGCCAAACGACCGATCTGTCTCAGCAGTAGTCCATGAAACTATTATACAGGGACTCCGGGACCTGCAGGTGTCTGAGCCTCTTGAACAAGGCCGGCCACCAGAGGTTGTCGAAGGCACCTGAGATGTCTCTCATAATTGCAAGTGTGTAATTGGAGGGTGTGTCGTGTTCTATTTGGAGTGCTCTGTTAATTGCGTCGTCTATAGATTTCCCTTCCCTGAAGCCGTATTGGTGTGGTGTCAGTCCCCGTAGTGTTCGGTGCGCTTGTTGTCTTTTGCAGAGTAGTTTTCTTGTAATTTACCGAGTATATTGATAAGGCAAATTGGTCTGTATGACTAGGGGTCTGATGGGTCTTTGTCTGGAGCCTTTTTGATGATAACTGTTGTGGCGTAGTAAGACAACCACGCCACTCTGAAGTAGCCGAAAGGCACGCGTTAATCTCACGTAGGCTAGAGAGATGTCTGAAACAGGATACGTAATGAATGCTATAAAGAAAAGTACGTAGCGGCTATAATACTTAACTTTATTCCATCATTTGTATACAGCATTCTTGATGATACAAGTGAGACTATCTTGAAATGGTTAATGGCGCCTTGCTAGGTCGTAGCCATGGACTTAGCTGAAGGCTATTCTAACTGTCTCTTGGCAAATGAGAGAAAGGCTTCGTCAGTGTAGTCGCTAGCAATGTCGTCGTGCAACTGGGGCGAGTGCTAGTCAGTCTCTCTAGACCTGCCGTGTGGTGGCGCTCGGTCTGTGATCACTCACAGTGGCGACACGCGGGTCCGACATGTACTAATGGACCGCGGCCGATTTAAAGCTACCACCTAGCAAGTGTGGTGTCTGGCGGTGACACCACATTCCTCCCCCAAAAATCGGCGAACGGTCGTGTTATAAGGCTTCCGCCCGCCGTGGGAAGGACCCCATGTTGACGTATGCGATGAGGTGGGGAGCCTAACAACAGGCGAGGCTGTGCCACCCGCACCCGGCCATTCGGTCCGAGGGGAGCTAGGAAACGCCTGAATACCTAGTCCAGGGAGCACGTCAACATGCGGAGTAAGCACCCGTAGAGAGACAGGAGGGGCCGAAGGATCGACCTCCATGTGGTCGGGGCACCCGATGGGCGAAGACGCCATGTGGTCCGGAGCGGGCAAGAGTTCCATGGCGGAGGACAGCTGGTCACGGGAAGCGATCGGCGGCGCGTGACCCAGGGAGGCTCCAGGCGGTTGCAGCGACGCGTCCACTGCGGGCGGCGCCGGCGGGAGAACTGGCGGCGGCGGCGGCGGCGGCGGCGGCGCGTCGCCATGAGGCAAAATGAAAGGCAGCGTCGGGAACACCTGGGGAGGAGGCGAGCCAGTAGATGGGTCCCCAGGGCGCTGACCGGAGGGCACCGTCGCTGAAAGCAGACGGGGAGCGGCAGCACCCGTGCGACGACAGAGGCGCAGCTCATTGAGATGCCGACGCACCTCACCAGAGGCCCCCAAAACCAAATACATCGCGCGGCCGAGGCAGCGAAGAATGCGTCCTGCGAGCCAACGCCGTGAACCTCGATAGTTGCGATAAAATACAACGTCACCTGGAGCAAAAGCAGGCGTCTGCCGCTGCACAGGAACCTGATGCGGCGGATGCAGCAAAGACATCAAGGTTCGATGATGACGACCGTGGAGCAACTCAGCCGGCGAGCGACCATCGCGGGGCTGAGAGCAAGACGAAGACAAAAAGAGCAACAACGTGTCCTCCCGAGAATGTGACTCTTTCAACTTCAACATCTGTGACTTGAAAGTCCGGACCAATCGTTCAGCGGCACCGTTTGACTGAGGCGAAAACGGCGCGGATGTCAGATGTTGAATACCATTGGCCTTGCAGAATAACTGAAATTCTGCGGACATGAATTGTGGGCCATTGTCGGAAACAATAGTCTGTGGAAGACCTTCAATGCAAAAAATAGCGGATAAAGCTTGGATGGTGGCAGATGACATCGTGGAAGACATCTGGACAACAAAAGGAAAATTACTGAAAGAATCGACCACAACCAACCATCGAGCATTCCAGAATGGACCAGCAAAATCGATGTGGAAGCGTTGCCAAGGGGAAGTGGCTTTCGGCCAAGCAAAGAATTTCCACGGCAGTGCGGATTGTTGTTCTGCACACGCCATGCAAGAAGAGCACCTATTCGAAATCGCTGCATCGATTCCGAACCAAGTTCAGTGCTGACGAGCAAGTTGTTTAGTTCGAACTATATTCCAATGTCCTTGGTGAAGAAGCCGTAAGACAGAGGACTGTAACGAACGTCGGACCACGACTCTGGACTGATCATTATCAGAACGCAACAACAAAGCACCACGTCGTACAAAAAGTCTCGCCTTGTGAGCAAAAAATCGGCGAACCAACGGATCCTCGATCCGTGACTTTGACAAGGGCCATTGCGTAGCAACAAAACGCAAAACGGTAGCAAGGACAGGATCAGCAGCTGTGGCTGTAGCTACACGACGAAAATCAATCGGAAACGATGCGACCACGTCATCGGTTTCCGCATCAGTGAACATGCAAGCAAGTTCGGAAGAATGGAATGCTTTATCCTCAGCAACAGGCAAACGGGACAACGCATCAGCGTTTCCGTGCTCAGCAGTGGACCGATACAAGATATCATAGCGGTACTGCGAGAGGAAAATAGACCAGCGAATGAATTTCTGCGCTGTACGTGGAGGTACAGGCTTGTTTGGATGAAAAAGCGATGTCAAAGGTTTGTGGTCTGTGATGATAGTAAAGTGACGACCATACAAGAAATCATGAAACTTTGTAACACCAAATACGAGAGCCAAAGCTTCTTTCTCGATCTGTGAATAATTTCTTTTCGCAGATGAGAGCAATTTGGATGCAAAGGCGATAGGGCGATCATGCGATCCATCTTTGTGCGCAAGCACAGCACCGATCCCGAAATCCGATGCATCTACCATCAAAAAAAGGGTTTCTGGGGATCGAATGGCATAAGGCAAGTATTTGAAAGCAAAGCCGATGTCAACTGGCGAAAAGCGCGTTCCCATTCCGTCGTCCAGACGAACGGAACACCTTTATGGCGTAAGCGATGAAGCGGAGCTGAAATGGAAGAGGCATTGCTCAGAAAGCGATTATAGTAATGTATTTTACCCAGCACACTCTGCAGCTGCTTCAAATTCTGCGGCGAAGGCAAGTCTTGTATGGCACGAAGGTGCTCTGGACTGGGATGTATGCCTTGGGCATTGATTACATGTCCCAAATATGGTAGGCCACGAGCAAAAAACACACATTTGTCCTTCCGCAAGCGAAGACCATTTTGTCGCAATACCTGAAATAATGTACGGAGGTGGGCTAAATGTTCGTGTGCCGCCTGTCCGGAGATCACAATATCGTCCAGACAGTTCGCAGCAGTAGGGACCGACGCACAAACAGTTTGTAGATACTGCTGAAACAATGCAGGGGCGGATACGCACCCGAATGGCAGTCTTTTGAATCGGTAGAAATCAAGATGCGTGTTAACCACCAAGACGCGCTGGGATTCTTCGTCCACTGGTATTTGCAAGTACGCATCTGCTAGGTCCAACTTCGAAAAGTATTTACCCGGGCACAGTTTATCAAAAAGATCTTCTGGGCGGGGTAAAGGAAAAGTTGCAATCACTAGTTGTGGATTCACTGTTGCCTTGAAGTCCACACAAAGTCTCAGTTTTCCTGACGGTTTTGGCAAAATTGCTAAGGGTGAGGCCCAGAGAGAAGTCTGCACACGTTCAATTACACCTTGTTATTCTAAATCGTGTAATGTTCTTGCGACCTCATCACGCAATGCGTGGGGAACATTGCGCGCTCTGAAAAATTTCGGTTGCGCGTTCACTTTCAGTTCCAAATGTGCTTCATAGTTCTTAGCGCAACCAAGGCCCGGTGCAAAAATGTCTGCAAATTCTTCACATACACGAGAAACACTGGCTGAAGGCACAGTCTCGTTCACTGATAGTACCTGATTTACTATAGACATGTTGAACAACTGAAATAAATCCAAACCAAACAAGTTCACAGCAGAAGAAGAACGAAGAACGTAAAATGACACAAGTTTTGTTTGTCCCTTGTATGTTGCAAGAAGAGTGCACTGTCCTAACACAGGGATATTCTGTCCTGAATAACTATTTAACTTAACATTTGCGGCACGGAACGGAGGTTTACCCAGTTGTTTGTACGTGTCGTGATTGATCAAGGAAACTGCAGCTCCGGTATCGAGCTGGAATGGGATCACTTTGCCTTCAAGGTCCAAGTCTACAAAAAGTTTATTGTCCTGCTGACGACAAGAGCAACTTTCTCGTGCAATGTGAACTGATACTGGTAGAGAAGCACTTGCGACCTGACGAGATTTCCGGCGACGTCGACGCACACTTTTTGTGGGACGAACAAAGTCACTGTTAGAGAAAGTGGCACTGGACGGAGTGGAATTAACTACATGAATGTCCATGGGCGAAGGTTCACGAGCCTGAGTATTCTTGGTTCGATTCCGGCGCGAAGCAAAGGGTCTGGAATGGTTGCGATTGTCTGATCGGAGCTTTTTCTGGCAAACAATTTGAACATGTCCTTTCTTATGACAGTAAAAGCAAATAGCTTGGCGTGACGGGCAATTGTCACGCGAATGTCTAGTTGCACACCGCGGGCATGATTTCACTGCATTTGCTTGCTGCCGCGGGACACGTGGCTGCGCGGACGTGCGCGAGGGCTGTGTACAGTTCCGTGCAGCTCACCCGGTGGGCCGGTTAATGTGACACACGGCTGGCGAAGTTTCAAACGATGCCTGAGCAAAGTCAAGTGTGTCTTGCCTATCTAATATGTCTATCACTTGTTGAAGGGAGGGATTAACTAGTTTCAAAATCTGTTCCCTTATACGAACATCTGAAACGTTCTGTGCAGTTGCATCACGCACCATTGTATCTGAATAAGGGAGTCCACATTCACACTCAAACGCACAATCCCTTGTAAGGCCTTGCAATGTTGCAACCCACTCCCTATTAGTCTGACCGGCCGTACGTTTTGTACGAAAGTACGTATACCGTTTTGCAATGACATTGACTGTTTCCTTGAAATAGGCATCTAAAGCAGACAAAATTTCTTCATAAGATAGAGTTGCTACGTCGCGTCGGGGAAACAATTTCACTAGCACACGGTACGTTTGCACCCCTACACACGCCAATAAATGAGGCTGCCACTCGTTACCTTGAATTCTGTAGGCGGCGAGATGAAATCCAAATTGTCGTGACCACTCCGTCCATGTTTCCAGGTCTGGCTGAAAATTGCGGAATGGTAGTGCAACTGCGTGTTGTGGCTGCGGTAGTGGTGAAGCGGCGGCTGCCGCATCGTTTTGCATTGCACGTTGGCCCTGAACGAGCTGTCCAAGGGCATCCAATAACGCCTGCGTCTGCTGATTCTGCAAGCGATAAAATTCGGACAGTACATCTGGCGAAGCCATGACACAAGTAAATGTAAGCAATTAGAAAGAACAAGACCCTTTTTTGACTTGTCGCCAACTGTTGTGGCGTAGTAAGACAACCACGCCACTCTGAAGTAGCCGAAAGGCACGCGTTAATCTCACGTAGGCTAGAGAGAGGTCTGAAACAGGATACGTAATGAATGCTATAAAGAAAAGTACGTAGCGGCTATAATACTTAACTTTATTCCATCATTTGTATACAGCATTCTTGATGATACAAGTGAGACTCTATCTTGAAATGGTTAATGGCGCCTTACTAGGTCGTAGCCATGGACTTAGCTGAAGGCTATTCTAACTGTCTCTCGGCAAATGAGAGAAAGGCTTCGTCAGTGTAGTCGCTAGCAAAGTCGTCGTACAACTGGGGCGAGTGCTAGTCAGTCTCTCTAGACCTGCCGTGTGGTGGCGCTCGGTCTGCGATTACTCACAGTGGCGACACGCGGGTCCGACATGTACTAATGGACCGCGGCCGATTTAAAGCTACCACCTAGCAAGTGTGGTGTCAGGCGGCGACACCACAATAACCGCCTTCGAGGTCTTCCACACTGCAGGCACACGGCCCAGCCTTAATGCATCCTTTAACAACGTTGTGAGAAACGGGGTGATCTGCGGTGCAATTTGTTTCAGTACCTCAGAGTGGATACCATTCGGTCTAGGCGCCTATTTGTTTTTGAGTTCTGAGATCGCTGTCCCCACTTCTTCCTGCGCAAATGGACAGGTGACGGTTGGTGTGGTGTATACTGTGTCTACTTCGCGTCTCAGTGCTGCATGTTGTGGTGTGTCTGTGTCTGCGATGTCGTCGGGCAGGAGTTTGCTCAGCAGGAAGTCCGCTGCGCGTCTCCAGCCCTTAGTCATCTTACTATCCTCCTGTCGCAGCGTTCCCAGAACCAGTGGGCTCTTAATTTTCTCTGTCACGATTTTGTATGGTTCCCCCCAAATGTTTAGTTGTGTTTGTGCTGCTACATGGCTGTTCCAATGGTCTTTCCTGGTCTTATTCATCTCAAGTTTATATTTGTCCTTGGCAAGCCGGTAGTCGTGTAGTCGTAATTGTCTTTCTCTATCTGAAATTGCTCATTGTTAAAGCTTACGTTTACGTTTTGAGTCTTGTTTGAGTCGTGTTAACTGTGTAGTCCAGGGAATATTATGGTGTTTTGTCATTCTTTGTGTGGGTATGCAGGAGTTCTGTGTGTGTGTGTGTGTGATGATATCTGTCAGCATGTGTGCTCTGTAATCAACACTGCCGGTGGTGCCTTGCGGTATGTGCTCATGTATTTTTTGTCTGACCCTGTCCCAGTCTGTTTTCTCAAATAATAGTCTTTTTGGTAGCGTTTCTGAGTTGACATTTGGTGTACCACTTAAGGTTAGTGTGATGATGTTGTGGTCGCTAGCAGTGATCTGGTCATGTACGGTCCAGTCTCGTACGTGGTTGATGGCGGCATTATTAACGATGGTGATGTCTATGTTTGATGAATGACCGTTGTGTCCGATGTGAGTCGGGTGATGTCCTTCCTTGTTGAGTACGTGTAGTCTGTTTTCTTGGATGATGTTATTTATTATTCTACCTCTGTCGTCAGTTCTGTCTGAATGCTACTGGGTTGATCTGGCATTTATGTCTGCACAGATGAGAAGTTTTTTGTTGCCAGCGTATTGCGCAACATCTCTGATGAGGTCTGCGTATGGTTTGATGCAATGACAGAATTGGGCGTACAGCGACGCGATGATCCAAATATCCCCCTTGTATGTGACTTATACTGTAACTAGGTGCTCGGAACAGAGTTCTGTAATTTTGACTGGATGTATTTCTTTGTTTAGGATTATGACAGATGCCGTGCAGCCTGTCCCCTCCGCAACTGTCACCGCACTTGGAGGAAAGTTGGGGATATGCCCTTGTCTAGTGTAGGGCTCCTGTATGCACAGAATGTCACTTTTTAGTTCACGTAGGACTCCGCATAGCATTAAGCTGTGCTATTAGCAGTTCGGGTGTTTAACGGTGGCGTAGCACTTGCTGCCAGTTTGACTGTAATCGAAGTATGTTCTCCCATTAGCACTTACGTGATCCTCTTTAAAATTGTCCATATCGAATGGTTCCTCCCTGCGGGCGCACACCTGCATGAGCAGATCTAGTAAGCTATCTGGATCTGTTGCAATATTCTCCGTTTTGAGAATCAGTCTATCGGTTTGCTCTGATGTTCGGAAACAAACAGATTGGCCGTACGGGTGTAGGGTGCGGATGAGCATCCGCTGTGCCGTCTCTATGATGTCTCTTTTTTCTAGCCTACTTAATTTTACATTTATGTCTAGCTTATCGTAACTAAGACTATCGGTGTCGATGGCGTGTGTTGGCGTCTCTGCAGCCGTGACGTGTCGTGATGGTGTAGTGGCGTTGCTGTGCACCTCTGCGGGGGGCGCTGGATTGGTTTCCTCGTTGGTTGTTGTGGGGGTTTCCTTGGGCGTCGGCATTGGGAGGCTGCGAAGATGTTGGTATCATCAGGGGTATGCACTTTCGTATTACTAGGTTTTGCAGCAGCCTGCGACTGCCGCGATTGGTCGTCACACGCTTTCACTTTCTTGACTCTCTTAGGCTGTTTGGGTTTTCTATGTGGTTTTAGTTTCGTAAAGGCTGTGATGATTCGTTTGTTTTTTGTGTGTGTTTCGTTTGTGCAGTCTTGATGTGTATCAGATGTGTTGGTTGTTTGTGCCTCCATTCTACATTGATTTGACGTGATTTGGTTCCCACTTGACTGCTCGTCTACGCTATCTGTGACAGACATAACAGCTTTTGGTATGTTATGCGCACTGTCGCCTCTATTGCCAGACCCTCCGCAGACTTTTGTTGCGGTTGTTGCTGCGGCTTTTTGTGTGGCATTCGTGGTGTCTGCCGGCGCTGTGGCCTGTTCAAGGTCGGTGTTACGGTTTAGAATATCATTGTTATGAACACTACACTACATAAACCTAACTAACCTAAGGACAAGGACATCACAGATACCCATGCCCGAGGCAGGATTCGAAGCTGCAACCGTAGCGGTCGCGCGGTTTCAAACTGTATCGCCTAGAACCGCTCGGCCACCCTGGCTGGCTTAAAAGTGGGCATCCATGCCCTACCAACCACAGTGCCGACGCGCTAACTGTTTAGTGCGAACAATTCCCCCTTGTCCTTGATGGATCAATCGCAATACATACTTTTGCAACACTTTGGGAATAAGCACACGGGATTATCCACTGTCATTTTGAAACAGAATCACACCATATTTAACTAAAAGTCTAAGCCGATGTGCAAAGTATTGGCGCACTACCGAATTCTGGATACTGTTCAATGAACGAGGTTAAGAAGTGTGAATTTAATGCAACAAAATCTTGAGGTCTGGGTCTGCTTCCCTGGTCTGTGCTATTTTTCTGTATTGCAAGGCAAAAGATTCCAACAATTCAGAGTTCTGCGCATCGATTTTGCAATAAGAGTCGACAGATGCATTAAAATCAGAGTCTGGGACAATCGGAAGGCGAGATGTGGCGTCCGCATTGCCTTAGTTTGCTGTGTGACTATATACAATTTCATACTGACACCGTGAATGAAACAAAGCCCAGTGTTGAAATTTTTGAGCAGTGCACGTAGCAAGCGGCTTTGACAGATGAAACAAGGACTCGACTAATAAATAGACCTTGCGACCATAAAAATAGTGATGGAGTGGCGTCACACCATACACAATAGCGAGAGCTTCATATTCTATTTGAGAATTCAACTGAGTTTGAGGAAGCAACATGGAGGCAAAAGCAGTAGGTCTGTCTTGCGCACCATTTCTATGCGAAAGCATAGATCCGATTCCGTAACAAGAAGCGTCGCAAAACTACTGGCTTGGAAGTCTCAAAATGTACTAAAAAACTGTCACCAAGCAAAGCATTTCTGAGTTTCAGAAATGCGTCTTGACAGTCTTTTGCGACACAAGCGATGCAATGGAGCCGCGATCTGAGCGGCATTCGGTATGAACCGAATGTAGTATGTCATCTTGTCTAGTACTGAATGAATTTCAGACACATTGCGAGGAACAGCAGGTCACGGATTGCAAGCAAATGATATTGGAGGGGTGGCGCACATTGACTGTTTATCACATGACATAAGTACTGTAGTTCAGTTTGAAAAATTCACACTTTTCGAGACGATGCTTGAGTCCCGCTTCTGACAACACTCGAAAAAGAGTACGCAAATTGGAAATATCTTCCTCTGATATACGACCTCAGACAACAATATCGTTAAGGTAGTTTGACAAAATAGCAAAAAAATGGTTCAAATGACTCTGAGCACTATGGGACTCAACTGCTGAGGTCATAAGCCCCTAGAACTTAGAGCTACTTAAACCTAACTAACCTAAGGACAACAAACACATCCATGCCCGAGGCAGGATTCGAACCTGCGACCTTAGCGGTCGCGCGGTGCCAGACTGTAGCGCCAGAACCGCTCGGCCACCAGCGGCCGGCCACAAAATAGCACTTTTGTATTCAGATGTTCCAAGTAACGTTGAAAAATGGTGGAAGCACTGCCGAAGGGCCAACGCAAATACTTGAACAGTCCTAAATGTTTATTTATAACAAACACTTCCAGTGATTCTTCACACAGTTGAATCTGCAAATACACATCACGTAAATCTGTCTTAGAAAAGTGATGTCCTACAACAAGCCTGTCCATGAGTTCCTCAGGGCGAGGTAATGGATAAGTCCCAGCTACCGTCTGTGGGTTGACTAGACTGTAAGTCAACACAAATGCGATTACGACCAATAGGCTTACACAAATAAACTAGTGGACCGGCCCCATGACTAGCTTGAATGGGAGAAATTACACCATTATCTTGCTAGTCTTTCAATTCACTGGCTACTTTGTCTCTTAAAGCAAGCCGCACGGGGTAGGCGTGCGGTCTAGGGCGTCTTGGTTCGAGTCTTCCCTCGGGCATGGGTGTTTGTGTTGTCCTTAATGTAAGTTAGTTTAAGTTAGATTAAGTAGTGCGTGAGCCTAGGGACCGATTACATCAGCAGTTTGGTCTCATAGTCCTTACCACAAATTTCCAATTTTCCAATTTTCTTAAAGCAACTGGAACTGCGCGGGCCCGGAGAAACTTAGGCTATGCATTGTCTTTCAATTAAATATGCTCCACAAAGCTATTGGCCTTTCCCATTCCTTGTAAAATATTTCAGGAAATTCTTTAAGCAAGCTGCCTTGTGGCACAAATGTAGAGACTGACAGCACATTATCGTGGATGCTAAGGACAAATACATAAAAGGCCTCTAAACCGAAATTATGATCTCTGCATCTCGATTTCAGCACAGTAAAATTCACTGTCCTAGTGTGAAGTTTGTGAGTGGCTGGCAAACTACAGTGTCCAAGCACTGGAATTTCCTGTCCATTGTAAGCAATGAGGTGTTCGTTAGATTTAGAAAGGTGTGGTGAGCCTAACTGTTCGTACATGGCATGATTAAGCAAAGTGACTGAAGCACCTATGTCTAACTGAAACGTCACAAGACGGTCAGCAATTCGTAATGAGGCAAATAGTTTAGCCGGCCTCTGTGGCCGAGCGGTACTTGACGCTTCAGCCCGGAACCGCGCTGCTGCTACGGTCGCAGGTTCGAATCCTGCATCGGGCAAGTATGTGTGTGATGTCCTTAGGTTGGTTGGGTTTAAGTAGTTCTAAGTCTAGGGAACTGATGACCTCAGATGTTAAGTCCCATTGCGCTTAGAGACATTTGAACCATTTAACAAATAGTTTACTAGAACGTCGATGCACAGCACTGGAGTCAGAAGGAGGTACAACCTTAACTTACTTTTGTCAGAACCTGTTGTAGGTTTGGGAAACACAATGTTCACTGCAAGTGCACGAGCCGGTTTCTTCTGAGTTCGGGCATGGCCTTCTCTTCCATACCTGTAACACGTTGCGTTACATGATGGGCAATCTTGTTTTTTGTGGGGAGCAAACCATTTGGGGCAAGTCTGTTTACATGTTCACGTAGGTGTCGACGCGACTGCATCACAGTGATCTGTAATGTTGAAATTGGGAGAGCTCTCGATCCCTCATACACCTCATAAAATTGCCACGACAAATTCAGAGAAATTAGCTAGTTGTTCCAGGATCTTAGCTGTAGTGTTATTGTTGGTGGAGAGGGGGGGATGGGAGGGACTGGCGAAGGTATCTCATGATAGATTTATGGAGAATAATGAAATAAGTCGTATAATCTTCTGAACCTTTAGGCTACATCCAATACATTTTGTAACTTCACCGAAGAATTATATCACGCAGCCTGACACAAAAGTCCCCAAAGCCACAAGCACCTGTAGACGTGTACCCCAAGTTTCAATCCAAACGCTTTGAGATTGCATTAATAAAAAAAATAGAGAAAATTTATGACTTTGGTTGTAATGCTTCAGGAGTTCTACATAGTCTCCCACCGCCTACTTGAATACAGTTTTCCAGACCGGAACTGTCGGCATGGACTTCCACAAGTCGTTGTTTTAGTTCGGGAGTAGAGGCGTGCGGGACAAGCTTTGCTTAAACTTTTCTCTTATTCGAAACATCGTGTAGAATGTCTTAAATAGTTGATTTAGATACACTATGTGATCAAACGTATCCGTACACATGGCAGCAAATGACTTACAAATTCGTGGCGCCCTCCAACGGTAATGCTGCAACAGGATATGCTATTGGCCCATCCTTAGCCTTGATGACAGCTTCCACTCTCGCAGGCATACGTTCAATCAGGTGTTGGAAGATTTCTTGGGGAATGGCAGCCCATTCTTCACGGAGTGTTGCACTGAGGATAGGTATCGATGTTGGTCGGTGAGGCCTGGCGCGAAGTTGGCGTTCCAAAACATCCGAAACGTGATCTATAGGATTCAGGTCAGGACTCTATGCAGGCCAGTCCATTGAAGGGAGGTTATTGTCGTGTATGAACAGGTGCTCGATCTTGTTGAAAGTAGGAAGCAAGAAAGTGCTTAAAACATCAATGTGGGCCTGTACTGTGATTGGGCCACGCAAAACAACAAGGGGTGCAAGTCAACCTCCATAAAAAACACGACCACATCAGAACACCATCGTCTCCGAATTTTACTGTTGGCACTACACACGATGGCAGATGATGTTCACCAGGTATTCGTCATACTCTCACCTTGCCATCGGATCACCTCACTACGTACCGTGATTCGTCACTCCACACAACGTTTTAGTACTGTTCAGTCGTCCAATGTTTTTGTTCCTTACACGAAGCGAGGCTGGTATTTACCGGCGTGATGTGTGGCTTATGACCAGCCGCTTGACCATGAAACACAAGTATCCTCACCTCCCTCCTAACTGTCACAGTACTTGCAGTTTATCCTGATGCAGATTGCAATTCCTGTGTGATGGTCGGGATAGGTGTCTGCCTATACACATTACGACACTCTTCAACTGTCGACGTCTCTATCAGTCAGCAGACGAGGTCGGCCTGTACGCTTTTGAGCTGTACTGCCCTTCACATTTTCAGTTCACTATCACATCGGAAACAGACGACCTAGGGGTGTTTAGGACTGTGGAAATCTTGCGTAGAGACGTGACACGCAATCACCTGACCACGTTCGAAGTCCGAGAGTTCCGCGGAGCAACCCATTCAGCCCTCTCATGATGTGTAGTGACTACTGAGGTCGCTGATATGATTTAGGTGGCAGCTCGATGCATCTAATATGAAAAACGTATGTTTTTGGCGGTGTCCGGATACTTTTGATCACATAGTGTATGTTCATTGCCTTCCGAAGTTGGGTTTTGTGACACAACGGTAACATATTACGGCAAACCTCTTACTACTCGAATGCCCATCACTTGTTTGTTGTTGTTAGTCCAAACTGCCGCTGTACTTACTGCACTGACGTCGTTTGTACGCCAGGAATGAAATAAAGCTTGGAACTCTTCCATCGGAAGGCGAATAATAACGAACTTGTTCTGAATTTTCATGACGAAACGTTATTGTTGTTGTTTGTGCTAGACAGCAGCCATTATATCTACTGTCTTACCAACGCAGCCTTATTCTTGTTCTACGACCGCATTTGTGGCTTTTTTGAAACTGGTAATGGACTGATACGTCTGTTTGTTTTGTATGTCAGGATATAGGTACTGTTCCGAACATTTTACTTTTTCTTAAAAACGGTGTGGGGTGTGGGGAGAGGCAATTAATATTCCATACAGAATCGTGTGGGAATTCGTTCTTCCAGTGCACCAATCGGTATTAGTAATAGGGCAGGTTGATAAGATAAGATGATAGTGAGACCAAAATTACTCTCCACAACAGACCGTAAGGTGTACAGACCTACACCTATACGTCTTTCTTACGATACAGGGCTGCATATATAACTAACTAACGTAGTTAATCCTAATTTCTTCATTGCCTTTTCAGCCTGCCTCTCCCTACCGCCAATTCCTCCCACCTCCTCTCACACTGCCGCCTCCGTCTCACTCATTATTGCTTTTTGGCCTTGCATGAAGTTTACTCCGAACGTTTCTGCAGTCTGAAGAACGCTTTGAGAAGAGGCAGTTGCACCTGTTCAGCTGGAAAGGGCTGCCATGTTGCGCTGAATGCGAATGAGACCTAGGCGGCACTGCGGCGACGGTCCCGGTGGCGGGGCGCACAGTACTTGCGGCACGGGCGTCATAGCTTTCCCTCGTGAGGGACGGCATAGCTGGCGGACCACTCCGGCGGCGAGGGCCTGCGGTACAGCGTTCAGCGGCCGTAGTTGCTATTCCCGGCGTGTGTCGCCCTAAGTGAACGGCCGCACGTCGGCCTGAATACCAACCGCCGGGGCCAAACACTCGACTCTCCCTCGAGGGCGTGAGGGAGGCGGTGCGGGACAGAAACATGGAGCGAGAGTGTGTGAAACGGCGAGGGTCGCAGTGCTGTTGGTGAGGCGATGAATTCTGAAGGTCCCCACGATCCTGTAACAAATCTTTGGCGTCTCCTGTCTCCTGTCTCCTGTAGCTAAGGCACACCCCCAATAAAATGAATTATTTTACAAATCAGGACGACAAGCATGGACGAGGATCAGTAGGACTTTGATCACATGAATCAGTAGTACCTTATTCAGCCTCACTCAGCTAAAACTTCAAAGAGGATTCAAAATAGGTGAATTTTTCTGTGGTCAACATCTAATCTGCAATTTTCATCAAATAATTTCCGTACGACAAATGTACTGGGAACCAGAACTAATATCATTCTAATAATCTAACCAACTGTATTTGTTGTTTATTTTATTTTGTATCCAGTTTTAAGCCTTTTATTGCTTCACTCTCAGGTTCGTAGGTAACGCCTTATCGAATGGAAAGATAACTTTACATACAATATAACATGGTGAGGTACAGCAAACAGATGTACATGCGGATGTATTTCTTTTCGATAACTGGGCTTAAGTGCCTAAAAGGCTTCAAAATTGACAGTAATTAAAGAAAACAACAAAAAAAAGAAAAAGAGAGTGCAGAATTATGATGAAAATTGCCTACGAACACCAAATTTCAGTGTTTTGTAGCTACAGTCTGGAACCGCGCTACAGCTACGGTCGCAGGTTCGAATTCTGCCTCGGGCATGGTATGTGTGTGCTGTCCCAAGGTTAGTTAGGTTTAAGTAGTTCTACGTTCTAGGGGACTGATGACCTTAGACGTTAAGTCCCATAGTGCTCAGAGCCATTTGAGCCATTTTTTTGTTTGTTTTGTACTGATGTTTCCATAATGCACCAAAATGGGCGCAACGAAGTGAAAACATTGGTATTCATTCTGATATCGAGTCGACAAAACAAAGTAAAATTCGATTCATAGTCCTGGGTTAAAATCTTTGGCTAGGAATAAATAAATACTTGAGTACCGATTGGCATCCATCGACTTATTAATTTTTTTTTTGTCATGAAACTTGTGACTGGTTTGATACGGCCCGCCACGAATTCCTCACCTGTGCTAACCTCTTCATCTCTGAGTAGTACTTGCAACCTACGTCCTGAATTAATTGCTGGATGTATTCCAATTTCTGTCTTCCTTTATAGTTTTTGCCCTCTACAACTCCCTCTAGTACCTAGGAAGTAATTCCCTTATGTCTTAGCAGATGTCCTGTCATATTGTCCGTTCTCGTTATCAGTGTTTTCCACATGTTCCTTACCTCTCCGAATCTGCGCAGAACCGCCTCATTCTTTACTTTATCTGTCCCCTAATTTTCAACATTCGTCTGTAGCACCACATCTCAAATGCTTCGATTCTCTTCTTTTCTGGTTTTCCCACAGTCCATGTTTCACTACCGTACAATGCTTTACTCCAGATGTACATTCTCAGAAATTTCTTCCTCAAATTAAGGCCGGTATTTAATAATAGTTGACTTTTCTTGGCGAGCAGCGCTTTTTGGTGTCCTTGCTTCGTCCGTCATCAGTTATTTTACTACCCCGGTAGCAGAAATTCTTAACTTCATCTACATCGTGACCATCAATGCTGATGTGAAGTTTCTCGCTGTTCTCAGTCTTACTACTTCTCATCTCTTAGTCTTCGTTTGATATTCTCTCAATACAATGTGTGTACTCATTACACTGTTCATTCCGCTCAGAAGATCATGTAATTCTTCTTCACTTTCACTCAGGATAGAAATGTCATCGCCGGCCGCGGTGGTCTAGCGGTTCTGGCGCTGCAGTCCGGAGCCGCGGGACTGCTACGGTCGCGGGTTCGAATCCCGCCTCGGGCATGGGTGTGTGTGATGTCCTTAGGTTAGTTAGGTTTAAGTAGTTATAAGTTCTAGGGGACTTATGACCTAAGATGTTGAGTCCCATAGTGCTCAGAGCCATTTGAACCATTTGAAATGTCATCAGCGAATCATATCATTGTTATCCTTTCACCTTGAATTTTAATTGCACTCCTGATCCTTTCCTTTATTTCTTTTTTTCAATCATTGCTTCCTCCATGTACAGATTGAACAGTAGGGGCGAAAGGCTACAGCCTTGTCTTACACCCTTTTCAATACGAGCACTTCGTTCTTGATCGTCCACTTTTATTATTCCCTCTTGGTTGTTGTACATATAGTATATGACCCGTCTCTCCCTATAGCTCACCCCTATTTTTTTCAGAATTTCGAACATCTTGCTCCATTTTACATTGTCGAACGCGTTTTCCAGGTCGACAAATCCTATGAACGTGTCTTGATTTTTCTTTAGTCTTCCTTCCATTATTAACCGCCACGTCAGGATTGTTTCTCCAGTGCCTTTACTTTTCCTAAAGCGGATCTTCAATTTTATTTTCCCTTCTTCTATATACTATTCTTGTAAGCAACTTGAATCCATGAGCTGTTAAGCTGATTGTGCGATAACTGTCGCACTTGTCAGCTCTTGCCGTCTTCGGAATAGTGGTATGTTGCCTGACTCATACATTCTACACACAACGTGAATAGTGGTTTTGTTGCCTCTGCCACCAATGAGTATAGAAATTCTGATGGAATGTTATCCATCCCTTCAGCCTTATTTGATATAAAGTCCTCCAAAACTTTTTTAAATTCTGATTCTGATACTGGATCCCATATCTCTTCTAAATAAGCTCCTCTTTCTTCCTCTATCACATCAGACAAATCTTCCCCCTTTCAATGGATTCTTTCCACCTATTCGCTCTCTCCTCTGCATTTATCAGTGGAATTCTCGTTTCACTCTTAATGTTACCACCCTTTCTTTTAATGTCACCGAAGGTTGTTTAGACTTTACTGTATGCTAAGTCTGTCCTTCCGACAGTAATATATTTTTCTATGTCTTCACATTTTTCCTGCAGCCATTTCATAACTTCCCTGCACTTTCTGTTTATTCATTCCTCAGCGACTTGTATTTGTGTATTCCCGAGTTTTCCAGAACATTTTTGTACTTCGTCCTTTCATCAATAAACTGAAGTATTTCTTCTGTTATCCATGGTTTCTTCACAGTTACCTTCGTTGCACCTACGTTTGCCTTCCCAACTTCTGTGATAGCCTTTTTTAGAGATGTCCATTCATCTTCAACTTTACTGCCTACTGAGCTATTCCTTATTTCTGTATCTATAGCCTTAGAGAATTTGAAGGGGTGGGTAAATGCCCTTAAAAAGCGAAAGGATCAGCAATTATCGACGGCATGAGGATTTACAAAGCAATGGAAACTACTGCACTTAAATCACGTAACGCATATGCACAGGACATGTGGCTTGTAACTGAAAGCGTGTAATAATGATGTCTCCATTGGCGAAAGATTCGTCACTAGTCACCCATATGGCTGTCTGGGCAGGGATGGCCAACGGGCATATGATAATGAGAAAAAGTTTGAATAACCAACGAAACGGTAGTGTCTTACGAATCTTCGGGTGGCGTGTCGGAAGTTTGGAACTGACGGGAGAGCTAGAAAATCTGAAAAGGGACCTACAGAGACTCAGATATGGGGACAGTCAGTGAAGAAAGATGGAAAGAAGACAATGATTTATGCCCAACCGAATGTAGGATAATATAGCACCAGTGCGAATGGTATAACGGCCATAGGATTCATTATGAATGAGAAGGTAGGACAAAGAGTGAGTTACTATGACCAGTTTAGTGATGCGGCTTTTCTCATCAGAATCAATAGCGTACCAAGGCCAAGGAAAATAGTTCACATATATGCACCGACGTCACAAGTAGAAGATGTCGAGATAGGAGTAGTATATGCGGATCCCGAACGTGTAATTGAGTACGGGGTAAAACGAGATGGCAAACAAACATAGAAGTCTGGAACGCTGTAGTAAGCAGAGAATACAGGAAAGTGCTACGGGAGAATGTGGGTTGTAGGAATGAATTCTGCAATAAATTTCAGTTAGTAATAGCAAATATGCTACTCAAAAATCACACGAGGAGGAGACATACTTGGAAAAAGATCTGGCAATACGGGAAGATGCCAGTTAGATTACATCATGCCCAGGCTGAGATTTCGAAATCAGATATTCGTTTGTAAGGCGTATCTGGGAGTGGATATAGACACTGTTTAGAATTTAATAGTGAGGAATAGTAGGCTGAAGTTTACGAGACTAGTTGGAAAGAAACATTGCGCAAACACGTGAACAGGGAAGTGTTAAGGAATGAAGATATGTGCTTGAATCTCTGCGGAGCTATAGATACCGTGATAATTAATACCCCAGTGCGTAGTTCAGATGAAGAGGGATTGAGATCTCGAAACACGGCAGTCACAAAAGTTTTGAAGAAAACCAGATGTACAATTAGGTAACTGGGAAGAAACTGAAACGTCACGCTAGCCAGGAGCTAGGTAGTGGAGTGCTGAAGGACTGGATTAACTAAAAAATGCATAATACTTTAAATTAAGTTAATTATAGATCAAATTTACCGGGGGGTATACAGGATCTTAATTATACAATAACAGACTTAAACAAGCAAGCATTACAAAAGAAAACTCAACCGCTACTTCTCATTTAAACCTTGACACGCTCAATTAATTTCAAACTACAGCTACCAGGCAAAGAGTTCTTACAGTGAAAAAATTTACTAGGGACCAAAGTAAGACTGTAAGACACTAACAAAGTTAAAAACTAGTTAACATGTTACATAGCAGTCTGTTACATGAGATAGTTTCTGAACCACTCCAAGAATTAAATTTTGCACATAACTAAGGCTGTACGTTGTCCCAAGAATTACAGTTATAAAAGACTTAAGCATCACGCCCAGAAATAACTGGCGTAGCTACTGGCCTCGGGTGACGGAATAATTACACGTAGCGGTAACAAGGGACAACTAACCTATGACATACTGGTACGTAAAGTTCGCCAGCCACCAGTACCGGCTCCATTATTTACAAGAACAATTACTAAGCCATCTGGAACACATAGAAAAATATAACCATAGGCTCCGATCAAATGAACTCACAAAGTAAAATAGGAATCCGTTCGAATTTCTACAAGTGAACAAAATTTACCTACTTAGACTTTAGCAACTATCGCCGTGATTAAGGAACCCACTCAAAATAACCATTTAAATCTATCAACGGCTCCGATCAGTGAACTACACAATTAGGTAATTGCTTAACCACTGTGACAATCTCAGTCACCAGACTTACCCCCGTTTAGTACACTTTAATTACCTCACAAGTACCAGAATATATTTTATCACAGCCCGGACAACTACACTAATCTCGTTAACGGATTCTGTTCCATTTTTTTTTCTTCTTTTTTCTTTTAACGAGAGTGTGATGAGGCTGGTAGGTTTCCTCATAAGAACAACAATACTCCAAGGAATTTTATTAGAGCTCAACATTAAAGAAAGGAGATCTTCGCAACAAGCTGACAGATCAGGCCAGATCTGTAGGATGTTCACGACGCAGGTGAGAAGTCAGGCCGGACTCTCTTCCCTTTTTTTCTTTTCATGTTTTTTTAAAAAAAAATCACGGTTGCAGACAACTAGAATGTGACAAGGCTGGCAGGTTCCCACATAAGAAAAACAATAGCCTAAGGAAATTTGACAGAGCTCATGATTTAATAAAGGAAGTCTTCGCAACAAGCGGAAAAATCAAGCCAGACCCACATGATGCCCACTACACAGGTGAGAAGTCACCATCGCACTGCCGTAACACAAGAGACATACACCCATAGCTACTCCCAAGATGTGCAGTGGTAGTTTCCGTCCGCTATCCCCAGGACAGCGATACAGGCGTGCTCATTCGGTTGGTCACTCGTACCAAGTTCACAACTATGGCAAGTAACGCACCAGAGTTCACACCGTCTCAAAGAACGCCTTACAGCCTTGCTTTTCTCTGGCGGTCGCTCACTAAGTGAGCACTGATAAGCAACCAATCCCCACCATCATACCCTATAATCACAACCAAATAGGTGAGCGCTATTGCTATATGAGGCAAAAAGGATATTCGCACAAAGGTATATCCAACTGGCGCGCAACGACTCAGAAACTAGTAATAAATACTTCAACTGACCGACGACATAAGGAAATGGGGGAATTCAAGTACCTACAAATGAAATAAACAGTAAATGCATATAGTCAAATGAAAAATGGCTGCAAAAAAGATGAGAAGTCAAAAAGAAACGGTCGTTCGAGGACATGATTCAGCATATAGAAGAGTCAAACAATCAACGTTGAAATGAAAAGCAACTGCTACAACTCAGGAATTGCACGAATAAGCGGAGAGGTGAGAGTGGATAAGTGGAAAGAGTACAACGACGGCCCCTACAAGGAGGGGACCTGTCTGATGACGTGGATTATGAAGAAATGGATTTCGATGTGAAACACTTAGGAAATCAAGCACTAGATTCAGAATTTAATAGAGCGGGATACTTGTGAACAAAAATGAGGAAGAAGGGATAGATAAAATTCATCCGGATTTTCTGAAATCATTGGGAAAATGGTAAAAAAGTGAATACGGAGGTTGGTGTGTAGAATCCATGAGTGTGGAGACATTCCGTAGACGTTCGGAAAAATATCATCCACACAGTTCCTAAAAAAAACATGGGCATGTAGGTACAAGAACTAGCCCATAATTAGCTTAACGCCTCGCGTATCCAAGTTGCTGAAAAGAATAATATCCTGAAGAATTATAAATAAAATATTTTGGCTTTCAAAAAGGTAAGGACAGCTGAAATCCCTCCTTGCGTTTGATAATGGCAGCACCACTTTAAATAAAATCAAGACTTTTTCGCAGTTTTTATTTTCCCAGAAAAAGTTATCGAAAAAGTCTGTTAGAGCAGGATGCCTGAATTTCTTAGAAAAATATGAGTAAGCTGCAGGGAACGACGGACAATATACCATGTGTGCAAGAACCAATACTAACCAAAAAATGGAAATCCAAGAATGAAGTGTATGGGTTAAAAAGGATTTGAGACAGAGATTTAGTGTTACGCACCCGGGATTAAAATTCAAGTTGAAAGAATGTCGATGATATAATTCGCTATTGACATAGCTTTTCATCGGTTCTGGTCCAGTGTACTAGGCGTAGCGTCTTTGATTAGCAATCGAAGAGTTCTCGGTCCCGGATGCAAAACTCGCCACTGCTTAACTTTTGATTACTGATCACCATGGGCGGCCGAAGACTTCCGGCTTAACAAGACACCCTCACTTTGCCAACGGCCTTATCAAAGAGACCAGATGAGCGGATTGAGGTTAAAGGCACTTTCTTGTCCTTTGGGTGCTAAACTGCGCGTAAAGGCAAAAGAATCAGCAATGATCAACGGCATGAGGATGCAGCAGGCAACGAAAACCACTGCACTGAAGATTCATAACGTGTATCCACAGGACATGTGGCCTGTAACTGAAAAAGCGTCATGATGATCGCTCCATTGGCGAAAGATTCCGGAATAGTCCCCCACTCGGATCTCCCGGAGGGGACGCCGAAGGTGGAAGGTGATCATCAGAAAACGATTGAGTAACCAACGAAATGGTAACGTTTTATGGGTCGGGGCGTGGGTGTCAGAAGCTTGAACACTGTAGGGAGAATAGAAAATCTGAAACGGAAAGGCAGAGGCTCAGTCCAGATGTAACAGGGGTTAGTGGACTACAAGGTAAAGAAGACAAGGATATCTGGTCAGATGGGATTACGGTATTATCAACAGAAGCAGAATATGTTATAAAGGGCGCCGGATTCATTATGAATAGGAATGTAAGGCAGAGAGTGTGTTACGGTAAGGTAGAGAGCGTGTTACTGTGAACAGTACAGAGATAGGATTGTTCATATTAGAATCGACAGCAGACCACCGTCGAAGAAAATAGTTCTGATCTACATGTCGATGTCGCCAACTGAATATGAAGAGATAGAGAAAGTATAGGAGGATAATGGAAGGGTACTACATAACGTAAATGGACATGAAATTCTAATAGTCATGGGGGAGTGCAATGCAGTTGTAGGGAATGAAACGGATATAGAAGAAAATGAGCTTGGAACAAAGAAAAAGAGAGGAGGAAGACTAGTTGAGTTCTCTAATAAATTTCAGCTCGTAATAGCGAATATTCTGTACAAGAATCACAAGAGGAGGAGGTATATTTCGAAAATTCTCTGTGATACGAGGGGTTTAAGTTAGATTATACCATGATTAGGCGGAGATTGCCAGGCGTAAGCAGCAGCAGCAGCTATGGAATCAGATCACAATGTAGCAGTAGTGAAGAATAAGCTGAAGTTTAAGAGATTAGTCGCCGGCCGAAGTGGCCGTGCGGTTAAAGGCGCTGCAGTCTGGAACCGCAAGACCGCTACGGTCGCAGGTTCGAATCCTGCCTCGGGCATGGATGTTTGTGATGTCCTTAGGTTAGTTAGGTTTAACTAGTTCTAAGTTCTAGGGGACTAATGACCTCAGCAGTTGAGTCCCATAGTGCTCAGAGCCATTTGAACCATTTTTTTTAAGAGATTAGTCATTAAGAAGCAATACGCAAGGAAGTCAGATACGGCAGAACTAATGTATGACGAGATAAGCTTCAAGTTCTCTAAGCCTATAGATAATTCCATAAGGAACATCTCATTAGGCAGTACAGTTGAGGAGAAATAGGCATCTTTAAAAAGGACAGTGCACTGGTGCAGTGGTCATCAAACGAAACGCACTGGCTACACTCGCTGGCGAAAGGTTAGCGTTGCGTTTTCAAGAGTAAGGCGTAAAAATTTTGTTGGTTCTCTCTAAATATGTGTGTGTTTGTGTATTTGTGTGTGTGTGTGTGTGTGTGTGTGTGTGTGAGAGAGAGAGAGAGAGAGAGAGAGAGAGAGAGAGAGAGAGGGAGAGAGAGGGAGAGAGAGTGAGAGAGGAAGAGGCAGGGAGAGTCTATTTGTATGTTTACGTAGGCTTATATGGGTATTTATGGACCGAGTGGTGTCATTTCCCTCATTTAGAAAGGCCCTTGGTAACCCCCCCCCCCCTCCAACTGCAGAGCAACAAATGACGTAACGCCGCTTCCGCGATCTGCGCCATGTGTTATCCCCAGAACTCTCGCAAATCACTGGTGATTCATGGGACCGGAGCTAATACCACGGAATGCGGTTGAGGACGACGTATTTGCCGTGAGTCTCCTGTCATTATCGGTCCCCGCACAACAACATTTATCTCCATTCCTGGACTGAGGAAGACCAGAGCGCCAGCGGAGTATTTCGTCGTTATTTTTGATTGTTTCCGAAGGTATGGAATGTGACAGTACTACGTAGGACGATCACTCTGCATCATTCCGAATGGTTCTACTTACGAGCGACGTCCATTATGTTCTGTCATCAGTTGACCGAATGACGCGGTGTGGCTACAAGTTTCATTGTGTGGACTGGAATGTGCGGCAGCAAGAATCTGACGTACCAAAATTGGAATTCCCAAACGTATGTCAGCTATCATTATCACCATTATATTCGGCAGTATGGTTGCGTCAACCCCGTAATAACAAACCAATTTCAGTTACTCCAGGTTCGTACGAGAAACTATTATGGTCGTTATGAACATTATACTTGTTTCTGTGACCTTATTTTCTTTATATTGTCACCACTTTACGTATATGTGAGGATATTTTAACGGCAATAACTGAACTAGATATAAGATGCGTCTAAACAGCTGTTCTCTTGGGTTTATATGACAAAGATGGTTTCATAAACTTCATTTGCCATTATCTAAATACCAAAGGACCTTCTTGACATTTGGTGACTTTTTCAGATAAGCTACATTGGTATAAAAATATTGTAAAATACACTGTGGAAATTTTAAATTCACAACCAGAATAAGTCGAAAAATAAGCTTCTCACGAAAGAACGTGTAGAATCCAAAGTTGATTATTTTCGAGGAGGACATCTGCTGGTGCTAAAATTAGCCTACCATCCCAGCCCCTTGGGGGTGGGGTGGGAGGCAACTTTAAAATTTCAAAAGGGAACCCCCCCTTCTTTATCACAGAATCAGATCCTACATAAAATAGCTACGTGCATTTTGTCTTAAGCATTTGTTTTGATTCTTCGCAGTTGACGCTGTAATTAAAGAAAATCCATGTTCTAATTTTTGCGGGGAAAATGGTTACCGATAAGTGAAAAATACTTATTTACTTCGTATATTTTGATTCGCTACAACTAAAACTCTTCCTGTCTCACCACAGAGTGGGGTTTGAGAGAGAGGAATTAGAGTTATACAAATGTTTACCCAAATATTAACGTTGTCCCCAGATTCGAATCAGTTTTGTATGTTTAGTGGTCATGAGGCCACACAACTTTTAATTGCTCCTCTGTCAGGAAATTTTTAAAAGTTCACCTTGAGATAACCTAATGCAATCAGAACTATCAAACTGGGATTCGTTTCCGAAACTCTCCAGCTGAGTATAACCAACAGTAAACAGGTGGGTGAGGAACAGTCGTTCTCCCAGCACAAAAGCTAGTTGTTACACTACATATTAAAACCGCTCGCCAGCCGAATTAGGCATTCTTGTGTCAAGCAAAATGAACAAGCAGAAGACAGTGTTAAGGTTAACCTACCCTCCCTTGACACACCTTCCAGATAAATGCGTTATTAAAAAAAAAATTGCTAGCGAAATAGAGAAAAGTAATAACACATACATTAATTGAACTATGTGCAACAGTCCATAAAACCATGTACCGACACACATGAAATTAGTAGCAACACAGGACAGGGAAATGCTAGATATCAACAAGCAGAAGGCTGTGTTAAGGTTAACCTACCCTCCCTTGACACACCTTCCAGATAAATGCGTTATAAAAAAAAAAAGTTGCCAGCGAAATAGAGAAAAGTAATAACACATACATTAATTGAACTATGTGCAACAGTCCATAAAACCATGTACCGACACACATGAAATTAGTAGCAACACAGGACAGGGAAATGCTAGATATGACTATAATTTTAAACCGGGGTCTCTGCTAATTGTCATAATCTATAACTTCGTTGCTTATTATAGGGTCTCTATGCTGTGCAATAACCACCTTGCCTTAAATCTGTAAAACAGTTAAGCGTTTTTTCTTAAACTCTGTTTGAAGCAGCTAAACAGAATGAAAATCTAGCTACTCTGGCTCTGAAGGAGCCTTTGCATTGCTTCATTAACTAACTAGCCTTGTACCTGAGGGCCTTTAACTTTCATGTTTCAAGAACATTGCTCATTAACAAAACTACTACAGTTTATATGAGAAATGGTAAGTATTATTATCGTTAATTATTAATTAACTCCCAGCCGGAGTGGCCGAGCGTTTCTAGGCGCTACAGTCAGGAACCGCGCGACCACTACGGTCGCAGGTTCGAATCCTGCCTTGGACATGGATGTGTGTAATGTCCTTAGGTTAGTTAGGTTTAAGTAGTTCTAAGTTCTAGGGGACTGATGACCTCAGAAGTTGAGTCCCATAGTGCTCTGAGCCATTTGAACCACATGAATTAATTAACAGAAGCACAACAAACTGTAATTCTTTAAATAACGAATGTGCTTTGACAGACTGTCTTTATCCCACTCAAAAATATAAATGGCTGTACAAATGAAAGCACGACATTAAATTAAGCTCAAACACCTTCTCGTAATAAATCGGAACACTGGTATAGCATTCCTGTGAAGTTTTGTGATTTGGGATAATGATGTGTATAAGATAGAGTTTTTAACAACACCACGATTATTATTAAAATCAAACAACTTTCAACAATATTTGGTCCATCTACAGACTGCCAAAAATAAAAAAAAATTTGGGGAAGGGTGGTGCCACTGGTAGCGCTATTTTCAATGGCTATTAGTTTGGTGGCAACGCCATCATTGCAGTATTGTTGGCCTCGAGCTGTTACATGTCTTATTGGCATCGGAACTATAATTAAATGGTCATAAACCATGATATGATAATGGAATCACCAAATACAGTATCCGTGGACGATAAATACTGCCCTTAAGCTCTTCAGGAATATGAGCCACAATGATCCGCTACTACTAGGGAGGTAGTAACCATAGCACTGCTCAGACGAGACTTCATACCCATCACCGAGTTACCAATTGCGCGCGAACCACACCTATTCCTCTCTGCCAGGATGCTCCTGTAGCTGTAGGGCCAAAAACCATGCAATCATAAAGGTATCACCAAATGCAGCATTCGATGCCCATAATAACTGCCCTTAAGCTCTTCTTGCGTCAAAGCCTCAGGAATATGAGCCACAATGATCCGCTCCTACTAGCGAGGTGTTAACCACAGCACGGTTCAACGCTGACTCCTTAACCGTCACAAAGGAAGAGTAGCCAATTGCGCACCAACCACTCCTCTTGCACTCCGCCAGGCTGCTTCTGTAGCTGTGGGGCTTCCCCACATCTTTTACAATCAACACTACGTTCCCTAACTACGGTCCAAGTCATTTAATACTATTTGCAATGCTACTTTCGTCGTGTCTTACGTCTACAAATCCGCCCACTGTTTCCTCGACTACTATCTGCAGTAGCCGTTTCGCTTCTATCTACTGCGACGTTTACATTCTGTTCCGCCACCTCACACATGGCTTCTCTTGGAACATTCGTAATGGTCCTTGCTCTCCGATAGCTTATAAGTTTGCTATCGCCAGGACCACTGCCAGTTATCAGGGAATCACTGTAGCGCGCATCTGTCACTGTACGTACTGTTAATGCTTTGCCGCGCGGCTGCTTTCCTGTTGCATTATTTGGTGACTATTCCGGTAAAAGTTACTACGTCTGGACTGATAACATCTGTCCGCATCAGTTTCGCCCTCGACATCGGCGCTATTTAATTTTCTGTATCGTCAGGATAGAAGTCAGGAGCGGAGGGCGTTGTAAAATGACAATTAATTGAGTGGAATGGACCCAGCTTATTCTTGTAATGATGGTACAGTGGTGCCTACGTAGGGCTGAGCAGCCCCAATGGGGGTTGCCGTCCGCTCATCAGAGAGGCAGAGGCTAGAGGAGCGACTACTCGGGGCCGAGGTCAGAAGCTAAGAGAGCGCGGAGCTGTTTCCAAGCCGCCCTCGCCGCTCCCGGCCGCGTCCCCACCCATCACACGATTAGTCTCTGATTGGAGGATTGATTCCGCCAACGCGCCTTGCTAGTAGCGTACCCCCGTCAGCGCAACCAACCCGTGGGACTTGAGTCTGACCGAGGAACACGTGGCAGGAATGTGCCGACCATGGTCTTCCGGCCAGTACCTTCCACCACAGTATGCCCAAGCCGGCTACGGCCGAACATTATGCATTGAAAATTTATTTAAATAAAATTTTGTTGGCAAAGATCCCTCTTGGGGGGTCTCCTCCTTGTACATCATTTCCCCTTCCGAAGAAGGATCTCTGGATGAAAATGAATGAGCTTATTCTAATTGATTATTTCATTTAAAAAATATATGATCACTATGAAGGGTCCCATAACATAGTGATATCAATATGTGCAAAAGTTACAAAGTGGCCTGAAGGACCTGAAGGAAGGCTCTTGAATAACAAACTTGTGAAGCTGGTGAGACGGCAGTGGGGCGGCGCCATGCAGTGAGTGTGTGTCGGAGGTATCAGTGGTGGTGGGTACCCAGGCGATGATGAGGGGCACCGGGGCACAGCACACTGAAACACTCCACCCTCGTGGGGGTGAGAGAATGCTCCCAGGCCTAACAGTCACAAGGGGGTTATTCCCCGTAATATTACTTTGAGTTCTTAAACCTAGGATTACAATGGTAATTGCCCGAGTGGGTGAATGAGAACATTACAAAATGACAAAAATTTAAAGAGAAAACAAAATAACTTACATGAGGGTTAAGACTCGACAGTTAAATTGTGATTCCATAGACTTTACATAGAAATACAAATCCATTACAAAATTACTTCATTGACCTGTCACCTAGACTACAAAGGGGGGGGGGGGGGGGTCATGCCTGATCGCATGCACCAAGGTTGGCAGGTAGTTTCAGGTGTGATATTCACCTTCAGGTTGTGGGGGTGGTACTACTTCTCGGAAGGAAGTGAAACATTTGCAAAACCCTCTTTTACAGAGTATCCAGGATACTATAATCAGAATCATTAGCCGGCCGAAGTGGCCGTGCGGTTAAAGGCATTGCAGTCTGGAACCGCAAGACCGCTACGGCCGCAGGTTCGAATCCTGCCTCGGGCATGGATGTTTGTGATGTCCTTAGGTTAGTTAGGTTTAACTAGTTCTAAGTTCTAGGGGACTAATGACCTCAGCAGTTGAGTCCCATAGTGCTCAGAGCCATTTTTCAGAATCATTACAATGATTATTACCGAACCAGCGCTGGGTCATACAACGGTGGTTAATCGCTTGGTTTGGTGCCAATCAGCAATATGTGAGGCCACTCGGTCAAGAGCAACTTGGTTGTGTTCCTGGGTAAGGAGATGATTGATCGATTGGAGTAGATCTGAATCATTGGTATTCGGTAAATTCTTTAGCTTCTCATGGTGATGAAGTTTAAAAGAGAGTTCAGGAAGGTATAAGGTAAATGTGGTAATGGTGACATGAAAGGTGGAGTGCAATTTAGCTGATATCCTCATAGAAGAAGCGTATACGTCACATCTTGAACTATTATACACTAGGCCACTATTATTCAGTGTTACCCGGTATGATTCAGTCTCTGACATTGAACGGTGGCACAACAGGGTGGCGGTGACAGTCTGTGGAACAGCGAACAGAAAACTGTTGCCAACAGGCTGAATTATTGGTTGACGAAGTGAGACTAGAACACGAGGACATGGAGGTGTAGTAGTTTCAGCTAAAAACAGCGACATCTCGCACTCAGTAGTGTTAGTGTGTAAAATTAGCGTGGAGCGCAAGTAATGTGTTGTATGGAAGCAACTGGATAGTTCAGCGCGAGAGAGAGTGGCGTGAGTTTGTCGATCCCGACTATTAAAAATTCTTGAGTCTGCCAAACAACATGGTGGTGAAGCGTAGCCCAAGAGACTGGAAAAGTGTATATTTGATAGCACTCGTATTCGCAATTTGCGCACGTGGTTCGCAACCTCATTCGCATCCGAATACCGTCCGAATTACGGGTAAGTCGGACCTCCAACGCAGCATAGTAAAAGGGGAGGTTGCTTTCCCGCACGGCATAAAGCATTTGTTTAGGGGCCAAAATTTGCGACGACACATTGTGTAGGATGTGCAAGAAGGGCTCTGAGGGTAACAGATGTGGACTGAGCTTTCCTTGCAGTCCGAGTTGAATGGCCGAGTGTAACATGTGCACGTGTAACTGTGCTGTGTGTATATTAAATAAAAGAATCTGCGTGGTCTTCATAATGTCCAATGTGATACACTCCTGGAAATTGAAATAAGAACACCGTGAATTCATTGTCCCAGGAAGGGGAAACTTTATTGACACATTCCTGGGGTCAGATACATCACATGATCACACTGACAGAACCACAGGCACATAGACACAGGCAACAGAGCATGCACAATGTCGGCACTAGCACAGTGTATATCCACCTTTCGCAGCAATGCAGGCTGCTATTCTCCCATGGAGGCGATCGTAGAGATGCTGGATGTAGTCCTGTGGAACGGCTTGCCATGCCATTTCCACCTGGCGCCTCAGTTGGACCAGCGTTCGTGCTGGACGTGCAGACCGCGTGAGACGACGCTTCATCCAGTCCCAAACATGCTCAATGGGGGACAGATCCGGAGATCTTGCTGGCCAGGGTAGTTGACTTACACCTTCTAGAGCACGTTGGGTGGCACGGGATACATGCGGACGTGCATTGTCCTGTTGGAACAGCAAGTTCCCTTGCCGGTCTAGGAATGGTAGAACGATGGGTTCGATGACGGTTTGGATGTACCGTGCACTATTCAGTGTCCCCTCGACGATCACCAGTGGTGTACGGCCAGTGTAGGAGATCGCTCCCCACACCATGATGCCGGGTGTTGGCCCTGTGTGCCTCGGTCATATGCAGTCCTGATTGTGGCGCTCACCTGCACGGCGCCAAACACGCATACGACCATCATTGGCACCAAGGCAGAAGCGACTCTCATCGCTGAAGACGACACGTCTCCATTCGTCCCTCCATTCACGCCTGTCGCGACACCACTGGAGGCGGGCTGCACGATGTTGGGGCGTGAGCGGAAGACGGCCTAACGGTGTGCGGGACCGTAGCCCAGCTTCATGGAGACGGTTGCGAATGGTCCTCGCCGATACCCGAGGAGCAACAGTGTCCCTAATTTGCTGGGAAGTGGCGGTGCGGTCCCCTACGGCACTGCGTATGATCCTACGGTCTTGGCGTGCATCCGTGCGTCGCTGCGGTCCGGTCCCAGGTCGACGGGCACGTGCACCTTCCGCCGACCACTGGCGACAACATCGATGTACTGTGGAGACCTCACGCCCCACGTGTTGATCAATTCGGCGGTACGTCCACCCGGCCTCCCGCATGCCCACTATACGCCCTCGCTCAAAGTCCGTCAACTGCACATACGGTTCACGTCCACGCTGTCGCGGCATGCTACCAGTGTTAAAGACTGCGATGGAGCTCCGTATGCCACGGCAAACTGGCTGACACTGACGGCGGCGGTGCACAAATGCTGCGCAGCTAGCGCCATTCGACGGCCAACACCGCGGTTCCTGGTGTGTCCGCTGTGCCGTGCGTGTGATCATTGCTTGTACAGCCCTCTCGCAGTGTCCGGAGCAAGTATGGTGGGTCTGACACACCGGTGTCAATGTGTTCTTTTTTCCATTTCCAGGAGTGCAGTTAGATTACGTAATCCCGAGCGAAGATGAGTCCACTCTGCTATGGGACGAAGGCCAAGTGTCGTTAATTAATTTGAGATTTTGCACGATGAAAGTTTTCCTTTTTTTTAAAAAATGAATAAAATGAGAAGGAATCCTGTGATCGCGGTGCAAACCTGCACAGCCTAGGCACCTCCGACGCATTGGCCACTACGCAGGGGCACCCACCCCGCTAAGGCTCGACACGGCGAAACAGGTGAAGTACTTCATAAATTTCAGAAATAATATTGAGTGGTTTTTCAGCTGTAGAAAACCCGAATGAGGGTAGGACAACTCAAGTTAACTCAATAATCATAGGAGCTTTACTTACAGAAGTGGTCAATAGAGAGATTAACTGTACTGAGCTGGTCCCGAACATGTTCTATTGGGAAGAGACCTGGGGATCTCATTGGCCACGGGATTACCTCAGCATCAGGCAGACAGATCGGAGAAGAAGTGTCGCATGTGGACGAGCACTGTCGTCTTAAAAAATGGCACCACGATACTTCGCATGAGAAGAAACACACGAGGATGCAGGATGTCCGTAAAGTACCATTGTGTGATAGATTTTCCTCAGTCACTACCGACTAAAACCATGCTCGATACATCCGTTGACTGTGACGTCTGAATTAACATCCCTCGCTAGGTCGCCGCCATACTCGCCGACGATGATCATCCGGGATAATGCAGAAAGGTGATTCACCGCTGAACAGACAGCGACGCCATTCATCAGCAGTGGATGCCTCCAGTTCATGCCACCACTCCGAAAGCCGCCGTTTGTATTGCAGTGCCAACGGCTTTTTACGCACAGAGTGATAATTCCCTAGTCCGACTGCCTATATCCTGCGACCAATGGTTGGTGACGACATAGAATGTTGAAAGCAGTCTTGTTATTTATGGCAGGCGCACACGTAAAGAGGTTACGATGTGCTTCACGTGCGATAGAAGTGCTTCCTTGTGGTGCTCAGACATGGTCGAGCAGAAGCTTAACGACGACTGTCTGCCCTCACGTTCCCACGCTATCCAACAGCGATCACATCTAAATTCCCCACAAACCTGGATATTACACGATTCGTACCTGCGACCAAATAGACTTGGAGTGAAACCGCTTTAAAACTCTTTCAAGTGCTGACAGAAATATCTCACACGAGTACCCAACATCTCCACGTCTTTCACAATGGGCGCTCAATATCTGACACTGTTCATACGTTTCCCGTTTGGTACAAGCTGCCCCTACCGCTGACCTTTCACGTAACCCGCAGTGTTATATGTGGCCTTCAAAAGCCAAGCCGTAGATTTTCATATTCTCTAGCTCTGTACGCGCAGACTATTAGTCCTATACATTAAACGAACAGGACCTTTTTATAGGAGATTTTAAATTTCAGCTAAGATTATTGTGAATTTATACAGCATATAATGAGCAATTACATCGTTGTATTCGTCTGCCCTTCTAACTTCATAACTGCTGTGTTTTGATCGAATCGTCAACGTAATTAGTTTTAGCGTAACATTTACAAAAGTCATTTTTCATTCATTATCCATATGGGCATGTTTAAATTATCATGTAATGCTAACGAAACAGTCGATTTTGCTTGTGGTGTAACAGCCCAATCAATAGAGACAAACGTTGAAAAACAATTGTTTCGTGTAGTCGGACACTTTTATACAGTGGTAGGAGGGAGTGCCACTAACATTATACTGGAAACCCTGCCTCATGATGGATGCATGTGTCGATGGAAGTGGATTTGAAGGTCTACCTGTACGTTTTTCTCGAATAACTCGGAAAACGTGACCACCAGCGAATATGAATCACAGTATAAAATTTAAATACATCAAATTTTCTATAAAACGGTCCTGCTAATTTTTTTCTGCAGGACTCACAGTTTGCGCGAAGCGAGTGAGTAAATACAAAAATCTCACGTGTGATACTACATTGCAGGTTGCAGAAGGCTACGTTGGTAGGGGTACATGAATCTCCCCGTATACCGTACATGTCCTGGAAACAGCAGTAAACACGAACAACAATAACTCTAGTTGTCGCTGTAAATTGTGACTTGAAACAATACCGTGTCAGTCGGAGATGTGGAGTTAGATCGCCATCCGATTATGTCACCTGGGTGCTTCATATTATTTTGAGGCAGTGTATACTGCCACAGACATTTCCATGCGAAGGCGGTTGGCAGTGTTGGCGGAGTGGGCTTCATTTAAGGACATCAATGGCGGTTTACATTGTCGTTAATATGCAATGCTTGTGGCTCCAGTAAAAGTACCTTTAGTAGCTACATTTATCATGTAACGTTTTCTCTGCGTTATGTATTTTCATCCGTCTTCACAGTTAGGCCACTCACTGAACGTATAAGTACGACTGATGATCTACTTTTATTGTAGAACTTCTATTCTTCTAAATAGACCACAGAGCATTGTAGGTTGCTTCACGAGGCATCTCATCTAAAGTGTATAAGATTAAGTAATAACAGCGGAAAAATGCGACTGTATTTTGTTACAAGTACGAAACGCAACACCTACAGCGACCTTAGGACAATGGAGCCCGCTGCAGCGTGCGTCAGCATCATTAACGGTGCAAAGACGACATTAAATGGGCCGCCCTGGTGCTGCGACTCAATGAAACATAGGCTATCCGCCAGAGAGATGGTGGTGTGTTCATTACGAAGTGACGCGACGGTCGCGGGCACTCAGGTGGAGTATTAATACAGCGTCGCCATTAAGCAAGGTAACGGCCGCGTGTTAAATATTGCGTGCTGGTGACCGAGTTGCTGGAGCGCGTGTTTGCTGTAGTACTAGCGGCGGCCGATACACATTGGGATGCAGCACAGCGACACCAGCAATTAATCTGTCATTGTGGCAGTAATAATAGCTATTTGTCGATTCAAACGTACAGGCAGTGGCGAGTATGCCAATTAAGACCTGAATGTGGAATTACATTCGCTCTTTAACCCCGTTGCTTCGGAGGACTGCTCAGAACTGACAGCAGTGGATTATGGTATGGGTTGCTGTGTGTAGAATCATCTGACGTTTTCTGGAACATTGTAAGGAGGTGATCGTAAAACCGCAATCATCAACTCCAACTTATAACGGTGCGTAACTAACATTCTCTTCATTTCCCGGTACAAGTCTCACGCTCTTGTGTACACTGAACTGGCCATTCCAAAATAGCATAAAGCGCTGCCAGAGATGATGAAACGAAATAACGCTGCCCATTAACATACTGGAGAAATTTGCTTTAACTTTTTTCTTCTATGTAATGGATACACAGCTGCAGCAATCCATACTGAATTGCTCAAAGCGTACAGAAAAAATTAACCAACAATGGTATGAAGTGCTTCAGGCGACTGTATTAGATGAATATGAATGACGAAAAACGAAGTGGCAAACCACTTATCCGTAAAAAATCGGGAATCGCTAGATCTTGGGACCGGACGAGATGTGCAAAAACATGGACTTGCCGATAGCTTAAGCGAGATGTGCGCATGGAAGTCATTATACCAACTAGTTTTGCTTCATACTACTGTATATATTCGAGGCGTAATTGTTCGAACTCCTCCCTCCCACGAAAAGATTTCATACTTAAGATTAATGTTGTTTTTAAAGAAAACTTTTATGCATTGGGAAATGCAAAACTGTGACTGTGATGAACAAAGGTTTCCACAAATAAGTGCACTAAAACCTGTCACCTTTCCTGATTCTTCAGTTTTAATTTACCCTAAACGGTTTGGAATCGCCTAGTGATTCATTACAGATGGTACACATTCACTGAATGTTTTGAGCAGTGTGGCAGTCCTTTTAATGTGGCAAGACATGAGAACGAAACCAGTAAGCACTGAATATGGCGAGAATCACTTACATCATGAGAGCCACTTGCATGAGTTACTTATATTTGTTAGCATCCGATGGTTTATTCCTAGTAGACACACTGCTCTGGGAAATATAACGTATGTTTTCTAGTAACGTTAAATTTATTACACTACAGTGCTAAGCACAGTGAGAAGCTTCCATGTGCTTTACATAATATAAATAAACGAAACAGCGTTTCTAAAACTATGTTCAAAGGATTTGTTTTGAGGCAAAGACTTCCTTTGCTCAACACTCGCATTGCATATTGGTGACACTAAACATGTACACATTTACATTACTGTCATTGTTACGAAAGTAATACATATTCAAAATGCAAAACTGATGCGAGCTGTTTACAAACTTTTTCAGTCTAAAAGTTTCGGGTTATATTTCGTGTACAGTTTCAGTATTGAAATTACGTTTCACTTGCTTATGAATTAAATATCAAAGCTTAGCATGTGGGTCAATTTAACGAAATGTTAAGTTATGTGGACATTTGGGAGGTTGTACATGGGGCAGTTGATGTGTATGAGCGTCTCTGTGTGTGTGTGTGTGTGTGTGTGTGTGTGTGTGTGTGTGTGTGTGTGTGTTTTGGGTGTTTAACTTCAGAGCACCTGCTTCGGGTAAAAAGATTGTAGTTATTTTGACACTCAATAATCATGCAAATTATCATAAAATTATAGCAATTAAAAAAGTCAAAAATTGTGAGGCATTTCCAAAGTCCGCATTGCTGTATGGCTGTGCTTCATTCGCAACTACCGGTTTCACTTCAATATAGAAACATCTTCTGTCTTCATTATTCACAATGTTTCTGAATTGTGGCTGCCCTCCCTAGAAAGTTGTTTCTCGAAAAAAAGTTATACTCTAAATCAGTTTGTGTGAGGTAATTTGTTATTACGGGCGAGTCTAATTGTTCCAGGAGCTCTATCTCTATTCCTTGTCTATCGCTTACAGAAAATAGAGACAGATTATTATGTCCGTAATTGAATTGTCGTGTGCTAGGTGGGCTGGTAGGCGGCCTGAAACACTGGATTTATTTGAATTTTCTAGACGGAGTGCATCTGTATGGTCTTCGTATCGAATTTCAAAACTTTGTCCTGTTAGTCCTATGTTGTGGCATGAGCGGCTGTCAGAAGTTAATTTATATATAACAGATTTATGAAAAGGTGGGTTGGCTGTTTTACTGTTATGAAGTGTTTTGTTTTGGATTCTGTTGCTTGTGTGGAAACTTAGTTTGACTTTCTGTGGCTTAAACAGATTTCCAGGTTCATATGAGATGTTGCCAAGGAATGGCACACAGACATATTTAGTTTCCTTTGCAACTGAGGACTGGTTTGTTGACGCTCTTTGATTGGTTTTTATCTATGTATCAAACTTTTCTACTATGGAAGTGTCATAAGCGTTATTGTAGGCTATTTTTTAAAAAATAAATGTGGTGTCACGGCCAGACATCACACCTGCTAGGTGGTAGCCTTTAAGTCGGCCGCGGTACGTTAGTATACGTCGGACCCGCGTGTCGCCACTATCAGTGATTGCAGACCGAGTGCTGCCACACGGCAGGTCTAGTCTAGAGAGACTCCCTAGCACTCGC